>NC_064559.1:81609614-82908583 GCF_937001465.1 Orcinus orca
AATATCACAGAAGCAAAAAATGGATAAAGAAGTTGTGGTACTTACGTACAATGCAATATCACTCAGCAATGAAATCTATGTCATCAGGCCCGTAGCAGCATAATGAGTGGATTCAGGTACGATGATTCTAAGTGAAATAAGTCACACAGAAAAAGAAACATCATAAGATATCACTACTACACGCAATGTAAACTTGGCTACACAGGAACTGAATTACAAAACAGAACAGGGTCTCAAATGTAGAAAACCATCTTATGCTTGCTTAAGGGGAAAGGTGAGTTGGGGTGCTGCATAAAACCAGACATTGAAATTAGCACAGATACCGTTCCATAATCCAAATATGTAACAGACAAGAACTACTCCTTGCTCAACGAAGTGGACTCAACACCCCATATTAAACGCCTAAGAATATACCTGACTGGTAAGAATCTTAATACCTATGGATTTATATGTCTCCGTAAGAGAGTCAAGCATGTGTACAGCAGCATAAACACAGCAGTGATAGGATTGGTGAGGTTCGGTGAGCAAATGCAGACCCTTTGAAGTCATATTGCATATTACCGATTCCATGGGTCTCAACTCTCCAGGTTTAAGGGATTCTTCCTTCAGCTAAAACATGCATGTGGAACACAGAGTATGATCCACCGTGTGATCGGGAAACGTGTTCAAATGTGTCTCAGTTTTCGTCCCCTAGTACTCGGGTGCAACATTCCAGACGCTTTACTAACACTCTCCCCACTTGGAGAGTCAGTGCCTTTAACCTCCTGTTTGGCCCAGTTTGCAATTTCTTCGGAAAATGAACAGGAATAGGGAGAACCCATGAGAGACTAGCTGGAGGTGTCTGGACGGGCAAATTTAACTCTCATTTCCCACCAGGAAGAGGAATTAAACAAAGGCTCAGCGTGCCGTGCTGGAAGCACACTAGGGCCTGAAGCAATCCTGTGGTGTTGCGGCCAGCTCACAAGAAAGCGAGTTGAAGAAAGGAGCTCAGGGTCACTGTAATTCACAAACCTGCAGAGTTATAAACGACAGCTGTCATCCAAAATTATACTGAAGTATGGCTGTGAAGAGGACTTGAATGCGGGGCAGAATTGTTGTAAACCGATTTCAGAAGGTACACGGGAGTCACTCTTAAAGCATAGGAAAAGAGACAGAACTTGGAAAGTAATGCATTTGGCAAAAAAGGGCATATGTGTTTTATCCAGAGCTCTCATAACTGAGGGGAGGAGATTCCCAGCAGGCTCCAACTGCCACCTGAGGGCTCACATTGCCAAGGCAATGTGAGCAAGCCAGGCAGGAGTTACCTCACAGCAGAGGTCCCACCTCACAGAAGGGTGAGAAACCCAGCCAACATCAGACTCTCACCAGAGGGCCAACATCACCAAGGGGATGGGAACCAGGCAGGAGTGTCTTCACACCAGTAGGGCCACATCATCAAAAGGTGAGGTACTCAGCACATGTGTCCTCAAACCAGAGGACCCACATCACCAAGGGCCTCGGAGTGAGGCAGGCAGGAGTAGCCTCACAACACTGGGCCCATAGAATAAAAATGTGAGGAATCCAGCAGTTGGAACCTCCCAGCAGGTGGCCCAGAGCACCGAGGCTATGGGATCCAGGCCACAGTGAACTCACAGAAGAGGGCCCATGTCATGAAACTGAGCAACCCAGCCATTGGGACCTCAGAGCAGGAGGCCCACATCCCCATGGGGATGGAAATTGCACCACTGAGAACGTATCAGAAAATGTTAGGAGCCCAGCAGTTAGGGCCTGACGCCAGGGGGCCCTCATAACTGAGGGGAGGAGACTCCCAGCAGGTTCCAACTGTCAACAGAGGGCCCACGTCTATAAGGTGGCATGTGCCAGCCAGGCAGTAGTGACCTCACAGCAGAGGGCCCACCTCAGAGAAGTGTGACGAACCCAGTCAGGATCAGACTCGCACCAGAGGGCCCACATCACCAAATGGATTGGAACCAGTCAGGAGTGTCCTCACATGAGTAGGGCCACATCATCGAAAGGTGAGGAACCCAGCACATGTGGCCTCATATCAGAGGACATACATCACAAATGGGATGGGAGTGAGGCAGGTAGGAGTAGCCTAAAAACAGAGGTCCCAAAGAATAAAAAAGGTGAGGAATCCAGCATTTGGAACCTCCCAGCAGGCGGCCGAGAGCACAGAAGCTATGGGATGCAGGCAGGAGTGAACTAACACCAGAGAGCCCACATCATGAAACTGTGAGCAACCCAGGCGTTGGGACCTCAGAGCAGAAAGCCCACATCCTCATGGGGATGGGAACCTGACAGGAGTGTCCTGGCATCACTGGGCTCACATCAGAAAACGTGGAGAACCCAGCAGTTAGAGCCTGATGCTAGAGGGCACTCATCACCGAGAAGAGGAGGCTCCCAGCAGGTTCCATGTGCCAACAGAGGGCCCACGTCGCCAAGGTGATGTGTGCAAGTCAGGCAGGATTGACCTCATAGCAGAGGGCCTACCTCACAGAAGGGTGAGGAACCCAGCCAGGATAAGACTGTCACCAGAAGGCCCACATCACCAAGGGGATGGGAACCAGGCAGGAGTATCCTCACACCAGTGGGGCCACACCATTGAAAGTTGCGGAACCCAGCACATGTGGCCTCAAACCAGAAGACCCACATCACGAAAGGGTTGCGAGTGAGGCAGGCAGGAGGAGCATCACAACACAGGACCCATAGAATACAAAAGTTGAGGAATCGAGCAGTTGGAACCTCCCAGCAGGCGGCCAAGAGCACAGAGGCTATGGGATCCAGGCCACAGTGAACTAACACCAGAGAGCCCACATCATGAAATTGTGATCAACACAGCCGTTGGAACCTCAGAGCAGAAGGCCCACATCCCCATGGAGATGGGAACCTAAGAGGAGTGCCCAAGCATCACTGGGCTCACTAAGAAATGTTGGGGAGCCCAGCAGTTAGGGCCTGACGTCAGAGGGCCCTCATCACAGAGGTGAGGAGGCTCCCAGCAGGGTCCAAGTGCCACCAGAGGGCTCATGTCAACAAGGCGAGGTGAGCAAGCCAGGCAAGAATTACTGATAGTAGAGGGCCCACCTCACAGATGGGTGAGGAACCCAGCCAGGATCAGACTCTCACCAGAGGGCCCACATCACAAAGGGGATGGGAACCAGTCAGGATTATCCTCACACCAGTGGGGCCTCATCATCTTAAGGTGAGGAACCCAGCACATGTGTCCTCAAACCAGAAGACCCACATCACCAAGGGCCTTGGAGTGAGGCAGGCAGGAGTAACCTCACAACACAGGGCACATAATATAAAAAACGTGAGGATTCCAGCATTTAGACCTTCCAGCAGGCGGCCCAGAACACCGAGGCTATGGGATCCAGGCCACAGTGAACTCACAGCAGAGAGCCCACATCATAAAACTGTGAGCAACCCAGGAGTTGGGACCTCAGCGCAGAAGGCCCACATCCCCATGGGAATGGGAACCTGGCTGGAGTGTCCTCGCACCACTGGGCACACATCAGAAAATGTGGGGAGCCCACCATTTAGGGCCTGACGCCAGAGGGCCATCGTCACCGAGAGGAGGAGGCACCCTGCACGCTGCAACTGCCACCAGAGGGCTCACGTCTCCAAGGTGACGTGTGCCAGCCAGACAGGAGTGACCTCACAGCAGAGGGCCTACCTCACAGAACGTTGAGGAACCCAGCCAGGATTAGACTCTCGCCAGAGGGCCCACCTCACCAAGGGGATGGGAACCAGGCAGGAGTGTCCTCACACGAGTGGGGCCACATCATCGAAAGGTGAGGAACGCAGCACATGTGGCCTCAAGCCATAGGACAGTCATCACCAAGGGGCTGGCAGTGAGGCAGGCAGGAGGAGCCTCACAACAGAGGGCACATAGAATAAAAAAGTTGAGGAATCCAGCAGTTGGAACCTCCCAGCAGGCAGCTCAGAGCACCGATGATAAGGGATCCTTGCCGGAGTGAACTCACAGCAGAGGGCCCACATCATGGTACTGTGAGCAAGCCAGCCGTTTTGACCTCAGAGCAGAAGGCCCATATCCCCATGGGGATGGGAACCTGGCAAGAGTGTCCTCACTCACTTGGCGCACATCAGAAAATGTGGGGAGCCCAGCAGTTATGGTCTAGGGCAAGAGGGCCCTCATCACCGAGGGGAGGAGGATCCCAGCACACTCCAACTGCCACCAGAGGGCCCACGTCGCCAAGGTGACGTGTGCCAGACAGGCATGATTGACCTCACAGCAGAGGGCCCACCTCACAGAAGGGTGAGGAACCCAGCCAGGATCAGACGCTCACCTGAGGGCCCACATCAGCAAGGGGATGGGAACCAGTCAGGACTGTCTTCCCTCCAGTGGGGCCACATCATCGAAAGGTGTGGAACCCAGCACATGTGGCCTCAAATCAGAGGACACATATCACAAAGGGAATGGGAGTGAGGCAGGCAGGAGTAGCCTAAAAACAGAGGGCCCAAAGAATAAGAAAGGTGAGGAATCCAGCAGTTGGAACCTCCCAGCAGGCGGCCGAGAGCACAGAAGCTATGGGATGCAGACAGGAGTGAACTAACAGCAGAGAGCCCACATCATGAAACTGTGAGCAACCCAGGCGTTGGGACCTCAGAGCAGAAGGCCCACATCCCAATGGGGATGTGAACCTGGCTGGAGTGTCCTCGCACCACTGGGTGCACATCACAAAATGTGGGGAGCCCAGCAGTTAGGGCCTGACGCCAGAGGTCCCACATAACCGAGGGGAGGAGGCTCCCAGCAGGCTCCAAGTGCCACCAGAGGGCTCATGTCCACAAGGCGAGGTGAGCAAGCCAGGCAGGAGTGACCTCACAGCAGACGGCCCACCTCACAGATGGGTGAGGAACCCAGCCAGGATCAGACTCTAAACAGAGGGCCCACATCACCAAGGGGATGTGAACCAGGCAGGAGTCTCCTAAGACCATTGGTCCCACATCATCGAAAGGTGAGGAACCCAGCACATGTGGCCTCAAACCAGACGACACACATCACGAAGGGGCTGGGAGTGAGGCAGGCAGGAGGATCCTCACAACAGAGGGCCCAAAAAATTTAAAAAGTGAGGAATCCAGCAGTTGGAACCTCCCAGCAGGTGGCCAAGAGCACAGAGGCTATGGGATCCAGGCCTCTGTGAACTAACACCAGAGAGCCCACATCATGAAAATGTGAACAACCCAGCCGTTGGGACCTCAGAGCAGAAGGCCCACATCCCCATGGAGATGGGATCCTAAGAGGAGTGCCAAAGCATCACTGGGCTCACTAAGAAAAGTTGGTGAGCCCAGCAGTTAGGGCCTGACGCAAGAGGACCCTCATCACTAGTGGGAGGAGATTCCCAGCACGCTCCAACTGCCGCCACACGGCTGACTTCACCAAGGCAATGTGTGCCAGCCATGCAGGAGTGACCTATCAGCAGAGGGTCTCCCTCACAGAAGGGTGAAGAACACAGCCAGGAACAGACTCTCACCAGGGGGTCCAGATAACCACGTGGATGAGAACCAGGCAGGAGTGTCCTCACACTAGTGGGGCCACATCATCGAAAGGTGAGGAACCCAGCAAAGGTGGCCACAAACCAGACGACCCACATCACCAAGGGGTTGAGAGTGAGGTAGGTGTCTGGACGGGCATATTTAACACTCATTTCGCACCAGGAAGAGGAATTAACCAAAGGCTCAGCGTGCCCTGCCAGAAGCAGATTAGGGCCTGAAGCAGTCTTGCGGGTTTTCGGCCAGCTCACAAGAAAGCGAGTTGAAGAAAGGAGCTCAGGGGCCCTGTAATTCACAAACCTGCAGAGTTATAAATGACAGATAACGTCCAAAAATATACTGAAGTAAGGCAGCGAAGAGGACTTGAAAGCGGGGCAGAATTTCAGGAAACCGATTTCAGGAGGTAGACTGGATTTGCATTTAAAGCATAGGAAAAGAGGCAGAACATCGAAAATGATGCACTTGGCAAAAAAGGGCGTATGAGTTTGTTCCTGAATATATTCAGGAAAAAACACATAGCACTTTTTGGCAAACCAAGCAAGCTTGCAATGGAAATCCGAACTACTATGAAGTGTCACTTCCCCCCGGTCTAAAGGGCCATCTGAGAAAAGTGTAAAATCCAGAAAGGCAAGACAGGCCATGGGGAAAAAGGAGCCTTGTTATGCTGATGGGCGGGATGTCAATTGCCAACAGCCACTCTGGAGCAGTGTATGGTGTTTCCTGGTACATCTGAAAAACAAAGCAACAGAGCCTAGGGCACTTCCACTTATGGTCCTACAGCTTAGGGAAATTAAAATCCAAAAGACACAGCCACCCCAAAATTTGGGACGGCTCTGTTTACAGGAACCTCTTCTACAGTACAAGTTAAATATCCCAGAGAACAAATAATTGATAAAGAAGTTGCGGTACTTATGTACAACAGAATACCACTCAGCAATGAAATCTGTGTCACCAGGCCTGTACCAGCATAATGAGTGGATTGAGGCACGATGATTCTAAGTGAAATAAGTCACACAGAAAAAGAAACATCATAAGGTATCACTAATGCACGGAATGTAAACTTGGCTACACATGAACTGAATTACAAAACAGAACAGGGTCTCAAGTTTAGAAAACCAACTTATGCTTGCTTAAGGGGAAAGGTGAGTTGGGGTGCTGCATAAAACCAGAGTTTGAAATTAGCACAGATACCGTTCCATCAGCCAAATATGTAATAGACAAGACCTACCCCTTGCTCAACGAAATGGACTCAACAATGAGGTATCACCTCACACCTGTTAGAATGGGCATCATCTGAAAATCTACAAACAACAAATGCTGGAAAGGGTGTGGAAAAAAGGAAGCCTCTTCCACTATTGTTGGGAATATAAATTGATACAGTCACTGTGGAGAATATGGAGTTTCTTAAGAAACTAATAATAGAATTACCATATGATACAGCAATCCCAGTACTGGACATATACCCAGACAAAACCATAAATCAAAAAGAGACATTCACCGCAATGTTCATTGCATCACTATTTACAATATCGAGGTAATGGAAGCAACCTAAATGCCCAGAGACAGACGAATGCATAAAGATGTGGTACATATATAAAATGGAATATTACTAAGCCATGAAAGGAATGAAATTGGGTCATTTGTAGAGACGTCGATGGATCTAGAGACTGTCATACAGAGTGAAGTAAGTAAGAAAGAGAAAAACAAATCTTGTATATTCATGCATATATGTGGAACCTAGAAAAACTGTACAGATTAACCGTTTTGCAAGGCATAAATAGAGCAACAGATGTAGACAACAATCGTATGGACAACAAGGGGGGAAAGCTCTTGGGGGGGTGGTGGTGGGAGGAGTTGAGAGATTGGGATTGGCATGTAAACATTTATATGTATAAAATAGATAACCAATAAGAACCTGCTGTATAAAAATATAAAATAAAATTCAAAATTAAAAAGAAATAAAATTTAAAAAATAAAACAGAAAAAACAATTATTCCCTTCACATACATGTATTTATATGAATAAATTATTTCCATGCTTATATCTGTAAATACGAAAAAGAGGAATAAAATCTACCTTGAACCAAAAATGAAAAAGAGAAAAGAAAAACAGAACCCACCAGTTACACAGAGGAAAACCGTATCAGGGCACTTGCTCCAGTTGTAAACAATTCTGAAGTTGGTCAGTGGTGGGGAATCGTCTCCCATTCAGCCAGCAGCCCCCACGCAACAAGCGTCCTCATTGCAAAGCTGGGGCACCGTGCCGAGGCATCTGTGAGTAAACGTGAGCTGAGCCCCAGGCCAGTTGCTGCTGAACTGTTCCCACCCTTCCCAGGTAAAACACCTGAATATATACAAGGACTTGAAAGGCTAGAGGAAGGGCCATGGAGCCACACGAGTGACAGCATGCCAGTTGACTTGGTGCCTGCAGGCCAGCCAGGATGGTCCTGGCCCTGGGTGCTCTTCTGGAAGATTTCCATTTCCCTGCCTGAGATACCCGTCCTGTCCCTGCCCCCACTGCTTTTTTCCTTCCTCACCTCTGCCCAGGGAGAAATTCCAGCAGCAGGTATGGGTGACACATCCTCTTCTTTAGCAGGTGGCAGCCTGGCAACTGCTGCAGAAAGTCCAGCAGAGCCCCACTCACACTGGGCCACCCACAAAGCCGTGGCCTCTCACTCCCTCCCACCAGCCCAGCCCCGAGACTGCTGACAGGGCAGAGAAAATGGCGTCAGGCACAGCTGCAGGGGCTCTTGCTGCCTGGAGTGGTATTTATATTGATCTCAACCCAGGCACACCTGGGGAGGGCTGCCCAGCACGGTAAGGCTGCCCAGGTCAGCCAATCATCACCCCTCAGGGGCTCACAGTTGCAGAAAATGGAACTTGCTGAACCGGCCAGGTCCAAGGAACAGGTGTGGGCTACTGAGAGTCAGGATAGACAAGGGGCTGCAGCTTTGGTTTGTTTTCTAATCATTTTATCTGGCCCATGAGTGGGAGACAACTTCAAGAAAACCCTCTCCTAATGAGAGGAACCCAGGAGTCAGGGAGAGGAGGGGCGGGTGGTGGTTGGAGACAGAGGCCTGGTGCCCTGGGTGCAGTGGAAGTCTCTGGAAGACCAGGTGGAGGGAGGCCACACACAGTGATGCCCAGGGTCACAGACCTGTCGGAGCTGCTGTTTGTTAGTCCAAGTCCTGCTCTGAGGTGCTCTGTGTCAGCTCTGAGCGACAGGTGAGCTGGGGGTGCTCTGCAATGAGGGCTATGTGCACGGTTCCTGTGTGCCCAGCCCTGCCACGGTACCTGCAAGGGTAGCTCTGTATCCTAGGAGGGGCCTGACCATGAGAGCCCCGTGGGCTGGGTTGGGGGTGGGGTACCTGCCCAGGAGAGCTCCATATCCTGGGATTGGCCTGACCACGAGAGCCCCATGGGCTGCTGGGGACCTGGTAAAGGATGTCAGGACAGTCAGTGAAGCCACCGAGGATATACCTCCAATTGCTCCTGATTCCTACACCCTGCTGGTCATTCTACCAACCACCAGGACATGGTATTCTGTATTAGTCTTCAATGATGCCTTCTTTTGTATTCCATTAGTCCCAGAGTCACAAGAAATTTTGGCTTGTGAGTGGCAGGACTCAACATACAACTAAAACAATACTTCCGGGCCGTCTTGCCCCAAGGGTTCAAAAATTCCCACACCATCTTTGGGGAAAGCTTAGCTAAAGACTGAAAAGTTCTACCTCTGGAAAAGGAAACCCTCCTTCAATATGCAGATGACATTCTGATCGCCAGCCCTACTAAGGAGGCCTCTGAACTACCAAGCCAATAAAGGATAGAAGTTGTCCAAGAAAAAGCTCAAATATCACAGACTGCGGTGACCTGCCTGGGCTTCATTCTCACACAAGGTCAGAGAAGCCCATCCCAGGAAAGGGAAGAAACCATTTGCAGCCTTACCCCTTTCTAAAACTAGAAGACAGCTTAGGGGTTCCTGGGGAGGCCAGGGTTTGCTGCTTCTGGATCCCTAACTACAGTCTACTAGCTGGGCCTCTATATGAAACACTGAAAGGAAAAGATGATGATCCTTTTGAACAGAATCCAGAAGTGGCCTTTCAAGAATGGAAAGAGCAGTCAATTCAGACCCTTGCCCTGGACCTCCCTAATTGAGCTACACCCTTTTACCTTTCCATTCCCGGTGAAAGGTGAATCGCCATTGGAGAATTAGTGCAAAAACTTGGACCACTTGAAATGGAACAACGCAAGAATGCCATCCAGGTAGGATAAACTACAGTCACCAAGGGGCTTGGCCCACTGCCACATCTGGCCAAGATACTGGCGGTATCTAAAAACCTGGAAATCAGCAGCCCAAAAGGCCACCTCCCTCCTAAGGGAAAAGGACCCCACGTGGTGATCCTAATCACCAACCATGCCCTGAAGTTGCAGGGTTCGCTCCGTGGGCACACCGACCACGAGTGAGGAGGCCCTCCAACTCCAACATCCAGAGAGATAACCGGGGGCAACAGGGCACCATGACGACTCGTGTGAACATCACTTGACCTGGAGTTTCTCTCATAAAACAACAATAGTGTGTCCCGAAGGAGTAGACTACTGTTTGCAGGACTTACTGCACCCGGAGGGGAGCTAATAATCTTGGCGGGGGAACCGTATATCACACTGTCACCATAGAAAAGCCTACAGACACCATGATGATGGTGGCCAATAAGACCGGCTGGACTCCTGTTTACTTCAAAAGGCTGTTGACTCAGTGGCCATCATGGTCCTTGATCACCACTGACCCTGGACTGTCTGGGAGTTGAGCGGGCAGGGCTCTGACACCTGGTGCTGTTTTTACGTTAATTCAGGGGCCTAATTGAAGAAAGAGCAGACTACTGGTCAGAGCATCTAGGCTGACAGAAACGGTCAGCCTAAGGTGGCCGAACAAATGTGGGGCGGGGTGAAACCGACCCCCACAGCGTCTCTGCACATCTCTTTCCTGGACCCTTAAAGGTCATTAGAATCTATAACACTTCCAATGCTGGTGCTCAGGCGGACGAGCAGGGAGGCAGGGGTCCTGGGGCCAATCAACGTCACCTGGAGGCTGCTGGGGAGAAGTTCTGACCCTCGTCCCCTGGTATGAGGGCTCCCAACTCAGCACTCAGCAGTTACAGAAGAAGGGTCTGCACCCTCAGCACTCCAAGAATGAGGAACGGGACAAAAGGCAGAGGAGGGGTTTGTCCCCAGCAAAGCCCATTAAAAATCCCTGGGAGATAAAAATAGAATCTGGGCAATAAAGTCAAGTCTGACCTTTTTTATCCTTTGTGCTTTGTCTAATTTCACGTGCTCCTAGGGTCCCGCATGCAGAGGTTCCACACCCGGCACTTCAGACCAGATTTCCTAGTGCAGAATGGCTGGGTTGACACCTCAGCTCCTGGGGCCCAGTGCAGACTCCGAGATATAGAGCCTGAGCTGCAGCCAACCCGGCCCTCGAGAGCTCCGCCCCCTCCCTCCCACTGACTCTCACAGGATCTCTACACAGCAGCCCAGCCCACAGCCCACGGGGTAGTGCATGCTCTCAGCTCTCCATTCTCTGATCAAAATATAAAGTTTCCTTTGCTTGTGAACCAAACTCAGTCTCGATCTGTTGGCCCCAATGACACTGGGCAGGGGGACACTTGTTGGGGTCCACTCTGGAGGATCAGTTACAGAAATTGAGACTATTGTAACTTCAATGAACAGATGTGTGAGCCAAACTGTAGTTAACATAGAACAGTGTATAAGGCTCGGGTAAAATAAGATGTTTCTAACACTTCCATTTGATATTTCCATCACTTTATTATAAGCAAGTTCAGTGAAAAGGTTTGTCTTATTTGTCAGGTCAATATTAGAGAAATGAAGTGATTTCTTTCCAAGGATGGACATCTAATAATCTTGGTTAAAGCTTCAATCTTGTTTTAAATGCTTTTCCATTGAAAATGATACCTCTCTTTCAGCTCCCCCATTTCTGAGAAGTATAAAATCTTATAATTTATTATTACCAAAGGGGAAAGGTGGGAGGAGGGATAAATTAACAGTTTGGAATTAACACATACACACTGCTATGTATAAAATAGATCATCAACAAGGAACTACTGTATAGCACAGGGAACTACACTCAATATTTTGCAATAACCTATAAGGGGAAATAATCGGAAAAAGAATAGATATTTTTATTGACATCATCTATCAATGACAGTTAAAGTGTAACCTAAGGGAAGCCGGTGGTGAGTGCCTCTGACCCTGAAGACTTCAATCATCTAAAGTTTGGACTCTGCCTACTTCCCAAGGCCCTTAATGAACATATGTGTAGCCGTAGCTTAAAAAACTCCCCAGTTTGGGTTTCGGGGAGACACTGATTTTGAAAAAGCCCTGGTGTTCTCCTTACATGAATGGGACTCTTCCTACTGCTAAAACATGTCTGTCACATCCAGAGGATGGTATACCGTCTGATCGGGAAGAGTTTGGAAAAGGCATCTCATCTCCTCATCTCCTGGTGCTCGGGTTCACCCCTCCAGCGTCTTTACTAACAGTCTCCCCACTTGGAGATGTCAGCACTGTCAACATCCTGTTGCGTACAGTTTGGAATTTGTCCAGAGGATGAAGCGGAAGGATGAGGAACAATGAGAGACAATTCCTAGGTGTTCAGACAGGTACATGTCACTCTAATTTCCAATCAGGAAGATGAATTGACCAAAGGCTAGGGTTGCCCATGGAAACAGTATAGGGCTTGAGGAAATCCCACTGCTTTGTGGCCAGTTCCCATAAACACAAGTTGAACAATGGAACTCAGGGGCAGTAAAATTCATGAAACTGCAGAGTTGAAAATATCTATCACTGAAAAATGTCTTGAGGAAAGTCAGAGAAAAGGATTGGTAAGCAAGGGAGAATGGCAGGAAAGGGATTTGAGGAGGTAGAAAGGACTCGCCATTAAGCACAAGAAAAGGGGCTGAACATTGCCAACATTGCAGTTGGCCAAAAAGGCTGTATGCGTTTTTTTCTGTATATATTCAAGAAAAGGGCATACACTTTTTTAGCCAACCAAACAGGTGGGCACTGGAAATCAATACTACAAAAGATATCACTTCGCATCAGTCAGAAGAGCCATCCTGATAAAGTGTAAACACCAGAAATGCAGGACAGGGCAAGGAGAAGAGGGAGCCCTATGAGGCTTATAGTGGAAATGTATATTGCCAACGGCCATTCTGGAGAAGTGTATTGTGTTTACTAAAGCATCTAAAAAATGAGCTACAGAGCATAGGGCACTTGCACTCATGGGCGTATATCTTGGGAAAAACAAAAATCGAGAGGACACAGGCACCCCAATGTTTACTGCCTCTCTGTTTAAAAGATCCTCGACTAGGATATAACTTAAATGTCTCTGGAGGGAAAAAATGGATAGAGATGTGGTACTTATGTAGAGTGGAATATTACTCAGCCTGGAAATCAATGAAATATGGCCAGTTGTAACAACTCCGGAGGAGTTACGTATGATCATTCTAAGTGACATAATTCAAAAAGAAAAAGACACGTATCATAAGATATCACTTAAAGGTGGAATCCAAAATGGCTACACATGAAATAAATTACAAAACAAAAACATAGTCAAATATGTAGAAAACACGCGTAAGGCTGCTAAACGGGAAAGGTGGGGAGGGGTGAGGCATCATCCAGGAGGTTGAAATTAGCAAAGATACCATTCCAAATACCAAACTGATAATCAACAAGGCCTACACGGTAGCTAAAAGAACTGCACTCAGCACACTCAAGTCACTGGAAAAGAATATCTATGACTGGTAAGAATCTGAAAAAGAATTTATTGATGTCTCTCTGTACGTGAATCAAGTGGATGTACAGCAGCAAGAAACAGAGCTTTGAAAATCAGCTGTAACCAATATAGTAATAAATTGAAAAAAATAAACGACAGAGAGACAGAGAAAACCTCTTACAACTTTTCCTCAGGGACGGTGATGCAACATGGATTGAACACATCTAGACCCACAGCAGGATGAGACATAAGGCTGGAAACTGTTCGCGCTAAGAGAAATGTGAGGTTGGGTGAGGAAATGCACACCCTTTAAAGTAATACTACCTGGTACCCATTCAATGGGTCCCAAATCTGCAGGTTCAAGGAATCTTCCTACAGCTAAAACTTGCATGGAAAACCCAGAGGACTGTACACCATGTGATCGGGAGATATGTCTAAAATGCACCTCATTTATCCTCTCCTGGTGCTCCTGTTCATCATTCCAGCCACGTTACTTAGAATCTCCCCACTTAGAGAATCAGCACATTTAAACTTCTGTTTCACACATTTTGCAAATTGTGAGGAGGATGAACGGGAAGAGGGGGAACCAATGAGAGAATAGTTGTAGGGGTTTGGACGGGCACATGTCACTCTAATTTCCCATTAAGAATAAGAATTAAAAAAAGGCTCAGCCCACCTCGCCGGAGCCAAAATAGGGCCTGAAGCAATCCTGCGGCTTTGAGGCCAGCTCACAAAAGAGCAACTTAAAAAATGGAGCTCAGGGTCACTGCAATTCACAAACCTGCAGAGTTATAAATGAAAACTAACGTCCAAAAATATGTTGAGGTAAGGCAAAGAAGAGGATGTGAATGCAAGATAGAATTGCAAGAAACAGATTTCAAGAGATAGATTGGACTCGTCTTTAAAGCACATGAAAAGCGGCAGAATTTCGACAATGATGCAGTTGGCCCAAAAGGGAGTATGCCTTTTTTCCTGAATATATCCAGGAAAAAACGCATACGTACTTTATGGGCAACCAAGCAAGCAAGCAATGCAAATGTGCACAACAAAGAAGTCTCATTTCCCACCGGTCAAAAGGGCCATCCGAAAAAATTGTAAAAACCAGAAATGCAGGACAGGCCATGGAGAACAGGGAGCCTTTATACGCTGATGGACAGTGTGTGAACTGCCGAGAGCCACTCTGGAGAAGTGTATGGTGGTTCCTAAATCATCTAAAAAACAGAGCTACAGAGCATAGGGCACTTCCAATCACGGGAGTATATCTAGGGAAGTCTAAAAATCAACAAGACACAAGCACACCACAGTTTAGGGCTACTCTGTTTACAAGAACCTCAACTTCAGTACACCTTAAATATCCCAGGAAAGAGAACAATGGATAAAGAAAATGTGCTACTTATGTACAATGGAATATCTCTTCACCATGAAATCAATGTAATAAGGCTAGTAGAAGGATAAAGAGTGGATTTAGGTCCGATAATACTACTTGAAATAAGTCAAACAGAAAAAGAAACATATCATAAGATATCACTTATAGAGGGAGGATAAATATGGCTGCACAAAAAATGAATTACAAAACAGAACAGTGTCTCACATTTAGAAAACACACTTATGTCAGCTTAAGGGGAAAGGAGAGGTGGGGTGATGCATAAAACCAGAGTTTGAAATTAGCACAGATACCGTTCAATAAACCAAATAGGTATTAGACAAGATCTACACCTTGCTCAATGAACTGGCCTCAACACACCCTATACACCGCAGAGAAATATATCTGAGTAATAAGAATCTTAAAACCCATGTATTGATGTACCTCCATAAGGGAATCAAGTGTGTGCAGAGCGGCACAAACACAGCAGTGAAAATGAGCTAAACCCCATTATAGAAATAAATTTTAAAAACAAAACGCAGAAACAATGAAAGAGAGAAAAATTCTTACAAAATTCGCTCAGGGGCTGTGATGCAACCTGGAATGACCACATATAAACCCACAGCTGGATAAGACATAAGGCTGGACACTTGGGGCTGAGAGGATTGGTGAGCTTTGGTGAGCAACTGCCGAAAGTTTAATGCAATACTTCATGCTACTCATTCCAAGGGTCCCAACACTCCAGGTTGAAGGGAATCTTCCTACAGCTAAACCATGCATGGGAAATCCAGCAGATGGTATACCATATGATCGGGAAAGGTTTCTAAAACGCACCTCATTTTCCTCTCCTGGGGCTCCGGATCAACATTCTAGCCACTTTACTAACAACATCACCACATGGAGAGTCAATGCCTTTAAGTTCCGGTATCGCACAGTCTGCAGTTAGTGTGGAGGATGAATGGGAATAGGGGGAACCAGTGAGAAAATAGCTGTAGCGGTTTCAATGGCCACATGTCACTCTAATTTCACATAGGAAGAAGAATTAACCAAAGGCACAGCAAGGCGCACCAGAAGAAGAATAGGGCCTGAAGAAATCCTGTGGATATGAGGCAAGATCACAAAAATAAGAGCTGAAAAATGGAACTAAGGGCAACTGCAATTCAAAAACCTGCAGAGTTACAAAGGCCAACTATTTTCCAAAAGTATATTGAGGTAAGGCTATGAAGAGGCACTGACAGCAAGGCAGAATTGCAGGAAACCGATTTAAGGAGGTAGACTGGAATTGCATCGAAACCATATGAAAAGACTCAGAACATCGACAATCATGCACTTGGCCGAAAAGGGCGTATGCGTTTCTTCCTGAATATATTCAGGAAGAAACGCATACGCCCTTTCTAGCCAACCAAGCAAGTTTGCAAAGGAAATCTGTACTACAATGAAGTCTCAATGCCCCCCAGTCAAAAGGGCCATCTGAAAAAAGTGTAAAATCCAGAAAGACAGGACAGGCCATGGAGAACTGGGAGCTTGTTATACTGATGGGCGGGATGTAAATTGCCAACAGCCACTCTGGAGAAGTGTATGGTGTTTCCTGAAACATCTAAAAAACAAAGCAACAGAGCCTAGGGCACTTCCACTTATGGTCTTATAGCTTAGGGAAATTAAAATCAAAAAGACACAGCCACCCCAAAGTTTGGGACGGCTCTGTTTACAAGAACCTTGTTTACGGTACAAGTTCAATATCACAGAAAGCGAAAAATGGATAAAGAAGTTGTGGTACTTACGTACAACGCAATATCACTCAGCAATGAAATCTACGTCATCAGGCCCGTAGCAGCATAATGAGTGGATTCAGGTACGATGATTCTAAGTGAAATAAGTCACACAGAAAAAGAAACATCATAAGATATCACTAATACACGGAATGTAAACTTGACTACACAGGAACTGAATTACAAAACAGAACAGGGTCTCAAATGTAGAAAGCCAACTTATGCTTGCTTAAGGGGAAAGGTGAGTTGGGGTGCTGCATAAAACCAGAGATTGAAATTAGCACAGATACCGTTCCATAAGCCCAATATGTAATAGACAAGAGCTACTCCTTGCTCAACGAAGTGGACTCAACACCCCATATTAAACGCCTAAGTATATAACTGACTGGTAAGAATCATAATACCTATGGATTTATATGTCTCCAAAAGAGAATCAAGCGTGTGTACAGCAGCATAAACGCAACAGTGATAGGATTGGTGAGGCTCGGTGAGCAAATGCAGACCCTTTGAAGTCATATTGCATGTTACCCATTCCATGGGTCTCAACTCTCCAGGTTTAAGGGATTCTTCCTTCAGCTAAAACATGCATGTGGAACCCAGAGTATGATCCACCGTGTGATCGGGAAACGTGTTCAAATGTGTCTCAGTTTTCATCCCCTGGTACTCGGGTGCAACATTCCAGACGCTTTACTAACACTCTGCCCACTTGGAGAGTCAGTGCCTTTAACCTCCTGTTTGGCCCAGTTTGCAATTTCTGTGGAAAATGAACAGGAATAGGGAGAACCAATGAGAGACTAGCTGGAGGTGTCTGGACGGGCAAATTTAACTCTCATTTCCCACCAGGATGAGGAATTAACCAAAGGCTCAGCGTGCTGTGCCGGAACCACACTAGTGCCTGAAGCAATCCTGCGGTGTTGTGGTCAGCTCACAAGAAAGTGAGTTGAAGAAAGGAGCTCAGGGGCACTGTCATTCACAAAACTGTAGAGTTATAAATGACAGCTATCGTCCAAAAATATATTCAAGTAAGGCTGCCAAGAGGACTTGAAAGCGGGGCAGAATTGCAGGAAACCGATTTCAGGAGGTAGACTGGAATTGCATGTAAAGCATAGGAAAAGAGGCAGAACGTCCACAATGATGCACTTGGCCAAAAAGGGCGTATGCGTTTTTTCCTGAATATATTCAGGAAAAAACGCATACGCACTTTTTGGCCAACCAAGCAAGCTTGCAAAGGAAATCTGCACTACAATGAAGTCTCACTGCCCCCCGGTAAAAAGTGCCATCTGAAAAAAGTGTAAAATCCAGAAAGGCTGGACAGGCCATGGAGAACTGGGAGCCGTGTTATGCTGATGGGCAGGATGTAAATTGCCAACAGCCAATATGGAGAAGTGAATGGTGTTTCCTGAAACATCCAAAAAACAAAGCAACAGAGCCTATGGCACTTCCTCTTATGGTCCTATAGCTTAGGGAAATTAAAATCAAAAAACACAGCCACCCCAAGATTGGGACGGCTCTGTTTACAAGAACCTCGTTTACAGTACAAGTTCAATATCACAGAAAGCGAAAAATGGATAAAGAAGTTGTGGTACTTACGTACAATGCAATATCTCTCAGCAATAAAATCTATGTCATCAGGCCCATAGCAGCATAATGAGTGGATTCAGGTACGATGATTCTAAGTGAAATAAGTCACACAGAAAAAGAAACATCATAAGATATCACTACTACACGGAATGTAAACTTGGCTACACAGGAACTGAATTACAAAACAAAACAGGGACTCAAATGTAGAAAACGGACTTATGCTTGCTTAAGGGGAAAGGTGAGTTGGGGTGCTGCATAAAACCAGAGATTGAAATTAGCACAGATACTCTTCCATAAGCCAAATACGAAATAGACAAGAGCTACTACTTGCTCAACGAAGTGGACTCAACACCCCATATTTAGCGCCTAAGAATATACCTGACTAGTAAGAATCTTAAAACCTATGGATTTATATGTCTCCGAAAGAGAATCAAGCATGTGTACAGCGGCATAAATGGAGCAGTGATAGGATTGGTGAGGATCGCTGAGCAAATGCAGACACTCTGAAGTCATATTGCATGGTACCCATTCCATGGGTCTCAACTCTCCAAGTTTAAGGGAGTCTTCCTTCAGCTAAAACATGCATGTGGAACCCAGAGTATGATTCACCATGTGATCGGGAAATGTGTTCAAATGTGTCTCAGTTTTCGTCCCCTGATACTCGGGTGCAACATTCCAGACGCTTCATTAACACTGTCCCCACTTGGAAAGTCAGTGCCTTTAACCTCCTGTTTGACCCAGTTTGCAATTTCTGTGGAAAATGAACAGGAATAGGGAGAACCAATGAGAGACTAGCTGGAGGTGTCTGGACGGGCAAATTTAACTCTCATTTCCCACCAGGAAGAGGAATTAACCAAAGGCTCAGCAGGCCATGCCGGAACCAGATTAGGGCCTGAAGCAATCCTGCAGTGTTGCGGCCAGCTCACAAGAAAGCGAGTTGAAGAAAGGAGCTCAGGGGCACTGTCATTCACAAACCTGCAGAGTTATAAATGACAGCTATCGTCCAAAAATATATTGAAGTAAGGCTGCCAAGAGGAATTGAAAGCGGGGCAGAATTGCAGGAAACCGATTTCAGGAGGTAGACTGGAATTGCATGTAAAGCATAGGAAAAGAGGCAGAACCTCCACAATGATGCACTTGGCCAAAAAGGGCGTATGCGGTTTTTCCTGAATATATTCAGGACAGAACAGATACGCACTTTTTGGCCAACCAAGAAAGCTTGCAAAGGAAATCTGCACTACAATGAAGTCTCACTGCCCCTCGGTCAAAAGGCCCATCTGAAAAAAGTGTAAAATCCAGAAAGGCAGGACAGGCCATGGAGAACTGGGAGCCTTGTTATGCTGATGGGCGGGATGTAAATTGCCAACAGCCACTCTGGAGAAGTGTATGGTGTTTCCTGAAACCTCTAAAAAACAAAGCAACAGAGCCTAGGGCACTTCCACTTATGGTCCTATAGCTTAGGGAAATTAAAATCAAAAAGACATAGCCACCCCAAAGTTTGGGACGGCTCTGTTTACAAGAACCTCGTTTACGGTACAAGTTCAATATCACAGAAAGCGACAAATGGATAAAGACGTTGTGGTCCTTACGTACAATGCAATATCACTCAGCAATGAAATCTATGTCATCAGGCCCATAGCAGCATAAAGAGTGGATTCAGGTACGATGATTCTAAGTGAAATAAGTCACACAGAAAAAGAAACATCATAAGATATCACTAATATACGGAATGTAAACTTGGCTACACAGGAACTGAATTACAAAACAGAACAGGGTCTCAAATGTAGAAAATCAACTTATGCTTGCTTAAGGGGAAAGGTGAGTTGGCGTGCTGCATAAAACCAGAGATTGAAATGAGCACAGATACCGTTCCATAAGATAAATATGTAATAGACAAGAGCTACTCCTTGCTCAACGAAGTGGACTCAACACCCCATATTAAATGCCTAAGAATATACCTGACTGGTAAGAATCTTAATACCTATGGATTTATATGTCTCCGTAAGAGAGTCAAGCATGTGTACATCAGCATAAACGCAGCAGTGATAGGATTGGTGAGGTTCGGTGAGCAAATGCAGACCCTTTGAAGTCATATTGCATGGTACCCATTCCATGGGTCTCAACTCTCCAGGTTTAAGGGATTCTTCCTTCAGCTGAAACATGCATGTGGAACCCAGAGTATGATCCACTGTGTGATCGGGAAACGTGTTCAAATGTGTCTCAGTTTTCGTCCCCTGGTACTCGGGTGCAATATTCCAGACGCTTTACTAACACTCTCCCCACTTGGAGAGTCAGTGCCTTTAACCTCCTGTTTGGCCCAGTTTGCAATTTCTGCGGAAAATGAACAGGAATAGGGAGAAACCATGAGAGACTAGCTGGAGATGTCTGGACTGGCAAATTTAACTCTCATTTCCCACCAGGAAGAGGAATTAACCAAAGGCTCAGCGTGCCGTGCCGGAACCACACTAGGGCCTGAAGCAATCCTGCGGTGTTGCGGCCAGCTCACAAGTAAGCGAGTTGAAGAAAGGAGCTCAGCGGCACTGTCATTCACAAACCTGCAGAGTTAAAAATGACAGGTATCATCCAAAAATATATTGAAGTAAGGCTGCCAAGAGGAATTGAAAGCGGAGCAGAATTGCAGGAATCCGATTTCAGGAGGTAGACTGGAATTGCTTGGAAAGCATAGGAAAAGAGGCAGAACGTCCACAATGATGCACTTGGCCAAAAATGGCGTATGAGTTTTTTTCTGAATATATTCACGAAAAAACGCATACGCACTTTTTGGCCAACCAAGCAAGCTTGCAAAGGAAATCTGCACTACAATGAAGTCACACTGCCCCCCGGTCAAAAGTGCCATCTGAAAAAAGTGTAAAATCCAGAAAGGCAGGACAGGCCATGGAGAACTGGGAGCCTTGTTATGCTGATGGGCGGGATGTAAATTGCCAACAGCCACTCTGGACAAGTGTATGGTGTTTCCTGAAACATCCAAAAAACAAAGCAACAGAGCCTAGGGCACTTCCACTTATGGTCCTATAGCTTACGGAAATTAAAATCAAAAAGACACAGTCACCCCAAAGTTTGGGACGGCTCTGGTTACAAGAACCTCGTTTACAGTCCAAGTTCAATATCACAGAAAGCGAAAAATGGATAAAGAAGTTGTGGTACTTACGTACAATGCAATATCACTCAGCAATGAAATCTATGTCATCAGGCCCGTAGCAGCATAATGAGTGGATTCAGGTACGATGATTCTAAGTGAAATAAGTCACACAGAAAAAGAAACATCATAAGATATCACTAATACACGGAATGTAAACTTGGCTACACAGGAACTGAATTACAAAACAGAAGAGGGTCTCAAATGTAGAAAACCAACTTATGCTTGCTTAAGGGGAAAGGTGAGTTGGCGTGCTGCATAAAACCAGAGATTGAAATTAGCACAGATACCGTTCCATAAGCCAAATATGTAATAGACAAGAGCTACTCCTTGCTCAACGAAGTGGACTCAACAACCCATATTAAACGCCTAAGAATATACCTGATTAGTAAGAATCTTAAAACCTATGGATTTATATGTCTCCGAAAGAGAATCAAGCGTGTGTACAGTGGCATAAGTGCAGCAGTGATAGGATTGGTGAGGTTCGGTGAGCAAATGCAGAACCTTTGAAGTCATATTGCATGGTACCCATTCCATGGGTCTCAACTCTCCAGGTTTAAGGGATTCTACCTTCAGCTAAAATATGCATGTGGAACCCAGAGTATGATCCATCGTGTGATCGGGAAACGTGTTCAAATGTGTCTCAGTTTTTGTCCCCTGGTACTCGGGTGCAAAATTCCAGATGCTTTAGTTCACTCTCCCCACTTGGAGAGTCAGTGCCTTTAACCTCCTGTTTGGCCCAGTTTGCAAATTCTGCGGAAAATGAACAGGAATAGGGAGAACCCATGAGAGACTAGCTGGAGGTGTCTGGACGGGCAAATTTAACTCTCATTTCCCACCAGGTAGAGGAATTAACCAAAGGCTCAGCGTGCCATGCCGTAACCACACTAGGGTCTGAAGCAATCCTGCGGTGTTGCGGCCAGCTCACAAGAAAGCGAGTTGAAGAAAGGAGCTCAGGGGCACTGTCATTCACAAACATGCAGAGTTATAAATGACAGCTATCGTCGAAAAATATATTTAAATAAGGCTGCCAAGAGGACTTGAAAGCGGGGCAGAATTGCAGGAAACCAATTTCAGGAGGTAGACAGGAATTGCATTGAAAACATAAGAAAAGACTCAGAACATCGACAATCATGCACTTGGCCAAAAAGGGCGTATGCGTTTTTTCCTGAATATATTCAGGAAGAAACGCATACGCCCTTTTTGGCCAACCAAGCAAGATTGCAAAGGAAATCTGCACTACAATGAAGTCTCACTGCCCCCTGGTCAAAGGGGCCATCTGAAAAAACTGTAAAATCCAGAAAGGCAAGACAGGCCATGGAGAACTGGGAGCCTTGTTATGCTGATGGGCGGGATGTAAATTGCCAACAGCCACTCTGGAGAAGTGTTTGGTGTTTCCTGAAACATCTAAAAAACAAAGCAACAGAGTCTAGGGCACTTCCACTTATGGTCCTATAGCTTAGGGAAATTAAAATCAAAAAGACACAGCCACCCCAAAGTTTGGGATGGCTCTGTTTACAAGGACCTCGTTTACGGTACAAGTTCTATATCGCAGAAAGCGAAAAATGGATAAAGAATTTGTGGTACTTACGTACAGTGCAATATCACTCAGCAATGAAATCTATGTCATCAGGCCCATAGCAGCATAATGAGTGGATTCATGTACGATGATTCTAAGTGAAATAAGTCACATAGAAAAAGAAACATCATAAGATATCACTAATACACAGAATGTAAACTTAGCTACACAGAACTGAATTACAAAACAGAAAAGGGTCTCAAATGTAGAAAACCGACTTATGCTTGCTTCAGGGGAAAGGTGAGTTGGGGCACTGCATAAAACCAGAGATTGAAATTAGCACAGATACCGTTCCGTAAGCCAAATATGTAATAGACAAGAGCTACTCCTTGCTCAACGAAGTGGACTCAACACCCCATATTAAACGCCTAAGAATATACCTGACTAGTAAGAATCTTAAAACCTATGGATTTATTTGTCTCCGAAAGAGAATCAAGTGTGTGTACAGCGGCATAAACGCAGCAGTGATAGGATTGGTGAGGTTCGGTGAGTAAATGCAGACCCTTTGAAGTCATATTGCATGGTACCCATTCCATGGGTCTCAACTCTCCAGGTTTAAGGGATTCTTCCTCCAGCTAAAACATGCATGTGGAACTCAGAGTATGATCCACCGTGTGATCGGGAAACGTGTTCAAATGTGTCTTAGTTTTCGTCCCCTGGTACTCGGGTGCAACATTCCAGATGCTTTACTAACACTCTCCTCACTTGGAGAGTCAGTGCTTTAACCCCCTGTTTGACGCAGTTTTCAAATTCTGCGGAAAATGAACAGGAATAGGGAGAACCAATGAGAGACTAGCTGGAGGTGTCTGGATGGGCAAATTTTACTCTCATTTCCCAGCAGGAAGAGGCATTAACCAAAGGCTCAGCGTGCCATGCCAGAACCACACTAGAGCCTGAAGCAATCCTGCGGTGTTGCGGCCAGCTCACAAGAAAGCGAGTTGAAGAAAGGAGTTCAGCGGCACTGTCATTCACAAACCTGCAGAGTTATAAATGACAGCTATCGTCCAAAAATATATTGAAGTAAGGCTGCCAAGAGGACTTGAAAGCGGGGCAGAATTGCAGGAAACCGATTTCAGGAGGTAGACTGGAATTGCATGTAAAGCATAGGAAAAGAGGCAGAACGTCCACAATGATGCACTTGGCCAAAAAGGGTGTATGCGTTTCTTCCTGAATATATTCAGGAAAAAATGCATACGCCCTTTTTGGGCAACCAAGCAAGCTTGCAAAGAAAATCTGCACTAAAATGAAGTCTCACTGCCCCCCGGTCAAAAGGGCCATCTGAAAAAAGTGTAAAATCCAGAAAGGCAGGACAGGCCATGGAGAACTGGGAGCCTTGTTATGTTGATGGGCAGGATGTAAATTGCCAACAGCCACTCTGGAGAAGTGTATGGTGTTTCCTGAAACATCTAAAAAACAAAGCAACAGAGCCTAGGGCACTTCCACTTATGGTCCTATAGCTTAGGGAAATTAAAATCAAAAAGACACAGCCACCCCAAATTTTGGGCCGGCTCTGTTTACAAGAATCTCGGTTACGGTACAAGTTCAAATTCACAGAAAGCGAAAAATGGATAAAGAAGTTGTGGTACTTACGTACAATGCAATATCACTCAGCAATAAAATCTATGTCATCAGGCCCATAGCAGCATAATGAGTGGATTCAGGTACGATGATTCTAAGTGAAATAAGTCACACAGAAAAAGAAACATCATAAGATATCACTAATACAGGGAATGTAATCTTGGCTACACAGAAACTGAATTACAAAACAGAAGAGGGTCTCAAATGTACAAAACCAACTTATGCTTGCGTAAGGGGAAAGGTGAGTTGGGGTGCTGCATAAAACCAGAGATTGAAATTAGCACAGATACCGTTCCATAAGCCAAATATGTAATAGACAAGAGCTAGTCCTTGCTCAACGAAGTGGACTCAACACCCCATATTTAGCACCTAAGAATATACCTGACTAGTAAGAATCTTAAAACCTATGGATTTATATGTCTCCGAAAGGGAATCAAGCGTGTGTACAGCGGCATAAACGGAGCAGTGATAGGATTGGTGAGGATCGCTGAGCAAATGCAGACACTCTGAAGTCATATTGCATGGTACCCATTCCATGGGTCTCAACTCTCCAAGTTTAAGGGATTCTTCCTTCAGCTAAAACATTCATCTGGAACCCAGAGTATTATTCACCGTGTGATCGGGAAATGTGTTCAAATGTGTCTCAGTTTTCGTCCCCTGATACTCGGGTGCAACATTCCAGACGCTTTATTAACACTGTCCCCACTTGGAAAGTCAGTGCCTTTAACCTCCTGTTTGACCCAGTTTGCAATTTCTGTGGAAAATGAACAGGAATAGGGAGAACCAATGAGAGACTGGCTGGAGGTGTCTGGACGAGCAAATTTAACTCTCATTTCCCACCAGGAAGAGGAATTAACCAAAGGCTCAGCATGCCGTGCCGGAACCAGATTAGGGCCTGAAGCAATCCTGCAGTGTTGCGGCCAGCTCACAAGAAAGCGAGTTGAAGAAAGGAGCTCAGGGGCACTGTCATTCACAAACCTGCAGAGTTATAAATGACAGCTATCGTCCAAAAATATATTGAGGTAAGGCTGCCAAGAGGAATTGAAAGCGGGGCAGAATTGCAGGAAACCGATTTCAGGAGGTAGACTGGAATTGCATGTAAAGCATAGGAAAAGAGGCAGAACGTCCACAATGATGCACTTGGCCAAAAAGGGCGTATGCGGTTTTTCCTGAATATATTCAGGACAAAACAGATACGCACTTTTTGGCCA
The DNA here is from genome assembly GCF_937001465.1 of Orcinus orca. Lineage (NCBI taxonomy): Eukaryota > Metazoa > Chordata > Mammalia > Artiodactyla > Delphinidae > Orcinus > Orcinus orca. The sequence continues at coordinate 81,635,152 of NC_064559.1, forward strand.
ACCAAGAAAGCTTGCAAAGGAAATCTGCACTACAATGAAGTCTCACTGCCCCTCGGTCAAAAGACCAATCTGAAAAAAGTGTAAAATCCAGAAAGGCAGGACAGGCCATGGAGAACTGGGAGCCTTGTTATGCTGATGGGCGGGATGTAAATTGCCAACAGCCACTCTGGAGAAGTGTATGGTGTTTCCTGAAACCTCTAAAAAACAAAGCAACAGATCCTAGGGCACTTCCACTTATGGTCCTATAGCTTAGGGAAATTAAAATCAAAAAGACACAGCCACCTCAAAGTTTGGGACGGCTCTGTTTACAAGAACCTCGTTTACAGTACAAGTTCAATATCACAGAAAGCGACAAATGGATAAAGACGTTGTGGTCCTTACGTACAGTGCAATATCACTCAGCAATGAAATCTATGTCATCAGGCCCATAGCAGTATAAAGAGTGGATTCAGGTACGATGATTCTAAGTGAAATAAGTCACACAGAAAAAGAAACATCATAAGATATCACTAATATACGGAATGTAAACTTGGCTACAGAGGAACTGAATTACAAAACAGAACAGGGTCTCAAATGTAGAAAATCAACTTATGCTTGCTTAAGGGGAAAGATGATTTGGGGTGCTGCATAAAACCAGAGATTGAAATTAGCACAGATACCGTTCCGTAAGCCAAATATGTAATCGACAAGAGCTACTCCTTGCTCAACGAACTGGACTCAACACCCCATATTAAACACCTAAGAATATACCTGACTAGTAAGAATCTTAAAACCTATGAATTTATATGTCTGTGAAAGAGAATCATGCGTGTGTACAGTGGCATAAACGCAGCAGTGATAGGATTGTTGAGGTTCGGTGAGCAAATGCAGACCCTTTGAAGTCATGTTCCATATTACCCATTCCATGGGTCTCAACTCTCCAGGTTTAAGGGATTCTTCCTTCAGCTAAAACATGCATGTGGAACCCAGAGTATGATCCACCGTGTGATCGGGAAACGTGTTCAAATGTGTCTCAGTTTTCGTCCCCTGGTACTCGGGTGCAACATTCCAGACGCTTTACTAACACTCTCCCCACTTGGAGAGTCAGTGCCTTTAACCTCCTGTTTGGCCCAGTTTATAATTTCTGCGGAAAAGGAACAGGAATAGGGAGAACCAATGAGAGACTAGCTGGAGGTGTCTGGACGGGCAAATTTAACTCTCATTTCCCATCAGGAAGAGGAATTAACCGAAGGCTCAACGTGCCATGCCGGAACCACACTAGGGCCTGAAGCAATCATGCAGTGTTGCGGCCAGCTCACAAGAAAGCGAGTTGAAGAAAGTAGCTCAGGAGCACTGTAATTCACAAACCTGCAGAGTTATAAATGACAGCTATCGTCCAAAAATATATTGAAGTAAGGCTGCCAAGAGGACTTGAAAGCAGGGCAGAATTGCAGGAAACCGATTTCAGGAGGTAGACTGGAATTGCATGTAAAGCATAGGAAAAGAGGCAGAACGTCCACAATGATGCACTTGGCCAAAAAGGGCGTATGCGTTTTTTCCTGAATATATTCAGGAAAAAACACATACGCTCTTTTTGGCCAACCAAGCAAGCTTGCAAAGGAAATCTGCACTACAATGAAGTCTCACTGCCCCACGATCATAAGGGCCATCTGAAAAATGTGTAAAATCCAGAAAGACAGGACAGGCCATGGAGAACTGGGAGCCTTGTTATGCTGATGGGTGGGATGTAAATTGCCAAAAGCCACTCTGGAGAAGTGTATGGTGTTTCCTGAAACATCCAAAAAACAAAGCAACAGAGCCTAGGGCACTTCCACTTATGGTCCTATAGCTTAGGGAAATTAAAATCAAAAAGACACAGCCACCCCAAAGTTTGGGCCAGCTCTGTTGACAAGAACCTCGTTTACGGTACAAGTTCAATATCACAGAAAGCAAAAAATGGATAAAGACGTTGTGGTACTTACGTACAATGCAATATCACTCAGCAATGAAATCTATGTCATCAAGCCCGTAGCAGCATAATGAGTGGATTCAGGTACGATGATTTTAAGTGAAATAAGGCACACAGAAAAAGAAACATCATAAGTTATCACTAATACACGGAATGTAAACTTGGCTACACAGGAACTGAATTACAAAACAGAACAGGGTCTCAAATGTAGAAAACCAACTTATGCTTCCTTAAGGGGAAAGATGAGTTGGGGTGCTGCATAAAACCAGAGATTGAAATTAGCACAGACACCGTTCCATAAGCCAAATATGTAATAGACAAGAGCTACTCCTTGCTCAACGAAGTGGACTCAACACCCCATATTAAACACCTAAGCATATAGCTGAGTAGTAAGAATCTTAAAACCTATGGATTTATATGTCTCAGAAAGAGAATCAAGCGTGTGTACAGTGGCATGAACGCAGCAGTGATAGGAATGGTGAGGTTCGGTGAGCAAATGCAGACCCTTTGAAGTCATACTGCATATTACCCATTCCATGGGTCTCAACTCTCCAGGTTTAAGGGATTCTTCCTTCAGCTAAAACATGCATGTGGAACCCAGATTATGATCCACCATATGATCGGGAAATGTGTTCAAATGTGTCTCAGATTTCGTCCCATGGTACTCGGGTGCAACATTCCAGACACTTTACTAACACTCTCCCCAATTGGAGACTCAGTGCCTTTAAACTCCTGTTTGGCCCAGTTTGCAATTTCTGCGGAAAATGAACAGGAATAGGGAGAACCAATGAGAGACTAGATGGAGGTGTCTGGACGGGCAAATTTAACTCTCATTTCCCACCAGGAAGAGGAATTAACCAAAGGCTCAGAATGCCATGTCGGAACCACACTAGGGCCTGAAGCAATCCTGCGGTGTTGCGGTCTGCTCACAAGAAAGCGAGTTGAAGAAAGGAGCTCAGGGGCACTGTCATTCACAAAACTGTAGAGTTATAAATGACAGCTATCGTCCAAAAATATATTCAAGTAAGGCTGCCAAGAGGACTTGAAAGCGGGGCAGAATTGCAGGAAACCGATTTCAGGAGGTAGACTGGAATTGCATGTAAAGCATAGGAAAAGAGGCAGAACGTCCACAATGCTGCACTTGGCCAAAAAGGGCGTATGAATTTCTTCCTAAATATATTCAAGAAAAAACGCATACGCCCTTTTTGGCCAACCAAGCAAGCTTGCAAAGGAAATCTGCACTACAATGAAGTCTCACTGCCCCCCGGTCTAAAGGGCCATCTCAAAAAAGTGTAAGTCCAGAAAGGCAGGACAGGCCATGGAGAACTGGGAGCCTTGTTATGCTGATGGGCAGGATACAATTGCCAACAGCCACTCTGGAGAAGTGTATGGTGTTTCCTGAAACATCCAAAAAACAAAGCAACAGAGCCTAGGGCACGTCCACTTATGGTCCTATAGATTAGGGAAATTAAAATCAAGAAGACACAGCCATGGCAAGGTTTGGGACGGCTCTGTTTACAAGAACCTCGTTTACGGTACAAGTTCAATATCGCAGAAAGCGAAAAATGGATAAAGAAGTTGTGGTACTTACGTACAATGCAATATCACTCAGCAATGAAATCTATGTCATCAGGCCCGTAGCAGCATAATGAGTGGATTCAGGTACGACGATTCTAAGTGAAATAAGTCACACAGAAAAAGAAACATCATAAGATATCACTACTACACGGAATGTAAAATTGGCTACACAGGAACTGAATTACAAAACAGAACAGGGTCTCAAATGTAGAAAACCAACTTATGCTTGCTTAAGGGGAAAGGTGAGTTGGGGTGCTGCATAAAACCAGAGATTGAAAGTAGCACAGATACCGTTCCATAAGCCAAATATGTAATAGACAAGAGCTACTCCTTGCTCAACGAACTGGACTCAACACCCCATATTAAACGCCTAAGAATATACCTGACTAGTAAGAATCTTAAAACCAATGGATTTATATGTCTCCAAAAGAGAATCAAGCATGTGTACAGCAGCATAAACGCAGCAGTGATAGGATTGGTGAGGTTCCGTGAGCAAATGCAGACCCTTTCATGTCATATTGCATGGTACCCATTCCATGGGTCTCAACTCTCCAGGTTTAAGGGATTCTTCCTTCAGCTAAAACATGCATGTGGAACCCGAGTATGATCCACCGTGTGATCGGGAAACGTGTTCAAATGTGTCTCAGTTTTCGTCCCCTGGTACGCGGGTGCAACATTCCAGACGCTTTACTAACACTCTCCCCTCTTGGAGAGTCAGTGCCTTTAACCTCCTGTTTGGCCCAGTTTGCAATTTCTGCGGAAAATGAACAGGAATAGGGAGAACACATGAGAGACTAGCTGGAGGTGTCTGGACGGGTAAATTTAACTCTCATTTCCCACCAGGAAGAGGAATTAACCAAAGGCTCAGCGTGCCATGCCAGAACCACACTGGGGCCTGAAGCAATCCTGTGGTGTTGCGGCCAGCTCACAAGAAAGCGAGTTGAAGAAAGGAGCTCAGGGGCACTGTCATTCACAAACCTGCAGAGTTATAAATGACAGGTATCGTCCAAAAATATGTTGAAGTAAGTCTGCCAAGAGGACTTGAAAGTCGGGCAGAATTGCAGGAAACCGATTTCAGGAGGTAGACTGGAATTGCATGTAAAGCATAGGAAAAGAGGCAGAACGTCCACAATGATGTACTTGGCCAAAAAGGGCGTATGCGTTTTTTCCTGAATATATTCAGGAAAAAACGCATACGCCCTTTTTGGCAAACCAAGCAAGCTTGCAAAGGAAATCTGCACTACAATGAAGTCTCACTGCCCCCCGGTCAAAAGTGCCATCTGAGAAAAGTGTAAAATCCAGAAAGGCAGGACAGGCCATGGAGAACTGGGAGCCTTGTTATGCTGATGGGCGGGATGTAAATTGCCAACAGCCACTCTGGAGAAGTGTATGGTGTTTTCTGAAACATCCAAAAAACAAAGCAACAGAGCCTAGGGCACTTCGAATTATGGTCCTATAGCTTAGGGAAATTAAAATCAAAAAGACACAGCCACCCCAAAGTTTGGGATGGCTCTGTTTACAAGAACCTCGTTTACGGTCCAAGTTCAATATCACAGAAAGTGAAAAATGGATAAAGAAGTTGTGGTACTTATGTACAATGCAATATCACTCAGCAATGAAATCTATGTCATCAAGCCCGTAGCAGAATAATGAGTGGATTCAGGTACGATGATTCTAAGTGAAATAAGTCACACAGAAAAAGAAACATCATAAGATATCACTAACACATGGAATGTAAACTTGGCTACACAGGAACTGAATTACAAAACAGAACAGGGTCTCAAATGTAGAAAACCAACTTATGCTTGCTTAAGGGGAAAGGTGAGTTGGGGTGCTGCATAAAACCAGAGATTGAAATTAGCACAGATACCGTTCCATAAGCCAAATATGTAATAGACAAGAGCTACTCCTTGCTCAACGAACTGGACTCAACACCACATATTAAACGCCTAAGAATATACCTGACTAGTAAGAATCTTAAAACCTATGAATTTATATGTCTGTGAAAGAGAATCATGCGTGTGTACAGTGGCATAAACGCAGCAGTGATAGGATTGTTGAGGTTCGGTGAGCAAATGCAGACCCTTTGAAGTCATGTTCCATATTACCCATTCCATGGGTCTCAACTCTCCAGGTTTAAGGGATTCTTCCTTCAGCTAAAACATGCATGTGGAACCCAGAGTATGATCCACCGTGTGATCGGGAAACGTGTTCAAATGTGTCTCAGTTTTCGTCCCCTGGTATTCGGGTGCAACATTCCAGACGCTTTACTAACACTCTCCCCACTTGGAGAGTCAGTGCCTTTAACCTCCTGTATGGCCCAGTTTGTAATTTCTGCGGAAAAGGAACAGAAATAGGGAGAACCAATGAGAGACTAGCTGGAGGTGTCTGGACGGGCAAATTTAACTCTCATTTCCCATCAGGAAGAGGAATTAACCAAAGGCTCACCGTGCCATGCCGGAACCACACTAGGGCCTGAAGCAATCATGCAGTGTTGCGGCCAGCTCACAAGAAAGCGAGTTGAAGAAAGTAGCTCAGGGGCACTGTAATTCACAAACCTGCAGAGTTATAAATGACAGCTATCGTCCAAAAATATATTGAAGTAAGGCTGCCAAGAGGACTTGAAAGCAGGGCAGAATTGCAGGAAACCGATTTCAGGAGGTAGACTGGAATTGCATGTAAAGCATAGGAAAAGAGGCAGAACGTCCACAATGATGCACTTGGCCAAAAAGGGCGTATGCGTTTTATCCTGAATATATTCAGGAAAAAACGCATACGCTCTTTTTGGCCAACCAAGCAAGCTTGCAAAGGAAATCTGCACTACAATGAAGTCTCACTGCCCCCCGATCAAAAGGGCCATCTGAAAAATGTGTAAAATCCAGAAAGACAGGACAGGCCATGGAGAACTGGGAGCCTTGTTATGCTGATGGGTGGGATGTAAATTGCCAAAAGCCACTCTGGAGAAGTGTATGGTGTTTCCTGAAACATCCAAAAAACAAAGCAACAGAGCCTAGGGCACTTCCACTTATGGTCCTATAGCTTAGGGAAATTAAAATCAAAAAGACACAGCCACACCAAAGTTTGGGCCAGCTCTGTTGACAAGAACCTCGTTTACGGTACAAGTTCAATATCACAGAAAGCAAAAAATGGATAAAGACGTTGTGGTACTTACGTACAATGCAATATCACTCAGCAATGAAATCTATGTCATCAAGCCCGTAGCAGCATAATGAGTGGATTCAGGTACGATGATTTTAAGTGAAATAAGGCACACAGAAAAAGAAACATCATAAATTATCACTAATACAAGGAATGTAAACTTGGCTACACAGGAACTGAATTACAAAACAGAACAGGGTCTCAAATGTAGAAAACCAACTTATGCTTCCTTAAGGGGAAAGATGAGTTGGGGTGCTGCATAAAACCAGAGATTGAAATTAGCACAGACACCGTTCCATAAGCCAAATATGTAATAGACAAGAGCTACTCCTTGCTCAACGAAGTGGACTCAACACCCATATTAAACACCTAAGCATATAGCTGAGTAGTAAGAATCTTAAAACCTATGGATTTATATGTCTCTGAAAGAGAATCAAGCGTGTGTACAGTGGCATGAACGCAGCAGTGATAGGAATGGTGAGGTTCGGTGAGCAAATGCAGACCCTTTGAAGTCATACTGCATATTACCCATTCCATGGGTCTCAACTCTCCAGGTTTAAGGGATTCTTCCTTCAGCTAAAACATGCATGTGGAACCCAGATTATGATCCACCATATGATCGGGAAATGTGTTCAAATGTGTCTCAGTTTTCGTCCCCTGGTACTCGGGTGCAACATTCCAGACACTTTACTAACACTCTCCCCAATTGGAGACTCAGTGCCTTTAACCTCCTGTTTGGCCCAGTTTGCAATTTCTGCGGAAAATGAACAGGAATAGGGAGAACCAATGAGAGACTAGATGGAGGTGTCTGGACGGGCAAATTTAACTCTCATTTCCCACCAGGAAGAGGAATTAACCAAAGGCTCAGAATGCCATGTCGGAACCACACTAGGGCCTGAAGCACTCCTGCGGTGTTGCAGCCTGCTCACAAGAAAGCGAGTTGAAGAAAGGAGTTCAGGGGCACTGTCATTCACAAACCTGCAGAGTTATAAATGACAGCTATCGTCCAAAAATATATTGAAGTAAGGCTGCCAAGAGGACTTGAAAGCGGGGCAGAATTGCAGGAAACCGATTTCAGGAGGTAGACTGGAATTGCATGTAAAGCATAGGAAAAGAGGCAGAACGTCCACAATGCTGCACTTGGCCAAAAAGGGCGTATGAATTTTTTCCTGAATATATTCAGGAAAAAACGCATACGCCCTTTTTGGCCAACCAAGCAAGCTTGCAAAGGAAATCTGCACTACAATGAAGTCTCACTGCCCCCCGGTCTAAAGGGCCATCTCAAAAAAGTGTAAAGTCCAGAAAGGCAGGACAGGCCATGGAGAACTGGGAGCCTTGTTATGCTGATGGGCAGGATACAATTGCCAATAGCCACTCTGGAGAAGTGTATGGTATTTCTTGAAACATCCAAAAAACAAAGCAACAGAGCCAAGGGCACGTCCACTTATGGTCCTTAAGATTAGGGAAATTAAAATCAAAAAGACACAGCCACCGCAAAGTTTGGGACGGCTCTGTTTACAAGAACCTCGTTTACGGTACAAGTTCAATATCGCAGAAAGCGAAAAATGGATAAAGAAGTTGTGGTACTTACGTACAATGCAATATCACTCAGCAATGAAATCTATGTCATCAGGCCCGTAGCAGCATAATGAGTGGATTCAGGTACGATGATTCTAAGTGAAATAAGGCACACAGAAAAAGAAACATCATAAGATATCACTAATACACGGAATGTAAACTTGGCTACACAGGAACTGAATTACAAAACAGAACAGGGACTCAAATGCAGAAAACCAACTTATGCTTGCTTAAGGGGAAAGGTGAGTTGGGGTGCTGCATAAAACCAGAGATTGAAAGTAGCACAGAAACCGTTCCATAAGCCAAATATGTAATAGACAAGAGCTACTCCTTGCTCAACGAAGTGGACTCAACACCCCATATTAAACGCCTAAGAATATACCTGACTAGTAAGAATCTTAAAACCTATGGATTTATATGTCTCTGAAAGAGAATCAAGCATGTTTACAGCGGCATAAACGCAGCAGTGATAGGATTGGTGAGGTTCCGTGAGCAAATGCAGACCCTTTCATGTCATATTGCATGGTACCCATTCCATGGGTCTCAACTCTCCAGGTTTAAGGGATTCTTCCTTCAGCTAAAACATGCATGTGGAACCCAGAGTATGATCCACCGTGTGATTGGGAAACGTGTTCAAATGTGTCTCAGTTTTCGTCCCCTTGTATGCGGGTGCAACATTCCAGACGCTTTACTAACACTCTCCCCTCTTGGAGAGTCAGTGCCTTTAACCTCCTGTTTGGCCCAGTTTGCAATTTCTGCGGAAAATGAACAAGAATAGGGAGAACACATGAGAGACTAGCTGGAGGTGTCTGGACGGGTAAATTTAACTCTCATTTCCCACCAGGAAGAGGAATTAACCAAAGGCTCAGCGTGCCATGCCAGAACCACACTGGGGCCTGAAGCAATCCTGTGGTGTTGCCGCCAGCTCACAAGAAAGCGAGTTGAAGAAAGGAGCTCAGGGTCACTGTAATTCACAAACCTGCAGAGTTATAAATGACAGGTATCGTCCAAAAATATGTTGAACTAAGTCTGCCAAGAGGACTTGAAAGTGGGGCAGAATTGCAGGAAACCAATTTCAGGAGGTAGACTGGAATTGAATGTAAAGCATAGGAAAAGAGGCAGAACGTCCACAATGATGCACTTGGCCAAAAAGGGCGTATGCGTTTTTTCCTGAATATATTCAGGAAAAAACGCATACGCCCTTTTTGGCAAAACAAGCAAGCTTGCAAAGGAAATCTGCACTACAATGAAGTCTCACTGCCCCCCGGTCAAAAGTGCCATCTGAGAAAAGTGTAAAATCCAGAAAGGCAGGACAGGCCATGGAGAACTGGGAGCCTTGTTATGCTGATGGGCGGGATGTAAATTGCCAACAGCCACTCTGGAGAAGTGTATGGTGTTTCCTGAAACATCCAAAAAACAAAGCAACAGAGCCTAGGGCACTTCGAATTATGGTCCTATAGCTTAGGGAAATTAAAATCAAAAAGACACAGCCACCCCAAAGTTTGGGACGGCTCTGTTTACAAGAACCTCGTTTACGGTCCAAGTTCAATATCACAGAAAGCGAAAAATGGATAAAGAAGTTGTGGTACTTATGTACAATGCAATATCACTCAGCAATGAAATCTATGTCATCAAGCCCGTAGCAGCATAATGAGTGGATTCAGGTACGATGATTCTAAGTGAAATAAGTCACACAGAAAAAGAAACATCATAAGATATCACTAATACATGGAATGTAAACTTGGCTACACAGGAACTGAATTACAAAACAGAACAGGGTCTCAAATGTAGAAAACCAACTTATGCTTTCTTAAGGGGAAAGGTGAGTTGGGGTGCTGCATAAAACCAGAGATTGAAATTAGCACAGATACCGTTCCATAAGCCAAATATGTAATAGACAAGAGCTACTCCGTGCTCAACGAACTGGACTCAACACCCCATATTAAACGCCTAAGAATATACCTGACTAGTAAGAATCTTAAAACCTATGAATTTATATGTCTGTGAAAGAGAATCATGCGTGTGTACAGTGGCATAAACGCAGCAGTGATAGGATTGTTGAGGTTCGGTGAGCAAATGCAGACCCTTTGAAATCATGTTCCATATTACCCATTCCATGGGTCTCAACTCTCCAGGTTTAAGGGATTCTTCCTTCAGCTAAAACATGCATGTGGAACCCAGAGTATGATCCACCGTGTGATCGGGAAACGTGTTCAAATGTGTCTCAGTTTTCATCCCCTGGTACTCGGGTGCAACATTCCAGACACTTTACTAACACTCTCCCCACTTGGAGAGTCAGTGCCTTTAACCTCCTGTTTGGCCCAGTTTGTAATTTCTGCAGAAAAGGAACAGGAATAGGGAGAACCAATTAGAGACTAGCTGGAGGTGTCTGGACGGGCAAATTTAACTCTCATTTCCCATCAGGAAGAGGAATTAACCAAAGGCTCAGCGTGCCATGCCGGAACCACACTAGGGCCTGAAGCAGTCCTTCAGTGTTGCGGCCAGCTCACAAGAAAGCGAGTTGAAAAAAGTAGCTCAGGGGCACTGTAATTCACAAACCTGCAGAGTTATAAATGACAGCTATCGTCCAAAAATATATTGAAGTAAGGCTGCCAAGAGGACTTGAAAGCAGGGCAGAATTGCAGGAAACCGATTTCAGGAGGTAGACTGGAATTGCATGTAAAGCATAGGAAAAGAGGCAGAACGTCCACAATGATGCACTTGGCCAAAAAGGGCGTATGCGTTTTATCCTGAATATATTCAGGAAAAAACGCATACGCTCTTTTTGGCCAACCAAGCAAGCTTGCAAAGGAAATCTGCACTACAATGAAGTCTCACTGCCCCCCGATCAAAAGGGCCATCTGAAAAATGTGTAAAATCCAGAAAGACAGGACAGGCCATGGAGAACTGGGAGCCTTGTTATGCTGATGGGTGGGATGTAAATTGCCAAAAGCCACTCTGGAGAAGTGTATGGTGTTTCCTGAAACATGTAAAAAACAAAGCAACAGAGCCTAGGGCACTTTCACTTATGGTCCTATAGCTTAGGGAAATTAAAATCAAAAAGACACAGCCACCCCAAAGTTTGGGCCAGCTCTGTTGACAAGAACCTCGTTTACGGTACAAGTTCAATATCACAGAAAGCAAAAAATGGATAAAGACGTTGTGGTACTTACGTACAATGCAGTATCACTCAGCAATGAAATCTATGTCATCAAGCCCGTAGCAGCATAATGAGTGGATTCAGGTACGATGATTTTAAGTGAAATAAATCACACAGAAAAAGAAACATCATAAGTTATCACTAATACACGGAATGTAAACTTGGCTACACAGGAACTGAATTACAAAACAGAACAGGGTCTCAAATGTAGAAAACCAACTTATGCTTGCTTAAGGGGAAAGATGAGTTGGGGTGCTGCATAAAACCAGAGATTGAAATTAGCACAGACACCGTTCCATAAGCCAAATATGTAATAGACAAGAGCTACTCCTTGCTCAACGAAGTGGACTCAACACCCCATATTAAACACCTAAGAATATAGCTGAGTAGTAAGAATCTTAAAACCTATGGATTTATATGTCTCCGAAAGAGAATCAAGCGTGTGTACAGTGGCATGAACGCAGCAGTGATAGGAATGGTGAGGTTCGGTGAGCAAATGCAGACCCTTTGAAGTCATACTGCATATTACCCATTCCATGGGTCTCAACTCTCCAGGTTTAAGGGATTCTTCCTTCAGCTAAAACATGCATGTGGAACCCAGATTATGATCCACCATATGATCGGGAAATGTGTTCAAATATGTCTCAGTTTTCATCCCATGGTACTCGGGTGCAACATTCCAGACACTTTACTAACACTCTCCCCAATTGGAGACTCAGTGCCTTTAAACTCCTGTTTGGCCCAGTTTGCAATTTCTGCGGAAAATGAACAGCAATAGGGAGAACCAATGAGAGACTAGATGGAGGTGTCTGGACGGGCAAATTAAACTCTCATTTCCCACCAGGAAGAAGAATTAACCAAAGGCTCAGAATGCCATGTCGGAACCACACTAGGGCCTGAAGCACTCCTGCGGTGTTGCGGCCTGCTCACAAGAAAGCGAGTTGAAGAAAGGAGTTCAGGGGCACTGTAATTCAAAAACCTGCAGAGTTATAAATGACAGCTATCGTCCAAAAATATATTGAAGTAAGGCTGCCAAGAGGACTTGAAAGCGGGGCAGAATTGCAGGAAACCGATTTCAGGAGGTAGACTGGAATTGCATGTAAAGCATAGGAAAAGAGGCAGAACGTCCACAGTGATGCACTTGGCCAAAAAGGGCGTATGTGTTTTTTCCTGAATATATTCAGGAAAAAACGCATACGCCCTTTTTGGCCAACCAAGCAAGCTTGCAAAGGAAATCTGCACTACAATGAAGTCTCACTGCCCCCCGGTCTAAAGGGCCATCTCAAAAAAGTGTAAAGTCCAGAAAGGCAGGACAGGCCATGGAGAACTGGGAGCCTTGTTATGCTGATGGGCAGGATACTATTGCCAACAGCCACTCTGGAGAAGTGTATGGTGTTTCCTGCAACATCCAAAAAACAAAGCAACAGAGCCTAGGGCACGTCCACTTATGGTCCTATAGTTTAGGGAAATTAAAATCAAAAAGACACAGCCACCCCAAAGTTTGGGACGGCTCTGTTTACAAGAACCTCGTTTACGGTACAAGTTCAATATCGCAGAAAGTGAAAAATGGATAAAGAAGTTGTGGTACATACGTACAATGCAATATCACTCAGCAATGAAATCTATGTCATCAGGCCCGTAGCAGCATAATGAGTGGATTCAGGTACGACGATTCTAAGTGAAATAAGTCACCCAGAAAAAGAAACATCATAAGATATCACTACTACACGGAATGTAAACTTGGCTACACAGGAACTGAATTACAAAACAGAACAGGGTCTCAAATGTAGAAAACCAACTTATGCTTGCTTAAGGGGAAAGGTGAGTTGGGGTGCTGCATAAAACCAGAGATTGAAATGAGCACAGATACCGTTCCATAAGCCAAATATGTAATAGACAAGAGCTACTCCTTGCTCAACGAACTGGACTCAACACCCCATATTAAACGCCTAAGAATATACCTGACTAGTAAGAATCTTAAAACCAATGGATTTATATGTCTCCAAAAGAGAATCAAGCATGTGTACAGCGGCATAAACGCAGCAGTGATAGGATTGGTGAGGTTCCGTGAGCAAATGCAGACCCTTTCATGTCATATTGCATGGTACCCATTCCATGGGTCTCAACTCTCCAGGTTTAAGGGATTCTTCCTTCAGCTAAAACATGCATGTGGAACCAGAGTATGATCCACCGTGTGATCGGGAAACGTGTTCAAATGTGTCTCAGTTTTCGTCCCCTGGTACGCGGGTGCAACATTCCAGACGCTTTACTAACACTCTCCCCTCTTGGAGAGTCAGTGCCTTTAACCTCCTGTTTGGCCCAGTTTGCAATTTCTGCGGAAAATGAACAGGAATAGGGAGAACACATGAGAGACTAGCTGGAGGTGTCTGGACGGGTAAATTTAACTCTCATTTCCCACCAGGAAGAGGAATTAACCAAAGGCTCAGCGTGCCATGCCAGAACCACACTGGGGCCTGAAACAATCCTGTGGTGTTGCGGCCAGCTCACAAGAAAGCGAGTTGAAGAAAGGAGCTCAGGGGCACTGTCATTCACAAACCTGCAGAGTTATAAATGACAGGTATCGTCCAAAAATATGTTGAAGTAAGTCTGCCAAGAGGACTTGAAAGTGGGGCAGAATTGCAGGAAACCGATTTCAGGAGGTAGACTGGAATTGCATGTAAAGCATAGGAAAAGAGGCAGAACGTCCACAATGATGCACTTGGCCAAAAAGGGCGTATGCGTTTTTTCCTGAATATATTCAGGAAAAAACGCATACGCCCTTTTTCGCAAACCAAGCAAGCTTGCAAAGGAAATCTGCACTACAATGAAGTCTCACTGCCCCCCGGTCAAAAGTGCCATCTGAGAAAAGTGTAAAATCCAGAAAGGCAGGACAGGCCATGGAGAACTGGGAGCCTTGTTATGCTGATGGGCGGGATGTAAATTGCCAACAGCCACTCTGGAGAAGTGTATGGTGTTTCCTGAAACATCCAAAAAACAAAGCAACAGAGCCTAGGGCACTTCGAATTATGGTCCTATAGCTTAGGGAAATTAAAATCAAAAAGACACAGCCACCCCAAAGTTTGGGACGGCTCTGTTTACAAGAACCTCGTTTACGGTCCAAGTTCAATATCACAGAAAGCGAAAAATGGATAAAGAAGTTGTGGTACTTATGTACAATGCAATATCACTCAGCAATGAATTCTATGTCATCAAGCCCGTAGCAGCATAATGAGTGGATTCAGGTACGATGATTCTAAGTGAAATAAGTCACACAGAAAAAGAAACATCATAAGATATCACTAATACATGGAATGTAAACTTGGCTACACAGGAACTGAATTACAAAACAGAACAGGGTCTCAAATGTAGAAAACCAACTTATGCTTGCTTAAGGGGAAAGGTGAGTTGGGGTGCTGCATAAAACCAGAGATTGAAATTAGCACAGATACCGTTCCATAAGCCAAATATGTAATAGACAAGAGCTACTCCTTGCTCAACGAACTGGACTCAACACCACATATTAAACGCCTAAGAATATACCTGACTAGTAAGAATCTTAAAACCTATGGATTTATATGTCTGTGAAAGAGAATCATGCGTGTGTACAGTGGCATAAACGCAGCAGTGATAGGATTGTTGAGGTTCGGTGAGCAAATGCAGACCCTTTGAAGTCATGTTCCATATTACCCATTCCATGGGTCTCAACTCTCCATGTTTAAGGGATTCTTCCTTCAGCTAAAACATGCATGTGGAACCCAGAGTATGATCCACCGTGTGATCGGGAAACGTGTTCAAATGTGTCTCAGTTTTCGTCCCCTGGTATTCGGGTGCAACATTCCAGACGCTTTACTAACACTCTCCCCACTTGGAGAGTCAGTGCCTTTAACCTCCTGTATGGCCCAGTTTGTAATTTCTGCGGAAAAGGAACAGAAATAGGGAGAACCAATGAGAGACTAGCTGGAGGTGTCTGGACGGGCAAATTTAACTCTCATTTCCCATCAGGAAGAGGAATTAACCAAAGGCTCAGCGTGCCATGCCGGAACCACACTAGGGCCTGAAGCAATCATGCAGTGTTGCGGCCAGCTCACAAGAAAGCGAGTTGAAGAAAGTAGCTCAGGGGCACTGTAATTCACAAACCTGCAGAGTTATAAATGACAGCTATCGTCCAAAAATATATTCAAGTAAGGCTGCCAAGAGGACTTGAAAGCAGGGCAGAATTGCAGGAAACCGATTTCAGGAGGTAGACTGGAATTGCATGTAAAGCATAGGAAAAGAGGCAGAACGTCCACAATGATGCACTTGGCCAAAAAGGGCGTATGCGTTTTTTCCTGAATATATTCAGGAAAAAACGCATACGCCCTTTTTGGCCAACCAAGCAAGCTTGCAAAGGAAATCTGCACTACAATGAAGTCTCACTGCCCCCCGATCAAAAGGGCCATCTGAAAAATGTGTAAAATCCAGAAAGACAGGACAGGCCATGGAGAACTGGGAGCCTTGTTATGCTGATGGGTGGGATGTAAATTGCCAAAAGCCACTCTGGAGAAGTGTATGGTGTTTCCTGAAACATCCAAAAAACAAAGCAACAGAGCCTAGGGCACTTCCACTTATGGTCCTATAGCTTAGGGAAATTAAAATCAAAAAGACACAGCCACCCCAAAGTTTGGGACGGCTCTGTTTACAAGAACCTCGTTCACGGTACAAGTTCAATATCACAGAAAGCAAAAAATGGATAAAGAAGTTGTGGTACTTACGTACAATGCAATATCACTCAGCAATGAAATCTATGTCATCAGGCCCGTAGCAGCATAATGAGTGGTTTCAGGTACGATGATTCTAAGTGAAATACTTCACGCAGAAAAAGAAACATCATAAGATATCACTAATACACGGAATGTAAACTTGGCTACACAGGAACTGAATTACAAAACAGAACAGAGTCACAAATGTAGAAAACCAACCTGTGCTTGCTTAAGGGGAAAGGTGAGTTGGGGTGCTGCATAAAACCAGAGATTGAAAGTAGCACAGATACCGTTCCATAAGCGAAATATGCAATAGACAAGAGCTACTCCTTGCTCAACGAAGTGGACTCAAAACCCCATATTAAACGCCTAAGAATATACCTGACTAGTAAGAATCTTAAAACCTATGGATTTATATGTCTCCGAAAGAGAATCAAGCGTGTGTACAGCGGCATAAACGCAGCAGTGATAGGATTGGTGAGGATCGGTGAGCAAATGCAGACCCTTTGAAGTCATATTGCATGATACCCATTCCATAGGTCTCAACTCTCCAGGTCTAAGGGATTCTTCCTTCAGCTAAAACATGCGTGTGGAACCCAGAGTATGATCCACCGTGTGATCGGGAAACGTGTTCAAATGTGTCTCAGTTATCACCCCCTGGTACTTGGGTGCAACATTCCAGACGGTTTACTAACACTCTCCCCACTTGGAGAGTCAGTGCCTTTAACCTTCTGTTTGGCCCAGTTTGCAATTTCTTCGGAAAATCAACAGGAATAGGGAGAACAAATGAGAGACTAGCTGGAGGTGTCTGGACGGGCAAATTTAACTCTCATTGCCCACCAGTTAGAGGAATTAACCAAAGGCTCAACGTGTCATGCCGGAAAAACTTTAGGGCCTGAATCAATCCTGCAGTGTTGCGGCCAGCTCACAAGAAAGCGAGTTGAAGAAAGGAGCTCAGGGGCACTGTAATTCACAAACCTGCAGAGTTATAAATGACAGCTATCGTCCAAAAATATATTGAAGTAAGGCTGCCAAGAGGACTTGAAAGTGGGGAAGAATTGCAGGAAACCGATTTCAGGAGGTAGACTGGAATTGCATGTAAAGCATAGGTAAAGAGGCAGAACGTCCACAATGATGCACTTGGCCAAAAGTGCTTATGCGTTTTTTCGTGAAAATATTCAGGAAAAAACGCATACGCACTTTTTGGCCAGCCAAGCAAGCTTGCAAAGGAAATCTGCACTACAATGAAGTCTCTCTGCCCCCCGGTCAAAAGGGCCATCTGAAAAAAGTGTAAAATCGAGAAAAGCAACACAGGCCGTGGAGAACTGGGAGCCTTGTTATGCTGAAGGCCGGGATGAAAATTGCCAACAGCCACTCTGGATAAGTGTATGGTGTTTCCTGAAACATCTAAAAAACAAAGCAACAGAGCCTAGGGCACTTCAACTTATGGTCCTATAGCTTAGGGAAATTAAAATCAAAAAGACACAGCCACCCCAAAGTTTGGGACGGCTCTGTTTACAAGAACCTCGTTTACGGTACAAGTTCAATATCACAGAAAGCGAAAAATGGATAAAGAAGTTGTGGTACTTACGTACTATGCAATATCACACAGCAACGAAATCTCTGTCATCAGGCCCATAGCAGCATAATGAGTGGATTCAGGTACGATGATTCTAAGTGAAATAAGTCACACAGAAAAAGAAACATCATAAGATATCACTAATACACGGAATGTAAATTTGGCTACACAGGAACTGAATTACAAAACAGAAGAAGGTCACAAATGTAGAAAACCAACTTATGCTTGCTTAAGGGGAAAGGTGAGTTGGGGTGCTGCATAAAACCAGAGATTGAAATTAGCACATATACCGTTCCATAAGCCAAATATGTAATACACAAGAGCTACTCCTTGCTCAACGAAGTGGACTCAAGACTCCATATTTAACGCCTAAGAATATACGTGACTAGTAAGAATCTTAAAACCTATGGATTTATATGTCTCCGAAAGAGAATCAAGCATGTGTAGAGTGGCATAAACGGAGGAGTAATAGGATTGGTGAGGTTCGGTGAGCAAATACAGACCCTTTGAAGTCATATTGCATGGTACCCATTCCATGGGTCTCACCTCTCCAGGTTTAAGGGATTCTTCCTTCAGCTAAAACATGCATGTGGAACCCAGAGTATGATCCACCGTGTGATCGGGAAACGTGTTCAAATGTGTCTCAGTTTTCGTCCCCTGGTACTCGGGTGCAACATTCCAGACGCTTTACTAACACTCTCCCCACTTGGAGAGTCAGTGCCTTTAACCTCCTGTTTGGCTGATTTGCAAATTCTTCGGAAGATCAACAGGAATAGGGAGAACCCATAGGAGACTAGCTGGAGGTGTCTGGACGGGCAAATTTAACTCTCATTTCCCACCAGGAAGAGGAATTAACCAAAGGATCAGCGTGCCATGCCGGAACCACACTACGGCCTGAAGCAATCCTGCGGTGTTGTGGCCAGCTCACAAGAAAGTGAGTTGAAGAAAGGAACTCAGGGGCACAGTAATTCACAAACCTGCAGAGTTGTAAATGACAGCTATCGTCCAAAAATATATTGAAGTAAGGCTGCCAAGAGGACTTGAACGCGGCGCAGAATTGCAGGAAACCGATTTCAGGAGGTAGACTGGAATTGCATGTAAAGCATAGGAAAAGAGGCAGAACGTCCACAATGATGCACTTGGCTAAAAAGGGCGTATGAGTTTTTTCCTGAATATATTCAGGAAAAAACGCATACGCGCTTTTTGGCCAACCAAGCAAGCTTGCAATGGAAATCTGCACTACAATGAAGTCTCACTGCCCCCTGGTCAAAAGGGCAATCTGAAAAATATGTAAAATCCAGAAAGGCAGGACAGGCCATGGAGAACTGAGAGCCTTGTTATGCTGATGGGCAGGATGTAAATTGCCAACAGCCACTCTGGAGAAGTGTATGGTGTTTCCTGAAACATCTAAAAAACAAAGCAACAGAGCCTAGGGCACTTCCACTTATGGTCCTATAACTTAGGGAAATTAAAATCAAAAAGACACAGCCACCCCAATGTTTGGGACAGCTCTGTGTACAAGAACCTCGTTTACGGTACAAGTTCAATATCACAGAAAGTGAAAAATGGATAAAGAAGTTGTGGTACTTACATACAATGCAATATCACTCAGCGATGAAATCTATGTCATCAGGCCCGTAGCAGCATAATGAGTGGATTCAGGTACGACGATTCTAAGTGAAATAAGTCACACAGAAAAAGAAACATCATAAGATATCACTACTACACGGAATGTAAACTTGGCTACACAGGAACTGAATTACAAAACAGAAGAGGGTCTCAAATGCAGAAAACCAACTTATGCTTGCTTAACGGGAAAGGTGAGTTGGGGTGCTTCATAAAACCAGAGATTGAAATTAGCACAGATACCGTTCCATAAGCCAAATATGTAATAGAGAAGAGCTACTCCTTGCTCAACGAAGTGAACTCAACACCCCATATTAAACGCCTAAGAATATACCTGACTAGTAAGAATCTTAAAACCTATGGATTTATATGTCTCCAAAAGACAATCAAGCGTGTGTACAGCGGCATAAACACAGCAGTGATAGGATTAGTGAGGTTTGGTGAGCAAATGCAGACCCTTTGAAGTCATATGGCATGGTACCCATTCCATGGGTCTCAACTCTCCAGCTTTAAGGGATTCTTCCTTCAGCTAAAACATGCATGTTTAACCCAGAGTATGATCCACCATGTGATCGGGAAACGTGTTCAAATGTGTCTCAGTTTTCCTCCCCTGGTACTCGGGTGCAACATTCCAGACGCTTTACTAACACTCTCCCCTCTTGGAGAGTCAGTGCCTTTAACCTCCTGTTTGGCCCAGTTTGCAATTTCTGCGGAAAATGAACAGGAATAGGGAGAACCAATGAGAGACTAGCTGGAGGTGTCTGGACGGGCAAATTTAACTCTCATTTCCCACCAGGAAGAGGAATTAACCAAAGGCTCAGAATGCCATGTCGGAACCACACTAGGGCCTGAAGCACTCCTGCGGTGTTGCGGCCTGCTCACAAGAAAGCGAGTTGAAGAAAGGAGTTCAGGGGCACTGTAATTCACAAACCTGCAGAGTTATAAATGACAGCTATCGTCCAAAAATATATTGAAGTAAGGCTGCCAAGAGGACTTGAAAGCGGGGCAGAATTTCAGGAAACCGATTTCAGGAGGTAGACTGGAATTGCATGTAAAGCATAGGAAAAGAGGCAGAACGTCCACAGGGATGCACTTGGCAAAAAAGGGCGTATGTGTTTTTTCCTGAATATATTCAGGAAAAAACGCATACGCCCTTTTTGGCCAGCCAAGCAAGCTTGCAAAGGAAATTTGCACTACAATGAAGTCTCACTGCCCCCCGGTCTAAAGGGCCATCTCAAAAAAGTGTAAAGTCCAGAAAGGCAGGACAGGCCATGGAGAACTGGGAGCCTTGTTATGCTGATGGGCAGGATACTATTGCCAACAGCCACTCTGGAGAAGTGTATGGTGTTTCCTGAAACATCCAAAAAACAAAGCAACAGAGCCTAGGGCACGTCCACTTATGGTCCTATAGATTAGGGAAATTGAAATCAAAAAGACACAGCCACCCCAAAGTTTGGGACGGCTCTGTTCACAAGAACCTCGTTTACGGTACAAGTTCAATATCACAGAAAGCGAAAAATGGGTAAAGAAGTTGTGGTACTTACGTACAATGCAATATCACTCAGCAATGAAATCTATCTCATCAGGCCCATAGCAGCATAATGAGTGGATTCAGGTACGATGATTCTAAGTGAAATAAGTCACACAGAAAAACAAACATCATAAGATATCACTACTACACAGAATGTAAACTTGGCTACACAGGAACTGAATTACAAAACAGAACAGGGTCTCAAATGTAGAAAACCAACTTATGCTTGCTTAAGGGGAAAGGTGAGTTGGGGTGCTGCATAAAACCAGAGATTGAAAGTAGCACAGATACCGATCCATAAGGCAAATATGTAATAGACAAGAGCTACTCCTTGCTCAACGAAGTGGACTCAACACCCCATATTAAACGCCTAAGAATATACCTGACTAGTAAGAATCTTAAAACCTATGGATTTATATGTCTCCGAAAGAGAATCAAGCGTGTGTACAGCGGCATAAACACAGCAGTGATAGGATTGATGAGGTTCAGTGAGCAAATGCAGACCCTTTGAAGTCATATGGCATGGTACCCATTCCATGGGTCTCAACTCTCCAGGTTTAAGGGATTCTTCCTTCAGCTAAAACATGTATGTGGAACCCAGAGTATGATCCACCATGTGATCGGGAAACGTGTTCAAATGTGTCTCAGTTTTCGTCCCCTGGTACTCGGGTGCAACATTCCAGACGCTTTACTAACACTCTCCCCACTTGGAGAGTCAGTGCCTTTAACCTCCTGTTTGGCCCAGTTTGCAATTTCTGCGTAAGATGAACAGGAATAGGGAGAACCAATGAGAGACTAGCTGGAGGTGTCTGGACGGGCAAATTTAACTCCCATTTCCCACCAGGAAGAGGAATTAACCAAAGGCTCAGCGTGCCATGCCGGAACCACACTAGGGCCTGAAGCAATCCTGCAGTGTTGCGGACAGCTCACAAGAAAGCGAGTTGAAGAAAGAAGCTCAGGGGCACTGTAATTCACAAACCTGCAGAGTCATAAATGACAGCTATCGTCCAAAAATATATTGAAGTAAGGCTGCCAAGAGGACTTGAATGCGGGGCAGAATTGCAGGAAACCGATTTCAGGAGGTAGACTGGAATTGCATGTAAAGCATAGGAAAAGAGGCAGAACAAACACAATGATGCACTTGGCCAAAAAGGGCGTATGAGTTTTTTCCTGAATATATTCAGGAAAAAACGCATACGCCCTTTTTGGCCAACCAAGCAAGCTTGCAAAGGAAATCTGCACTACAATGAAGTCTCACTGCCCCCCGGTCAAAAGGGCCATCTGAAAAAAGTGTAAAATCCAGAAAGGCAGGACAGGCCATGGAAAACTGGGAGCCTTGTTATGCTGAAGGCCGGGATGAAAATTGCCAACAGCCACTCTGGATAAGTGTATGGTGTTTCCTGAAACATCTAAAAAACAAAGCAACAGAGCCTAGGGCACTTCCACTTATGGTCCTATAGCTTAGGGAAATTAAAATCAAAAAGACACAGCCACCCCAAAGTTTAGGACGGCTCTGTTTACAAGAACCTCGTTCATGGTACAAGTTCAATATCACAGAAAGCAAAAAATGGATAAAGAAGTTGTGGAACTTACGTACAATGCAATATCACTCAGCAATGAAATCTATGTCATCAGGCCCGTAGCAGCATAATGAGTGGTTTCAGGTACGATGATTCTAAGTGAAATAAGTCACACAGAAAAAGAAACATCATAAGATATCACTACTACACGGAATGTAAACTTGGCTACACAGGAACTGAATTACAAAACAGAACAGAGTCACAAATGTAGAAAACCAACCTATGCTTGCTTAAGGGGAAAGGTGAGTTGGGGTGCTGCATAAAACCAGAGATTGAAAGTAGCACAGATACCGTTCCATAAGCCAAATATGTAATAGACAAGTGCTACTCCTTGCTCAACGATCTGGACTCAACACCCCATATTAAACGCCTAAGAATATACCTGACTAGTAAGAATCTTAAAACCTATGGATTTATATGTCTCCGAAAGAGAATCAAGCGTGTGTACAGCGGCATAAACGCAGCAGTGATAGGATTGGTGAGGATCGGTGAGAAAATGCAGACCCTTTGAAGTCATATTGCATGGTACCCATTCCATAGGTCTCAACTCTCCAGGTCTAAGGGATTCTTCCTTCAGCTAAAACATGCGTGTGGAACCCAGAGTATGATCCACCGTGTGATCGGGAAACGTGTTCAAATGTGTCTCAGTTATCACCCCCTGGTACTTGGGTGCAACATTCCAGACGGTTTACTAACACTCTCCCCACTTGGAGAGTCAGTGCCTTTAACCTTCTGTTTGGCCCAGTTTGCAATTTCTTCGGAAAATCAACAGGAATAGGGAGAACAAATGAGAGACTAGCTGGAGGTGTCTGGACGGGCAAATTTAACTCTCATTGCCCACCAGGTAGAGGAATTAACCAAAGGCTCAACGTGTCATGCCGGAATAACATTAGGGCCTGAATCAATCCTGCGGTGTTGCGGCCAGCTCACAAGAAAGCGAGTTGAAGAAAGGAGTTCAGGGGCACTGTAATTCACAAACCTGCAGAGTTATAAATGACAGCTATCGTCCAAAAATATATTGAAGTAAGGCTGCCAAGAGGACTTGAAAGTGGGGCAGAATTGCAGGAAACCGATTTCAGGAGGTAGACTGGAATTGCATGTAAAGCATAGGAAAAGAGGCAGAACGTCCACAATGATGCACTTGGCCAAAAAGTGCTTATGCGTTTTTTCGTGAAAATATTCAGGAAAAAACGCATACGCACTTTTTGGCCAGCCAAGCAAGCTTGCAAAGGAAATCTGCACTACAATGAAGTCTCTCTGCCCCCCGGTCAAAAGGGCCATCTGAAAAAAGTGTAAAATCCAGAAAAGCAAGACAGGCCGTGGAGAACTGGGAGCCTTGTTATGCTGAAGGCCGGGATGAAAATTGCCAACAGCCACTCTGGATAAGTGTATGGTGTTTCCTGAAACATCTAAAAAACAAAGCAACAGAGACTAGGGCACTTCCACTTATGGTCCTATAGCTTAGGGAAATTAAAATCAAAAAGACACAGCCACCCCAAAGTTTAGGACGGCTCTGTTTACAAGAACCTCCTTTATGGTACAAGATCAATATCACAGAAAGCGAAAAATGGATAAAGAAGTTGTGGTATTTACGTAAAATGCGATATCACTCAGCAATGAAATCTATGTCATCAGGCCCGTAGCAGCATAGTGAGTGGATTCAGGTACGATGATTCTAAGTGAAATAAGTCACACAGAAAAAGAAACATCATAAGATATCACTACTACACGGAATGTAAACTTGGCTACACAGGAACTGAATTACAAAACAGAACAGGGTCTCAAATGTAGAACAGCAACTTATGCTTGCTTAAGGGTAATGGTGAGTTGGGGTGCTGAATGAAACCAGAGATTGAAATTGGCAAAGATACCGTTTCATAAGCCAAATATGTAATAGACAAGAGCTACTCCTTGCTCAACAAAGTGGACTCAACACCCCATATTAAACGCCTAAGAATATACCTGACTAGTAAGAATCTTAAAACCTATGGATTTATATGTCTCCGAAAGAGAATCAAGCGTGTGTACAGTGCCATAAACGCAGCAGTGATAGGATTGGTGAGGTTCAGTGAGCAAATGCAGACCCTTTGAAGTCATATTGCATGGTACCCATTCCATGGGTCTCAACTCTCCAGGTTTAAGGGATTCTTCCTTCAGCTAAAACATGCATGTGGAACCCAGAGTATGATCCACCGTGTGATCGGGAAACGTGTTCAAATGTGTCTCAGTTTTCGTCCCCTGGTACTCGGGTGCAACATTCCAGATGCTTTACTAAAACTCTCCCCATTTGGAGAGTCAGTGCCTTTAACCTCCTGTTTGGCCCAGTTTGCAATTTCTTCGGAAGATGAACAGGAATAGGGAGAACACATGAGAGACTAGCTTGAGGTGTCTGGACGGGCAAATTTAACTCTCATTTCCCACCAGGAAGAGTAATTAACCAAAGGCTCAGTGTGCCGTGCCGGAACAACACTAGGGCCTAAAGCAATGCAGCGTTGTTGCGGCCAGCTCAGAAGAAAGCGAGTTGAAGAAAGGAGCTCAGGGGCACTGTAATTCACAAACCTGCAGAGTTATAAATGAGAGCTATCGAACAAAAACATACTGAAGTAAGGCTGCCAAGAGGACTTGAAAGCGGGGCAGAATTGCAGGAAACCGATTTCAGGAGGTAGACGGGAATTGCATGTAAAGCATAGGAAAAGAGGCAGAACGTCCACAATGATGCACTTGGCCAAAAAGTGCGAATGCGTTTTTTCCTGAATATATTCAGGAAAAAACGCATAGGCCCTTTTTGGCCAACCAAGCAAGCTTGCAAATGAAATCTGCACTACAATGAAGTCTCACTGCCCCCGGGTCAAAGGGGCCATCTGAAAAAAGTGTAAAATCCAGAAAGTCAGGACAGGCCATGGAGAACTGGGAGCCTTCTTATGCTGATGGGCGGGATGTAAATTGACAACAGCGACTCTGGAGAAGTGTATCGTGTTTCCTGAAACATCTAAGAAACAAAGCAACAGAGCCTAGGGCACTTCCACTTATGGTCTTACAGCTTAGGGAAATTAAAATAAAAATGACACAGCCACCCCAAAGTTTGGGACGGCTCTGTTTACAAGAACCTCGTTTACGATACAAGTTCAATATCACAGAATGCGAAAATGTATAAAGAAGTTGTGGTACTTACGTACAATGCAATATCACTCAACAATGAAATCTATGTCATCAGGCCCATAGCAGCATAATGAGTAGATTGAAGTACAATGATTCTAAGTGAAATAAGTCACACAGAAAAAGAAACATCATAAGATATCACTACTACACGGAATGTAAACTTGGCTACACAGGAACTGAATTACAAAACAGAACAGGGTCTCAAATGTAGAAAACCAACTTATGCTTGCTTAAGGGGAAAGGTGAGTTGGGATGCTGCATAAAACCAGAGATTGAAATTAGCACAGATACCGTTCCATAAGACAAATATGTAATAGAGAAGAGCTCCTCCTTGCTCAACGAAGTGGACCCAGCACCCCATATTAAATGACTAAGAATATACCTGACTAGTAACAATCTTAAAACCAATGGATTTATATGTCTCCGAAAGAGAATCAAGCGTGTGTACAGCAGCATAAACGCAGCAGTGATAGTACTGGTGAGGTTCGGTGAGCAAATGCAGACCCCTTGAATTCATATTGCATGCGCCCATTCCATGGGTCTCAACTCTCCAGGTTTAAGGGATTCTTCCTTCAGCTAAAACATGCATGTGGAACCCAGAGTATGATCCACCGTGGGATCGGGAAACGTGTTCAAATGTGTCTCAGTTTTCGTCCCCTGGTACTCGGGTGCAACATTCCAGATGCTTTACTAAAACTCTCCCCATTTGGAGAGTCAGTGCCTTTAACCTCCTGTTTGGCCCAGTTTGCAATTTCTGCGGAAGATGAACAGGAATAGGGAGAACCCATGAGAGACTAGCTGGAGGTGTCTGGACGGGCAAATTTAACTCTCATTTCCCACCAGGAAGAGCAATTAACCAAAGGCTCAGTGTGCCGTGCCGGAACAACACTAGGGCCAAAACAATGCAGCGTTGTTGCGGCCAGCTCAGAAGAAAGCGAGTTGAAGAAAGGAGCTCAGGGGCACTGTAATTCACAAACCTGCAGAGTTATAAATGACAGCTATCATCCAAAACTATATTGAAGTAGGCTGCCAAGAAGACTTGAAAGCGGGGCAGAATTGCAGGAAACCGATTTCAGGAGGTAGACGGGAATTGCATGTCAAGCATAGGAAAATAAGCAGAACGTCCACAATGATGCACTTGGCCAAAAAGTGCGTATGCGTTTTTTCTTGAATATATTCAGGAAAAAACGCATACGCACTTTTTGGCCAACCAAGCAAGCTTGCAAAGGAAATCTGCACTACAATGAAGTCTCACTGCCCCCCCGGTCAAAAGGGCCATCTGAACAAGGTGTAAAATCCAGAAAGGCAGGACAGGCCATGGAGAACTGGGAGGCTTGTTATGCTGATGGGCGGGATGTAAATTGACAACAGCCACTCTGGAGAAGTGTACGGTTTTTCCTGAAACATCTAAAAAACAAAGCAACAGAGCCTAGGGCACTGCCACTTAGGGTCCTATAGATTAGGGAAATTTAAATCAAAGAGACACAGCCACCCCAAAGTTTGGGACGGCTCTGTTTACAAGAACCTCGTTTACGGTACAAGTTTAATATCATAGAAAGCGAAAAACGGATAAAGAATTTGTGGTACTTAGGTACAATGCAATATCACTCAGCAATGAAATCTATGTCATCAGGCCCGTAGCAGCATAATGAGTGGATTCTGGTACGATGATACTAAGTGAAATAAGTCACACAGAAAAAGAAACATCATAAGATATCACTACTACACGGAATGTAAACTTGGCTACACAGGAACTGAATTACAAAACAGAACAGGGTCTCAAATGTAGAAAAGCATCTTATGCTTGCTTAAGGGGAAAGGTGAGTTGGGGTGCTGCATAAAACCAGAGATAGAAATTAGCACAGATACCGTTCCATAAGCCAGATATGTAATACACAAGAGCTACTCCTTGCTCAACGAAGTGGACTCAACACACCATATTAAAAGCCTAAGAATATACCTGACTAGTAAGAATCTTAAAACCTATAGATTTATATGTCTCCGAAAGAGAATCAAGCATGTGTACAGCGGCATAAATGCAGCAGTGATAGGATTGGTGAGGATCTGGAAGCAAATGCAGACCCTTTGAAGTCATATTTCATGGTACCCATTCCATGGGTCTCAACTCTCCAAGTTTAAGGGATTCTTCCTTCAGCTAAAACATGCATGTGGAACCCAGAGTATGATCCACCGTGTGATCAGGAAACGCTTTCAAATGTGTCTCAGTTTTTGTCCCCAGGTACTCGGGTGCAACATTTCAGATGCTTTACTAACACTCTCCCCACTTGGAGAGTCAGTGCCTTTAACCTCCTGTTTGGCCCAGTTTACAATTTCTGCGGAAAATGAACAGGAATAGGGAGAACCAATGAGAGACTAGCTGGAGGTGTCTGGACGGGCCAATTTAATTCTCATTTCCCACCAGGAAGAGGAATTAACCAAAGGCTCAGCGTGCCATGCTGGAACCACACTAGGGCCTGAAGCAATCCTGCGGTGTTGCGGCCAGCTCACAAGAAAGCGAGTTGAAGAAAGGAGCTCAGGGGCACTGTCATTCACAAACCTGCAGAGGTATAAATGACAGCTATCGTCCAAAAATATATTGAAGTAAGGCTGCCAAGAGGACTTGAAAGCGGGGAAGAATTGCAGGAAACCGATTTCAGGAGGCAGACTGGAATTGCATGCAAAGCATAGGAAAAGAGGCAGAACGTCCACAATGATGCACTTGGCCAAAAAGGGCGTATGCGTTTTTTCCTGAATATATTCAGGAAAAAACGCATACGCCCTTTTTGGCCAACCAAGCAAGCTTGCAAAGGATATCTGCACTACAATGAAGTCTCACTTCTCCCCAGTCTAAAGGGCCATCTGAAAAAAGTGTAAAATCCATAAAGGTAGGACAGGCCATGGAGAACAGGGAGCCTTGTTATGCTGATGGGCGGGATGTAAATTGCCAACAGCCACTCTGGAGAAATGTATGGTGTTTCCTGAAACATCTGAAAAACAAAGCAACAGAGCCTAGGGCACTTCCACTTATGTTCCTATAGCTTAAGGAAATTAAAATCAAAAAGACACAACCACCCCAAAGTTTGGGACGGCTCTGTTTACAAGAACCTCCTTTATGGTACAAGATCAATATCACAGAAAGCGAAAAATGGATAGAGAAGTTGTGGTACTTACGTACAATGCAATATCACTCAGCAATGAAATCTATGTCATCAGGCCCGTAGCAGCATAATGAGTGGATTCAGGTACGATGATTCTAAGTGAAATAAGTCACAGAAAAAGAAACATCATAAGATATCACTGCTACACAGAATGTAAACTTGGCTACAGAGGAACTGAATTACAAATCAGAACAGGGTCTCCAATGTAGAAAACCAACTTATGCTTGCTTAAGGGGAAAGGTGAGTTGGGGTCCTGCATAAAACCACAGATTGAAATTAGCACAGATACCGTTTCATAAGCCAAATATGTAATAGACAAGAGCTACTCCTTGCTCAACGAAGTGGACCCAGCACCCCATATTAAACGCCTAAGAATATACCTGACTAGTAACAATCTTAAAACCAATGGATTTATATGTCTCCGAAAGAGAATCAAGCGTGTGTACAGCAGCATAAACGCAGCAGTGATAGGACTGGTGAGGTTCGCTGAGCAAATGCAGACCCTTTCAAGTCATATTGCATGGCACTCATTCCATGGGTCTCAACTCACCAGGTTTAAGGGATTCTTCCTTCAGCTAAAACATGCATGTGGAACCCAGAGTATGATCCACCGTGTGATCGGGAAACGTGTTCAAATGTGTCTCAGTTTTTGTCCCCTGGTACTCGGGTGCAACATTCCAGACGCTTTACTAACACTCTCCCCACTTGGAGAGTCAGTGCCTTTAACCTCCTGTTTGGCCCAGTTTGCAATTTCTGCGGAAAATGAACAGGAATAGGGAGAACCAATGAGAGACTAGCTGGAGTTGTCTGGACGATCAAATTTAACTCTCATTTCCCACCAGGAAGAGGAATTAACCAGAGGCTCAGTGTGCCATGCCGGAACCACACTAGGGCCTGAAGCAATCATGCGGTGTTGCGGCCAGCTCACAAGAAAGCGAGTTGAAGAAAGGAGCTCAGGGGCACTGTAATTCACACACCTGCAGAGTTATAAATGACAGCTATCGTCCAAAAATATGTTGAAGTAAGGCTGCCAAGAGGACTTGAAAGCGGGGTAGAATCGCAGGAAACCGATTTCAGGAGGTAGACTGGAATTGCATGTAAAGCATAGGAAAAGAGGCAGAACGGCCACAATGATGCACTTGGCCAAAAAGGGCGTATGCGTTTTTTCCTGAATATATTCAGGAAAAAACGCATACGCCCTTTTTGGCCAATCAAGCTTGCTTGCAAAGGAAATCTGCACTACAATGAAGTCTCACTTCCCCCCGGTCAAAAGGGCCATCTGAAAAAAGTGTAGAATCCAGAAAGGCAGTACAGGCCATGGAGAACTGGGAGCCTTGTTATGCTGATGGGCGGGATGTAAATTGTCAACAGCCACTCTGGAGAAGTGTATGGTGTTTCCTGAAACATCTAAAAAACAAAGCAACAGAGCCTAGGGCACTGCCACTTAGGGTCCTATAGATTAGGGAAATTTAAATCAAAGAGACACAGCCACCCCAAAGTTTGGGACGGCTCTGTTTACAAGAACCTCCTTTATGGTACAAGATCAATATCACAGAAAGCGAAAAATGGATAGAGAAGTTGTGGTACTTACGTACAATGCAATATCACTCAGCAATGAAATCTATGTCATCAGGCCCGTAGCAGCATAACGAGTGGATTGAGGTAGGATGATTCTAAGTGAAATAAGTCACACAGAAAAAGAAACATCATAAGATATCACTAATACATGGAATGTAAACTTGGCTACACAGGAACTGAATTACAAAACAGAACAGGGTCTCAAATGTAGAAAACCAACTTATGCTTGCTTAAGGGGAAAGGTGAGTTGGGGTGCTGCATAAAACCAGAGATTGAAATTAGCACAGATACCATTCCATAAGCCAAATATGTAATAGACAAGAGCTACACCTTGCTCAACGAAGTGGACTCAAAACCCCATATTAAACGCCTAAGAATATACCTGACTAGTAAGAATCTTAAAACCTTGGATTTATATGTCTCCGAAAGAGAATCAAGCGTGTGTACAGCGGCATAAATGCAGCAGTGATAGGATTGGTGAGGTTTGGTGAGCAAATGCAGACCCTTTGAAATCATATTGCATGGTACCCATTCCATGGGTCTCAACTCTCCAGGTTTAAGGGATTCTTCCTTCAGCTAAAACATGCATGTGGAACCCAGAGTATGATCCACCGTGTGATTGCAAAACGTGCTCAAATGTGTCTCAGTTTTTGTCCCCTGGTACTCGGGTGCAACATTCCAGACGCTTTACTAACACTCTCCCCACTTGGAGAGTCAGTGACTTTAACCTCCTGTTTGGCCCAGTTTGCAATTTCTGTGGAAAATGAACACAAATAGGGAGAACCAATGAGAGACTAGCTGGAGGTGTTTGGACGGGCAAATTTAACTCTCATTGCCCACCAGGAAGAGGAATTAACCAAAGGCTCAGCGTGCCATGCTGGAACCACACTAGGGCCTGAAGCAATCCTGCGGTGTTGCGGCCAGCTCACAAGAAAGCGAGTTGAAGAAAGGAGCTCAGGGGCACTGTCATTCACAAACCTGCAGAGTTATAAATGACAACTATCGTCCAAAAATATATTGAAGTAAGGCTGCCAAGAGGAGTTGACAGCGGGGCAGAATTGCAGGAAACCGATTTCAGGAGGTAGACAGGTATTGCATTTAAAGCATAGGAAAAGAGGCAGAACGTCCACAATGATGCACTTGGCCAAAAAGGGCGTATGCGTTTTTTCCTGAATATATTCAGGAAAAAACGCATACGCCCTTTTTGGCCAACCAAGCAAGCTTGCAAAGGATATCTGCACTACAATGAAGTCTAACTTCCCCCCGGTCTAAAGGGCCATCTGAAAAAAGTGTAAAATCCAGAAAGGCAGGACAGGCCATGGAGAACTGGGAGCCTTGTTATGCTGATGGGCGGGATGTAAATTGCCAACAGCCACTCTGGAGAAGTGTATGGTGTTTCCTGAAACATCCAAAAAACAAAACAACAGACCCTAGGACACTTCCACTTATGGTCCTATAGTTTAGGGAAATTAAAATCAAAAAGACACAGCCACCCCAAAGTTTGGGATGGCTCTGTTTACAAGAACCTCGTTTACAGTACAAGTTCAATATCGCAGAAAGCAAAAAATGGATAAAGAAGTTGTGGTACTTACGTACAATGCAATATCACTCAGCAATGAAATCTATGTCATCACGCCCGTAGCAGCATAATGAGTGGATTCAGGTATGATGATTCTAAGTGAAATAAGTCACACAGAAAAAGAAACATCATAAGATATCACTACTACACGGAATGTAAACTTGGCTACACAGGAACTGAATTACAAAACAGAACAGGGTCTCAAATGTAGAAAACCAACTTATGCTTGCTTAAGGGGAAAGGTGAGTTGGGGTGCTGCATAAAACCAGAGATTGAAATTAGCACAGACACCGTTCCATAAGCCAAATATATAATAGACAAGAGCTACTCCTTGCTCAACGAAGTGCACTCAACACCCCATATTAAACGCCTAAGAATATACCTGACTAGAAAGAATCTTAAAACCTATGCATTTATATGTCTCCGAAAGAGAATCAAGCGTGTGTACAGTGGCATAAATGCAGCAGTGATAGGATTGGTGAGGTTCGGTGAGCAAATGCAGACCCTTTGAAGTCATATTGCATGGTACCCATTCCATGAGTCTCAACTCTCCAGGTTTAAGGGATTCTTCCTTCAGCTAAAACATGCATGTGGAACCCAGAGTATGATACACTGTGTGATCGGGAAACGTGTTCAAATGTGTCTCAGTTTTCGTCCCCTGGTAATCGGGTGCAACATTCCAGACTCTTTACTAACACTCTCCCCACTTGGAGAGACAGTGCCTTTAACCTCCTGTTTGGCCCAGTTTGCAATTTCTGCGGAAAATGAACAGGAATAGGGAGAACCAATGAGACACTAGCTGGAGGTGTCTGGACGGGCAAATTTAACTCTCATTACCACCAGGAAGAGGAATTAACCAAAGGTTCAGCGAGCCATGCCGGAAGCACACTAGGGCCTGAAGCAATCCTGCGGTGTTGCGGCCAGCTCAAAAGAAAGCGAGTTGAAGAAAGGAGCTCAGGGGCACTGTCATTCACAAAACTGCAGAGTTATAAATGACAGCTATCGTCCAAAAATATGTTGAAGTAAGGCTGCCAATAGGACTTGAAAGCGGGGCAGAATTGCAGGAAACCGATTTCAGGAGGTAGACTGGAATTGCATGTAAAGCATAGGAAAAGTGACAGAACGTACACAATGATGCATTTGGCCAAAAAGGGCATATGCGTTTTTTCCTGAATATATTCAGGAAAAAACGCATATGCACTTTTTTGCCAAACAAGCAAGCTTGCAAAGGAAATGTGCACTACAATGAAGTCCCACTGCCCGTCGGTCAAAAGGGCCATCTGAAAAAAGTGTAAAATCCAGAAAGGCAGGACAGGCCATGAAGATCTGGGAGCCTTGTTATTATGATGGGCGGGATGTAAATTGCCAACAGGCACTCTGCCGAAGTGTATGGTGTTTCCTGAAACATCTACAAAACAAAGCAACAGAGCCTAGGGCACTTCCACTTATGGTCCTATAGCTTAGGGAAATTAAAATCAAAAAGACACAGCCACCGCAAAGTTTGGGACGGCTCTGTTTACAAGAACCTCATTTACGGTACAAGTTCAATATCACAGAAAGCAAAAAATGGATAAAGAAGTTGTGGTACTTACGTACAAAGCAATATCACTCAGCAATGAAATCTATGTCATCAGGCCCGTAGCAGCATAAGGAGTGGATTCAGGTACGATGATTCTAAGTGAAATAAGTCACACAGAAAAAGAAACATCATAAGATATCACTACTACACGGAATGTAAACCTGGCTACACAGGAATTGAATTACAAAACAGAACAGGGTCTCAAATGTAGAAAACCAACTTATGCTTGCTTAAGGGGAAAGGTGAGTTGGGGTGCTGCATAAAACCAGAGATTGAAATTAGCACAGATACCGTTCCATAACCCAAATATGTAATAGACAAGAGCTCCTCCTTGCTCAACGAAGTGGACTCAACACCCCATATTAAACGCCTAAGAATATACCTGACTAGTAAGAATCTTAAAACCTATGGATTTATATGTCTCCAAAAGAGAATCAAGCGTGTGTACAGCGGTATAAACGCATCAGTGATAGGATTGGTGAGGTTCGGTGAGCAAATGCAGACCCTTTGAAGTCATATTGCATGGTACCCTTTCCATGGGTCTCAACTCTCCAGGTTTAAGGGATTCTTCCTTCAGCTAAAACATGCATGTGGAACCCAGAATATGATCCACCGTGTGATCGGGAAACGTGTTCAAATGTATCTCATTTTTCGTCCTCTGGTACTAGGGTGCAACATTCCAGACGCTGTACTAACACTCTCCCCACTTGGAGAGTCAGTGCCTTTAAACTCCTGTTTGGCCCAGCTTGCAATTTCTACGGAAAATGAACAGGAATAGGGAGAACCAATGAGAGACTAGCTGGAGGTGTCTGGACGGGCAAATTTAACTCTCATTTACCACCAGGAAGAGGAATTAACCAAAGGCTCAGCGTGCCGTGTCGGAACCACACTAGGGTCTGAGTCAATCCTGCGGTGTTGCGGCCAGCTCACAAGAAAGCGAGTTGAAGAAAGGAGCTCATGGGCACTGTGATTCACAAATCTGCAAAGTTATAAATGACAGCTATCGTACAAAAATATATTGAAGTAAGGCTGCCAAGAGGACTTGAAAGCGGGGCAGAATTGCAGGAAACCGATTTCAGGAGGTAGACTGGAATTGCATGTAAAGCATAGGAAAAGAGGCAGAACGTCCACAATGATGCACTTGGCCAAAAAGGGCGTATGCGTTTTTTCCTGAATATATTCAGGAAAAAACACGTACGCACTTTTTGGCCAACCAAGCAAGCTTGCAAAGGAAATCTGCACTACAATGAAGTCTCACTGCTCCCTGGTCAAAAGGGCCATCTGAAAGAAACGTAAAATCCAGATAGGCAGGACAGGCCATGGAGAACTGGGAGCCTTGTTATGGTGATGGGTGGGATGTAAATTGCCAACAGCCACTCAGGAGAAGTGTATGGTGTTTCCTGAAACATCTAAAAAACAAAGCAACAGAGCCTAGGGCACTTCCACTTATGGTCCTATAGCGTAGGGAAATTAAAATCAAAAAGACACAGCCACCCCAAAGTTTGGGACGGCTCTGTTTACAAGAACCTCGTTTACGGTACAAGTTCAATATCACAGAAAGCGAAAAATGCATAAAGAAGTTGTGGTACTTCCGTACAATGCAATATCACTCAGCAAAGAAATCTATGTCATCAGGCCCGTAGCAGCATAATGAGTGGATTCAGGTACGATGATTCTAAGTGAAATAAGTCACACAGAAAAAGAAACATCACAAGATATCACTAATACACGGAATGTAAACTTGGCTACAGAGGAACTGAATTACAAAACAGAACAGGGTCTCAAATGTAGAAAACCAACTTATGCTTGCTTAAGGGGAAAGGTTAGTTAGGGTGCTGCATAAAACCAGAGATTGAAATTAGCACAGATACTGTTCCATAAGCCAAATATGTAATAGACAAGAGCTACTCCTTGCTCAACGAAGTGGACTCTACACCCCATATTAAACGCCTAAGAATATACCTGACTAGTAAGAATCTTCAAACCTATGGATTTATATGTCTCCGAAAGAGAATCAAGCGTGTGTACAGCAGCATAAACGCAGCAGTGATAGGATTGGTGAGGTTCGGTGAGGAAATGCAGACCCTTTGAAGTCATATTGCATATTACCCATTCCATGGGTCTCAACTCTCCAGGTTTAAGGGATTCTTCCTTCAGCTAAAACATGCATGTGGAACCCAGAGTATGATCCACCGTGTGATCGGGAAACGTGTTCAAATGTGTCTCAGTTTTCGTCCCCTGGTACTCGGGTGCAACATTCCAGACGCTTTACTAACACTCTCCCCACTTGGAGAGTCAGTGCCTTTAACCTCCTGTTTGGCCCAGTTTGCAATTTCTGCGTAAGATGAACAGGAATAGGGAGAAACAATGAGAGACTAGCTGGAGGTGTCTGGACGGGCAAATTTAACTCTCATTTCCCACCAGGAGGAGGAATTAACCAAAGGCTCAGCATGCGAGGTCGGAACCACACTAGGGCCTGAAGCAATCCTGCAGTGTTGCGGCCAGCTCACAAGAAAGCAAGTTGAAGAAAGGAGCTCAGGGGCACTGTAATTCACAAACCTGCAGAGTTATAAATGACAACTATCGTCCAAAAATATATTGAAGTAAGGCTGCCAAGAGGACTTGAAAACGGGGCAAAATTGCAGGAAACTGATTTCAGGAGGTAGACTGAAATTGCATGTAAAGCATACGAAAAGAGGCAGAACGTCCACAATGATGCACTTGGCCAAAAAGGGCGTATGCGTTTTTTCCTGAATATATTCAGGAAAAAACGCATACGCCCTTTTTGGCAAACCAAGCAAGCTGGCAAAGGAAATCTGCACTACAATGAGGTCTCAGTGACCCCAGTCAAAAGGGTCATCTGAAAAAAGTGTAAAATCCAGAAAGGCAGGACAGGCCATGGAGAACTGGGAGCCTTGTTATGCTGATGGGCGGGATGTAAATTGCCAACAGCCACTCTGGAGAAGTGTATGGTGTTTCCTGAAACATCCAAAAAACAAAGCAACAGAGCCTAGGGCACTTCCTATTATGGTCCTATAACTTAGGGAAATTAAAATCAAAAAGACACAGCCACCCCAAAGTTTGGGACGGGTCTGTTTACCAGAACCTCGTTTACGGTACAAGTTCAATATCACAGAAAGCAAAAAATGGATAAAGAAGTTGTGGTACTTACATACAATGCAATATCACTCAGCAATGAAATCTATGTCATCAGGCCCGTAGCAGCATAGAGTGGATTAAGGTACGATGATTCTAACTGAAATAAGTCACACAGGAAAACAAACATCATAAGATATCACTAATGCACGGAATGTAAACTTGGCTACACAGGAACTGAATTACAAAACAGAACAGGGTCTCAAATGTAGAAAACCAACTTATGCTTGCTTAAGGGGAAAGGTGAGTTGGGGTGCTGCATAAAACCAGAGATTGAAATTAGGACAGATACCATTCCATAAACCAAATATGTAATAGACAAGAGCTACTCCTTGCTCAACGAAGTGGACTCAACACCCCATATTAAACGCCTAAGAATATACCTGACTAGTAAGAATCTTAAAACCTATGGATTTCTATGTCTCCGAAAGGGAATCAAGCGTGTGTACAGCAGCATAAACGCAGCAGTGATAGCATTGCTGAGGATCGGTGAGCAAATGCAGACCCTTTGAAGTCATATTGCATGGTACCCATTCCATGGGTCTCAACTCTCCAAGTTTAAGGGATTCTTCCTTCAGCTAAAACATGCATGTGGAACCCAGAGTATGATCCACCGTGTGTTCGGGAAACATGTTCAAATGTGTCTCAGTTTTCGTCCCCTGGTACTCGGGTGCAACATTCCAGACGCTTTACTAACACTCTCCCCACTTGGAGAGTCAGTGCCTTTAACCTCCTGTTTGGCCCAGTTTGCAATTTCTGCGTAAGATGAACAGGAATAGGGAGAAACAATGAGAGACTAGCTGGAGGTGTCTGGACGGGCAAATTTAACTCTCATTTCCCACCAGGAAGAGGAATTAACCAAAGGCTCAGCGTGCCGTGCCAGAACCACACTAGGGCCTTAAGCAATCCTGCGGTGTTGTGGCCAGCTCACAAGAAAGCGAGTTGAAGAAAGGAGTTCAGGGGCACTGTAATTCACAAACCTGCAGAGTTATAAATGACAGCTATCGTCCAAAAATATATTGAAGTAAGGCTGCCAAGAGGACTTGAAAGCGGGGCAGAATTGCAGGAAACCGATTTCAGGAGGTAGACTGGAATTGCATGTAAAGCATAGGAGAAGAGGCAGAACGTCCACAATGATGCACTTGGCCAAAAAGGGCGTATGCATTTTTTCCTGAATATACTCAGGAAAAAACTAATACGCACTTTTTCGCCAACCAAGCAAGCTTGCAAAGGAAATCTGCACTACAATGACGTCTCACATACCCCTGGTCAAAAGGGCCATCTGAAAAAAGTGTAAAATCCAGAAAGGCAGGACAGGCCATGGAGAACTGGGAGCCTTGTTATGCTGATGGGCGGGATGTAAGTTGCCAACAGCCACTCTGGAAAAGTGTATGGTGTTTCCTGAAACATCTAAAAAACAAAGCAACAGAGCCTAGGGCAATTCCACTTATGGTCCTATAGCTTAGGGAAATTAAAATCAAACAGACACAGCCACCCCAAAGTTTGGGACGGCTGTGTTTACAAGAACCTCGTTTACGGTACAAGTTCAATATCCCAGAAAGTGAAAAATGGATAAAGAAGTTGTGGTAATTACGTACAGTGCAATATCACTCAGCAATGAAATCTGTGTCATCAGGCCCGTAGCAGCATAATGAGTGGATTCAGGTACGATGATTCTAAGTGAAATAAGTCACACAGAAAAAGAAACATCATAAGATATCACTAATACACGGAATGTAAACTTGGCTACACAGGAACTGAATTACAAAACAGAACAGGGTCTCAAATGTAGAAAACCAACTTATGCTTGCTTAAGGGGAAAGGTGAGTTGGGGTGCTGCATAAAAACAGAGATGGAAATAAGCATACATACCGTTCCATAAGCCAAATATGTAATAGACAAGAGCTACTCCTTGCTCAATGAAGTGGACTCAACACCCCATATTAAACGCCTAAGAATATACCTGAGTAGTAAGAATCTTAAAACCTATGGATTTATATGTCTCCGAAAGAGAATCAAGCGTGTGTACAGCGGCGTAAACGCAGCAGTGATAGGATTGGTGAGGTTCGGTGAGGAAATGCAGACCCTTTGAAGTCATATTGCATGGTACCCATTCCATGGGTCTCAACTCTCCAGGTTTAAGGGATTCTTCCTTCAGCTAAAACATGCATGTGGAACCCAGAGTATGATCCACCGTGTGATCAGGCAACGTGTTCAAATGTGTCTCAGTTTTCGTCCCCTGGTACTCGGGTGCAACATTCCAGATGCTTTACTAACACTCTCCCCACTTGGAGAGTCAGTGCCTTTAACCTCCTGTTTGACCCAGTTTGCAATTTCTGCGTAAGATGAACAGGAATAGGGAGA
Source organism: Orcinus orca (assembly GCF_937001465.1). Classification (NCBI taxonomy): domain Eukaryota; kingdom Metazoa; phylum Chordata; class Mammalia; order Artiodactyla; family Delphinidae; genus Orcinus; species Orcinus orca. Next base: position 81,674,203 of record NC_064559.1, read on the forward strand.
ACCAATGAGAGACTAGCTGGAGGTGTCTGTACAGGCAAATTTAACTCTCATTTCCCACCAGGAAGAGGAATTAACCAAAGGCTCAGCGTGCCATGCCGGAACCACACTAGGGCCTGAAGCAATCCTGCGGTGTTGCGACCAGTTCAGAAGAAAGCGAGTTGAAGAAAGGAGCTCAGGGGCACTGTCATTCACAAACCTGCAGAGTTATAAATGACAGCTATCGTCCAAAAATATATTGAAGTAAGGCTGCCAAGAGGACTTGAAAGCGGGGCAGAATTGCAGGAAACTGATTTCAGGAGGTAGACTGGAATTGCATGTAAAGCATAGGAAAAGAGGCAGAACGTCCACAATGATGCACTTGGCCAAAAAGTGTGTATACGATTTTTCCTGAATATACTCAGGAAAAAACTAATACGCCCTTTTGGGCCAAACAAGCAAGCTTGCAAAGGAAATCTGCACTATAATGAAGTCTCACTGCCCCCTGGTCAAAAGGGCCATCTGAAAAAAGTGTAAAATCCAGAAAGGCTGGACAGGCCATGGAGAACTGGGAGCCTTGTTATGCTGATGGGCGGCATGTAAATTGCCAACAGCCACTCTGGAGAAGTGTATGGTGTTTCCTGAAACATCCAAAAAACAAAGCAACAGAGCCTAGGGCACTTCCACTTATGGTCCTATAGCTTAGGGAAATTAAAATAAAAAAGACACAGCCACCCCAAAGTTTGGTATGGCTCTGTTTACAAGAACCTCATTTACGGTACAAGTTCAATATCCCAGAAAATGAAAAATGGATAAAGAAGTTGTGGTAATTATGTACAGTGCAATATCACTCAGCAATGAAATCTATGTCATCAGGCCCGTAGCAGCATAATGAGTGGATTCAGGTACGATGATTCTAAGTGAAATAAGTCACACAGAAAAAGAAACATCATAAGATATCAGTACTACACGGAATGTAAACTTGGCTACACAGGAACTGAATTACAAAACAGAACAGGGTCTCAAATGTAGAAAACCAACTTATGCTTGCTTAAGGGGAAAGGTGAGTTGGGGTGCTGCATAAAACCAGTGATTCAAATTAGCACAGATACCGTTCCATAAGCCAAATATATAATAACAAGAGCTACTCCTTGCTCAACGTAGTGGACTCAACACCCCATATTAAACGCCTAAGAATATACCTGACTAGTAAGAATCTTAAAATCTATGGATTTATATGTCTCCTAAAGAGAATCAAGCTTGTGTACAGTGGCATAAACGCAGCAGTGATAGGATTGGTGAGGTTCGGTGAGCAAACGTAGACCCTTTGAAGTCATATTGCCTGGTACCAATTCCATGGGTCTCAACTCTCCAAGTTTAAGGGATTCTTCCTTGAGCTAAAACATGCATGTGGAACCCAGAGTATGATCCACCGTGTGATCGGGAAACGTGTTCAAATGCGTCTCAGTTTTCGTCCCCTGGTACTTGGGTGCAATATTCCAGACGCTTTACTAACACTCTCCCCACTTGGAGAGTCAGTGCCTTTAACCTCCTTTTTGGCCCAGTTTGCAATTTCTGCGTAAGATGAACAGGAATAGGGAGAAACAATGAGAGACTAGCTGGAGGTGTCTGGACGGGCAAATTTAACTCTCATTTCCCACCAGGAAGAGGAATTAACCAAAGGCTCAGCGTGCCATGCCAGAACCCCACTAGGGCCTGAAGCAATCCTGCGGTGTTGTGGCCAGCTCACAAGAAAGCGAGTTGAAGAAAGGAGTTCAGGGGCACTGTAATTCACAAACCTGCAGAGTTATAAATGACAGCTATCGTCCAAAAGTATATTGAAGTAAGGCTGCCAAGAGGACTTGAAAACGGGGCAGAATTGCAGGAAACCGATTTCAGGAGGTAGACTGGAATTGCATGTAAAGCATAGGAAAAGAGGCAGAACGTCCACAATGATGCACTTGGCCAAAAAGGGCGTATGCGTTTTTTCCTGAATATATTCAGGAAAAAATGCATACGCCCTTTTTGGCCAACCAACCAAGCTTGCAAAGGAAATCTGCACTACAATGAAGTCTCACTGCCCCCTGGTCAAAAGGGCAATCTGAAAAAAGTGTAAAATCCAGAAAGGCAGGACAGGCCATGGAGAACTTGGAGCCTTGTTATGCTGATGGGTGGGATGTAAATTGCCAACAGCCACTCTGGAGAAGTGTATGGTGTTTCCTGAAACATCTAAAAAACAAAGCAACAGAGCCTAGGGCACTTCCACTTATGGTCCTATAGCGTAGGGAAATTAAAATCAAAAAGACACAGCCACCCCAAAGTTTGGGACGGCTCTGTTTACAAGAACCTCGTTTACGGTACATGTTCAATATCACAGAAAGCGAAAAATGCATAAAGAAGTTGTGGTACTTCCGTACAATGCAATATCACTCAGCAAAGAAATCTATGTCATCAGGCCCATAGCAGCATAAGGAGTGGATTCAGGTACGATGATTCTAAGTGAAATAAGTCACACAGAAAAAGAAACATCACAAGATATCACTAATACACGGAATGTAAACTTGGCTACACAGGAACTGAATTACAAAACAGAACAGGGTCTCAAATGTAGAAAACCAACTTATGCTTGCTTAAGGGGAAAGGTGAGTTAGGGTGCTGCATAAAACCAGAGATTGAAATTAGCACAGATACTGTTCCATAACCCAAATATGTAATAGACAAGAGCTCCTCCTTGCTCAACGAAGTGGACTCAACACCCCATATTAAACGCCTAAGAATATACCTGACTAGTAAGAATCTTAAAACCTATGGATTTATATGTCTCCAAAAGAGAATCAAGCGTGTGTACAGCGGTATAAACGCATCAGTGATAGGATTGGTGAGGTTCGGTGAGCAAATGCAGACCCTTTGAAGTCATATTGCATGGTACCCTTTCCATGGGTCTCAACTCTCCAGGTTTAAGGGATTCTTCCTTCAGCTAAAACATGCATGTGGAACCCAGAATATGATCCACCGTGTGATCGGGAAACGTGTTCAAATGTATCTCATTTTTCGTCCTCTGGTACTAGGGTGCAACATTCCAGACGCTGTACTAACACTCTCCCCACTTGGAGAGTCAGTGCCTTTAAACTCCTGTTTGGCCCAGCTTGCAATTTCTACGGAAAATGAACAGGAATAGGGAGAACCAATGAGAGACTAGCTGGAGGTGTCTGGACGGGCAAATTTAACTCTCATTTACCACCAGGAAGAGGAATTAACCAAAGGCTCAGCGTGCCGTGTCGGAACCACACTAGGGCCTGAGTCAATCCTGCGGTGTTGCGGCCAGCTCACAAGAAAGCGAGTTGAAGAAAGGAGCTCATGGGCACTGTGATTCACAAATCTGCAAAGTTATAAATGACAGCTATCGTACAAAAATATATTGAAGTAAGGCTGCCAAGAGGACTTGAAAGCGGGGCAGAATTGCAGGAAACCGATTTCAGGAGGTAGACTGGAATTGCATGTAAAGCATAGGAAAAGAGGCAGAACGTCCACAATGATGCACTTGGCCAAAAAGGGCGTATGCGTTTTTTCCTGAATATATTCAGGAAAAAACACGTACGCACTTTTTGGCCAACCAAGCAAGCTTGCAAAGGAAATCTGCACTACAATGAAGTCTCACTGCTCCCTGGTCAAAAGGGCCATCTGAAAGAAACGTAAAATCCAGAAAGGCAGGACAGGCCATGGAGAACTGGGAGCCTTGTTATGGTGATGGGTGGGATGTAAATTGCCAACAGCCACTCAGGAGAAGTGTATGGTGTTTCCTGAAACATCTAAAAAACAAAGCAACAGAGCCTAGGGCACTTCCACTTATGGTCCTATAGCGTAGGGAAATTAAAATCAAAAAGACACAGCCACCCCAAAGTTTGGGACGGCTCTGTTTACAAGAACCTCGTTTACGGTACAAGTTCAATATCACAGAAAGCGAAAAATGCATAAAGAAGTTGTGGTACTTCCGTACAATGCAATATCACTCAGCAAAGAAATCTATGTCATCAGGCCCGTAGCAGCATAATGAGTGGATTCAGGTACGATGATTCTAAGTGAAATAAGTCACACAGAAAAAGAAACATCATAAGATATCACTAATACACGGAATGTAAACTTGGCTACACAGGTACTGAATTACAAAACAGAACAGGGTCTCAAATGTAGAAAACCAACTTATGCTTGCTTAAGGGGAAAGGTTAGTTAGGGTGCTGCATAAAACCAGAGATTGAAATTAGCACAGATACTGTTCCATAAGCCAAATATGTAATAGACAAGAGCTACTCCTTGCTCAACGAAGTGGACTCTACACCCCATATTAAACGCCTAAGAATATACCTGACTAGTAAGAATCTTCAAACCTATGGATTTATATGTCTCCGAAAGAGAATCAAGCGTGTGTACAGCAGCATAAACGCAGCAGTGATAGGATTGGTGAGGTTCGGTGAGGAAATGCAGACCCTTTGAAGTCATATTGCATATTACCCATTCCATGGGTCTCAACTCTCCAGGTTTAAGGGATTCTTCCTTCAGCTAAAACATGCATGTGGAACCCAGAGTATGATCCACCGTGTGATCGGGAAACGTGTTCAAATGTGTCTCAGTTTTCGTCCCCTGGTACTCGGGTGCAACATTCCAGACGCTTTACTAACACTCTCCCCACTTGGAGAGTCAGTGCCTTTAACCTCCTGTTTGGCCCAGTTTGCAATTTCTGCGTAAGATGAACAGGAATAGGGAGAAACAATGAGAGACTAGCTGGAGGTGTCTGGACGGGCAAATTTAACTCTCATTTCCCACCAGGAGGAGGAATTAACCAAAGGCTCAGCATGCGAGGTCGGAACCACACTAGGGCCTGAAGCAATCCTGCAGTGTTGCGGCCAGCTCACAAGAAAGCAAGTTGAAGAAAGGAGCTCAGGGGCACTGTAATTCACAAACCTGCAGAGTTATAAATGACAACTATCGTCCAAAAATATATTGAAGTAAGGCTGCCAAGAGGACTTGAAAACGGGGCAAAATTGCAGGAAACTGATTTCAGGAGGTAGACTGAAATTGCATGTAAAGCATACGAAAAGAGGCAGAACGTCCACAATGATGCACTTGGCCAAAAAGGGCGTATGCGTTTTTTCCTGAATATATTCAGGAAAAAACGCATACGCCCTTTTTGGCAAACCAAGCAAGCTGGCAAAGGAAATCTGCACTACAATGAGGTCTCAGTGACCCCAGTCAAAAGGGTCATCTGAAAAAAGTGTAAAATCCAGAAAGGCAGGACAGGCCATGGAGAACTGGGAGCCTTGTTATGCTGATGGGCGGGATGTAAATTGCCAACAGCCACTCTGGAGAAGTGTATGGTGTTTCCTGAAACATCCAAAAAACAAAGCAACAGAGCCTAGGGCACTTCCTATTATGGTCCTATAACTTAGGGAAATTAAAATCAAAAAGACACAGCCACCCCAAAGTTTGGGACGGGTCTGTTTACCAGAACCTCGTTTACGGTACAAGTTCAATATCACAGAAAGCAAAAAATGGATAAAGAAGTTGTGGTACTTACATACAATGCAATATCACTCAGCAATGAAATCTATGTCATCAGGCCCGTAGCAGCATAGAGTGGATTAAGGTACGATGATTCTAACTGAAATAAGTCACACAGGAAAACAAACATCATAAGATATCACTAATACACGGAATGTAAACTTGGCTACACAGGAACTGAATTACAAAACAGAACAGGGTCTCAAATGTAGAAAACCAACTTATGCTTGCTTAAGGGGAAAGGTGAGTTGGGGTGCTGCATAAAACCAGAGATTGAAATTAGGACAGATACCATTCCATAAACCAAATATGTAATAGACAAGAGCTACTCCTTGCTCAACGAAGTGGACTCAACACCCCATATTAAACGCCTAAGAATATACCTGACTAGTAAGAATCTTAAAACCTATGGATTTCTATGTCTCCGAAAGGGAATCAAGCGTGTGTACAGCAGCATAAACGCAGCAGTGATAGCATTGCTGAGGATCGGTGAGCAAATGCAGACCCTTTGAAGTCATATTGCATGGTACCCATTCCATGGGTCTCAACTCTCCAAGTTTAAGGGATTCTTCCTTCAGCTAAAACATGCATGTGGAACCCAGAGTATGATCCACCGTGTGTTCGGGAAACATGTTCAAATGTGTCTCAGTTTTCGTCCCCTGGTACTCGGGTGCAACATTCCAGACGCTTTACTAACACTCTCCCCACTTGGAGAGTCAGTGCCTTTAACCTCCTGTTTGGCCCAGTTTGCAATTTCTGCGTAAGATGAACAGGAATAGGGAGAAACAATGAGAGACTAGCTGGAGGTGTCTGGACGGGCAAATTTAACTCTCATTTCCCACCAGGAAGAGGAATTAACCAAAGGCTCAGCGTGCCGTGCCAGAACCACACTAGGGCCTTAAGCAATCCTGCGGTGTTGTGGCCAGCTCACAAGAAAGCGAGTTGAAGAAAGGAGTTCAGGGGCACTGTAATTCACAAACCTGCAGAGTTATAAATGACAGCTATCGTCCAAAAATATACTGAAGTAAGGCTGCCAAGAGGACTTGAAAGCGGGGCAGAATTGCAGGAAACCGATTTCAGGAGGTAGACTGGAATTGCATGTAAAGCATAGGAGAAGAGGCAGAACGTCCACAATGATGCACTTGGCCAAAAAGGGCGTATGCATTTTTTCCTGAATATATTCAGGAAAAAACGCATACGCCCTTTTTGGCCAACCAAGCAAGCTTGCAAAGGAAATCTGCACTACAATGAAGTCTCACTGCCCCCCGGTCAAAAGGGCCATCTGAAAAAAGTGTAAAATCCAGAAAGGCAGGACAGGCCATGGAGAACTGGAGCCTTGTTATGCTGATGGGCGGGATGTAAATTGCCAACAGCCACTCTGGAGAAGTGTATGGTGTTTCCTGAAACATCTAAAAAACAAAGCAACAGAGCCTAGGGCACTTCCACTTACGGTCCTATAGCTTAGGGAAATTAAAATCAAAAAGACACAGCCGCCCCAAAGTTTGGGACGGCTCTGTTTACAAGAACATGGTTTACAGTACAAGTTCTATATCACAGAAAGGGAAAAATGGATAAAGAAGTTGTGGTACTTACGTACAATGCAATATCACTCAGCAATGAAATCTATGTCATCAGACCCATAGCAGCATAATGAGTGGATTCAGGTGATGATTCTAAGTGAAATAAGTCACACAGAAAAAGAAACATCATAAGATATCACTACTACACGGAATGTAAACTTGGCTACACAGGAACTGAATTACAAAACAGAACAGGGTCTCAAATGTAGAAAACCAACTTATGCTTCCTGAAGGTGAAAGGTGAGTTTGGGTGCTACATAAACCAGAGATTGAAATTAGCACAGATACCATTCCATAAGCCAAATATGTAATAGACAAGAGCTACTCCTTGCTCAACGAAGTGGACTCAACACCCCATATTAAACGCCTAAGAATATACCTGACTAGTAATAATCTGAAAACCTATGGATTTATATGTCTCCAAAAGAGAATCAAGCGTGTGTACAGCAGCATAAACGCAGCAGTGATAGGATTGGTGAGGTTTGGTGAGCAAATGCAGACTCTTTGAAGTCATACTGCATGGTACCCATTCCATGGGTCTCAACTCTCCAGGTTAAAGGGATTCTTCCTTCAGCTAAAACATGCATGTGGAACCCAGAGTATGATCCACCGTTTGATCAGGCAACGTGTTCAAATGTGTCTCAGTTTTCGTCCCCTGGTACTCGGGTGCAACATTCCAGACGCTTTACTAACACTCTCCCCACTTGGAGAGTCAGTGCCTTTAACCTCCTGTTTGACCCAGTTTGCAATTTCTGCGTAAGATGAACAGGAACAGGGAGAACCAATGAGAGACTAGCTGGAGGTGTCTGTACAGGCAAATTTAACTCTCATTTCCCACCAGGAAGAGGAATTAACCAAAGGCTCAGCGTGCCATGCCGGAACCACACTAGGGTCTGAAGCAAACCTGCGGTGTTGCGGCCAGCTCACAAGAAAGCGAGTTGAAGAAAGGAGCTCAAGGGCACTGTCATTCACGAACCTGCAGAGTTATAAATGACAGCTATCGTACAAAAATATATTGAAGTAAGGCTGCCAAGAGGACTTGAAAGCAGGGCAGAATTGCAGGAAATCGATTTCAGGAGGTAGACTGGAATTGCATGTAAAGCATAGGAAAAGAGGAAGAACGTCCACAATGATGCACTTGGCCAAAAAGTATGTATACTTTTTTTCCTGAATATACTCAGGAAAAAACTAATACGCACTTTTTGGCCAGCCAAGCAAGCTTGCAAAGGAAATCTGCACTACAATGACGTCTCACATACCCCTGGTCAAAAGGGCCATCTGAAAAAAGTGTAAAATCCAGAAAGGCAGGACAGGCCATGGAGAACTGGGAGCCTTGTTATGCTGATGGGCGGGATGTAAGTTGCCAACAGCCACTCTGGAAAAGTGTATGGTGTTTCCTGAAACATCTAAAAAACAAAGCAACAGAGCCTAGGGCAATTCCACTTATGGTCCTATAGCTTAGGGAAATTAAAATCAAACAGACACAGCCACCCCAAAGTTTGGGACGGCTGTGTTTACAAGAACCTCGTTTACGGTACAAGTTCAATATCCCAGAAAGTGAAAAATGGATAAAGAAGTTGTGGTAATTACGTACAGTGCAATATCACTCAGCAATGAAATCTGTGTCATCAGGCCCGTAGCAGCATAATGAGTGGATTCAGGTACGATGATTCTAAGTGAAATAAGTCACACAGAAAAAGAAACATCATAAGATATCACTACTACACGGAATGTAAACTTGGCTACACAGGAACTGAATTACAAAACAGAACAGGGTCTCAAATGTAGAAAACCAACTTATGCTTGCTTAAGGGGAAAGGTGAGTTGGGCTGCTGCATAAAAACAGAGATGGAAATAAGCATAGATACCGTTCCATAAGCCAAATATGTAATAGACAAGAGCTACTCCTTGCTCAATGAAGTGGACTCAACACCCCATATTAAACGCCTAAGAATATACCTGAGTAGTAAGAATCTTAAAACCTATGGATTTATATGTCTCCGAAAGAGAATCAAGCGTGTGTACAGCGGCGTAAACGCAGCAGTGATAGGATTGGTGAGGTTCGGTGAGGAAATGCAGACCCTTTGAAGTCATATTGCATGGTACCCATTCCATGGGTCTCAACTCTCCAGGTTTAAGGGATTCTTCCTTCAGCTAAAACATGCATGTGGAACCCAGAGTATGATCCACCGTGTGATCAGGCAACGTGTTCAAATGTGTCTCAGTTTTCGTCCCCTGGTACTCAGGTGCAACATTCCAGATACTTTACTAACACTCTCCCCACTTGGAGAGTCAGTGCCTTTAACCTCCTGTTTGACCCAGTTTGCAATTTCTGCGTAAGATGAACAGGAATAGGGAGAACCAATGAGAGACTAGCTGGAGGTGTCTGTACAGGCAAATTTAACTCTCATTTCCCACCAGGAAGAGGAATTAACCAAAGGCTCAGCGTGCCATGCCGGAACCACACTAGGGCCTGAAGCAATCCTGCGGTGTTGCGACCAGTTCAGAAGAAAGCGAGTTGAAGAAAGGAGCTCAGGGGCACTGTCATTCACAAACCTGCAGAGTTATAAATGACAGCTATCGTCCAAAAATATATTGAAGTAAGGCTGCCAAGAGGACTTGAAAGCGGGGCAGAATTGCAGGAAACTGATTTCAGGAGGTAGACTGGAATTGCATGTAAAGCATAGGAAAAGAGGCAGAACGTCCACAATGATGCACTTGGCCAAAAAGTGTGTATACGATTTTTCCTGAATATACTCAGGAAAAAACTAATACGCCCTTTTGGGCCAAACAAGCAAGCTTGCAAAGGAAATCTGCACTATAATGAAGTCTCACTGCCCCCTGGTCAAAAGGGCCATCTGAAAAAAGTGTAAAATCCAGAAAGGCTGGACAGGCCATGGAGAACTGGGAGCCTTGTTATGCTGATGGGCGGCATGTAAATTGCCAACAGCCACTCTGGAGAAGTGTATGGTGTTTCCTGAAACATCCAAAAAACAAAGCAACAGAGCCTAGGGCACTTCCACTTATGGTCATATAGCTTAGGGAAATTAAAATAAAAAAGACACAGCCACCCCAAAGTTTGGTATGGCTCTGTTTACAAGAACCTCATTTACGGTACAAGTTCAATATCCCAGAAAATGAAAAATGGATAAAGAAGTTGTGGTAATTATGTACAGTGCAATATCACTCAGCAATGAAATCTATGTCATCAGGCCCGTAGCAGCATAATGAGTGGATTCAGGTACGATGATTCTAAGTGAAATAAGTCACACAGAAAAAGAAACATCATAAGATATCAGTACTACACGGAATGTAAACTTGGCTACACAGGAACTGAATTACAAAACAGAACAGGGTCTCAAATGTAGAAAACCAACTTATGCTTGCTTAAGGGGAAAGGTGAGTTGGGGTGCTGCATAAAACCAGTGATTCAAATTAGCACAGATACCGTTCCATAAGCCAAATATATAATAACAAGAGCTACTCCTTGCTCAACGTAGTGGACTCAACACCCCATATTAAACGCCTAAGAATATACCTGACTAGTAAGAATCTTAAAATCTATGGATTTATATGTCTCCTAAAGAGAATCAAGCTTGTGTACAGTGGCATAAACGCAGCAGTGATAGGATTGGTGAGGTTCGGTGAGCAAACGTAGACCCTTTGAAGTCATATTGCCTGGTACCAATTCCATGGGTCTCAACTCTCCAAGTTTAAGGGATTCTTCCTTGAGCTAAAACATGCATGTGGAACCCAGAGTATGATCCACCGTGTGATCGGGAAACGTGTTCAAATGCGTCTCAGTTTTCGTCCCCTGGTACTTGGGTGCAATATTCCAGACGCTTTACTAACACTCTCCCCACTTGGAGAGTCAGTGCCTTTAACCTCCTTTTTGGCCCAGTTTGCAATTTCTGCGTAAGATGAACAGGAATAGGGAGAAACAATGAGAGACTAGCTGGAGGTGTCTGGACGGGCAAATTTAACTCTCATTTCCCACCAGGAAGAGGAATTAACCAAAGGCTCAGCGTGCCGTGCCAGAACCCCACTAGGGCCTGAAGCAATCCTGCGGTGTTGTGGCCAGCTCACAAGAAAGCGAGTTGAAGAAAGGAGTTCAGGGGCACTGTAATTCACAAACCTGCAGAGTTATAAATGACAGCTATCGTCCAAAAGTATATTGAAGTAAGGCTGCCAAGAGGACTTGAAAACGGGGCAGAATTGCAGGAAACCGATTTCAGGAGGTAGACTGGAATTGCATGTAAAGCATAGGAAAAGAGGCAGAACGTCCACAATGATGCACTTGGCCAAAAAGGGCGTATGCGTTTTTTCCTGAATATATTCAGGAAAAAATGCATACGCCCTTTTTGGCCAACCAACCAAGCTTGCAAAGGAAATCTGCACTACAATGAAGTCTCACTGCCCCCTGGTCAAAAGGGCAATCTGAAAAAAGTGTAAAATCCAGAAAGGCAGGACAGGCCATGGAGAACTTGGAGCCTTGTTATGCTGATGGGTGGGATGTAAATTGCCAACAGCCACTCTGGAGAAGTGTATGGTGTTTCCTGAAACATCTAAAAAACAAAGCAACAGAGCCTAGGGCACTTCCACTTATGGTCCTATAGCGTAGGGAAATTAAAATCAAAAAGACACAGCCACCCCAAAGTTTGGGACGGCTCTGTTTACAAGAACCTCGTTTACGGTACATGTTCAATATCACAGAAAGCGAAAAATGCATAAAGAAGTTGTGGTACTTCCGTACAATGCAATATCACTCAGCAAAGAAATCTATGTCATCAGGCCCATAGCAGCATAATGAGTGGATTCAGGTACGATGATTCTAAGTGAAATAAGTCACACAGAAAAAGAAACATCACAAGATATCACTAATACACGGAATGTAAACTTGGCTACACAGGAACTGAATTACAAAACAGAACAGGGTCTCAAATGTAGAAAACCAACTTATGCTTGCTTAAGGGGAAAGGTGAGTTAGGGTGCTGCATAAAACCAGAGATTGAAATTAGCACAGATACTGTTCCATAAGCCAAATATGTAATAGACAAGAGCTACTCTTTGCTTAACGAAGTGGACTCTACACCCCATATTAAACGCCTAAGAATATACCTGACTAGTAAGAATCTTAAAACCTATGGATTTATATGTCTCCGAAAGGGAATCAAGCGTGTGTACAGCAGCATAAACGCAGCAGTGATAGCATTGCTGAGGATCGGTGAGCAAATGCAGACCCTTTGAAGTCATATTGCATGGTACCCATTCCATGGGTCTCAACTCTCCAAGTTTAAGGGATTCTTCCTTGAGCTAAAACATGCATGTGGAACCCAGAGTATGATCCACCGTGTGATCGGGAAACGTGTTCAAATGTGTCTCAGTTTTTGTCCCCTGGTACTTGGGTGCAACATTCCAGACGCTTTACTAACACTCTCCCCACTTGGAGAGTCAGTGCCTTTAACCTCCTCTTTGGCCCAGTTTGCAATTTCTGCGTAAGATGAACAGGAATAGGGAGAAACAATGAGAGACTAGCTGGAGGTGTCTGGACGGGCAAATTTAACTCTCATTTCCCACCAGGAAGAGGAATTAACCAAAGGCTCAGCGTGCCGAGCCAGAACCACACTAGGGCCTGAAGCAATCCTGCGGTGTTGTGGCCAGCTCACAAGAAAGTGAGTTGAAGAAAGGAGTTCAGGGGCACTGTAATTCACAAACCTGCAGAGTTATAAATGACAGCTATCGTCCAAAAGTATATTGAAGTAAGGCTGCCAAGAGGACTTGAAAACGGGGCAGAATTGCAGGAAACCGATTTCAGGAGGTAGACTGGAATTGCATGTAAAGCATAGGAAAAGAGGCAGAACGTCCACAATGATGCACTTGGCCAAAAAGGGCGTATGAGTTTTTTCCTGAATATATTCAGGAAAAAATGCATACGCCCTTTTTGGCCAACCAACCAAGCTTGCAAAGGAAATCTGCACTACAATGAAGTCTCACTGCCCCCCGGTCAAAAGTGCCATCTGAAAAAAGTGTAAAATCCAGAAAGGCAGGCCAGGTCATGGAGAACTGGGAGCCTTGTTATGCTGATGGGTGGGATGTAAATTGCCAAAAGCCACTCTGGAGAAGTGTATGGTGTTTCCTGAAACATCCAAAAAACAAAGCAACAGAGCCTAGGGCACTTCCACTTATGGTCCTATAGCTTAGGGAAATTAAAATCAAAAAGACACAGCCACCCCAAAGTTTGGGCCAGCTCTGTTGACAAGAACCTCGTTTACGGTACAAGTTCAATATCACAGAAAGCAAAAAATGGATAAAGACGTTGTGGTACTTACGTACAATGCAATATCACTCAGCAATGAAATCTATGTCATCAAGCCCGTAGCAGCATAATGAGTGGATTCAGGTACGATGATTTTAAGTGAAATAAGGCACACAGAAAAAGAAACATCATAAGTTATCACTAATACACGGAATGTAAACTTGGCTACACAGGAACTGAATTACAAAACAGAACAGGGTCTCAAATGTAGAAAACCAACTTATGCTTCCTTAAGGGGAAAGATGAGTTGGGGTGCTGCATAAAACCAGAGATTGAAATTAGCACAGACACCGTTCCATAAGCCAAATATGTAATAGACAAGAGCTACTCCTTGCTCAACGAAGTGGACTCAACACCCCATATTAAACACCTAAGCATATAGCTGAGTAGTAAGAATCTTAAAACCTATGGATTTATATGTCTCAGAAAGAGAATCAAGCGTGTGTACAGTGGCATGAACGCAGCAGTGATAGGAATGGTGAGGTTCGGTGAGCAAATGCAGACCCTTTGAAGTCATACTGCATATTACCCATTCCATGGGTCTCAACTCTCCAGGTTTAAGGGATTCTTCCTTCAGCTAAAACATGCATGTGGAACCCAGATTATGATCCACCATATGATCGGGAAATGTGTTCAAATGTGTCTCAGATTTCGTCCCATGGTACTCGGGTGCAACATTCCAGACACTTTACTAACACTCTCCCCAATTGGAGACTCAGTGCCTTTAACCTCCTGTTTGGCCCAGTTTGCAAATTCTGCGGAAAATGAACAGGAATAGGGAGAACCAATGAGAGACTAGATGGAGGTGTCTGGACGGGCAAATTTAACTCTCATTTCCCACCAGGAAGAGGAATTAACCAAAGGCTCAGAATGCCATGTCGGAACCACACTAGGGCCTGAAGCAATCCTGCGGTGTTGCGGCCTGCTCACAAGAAAGCGAGTTGAAGAAAGGAGCTCAGGGGCACTGTCATTCACAAAACTGTAGAGTTATAAATGACAGCTATCGTCCAAAAATATATTCAAGTAAGGCTGCCAAGAGGACTTGAAAGCGGGGCAGAATTGCAGGAAACCGATTTCAGGAGGTAGACTGGAATTGCATGTAAAGCATAGGAAAAGAGGCAGAACGTCCACAATGCTGCACTTGGCCAAAAAGGGCGTATGAATTTCTTCCTAAATATATTCAAGAAAAAACGCATACGCCCTTTTTGGCCAACCAAGCAAGCTTGCAAAGGAAATCTGCACTACAATGAAGTCTCACTGCCCCCCGGTCTAAAGGGCCATCTCAAAAAAGTGTAAGTCCAGAAAGGCAGGACAGGCCATGGAGAACTGGGAGCCTTGTTATGCTGATGGGCAGGATACAATTGCCAACAGCCACTCTGGAGAAGTGTATGGTGTTTCCTGAAACATCCAAAAAACAAAGCAACAGAGCCTAGGGCACGTCCACTTATGGTCCTATAGATTAGGGAAATTAAAATCAAGAAGACACAGCCATGGCAAGGTTTGGGACGGCTCTGTTTACAAGAACCTCGTTTACGGTACAAGTTCAATATCGCAGAAAGCGAAAAATGGATAAAGAAGTTGTGGTACTTACGTACAATGCAATATCACTCAGCAATGAAATCTATGTCATCAGGCCCGTAGCAGCATAATGAGTGGATTCAGGTACGACGATTCTAAGTGAAATAAGTCACACAGAAAAAGAAACATCATAAGATATCACTACTACACGGAATGTAAAATTGACTACACAGGAACTGAATTACAAAACAGAACAGGGTCTCAAATGTAGAAAACCAACTTATGCTTGCTTAAGGGGAAAGGTGAGTTGGGGTGCTGCATAAAACCAGAGATTGAAAGTAGCACAGATACAGTTCCATAAGCCAAATATGTAATAGACAAGAGCTACTCCTTGCTCAACGAAGTGGACTCAACACCCCATATTAAACGCCTAAGAATATACCTGACTAGTAAGAATCTTAAAACCAATGGATTTATATGTCTCCAAAAGAGAATCAAGCATGTGTACAGCAGCATAAACGCAGCAGTGATAGGATTGGTGAGGTTCCGTGAGCAAATGCAGACCCTTTCATGTCATATTGCATGGTACCCATTCCATGGGTCTCAACTCTCCAGGTTTAAGGGATTCTTCCTTCAGCTAAAACATGCATGTGGAACCCGAGTATGATCCACCGTGTGATCGGGAAACGTGTTCAAATGTGTCTCAGTTTTCGTCCCCTGGTACGCGGGTGCAACATTCCAGACGCTTTACTAACACTCTCCCCTCTTGGAGAGTCAGTGCCTTTAACCTCCTGTTTGGCCCAGTTTGCAATTTCTGCGGAAAATGAACAGGAATAGGGAGAACACATGAGAGACTAGCTGGAGGTGTCTGGACGGGTAAATTTAACTCTCATTTCCCACCAGGAAGAGGAATTAACCAAAGGCTCAGCGTGCCATGCCAGAACCACACTGGGGCCTGAAGCAATCCTGTGGTGTTGCGGCCAGCTCACAAGAAAGCGAGTTGAAGAAAGGAGCTCAGGGGCACTGTCATTCACAAACCTGCAGAGTTATAAATGACAGGTATCGTCCAAAAATATGTTGAACTAAGTCTGCCAAGAGGACTTGAAAGTGGGGCAGAATTGCAGGAAACCGATTTCAGGAGGTAGACTGGTATTGAATGTAAAGCATAGGAAAAGAGGCAGAACGTCCACAATGATGCACTTGGCCAAAAAGGGCGTATGCGTTTTTTCCTGAATATATTCAGGAAAAAACGCATACGCCCTTTTTGGCAAACCAAGCAAGCTTGCAAAGGAAATCTGCACTACAATGAAGTCTCACTGCCCCCCGGTCAAAAGTGCCATCTGAGAAAAGTGTAAAATCCAGAAAGGCAGGACAGGCCATGGAGAACTGGGAGCCTTGTTATGCTGATGGGCGGGATGTAAATTGCCAACAGCCACTCTGGAGAAGTGTATGGTGTTTCCTGAAACATCCAAAAAACAAAGCAACAGAGCCTAGGGCACTTCGAATTATGGTCCTATAGCTTAGGGAAATTAAAATCAAAAAGACACAGCCACCCCAAAGTTTGGGACGGCTCTGTTTACAAGAACCTCGTTTACGGTCCAAGTTCAATATCACAGAAAGCGAAAAATGGATAAAGAAGTTGTGGTACTTATGTACAATGCAATATCACTCAGCAATGAAATCTATGTCATCAAGCCCGTAGCAGCATAATGAGTGGATTCAGGTACGATGATTCTAAGTGAAATAAGTCACACAGAAAAAGAAACATCATAAGATATCACTAATACATGGAATGTAAACTTGGCTACACAGGAACTGAATTACAAAACAGAACAGGGTCTCAAATGTAGAAAACCAACTTATGCTTTCTTAAGGGGAAAGGTGAGTTGGGGTGCTGCATTAAACCAGAGATTGAAATTAGCACAGATACCGTTCCATAAGCCAAATATGTAATAGACAAGAGCTACTCCGTGCTCAACGAACTGGACTCAACACCCCATATTAAACGCCTAAGAATATACCTGACTAGTAAGAATCTTAAAACCTATGAATTTATATGTCTGTGAAAGAGAATCATGCGTGTGTACAGTGGCATAAACGCAGCAGTGATAGGATTGTTGAGGTTCGGTGAGCAAATGCAGACCCTTTGAAATCATGTTCCATATTACCCATTCCATGGGTCTCAACTCTCCAGGTTTAAGGGATTCTTCCTTGAGCTAAAACATGCATGTGGAACCCAGAGTATGATCCACCGTGTGATCGGGAAACGTGTTCAAATGTGTCTCAGTTTTCATCCCCTGGTACTCGGGTGCAACATTCCAGACACTTTACTAACACTCTCCCCACTTGGAGAGTCAGTGCCTTTAACCTCCTGTTTGGCCCAGTTTGTAATTTCTGCAGAAAAGGAACAGGAATAGGGAGAACCAATTAGAGACTAGCTGGAGGTGTCTGGACGGGCAAATTTAACTCTCATTTCCCATCAGGAAGAGGAATTAACCAAAGGCTCAGCGTGCCATGCCGGAACCACACTAGGGCCTGAAGCAGTCCTTCAGTGTTGCGGCCAGCTCACAAGAAAGCGAGTTGAAAAAAGTAGCTCAGGGGCACTGTAATTCACAAACCTGCAGAGTTATAAATGACAGCTATCGTCCAAAAATATATTGAAGTAAGGCTGCCAAGAGGACTTGAAAGCAGGGCAGAATTGCAGGAAACCGATTTCAGGAGGTAGACTGGAATTGCATGTAAAGCATAGGAAAAGAGGCAGAACGTCCACAATGATGCACTTGGCCAAAAAGGGCGTATGCGTTTTATCCTGAATATATTCAGGAAAAAACGCATACGCTCTTTTTGGCCAACCAAGCAAGCTTGCAAAGGAAATCTGCACTACAATGAAGTCTCACTGCCCCCCGATCAAAAGGGCCATCTGAAAAATGTGTAAAATCCAGAAAGACAGGACAGGCCATGGAGAACTGGGAGCCTTGTTATGCTGATGGGTGGGATGTAAATTGCCAAAAGCCACTCTGGAGAAGTGTATGGTGTTTCCTGAAACATGTAAAAAACAAAGCAACAGAGCCTAGGGCACTTTCACTTATGGTCCTATAGCTTAGGGAAATTAAAATCAAAAAGACACAGCCACCCCAAAGTTTGGGCCAGCTCTGTTGACAAGAACCTCGTTTACGGTACAAGTTCAATATCACAGAAAGCAAAAAATGGATAAAGACGTTGTGGTACTTACGTACAATGCAGTATCACTCAGCAATGAAATCTATGTCATCAAGCCCGTAGCAGCATAATGAGTGGATTCAGGTACGATGATTTTAAGTGAAATAAATCACACAGAAAAAGAAACATCATAAGTTATCACTAATACACGGAATGTAAACTTGGCTACACAGGAACTGAATTACAAAACAGAACAGGGTCTCAAATGTAGAAAACCAACTTATGCTTGCTTAAGGGGAAAGATGAGTTGGGGTGCTGCATAAAACCAGAGATTGAAATTAGCACAGACACCGTTCCATAAGCCAAATATGTAATAGACAAGAGCTACTCCTTGCTCAACGAAGTGGACTCAACACCCCATATTAAACACCTAAGAATATAGCTGAGTAGTAAGAATCTTAAAACCTATGGATTTATATGTCTCCGAAAGAGAATCAAGCGTGTGTACAGTGGCATGAACGCAGCAGTGATAGGAATGGTGAGGTTCGGTGAGCAAATGCAGACCCTTTGAAGTCATACTGCATATTACCCATTCCATGGGTCTCAACTCTCCAGGTTTAAGGGATACTTCCTTCAGCTAAAACATGCATGTGGAACCCAGATTATGATCCACCATATGATCGGGAAATGTGTTCAAATATGTCTCAGTTTTCATCCCATGGTACTCGGGTGCAACATTCCAGACACTTTACTAACACTCTCCCCAATTGGAGACTCAGTGCCTTTAAACTCCTGTTTGGCCCAGTTTGCAATTTCTGCGGAAAATGAACAGCAATAGGGAGAACCAATGAGAGACTAGATGGAGGTGTCTGGACGGGCAAATTAAACTCTCATTTCCCACCAGGAAGAAGAATTAACCAAAGGCTCAGAATGCCATGTCGGAACCACACTAGGGCCTGAAGCACTCCTGCGGTGTTGCGGCCTGCTCACAAGAAAGCGAGTTGAAGAAAGGAGTTCAGGGGCACTGTAATTCAAAAACCTGCAGAGTTATAAATGACAGCTATCGTCCAAAAATATATTGAAGTAAGGCTGCCAAGAGGACTTGAAAGCGGGGCAGAATTGCAGGAAACCGATTTCAGGAGGTAGACTGGAATTGCATGTAAAGCATAGGAAAAGAGGCAGAACGTCCACAGTGATGCACTTGGCCAAAAAGGGCGTATGTGTTTTTTCCTGAATATATTCAGGAAAAAACGCATACGCCCTTTTTGGCCAACCAAGCAAGCTTGCAAAGGAAATCTGCACTACAATGAAGTCTCACTGCCCCCCGGTCTAAAGGGCCATCTCAAAAAAGTGTAAAGTCCAGAAAGGCAGGACAGGCCATGGAGAACTGGGAGCCTTGTTATGCTGATGGGCAGGATACTATTGCCAACAGCCACTCTGGAGAAGTGTATGGTGTTTCCTGCAACATCCAAAAAACAAAGCAACAGAGCCTAGGGCACGTCCACTTATGGTCCTATAGTTTAGGGAAATTAAAATCAAAAAGACACAGCCACCCCAAAGTTTGGGACGGCTCTGTTTACAAGAACCTCGTTTACGGTACAAGTTCAATATCGCAGAAAGTGAAAAATGGATAAAGAAGTTGTGGTACTTACGTACAATGCAATATCACTCAGCAATGAAATCTATGTCATCAGGCCCGTAGCAGCATAATGAGTGGATTCAGGTACGACGATTCTAAGTGAAATAAGTCACCCAGAAAAAGAAACATCATAAGATATCACTACTACACGGAATGTAAACTTGGCTACACAGGAACTGAATTACAAAACAGAACAGGGTCTCAAATGTAGAAAACCAACTTATGCTTGCTTAAGGGGAAAGGTGAGTTGGGGTGCTGCATAAAACCAGAGATTGAAATGAGCACAGATACCGTTCCATAAGCCAAATATGTAATAGACAAGAGCTACTCCTTGCTCAACGAACTGGACTCAACACCCCATATTAAACGCCTAAGAATATACCTGACTAGTAAGAATCTTAAAACCAATGGATTTATATGTCTCCAAAAGAGAATCAAGCATGTGTACAGCGGCATAAACGCAGCAGTGATAGGATTGGTGAGGTTCCGTGAGCAAATGCAGACCCTTTCATGTCATATTGCATGGTACCCATTCCATGGGTCTCAAATCTCCAGGTTTAAGGGATTCTTCCTTCAGCTAAAACATGCATGTGGAACCAGAGTATGATCCACCGTGTGATCGGGAAACGTGTTCAAATGTGTCTCAGTTTTCGTCCCCTGGTACGCGGGTGCAACATTCCAGACGCTTTACTAACACTCTCCCCTCTTGGAGAGTCAGTGCCTTTAACCTCCTGTTTGGCCCAGTTTGCAATTTCTGCGGAAAATGAACAGGAATAGGGAGAACACATGAGAGACTAGCTGGAGGTGTCTGGACGGGTAAATTTAACTCTCATTTCCCACCAGGAAGAGGAATTAACCAAAGGCTCAGCGTGCCATGCCAGAACCACACTGGGGCCTGAAACAATCCTGTGGTGTTGCGGCCAGCTCACAAGAAAGCGAGTTGAAGAAAGGAGCTCAGGGGCACTGTCATTCACAAACCTGCAGAGTTATAAATGACAGGTATCGTCCAAAAATATGTTGAAGTAAGTCTGCCAAGAGGACTTGAAAGTGGGGCAGAATTGCAGGAAACCGATTTCAGGAGGTAGACTGGAATTGCATGTAAAGCATAGGAAAAGAGGCAGAACGTCCACAATGATGCACTTGGCCAAAAAGGGCGTATGCGTTTTTTCCTGAATATATTCAGGAAAAAACGCATACGCCCTTTTTCGCAAACCAAGCAAGCTTGCAAAGGAAATCTGCACTACAATGAAGTCTCACTGCCCCCCGGTCAAAAGTGCCATCTGAGAAAAGTGTAAAATCCAGAAAGGCAGGACAGGCCATGGAGAACTGGGAGCCTTGTTATGCTGATGGGCGGGATGTAAATTGCCAACAGCCACTCTGGAGAAGTGTATGGTGTTTCCTGAAACATCCAAAAAACAAAGCAACAGAGCCTAGGGCACTTCGAATTATGGTCCTATAGCTTAGGGAAATTAAAATCAAAAAGACACAGCCACCCCAAAGTTTGGGACGGCTCTGTTTACAAGAACCTCGTTTACGGTCCAAGTTCAATATCACAGAAAGCGAAAAATGGATAAAGAAGTTGTGGTACTTATGTACAATGCAATATCACTCAGCAATGAATTCTATGTCATCAAGCCCGTAGCAGCATAATGAGGGGATTCAGGTACGATGATTCTAAGTGAAATAAGTAACACAGAAAAAGAAACATCATAAGATATCACTAATACATGGAATGTAAACTTGGCTACACAGGAACTGAATTACAAAACAGAACAGGGTCTCAAATGTAGAAAACCAACTTATGCTTGCTTAAGGGGAAAGGTGAGTTGGGGTGCTGCATAAAACCAGAGATTGAAATTAGCACAGATACCGTTCCATAAGCCAAATATGTAATAGACAAGAGCTACTCCTTGCTCAACGAACTGGACACAACACCACATATTAAACGCCTAAGAATATACCTGACTAGTAAGAATCTTAAAACCTATGGATTTATATGTCTGTGAAAGAGAATCATGCGTGTGTACAGTGGCATAAACGCAGCAGTGATAGGATTGTTGAGGTTCGGTGAGCAAATGCAGACCCTTTGAAGTCATGTTCCATATTACCCATTCCATGGGTCTCAACTCTCCATGTTTAAGGGATTCTTCCTTCAGCTAAAACATGCATGTGGAACCCAGAGTATGATCCACCGTGTGATCGGGAAACGTGTTCAAATGTGTCTCAGTTTTCGTCCCCTGGTATTCGGGTGCAACATTCCAGACGCTTTACTAACACTCTCCCCACTTGGAGAGTCAGTGCCTTTAACCTCCTGTATGGCCCAGTTTGTAATTTCTGTGGAAAAGGAACAGAAATAGGGAGAACCAATGAGAGACTAGCTGGAGGTGTCTGGACGGGCAAATTTAACTCTCATTTCCCATCAGGAAGAGGAATTAACCAAAGGCTCAGCGTGCCATGCCGGAACCACACTAGGGCCTGAAGCAATCATGCAGTGTTGCGGCCAGCTCACAAGAAAGCGAGTTGAAGAAAGTAGCTCAGGGGCACTGTAATTCACAAACCTGCAGAGTTATAAATGACAGCTATCGTCCAAAAATATATTGAAGTAAGGCTGCCAAGAGGACTTGAAAGTGGGGAAGAATTGCAGGAAACCGATTTCAGGAGGTAGACTGGAATTGCATGTAAAGCATAGGTAAAGAGGCAGAACGTCCACAATGATGCACTTGGCCAAAAGTGCTTATGCGTTTTTTCGTGAAAATATTCAGGAAAAAACGCATACGCACTTTTTGGCCAGCCAAGCAAGCTTGCAAAGGAAATCTGCACTACAATGAAGTCTCTCTGCCCCCCGGTCAAAAGGGCCATCTGAAAAAAGTGTAAAATCGAGAAAAGCAACACAGGCCGTGGAGAACTGGGAGCCTTGTTATGCTGAAGGCCGGGATGAAAATTGCCAACAGCCACTCTGGATAAGTGTATGGTGTTTCCTGAAACATCTAAAAAACAAAGCAACAGAGCCTAGGGCACTTCAACTTATGGTCCTATAGCTTAGGGAAATTAAAATCAAAAAGACACAGCCACCCCAAAGTTTGGGACGGCTCTGTTTACAAGAACCTCGTTTACGGTACAAGTTCAATATCACAGAAAGCGAAAAATGGATAAAGAAGTTGTGGTACTTACGTACTATGCAATATCACACAGCAACGAAATCTCTGTCATCAGGCCCATAGCAGCATAATGAGTGGATTCAGGTACGATGATTCTAAGTGAAATAAGTCACACAGAAAAAGAAACATCATAAGATATCACTAATACACGGAATGTAAATTTGGCTACACAGGAACTGAATTACAAAACAGAAGAAGGTCACAAATGTAGAAAACCAACTTATGCTTGCTTAAGGGGAAAGGTGAGTTGGGGTGCTGCATAAAACCAGAGATTGAAATTAGCACATATACCGTTCCATAAGCCAAATATGTAATACACAAGAGCTACTCCTTGCTCAACGAAGTGGACTCAAGACTCCATATTTAACGCCTAAGAATATACGTGACTAGTAAGAATCTTAAAACCTATGGATTTATATGTCTCCGAAAGAGAATCAAGCATGTGTAGAGTGGCATAAACGGAGGAGTAATAGGATTGGTGAGGTTCGGTGAGCAAATACAGACCCTTTGAAGTCATATTGCATGGTACCCATTCCATGGGTCTCACCTCTCCAGGTTTAAGGGATTCTTCCTTCAGCTAAAACATGCATGTGGAACCCAGAGTATGATCCACCGTGTGATCGGGAAACGTGTTCAAATGTGTCTCAGTTTTCGTCCCCTGGTACTCGGGTGCAACATTCCAGACGCTTTACTAACACTCTCCCCACTTGGAGAGTCAGTGCCTTTAACCTCCTGTTTGGCTGATTTGCAAATTCTTCGGAAGATCAACAGGAATAGGGAGAACCCATAGGAGACTAGCTGGAGGTGTCTGGACGGGCAAATTTAACTCTCATTTCCCACCAGGAAGAGGAATTAACCAAAGGATCAGCGTGCCATGCCGGAACCACACTACGGCCTGAAGCAATCCTGCGGTGTTGTGGCCAGCTCACAAGAAAGTGAGTTGAAGAAAGGAACTCAGGGGCACAGTAATTCACAAACCTGCAGAGTTGTAAATGACAGCTATCGTCCAAAAATATATTGAAGTAAGGCTGCCAAGAGGACTTGAACGCGGCGCAGAATTGCAGGAAACCGATTTCAGGAGGTATACTGGAATTGCATGTAAAGCATAGGAAAAGAGGCAGAACGTCCACAATGATGCACTTGGCTAAAAAGGGCGTATGAGTTTTTTCCTGAATATATTCAGGAAAAAACGCATACGCGCTTTTTGGCCAACCAAGCAAGCTTGCAATGGAAATCTGCACTACAATGAAGTCTCACTGCCCCCTGGTCAAAAGGGCAATCTGAAAAATATGTAAAATCCAGAAAGGCAGGACAGGCCATGGAGAACTGAGAGCCTTGTTATGCTGATGGGCAGGATGTAAATTGCCAACAGCCACTCTGGAGAAGTGTATGGTGTTTCCTGAAACATCTAAAAAACAAAGCAACAGAGCCTAGGGCACTTCCACTTATGGTCCTATAACTTAGGGAAATTAAAATCAAAAAGACACAGCCACCCCAATGTTTGGGACAGCTCTGTGTACAAGAACCTCGTTTACGGTACAAGTTCAATATCACAGAAAGTGAAAAATGGATAAAGAAGTTGTGGTACTTACATACAATGCAATATCACTCAGCGATGAAATCTATGTCATCAGGCCCGTAGCAGCATAATGAGTGGATTCAGGTACGACGATTCTAAGTGAAATAAGTCACACAGAAAAAGAAACATCATAAGATATCACTACTACACGGAATGTAAACTTGGCTACACAGGAACTGAATTACAAAACAGAAGAGGGTCTCAAATGCAGAAAACCAACTTATGCTTGCTTAACGGGAAAGGTGAGTTGGGGTGCTTCATAAAACCAGAGATTGAAATTAGCACAGATACCGTTCCATAAGCCAAATATGTAATAGAGAAGAGCTACTCCTTGCTCAACGAAGTGAACTCAACACCCCATATTAAACGCCTAAGAATATACCTGACTAGTAAGAATCTTAAAACCTATGGATTTATATGTCTCCAAAAGACAATCAAGCGTGTGTACAGCGGCATAAACACAGCAGTGATAGGATTAGTGAGGTTTGGTGAGCAAATGCAGACCCTTTGAAGTCATATGGCATGGTACCCATTCCATGGGTCTCAACTCTCCAGCTTTAAGGGATTCTTCCTTCAGCTAAAACATGCATGTTTAACCCAGAGTATGATCCACCATGTGATCGGGAAACGTGTTCAAATGTGTCTCAGTTTTCGTCCCCTGGTACTCGGGTGCAACATTCCAGACGCTTTACTAACACTCTCCCCTCTTGGAGAGTCAGTGCCTTTAACCTCCTGTTTGGCCCAGTTTGCAATTTCTGCGGAAAATGAACAGGAATAGGGAGAACCAATGAGAGACTAGCTGGAGGTGTCTGGACGGGCAAATTTAACTCTCATTTCCCACCAGGAAGAGGAATTAACCAAAGGCTCAGAATGCCATGTCGGAACCACACTAGGGCCTGAAGCACTCCTGCGGTGTTGCGGCCTGCTCACAAGAAAGCGAGTTGAAGAAAGGAGTTCAGGGGCACTGTAATTCAAAAACCTGCAGAGTTATAAATGACAGCTATCGTCCAAAAATATATTGAAGTAAGGCTGCCAAGAGGACTTGAAAGCGGGGCAGAATTGCAGGAAACCGATTTCAGGAGGTAGACTGGAATTGCATGTAAAGCATAGGAAAAGAGGCAGAACGTCCACAGGGATGCACTTGGCCAAAAAGGGCGTATGTGTTTTTTCCTGAATATATTCAGGAAAAAACGCATACGCCCTTTTTGGCCAGCCAAGCAAGCTTGCAAAGGAAATTTGCACTACAATGAAGTCTCACTGCCCCCCGGTCTAAAGGGCCATCTCAAAAAAGTGTAAAGTCCAGAAAGGCAGGACAGGCCATGGAGAACTGTGAGCCTTGTTATGCTGATGGGCAGGATACTATTGCCAACAGCCACTCTGGAGAAGTGTATGGTGTTTCCTGAAACATCCAAAAAACAAAGCAACAGAGCCTAGGGCACGTCCACTTATGGTCCTATAGATTAGGGAAATTGAAATCAAAAAGACACAGCCACCCCAAAGTTTGGGACGGCTCTGTTCACAAGAACCTCGTTTACGGTACAAGTTCAATATCACAGAAAGCGAAAAATGGGTAAAGAAGTTGTGGTACTTACGTACAATGCAATATCACTCAGCAATGAAATCTATCTCATCAGGCCCATAGCAGCATAATGAGTGGATTCAGGTACGATGATTCTAAGTGAAATAAGTCACACAGAAAAACAAACATCATAAGATATCACTACTACACAGAATGTAAACTTGGCTACACAGGAACTGAATTACAAAACAGAACAGGGTCTCAAATGTAGAAAACCAACTTATGCTTGCTTAAGGGGAAAGGTGAGTTGGGGTGCTGCATAAAACCAGAGATTGAAAGTAGCACAGATACCGATCCATAAGGCAAATATGTAATAGACAAGAGCTACTCCTTGCTCAACGAAGTGGACTCAACACCCCATATTAAACGCCTAAGAATATACCTGACTAGTAAGAATCTTAAAACCTATGGATTTATATGTCTCCGAAAGAGAATCAAGCGTGTGTACAGCGGCATAAACACAGCAGTGATAGGATTGATGAGGTTCAGTGAGCAAATGCAGACCCTTTGAAGTCATATGGCATGGTACCCATTCCATGGGTATCAACTCTCCAGGTTTAAGGGATTCTTCCTTCAGCTAAAACATGTATGTGGAACCCAGAGTATGATCCACCATGTGATCGGGAAACGTGTTCAAATGTGTCTCAGTTTTCGTCCCCTGGTACTCGGGTGCAACATTCCAGACGCTTTACTAACACTCTCCCCACTTGGAGAGTCAGTGCCTTTAACCTCCTGTTTGGCCCAGTTTGCAATTTCTGCGTAAGATGAACAGGAATAGGGAGAACCAATGAGAGACTAGCTGGAGGTGTCTGGACGGGCAAATTTAACTCCCATTTCCCACCAGGAAGAGGAATTAACCAAAGGCTCAGCGTGCCATGCCGGAACCACACTAGGGCCTGAAGCAATCCTGCAGTGTTGCGGACAGCTCACAAGAAAGCGAGTTGAAGAAAGGAGTTCAGGGACACTGTCATTCACAAATCTGTAGAGTTATAAATGACAGCTATCGTCCAAAAATATATTGAAGTAAGGCTGCCAAGAGGACTTGAAAGTGGGGCAGAATTGCAGGAAACCGATTTCAGGAGGTAGACTGGAATTGCATGTAAAGCATAGTAAAAGAGGCAGAACGTCCACAATGATGCACTTGGCCAAAAATGGTGTATGCGTTTTTTCCTGAATATATTCAGGAAAAAACGCATACGCCCTTTTTGGCCAACCAAGCAAGCTTGCAAAGGAAATCTGCACTACAATGAAGTCTCACTGCCCCCCGGTCAAAAGGGCCATCTGAAAAAAGTGTAAAATCCAGAAAGGCAGGACAGGCCATGGAGAACTGGGAGCCTTGTTATGCTGAAGGCCGGGATGAAAATTGCCAACAGCCACTCTGGATAAGTGTATGGTGTTTCCTGAAACATCTAAAAAACAAAGCAACAGAGCCTAGGGCACTTCCACTTATGGTCCTATAGCTTAGGGAAATTAAAATCAAAAAGACACAGCCACCCCAAAGTTTAGGACGGCTCTGTTTACAAGAACCTCGTTCATGGTACAAGTTCAATATCACAGAAAGCAAAAAATGGATAAAGAAGTTGTGGAACTTACGTACAATGCAATATCACTCAGCAATGAAATCTATGTCATCAGGCCCGTAGCAGCATAATGAGTGGTTTCAGGTACGATGATTCTAAGTGAAATAAGTCACACAGAAAAAGAAACATCATAAGATATCACTAATACACGGAATGTAAACTTGGCTACACAGGAACTGAATTACAAAACAGAACAGAGTCACAAATGTAGAAAACCAACCTATGCTTGCTTAAGGGGAAAGGTGAGTTGGGGTGCTGCATAAAACCAGAGATTGAAAGTAGCACAGATACCGTTCCATAAGCCAAATATGTAATAGACAAGTGCTACTCCTTGCTCAACGATCTGGACTCAACACCCCATATTAAACGCCTAAGAATATACCTGACTAGTAAGAATCTTAAAACCTATGGATTTATATGTCTCCGAAAGAGAATCAAGCGTGTGTACAGCGGCATAAACGCAGCAGTGATAGGATTGGTGAGGATCGGTGAGAAAATGCAGACCCTTTGAAGTCATATTGCATGGTACCCATTCCATAGGTCTCAACTCTCCAGGTCTAAGGGATTCTTCCTTCAGCTAAAACATGCGTGTGGAACCCAGAGTATGATCCACCGTGTGATCGGGAAACGTGTTCAAATGTGTCTCAGTTATCACCCCCTGGTACTTGGGTGCAACATTCCAGACGGTTTACTAACACTCTCCCCACTTGGAGAGTCAGTGCCTTTAACCTTCTGTTTGGCCCAGTTTGCAATTTCTTCGGAAAATCAACAGGAATAGGGAGAACAAATGAGAGACTAGCTGGAGGTGTCTGGACGGGCAAATTTAACTCTCATTGCCCACCAGGTAGAGGAATTAACCAAAGGCTCAACGTGTCATGCCGGAATAACATTAGGGCCTGAATCAATCCTGCGGTGTTGCGGCCAGCTCACAAGAAAGCGAGTTGAAGAAAGGAGTTCAGGGGCACTGTAATTCACAAACCTGCAGAGTTATAAATGACAGCTATCGTCCAAAAATATATTGAAGTAAGGCTGACAAGAGGACTTGAAAGTGGGACAGAATTGCAGGAAACCGATTTCAGGAGGTAGACTGGAATTGCATGTAAAGCATAGGAAAAGAGGCAGAACGTCCACAATGATGCACTTGGCCAAAAAGTGCTTATGCGTTTTTTCGTGAAAATATTCAGGAAAAAACGCATACGCACTTTTTGGCCAGCCAAGCAAGCTTGCAAAGGAAATCTGCACTACAATGAAGTCTCTCTGCCCCCCGGTCAAAAGGGCCATCTGAAAAAAGTGTAAAATCCAGAAAAGCAAGACAGGCCGTGGAGAACTGGGAGCCTTGTTATGCTGAAGGCCGGGATGAAAATTGCCAACAGCCACTCTGGATAAGTGTATGGTGTTTCCTGAAACATCTAAAAAACAAAGCAACAGAGACTAGGGCACTTCCACTTATGGTCCTATAGCTTAGGGAAATTAAAATCAAAAAGACACAGCCACCCCAAAGTTTAGGACGGCTCTGTTTACAAGAACCTCCTTTATGGTACAAGATCAATATCACAGAAAGCGAAAAATGGATAAAGAAGTTGTGGTATTTACGTAAAATGCGATATCACTCAGCAATGAAATCTATGTCATCAGGCCCGTAGCAGCATAGTGAGTGGATTCAGGTACGATGATTCTAAGTGAAATAAGTCACACAGAAAAAGAAACATCGTAAGATATCACTACTACACGGAATGTAAACTTGGCTACACAGGAACTGAATTACAAAACAGAACAGGGTCTCAAATGTAGAACAGCAACTTATGCTTGCTTAAGGGTAATGGTGAGTTGGGGTGCTGAATGAAACCAGAGATTGAAATTGGCAAAGATACCGTTTCATAAGCCAAATATGTAATAGACAAGAGCTACTCCTTGCTCAACAAAGTGGACTCAACACCCCATATTAAACGCCTAAGAATATACCTGACTAGTAAGAATCTTAAAACCTATGGATTTATATGTCTCCGAAAGAGAATCAAGCGTGTGTACAGTGCCATAAACGCAGCAGTGATAGGATTGGTGAGGTTCAGTGAGCAAATGCAGACCCTTTGAAGTCATATTGCATGGTACCCATTCCATGGGTCTCAACTCTCCAGGTTTAAGGGATTCTTCCTTCAGCTAAAACATGCATGTGGAACCCAGAGTATGATCCACCGTGTGATCGGGAAACGTGTTCAAATGTGTCTCAGTTTTCGTCCCCTGGTACTCGGGTGCAACATTCCAGATGCTTTACTAAAACTCTCCCCATTTGGAGAGTCAGTGCCTTTAACCTCCTGTTTGGCCCAGTTTGCAATTTCTTCGGAAGATGAACAGGAATAGGGAGAACACATGAGAGACTAGCTTGAGGTGTCTGGACGGGCAAAATTAACTCTCATTTCCCACCAGGAAGAGTAATTAACCAAAGGCTCAGTGTGCCGTGCCGGAACAACACTAGGGCCTAAAGCAATGCAGCGTTGTTGCGGCCAGCTCAGAAGAAAGCGAGTTGAAGAAAGGAGCTCAGGGGCACTGTAATTCACAAACCTGCAGAGTTATAAA
This sequence comes from Orcinus orca, assembly GCF_937001465.1. NCBI lineage: Eukaryota > Metazoa > Chordata > Mammalia > Artiodactyla > Delphinidae > Orcinus > Orcinus orca. Next base: position 81,704,417 of record NC_064559.1, read on the forward strand.
TGAGAGCTATCGAACAAAAACATACTGAAGTAAGGCTGCCAAGAGGACTTGAAAGCGGGGCAGAATTGCAGGAAACCGATTTCAGGAGGTAGACTGGAATTGCATGTAAAGCATAGGAAAAGAGGCAGAACGTCCACAATGATGCACTTGGCCAAAAAGTGCGAATGCGTTTTTTCCTGAATATATTCAGGAAAAAACGCATAGGCCCTTTTTGGCCAACCAAGCAAGCTTGCAAATGAAATCTGCACTACAATGAAGTCTCACTGCCCCCGGGTCAAAGGGGCCATCTGAAAAAAGTGTAAAATCCAGAAAGTCAGGACAGGCCATGGAGAACTGGGAGCCTTCTTATGCTGATGGGCGGGATGTAAATTGACAACAGCGACTCTGGAGAAGTGTATCGTGTTTCCTGAAACATCTAAGAAACAAAGCAACAGAGCCTAGGGCACTTCCACTTATGGTCTTACAGCTTAGGGAAATTAAAATAAAAATGACACAGCCACCCCAAAGTTTGGGACGGCTCTGTTTACAAGAACCTCGTTTACGATACAAGTTCAATATCACAGAATGCGAAAATGTATAAAGAAGTTGTGGTACTTACGTACAATGCAATATCACTCAACAATGAAATCTATGTCATCAGGCCCATAGCAGCATAATGAGTGGATTGAAGTACAATGATTCTAAGTGAAATAAGTCACACAGAAAAAGAAACATCATAAGATATCACTACTACACGGAATGTAAACTTGGCTACACAGGAACTGAATTACAAAACAGAACAGGGTCTCAAATGTAGAAAACCAACTTATGCTTGCTTAAGGGGAAAGGTGAGTTGGGATGCTGCATAAAACCAGAGATTGAAATTAGCACAGATACCGTTCCATAAGACAAATATGTAATAGAGAAGAGCTCCTCCTTGCTCAACGAAGTGGACCCAGCACCCCATATTAAATGACTAAGAATATACCTGACTAGTAACAATCTTAAAACCAATGGATTTATATGTCTCCGAAAGAGAATCAAGCGTGTGTACAGCAGCATAAACGCAGCAGTGATAGTACTGGTGAGGTTCGGTGAGCAAATGCAGACCCCTTGAATTCATATTGCATGCGCCCATTCCATGGGTCTCAACTCTCCAGGTTTAAGGGATTCTTCCTTCAGCTAAAACATGCATGTGGAACCCAGAGTATGATCCACCGTGGGATCGGGAAACGTGTTCAAATGTGTCTCAGTTTTCGTCCCCTGGTACTCGGGTGCAACATTCCAGATGCTTTACTAAAACTCTCCCCATTTGGAGAGTCAGTGCCTTTAACCTCCTGTTTGGCCCAGTTTGCAATTTCTGCGGAAGATGAACAGGAATAGGGAGAACCCATGAGAGACTAGCTGGAGGTGTCTGGACGGGCAAATTTAACTCTCATTTCCCACCAGGAAGAGCAATTAACCAAAGGCTCAGTGTGCCGTGCCGGAACAACACTAGGGCCAAAACAATGCAGCGTTGTTGCGGCCAGCTCAGAAGAAAGCGAGTTGAAGAAAGGAGCTCAGGGGCACTGTAATTCACAAACCTGCAGAGTTATAAATGACAGCTATCATCCAAAACTATATTGAAGTAGGCTGCCAAGAAGACTTGAAAGCGGGGCAGAATTGCAGGAAACCGATTTCAGGAGGTAGACGGGAATTGCATGTCAAGCATAGGAAAATAAGCAGAACGTCCACAATGATGCACTTGGCCAAAAAGTGCGTATGCGTTTTTTCTTGAATATATTCAGGAAAAAACGCATACGCACTTTTTGGCCAACCAAGCAAGCTTGCAAAGGAAATCTGCACTACAATGAAGTCTCACTGCCCCCCCGGTCAAAAGGGCCATCTGAACAAGGTGTAAAATCCAGAAAGGCAGGACAGGCCATGGAGAACTGGGAGGCTTGTTATGCTGATGGGCGGGATGTAAATTGACAACAGCCACTCTGGAGAAGTGTACGGTTTTTCCTGAAACATCTAAAAAACAAAGCAACAGAGCCTAGGGCACTGCCACTTAGGGTCCTATAGATTAGGGAAATTTAAATCAAAGAGACACAGCCACCCCAAAGTTTGGGACGGCTCTGTTTACAAGAACCTCGTTTACGGTACAAGTTTAATATCATAGAAAGCGAAAAACGGATAAAGAATTTGTGGTACTTAGGTACAATGCAATATCACTCAGCAATGAAATCTATGTCATCAGGCCCGTAGCAGCATAATGAGTGGATTCTGGTACGATGATACTAAGTGAAATAAGTCACACAGAAAAAGAAACATCATAAGATATCACTACTACACGGAATGTAAACTTGGCTACACAGGAACTGAATTACAAAACAGAACAGGGTCTCAAATGTAGAAAAGCATCTTATGCTTGCTTAAGGGGAAAGGTGAGTTGGGGTGCTGCATAAAACCAGAGATAGAAATTAGCACAGATACCGTTCCATAAGCCAGATATGTAATACACAAGAGCTACTCCTTGCTCAACGAAGTGGACTCAACACACCATATTAAAAGCCTAAGAATATACCTGACTAGTAAGAATCTTAAAACCTATAGATTTATATGTCTCCGAAAGAGAATCAAGCATGTGTACAGCGGCATAAATGCAGCAGTGATAGGATTGGTGAGGATCTGGAAGCAAATGCAGACCCTTTGAAGTCATATTTCATGGTACCCATTCCATGGGTCTCAACTCTCCAAGTTTAAGGGATTCTTCCTTCAGCTAAAACATGCATGTGGAACCCAGAGTATGATCCACCGTGTGATCAGGAAACGCTTTCAAATGTGTCTCAGTTTTTGTCCCCAGGTACTCGGGTGCAACATTTCAGATGCTTTACTAACACTCTCCCCACTTGGAGAGTCAGTGCCTTTAACCTCCTGTTTGGCCCAGTTTGCAATTTCTGCGGAAAATGAACAGGAATAGGGAGAACCAATGAGAGACTAGCTGGAGGTGTCTGGACGGGCCAATTTAATTCTCATTTCCCACCAGGAAGAGGAATTAACCAAAGGCTCAGCGTGCCATGCTGGAACCACACTAGGGCCTGAAGCAATCCTGCGGTGTTGCGGCCAGCTCACAAGAAAGCGAGTTGAAGAAAGGAGCTCAGGGGCACTGTCATTCACAAACCTGCAGAGGTATAAATGACAGCTATCGTCCAAAAATATATTGAAGTAAGGCTGCCAAGAGGACTTGAAAGCGGGGAAGAATTGCAGGAAACCGATTTCAGGAGGCAGACTGGAATTGCATGCAAAGCATAGGAAAAGAGGCAGAACGTCCACAATGATGCACTTGGCCAAAAAGGGCGTATGCGTTTTTTCCTGAATATATTCAGGAAAAAACGCATACGCCCTTTTTGGCCAACCAAGCAAGCTTGCAAAGGATATCTGCACTACAATGAAGTCTCACTTCTCCCCAGTCTAAAGGGCCATCTGAAAAAAGTGTAAAATCCATAAAGGTAGGACAGGCCATGGAGAACAGGGAGCCTTGTTATGCTGATGGGCGGGATGTAAATTGCCAACAGCCACTCTGGAGAAATGTATGGTGTTTCCTGAAACATCTGAAAAACAAAGCAACAGAGCCTAGGGCACTTCCACTTATGTTCCTATAGCTTAAGGAAATTAAAATCAAAAAGACACAACCACCCCAAAGTTTGGGACAGCTCTGTTTACAAGAACCTCCTTTATGGTACAAGATCAATATCACAGAAAGCGAAAAATGGATAAAGAAGTTGTGGTATTTACGTAAAATGCAATATCACTCAGCAATGAAATCTATGTCATCAGGCCCGTAGCAGCATAATGAGTGGATTCAGGTACGATGATTCTAAGTGAAATAAGTCACAGAAAAAGAAACATCATAAGATATCACTGCTACACAGAATGTAAACTTGGCTACAGAGGAACTGAATTACAAATCAGAACAGGGTCTCCAATGTAGAAAACCAACTTATGCTTGCTTAAGGGGAAAGGTGAGTTGGGGTCCTGCATAAAACCACAGATTGAAATTAGCACAGATACCGTTTCATAAGCCAAATATGTAATAGACAAGAGCTACTCCTTGCTCAACGAAGTGGACCCAGCACCCCATATTAAACGCCTAAGAATATACCTGACTAGTAACAATCTTAAAACCAATGGATTTATATGTCTCCGAAAGAGAATCAAGCGTGTGTACAGCAGCATAAACGCAGCAGTGATAGGACTGGTGAGGTTCGGTGAGCAAATGCAGACCCTTTCAAGTCATATTGCATGGCACCCATTCCATGGGTCTCAACTCACCAGGTTTAAGGGATTCTTCCTTCAGCTAAAACATGCATGTGGAACCCAGAGTATGATCCACCGTGTGATCGGGAAACGTGTTCAAATGTGTCTCAGTTTTTGTCCCCTGGTACTCGGGTGCAACATTCCAGACGCTTTACTAACACTCTCCCCACTTGGAGAGTCAGTGCCTTTAACCTCCTGTTTGGCCCAGTTTGCAATTTCTGCGGAAAATGAACAGGAATAGGGAGAACCAATGAGAGACTAGCTGGAGTTGTCTGGACGATCAAATTTAACTCTCATTTCCCACCAGGAAGAGGAATTAACCAGAGGCTCAGTGTGCCATGCCGGAACCACACTAGGGCCTGAAGCAATCATGCGGTGTTGCGGCCAGCTCACAAGAAAGCGAGTTGAAGAAAGGAGCTCAGGGGCACTGTAATTCACACACCTGCAGAGTTATAAATGACAGCTATCGTCCAAAAATATGTTGAAGTAAGGCTGCCAAGAGGACTTGAAAGCGGGGTAGAATCGCAGGAAACCGATTTCAGGAGGTAGACTGGAATTGCATGTAAAGCATAGGAAAAGAGGCAGAACGGCCACAATGATGCACTTGGCCAAAGAGGGCGTATGCGTTTTTTCCTGAATATATTCAGGAAAAAACGCATACGCCCTTTTTGGCCAATCAAGCTTGCTTGCAAAGGAAATCTGCACTACAATGAAGTCTCACTTCCCCCCGGTCAAAAGGGCCATCTGAAAAAAGTGTAGAATCCAGAAAGGCAGGACAGGCCATGGAGAACTGGGAGCCTTGTTATGCTGATGGGCGGGATGTAAATTGTCAACAGCCACTCTGGAGAAGTGTATGGTGTTTCCTGAAACATCTAAAAAACAAAGCAACAGAGCCTAGGGCACTGCCACTTAGGGTCCTATAGATTAGGGAAATTTAAATCAAAGAGACACAGCCACCCCAAAGTTTGGGACGGCTCTGTTTACAAGAACCTCCTTTATGGTACAAGATCAATATCACAGAAAGCGAAAAATGGATAGAGAAGTTGTGGTACTTACGTACAATGCAATATCACTCAGCAATGAAATCTATGTCATCAGGCCCGTAGCAGCATAACGAGTGGATTGAGGTAGGATGATTCTAAGTGAAATAAGTCACACAGAAAAAGAAACATCATAAGATATCAATAATACATGGAATGTAAACTTGGCTACACAGGAACTGAATTACAAAACAGAACAGGGTCTCAAATGTAGAAAACCAACTTATGCTTGCTTAAGGGGAAAGGTGAGTTGGGGTGCTGCATAAAACCAGAGATTGAAATTAGCACAGATACCGTTCCATAAGCCAAATATGTAATAGACAAGAGCTACACCTTGCTCAACGAAGTGGACTCAAAACCCCATATTAAACGCCTAAGAATATACCTGACTAGTAAGAATCTTAAAACCTTGGATTTATATGTCTCCGAAAGAGAATCAAGCGTGTGTACAGCGGCATAAATGCAGCAGTGATAGGATTGGTGAGGTTTGGTGAGCAAATGCAGACCCTTTGAAATCATATTGCATGGTACCCATTCCATGCGTCTCAACTCTCCAGGTTTAAGGGATTCTTCCTTCAGCTAAAACATGCATGTGGAACCCAGAGTATGATCCACCGTGTGATTGCAAAACGTTCTCAAATGTGTCTCAGTTTTTGTCCCCTGGTACTCGGGTGCAACATTCCAGACGCTTTACTAACACTCTCCCCACTTGGAGAGTCAGTGACTTTAACCTCCTGTTTGGCCCAGTTTGCAATTTCTGTGGAAAATGAACACAAATAGGGAGAACCAATGAGAGACTAGCTGGAGGTGTCTGGACGGGCAAATTTAACTCTCATTGCCCACCAGGAAGAGGAATTAACCAAAGGCTCAGCGTGCCATGCTGGAACCACACTAGGGCCTGAAGCAATCCTGCGGTGTTGCGGCCAGCTCACAAGAAAGCGAGTTGAAGAAAGGAGCTCAGGGGCACTGTCATTCACAAACCTGCAGAGTTATAAATGACAACTATCGTCCAAAAATATATTGAAGTAAGGCTGCCAAGAGGAGTTGACAGCGGGGCAGAATTGCAGGAAACCGATTTCAGGAGGTAGACAGGTATTGCATTTAAAGCATAGGAAAAGAGGCAGAACGTCCACAATGATGCACTTGGCCAAAAAGGGCGTATGCGTTTTTTCCTGAATATATTCAGGAAAAAACGCATACGCCCTTTTTGGCCAACCAAGCAAGCTTGCAAAGGATATCTGCACTACAATGAAGTCTAACTTCCCCCCGGTCTAAAGGGCCATCTGAAAAAAGTGTAAAATCCAGAAAGGCAGGACAGGCCATGGAGAACTGGGAGCCTTGTTATGCTGATGGGCGGGATGTAAATTGCCAACAGCCACTCTGGAGAAGTGTATGGTGTTTCCTGAAACATCCAAAAAACAAAACAACAGACCCTAGGACACTTCCACTTATGGTCCTATAGTTTAGGGAAATTAAAATCAAAAAGACACAGCCACCCCAAAGTTTGGGATGGCTCTGTTTACAAGAACCTCGTTTACAGTACAAGTTCAATATCGCAGAAAGCAAAAAATGGATAAAGAAGTTGTGGTACTTACGTACAATGCAATATCACTCAGCAATGAAATCTATGTCATCACGCCCGTAGCAGCATAATGAGTGGATTCAGGTATGATGATTCTAAGTGAAATAAGTCACACAGAAAAAGAAACATCATAAGATATCACTACTACACGGAATGTAAACTTGGCTACACAGGAACTGAATTACAAAACAGAACAGGGTCTCAAATGTAGAAAACCAACTTATGCTTGCTTAAGGGGAAAGGTGAGTTGGGGTGCTGCATAAAACCAGAGATTGAAATTAGCACAGATACCGTTCCATAAGCCAAATATATAATAGACAAGAGCTACTCCTTGCTCAACGAAGTGCACTCAACACCCCATATTAAACGCCTAAGAATATACCTGACTAGAAAGAATCTTAAAACCTATGCATTTATATGTCTCCGAAAGAGAATCAAGCGTGTGTACAGTGGCATAAATGCAGCAGTGATAGGATTGGTGAGGTTCGGTGAGCAAATGCAGACCCTTTGAAGTCATATTGCATGGTACCCATTCCATGAGTCTCAACTCTCCAGGTTTAAGGGATTCTTCCTTCAGCTAAAACATGCATGTGGAACCCAGAGTATGATACACTGTGTGATCGGGAAACGTGTTCAAATGTGTCTCAGTTTTCGTCCCCTGGTAATCGGGTGCAACATTCCAGACTCTTTACTAACACTCTCCCCAATTGGAGACTCAGTGCCTTTAACCTCCTGTTTGGCCCAGTTTGCAATTTCTGCGGAAAATGAACAGGAATAGGGAGAACCAATGAGACACTAGCTGGAGGTGTCTGGACGGGCAAATTTAACTCTCATTACCACCAGGAAGAGGAATTAACCAAAGGTTCAGCGAGCCATGCCGGAAGCACACTAGGGCCTGAAGCAATCCTGCGGTGTTGCGGCCAGCTCAAAAGAAAGCGAGTTGAAGAAAGGAGCTCAGGGGCACTGTCATTCACAAAACTGCAGAGTTATAAATGACAGCTATCGTCCAAAAATATGTTGAAGTAAGGCTGCCAATAGGACTTGAAAGCGGGGCAGAATTGCAGGAAACCGATTTCAGGAGGTAGACTGGAATTGCATGTAAAGCATAGCAAAAGTGACAGAACGTACACAATGATGCATTTGGCCAAAAAGGGCATATGCGTTTTTTCCTGAATATATTCAGGAAAAAACGCATATGCACTTTTTTGCCAAACAAGCAAGCTTGCAAAGGAAATCTGCACTACAATGAAGTCCCACTGCCCGTCGGTCAAAAGGGCCATCTGAAAAAAGTGTAAAATCCAGAAAGGCAGGACAGGCCATGAAGATCTGGGAGCCTTGTTATTATGATGGGCGGGATGTAAATTGCCAACAGGCACTCTGCCGAAGTGTATGGTGTTTCCTGAAACATCTACAAAACAAAGCAACAGAGCCTAGGGCACTTCCACTTATGGTCCTATAGCTTAGGGAAATTAAAATCAAAAAGACACAGCCACCGCAAAGTTTGGGACGGCTCTGTTTACAAGAACCTCATTTACGGTACAAGTTCAATATCACAGAAAGCAAAAAATGGATAAAGAAGTTGTGGTACTTACGTACAAAGCAATATCACTCAGCAATGAAATCTATGTCATCAGGCCCGTAGCAGCATAAGGAGTGGATTCAGGTACGATGATTCTAAGTGAAATAAGTCACACAGAAAAAGAAACATCATAAGATATCACTACTACACGGAATGTAAACCTGGCTACACAGGAATTGAATTACAAAACAGAACAGGGTCTCAAATGTAGAAAACCAACTTATGCTTGCTTAAGGGGAAAGGTGAGTTGGGGTGCTGCATAAAACCAGAGATTGAAATTAGCACAGATACCGTTCCATAACCCAAATATGTAATAGACAAGAGCTCCTCCTTGCTCAACGAAGTGGACTCAACACCCCATATTAAACGCCTAAGAATATACCTGACTAGTAAGAATCTTAAAACCTATGGATTTATATGTCTCCAAAAGAGAATCAAGCGTGTGTACAGCGGTATAAACGCATCAGTGATAGGATTGGTGAGGTTCGGTGAGCAAATGCAGACCCTTTGAAGTCATATTGCATGGTACCCTTTCCATGGGTCTCAACTCTCCAGGTTTAAGGGATTCTTCCTTCAGCTAAAACATGCATGTGGAACCCAGAATATGATCCACCGTGTGATCGGGAAACGTGTTCAAATGTATCTCATTTTTCATCCTCTGGTACTAGGGTGCAACATTCCAGACGCTGTACTAACACTCTCCCCACTTGGAGAGTCAGTGCCTTTAAACTCCTGTTTGGCCCAGCTTGCAATTTCTACGGAAAATGAACAGGAATAGGGAGAACCAATGAGAGACTAGCTGGAGGTGTCTGGACGGGCAAATTTAACTCTCATTTACCACCAGGAAGAGGAATTAACCAAAGGCTCAGCGTGCCGTGTCGGAACCACACTAGGGCCTGAGTCAATCCTGCGGTGTTGCGGCCAGCTCACAAGAAAGCGAGTTGAAGAAAGGAGCTCATGGGCACTGTGATTCACAAATCTGCAAAGTTATAAATGACAGCTATCGTACAAAAATATATTGAAGTAAGGCTGCCAAGAGGACTTGAAAGCGGGGCAGAATTGCAGGAAACCGATTTCAGGAGGTAGACTGGAATTGCATGTAAAGCATAGGAAAAGAGGCAGAACGTCCACAATGATGCACTTGGCCAAAAAGGGCGTATGCGTTTTTTCCTGAATATATTCAGGAAAAAACACGTACGCACTTTTTGGCCAACCAAGCAAGCTTGCAAAGGAAATCTGCACTACAATGAAGTCTCACTGCTCCCTGGTCAAAAGGGCCATCTGAAAGAAACGTAAAATCCAGAAAGGCAGGACAGGCCATGGAGAACTGGGAGCCTTGTTATGGTGATGGGTGGGATGTAAATTGCCAACAGCCACTCAGGAGAAGTGTATGGTGTTTCCTGAAACATCTAAAAAACAAAGCAACAGAGCCTAGGGCACTTCCACTTATGGTCCTATAGCGTAGGGAAATTAAAATCAAAAAGACACAGCCACCCCAAAGTTTGGGACGGCTCTGTTTACAAGAACCTCGTTTACGGTACAAGTTCAATATCACAGAAAGCGAAAAATGCATAAAGAAGTTGTGGTACTTACGTACAATGCAATATCACTCAGCAAAGAAATCTATGTCATCAGGCCCGTAGCAGCATAATGAGTGGATTCAGGTACGATGATTCTAAGTGAAATAAGTCACACAGAAAAAGAAACATCACAAGATATCACTAATACACGGAATGTAAACTTGGCTACACAGGTACTGAATTACAAAACAGAACAGGGTCTCAAATGTAGAAAACCAACTTATGCTTGCTTAAGGGGAAAGGTTAGTTAGGGTGCTGCATAAAACCAGAGATTGAAATTAGCACAGATACTGTTCCATAAGCCAAATATGTAATAGACAAGAGCTACTCCTTGCTCAACGAAGTGGACTCTACACCCCATATTAAACGCCTAAGAATATACCTGACTAGTAAGAATCTTCAAACCTATGGATTTATATGTCTCCGAAAGAGAATCAAGCGTGTGTACAGCAGCATAAACGCAGCAGTGATAGGATTGGTGAGGTTCGGTGAGGAAATGCAGACCCTTTGAAGTCATATTGCATATTACCCATTCCATGGGTCTCAACTCTCCAGGTTTAAGGGATTCTTCCTTCAGCTAAAACATGCATGTGGAACCCAGAGTATGATCCACCGTGTGATCGGGAAACGTGTTCAAATGTGTCTCAGTTTTCGTCCCCTGGTACTCGGGTGCAACATTCCAGACGCTTTACTAACACTCTCCCCACTTGGAGAGTCAGTGCCTTTAAACTCCTGTTTGGCCCAGTTTGCAATTTCTGCGTAAGATGAACAGGAATAGGGAGAAACAATGAGAGACTAGCTGGAGGTGTCTGGACGGGCAAATTTAACTCTCATTTCCCACCAGGAGGAGGAATTAACCAAAGGCTCAGCATGCGAGGTCGGAACCACACTAGGGCCTGAAGCAATCCTGCAGTGTTGCGGCCAGCTCACAAGAAAGCAAGTTGAAGAAAGGAGCTCAGGGGCACTGTAATTCACAAACCTGCAGAGTTATAAATGACAACTATCGTCCAAAAATATATTGAAGTAAGGCTGCCAAGAGGACTTGAAAACGGGGCAAAATTGCAGGAAACTGATTTCAGGAGGTAGACTGAAATTGCATGTAAAGCATACGAAAAGAGGCAGAACGTCCACAATGATGCACTTGGCCAAAAAGGGCGTATGCGTTTTTTCCTGAATATATTCAGGAAAAAACGCATACGCCCTTTTTGGCAAACCAAGCAAGCTGGCAAAGGAAATCTGCACTACAATGAGGTCTCAGTGACCCCAGTCAAAAGGGTCATCTGAAAAAAGTGTAAAATCCAGAAAGGCAGGACAGGCCATGGAGAACTGGGAGCCTTGTTATGCTGATGGGCGGGATGTAAATTGCCAACAGCCACTCTGGAGAAGTGTATGGTGTTTCCTGAAACATCCAAAAAACAAAGCAACAGAGCCTAGGGCACTTCCTATTATGGTCCTATAACTTAGGGAAATTAAAATCAAAAAGACACAGCCACCCCAAAGTTTGGGACGGGTCTGTTTACCAGAACCTCGTTTACGGTACAAGTTCAATATCACAGAAAGCAAAAAATGGATAAAGAAGTTGTGGTACTTACATACAATGCAATATCACTCAGCAATGAAATCTATGTCATCAGGCCCGTAGCAGCATAGAGTGGATTAAGGTACGATGATTCTAACTGAAATAAGTCACACAGGAAAACAAACATCATAAGATATCACTAATACACGGAATGTAAACTTGGCTACACAGGAACTGAATTACAAAACAGAACAGGGTCTCAAATGTAGAAAACCAACTTATGCTTGCTTAAGGGGAAAGGTGAGTTGGGGTGCTGCATAAAACCAGAGATTGAAATTAGGACAGATACCATTCCATAAACCAAATATGTAATAGACAAGAGCTACTCCTTGCTCAACGAAGTGGACTCAACACCCCATATTAAACGCCTAAGAATATACCTGACTAGTAAGAATCTTAAAACCTATGGATTTCTATGTCTCCGAAAGGGAATCAAGCGTGTGTACAGCAGCATAAACGCAGCAGTGATAGCATTGCTGAGGATCGGTGAGCAAATGCAGACCCTTTGAAGTCATATTGCATGGTACCCATTCCATGGGTCTCAACTCTCCAAGTTTAAGGGATTCTTCCTTCAGCTAAAACATGCATGTGGAACCCAGAGTATGATCCACCGTGTGTTCGGGAAACATGTTCAAATGTGTCTCAGTTTTCGTCCCCTGGTACTCGGGTGCAACATTCCAGACGCTTTACTAACACTCTCCCCACTTGGAGAGTCAGTGCCTTTAACCTCCTGTTTGGCCCAGTTTGCAATTTCTGCGTAAGATGAACAGGAATAGGGAGAAACAATGAGAGACTAGCTGGAGGTGTCTGGACGGGCAAATTTAACTCTCATTTCCCACCAGGAAGAGGAATTAACCAAAGGCTCAGCGTGCCGTGCCAGAACCACACTAGGGCCTTAAGCAATCCTGCGGTGTTGTGGCCAGCTCACAAGAAAGCGAGTTGAAGAAAGGAGTTCAGGGGCACTGTAATTCACAAACCTGCAGAGTTATAAATGACAGCTATCGTCCAAAAATATACTGAAGTAAGGCTGCCAAGAGGACTTGAAAGTGGGGCAGAATTGCAGGAAACCGATTTCAGGAGGTAGACTGGAATTGCATGTAAAGCATAGGAGAAGAGGCAGAACGTCCACAATGATGCACTTGGCCAAAAAGGGCGTATGCATTTTTTCCTGAATATACTCAGGAAAAAACTAATACGCACTTTTTGGCCAACCAAGCAAGCTTGCAAAGGAAATCTGCACTACAATGACGTCTCACATACCCCTGGTCAAAAGGGCCATCTGAAAAAAGTGTAAAATCCAGAAAGGCAGGACAGGCCATGGAGAACTGGGAGCCTTGTTATGCTGATGGGCGGGATGTAAGTTGCCAACAGCCACTCTGGAAAAGTGTATGGTGTTTCCTGAAACATCTAAAAAACAAAGCAACAGAGCCTAGGGCAATTCCACTTATGGTCCTATAGCTTAGGGAAATTAAAATCAAACAGACACAGCCACCCCAAAGTTTGGGACGGCTGTGTTTACAAGAACCTCGTTTACGGTACAAGTTCAATATCCCAGAAAGTGAAAAATGGATAAAGAAGTTGTGGTAATTACGTACAGTGCAATATCACTCAGCAATGAAATCTGTGTCATCAGGCCCGTAGCAGCATAATGAGTGGATTCAGGTACGATGATTCTAAGTGAAATAAGTCACACAGAAAAAGAAACATCATAAGATATCACTAATACACGGAATGTAAACTTGGCTACACAGGAACTGAATTACAAAACAGAACAGGGTCTCAAATGTAGAAAACCAACTTATGCTTGCTTAAGGGGAAAGGTGAGTTGGGTTGCTGCATAAAAACAGAGATGGAAATAAGCATACATACCGTTCCATAAGCCAAATATGTAATAGACAAGAGCTACTCCTTGCTCAATGAAGTGGACTCAACACCCCATATTAAACGCCTAAGAATATACCTGAGTAGTAAGAATCTTAAAACCTATGGATTTATATGTCTCCGAAAGAGAATCAAGCGTGTGTACAGCGGCGTAAACGCAGCAGTGATAGGATTGGTGAGGTTCGGTGAGGAAATGCAGACCCTTTGAAGTCATATTGCATGGTACCCATTCCATGGGTCTCAACTCTCCAGGTTTAAGGGATTCTTCCTTCAGCTAAAACATGCATGTGGAACCCAGAGTATGATCCACCGTGTGATCAGGCAACGTGTTCAAATGTGTCTCAGTTTTCGTCCCCTGGTACTCGGGTGCAACATTCCAGATGCTTTACTAACACTCTCCCCACTTGGAGAGTCAGTGCCTTTAACCTCCTGTTTGACCCAGTTTGCAATTTCTGCGTAAGATGAACAGGAATAGGGAGAACCAATGAGAGACTAGCTGGAGGTGTCTGTACAGGCAAATTTAACTCTCATTTCCCACCAGGAAGAGGAATTAACCAAAGGCTCAGCGTGCCATGCCGGAACCACACTAGGGCCTGAAGCAATCCTGCGGTGTTGCGACCAGTTCAGAAGAAAGCGAGTTGAAGAAAGGAGCTCAGGGGCACTGTCATTCACAAACCTGCAGAGTTATAAATGACAGCTATCGTCCAAAAATATATTGAAGTAAGGCTGCCAAGAGGACTTGAAAGCGGGGCAGAATTGCAGGAAAGTGATTTCAGGAGGTAGACTGGAATTGCATGTAAAGCATAGGAAAAGAGGCAGAACGTCCACAATGATGCACTTGGCCAAAAAGTGTGTATACGATTTTTCCTGAATATACTCAGGAAAAAACTAATACGCCCTTTTGGGCCAAACAAGCAAGCTTGCAAAGGAAATCTGCACTATAATGAAGTCTCACTGCCCCCTGGTCAAAAGGGCCATCTGAAAAAAGTGTAAAATCCAGAAAGGCTGGACAGGCCATGGAGAACTGGGAGCCTTGTTATGCTGATGGGCGGCATGTAAATTGCCAACAGCCACTCTGGAGAAGTGTATGGTGTTTCCTGAAACATCCAAAAAACAAAGCAACAGAGCCTAGGGCACTTCCACTTATGGTCCTATAGCTTAGGGAAATTAAAATAAAAAAGACACAGCCACCCCAAAGTTTGGTATGGCTCTGTTTACAAGAACCTCATTTACGGTACAAGTTCAATATCCCAGAAAATGAAAAATGGATAAAGAAGTTGTGGTAATTATGTACAGTGCAATATCACTCAGCAATGAAATCTATGTCATCAGGCCCGTAGCAGCATAATGAGTGGATTCAGGTACGATGATTCTAAGTGAAATAAGTCACACAGAAAAAGAAACATCATAAGATATCAGTACTACACGGAATGTAAACTTGGCTACACAGGAACTGAATTACAAAACAGAACAGGGTCTCAAATGTAGAAAACCAACTTATGCTTGCTTAAGGGGAAAGGTGAGTTGGGGTGCTGCATAAAACCAGTGATTCAAATTAGCACAGATACCGTTCCATAAGCCAAATATATAATAACAAGAGCTACTCCTTGCTCAACATAGTGGACTCAACACCCCATATTAAACGCCTAAGTATATACCTGACTAGTAAGAATCTTAAAATCTATGGATTTATATGTCTCCTAAAGAGAATCAAGCTTGTGTACAGCGGCATAAACGCAGCAGTGATAGGATTGGTGAGGTTCGGTGAGCAAACGTAGACCCTTTGAAGTCATATTGCCTGGTACCAATTCCATGGGTCTCAACTCTCCAAGTTTAAGGGATTCTTCCTTGAGCTAAAACATGCATGTGGAACCCAGAGTATGATCCACCGTGTGATCGGGAAACGTGTTCAAATGCGTCTCAGTTTTCGTCCCCTGGTACTTGGGTGCAATATTCCAGACGCTTTACTAACACTCTCCCCACTTGGAGAGTCAGTGCCTTTAACCTCCTTTTTGGCCCAGTTTGCAATTTCTGCGTAAGATGAACAGGAATAGGGAGAAACAATGAGAGACTAGCTGGAGGTGTCTGGACGGGCAAATTTAACTCTCATTTCCCACCAGGAAGAGGAATTAACCAAAGGCTCAGCGTGCCGTGCCAGAACCCCACTAGGGCCTGAAGCAATCCTGCGGTGTTGTGGCCAGCTCACAAGAAAGCGAGTTGAAGAAAGGAGTTCAGGGGCACTGTAATTCACAAACCTGCAGAGTTATAAATGACAGCTATCGTCCAAAAGTATATTGAAGTAAGGCTGCCAAGAGGACTTGAAAACGGGGCAGAATTGCAGGAAACCGATTTCAGGAGGTAGACTGGAATTGCATGTAAAGCATAGGAAAAGAGGCAGAACGTCCACAATGATGCACTTGGCCAAAAAGGGCGTATGCGTTTTTTCCTGAATATATTCAGGAAAAAATGCATACGCCCTTTTTGGCCAACCAACCAAGCTTGCAAAGGAAATCTGCACTACAATGAAGTCTCACTGCCCCCTGGTCAAAAGGGCAATCTGAAAAAAGTGTAAAATCCAGAAAGGCAGGACAGGCCATGGAGAACTTGGAGCCTTGTTATGCTGATGGGTGGGATGTAAATTGCCAACAGCCACTCTGGAGAAGTGTATGGTGTTTCCTGAAACATCTAAAAAACAAAGCAACAGAGCCTAGGGCACTTCCACTTATGGTCCTATAGCGTAGGGAAATTAAAATCAAAAAGACACAGCCACCCCAAAGTTTGGGACGGCTCTGTTTACAAGAACCTCGTTTACGGTACATGTTCAATATCACAGAAAGCGAAAAATGCATAAAGAAGTTGTGGTACTTCCGTACAATGCAATATCACTCAGCAAAGAAATCTATGTCATCAGGCCCATAGCAGCATAATGAGTGGATTCAGGTACGATGATTCTAAGTGAAATAAGTCACACAGAAAAAGAAACATCACAAGATATCACTAATACACGGAATGTAAACTTGGCTACACAGGAACTGAATTACAAAACAGAACAGGGTCTCAAATGTAGAAAACCAACTTATGCTTGCTTAAGGGGAAAGGTGAGTTAGGGTGCTGCATAAAACCAGAGATTGAAATTAGCACAGATACTGTTCCATAACCCAAATATGTAATAGACAAGAGCTCCTCCTTGCTCAACGAAGTGGACTCAACACCCCATATTAAACGCCTAAGAATATACCTGACTAGTAAGAATCTTAAAACCTATGGATTTATATGTCTCCAAAAGAGAATCAAGCGTGTGTACAGCGGTATAAACGCATCAGTGATAGGATTGGTGAGGTTCGGTGAGCAAATGCAGACCCTTTGAAGTCATATTGCATGGTACCCTTTCCATGGGTCTCAACTCTCCAGGTTTAAGGGATTCTTCCTTCAGCTAAAACATGCATGTGGAACCCAGAATATGATCCACCGTGTGATCGGGAAACGTGTTCAAATGTATCTCATTTTTCGTCCTCTGGTACTAGGGTGCAACATTCCAGACGCTGTACTAACACTCTCCCCACTTGGAGAGTCAGTGCCTTTAAACTCCTGTTTGGCCCAGCTTGCAATTTCTACGGAAAATGAACAGGAATAGGGAGAACCAATGAGAGACTAGCTGGAGGTGTCTGGACGGGCAAATTTAACTCTCATTTACCACCAGGAAGAGGAATTAACCAAAGGCTCAGCGTGCCGTGTCGGAACCACACTAGGGCCTGAGTCAATCCTGCGGTGTTGCGGCCAGCTCACAAGAAAGCGAGTTGAAGAAAGGAGCTCATGGGCACTGTGATTCACAAATCTGCAAAGTTATAAATGACAGCTATCGTACAAAAATATATTGAAGTAAGGCTGCCAAGAGGACTTGAAAGCGGGGCAGAATTGCAGGAAACCGATTTCAGGAGGTAGACTGGAATTGCATGTAAAGCATAGGAAAAGAGGCAGAACGTCCACAATGATGCACTTGGCCAAAAAGGGCGTATGCGTTTTTTCCTGAATATATTCAGGAAAAAACACGTACGCACTTTTTGGCCAACCAAGCAAGCTTGCAAAGGAAATCTGCACTACAATGAAGTCTCACTGCTCCCTGGTCAAAAGGGCCATCTGAAAGAAACGTAAAATCCAGAAAGGCAGGACAGGCCATGGAGAACTGGGAGCCTTGTTATGGTGATGGGTGGGATGTAAATTGCCAACAGCCACTCAGGAGAAGTGTATGGTGTTTCCTGAAACATCTAAAAAACAAAGCAACAGAGCCTAGGGCACTTCCACTTATGGTCCTATAGCGTAGGGAAATTAAAATCAAAAAGACACAGCCACCCCAAAGTTTGGGACGGCTCTGTTTACAAGAACCTCGTTTACGGTACAAGTTCAATATCACAGAAAGCGAAAAATGCATAAAGAAGTTGTGGTACTTCCGTACAATGCAATATCACTCAGCAAAGAAATCTATGTCATCAGGCCCGTAGCAGCATAATGAGTGGATTCAGGTACGATGATTCTAAGTGAAATAAGTCACACAGAAAAAGAAACATCACAAGATATCACTAATACACGGAATGTAAACTTGGCTACACAGGTACTGAATTACAAAACAGAACAGGGTCTCAAATGTAGAAAACCAACTTATGCTTGCTTAAGGGGAAAGGTTAGTTAGGGTGCTGCATAAAACCAGAGATTGAAATTAGCACAGATACTGTTCCATAAGCCAAATATGTAATAGACAAGAGCTACTCCTTGCTCAACGAAGTGGACTCTACACCCCATATTAAACGCCTAAGAATATACCTGACTAGTAAGAATCTTCAAACCTATGGATTTATATGTCTCCGAAAGAGAATCAAGCGTGTGTACAGCAGCATAAACGCAGCAGTGATAGGATTGGTGAGGTTCGGTGAGGAAATGCAGACCCTTTGAAGTCATATTGCATATTACCCATTCCATGGGTCTCAACTCTCCAGGTTTAAGGGATTCTTCCTTCAGCTAAAACATGCATGTGGAACCCAGAGTATGATCCACCGTGTGATCGGGAAACGTGTTCAAATGTGTCTCAGTTTTCGTCCCCTGGTACTCGGGTGCAACATTCCAGACGCTTTACTAACACTCTCCCCACTTGGAGAGTCAGTGCCTTTAACCTCCTGTTTGGCCCAGTTTGCAATTTCTGCGTAAGATGAACAGGAATAGGGAGAAACAATGAGAGACTAGCTGGAGGTGTCTGGACGGGCAAATTTAACTCTCATTTCCCACCAGGAGGAGGAATTAACCAAAGGCTCAGCATGCGAGGTCGGAACCACACTAGGGCCTGAAGCAATCCTGCAGTGTTGCGGCCAGCTCACAAGAAAGCAAGTTGAAGAAAGGAGCTCAGGGGCACTGTAATTCACAAACCTGCAGAGTTATAAATGACAACTATCGTCCAAAAATATATTGAAGTAAGGCTGCCAAGAGGACTTGAAAACGGGGCAAAATTGCAGGAAACTGATTTCAGGAGGTAGACTGAAATTGCATGTAAAGCATACGAAAAGAGGCAGAACGTCCACAATGATGCACTTGGCCAAAAAGGGCGTATGCGTTTTTTCCTGAATATATTCAGGAAAAAACGCATACGCCCTTTTTGGCAAACCAAGCAAGCTGGCAAAGGAAATCTGCACTACAATGAGGTCTCAGTGACCCCAGTCAAAAGGGTCATCTGAAAAAAGTGTAAAATCCAGAAAGGCAGGACAGGCCATGGAGAACTGGGAGCCTTGTTATGCTGATGGGCGGGATGTAAATTGCCAACAGCCACTCTGAGAAGTGTATGGTGTTTCCTGAAACATCCAAAAAACAAAGCAACAGAGCCTAGGGCACTTCCTATTATGGTCCTATAACTTAGGGAAATTAAAATCAAAAAGACACAGCCACCCCAAAGTTTGGGACGGGTCTGTTTACCAGAACCTCGTTTACGGTACAAGTTCAATATCACAGAAAGCAAAAAATCGATAAAGAAGTTGTGGTACTTACATACAATGCAATATCACTCAGCAATGAAATCTATGTCATCAGGCCCGTAGCAGCATAGAGTGGATTAAGGTACGATGATTCTAACTGAAATAAGTCACACAGGAAAACAAACATCATAAGATATCACTAATACACGGAATGTAAACTTGGCTACACAGGAACTGAATTACAAAACAGAACAGGGTCTCAAATGTAGAAAACCAACTTATGCTTGCTTAAGGGGAAAGGTGAGTTGGGGTGCTGCATAAAACCAGAGATTGAAATTAGGACAGATACCATTCCATAAACCAAATATGTAATAGACAAGAGCTACTCCTTGCTCAACGAAGTGGACTCAACACCCCATATTAAACGCCTAAGAATATACCTGACTAGTAAGAATCTTAAAACCTATGGATTTCTATGTCTCCGAAAGGGAATCAAGCGTGTGTACAGCAGCATAAACGCAGCAGTGATAGCATTGCTGAGGATCGGTGAGCAAATGCAGACCCTTTGAAGTCATATTGCATGGTACCCATTCCATGGGTCTCAACTCTCCAAGTTTAAGGGATTCTTCCTTCAGCTAAAACATGCATGTGGAACCCAGAGTATGATCCACCGTGTGTTCGGGAAACATGTTCAAATGTGTCTCAGTTTTCGTCCCCTGGTACTCGGGTGCAACATTCCAGACGCTTTACTAACACTCTCCCCACTTGGAGAGTCAGTGCCTTTAACCTCCTGTTTGGCCCAGTTTGCAATTTCTGCGTAAGATGAACAGGAATAGGGAGAAACAATGAGAGACTAGCTGGAGGTGTCTGGACGGGCAAATTTAACTCTCATTTCCCACCAGGAAGAGGAATTAACCAAAGGCTCAGCGTGCCGTGCCAGAACCACACTAGGGCCTTAAGCAATCCTGCGGTGTTGTGGCCAGCTCACAAGAAAGCGAGTTGAAGAAAGGAGTTCAGGGGCACTGTAATTCACAAACCTGCAGAGTTATAAATGACAGCTATCGTCCAAAAATATACTGAAGTAAGGCTGCCAAGAGGACTTGAAAGCGGGGCAGAATTGCAGGAAACCGATTTCAGGAGGTAGACTGGAATTGCATGTAAAGCATAGGAGAAGAGGCAGAACGTCCACAATGATGCACTTGGCCAAAAAGGGCGTATGCATTTTTTCCTGAATATATTCAGGAAAAAACGCATACGCCCTTTTTGGCCAACCAAGCAAGCTTGCAAAGGAAATCTGCACTACAATGAAGTCTCACTGACCCCCGGTCAAAAGGGCCATCTGAAAAAAGTGTAAAATCCAGAAAGGCAGGACAGGCCATGGAGAACTGGAGCCTTGTTATGCTGATGGGCGGGATGTAAATTGCCAACAGCCACTCTGGAGAAGTGTATGGTGTTTCCTGAAACATCTAAAAAACAAAGCAACAGAGCCTAGGGCACTTCCACTTACGGTCCTATAGCTTAGGGAAATTAAAATCAAAAAGACACAGCCGCCCCAAAGTTTGGGACGGCTCTGTTTACAAGAACATGGTTTACAGTACAAGTTCTATATCACAGAAAGGGAAAAATGGATAAAGAAGTTGTGGTACTTACGTACAATGCAATATCACTCAGCAATGAAATCTATGTCATCAGACCCATAGCAGCATAATGAGTGGATTCAGGTGATGATTCTAAGTGAAATAAGTCACACAGAAAAAGAAACATCATAAGATATCACTACTACACGGAATGTAAACTTGGCTACACAGGAACTGAATTACAAAACAGAACAGGGTCTCAAATGTAGAAAACCAACTTATGCTTCCTGAAGGTGAAAGGTGAGTTTGGGTGCTACATAAACCAGAGATTGAAATTAGCACAGATACCATTCCATAAGCCAAATATGTAATAGACAAGAGCTACTCCTTGCTCAACGAAGTGGACTCAACACCCCATATTAAACGCCTAAGAATATACCTGACTAGTAATAATCTGAAAACCTATGGATTTATATGTCTCCAAAAGAGAATCAAGCGTGTGTACAGCAGCATAAACGCAGCAGTGATAGGATTGGTGAGGTTTGGTGAGCAAATGCAGACTCTTTGAAGTCATACTGCATGGTACCCATTCCATGGGTCTCAACTCTCCAGGTTAAAGGGATTCTTCCTTCAGCTAAAACATGCATGTGGAACCCAGAGTATGATCCACCGTGTGATCAGGCAACGTGTTCAAATGTGTCTCAGTTTTCGTCCCCTGGTACTCGGGTGCAACATTCCAGACGCTTTACTAACACTCTCCCCACTTGGAGAGTCAGTGCCTTTAACCTCCTGTTTGACCCAGTTTGCAATTTCTGCGTAAGATGAACAGGAACAGGGAGAACCAATGAGAGACTAGCTGGAGGTGTCTGTACAGGCAAATTTAACTCTCATTTCCCACCAGGAAGAGGAATTAACCAAAGGCTCAGCGTGCCATGCCGGAACCACACTAGGGTCTGAAGCAAACCTGCGGTGTTGCGGCCAGCTCACAAGAAAGCGAGTTGAAGAAAGGAGCTCAAGGGCACTGTCATTCACGAACCTGCAGAGTTATAAATGACAGCTATCGTACAAAAATATATTGAAGTAAGGCTGCCAAGAGGACTTGAAAGCAGGGCAGAATTGCAGGAAATCGATTTCAGGAGGTAGACTGGAATTGCATGTAAAGCATAGGAAAAGAGGAAGAACGTCCACAATGATGCACTTGGCCAAAAAGTATGTATACGTTTTTTCCTGAATATACTCAGGAAAAAACTAATACGCACTTTTTGGCCAACCAAGCAAGCTTGCAAAGGAAATCTGCACTACAATGACGTCTCACATACCCCTGGTCAAAAGGGCCATCTGAAAAAAGTGTAAAATCCAGAAAGGCAGGACAGGCCATGGAGAACTGGGAGCCTTGTTATGCTGATGGGCGGGATGTAAGTTGCCAACAGCCACTCTGGAAAAGTGTATGGTGTTTCCTGAAACATCTAAAAAACAAAGCAACAGAGCCTAGGGCAATTCCACTTATGGTCCTATAGCTTAGGGAAATTAAAATCAAACAGACACAGCCACCCCAAAGTTTGGGACGGCTGTGTTTACAAGAACCTCGTTTACGGTACAAGTTCAATATCCCAGAAAGTGAAAAATGGATAAAGAAGTTGTGGTAATTACGTACAGTGCAATATCACTCAGCAATGAAATCTGTGTCATCAGGCCCGTAGCAGCATAATGAGTGGATTCAGGTACGATGATTCTAAGTGAAATAAGTCACACAGAAAAAGAAACATCATAAGATATCACTAATACACGGAATGTAAACTTGGCTACACAGGAACTGAATTACAAAACAGAACAGGGTCTCAAATGTAGAAAACCAACTTATGCTTGCTTAAGGGGAAAGGTGAGTTGGGGTGCTGCATAAAAACAGAGATGGAAATAAGCATAGATACCGTTCCATAAGCCAAATATGTAATAGACAAGAGCTACTCCTTGCTCAATGAAGTGGACTCAACACCCCATATTAAACGCCTAAGAATATACCTGAGTAGTAAGAATCTTAAAACCTATGGATTTATATGTCTCCGAAAGAGAATCAAGCGTGTGTACAGCGGCGTAAACGCAGCAGTGATAGGATTGGTGAGGTTCGGTGAGGAAATGCAGACCCTTTGAAGTCATATTGCATGGTACCCATTCCATGGGTCTCAACTCTCCAGGTTTAAGGGATTCTTCCTTCAGCTAAAACATGCATGTGGAACCCAGAGTATGATCCACCGTGTGATCAGGCAACGTGTTCAAATGTGTCTCAGTTTTCGTCCCCTGGTACTCGGGTGCAACATTCCAGATACTTTACTAACACTCTCCCCACTTGGAGAGTCAGTGCCTTTAACCTCCTGTTTGACCCAGTTTGCAATTTCTGCGTAAGATGAACAGGAATAGGGAGAACCAATGAGAGACTAGCTGGAGGTGTCTGTACAGGCAAATTTAACTCTCATTTCCCACCAGGAAGAGGAATTAACCAAAGGCTCAGCGTGCCATGCCGGAACCACACTAGGGCCTGAAGCAATCCTGCGGTGTTGCGACCAGTTCAGAAGAAAGCGAGTTGAAGAAAGGAGCTCAGGGGCACTGTCATTCACAAACCTGCAGAGTTATAAATGACAGCTATCGTCCAAAAATATATTGAAGTAAGGCTGCCAAGAGGACTTGAAAGCGGGGCAGAATTGCAGGAAACTGATTTCAGGAGGTAGACTGGAATTGCATGTAAAGCATAGGAAAAGAGGCAGAACGTCCACAATGATGCACTTGGCCAAAAAGTGTGTATACGATTTTTCCTGAATATACTCAGGAAAAAACTAATACGCCCTTTTGGGCCAAACAAGCAAGCTTGCAAAGGAAATCTGCACTATAATGAAGTCTCACTGCCCCCTGGTCAAAAGGGCCATCTGAAAAACGTGTAAAATCCAGAAAGGCTGGACAGGCCATGGAGAACTGGGAGCCTTGTTATGCTGATGGGCGGCATGTAAATTGCCAACAGCCACTCTGGAGAAGTGTATGGTGTTTCCTGAAACATCCAAAAAACAAAGCAACAGAGCCTAGGGCACTTCCACTTATGGTCCTATAGCTTAGGGAAATTAAAATAAAAAAGACACAGCCACCCCAATGTTTGGTATGGCTCTGTTTACAAGAACCTCATTTACGGTACAAGTTCAATATCCCAGAAAATGAAAAATGGATAAAGAAGTTGTGGTAATTATGTACAGTGCAATATCACTCAGCAATGAAATCTATGTCATCAGGCCCGTAGCAGCATAATGAGTGGATTCAGGTACGATGATTCTAAGTGAAATAAGTCACACAGAAAAAGAAACATCATAAGATATCAGTACTACACGGAATGTAAACTTGGCTACACAGGAACTGAATTACAAAACAGAACAGGGTCTCAAATGTAGAAAACCAACTTATGCTTGCTTAAGGGGAAAGGTGAGTTGGGGTGCTGCATAAAACCAGTGATTCAAATTAGCACAGATACCGTTCCATAAGCCAAATATATAATAACAAGAGCTACTCCTTGCTCAACGTAGTGGACTCAACACCCCATATTAAACGCCTAAGAATATACCTGACTAGTAAGAATCTTAAAATCTATGGATTTATATGTCTCCTAAAGAGAATCAAGCTTGTGTACAGTGGCATAAACGCAGCAGTGATAGGATTGGTGAGGTTCGGTGAGCAAACGTAGACCCTTTGAAGTCATATTGCCTGGTACCAATTCCATGGGTCTCAACTCTCCAAGTTTAAGGGATTCTTCCTTGAGCTAAAACATGCATGTGGAACCCAGAGTATGATCCACCGTGTGATCGGGAAACGTGTTCAAATGCGTCTCAGTTTTCGTCCCCTGGTACTTGGGTGCAATATTCCAGACGCTTTACTAACACTCTCCCCACTTGGAGAGTCAGTGCCTTTAACCTCCTTTTTGGCCCAGTTTGCAATTTCTGCGTAAGATGAACAGGAATAGGGAGAAACAATGAGAGACTAGCTGGAGGTGTCTGGACGGGCAAATTTAACTCTCATTTCCCACCAGGAAGAGGAATTAACCAAAGGCTCAGCGTGCCGTGCCAGAACCCCACTAGGGCCTGAAGCAATCCTGCGGTGTTGTGGCCAGCTCACAAGAAAGCGAGTTGAAGAAAGGAGTTCAGGGGCACTGTAATTCACAAACCTGCAGAGTTATAAATGACAGCTATCGTCCAAAAGTATATTGAAGTAAGGCTGCCAAGAGGACTTGAAAACGGGGCAGAATTGCAGGAAACCAATTTCAGGAGGTAGACTGGAATTGCATGTAAAGCATAGGAAAAGAGGCAGAACGTCCACAATGATGCACTTGGCCAAAAAGGGCGTATGCGTTTTTTCCTGAATATATTCAGGAAAAAATGCATACGCCCTTTTTGGCCAACCAACCAAGCTTGCAAAGGAAATCTGCACTACAATGAAGTCTCACTGCCCCCTGGTCAAAAGGGCAATCTGAAAAAAGTGTAAAATCCAGAAAGGCAGGACAGGCCATGGAGAACTTGGAGCCTTGTTATGCTGATGGGTGGGATGTAAATTGCCAACAGCCACTCTGGAGAAGTGTATGGTGTTTCCTGAAACATCTAAAAAACAAAGCAACAGAGCCTAGGGCACTTCCACTTATGGTCCTATAGCGTAGGGAAATTAAAATCAAAAAGACACAGCCACCCCAAAGTTTGGGACGGCTCTGTTTACAAGAACCTCGTTTACGGTACATGTTCAATATCACAGAAAGCGAAAAATGCATAAAGAAGTTGTGGTACTTCCGTACAATGCAATATCACTCAGCAAAGAAATCTATGTCATCAGGCCCATAGCAGCATAATGAGTGGATTCAGGTACGATGATTCTAAGTGAAATAAGTCACACAGAAAAAGAAACATCACAAGATATCACTAATACACGGAATGTAAACTTGGCTACACAGGAACTGAATTACAAAACAGAACAGGGTCTCAAATGTAGAAAACCAACTTATGCTTGCTTAAGGGGAAAGGTGAGTTAGGGTGCTGCATAAAACCAGAGATTGAAATTAGCACAGATACTGTTCCATAAGCCAAATATGTAATAGACAAGAGCTACTCTTTGCTTAACGAAGTGGACTCTACACCCCATATTAAACGCCTAAGAATATACCTGACTAGTAAGAATCTTAAAACCTATGGATTTATATGTCTCCGAAAGGGAATCAAGCGTGTGTACAGCAGCATAAACGCAGCAGTGATAGCATTGCTGAGGATCGGTGAGCAAATGCAGACCCTTTGAAGTCATATTGCATGGTACCCATTCCATGGGTCTCAACTCTCCAAGTTTAAGGGATTCTTCCTTGAGCTAAAACATGCATGTGGAACCCAGAGTATGATCCACCGTGTGATCGGGAAACGTGTCCAAATGTGTCTCAGTTTTTGTCCCCTGGTACTTGGGTGCAACATTCCAGACGCTTTACTAACACTCTCCCCACTTGGAGAGTCAGTGCCTTTAACCTCCTGTTTGGCCCAGTTTGCAATTTCTGCGTAAGATGAACAGGAATAGGGAGAAACAATGAGAGACTAGCTGGAGGTGTCTGGACGGGCAAATTTAACTCTCATTTCCCACCAGGAAGAGGAATTAACCAAAGGCTCAGCGTGCCGAGCCAGAACCACACTAGGGCCTGAAGCAATCCTGCGGTGTTGTGGCCAGCTCACAAGAAAGTGAGTTGAAGAAAGGAGTTCAGGGGCACTGTAATTCACAAACCTGCAGAGTTATAAATGACAGCTATCGTCCAAAAGTATATTGAAGTAAGGCTGCCAAGAGGACTTGAAAACGGGGCAGAATTGCAGGAAACCGATTTCAGGAGGTAGACTGGAATTGCATGTAAAGCATAGGAAAAGAGGCAGAACGTCCACAATGATGCACTTGGCCAAAAAGGGCGTATGAGTTTTTTCCTGAATATATTCAGGAAAAAATGCATACGCCCTTTTTGGCCAACCAACCAAGCTTGCAAAAGAAATCTGCACTACAATGAAGTCTCACTGCCCCCCGGTCAAAAGTGCCATCTGAAAAAAGTGTAAAATCCAGAAAGGCAGGCCAGGTCATGGAGAACTGGGAGCCTTGTTATGCTGATGGGTGGGATGTAAATTGCCAACAGCCACTCTGGAGAAGTGTATGGTGTTTCCTGAAACATCTAAAAAACAAAGCAACAGAGCCTAGGGCACTTCCACTTATGGTCCTATAGCGTAGGGAAATTAAAATCAAAAAGACACAGCCACCCCAAAGTTTGGGATGGCGCTGTTTACAAGAACCTCGTTTACGGTACAAGTTCAATATCACAGAAAGCAAAAAATGCATAAAGAAGTTGTGGTACTTCCGTACAATGCAATATCACTCAGCAAAGAAATCTATGTCATCAGGCCCGTAGCAACATAATGAGTGGATTCAGGTACGATGATTCTAAGTGAAATAAGTCACACAGAAAAAGAAACATCACAAGATATCACTAATACATGGAATGTAAACTTGGCTACACAGGAACTGAATTACAAAATAGAACAGGGTCTCAAATGTAGAAAACCAACTTATGCTTGCTTAAGGGGAAAGGTGAGTTAGGGTGCTGCATAAAACCAGTGATTGAAATTAGCACAGATACTGTTCCATAAGCCAAATATGTAATAGACAACAGCTACTCCTTGCTTAACGAAGTGAACTCTACACCCCATATTAAACGCCTAAGAATATACCTGACTAGTAAGAATCTTAAAACCTATGGATTTATATGTCTCCGAAAGGGAATCAAGCGTGTGTACAGCAGCATAAACGCAGCAGTGATAGCATTGCTGAGGATCGGTGAGGAAATGCAGACCCTTTGAAGTCATATTGCATGGTCCCCATTCCATGGGTCTCAACTGTCCAGGTTTAAGGGATTCTTCCTTCAGCTAAAACATGCATGTGGAACCCAGAGTATGATCCACCGTGTGATCGGGAAACGTGTTCAAATGTGTCTCAGTTTTCGTCCCCTGGTACTCAGATGCAACATTCCAGATGCTTTACTAACACTCTCCCCACTTGGAGAGTCAGTGCCTTTAACCTCCTGTTTGGGCCAGTTTGCAATTTCTGCGGAAAATGAACAGGAATAAGGAGAACCAATGAGAGACTAGCTGGAGGTGTCTGGACGGGCAAATTTAACTCTCATTTCCCACCAGGAAGAAGAATTACCAAAGGCTCAGCATGCCATGCCGGAACCACACTAGGGCCTGAAGCAATCCTGCGGTGTTGCAGCCAGCTCACAAGAAAGCGAGTTGAAGAAAGGAGCTCAGGAGCACTGTCATTCACAAACCTGCAGAGTTATAAATGACAGCTATCGTCCAAAAATATATTGAAGTAAGGCTGCCAAGAGGACTTGAAAGCGGGGCAGAATTGCAGGAAACTGATTTCAGGAGGTAGACTGGAATTGCATGTAAAGCATAGGAAAAGAGGCAGAACGTCCACAATGATGCACTTGGCCAAAAAGTGTGTATACGATTTTTCCTGAATATACTCAGGAAAAAACTAATACGCCCTTTTGGGCCAAACAAGCAAGCTTGCAAAGGAAATCTGCACTATAATGAAGTCTCACTGCCCCCTGGTCAAAAGGGCCATCTGAAAAACGTGTAAAATCCAGAAAGGCTGGACAGGCCATGGAGAACTGGGAGCCTTGTTATGCTGATGGGCGGCATGTAAATTGCCAACAGCCACTCTGGAGAAGTGTATGGTGTTTCCTGAAACATCCAAAAAACAAAGCAACAGAGCCTAGGGCACTTCCACTTATGGTCCTATAGCTTAGGGAAATTAAAATAAAAAAGACACAGCCACCCCAATGTTTGGTATGGCTCTGTTTACAAGAACCTCATTTACGGTACAAGTTCAATATCCCAGAAAATGAAAAATGGATAAAGAAGTTGTGGTAATTATGTACAGTGCAATATCACTCAGCAATGAAATCTATGTCATCAGGCCCGTAGCAGCATAATGAGTGGATTCAGGTACGATGATTCTAAGTGAAATAAGTCACACAGAAAAAGAAACATCATAAGATATCAGTACTACACGGAATGTAAACTTGGCTACACAGGAACTGAATTACAAAACAGAACAGGGTCTCAAATGTAGAAAACCAACTTATGCTTGCTTAAGGGGAAAGGTGAGTTGGGGTGCTGCATAAAACCAGTGATTCAAATTAGCACAGATACCGTTCCATAAGCCAAATATATAATAACAAGAGCTACTCCTTGCTCAACGTAGTGGACTCAACACCCCATATTAAACGCCTAAGAATATACCTGACTAGTAAGAATCTTAAAATCTATGGATTTATATGTCTCCTAAAGAGAATCAAGCTTGTGTACAGTGGCATAAACGCAGCAGTGATAGGATTGGTGAGGTTCGGTGAGCAAACGTAGACCCTTTGAAGTCATATTGCCTGGTACCAATTCCATGGGTCTCAACTCTCCAAGTTTAAGGGATTCTTCCTTGAGCTAAAACATGCATGTGGAACCCAGAGTATGATCCACCGTGTGATCGGGAAACGTGTTCAAATGCGTCTCAGTTTTCGTCCCCTGGTACTTGGGTGCAATATTCCAGACGCTTTACTAACACTCTCCCCACTTGGAGAGTCAGTGCCTTTAACCTCCTTTTTGGCCCAGTTTGCAATTTCTGCGTAAGATGAACAGGAATAGGGAGAAACAATGAGAGACTAGCTGGAGGTGTCTGGACGGGCAAATTTAACTCTCATTTCCCACCAGGAAGAGGAATTAACCAAAGGCTCAGCGTGCCGTGCCAGAACCCCACTAGGGCCTGAAGCAATCCTGCGGTGTTGTGGCCAGCTCACAAGAAAGCGAGTTGAAGAAAGGAGTTCAGGGGCACTGTAATTCACAAACCTGCAGAGTTATAAATGACAGCTATCGTCCAAAAGTATATTGAAGTAAGGCTGCCAAGAGGACTTGAAAACGGGGCAGAATTGCAGGAAACCAATTTCAGGAGGTAGACTGGAATTGCATGTAAAGCATAGGAAAAGAGGCAGAACGTCCACAATGATGCACTTGGCCAAAAAGGGCGTATGCGTTTTTTCCTGAATATATTCAGGAAAAAATGCATACGCCCTTTTTGGCCAACCAACCAAGCTTGCAAAGGAAATCTGCACTACAATGAAGTCTCACTGCCCCCTGGTCAAAAGGGCAATCTGAAAAAAGTGTAAAATCCAGAAAGGCAGGACAGGCCATGGAGAACTTGGAGCCTTGTTATGCTGATGGGTGGGATGTAAATTGCCAACAGCCACTCTGGAGAAGTGTATGGTGTTTCCTGAAACATCTAAAAAACAAAGCAACAGAGCCTAGGGCACTTCCACTTATGGTCCTATAGCGTAGGGAAATTAAAATCAAAAAGACACAGCCACCCCAAAGTTTGGGACGGCTCTGTTTACAAGAACCTCGTTTACGGTACATGTTCAATATCACAGAAAGCGAAAAATGCATAAAGAAGTTGTGGTACTTCCGTACAATGCAATATCACTCAGCAAAGAAATCTATGTCATCAGGCCCATAGCAGCATAATGAGTGGATTCAGGTACGATGATTCTAAGTGAAATAAGTCACACAGAAAAAGAAACATCACAAGATATCACTAATACACGGAATGTAAACTTGGCTACACAGGAACTGAATTACAAAACAGAACAGGGTCTCAAATGTAGAAAACCAACTTATGCTTGCTTAAGGGGAAAGGTGAGTTAGGGTGCTGCATAAAACCAGAGATTGAAATTAGCACAGATACTGTTCCATAAGCCAAATATGTAATAGACAAGAGCTACTCTTTGCTTAACGAAGTGGACTCTACACCCCATATTAAACGCCTAAGAATATACCTGACTAGTAAGAATCTTAAAACCTATGGATTTATATGTCTCCGAAAGGGAATCAAGCGTGTGTACAGCAGCATAAACGCAGCAGTGATAGCATTGCTGAGGATCGGTGAGCAAATGCAGACCCTTTGAAGTCATATTGCATGGTACCCATTCCATGGGTCTCAACTCTCCAAGTTTAAGGGATTCTTCCTTGAGCTAAAACATGCATGTGGAACCCAGAGTATGATCCACCGTGTGATCGGGAAACGTGTCCAAATGTGTCTCAGTTTTTGTCCCCTGGTACTTGGGTGCAACATTCCAGACGCTTTACTAACACTCTCCCCACTTGGAGAGTCAGTGCCTTTAACCTCCTGTTTGGCCCAGTTTGCAATTTCTGCGTAAGATGAACAGGAATAGGGAGAAACAATGAGAGACTAGCTGGAGGTGTCTGGACGGGCAAATTTAACTCTCATTTCCCACCAGGAAGAGGAATTAACCAAAGGCTCAGCGTGCCGAGCCAGAACCACACTAGGGCCTGAAGCAATCCTGCGGTGTTGTGGCCAGCTCACAAGAAAGTGAGTTGAAGAAAGGAGTTCAGGGGCACTGTAATTCACAAACCTGCAGAGTTATAAATGACAGCTATCGTCCAAAAGTATATTGAAGTAAGGCTGCCAAGAGGACTTGAAAACGGGGCAGAATTGCAGGAAACCGATTTCAGGAGGTAGACTGGAATTGCATGTAAAGCATAGGAAAAGAGGCAGAACGTCCACAATGATGCACTTGGCCAAAAAGGGCGTATGAGTTTTTTCCTGAATATATTCAGGAAAAAATGCATACGCCCTTTTTGGCCAACCAACCAAGCTTGCAAAAGAAATCTGCACTACAATGAAGTCTCACTGCCCCCCGGTCAAAAGTGCCATCTGAAAAAAGTGTAAAATCCAGAAAGGCAGGCCAGGTCATGGAGAACTGGGAGCCTTGTTATGCTGATGGGTGGGATGTAAATTGCCAACAGCCACTCTGGAGAAGTGTATGGTGTTTCCTGAAACATCTAAAAAACAAAGCAACAGAGCCTAGGGCACTTCCACTTATGGTCCTATAGCGTAGGGAAATTAAAATCAAAAAGACACAGCCACCCCAAAGTTTGGGATGGCGCTGTTTACAAGAACCTCGTTTACGGTACAAGTTCAATATCACAGAAAGCAAAAAATGCATAAAGAAGTTGTGGTACTTCCGTACAATGCAATATCACTCAGCAAAGAAATCTATGTCATCAGGCCCGTAGCAACATAATGAGTGGATTCAGGTACGATGATTCTAAGTGAAATAAGTCACACAGAAAAAGAAACATCACAAGATATCACTAATACATGGAATGTAAACTTGGCTACACAGGAACTGAATTACAAAATAGAACAGGGTCTCAAATGTAGAAAACCAACTTATGCTTGCTTAAGGGGAAAGGTGAGTTAGGGTGCTGCATAAAACCAGTGATTGAAATTAGCACAGATACTGTTCCATAAGCCAAATATGTAATAGACAACAGCTACTCCTTGCTTAACGAAGTGAACTCTACACCCCATATTAAACGCCTAAGAATATACCTGACTAGTAAGAATCTTAAAACCTATGGATTTATATGTCTCCGAAAGGGAATCAAGCGTGTGTACAGCAGCATAAACGCAGCAGTGATAGCATTGCTGAGGATCGGTGAGGAAATGCAGACCCTTTGAAGTCATATTGCATGGTCCCCATTCCATGGGTCTCAACTGTCCAGGTTTAAGGGATTCTTCCTTCAGCTAAAACATGCATGTGGAACCCAGAGTATGATCCACCGTGTGATCGGGAAACGTGTTCAAATGTGTCTCAGTTTTCGTCCCCTGGTACTCAGATGCAACATTCCAGATGCTTTACTAACACTCTCCCCACTTGGAGAGTCAGTGCCTTTAACCTCCTGTTTGGGCCAGTTTGCAATTTCTGCGGAAAATGAACAGGAATAAGGAGAACCAATGAGAGACTAGCTGGAGGTGTCTGGACGGGCAAATTTAACTCTCATTTCCCACCAGGAAGAAGAATTACCAAAGGCTCAGCATGCCATGCCGGAACCACACTAGGGCCTGAAGCAATCCTGCGGTGTTGCAGCCAGCTCACAAGAAAGCGAGTTGAAGAAAGGAGCTCAGGAGCACTGTCATTCACAAACCTGCAGAGTTATAAATGACAGCTATCGTCCAAAAATATATTGAAGTAAGGCCGCCAAGAGGACTTGAAAGCGGTGCAGAATTGCAGGAAACCGATTTCAGGAGGTAGACTGGAATTGCATGTAAAGCATAGGAAAAGAGGCAGAACGTCCACAATGATGCACTTGGGCAAAAAGGGCGTATGCGTTTTTTCCTGAATATATTCAGGAAAAAACGCATACGCCCTTTTTGGCCAACCAGGCAAGCTTGCAAAGGAAATCTGCACTACAATGAAGTCTCTCTGCCCCCCGGTCAAAAGGGCCATCTGAAAAAAGTGTGAAATCCAGAAAGGGAAGAGAGGCCATGGAGAACTTGGAGCCTTGTTATGCTGATGGGTGGGATGTAAATTGCCAACAGCTACTCTGGAGAAGTGTATGGTGTTTCCTGAAACATCTAAAAAACAAAGCAACAGAGCCTAGGGCACTTCCACTTATGGTCCTATAGCATAGGGAAATTAAAATCAAAAAGACACAGCCACCCCAAAGTTTGGGACGGCTCTGTTTACAAGAACCTCGTTTACAGTACAAGTTCAATATCACAGAAAGCGAAAAATGGATAAAGAAGTTGTGGTACTTACGTACAATGCAATATCACTCATCAAAGAAATCTATGTCATCAGGCCCGTAGCAGCATAATGAGTGGATTCAGGTACGATGATTCTAAGTGAAATAAGTCACACAGAAAAAGAAACATCACAAGATATCACTAATACACGGAATGTAAACTTGGCTACACAGGAACTGAATTACAAAACAGAACAGGGTCTCAAATGTAGAAAACCAAGTTATGCTTGCTAAAGGGGAAAGGTTAGTTAGGGTGCTGCATAAAACCAGAGATTGAAATTAGCACAGATACTGTTCATTAAGCCAAATAGGTAATAGACAAGAGCTACTCCTTGCTCAACGAAGTGGACTCTACACCCCATATTAAACGCCTAAGAATATACCTGACTAGTAAGAATCTTAAAACCTATGCATTTATATGTCTCCGAAAGAGAATCAAGCGTGTGTACAGCAGCATAAACGCAGCAGTGATAGGATTGGTGAGGATCGGTGAGCAAATGCAGACCCTTTGAAGTCATATTGCATGGTACCCATTCCATGGGTCTCAACTCTCCAGGTTTAAGGGATTCTTCCTTCAGCTAAAACATGCATGTGGAACCCAGAGTATGATCCACCGTGTGATCGGGAAACGTGTTCTAATGTGTCTCAGTTTTCGTCCCCTGGTACTCGGGTGCAACATTCCAGACGCTTTACTAACACTCTCCCCACTTGGAGAGTCAGTGCCTTTAACCTCCTGTTTGGGCCAGTTTGCAATTTCTGCGGAAAATGAACAGGAATAGGGAGAACCAATGAGAGACTAGCTGGAGGTGTCTGGACGGGCAAATTTAACTCTCATTTCCCAGCAGGAAGAGGAATTAACCAAAGGCTGAGCGTGCCATGCCGGAACCACACGAGGGACTGAAGCAATCCTGCGGTGTTGCGGCCAGCTCACAAGAAAGCGAGTTGAAGAAAGGAGCTCAGGGGCACTGTCATTCACAAACCTGCAGAGTTATAAATGACAGCTATCGTCCAAAAATATACTGAAGTAAGGCTGCCAAGAGGACTTGAAAGTGGGGCAGAATTGCAGGAAACCGATTTCAGGAGGTAGACTGGAATTACATGTAAAGCATAGGATAAGAGGCAGAACGTCCACAATGATGCACTTGGCCAAAAAG
Organism: Orcinus orca; assembly: GCF_937001465.1. Lineage (NCBI taxonomy): Eukaryota > Metazoa > Chordata > Mammalia > Artiodactyla > Delphinidae > Orcinus > Orcinus orca. Next base: position 81,739,313 of record NC_064559.1, read on the forward strand.
GGCGTATGCGTTTTTTCCTGAATATATTCAGGAAAAAACGCATACGCCCTTTTTAGCCAACCAAGCAAGCTTGCAAAGGAAGTCTGCACTACAATGACGTCTCACATACCACTGGTCAAAAGGGCCATCTGAAAAAAGTGTAAAATCCAGAAAGGCAGGACAGGCCATGGAGAACTGGGAGCCTTGTTATGCTGATGGGCGGGATGTAAGTTGCCAACAGCCACTCTGGAGAAGTGTATGGTGTTTCCTGAAACATCCAAAAAACAAAGCAACAGAGCCTAGGGCACTTCCACTTATGGTCCTATAGCTTAGGGAAATTAAAATCAAAAAGACACAGCCACCCCAAAGTTTGGTATGGCTCTGTTTACAAGAACCTCGTTTACGGTACAAGTTGAATATCACAGAAAGCGAAAAATGCATAAAGAAGTTGTGGTACTTCCGTACAATGCAATATCACTCAGCAAAGAAATCTATGTCATCAGGCCCATAGCAGCATAATGAGTGGATTCAGGTATGATGATTCTAAGTGAAATAAGTCACACAGAAAAAGAAACATCACAAGATATCACTAATACACGGAATGTAAACTTGGCTACACAGGAACTGAATTACAAAACAGAACAGGGTCTCAAATGTAGAAAACCAACTTATGCTTGCTTAAGGGGAAAGGTGAGTTAGGGTGCTGCATAAAACCAGAGATTGAAATTAGCACAGATACCGTTTCATAAGCCAAATATGTAATAGACAAGAGCTATTCCTTGCTTAACGAAGTGGACTCTACACCCCATATTAAACGCCTAAGAATATACCTGACTAGTAAGAATCTTAAAACCTATGGATTTCTATGTCTCCGAAAGGGAATCAAGCGTGTGTACAGCAGCATAAACGCAGCAGTGATAGCATTGCTGAGGATCGGTGAGCAAATGCAGACCCTTTGAAGTCATACTGCATGGTACCCATTCCATGGGTCTCAACTCTCCAGGTTAAAGGGATTCTTCCTTCAGCTAAAACATGCATGTGGAACCCAGAGTATGATCCACCATGTGATCGGCAAACGTGCTCAAATATGTCTCAGTTTTTGTCCCCTGGTACTCGGGTGCAACATTCCAGACGCTTTACTAACACTCTCCCCACTTGGAGAGTCAGTGCCTTTAACCTCCTGTTTGGCCCAGTTTGCAATTTCTGCGGAAAATGAACAGGAATAGGGAGAACAAATGAGAGACTAGCTGGAGGTGTCTGGACGGGCAAATTTAACTCTCATTTCCCACCAGGAGGAGGAATTAACCAAAGGCTCAGCGTGCCAGATCGGAACCACACTAGGGCCTGAAGCAATCCTGCAGTGTTGCGGCCAGCTCACAAGAAAGCAAGTTGAAGAAAGGAGCTCAGGGGCACTGTAATTCACAAACCTGCAGAGTTATAAATAACAACTATCGTCCAAAAATATATTGAAGTAAGGCTGCCAAGAGTACTTGAAAGCGGGTCAGAATTGCAGGAAACTGATTCAAGAGATAGACTGGAATTGCATGTAAAGCATAGGAAAAGAGGCAGAACGTCCACAATGATGCACTTGGCCAAAAAGGGCGTATGCGTTTTTTCCTGAATATATTCAGGAAAAAACGCATACGCACTTTTTGGCCAACCAAGCAAGCTTGCAAAGGAAATCTGCACTACAATGAGGTCTCAGTGACCCCCGGTCAAAAGGGCCATCTGAAAAAACTGTAAAATCCAGAAAGGCTGGACAGGCCATTTAGAACTGGGAGCCTTGTTATGCTGATGGGCGGGATGTAAATTGCCAACAGCCACTCTGGAGAAGTCTATGGTGTTTCCTGAAACATCCAAAAAACAAAGCAACATAGCCTAGGGCACTTCCTCTTATTGTCCTATAAATTTGGGAAATTAAAATCAAAAAGACACAGCCACCCCAAAGTTTGGGACCGTTCTGTTTACCAGAACCTCGTTTACGGTACAAGTTCAATATCACAGAAAGCGAAAAATGCATAAAGAAGTTGTGGTACTTTCGTACAATGCAATATCACTCAGCAATGAAATCTATGTCATCAGGCCCGTAGCAGCATAATGAGTGGATTCAGGTACGATGATTCTATGTGAAATAAGTCACACAGAAAAAGAAACATCATAAGATATCACTAATACACGGAATGTAAACTTGGCTACACAGGAACTGAATTACAAAACAGAACAGGGTCTCAAATGTAGAAAACCAACTTATGCTTGCTTTAGGGGAAAGGTGAGTTGGGGTGCTGCATAAAACCAGAGATGGAAATAAGCATAGATACCGTTCCATAAGCCAAATATGTAATAGACAAGAGCTACTCCTTGCTCAATGAAGTGGACTCAACACCCCATATTAAACGCCTAAGAATATACCTGAGTAGTAAGAATCTTAAAACCTATGGATTTCTATGTCTCCGAAAGAGAATCAAGCGTGTGTACAGCAGCATAAACGCAGCAGTGATAGGATTGGTGAGGTTCGGTGAGCAAATGCAGACCCTTTGAAGTCATATTGCATGGTACCCATTCCATGGGTCTCAACTCTCCAGGTTTAAGGGATTCTTCCTTCAGCTAAAACATGCATGTGGAACCCAGAGTATGATCCACCGTGTGATCGGGAAACGTGTTCAAATGTGTCTCAGTTTTCGTCCCCTGGTACTCGGGTGCAACATTCCAGACGCTTTACTAACACTCTCCCCACTTGGAGAGTCAGTGCCTTTAACCTCCTGTTTGGGCCAGTTTGCAAATTCTGCGGAAAATGAACAGGAATAGGGAGAACCAATGAGAGACTAGCTGGAGGTGTCTGGACGGGCAAATTTAACTCTCATTTCCCACCAGGAAGAGGAATTAACCAAAGGCTCAGCGTGCCGTGCCGGAACCACACGAGGGACTGAAGCAATCCTGCGGTGTTGCGGCCAGCTCACAAGAAAGCGAGTTGAAGAAAGGAGCTCAGGGGCACTGTAATTCACAAAACTGCAGAGTTATAAATGACAGCTATCGTCCAAAAATATACTGAAGTAAGGCTGCCAAGAGGACTTGAAAGTGGGGCAGAATTGCAGGAAACCGATTTCAGGAGGTAGACTGGAATTACATGTAAAGCATAGGAAAAGAGGCAGAACGTCCACAATGATTCACTTGGCCAAAAAGGGCGTATGCGTTTTTTCCTGAATATATTCAAGAAAAAACGCACACGCCCTTTTTTGCCAACCAATCAAGCTTGCAAAGGAAATCTGCACTACAATGAAGTCTCACTGCCCCACAGTCAAAAGGGCCATCTGAAAAAAGTGTAAAATCCAGAGAGTCAGGACAGGCCATGGAGAACTGGGAGCCTTGTTATGCTGATGGGCGGCATGTAAACTGCCAACAGCCACTCTGGAGAAGTGTATGGTGTTTCCTGAAACATCCAAAAAACAAAGCAACAGAGCCTAGGACACTTCCACTTATGGTCCTATAGCTTAGGGAAATTAAAATCAAAAAGACACAGCCACCCCAAAGTTTGGGACGGCTCTGTTTACAAGAACCTCATTTACGGTACAAGTTCAATATCACAGAAAGCGAAAAATGGATAAAGAAGTTGTAGTACATACGTACAATGCAATATCACTCAGCAATGAAATCTATGTCATCAGGCCCGTAGCAGCATAATGAGTGGATTCAGGTGTGATGATTCTAAGTGAAATAAGTCAGAGAGAAAAAGAATCATCATAAGATATCACTAATACATGGAATGTAAACTTGGCTACACAGGAACTGAATTACAAAACAGAACAGGGTCTCAAATGTAGAAAACCAACTTATGTTTGCTTAAGGGGAAAGGTGAGTTGGGGTGCTACATAAACCAGAGATTGAAATTAGCACAGATACCATTCCATAAGCCAAATATGTAATAGACAAGAGCTACTCCTTGCTCAACGAAGTGGACTCAACACCCCATATTAAACGCCTAAGAATATACCTGAGTAGTAAGAATCTTAAAACCTATGGATTTCTATGTCTCCGAAAGAGAATCAAGCGTGTGTACAGCAGCATAAACGCAGCAGTGATAGGATTGCTGAGGATAGGTGAGCAAATGCAGACCCTTTGAAGTCATATTGCATGGTACCCATTCCATGGGTCTCAACTCTCCAAGTTTAAGGGATTCTTCCTTCACCTAAAACATGCATGTGGAACCCAGAGTATGATCCACCGTGTGATCGGGAAACGTGTTCAAATGTGTCTCAGTTCTCATCCCCTGGTACTCGGGTGCAACATTCCAGACGCTTTACTAACACTCTCCCCACTTGGAGAGTCAGTGCCTTTAACCTCCTGTTTGGCCCAGTTTGCAATTTCTGCGGAAAATGAACAGGAATAGGGAGAACCAATGAGAGACTAGCTGGAAGTGTCTGGACGGGCAAATTTAACTCTCATTTCCCAGCAGGAAGAGGAATTAACCAAAGGCTCAGCATGCCGTGCCGGAACCAGACTAGGGCCTGAAGCAATTCTGCGGTGTTGCGGCCAGCTCACAAGAAGGCGCGTTGAAGAAAGGAGCTCAGGGGCACTGTAATTCACAAACCTGCAGTGTTATAAATGACAGCTATCGTCCAAAAATATACTGAAGTAAGGCTGCCAAGAGGACTTGAAAGTGGGGCAGAATTGCAGGAAACCGATTTCAGGAGGTAGACTGGAATTGCATGTAAAGCATAGGAAAAGAGGCAGAACGTCCACAATGATGCACTTGGCCAAAAAGGGCGTATGCGTTTTTTCCTGAATATATTCAGGAAAAAACGCATTCGCGCTTTTTGGCCAACCAAGCAAGCTTGCAAAGGAAATCTACACTACAATGAAGTCTCACTGCTCCCCGGTCAAAAGGGCCATCTGAAAAAAGTGTAAAATCCAGAAAGGCAGGACAGGCCATGGAGAACTGGGAGCCTTCTTATGCTGATGGGCGGCATGTAAATTGCCAACAGCCACTCTGGAGAAGTGTATGGTGTTTCCTGAAACATCTAAAAAACAAAGCAACAGAGCCTAGGGCACTTCCACTTATGGTCCTATAACTTAGGGAAATTAAAATAAAAAAGACACAGCCACCCGAAAATTTGGTATGGCTCTGTTTACAAGAACCTCGTTTACGGTACAAGTTCAATATCACAGAAAGTGAAAAATGGATAAAGAAGTTGTGGTAATTACGTAGAGTGCAATATCACTCAGCAATGAAATCTATGTCATCAGGCACGTAGCAGCATAATGAGTGGATTCAGGTATGATGATTCTAACTGAAATAAGTCACACAGAAAAAGAAACATCATAAGATATCACTAGTACACGGAATGTAAACTTGGCTACACAGGAACTGAATTACAAAACAGAACAGCGTCTCAAATGTAGAAAACCAACTTATGCTTGCTTAAGGGGAAAGGTGACTTTGGGTGCTACATAAACCAGAGATTGAAATTAGCACAGATACCGTTCCATAAGCCAAATATGTAATAGACAAGAGCTACTCCTTGCTCAACGAAGTGGACTCAACACCCCATATTAAACGCCTAAGAATATACCTGACTAGTAAGAATATTAAAATCTATGGATTTATATGTCTCCTAAAGAGAATCAAGCATGTGTACAGTGGCATAAACGCAGCAGTGATAGGATTGGTGAGGTTCGGTGAGCAAACGTAGACCCTTTGAAGTCATATTGCCTGGTACCCATTCCATGGGTCTCAACTCTCCAGGTTTAAGGGATTCTTCCTTCAGCTAAAACATGCATGTCGAACCCAGAGTATGATCCACCATGTGATCGGGAAACGTGTTCAAATGTGTCTCAGTTTTCGTCCCCTGGTACTCGGGTGCAACATTCCAGACGCTTTACTAACACTCTCCCCACTTGGAGAGTCAGTGCCTTTAACCTCCTGTTTGGCCCAGTTTGCAATTTCTGCGGAAAATGAACAGGAATAGGGAGAACCAATGAGAGACTAGCTGGAGGTGTCTGGACGGGCAAATTTAACTCTCATTTCCCACCAGGAAGAAGAATTAACCAAAGGCTCAGCGTGCCATGCCGGAAACACACTAGGGCCTGAAGCAATCCTGCGGTGTTGCGGCCAGCTCACAAGAAAGCGAGTTGAAGAAAGGAGTTCAGGGACACTGTCATTCACAAATCTGTAGAGTTATAAATGACAGCTATCGTCCAAAAATATAGTGAAGTAAGGCTGCCAAGAGGACTTGAAAGCGGGGCAGAATTGCAGGAAACCGATTTCAGGAGGTAGACTGGAATTGCATGTAAAGCATAGGAAAAGAGGCAGAACGTCCACAATGATGCACTTGGCCAAAAAGGGCGTATGCGTTTTTTCCTGAATATATTCAGGAAAAAACGCATACGCCCTTTTTGGCCAACCAACCAAGCTTGCAAAGGAAATCTGCACTACAATGAAGTCTCACTGCCACCCGGTCAAAAGGGCAATCTGAAAAAAGTATAAAATCCAGAAAGGCAGGACAGGCCATGGAGAACTGGGAGCCTTGTTATGGTGATGGGTGGGATGTAAATTGCCAACAGCCACTCTGGAGAAGTGTATGGTGTTTCCTGAAACATCTAAAAAACAAAGCAACAGAGCCTAGGGCACTTCCACTTATGGTCCTATAGCGTAACGAAATTAAAATCAAAAAGACACAGCCACCCCAAAGTTTGGGACGGCTCTGTTTACAAGAACCTCGTTTACGGTACAAGTTCAATATCACAGAAAACGAAAAATGCATAAAGAAGTTGTGGTACTTCCGTACAATGCAATATCACTCAGCAAAGAAATCTATGTCATCAGGCCCGTAGCAGCATAATGAGTGGATTCAGGTACGATGATTCTAAGTGAAATAAGTCACACAGAAAAAGAAATATCACAAGATATCACTAATACACGGAATGTAAACTTGGCTACACAGGAACTGAATTACAAAACAGAAGAGGGTCTCAAATGTAGAAAACCAACTTATGCTTGCTTAAGGGGAAAGGTGAGTTAGGGTGCTGCATAAAACCAGAGATTGAAATTAGCACAGATACTGTTCCATAAGCCAAATATGTAATAGACAAGAGCTACTCCTTGCTTAACGAAGTGGACTCTACACCCCATATTAAACGCCTAAGAATATACTGACTAGTAAGAATCTTAAAACCTATGGATTTATATGTCTCCGAAAGAGAATCAAGCATGTGTACAGCAGCATAAACGCAGCAGTGATAGGATTGGTGAGGTTCGGTGAGCAAATGCAGACCCTTTGAAGTCATATTGCATGGTACCCATTCCATGGGTCTCAACTCTCCAGGTTTAAGGGATTCTTCCTTCAGCTAAAACATGCATGTGGAACCCAGAGTATGATCCACCGTGTGATCGGGAAACGTGTTCAAATGTGTCTCAGTTTTCATTCCCTGGTACTCGGGTGCAACATTCCAGACGCTTTACTAACACTCTCCCCACTTGGAGAGTCAGTGCCTTTAACCTCCTGTTTGGGCCAGTTTGCTATTTCTGCGGAAAATGAAAAGGAATAGGGAGAACCAATGAGAGACTAGCTGGAGGTGTCTGGACAGGCAAATTTAACTCTCATTTCCCAGCAGGAAGAGGAATTAACCAAAGGCTGAGCGTGCCATGCCGGAACCACACGAGGGACTGAAGCAATCCTGCGGTGTTGCGGCCAGCTCACAAGAAAGCGAGTTGAAGAAAGGAGCTCAGAGGCACTGTAATTCACAAACCTGCAGAGTTATAAATGACAGCTATCGTCCAAAAATATACTGAAGTAAGGCTGCCAAGAGGACTTGAAAGTGGGGCAGAATTGCAGGAAACCGATTTCAGGAGGTAGACTGGAATTGCATGAAAAGCATAGGAAAAGAGGCAGAACGTCCACAATGATGCACTTGGCCAAAAAGGGCGTATGCATTTTTTCCTGAATATATTCAGGAAAAAACGCATACGCGCTTTTTGGCCAACCAAGCAAGCTTGCAAAGGAAATCTGCACTACAATGAAGTCTCACTGCCCCACAGTCAAAAGGGCCATCTGAAAAAAGTGTAAAATCCAGAAAGGCAGGACAGGCCATGGAGAACTGGGAGCCTTGTTATGCTGATGGGCGGCATGTAAATTGCCAACAACCACTCTGGAGAAGTGTATGGTGTTTCCTGAAACATCCAAAAAACAAAGCAACAGAGCCTAGGGCACTTCCACTTATGGTCCTATAGCTTAGGAAAATTAAAATCAAAAAGACACAGCCACCCCGAAGTTTGGGATGGCTCTGTTTACAAGAACCTCGCTTACGGTACAAGTTCAATATCACAGAAAGCGAAAAATGGATAAAGAAGTTGTAGTACTTACGTACAATGCAATATCTCTCAGCAATGAAATCTATGTCAGTAGCCCCGTAGCAGCATAATGAGTGGATTCAGGTATGATGATTCTAAGTTAAATAAGTCACAGAGAAAAAGAAACATCATAAGATATCACTATACACGGAATGTAAACTTGGCTACACAGGAACTGAATTACAAAACAGAAAAGGGACTCAAATGTAGAAAACCAACGTATGCTTGCTTAAGGGGAAAGGTGAGTTGGGGTGCTGCATAAAACCAGATATTGAAATTAGCACAGATACCCTTCCATAAGGCCAAATATGTAATAGACAAGAGCTACTCCTTGGTCAACGAAGTGGACTCAACACCCCATATTAAACGCCTAAGAATATACCTGAGTAGTAAGAATCTTAAAACCTATGGATTTCTATGTCTCCAAAAGAGAATCAAGCGTGTGTACAGCGGCATAAACGCAGCAGTGATAGGATTGGTGAGGTTCGGTGAGCAAATGCAGACCCTTTAAAGTCATATTGCATGGTACCCATTCCATGGGTCTCAACTCTCCAGGTTTAAGGGATTCTTCCTTCAGCTAAAACATGCATGTGGAACCCAGAGTATGATCCCCCGTGTCATCAGGAAATGTGTCCAAATGTGTCTCAGTTTTCGTCCCCTGGTACTCGGGTGCAACATTCCAGACGCTTTACAAACACTCTCCCCACTTGGAGAGTCAGTGCCTTTAACCTCCTGTTTGGCCCAGTTTGCAATTTCTGTGGAAAATGAACAGGAATAGGGAGAACCAATGAGAGACCAGCTGGAGGTGTCTGGACGGGCAAATTTAACTCTCATTTCCCACCAGGAAGAGGAATTAAACAAAGGCTCAGCATGCCGTGCCGGAACCACACTAGGGCCTGAAGCAATCCTGTGGTGTTGCGGCCAGCTCACAAGAAACCGAGTTGAAGAAAGGAGCTCAGGGGAAATGTCATTCACAAACCTGCAGAGTTATAAATGACAGCTATTGTCCAAAAATATATTGATGTAAGGCTGCCAAGAGGACTTGAATGCGGGGCAGAATTTCAGGAAACCGATTTCAGGAGGTAGACTGGAATTGCATGTAAAGCATAGGAAAAGACGCAGAACGTCCGCAATGATGCACTTGGCCGAAAAGGGCGTATGCGTTTTTTCCTGAATATATTCAGGAAAAAACCCGTACGCCCTTTTTGGCCAACCAAGCAAGCTTTCAAAGCAAATCTGCACTACAATGAAGTCTCACTGCCCTGCCCGCCCGTGAAAAGGGACATCTGAAAAAAGTGTAAAATCCAGAAAGGCAGGACAGGCCATGGAAAACTGGGAGGCTTGTTATGCTGATGGGAGGGATGTAAATTGCCAACAGCCACTCTGGAGAAGTGTATGGTGTTTCCTGAAACATCTAAAAAACAAAGCAACAGAGCCTAGGGCACTTCCTCTTATGCTCCTATAGCTTAGGGAAATTAAAATCAAAAAGACACAGCTGCCCCAAAGTTTGGGACGGCTCTGTTTACAAGAACCTCGTTTACGGTACAAGTTCAATATCACAGAAAGCAAAAAATGGATAAAGAAGTTGTGGTACTTACGTACAATGCAATATCACTCAGCAATGAAATCTATGTCATCAGGCCCATAGCAGCATAATTAGTGGATTCAGGTATGATGATTCTAACTGAAATAAGTCACACAGAAAAAGAAACATCACAAGATATCACTAATACACGGAATGTAAACTTGGCTACACAGGAACTGAATTACAAAACAGAACAGGGTCTCAAATGTAGAAAACAAACTTATGCTTGCTTAAGGGGAAAGGTGAGTTAGGGTGCTGCATAAAACCAGAGATTGAAATTAGCACAGATACTGTTCCATAAGCCAAATATGTAATAGACAAGAGCTACTCCTTGCTTAACGAAGTGGACTCTACACCCCATATTAAACGCCTAAGAATATACCTGACTAGTAAGAATCTTAAAACCTATGGATTTATATGTCTCCGAAAGAGAATCAAGCATGTGTACAGCAGCATAAACGCAGCAGTGATAGGATTGGTGAGGTTCGGTGAGCAAATGCCGACCCTTTGAAGTCATATTGCATGGTACCCATTCCATGGGTCTCAACTCTCCAGGTTTAAGGGATTCTTCCTTCAGCTAAAACATGCATGTGCAACCCAGAGTATGATCCACCGTGTGATCGGGAAACATGTTCAAATGTGTCTCAGTTTTCATTCCCTGGTACTCGGGTGCAACATTCCAGACGCTTTACTAACACTCTCCCCACTTGGAGAGTCAGTGCCTTTAACCTCCTGTTTGGGCCAGTTTGCTATTTCTGCGGAAAATGAACAGGAATAGGGAGAACCAATGAGAGACTAGCTGGAGGTGTCTGGACAGGCAAATTTAACTCTCATTTCCCAGCAGGAAGAGGAATTAACCAAAGGCTGAGCGTGCCATGCCGGAACCACACGAGGGACTGAAGCAATCCTGCGGTGTTGCGGCCAGCTCACAAGAAAGCGAGTTGAAGAAAGGAGCTCAGAGGCACTGTAATTCACAAACCTGCAGAGTTATAAATGACAGCTATCGTCCAAAAATATACTGAAGTAAGGCTGCCAAGAGGACTTGAAAGTGGGGCAGAATTGCAGGAAACCGATTTCAGGAGGTAGACTGGAATTGCATGAAAAGCATAGGAAAAGAGGCAGAACGTCCACAATGATGCACTTGGCCAAAAACGGCGTATGCATTTTTTCCTGAATATATTCAGGAAAAAACGCATACGCGCTTTTTGGCCAACCAAGCAAGCTTGCAAAGGAAATCTGCACTACAATGAAGTCTCACTGCCCCACAGTCAAAAGGGCCATCTGAAAAAAGTGTAAAATCCAGAAAGGCAGGACAGGCCATGGAGAACTGGGAGCCTTGTTATGCTGATGGGCGGCATGTAAATTGCCAACAACCACTCTGGAGAAGTGTATGGTGTTTCCTGAAACATCCAAAAAACAAAGCAACAGAGCCTAGGGCACTTCCACTTATGGTCCTATAGCTTAGGAAAATTAAAATCAAAAAGACACAGCCACCCCGAAGTTTGGGATGGCTCTGTTTACAAGAACCTCGCTTACGGTACAAGTTCAATATCACAGAAAGCGAAAAATGGATAAAGAAGTTGTAGTACTTACGTACAATGCAATATCTCTCAGCAATGAAATCTATGTCAGTAGCCCCGTAGCAGCATAATGAGTGGATTCAGGTATGATGATTCTAAGTTAAATAAGTCACAGAGAAAAAGAAACATCATAAGATATCACTATACACGGAATGTAAACTTGGCTACACAGGAACTGAATTACAAAACAGAAAAGGGACTCAAATGTAGAAAACCAACGTATGCTTGCTTAAGGGGAAAGGTGAGTTGGGGTGCTGCATAAAACCAGATATTGAAATTAGCACAGATACCCTTCCATAAGGCCAAATATGTAATAGACAAGAGCTACTCCTTGGTCAACGAAGTGGACTCAACACCCCATATTAAACGCCTAAGAATATACCTGAGTAGTAAGAATCTTAAAACCTATGGATTTCTATGTCTCCAAAAGAGAATCAAGCGTGTGTACAGCGGCATAAACGCAGCAGTGATAGGATTGGTGAGGTTCGGTGAGCAAATGCAGACCCTTTAAAGTCATATTGCATGGTACCCATTCCATGGGTCTCAACTCTCCAGGTTTAAGGGATTCTTCCTTCAGCTAAAACATGCATGTGGAACCCAGAGTATGATCCCCCGTGTCATCAGGAAATGTGTTCAAATGTGTCTCAGTTTTCGTCCCCTGGTACTCGGGTGCAACATTCCAGACGCTTTACAAACACTCTCCCCACTTGGAGAGTAAGTGCCTTTAACCTCCTGTTTGGCCCAGTTTGCAATTTCTGTGGAAAATGAACAGGAATAGGGAGAACCAATGAGAGACCAGCTGGAGGTGTCTGGACGGGCAAATTTAACTCTCATTTCCCACCAGGAAGAGGAATTAAACAAAGGCTCAGCATGCCGTGCCGGAACCACACTAGGGCCTGAAGCAATCCTGTGGTGTTGCGGCCAGCTCACAAGAAACCGAGTTGAAGAAAGGAGCTCAGGGGAAATGTCATTCACAAACCTGCAGAGTTATAAATGACAGCTATTGTCCAAAAATATATTGAAGTAAGGCTGCCAAGAGGACTTGAATGCGGGGCAGAATTTCAGGAAACCGATTTCAGGAGGTAGACTGGAATTGCATGTAAAGCATAGGAAAAGACGCAGAACGTCCACAATGATGCACTTGGCCGAAAAGGGCGTATGCATTTTTTCCTGAATATATTCAGGAAAAAACCCGTACGCCCTTTTTGGCCAACCAAGCAAGCTTTCAAAGCAAATCTGCACTACAATGAAGTCTCACTGCCCTGCCCGCCCGTGAAAAGGGACATCTGAAAAAAGTGTAAAATCCAGAAAGGCAGGACAGGCCATGGAAAACTGGGAGGCTTGTTATGCTGATGGGAGGGATGTAAATTGCCAACAGCCACTCTGGAGAAGTGTATGGTGTTTCCTGAAACATCTAAAAAACAAAGCAACAGAGCCTAGGGCACTTCCTCTTATGCTCCTATAGCTTAGGGAAATTAAAATCAAAAAGACACAGCTGTCCCAAAGTTTGGGATGGCTCTGTTTACAAGAACCTCGTTTACGGTACAAGTTCAATATCACAGAAAGCAAAAAATGGATAAAGAAGTTGTGGTACTTACGTACAATGCAATATCACTCAGCAATGAAATCTATGTCATCAGGCCCATAGCAGCATAATTAGTGGATTCAGGTATGATGATTCTAACTGAAATAAGTCACACAGAAAAAGAAACATCACAAGATATCACTAATACACGGAATGTAAACTTGGCTACACAGGAACTGAATTACAAAACAGAACAGGGTCTCAAATGTAGAAAACAAACTTATGCTTGCTTAAGGGGAAAGGTGAGTTAGGGTGCTGCATAAAACCAGAGATTGAAATTAGCACAGATACTGTTCCATAAGCCAAATATGTAATAGACAAGAGCTACTCCTTGCTTAACGAAGTGGACTCTACACCCCATATTAAACGCCTAAGAATATACCTGACTAGTAAGAATCTTAAAACCTATGGATTTATATGTCTCCGAAAGAGAATCAAGCATGTGTACAGCAGCATAAACGCAGCAGTGATAGGATTGGTGAGGTTCGGTGAGCAAATGCCGACCCTTTGAAGTCATATTGCATGGTACCCATTCCATGGGTCTCAACTCTCCAGGTTTAAGGGATTCTTCCTTCAGCTAAAACATGCATGTGCAACCCAGAGTATGATCCACCGTGTGATCGGGAAACATGTTCAAATGTGTCTCAGTTTTCGTCCCCTGGTACTCGGGTGCAACATTCCAGACGCTTTACTAACACTCTCCCCACTTGGAGAGTCAGTGCCTTTAACCTCCTGTTTGGGCCAGTTTGCAATTTCTGCGGAAAATGAACAGGAATAGGGAGAACCATTGAGAGACCAGCTGGAGGTGTCTGGACGGGCAAATTTAACTCTCATTTCCCACCAGGAAGAGGAATGAACCAAAGGCTCAGCGTGCCATGCCAGAACCACACTAGGGCCTGAAGCAATCCTGCAGTGTTGCGGCCAGCTCACAAGAAAGCGAGTTGAAGAAAGGAGCTCAGGGGCACTGTCATTCACAAACCTGCAGACTTATAAATGATACCTATCGTCCAAAAATATATTGAAGAAAGGCTGCCAAGAGGACTTGAAAGTGGGGCAGAATTGCAGGAAACCGATTTCAGGAGGTAGACTGGAATTGCATGTAAAGCATAGGAAAAGAGGCAGAACGTCCACAATGATGCACTTGGCCAAAAAGGGCGTATGCGTTTTTTCCTGAATATATTCAGGAAAAAACGCATACGCCCTTTTTAGCCAACCAAGCAAGCTTGCAAAGGAAATCTGCACTACAATGAAGTCTCAATGCCCCCCGGTCAAAAGGGCCATCTGAAAAAAGTGTAAAATCCAGAAAGGCAGGACAGGCCATGGAGAACTGGGAGCCTTGTTATGCTGATGGGCGGGATGTAAATTGCCAACGCCACTCTGGATAAGTGTATGGTGTTTCCTGAAACATATAAAAAACAAAGCAACAGAGCCTAGGGCACTTCCTCTTATGGTCCTATAGCTTAGGGAAATTAAAATCAAAAAGACACAGCCACCCCAAAGTTTGGGATGGCTCTGTTTACAAGAACCTCGTTTACGGTACCAGTTCAATATCACAGAAAGCGAAAAATGGATAAAGAAATTGTGGTACTTACGTACAATGCAATATCACTCAGCAATGAAATCTATGTCATCAGGCCCATAGCAGCATAATGAGTGGATTCAGGTATGATGATTCTAACTGAAATAAGTCACACAGAAAAAGAAACATTATAAGATATCACTAATACACGGAATGTAATCTTGGCTACACAGGAACTGAATTACAAAACAGAAAAGGGACTCAAATGTAGAAAACCAACTTATGCTTGCTTAAGGGGAAAGGTGAGTTGGGGTGCTGCATAAAACCAGAGATTGAAATTAGCACAGATACCCTTCCATAAGGCCAAATATGTAATAGACAAGAGCTACTCCTTGGTCAACGAAGTGGACTCAACACCCCATATTAAACGCCTAAGAATATACCTGAGTAGTAAGAATCTTAAAACCTATGGATTTCTATGTCTCCGAAAGAGAATCAAGCGTGTGTACAGCGGCATAAACGCGGCAGTGATAGAATTGGTGAGGTTCGGTGAGCAAATGCAGACCCTTTGAAGTCATATTGCATGGTACCCATTCCATGGGTCTCAACTCTCCAGGTTATAGGGATTCTTCCTTCAGCTAAAACATGCATGTGCAACCCAGAGTATGATCCCCCGTGTCATCAGGAAACGTGTTCAAATGTGTCTCAGTTTTCGTTCCCTGGTACTCGCGTGCAACATTCCAGACGCTTTACTAACACTCTCCCCACTTGGAGAGTCAGTGCCTTTAACCTCCTGTTTGGCCCAGCTTGCAATTTCTGCGGAAAATGAACAGGAATAGGGAGAACCAATGAGAGACTAGCTGGAGGTGTCTGGACGGGCAAATTTAACTCTCATTTCCCACCAGGAAGAGGAATTAACCGAAGGCTCAGCATGCCGTGCCGGAACCACACTAGGGCCTGAAGCAATCCTGCGGTGTTGCGGCCAGCTCACAAGAAAGCGAGTTGAAGAAAGGAGCTCGGGGCACTGTAATTCACAAACCTGCAGAGTTATAAATGACAGCTATCGTCCAAAAGTATATTGAAGTAAGGCTGCCAAGAAGACTTGAAAGTGGGGCAGAATTGCAGGAAACCAATTTCAGGAGGTAGACTGGAATTTCATGTAAAGCATAGGAAAAGAGGCAGAACGTCCACAATGATTCACTTGGCCAAAAAGGGCGTAGGCGTTTTTTCCTGAATATATTCAGGAAAAAACTCATAAGCACTTTTTGGCCAACCAAGCAAGCTTGCAAAGGAAATCTGCACTACAATGAAGTCTCACTGCCCCCCGGTCAAAAGGGCCATCTGAAAAAAGTGTAAAATCCAGAAAGGCAGGACAGGCCATGGAGAACTGGGAGCCTTGTTATGCTGATGGGCGGGATGTAAATTGCCAACAGCCACTCTGGAGAAGTTTAAGGTGTTTCCTGAAACATCTACAAAACAAAGCAACAGAGCCTAGGGCACTTCCTCTTATGGTCCTATAGCTTAGGGAAATTAAAATCAAAAAGACACAGCCACCCCAAAGTTTGTGACGGCTCTGTTTACAAGCACCTCGTTTATGGTTCAAGTTCAATATCACAGAAAGCGAATAATGGATAAAGACGTTGTGGTACTTACGTACAATGCAATATCACTCAGCAATGAAATCTATGTCATCAGGCCCGTACCAGCATAATGAGTGGATTCAGGTACAATGATTCTAAGTGAAATAAGTCACACAGAAAAAGAAACATCATAAGATATCACTACTACACGGAATGTAAACTTGGCTACACAGGAACTGAATTACAAAACAGAACAGGATCTCAAATGTAGAAAACCAACTTATGCTTGCTTAAGGGGAAAGGTGAGTTGGGTTGCTGCATAAAACCAGAGATTTAAATTAGCACAGATACCGTACCATAGGCCAAATATGTAATAGACAAGAGCTACTCCTTGCTCAACGAAGTGGACGCAACACCCCATATTAAACGCCTAAGAATATACCTGACTAGAAAGAATCTTAAAACCTATGGATTTATATGTGTCCGAAAGAGAATCAAGCGTGTGTACAGCGGCATAAACGCAGCACTGATAGGATTGGTGAGGTTCGGTGAGCAAATGCAGACCCTTTGAAGTCATATTGCATGGTACCCATTCCATGGGTCTCAACTCTCCAGGTTATAGGGATTCTTCCTTCAGCTAAAACATGCATGTGCAACCCAGAGTATGATCCACCGTGTGATCGAGAAATGTGTTCAAAGGTGTCTCAGTTTTCGTCCCCTGGTACTCAGGAGCAACATTCCAAACGCTTTACTAACACTCTCCGGGCTTGGAGAGTCAGTGCCTTTAACCTCCTGTTTGGCCCAGTTTGCAATTTCTGCGGAAGATGAACAGGAATAAGGAGGACAAATGAGAGACTAGCTGGAGGTTTCTGGACAGGCAAATTTAACTCTCATTTTCCACCAGGAAGAGGAATTAACCAAAGGCTCAGCATGCCGTGCCGGAACCAGATTAGGGCCTGAAGCAATCCTGCGGTGTTGCAGCCAGCTCACAAGAAAGCGAGTTGAAGAAAGGAGCTCCGGGGCACTGTAATTCACAAACCTGCAGAGTTATAAATGACAGCTATCGTCCAAAAATATACTGAAGTAAGGCTGCCAAGAGGACTTGAAAGCGGGGCAGAATTGCAGGAAACCGATTTCAGGAGGTAGACTGGAATTGCATTTAAAGCATAGGAAATGAGGCAGAATGTCGACAATGATGCACTTGGCCAAAAAGGGCGTATGCGTTTTTTCCTGAATATATTCAGGAAAAAACGAATACGCACTTTTTGGCCAACCAAGCAAGCTTGCAAAGGAAATCTGCACTATAATGAAGTCTCACTTCCGCCCAGTCAAAAGGGCCACCTGAAAAAAGTGTAAAGCCCAGAAAGGCAGGACAGGCCATGGAGAACTGGGAGCCTTGTTATGCTGATGGGCGGGATGTAAATGGCCAACAGCCACTCGGGAGAAGTGTATGGTGCTTCCTGAAACATCTAAAAAACAAAGCAACAGAGCCTAGGGCACTTCCACTTATGGTCCTATAGCTTAGGGAAATTAAAATCAAAAAGACACAGCCACCCCAAAGTTTGGGACGGCTCTGTTTACAAGAACCTCGTTTACGGTACAAGTTCAATATCGCAGAAAGCGAAAAATGGATAAAGAAGTTGTGGTACTTATGTACAATGCAATATCACTCAGCAATGAAATCTATGTCATCAGGCCCATAGCAGCATAATGAGTGGATTCAGGTACGATGATTCTAAGTGAAATAAGTCACACAGAAAAGGAAAATCATAAGATATCACTAATACACGGAATGTAAACTTGGCTACACAGGAAATGGATTACAAAACAGAACAGGGTCTCAAATTTAGAAAACCAACTTATGCTTGCTTAAGGGGAAAGGTGAGTTGGGGTGCTGCATAAAAACAGAGATTGAAATGAGCACAGATGAAGTTCCTTAAGCCAAATATGGAATAGACAAGAGCTACTCCTTGCTCAATGAAATGGACTCAACACCCCATATTAAACGCCTAAGAATGTACCTGACTAGTAAGTATCCTAAAACCTATGGATTGCTATGTCTCTGAAAGAGAATCAAGCGTGTGTACAGGGGCATAAACGCAGCAGTGATAGGATTGGAGAGGTTCGGTGAGCAAATGCAGACCCTTTGAAGTCATATTGCATGGTACCCATTCCACGGGTCTCAACTCTCCAGGTTTAAGGGATTCTTCCTTCAGCTAAAACATGCATGTGGAACCCAGAGTATGATCAACCATGTGATCGGGAGACGTGTTGCAATATGTCTCAGTTTTCGTCCCCTGGTACTCGGGTGCAACATTCCAGATTCTTTACTAACACTCTCCGGACTTGGAGAGTCAGTGACTTTAACCTCCTGTTTGGCCCAGTTTGCAATTTCTGCGGAAGATGAACAGGAATAGGGTGGACAAATGAGAGACTAGCTGGAGATTTCTGGACGGGCAAATTTAACTCTCATTTCCCACCAGGAAGAGGAATTAACCAAAGGCTCAGCATGCCGTGCCGGAACCAAATTAGGGCCTGAAGCAATCCTGCGGTGTTGCAGCCAGCTCACAAGAAAGCGAGTTGAAGAAAGAAGCTCAGAGGCACTGTATTTCACAAACCTGCAGAGTTATAAATGACAGCTATCGTCCAAAAATATACTGAAGTAAGGCACCAAGAGGACTTGAAAGCGGGGCAGAATTGCAGGAAACTGATTTCAGGAGGTAAACTGGAATTGCAATTAAAGCATAGGAAAAGAGCAGAACGTCGACAATGATGCACTTGGCCAAAAAGGGTGTATCCGTTTTTTCCTGAATATATTCAGGAAAAAACGCATACGGACTTTTTGGCCAACCAAGCAAGCTTGCAAAGGAAATCTGCACTACAATGAAGTCTCACTTCTCCCCAGTCAAAAGGGACATCTGAAAAAAGTGTAAAATCCAGAAAGGCAGGACAGGCCATGGAGAACTGGGAGCCTTGTTATGCTGATGGGCGGGATGTAAATTGTCAACAGCCACTGGGGAGAAGTGTATGGTGTTTCCTGAAACATCTAAAAACGAAAGCAACAGAGCCTAGGGCACTTCCAGTTATGGTCCTATAGCTTAGGGAAATTAAAATCAAAAAGACACAGCCAACCCAAACTTTGGGACGGCTTTGTTTACAAGAAACTCGTTTACGGTACAAGTTCAATGTCGCAGAAAGTGAAAAATGGATAAAGAAGTTGTGGTACTTATGTACAATGCAATATCACTCAGCAATGACATCTATGTCATCAGGCCCGTAGCAGCATAATGAGTGGATTCAGGCATGATGATTCTAACTGAAATAAGTCACAGAGAAAGAGAAACATCATAAGATATCACTAATACACGGAATGTAAACTTGGCTACATAGGAACTGGATTTCAAAACAGAAAAGGGTCTCAAATTTAGAAAACCAACTTATGCTTGCTTAAGGGGAAAGGTGAGTTGAGGTGCTGCCTAAAACCAGAGATTGAAATGAACACAGATAAAATTCCTTAAGCCAAATATGGAATAGACAAGAGCTACTCCTTGCTAACGAAATGGACTCAACACCCCATATTAAACACCTAAGAATGTACCTGACTAGTAAGTATTTTAAAACCTATGGATTGCTATGTCTCCGATAGAGAATCAATTGTGTGTACAGGAGCATAAACGCAGCAGTGATAGGATTGGAGAGGTTCGGTGAGCAAATGAAGACCCTTTGAAGTCATATTGCATGGTACCCATTCCACGGGTCTCAAATCTCCAGGTTTAAGGGATTCTTCCTTCAGCTAAAACATGCATGTGGAACCCAGAGTATGATCAACCGTGTGATCGGGAGACGTGTTCCAATATAACTCAGTTTTCCTCTCCTGGTACTCGGGTGCAACATTCCAGATGCTTTACTAACACTCTCCCAACTTGGAGAGTCAGTGCCTTTAACCTCCTGTTTGGCCCAATTTGCAATTTCTGCAAAAGATGAACAGGAATAGGGAGAACCAATGAGAGACTAGCTGGAGGTGTCTGGACGGGCAAATTTAACTCTCATTTCCCACCAGGAAGAGGAATTAACCAAAGGCTCAGCGTGCCGTGCCGGAACCACATTAGGGCCTGAAGCAATCCTGCGGTGTTGCGGCCAGCTCACAAGAAACGAGTTGAAGAAAGGAGCTCAGGGGCACTGAAATTCACAAACCTGCAGAGTTATAAATGACAGCTATCGTCCAAAAATATACTGAAGTAAGGCTGCCAAGAGGACTTGAAAACGGGGCAGAATTGCAGGAAACCGATTTCAGGAGGTAGACTGGAATTGCATGTAAAGCATAGGAAAAGAGGCAGAACGTCGACAATGATGCACTTCGCCAAAAAGGGCGTATGCGTTTTTTCATGAATATATTCAGGAAAAAACGCATACGCCCTTTTTGGCCAACCAAGCAAGCTTGCAAAGAAATCTGCACTACAATGAGGTCTCAGTGACCCCCGGTCAAAACGGCCATCTGAAAAATGTGTAAAATCCAGAAAGGCAGGACAGGCCATGGAGAACTGGGAGCCTTGTTATGCTGATGGGCGGGATGTAAATTGCCAACAGCCACTCTGGAGAAGTGTATGGTGTTTCCTGAAACATCTAAAAAACAAAGCAACAGAGCCTAGGGCACTTCCACTTATGGTCCTATAGCTTAGGGAAATTAAAATCAAAAAGACACAGCCACCCCAAAGTTTGGGACGGCTCTGTTTACAGAACCTCGTTTATGGTACAAGTTCAATATCGCAGAAAGCAAAAAATGGATAAAGAAGTTGTGGTACTTACGTACAATGCAATATCACTCAGCAATGAAATCTATGTCATCAGGCCCGTAGCAGCATAATGAGTGGATTCAGGTATGATGATTCTAACTGAAATAAGTCACACAGAAAAAGAAAAATCATAAGATATCACTAATACACGGAATGTAAACTTGGCTACACAGGAAATGGATTACAAAACAGAACAGGGTCTCAAATTTAGAAAACCAACTTATGCTTGCTTAAGGGGAAAGGTGAGTTGGGGTGCTGCATAAAAACAGAGATTGAAATGAGCACAGATAAAGTTCCTTAAGCCAAATTTGTAATAGATGAGAGCTACTCCTTGCTCAACGAAATGGACTCAACACGCCATATTAAACCCCTAAGAATGTACCTGACTAGTAAGAATCTTAAAACCTATGGATTGCTATGTCTCTGAAAGAGAATCAAGCGTGTGAACAGGGGCATAAACACAGCAGTGATAGGAATGGAGAGGTTCGGTGAGCAAATGAAGACCCTTTGCAGTCATATTGCATGGTACCCATTCCTCGGATCTCAACTCTCCAGGTTTAAGGGATTCTTCCTTCAGCTAAAACATGCATGTGCAACCCAGAGTATGATCAACCGTGTGATCGGGAGACGTGTTCAAATATGTCTCAGTTTTCGTCCCCTGGTACTCAGGTGTAACATTCCAGACGCTTTACTAACACTCTCCCGACTTGGAGAGTCAGTGCCTTTAACGTCCTGTTTGGCCCAGTTTGCAATTTCTGCGGAAGATGAACAGGAATAGGGAGGACCAATGAGAGACTAGCTGGAGGTGTCTGGACGGGCAAATTTAACTCTCATTTCCCACCAGGAAGAGGAATTAACCAAAGGCTCACCATGCCGTGCCAGAACCAGATTAGGGCCTGAAGCAATCCTGCGGTGTTGCGGCCAGCTCACAAGAAAGCGAGTTGAAGAAAGGAGCTCAGGGTCACTGTAATTCACAAACCTGCAGAGTTATAAATGACAGCTATCGTCCAAAAATATACTGAAGTAAGGCTGCCAAGAGGACTTGAAAGCGGGGCAGAATTGCAGGAAACCGATTTCAGGAGGTAGACTGGAATTGCATTTAATGCATAGGAAAAGAGGCAGAACGTCCACAATGATGCACTTGGCCAAAAAGGGTGTATGCATTTCTTCCTGAATATATTCAGGAAAAAACGCATACGCACTTTTTGGCCAACCAAGCAAGCTTGCAAAGGAAATCTGCACTACAATGAAGTCTCACTTCTCCCCGGTCAAAAGGGCCCTCTGAAAAAAGTGTAAAATGCAGAAAGGCAGGACAGGCCATGGAGAACTGGGAGCCTTGTTATGCTGATGGGCGGGATGTTAATTGCCAACAGCCACTCTGGAGAAGTGTATGGTGCTTCCTGAAACATCTAAAAAACAGAGGAACAGAGCCTAGGGCACTTCCACTTATGGTCCTATAGCTTAGGGAAATTAAAATCAAAAACACAGCCACCCCAAAGTTTGGGACTGCTCTGTTTACAAGAACCTCGTTTACGGTACAAGTTCAATATCACAGAAAGCGAAAAATGGATAAAGAAGTTGTGGTACCTACGTACAATGCAGTATCACTCAGCAACGAAATCTTTGTCACCAGGCCCGTAGCAGCATAGAGTGGATTCAGGTATGATGATTCTAACTGAAATAAGTCACACAGAAAAAGAAACATCATAAGATATCACTAATACACGGAATGTAAACTTGGCTACAGAGGAACTGGATTACAAAACAGAACAGTGTCTCAAATTTAGAAAACCAACTTACGCTAGCTTAAGGGGAAAGGTGAGTTGGGGTGCTGCATAAAACCAGAGATTGAAATGAGCACAGATAAAGTTCCTTAAGCCAAATATGTAATAGACAAGAGCTACTCCTTGCTCAACGAAATGGACTCAACACGCCATATTAAACACCTAAGAATGTACCTGACTAGTAAGAATCTTAAAACCTATGGATTGCTATGTCTCTGAAAGAGAATCAAGCGTGAGTACAGGGGCGTAAACACAGCAGTGATAGGATTGGAGAGGTTCGGTGAGCAAATGCCGACCCTTTGAAGTCATATTGCATGGTACCCATTCCATGGGTCTCAACTCTCCAGGTTTAAGGGATTCTTCCTTCAGCTAAAACATGCATGTGGAACCCAGAGTATGATCAACCGTGTGATCGGGAGACGTGTTCAAATATGTCTCAGTTTTCGTCCCCTGGTACTGGGTGCAACATTCCAGACGCTTTACTAACACTCTCCCGACTTGGAGAGTCAGTGCCTTTAACCTCCTGTTTGGCCCAGTTTGCAATTTCTGCGGAAGATGAACAGGAATAGGGAGGACCAATGAGAGACTAGCTGGAGGTGTCTGGACGGTCAAATTTAACTCTCATTTCCCACCAGGAAGAGGAATTAACCAAAGGCTCAGCGTGCCGTGCCGGAACCACATTAGGGCCTGAAGCAATCCTGCGGTGTTGCGGCCAGCTCACAAGAAAGCCAGTTGAAAAAAGGAGCTCAGGGTCACTGCAATTCACAAACCTGCAGAGTTATAAATGAAAACTAACGTCCAAAAATATGTTGAGGTAAGGCAAAGAAGAGGATCTGAATGCAAGACAGAATTGCAAGAAACAGATTTCAAGAGATAGATTGGACTCGTCTTTAAAGCGCATGACAAGCGGCAGAATTTCGACAATGATGCAGTTGGCCCAAAAGGGCACATGCGTTTTTTCCTGATTATATCCAGGAAAAAACGCATACGCACTTTATGGCCAATGAAGCAAGCAAGCAATGCAAATGTGCACAACAAAGAAGTCTCATTTCCCACCGGTCAAAAGGGCCATCCGAAAAAATTGTAAAAACCAGAAATGCAGGACAGGCCATGGAGAACAGGGAGCCTTTATACGCTGATGGGCAGTGTGTGAACTGCCGAGAGCCACTCTGGAGAAGTGTATGGTGGTTCCTAAATCATCTAAAAAACAGAGCTACAGAGCATAGGACACTTCCAATCATGGGAGTATATCTAGGGAAGTCTAAAAATCAACAAGACACAAGCACACCACAGTTTAGGGCTACTCTGTTTACAAGAACCTCAACTTCAGTATACCTTAAATATCCCAGGAAAGAGAACAATGGATAAAGAAGATGTGGTACTTATGTACAATGGAATATCTCTTCACCATGAAATCAATGTAATAAGGCTAGTAGAAGGATAAAGAGTGGATTTAGGTCCGATAATACTACTTGAAATAAGTCAAACAGAAAAAGAAACATATCATAAGATATCACCTATAGACGGAGGGTAAATATGGCTGCACAAGAAATGAATTACAGAACAGAACAGTGTCTCACATTTAGAAAACACACTTATGTCAGCTTAAGGGGAAAGGAGAGGTGGGGTGATGCATAAAACCAGAGTTTGAAATTAGCACAGATACCGTTCAATAAACCAAATAGGTAATAGAAAAGATCTACACCTTGCTCAATGAACTGGCCTCAACACACCCTATACACCGCAGAGAAATATATCTGAGTAATAAGAATCTTAAAACCCATGTATTGATATATCTCCATAAGGGAATCAAGTGTGTGCAGAGCGGCACAAACACAGCAGTGAAAATGAGCTAAACCCCATTATAGAAATAAATTTTAAAACCAAAACGCAGAAACAATGAAAGAGAGAAAAATTCTTACAAAATTCGCTCAGGGGCTGTGATGTAACCTGGAATGACCACATATAAACCCACAGCTGGATAAGACATAAGGCGGGACACTTGGGGCTGAGAGGATTGGTGAGCTTTGGTGAGCAACTGCCGAAAGTATAATGCAATACTTCATGCTACTCATTCCAAGGTTCCCAACACTCCAGGTTGAAGGGAATCTTCCTACAGCTAAACCATGCTTGGGAAACCCAGCGACTGGTATACCATATGATCGGGAAAGGTTTCTAAAACGCACCTCATTTTTCCTCACCTGGGACTCCGGATCGACATTCCAGCCGCTTTACTAACAACATCCCCTCATGGAGAGTCAATGCCTTTAAGTTCTGGTATCGCACAGTCTGCAGTTAGTGCGGAGGATGAATGGGAATAGGGGGAACCAGTGAGAAACTAGCTGTAGCAGTTTCAATGGGCACATGTCACTCTAATTTCACATCAGTAAGAAGAATTAACCAAAGGCACAGCAAGGTGCCCCAGAAGAAGAATAGGGCCTGAAGGAATCCTGTGGTTATGAGGCAAGATCACAAAAATAAGAGCTGAAAAATGGAGCTAAGGGCCACTGCAATTCAAAAACCTGCAGAGTTATAAAGGCCAACTATTTTCAAAAAATATATTGAGGTAAGGCTATGAAGAGGCAATGAAAGCAAGGCAGAATTGCAGGAAACCGATTTCAGGAGGTAGACTGGAATTGCACTGAAAACATATGAAGAAAGTCAGAACCTCGACAATGATGCACTTGACCAAAAAGGGCGTATGCGTTTTTTCCTGAATATATTCAGGAAAAAACGCATACACCCTTTTTGGCCAAACAAGCAAGCTTGCAAAGGAAATCTGCACTACAATGAAGTCTCACTTCCCCCCCCGGTCAAAAGGGCCATCTGAAAAAAGTGTAAAATCCAGACAGGCAGGACAGGCCATGGAGAACTGGGAGCCTTGTTATGCTGATGGGCGGGATGTAAATTGCCAACAGCCACTCGGGAGAAGTGTATGGTGTTTCCTGAAACATCTAAAAAACAAAGCAACAGAGCCTAGGGCACTTCCACTTATGGTCCTATAGCTTACGGAAATTAAAATCAAAAAGACACAGCCACCCAAAAGTTTGGGACGGCTCTGTTTACAAGAACCTCATTTACGGTACAAGTTCAATATCACAGAAAGTGAAAAATGGATAAAGAAGTTGTGGTACTTATGTACAATGCAATGTCACCCAGCAATGAAATCTATGTCATCAGGCCCGTAGCAACATAATGAGTGGATTCAGGTATGATGATTCTAACTGAAATAAGTCACACAGAAAAAGAAACAACATAAGATATGACTAATACACAGAATGTGAACTTGGCTACACATGAACTGAATTACAAAACAGAACAGGGTCTCAAGTTTAGAAAACCAACTTATGCTTGCTTAAGGGGGAAGGTGAGTTGGGGTGCCGCATAAAACCAGAGTTTGAAATTAGCACAGATACCATTCCATAAGCCAAATATCTAATAGCCAAGACCTACCCCTTGCTCAACAAAATGGACTCAACAATGAGGTATCACCTCACACCTGATAGAATGGGCATCATCAGAAAATCTACAAACAAAAAATCCTGGAAAGGGTGTGGAGAAAAGGAACCCTCTTCCACTGTTGTTGGGAATATAAATTGATACAGTCACTATGGAGAACAATATGGAGTTTCTTAAGAAACTAACAATAGAATTACCATATGATACAGCAATCCCAGTACTGGACATATACCCAGACAAAACCATAAATCAAAAAGAGACATTCACCGCAATGTTCATTGCATCACTATTTACAATATCGAGGTAATGGAAGCAACCTAAATGCCCACACACAGACGCATGCATAAAGCTGTGGTACATATATAAAATGGAATATTACTAAGCCATGAAAAGGAATGAAATTGGGTCATTTGTAGAGACGTCGATGGATCTAGAGACTGTCATACAGAGTGAAGTAAGTCAGAAAGAGAAAAACAAATCTTGTATATTCATGCATATATGTGGAACCTAGAAAAACTGTACAGATTAACCATTTTGCAAGGCATAAATAGAGCAACAGATGTAGACAACAAACGTATGGACAACAAGGGGGAAAGCTGTTGGGGGATGGTGGTGGGAGGAGTTGATAGACTGGGATTGGCATGTATACATTTATATGTATAAAATAGATAACCAATAAGAACCTGCTGTATAAAAAATATAAAATAAAATTCAAAATTAAAAAGAAATAAAATTTAAAAAATAAAACAGAAAAAACAATTATTCCCTTCACATACATGTATTTATATGAATAAATTATTTCCATGCTTATATCTGTAAATACAAAAAAGAGGAATAAAATCTACCTTGAACCAAAAACGAAAAAGAGAAAAAAAACACAGAACCCACCAGTTACACAGAGGAAAACCGTATCAGGGCACTTGCTCCAGTTGTAAACAATTCTGAAGTTGGTCAGTGGTGGGGAATCGTCTCCCATTCAGCCAGCAGCCCCCACGCAACAAGCGTCCTCATTGCAAAGCTGGGGCACCGTGCCGAGGCATCTGTGAGTAAACGTGAGCTGAGCCCCAGGCCAGTTGCTGCTGAACTATTCCCACCCGTCCCAGGTAAAACACCTGAATATATACAAGGACTTGAAAGCCTAGAGGAAGGGCCATAGAGCCACACGAGTGACAGCATGCCGGCCGACTTGGTGCCTGCAGGCCAGCCAGGATGGTCCTGGCCCTGGGTGCTCTTCTGGAAGATTTCCATTTCCCTGCCTGAGATACCCGTCCTGTCCCTGTCCCCACTGCTTTTTTCCTTCCTCACCTCTGCCCAGGGAGAAATTCCAGCAGCAGGTATGGGTGACACATCCTCTTCTTTAGCAGGTGGCAGCCTGGCAACTGCTGCAGAAAGTCCAGCAGAGCCCCACTCACACTGGGCCACCCACAAAGCCATGGCCTCTCACTCCCTCCCACCAGCCCAGCCCCGAGACTGCTGACAGGGCAGAGAAAATGGCGTCAGGCACGGCTGCAGGGGCTCTTGCTGCCTGGAGTGGTATTTATATTGATCTCAACCCAGGCACACCTGGGGAGGGCTGGCCGGCACGGTAAGGCTGCCCAGGTCAGCCAATCATCACCCCTCAGGGGCTCACAGTTGCAGAAAATGGAACTTGCTGAACCGGCCAGGTCCAAGGAACAGGTGTGGGCTCCTGAGAGTCAGGATAGACAAGGGGCTGCAGCTTTGGCTTGTTTTCTAATCATTTTATCTGGCCCATGAGTGGGAGACAACTTCAAGAAAACCCTCTCCTAATGAGAGGAACCCAGGAGTCAGGGAGAGGAGGGGTGGGTGGTGGTTGGAGACAGAAGCCTGGTGCCCAGGGTGCAGTGGAAGTCTCTGGAAGACCAGGTGGAGGGAGGCCGCACAGAGTGATGCCCAGGGTCACAGACCTGTCGCAGCTGCTGTTTGTTAGTTCAAGTCCTGCTCTGAGGTGCTCTGTGTCAGCTCTGAGCGACAGGTGAGCTGGGGGTGCTCTGCAATGAGGGCTATGTGCACGGTTCCTGTGTGCCCAGCCCTGCCACGGTACCTGCAAGGGTAGCTCTGTATCCTGGGAGGGGCCTGACCACGAGAGCCCTGTGGGCTGGGGTGGGGGTGGGGTACCTGCCCAGGTGAGCTCCATATTCTGGGATTGGTCTGACCACGAGAGCCCCATGGGCTGCTGGGGACCTGGTAAATGATGTCAGGACAGTCAGTGAAGCCACCGAGGATATACCTCCAGTTGCTCCTAATTCCTACACCCTGCTGGTCATTCTACCAACCACCAGGACATGGTATTCTGTATTAGTCTTCAATGATGCCTTCTTTTGCATTCCATTAGTCCCAGAGTCACAAGAAATTTTGGCTTGTGAGTGGCAGGACTCAACATACAACTAAAACAATACTTCCGGGCCGTCTTGCCCCAAGGGTGCAAAAATTCCCACACCATCTTTGGGGAAAGCTTAGCTAAAGACCTAAAAGTTCTACCTCTGGAAAAGGAAACCCTCCTTCAGTACGCAGATGACATTCTGATCGCCAGCCCTACTAAGGAAGCCTCTGAACTACCAAGCCAATAAAGGATAGAAGTTGTCCAAGAAAAAGCTCAAATATCACAGACTGCGGTGACCTGCCTGGGCTTCATTCTCACAGAAGGTCGGAGAAGCCCATCTCAGGAAAGGGAGGAAACCATTTTCAGCCTTACCCCTTTCTAAAACTAGAAGACAGCTTAGGGGTTCCTGGGGAGGCCAGGGTTTGCTGCTTCTGGATCCCTAACTACAGTCTACTAGCTGGGCCTCTATATGAAACACTGAAAGGAAAAGATGATGATCCTTTTGAATAGAATCCAGAAGTGGCCTTTCAAGAATGGAAAGAGCAGTCAATTCAGACCCTTGCCCTGGAACTCCCTAATTTAGCTAAACCCTTTGACCTTTACATTCCCGGTGAAAGGTGAATCGCCATTGGAGAATTAGTGCAAAAACTGGGACCACTTGAAATGGAACAATGCAAGAATGCCATCCAGGTAGGATAAACTACAGTCACCAAGGGGCTTGGCCCACTGCCACATCTGGCCAAGATACTGGCGGTATCTAAAAACCTGGAAATCAGCAGCCCAAAAGGCCACCTCCCTCCTAAGGGAAAAGGACCCCACGTGGTGATCCTAACCACCAACCATGCCCTGAAGTTGCAGGGTTCGCTCCGTGGGCACACCAACCTCGAGTGAGGAGGCCCTCCAACTCCAACATCCAGAGACATAACTGGGGGCAACAGGGCACCATGACGACTCGTGTGAACATCACTTGACCTGGAGTTTCTCTCATAAAACAACAAGAGTGTGTCCCAAAAGAGTAGACTACTGCTTGCAGGACTTACTGCACCCAGAGGGGAGCTAATAATCTTGGCGGGGGAAGAGTATATCACACTGTCACCATAGAAAAGCCTACAGACACCGTGATGATGGTGGCCAATAAGACCGGCTGGACTCCTGTTTACTTCAAAAGGCTGTTGACTCAGTGGCCATCATGGTCCTTGATCACCACTGACCCTGGACTGTCTGGGAGTTGAGCGGGCAGGGCTCTGACACCTGGTGCTGTTTGTACGTTAATTCAGGGGCCTAATTGAAGAAAGCGCAGACTACTGGTCAGAGCATCTAGGCTGGCAGAAACGGTCAGCCTAAGGTGGCCAAACAAATGTGGGGCGGGGTGAAACCGGCCCCCACAGCGTCTCTGCACATCTCTTTCCTGGACCCTTAAAGGTCATTAGAATCTATAACACTTCCAATGCTGGTGCTCAGGTGGACGAGCAGGGAGGCAGGGGGCCTGGGGACAATCAACGTCACCTGGAGGCTGCTGGGGAGAAGCTCTGACCCTCGCCCCCGGGTATGAGGGCTCCCAACTCAGCACTCAGCCGTTACAGAAGAAGGGTCTGCACCCTCAGCACTCCAAGAATGAGGAACGGGACAAAAGGCAGAGGAGGAGTTTATCCCCAGCAAAGCCCATTAAAAATCCCTGGGAGATAAAAATAGAATCTGGGCAATAAAGTCAAGTCTAACCTTTTTTATCCTTTGTGCTTTGTCTAATTTCATGTGCTCCTAGGGTCCCGCATGCAGAGGTTCCACACCCGGCACTTCAGACCAGATTTCCTAGTGCAGAATGGCTGGGTCGACACCTCAGCTCCTGGGGCCCAGTGCAGACTCCGAGATATAGAGCCTGAGCTGCAGCCAACCCGGCCCTCGAGAGCTCCGCCCCCTCCCTCCCACTGACTCTCACAGGATCTCTACACAGCAGCCCAGCCCACAGCCCACGGGGTAGTGCATGCTCTCACCTCTCCATTCTCTGATCAAAATATAAAGTTTCCTTTGCTTGTGAACCAAACTCAGTCTCGATCTGTTGGCCCCAATGACACTGGGCAGGGGGACACTTGTTGGGGTCCACTCTGGAGGATCAGTAACAGAAATTGAGACTATTGTAACCTCAATGAACAGATGTGTGAGCCAAACTGTAGTTAACATAGAACAGTGTATAAGGCTCGGGTAAAATAAGATGTTTCTAACACTTCCATTTGATATTTCCATCACTTTATTATAAGCAAGTTCAGTGAAAAGGTTTGTCTTATTTGTCAGGTCAATATTAGAGAAACGAAGTGATTTCTTTCCAAGGATGTACATCTAATAATCTTGGTTAAATCTTCAATCTTGTTTTAAATGCTTTTCCATTGAAAATGATACTTCTCTTTCAGCTCCCCCATTTCTGAGAAGTATAAAATCTTATAATTTATTATTACCAAAGGGGAAAGGTGGGAGGAGGGATAAATTAACAGTTTGGGATTAACACATACACACTGCTATGTATAAAATAGATCATCAACAAGGAACTACTGTATAGCACAGGGAACTACACTCAACATTTTGCAATAACCTATAAGGGGAAATAATCTGAAAAAGAATAGATATTTTTATTGACATCATCTATCAATGACAGTTAAAGTGTAACCTAAGGGAAGCCGGTGGTGAGTGCTTCTGACCCTGAAGACTTCAATCATCTAAAGTTTGGACTCTGCCTACTTCCCAAGGCCCTTAATGAACATATGTGTAGCCGTAGCTTAAAAAATTCCCCAGTTTGGGTTTCGGGGAGACACTGATTTTGAAAAAGCCCTGGTGTTCTCCTTACATGAAATGGACTCTTCCTACTGCTAAAACATGTCTGTCACACCCAGAGGATGGTATACCGTCTGATCGGGAAGAGTTTGGAAAAGGCATCTCATCTCCTCATCTCCTGGTGCTCGGGTTCACCCCTCCAGCGTCTTTACTAACAGTCTCCCCACTTGGAGATGTCAGCACTGTCAACATCCTGTTGCGTACAGTTTGGAATTTGTCCAGAGGATGAAGCAGAAGGATGAGGAACAATGAGAGACAAGTCCTAGGTGTTCAGACAGGCACATGTCACTCTAATTTCCAATCAGGAAGACGAATTGACCAAAGGCTAGGGTTGCCCATGGAAACAGTATAGGGCTTGAGGAAATCCCGCTGCTTTGTGGCCAGTTCCCATAAACACAAGTTGAACAATGGAACTCAGGGGCAGTAAAATTCACGAAACTGCAGAGTTGAAAATATCCATCACTGAAAAATGTCTTGAGGAAAGTCAGAGAAAAGGACTTGTAAGCAAGGGAGAATGGCAGGAAAGGGATTTGAGGAGGTAGAAAGGACTCGCCATTAAGCACAAGAAAAGGAGCTGAACATTGCCAACATTGCAGTTGGCCAAAAAGGGTGTATGCGTTTTTTTCTGTATATATTCAAGAAAAGGGCATACACTTTTTTAGCCAACCAAACAGGTGGGCACTGGAAGTCAATACTACAAAAGATATCACTTCGCATCAGTCAGAAGAGCCATCCTCATAAAGCGTAAACAACAGAAATGCAGGACAGGGCAAGGAGAAGAGGGAGCCCTGTGAGACTTATAGTGGAAATGTATATTGCCAACGGCCATTCTGGAGAAGTGTATTGTGTTTACTAAAGCATCTAAAAAATGAGCTACAGAGCATAGGGCACTTGCACTCATGGGCGTATATCTTGGGAAAAACAAAAATCGAGAGGACACAGGCACCCCAATGTTTACCCCCTCTCTGTTTAAAAGATCCTCGACTAGGATATAACTTAAATGTCTCTGGAGAGAAAAAATGGATAGAGATGTGGTACTTAGGTAGAGTGGAATATTATTCAGCCTGGAAATCAATGAAATATGGCCAGTTGTAACAACTCCGGAGGAGTTACGTATGATCATTCTAAGTGACATAATTCAAAAAGAAAAAGACACATATCATAAGATATCACTTAAAGGTGGAATCCAAAATGGCTACACATGAAATAAATTACAAAACAAAAACATAGTGAAATATGTAGAAAACACGCATAAGGCTGCTAAACGGGAAAGGTGGGGAGGGGTGAGGCATCATCCAGGAGGTTGAAATTAGCAAAGATACCATTCCAAATACCAAACTGATAATCAACAAGGCCTACACGGTAGCTAAAAGAACTGCACTCAGCACACTCAAGTCACCGGAAAAGAATATATACGACTGGTAAGAATCTGAAAAAGAATTTACTGATGTCTCTCTGTACGTGAATCAAGTGGATGTACAGCAGCAAGAAACAGAGCTTTGAAAATCAGCTGTAACCAATATAGTAATAAATTGAAAAAAATAAACGACAGAGAGACAGAGAAAACCTCTTACAACTTTTCCTCAGGGACGGTGATGCAACATGGATTGAACACATCTAGACCCACAGCAGGATGAGACATAAGGCTGGAAACTGTTTGCACTAAGAGAAATGTGAGGTTGGGTGAGGAAATGCACACCCTTGAAAGTAATACTACCTGGTACCCATTCAATGGGTCCCACATCTGCAGGTTCAAGGGATCTTCCTACAGCTAAAACATGCATGGAAAACCCAGAGGACTGTACACCATGTGATTGGGAGATGTGTCTAAAATGCAGCTCATTTATCCTCTCCTGGTGCTCCTGTTCATCATTCCAGCCACGTTACTTAGAATCTCCCCACTTGGAGAATCAGCACATTTCAACTTCTGTTTCACACATTTTGCAAATTGTGAGGAGGATGAACGGGAAGAGGGGGAACCAATGAGAGAATAGTTGTAGGGGTTTGGACGGGCACATATCACTCTAATTTCCCATTAAGAATAAGAATTGAAAAAAGGCTCAGCCCGCCTCGCCGGAGCCAAAATAGGGCCTGAAGCAACCCTGCGGCTTTGAGGCCAGCTCACAAAAGAACAACATAAAAAATGGAGCTCAGGGTCACTGCAATTCACAAACCTGCAGAGTTATAAATGAAAACTAACGTCCAAAAATATGTTGAGGTAAGGCAAAGAAGAGGATCTGAATGCAAGACAGAATTGCAAGAAACAGATTTCAAGAGATAGATTGGACTCGTCTTTAAAGCACATGACAAGCGGCAGAATTTCGACAATGATGCAGTTGGCCCAAAAGGGCACATGCGTTTTTTCCTGATTATATCCAGGAAAAAACGCATACGCACTTTATGGGCAACGAAGCAAGCAAGCAATGCAAATGTGCACAACAAAGAAGTCTCATTTCCCACCGGTCAAAAGGGCCATCCGAAAAAATTGTAAAAACCAGAAATGCAGGACAGGCCATGGAGAACAGGGAGCCTTTATACGCTGATGGGCAGTGTGTGAACTGCCGAGAGCCACTCTGGAGAAGTGTATGGTGGTTCCTAAATCATCTAAAAAACAGAGCTACAGAGCATAGGACACTTCCAATCATGGGAGTATATCTAGGGAAGTCTAAAAGTCAACAAGACACAAGCACACCACAGTTTAGGGCTACTCTGTTTACAAGAACCTCAACTTCAGTACACCTTAAATATCCCAGGAAAGAGAACAATGGATAAAGAAGATGTGGTACTTATGTACAATGGAATATCTCTTC
Organism: Orcinus orca; assembly: GCF_937001465.1. Lineage (NCBI taxonomy): Eukaryota > Metazoa > Chordata > Mammalia > Artiodactyla > Delphinidae > Orcinus > Orcinus orca. The sequence goes on from NC_064559.1 coordinate 81,773,495, forward strand.
ACCATGAAATCAATGTAATAAGGCTAGTAGAAGGATAAAGAGTGGATTTAGGTCCGATAATACTACTTGAAATAAGTCAAACAGAAAAAGAAACATATCATAAGATATCACCTATAGACGGAGGGTAAATATGGCTGCACAAGAAATGAATTACAGAACAGAACAGTGTCTCACATTTAGAAAACACACTTATGTCAGCTTAAGGGGAAAGGAGAGGTGGGGTGATTCATAAAACCAGAGTTTGAAATTAGCACAGATACCGTTCAATAAACCAAATAGGTAATAGAAAAGATCTACACCTTGCTCAATGAACTGGCCTCAACACACCCTATACACCGCAGAGAAATATATCTGAGTAATAAGAATCTTAAAACCCATGTATTGATATATCTCCATAAGGGAATCAAGTGTGTGCAGAGCAGCACAAACACAGCAGTGAAAATGAGCTAAACCCCATTATAGAAATAAATTTTAAAAACAAAATGCAGAAACAATGAAAGAGAGAAAAATTCTTACAAAATTTGCTCAGGGGCTGTGATGCAACCTGGATTGACCACATATAAACCCACAGCTGGATAAGACATAAGGCTGGACACTTGGGGCTGAGAGGATTGGTGAGCTTTGGTGAGCAACTGCCGAAAGTTTAATGCAATACTTCATGCTACTCATTCCAAGGGTCCCAACACTCCAGGTTGAAGGGAATCTTCCTACAGCTAAACCATGCTTGGGAAACCCAGCGACTGGTATACCATATGATCGGGAAAGGTTTCTAAAACGCACCTCATTTTTCCTCACCTGGGACTCCGGATCGACATTCCAGCCGCTTTACTAACAACATCCCCTCATGGAGAGTCAATGCCTTTAAGTTCTGGTATCGCACAGTCTGCAGTTAGTGCGGAGGATGAATGGGAATAGGGGGAACCAGTGAGAAACTAGCTGTAGCAGTTTCAATGGGCACATGTCACTCTAATTTCACATCAGTAAGAAGAATTAACCAAAGGCACAGCAAGGTGCCCCAGAAGAAGAATAGGGCCTGAAGGAATCCTGTGGTTATGAGGCAAGATCACAAAAATAAGAGCTGAAAAATGGAGCTAAGGGCCACTGCAATTCAAAAACCTGCAGAGTTATAAAGGCCAACTATTTTCAAAAAATATATTGAGGTAAGGCTATGAAGAGGCAATGAAAGCAAGGCAGAATTGCAGGAAACCGATTTCAGGAGGTAGACTGGAATTGCACTGAAAACATATGAAGAAAGTCAGAACCTCGACAATGATGCACTTGGCCAAAAAGGACGTATGTGTTTTTTCCTGAATATATTCAGGAAAAAAAGCATATGCCCTTTTTGGCCAACCAAGCAAGCTTGCAAAGGAAAGCTGCACTACAATGAAGTCTCACTCCCCCCCCCCCCGTCAAAAGGGCCATCTGAAAAAAGTGTAAAATCCAGAAAGGCAGGACAGGCCATGGAGAACTGGGAACCTTCTTATGCCAAAGGGCAGGATGTAAATTGCCAACAGCCACTCGGGAGAAGTGTATGGTGTTTCCTGAAACATCTAAAAAACAAAGCAACAGAGCCTAGGGCACTTCCACTTATGGTCCTATAGCTTAGGGAAATTAAAATCAAAAAGACACAGCCACCCCAAAGTTTGGGACGGCTCTCTTTACAAGAACCTCGTTTATGATACAAGTTCAATATCACAGAAAGCGAAAAATGGATAAAGAAGTTGTGGTACTTACGTACAATGCAATATCACTCAGCAATGAAATCTATGTCATCAGGCCCGTAGCAGCATAATGAGTGGATTCAGGTACGATGATTCTAAGTGAAATAAGTCACACAGAAAAAGAAACATCATAAGATATGACTAATACACAGAATGTAAACTTGGCTACACAGGAACTGGATTACAAAACAGAACAGGGTCTCAAATTTAGAAAACCAACTTATGCTTGCTTAAGGGGAAAGGTGAGTTGGGGTGCTGCATAAAATCAGAGATTGAAATGAGCACAGATAAAGTTCCTTAAGCCAAATATGGAATAGACAAGAGCTACTCCTTGCTCAACGAAATGGACTCAACACCCCATATTAAACGCCTAAGAATGTACCTGACTAGTAAGTATCTTAAAACCTACGGATTGCTATGTCTCCGAAAGAGAATCAAGCGTGTGTACAGCGGCATAAACGCAGCAGTGATGCGATTGGAGAGGTTCGGTGAGCAAATGAAGACCCTTTGAACTCATATTGCATGGTACCCATTCCACGGGTCTCAACTCTCCAGGTTTAAGGGATTCTTACTTCAGCTAAAACATGCATGTGGAACCCAGAGTATGATCCACACTAACACTTCCCCGAAGTCTTAACCTAACCCATCCCCTAGTCCAAACCCGTACGCTAACATTAACCCGTGCCCTCACACGTACGCTCCCCCTAAACCGTTGTCGTACCCTCACCTGGACCCTAAACCGTCCCCATCCCCTAACGCTAACCCTAGCCCGAACCCTAACCCTAACCCTTCCCCGAAGCCTTCCCCTCACCCGTCCCCTAATCCTAACCCGTACGCTAACACTAACCCATGCCCTCACACGTACGCTCCCCCTAATCTGTTGTCGTACCCTCAACTGGACCCTAAACCGTCCCCGTCGCCTAACCCTAACCCTAGCCCGAACCCTAACCCTAACCCTTCCGCGAAGCCTTCCCCTCACCCGTGCCCTAATCCTAATCCGTACGCTAACACTAACCCGTGCCCTCACGCGTACGCTCCCCCTAAGCCGTTGTTGTACCCTCACCTGGACCCTAAACCGTCCCCGTCCCCTAACCCTAACCCTAGCCCCAACCCTAACCCTAACCCTTCCCCGAAGCGTTCCCCTCACCCGTCCTTTAATCCTAACCCGTACACTAACACTAACCCATGCCCTCACATGTACGCTCCCCCTAAACCGTTTTCGTACACTCACCTGGATCCTAAACCGTCCCCGTCCCCTAAGCCTAACCCTGGCCCGAACCCTAACCCTAACCCTTCCCGAAGCCTTCCCCTCACCCGTCCCCTAATCCTAACCCGTACGCTAACACTAACCCGTGCCCTCACTCGTACGCTCCCCCTAAACCATTGTCCTACCCTCACCTGGACCCTAAACCGTCCCCGTCCCCTAACCCTAACCGTAGCCCGAACCCTAACCCTAACCCTTCACCGAAGCCTTCCCCTCATCCGTCCCCTAATCCTAACCCGTACGCTAACACTAATCCGTGCCCTCACACGTATGCTCCCCCTAAACCGTTGTCATACACTCACCTGGACCGTAACCCGTCCCCGTCCCCTAACCCTAACCCTAGCCCAAACCCTAACCCTAACCCTTCCCCTAAGCCTTCCCATCACCCGTCCCCTAATCCTAACCTGTACGCTAACACTAACCCATGCCCTCACACGTACGCTCCCCCTAAACCGTTGTCGTACCCTCACCTGGACCCTAAACCGTCCCCGTCCCCTAAACCTAACCCTAGCCCGAACCCTAACCCTAACACTTCCCCGAAGCCTTCCCCTCACCCGTCCCCTAATCCTAACCCGTACGCTAACACTAACCCATGCCCTCACACGTACGCTCCCCCTAAACCGTTGTTGTACCCTCACCTGGACCCTAAACCGTCCCCATTCCCTAACCCTAACCCTAGCCTGAACCCTAACCCTAACCCTTCCCCGAAGCCTTCCCCTCACTCGTCCCCTAATCCTAACCCGTACGCTAACACTAACCCGTGCCCTCACACGTACCCTCCTTCTAAACCGATGTCGTACCCTCACCTGGAACTTAAACCGTCCCCGTCCCCTAACCCTAACCCTAGCAGGAACCCTAACACTAACCCTTCCCAGAAGCCTTCCCCTCACCCGTCCCCTATTCCTAACCCGTACGCTAACACTAACCCATGCCCTCACACGTACGCACCCCGTAAACCGTTGTCGTACCCTAACCTGGACCCTAAACCGTCCCCGTCCCCTAAACCTAACCCTAGCCCGAACCCTAACCGTAACCCTTGCTCGAAGCCATCCCGTCACCCGTCCCCTAATCCTAACACGTACGCTAACACTAACCTGTGCCCTCACACGTACGCTCTCCCTAAACCGTTGTAGTCCCCTCAACTGGACCCTAAACCGTCCCCGTCCCCTAACCCTAACCCTTCCCCGAAGCCTTCCCCTCACCCGTCCCCTAATCCTAACCCATACGCTAACACTAACCCGTGCCCTCACACGTACGCTCCCACTAAACAGTTGTGGTACCCTCACCTGGACTCTAAACCGTCCCCGTCCCCTATCCCTAACCCTAGCCCAAACCCTAGCCCTAACCCTTCCCCGAAGCCTTCCCCTTAACCATCCCCTAATCCTAACCCGTACGCTAACACTAATCCATGCCCTCACACGTACGCTCCCCCTCAACCGTTGTCGTACCCTCACCTGGACCCTAAACCGTCCCCGTCCCCTAACACTAACCCTAGCCCGAACCCTAACCCTAACCCTTCCCCGAAGCCTTCCCCTCACCCGTCCACTAATCCTGACCCGTACGCTAACACTAACCCGGGCCCTCACACGTACGCTACCCCTAAACCGGTGTCGTACCCTCACCTGGACCCTAAACGGTCCCCGTCCCCTAACCCTAACCCTAGCCCGAACCCTAACCCTAACCCTTCCCCGAAGCCTTCCCCTCACCCGTCCCCTAATCCTAACCCGTACGCTAACACTAACCCATGCCCTCACACGTACCCTCCTTCTACACCGATGTCTTACCCTCACCTGGAATTTAAACCGTCCCCGTCCCCTAACCCTAACCCTAGCCCGAACCATAACCCTAACACTTCCCCGAAGCCTTCCCCTCACCCGTCCCCTATTCCTAATCCATACGCTAACACTAACCCATGCCCTCACACTTACGCGCCGCGTAAACCGTTGTTGTACCCTAACCTGGACCCTAAACCGTCCCCGTCCCCTAAACCTAACCCTAGCCCGAACCCTAACACTAACCCTTCCCCGAAGCCTTCCCCTCACCCGTCCCCTAATCCTAACCCGTACGCTAACACTAACCCATGCCCTCACACGTACGCTCCCCCTAAACTGTTGTCGTACCCTCACCTGGACCCTAAACCATCCCCATCCGCTAACCCTAACCCTAGCCCGAACCCTAACCCGAACCCTTCTCCGAAGCCTTCCACTCACGCGTCCCCTAATCCTAACCCGTACGCTAACAGTAACCCGTGCCCTCACACGTATGCTCCCCGTAAACCGTTGTACAGTCACCTGGACCCTAAACCATCCCCGTCCCCTAACCCTAACCCTAGCCCGAACCCTAACCCTAAAGCTTCCCCGAAGCCTTCCCATCACCTGTCCCCTAATCCTAACCCTTACGCTAACACTAACACGTGCCCTGACACGTACGCTCCCCCTAATATGTTGTCATACTCTCACCTGGACCCTAAACCGTCCCCGTCCCCTAACCCTAACCCTAGCCCGAACCCTAACCCTAACCCTTCCCCGAAGCCTTCCCCTCACCCGTCCGCTAATCCTAACCCGTATGCTAACACTAACCCGTGCCCTAACACGTACGCTCCCCCTAAACCGTTGTCGTACCATCACCTGGACTCTAAACCGTCCCTGACCCCTAACCCTAACCCTAGCCCGAACCCTAACCCTAACACTTCCCCAAAGCCTTCCCCTCACACGTCCCCTAATCCTAACCCGTACGCTAACACTAACCCATGCCGTCACACGTACGCTCCCCCTAAACCATTGTCGTACCCTCACCTGGACCCTAAACCGTCCCCGTCCCCTAACCCTAACCCTAACCCTTCCCCGAAGCCTTCCCCTCACCTGTCCCCTAATCCTAACCCGTACGCTAACACTAACCCATGCCCTCACACGTACGCTCCCCATGAACCGTTTTCGAACCCTCACCTGGACCCTAAACCGTCCCCATCCCCTAACTCTAACCCTAGCCCGAACCCAATCCCTAAAACTTCCCCGAAGCCTTCCCCTCACCCGTACCCTAATCCTAACCTGTACGCTAACACTAACCCGTGCCCTCACACGTACGATCACCCTAAACCGTTGTCGTACCCTCACCTGGACCCTAAACCGTCCCTGTCCCCTAACCCTAACCCTAGCCCGAATCCTAACCCTAACACTTCCCCAAAACCTTCCCCTCTCCCGTCCCCTAATCCTAACCTGTACACTAACACTAACCCGTGCCCTCACACGTACGCTCCCCCTAAACCGTTGTCGTACCCTCACCTGGACCCTAAACCGTCCCCGTCCCATAACCCTAACCCTAGCCTGAACCCTAACCCTATCCCTTCCCCGAAGCCTTCCCCTCACCCGTCCCCTAATCCTAACCCGTACGCTAACAGTAACCCGTGCTCTCACACGTACCCTCCCCCTATACCGTTGTCATAACCTCACCTGGACCCTAAACCGTCCCCGTCCCCTAAACCTAACCCTAGCCTGAACCCTAACCCTAACCCTTCCCCGAAGCCTTCCCCTCACCCGTCCCCTAATCCTAACCCGTATGCTAACACTAACCCGTGCCCTCACACGTACGCTCCCCCTAAACCGTTGTCGTACACTCACCTGGACTCTAAACCGTCCCTGACACCTAACCCTAACCCTAGCCCGAACCCTAACCCTAACACTTCCCCGAAGCCTTCCCCTCACACGTCCCCTAATACTAACCCGTACGCTAACACTAACCCATGCCCTCACACGTACGCTCCCCGTAATCTGTTGTCGTACACTCACCTGGACTCTAAACCGTCCCCGTCCCCTAACCCTAACCCTAGCCTGAACCCTAACCCTAACCCTTCCCCGAAGCCTTCCCCTCACCCGTCCCCTAATCCTAAACCGTACGTTAACACTAAACAGTGCCCTCACACGTACGTTCCCCCTAAACTGTTGTCGTACCCTCACCTGGACCCTAAACCGTCCCCGTCCCCTAAGCCTAACCCTAGCCCGAACCCTAACCTTAACCCTTCCCCGAAGCCTTCCCCTAACCCGTCCCCTAATCCTAACCCGTACGCTAACCCTAACCCGTGCCCTCACGCGTATGGTCCCCCTAAACGGCTGTACCCTCACCTGGACCCTAAACCATCCCCGTCCCCTAACCCTAACCATAGCCGGAACCCTAATCCTAAAGCTTCCCCGAAGCCTTCCCCTCACCCGTCCCCTAATCCTAACCCGTACGCTAACACAAACCCGTGCCCTCACACGTACGCTCCCCCTAAACCGTTGTCATACACTCAACTGGACCCTAAACCGTCCCCGTCCCCTAACCCTAACCCTAGCCCGAACCCTAACCCTAACCCTTCCTCGAAGCCTTCCCCTCACCCGTCCCCTAATCCTAACATGTACGCTAACACTAACTCGTGCTCTCACACGTACGCTCCCCCTAAACCGTTGTCGTACTCTCACCTGAACCCTAAACCGTCCCCGTCCCCTAAACCTAACCCTAGCCCAAACCCTAACCCTAACACTTCCCCGATGCGTTCCCCTCACCCGTCCACTAATCCTAACCCGTATGCTAACACTAACCTGTGCCCTCACACGTACGCTCCCCCTAAACCGTTGTCGTACCCTCACCTGGACTCTAAACCGTCCCTGACCCCTAACCTTAATCCTAGCCTGAACCCTAACCCTAACAGTTCCCCGAAGCCTTCCCCTCACACGTCTGCTAATCCTAACCCGTACGCTAACACTAACCCATGCCCTCACACGTACGCTCAACCGAAACCGTTGTCGTACCCTCACCTGGACCCTAAACCGTCCCCGTCCCCTAACCCTAACCCTAGCCCGAACCCTAACCCTAAAGCTTCCCGAAGCCTTCCCCTCACCCGTCCCCTAATCCTAACCCGTACACTAACACTAACCCGTGCCCTCACATGTACGCTCCCCCTAAACCGTTGTTGTAACCTCACCTGGACCGTAAACCGTCCCCATCCCCTAAACCTAACCCTAGCCCGTACCCTAACCCTAACACTTCCCCGAAGCCTTCCCCTCACCCGAACCCTAATCCTAACCCATACGCTAACACTAACCCATGCCCTCACACGTACGCTCCCTCTAAACCGTTGTCGTACCCTCACCTAGACCCTAAACCGTCCCCGTCCCCTAACCCTAACCCTAGCCCGAAACCTAACCCTAACCCTTCCCCGAAGCCTTCCCCTCACCCATCCCCTAATCCTAACCCGTACGCAAACAGTAACCCATGGTCTCACACGTACGGTCACCGTAAACCGTTGTCGTACCCTCAACTGGAACCTAAACCCTCCCCGTCCCCTAACCCTAACCCTAGCCCGAACCCTAACCCTAACCCTTCCCCGAAGCCTTCCCCTCACCCGTCCCCTAATCCTAACCCGTACGCTAACAGTAACCCGTGCCCTCACACGTACGCTCCCCCTAAAACGATGTCGTACCCTCACCTGGACCCTAAACCATCCCCGTCCCCTAACCCTAACCCTAACCCTTCCCCGAAGCCTTCCCCTCACCCGTCCCCTAATCCTAACCCGTACGCTAACACTAACCCATACCCTCACCCGTACGCTCCCCCTAAACCATTGTCGTACCCTCAACTGGACCCTAAACCGTCCCCGTCCCCTAACCCTAACCCTAGCCTGAACCCTAACCCTAACCCTTCCCCGAAGCCTTCCCCTCACCCGTCCCCTAATCCTAAGCTGTACGCTAACCCTAACCCGTGCCCTCACGTGTACGGTCTCCCTAAACCATTGTACCCTCACCTGGACCATAAACCGTCCCCGTCACCTAACCCTAACCCTAGCCGGAACCCTAACCCTAAACCTTCCCCGAAGCCTTCCTCTCACCCGTCCCCTAATCCTAACCCATATGCTAACACTAACCAGTGCCCTCACACGTACGCTCCCCCTAAACCGTTGTCATACACTCACCTGGACCCTAAACTGTCCCCGTCCCCTAACTCTAACCCTAGCCCAAACCCTAACCCTAACCCTTCCTCGAAGCCTTCCCCTCACCCGTCCCCTAATCCTAACCCGTACGCTAACACTAACCCGTGCTCTCACACGAACGCTCCCCCTAAACCGTTGTCGTACACTCACCTGGACCCTAAACCGTCCCCGTCCCCTAAACCTAACCCTAGCCCGAACCCTAACCCTAACCCTTCCCCGAAGCGTTCCCCTCACCCGTCCGCTAATCCTAACCCGTATGCTAACACTAACCCATGCCCTCACACGTACGCTCCCCCTAAACCGTTGTCGTACCCTCACCTGGACTCTAAACCATCCCTGACCCCTAACCCTAACCCTAGCCCGAACCCTAACCCTAACACTTCCCCGAAGCCTTCCCCTCACACGTCCCCTAATCCTAACCCGTACGCTAACACTAACCCATGCCCTCACACGTACGCTCCCCCTAAACCGTTGTCGTACCCTCACCTGGACCCTAAACCATCCCCGTCCCCTAACCCTAACCCTAGCCCGAACCCTAACCCTAAAACTTCCCTGAAGCCTTCCCCTCACCCGTCCCCTAATCCTAACCCGTACGCTAACACTAACCCGTGCCCTCACATGTACGCTCCCCCTAAACCGTTGTCGTACCCTCACCTGTAACCTAAACCGTCCCCGTCCCCTAACCCTAAACCTAGCCCGAACCCTAACCCTAACACTTCCCCGAAGCATTCCCCTCACACGTCCCCTAATCCTAACCCGTACATTAACACTAACCCATGCCCTCACACGTACGCTCCCACTAAACCGTTGTTGTATGCTCACCTGGACCCTAAACCATCCCCGTCCCCTAACCCTAACTCTAGACCGAACCCTAACCCTAACCCTTCCCCGATGCCTTCCACTCAGCCGTCCCCTAATCCTAACCCGTATGCTAACACTAACCCGTGCCCTCACACGTACGCTCCCCCTAAACCGTTGTCGTACCCTCACCTGGACCCTAAACCGTCCCCGTCCCCTAACACTAACCCTAGCCCGAACACTAACCCTAACACTTCCCCGAAGCCTTCCCCTCACCCGTCCCCTAATCCTAAACCGTACGCTAACACTAACCCGTGCCCTCACACGTACGCCCCCTCTAAACCGTTGTCGTACCCTCACCTGGACCCTAAACCGTCCCCGTCACCTAACCCTAACCCTAGCCCGAACCCTAACACTAACCCTTCCCCAAAGCCTTCCCCTCACCCGTCCCCTAAACCTAACCCGTACGCAAACACTAACCCATGGTCTCACACGTACGCTCACCCTAAACCGTTGTCGTACCCTCACCTGGACCCTAAACCGTCCCCGTCCCCTAACCCTAACCCTAGCCCGAAACCTAACCCTAACCCTTCCCCGAAGCCTTCCCCTCACCCATCCCCTAATCCTAACCCGTACGCAAACAGTAACCCATGGTCTCACACGTACGGTCACCGTAAACCGTTGTCGTACCCTCAACTGGAACCTAAACCCTCCCCGTCCCCTAACCCTAACCCTAGCCCGAACCCTAACCCTAACCCTTCCCCGAAGCCTTCCCCTCACCCGTCCCCTAATCCTAACCCGTACGCTAACAGTAACCCGTGCCCTCACACGTACGCTCCCCCTAAAACGATGTCGTACCCTCACCTGGACCCTAAACCATCCCCGTCCCCTAACCCTAACCCTAACCCTTCCCCGAAGCCTTCCCCTCACCCGTCCCCTAATCCTAACCCGTACGCTAACACTAACCCATACCCTCACCCGTACGCTCCCCCTAAACCGTTGTCGTACCCTCAACTGGACCCTAAACTGTCCCCGTCCCCTAACCCTAACCCTAGCCTGAACCCTAACCCTAACCCTTCCCCGAAGCCTTCCCCTCACCCGTCCCCTAATCCTAAGCTGTACGCTAACCCTAACCCGTGCCCTCACGTGTACGGTCTCCCTAAACCATTGTACCCTCACCTGGACCATAAACCGTCCCCGTCACCTAACCCTAACCCTAGCCGGAACCCTAACCCTAAACCTTCCCCGAAGCCTTCCTCTCACCCGTCCCCTAATCCTAACCCATATGCTAACACTAACCAGTGCCCTCACACGTACGCTCCCCCTAAACCGTTGTCATACACTCACCTGGACCCTAAACTGTCCCCGTCCCCTAACTCTAACCCTAGCCCAAACCCTAACCCTAACCCTTCCTCGAAGCCTTCCCCTCACCCGTCCCCTAATCCTAACCCGTACGCTAACACTAACCCGTGCTCTCACACGAACGCTCCCCCTAAACCGTTGTCGTACACTCACCTGGACCCTAAACCGTCCCCGTCCCCTAAACCTAACCCTAGCCCGAACCCTAACCCTAACCCTTCCCCGAAGCGTTCCCCTCACCCGTCCGCTAATCCTAACCCGTATGCTAACACTAACCCATGCCCTCACACGTACGCTCCCCCTAAACCGTTGTCGTACCCTCACCTGGACTCTAAACCATCCCTGACCCCTAACCCTAACCCTAGCCCGAACCCTAACCCTAACACTTCCCCGAAGCCTTCCCCTCACACGTCCCCTAATCCTAACCCGTACGCTAACACTAACCCATGCCCTCACACGTACGCTCCCCCTAAACCGTTGTCGTACCCTCACCTGGACCCTAAACCATCCCCGTCCCCTAACCCTAACCCTAGCCCGAACCCTAACCCTAAAACTTCCCTGAAGCCTTCCCCTCACCCGTCCCCTAATCCTAACCCGTACGCTAACACTAACCCGTGCCCTCACATGTACGCTCCCCCTAAACCGTTGTCGTACCCTCACCTGTAACCTAAACCGTCCCCGTCCCCTAACCCTAAACCTAGCCCGAACCCTAACCCTAACACTTCCCCGAAGCATTCCCCTCACACGTCCCCTAATCCTAACCCGTACATTAACACTAACCCATGCCCTCACACGTACGCTCCCACTAAACCGTTGTTGTATGCTCACCTGGACCCTAAACCATCCCCGTCCCCTAACCCTAACTCTAGACCGAACCCTAACCCTAACCCTTCCCCGATGCCTTCCACTCAGCCGTCCCCTAATCCTAACCCGTATGCTAACACTAACCCGTGCCCTCACACGTACGCTCCCCCTAAACCGTTGTCGTACCCTCACCTGGACCCTAAACCGTCCCCGTCCCCTAACACTAACCCTAGCCCGAACACTAACCCTAACACTTCCCCGAAGCCTTCCCCTCACCCGTCCCCTAATCCTAAACCGTACGCTAACACTAACCCGTGCCCTCACACGTACGCCCCCTCTAAACCGTTGTCGTACCCTCACCTGGACCCTAAACCGTCCCCGTCACCTAACCCTAACCCTAGCCCGAACCCTAACACTAACCCTTCCCCGAAGCCTTCCCCTCACCCGTCCCCTAAACCTAACCCGTACGCAAACACTAACCCATGGTCTCACACGTACGCTCACCCTAAACCGTTGTCGTACCCTCACCTGGACCCTAAACCGTCCCCGTCCCCTAACCCTAACCCTAGCCCGAACACTAACCCTAACCCTTCCCCGAAGCCTTCCCCTCACCCGTCTCCTAATCCTAACCCGTATGCTAAAACTAACACATGCCCTCACACGTACGCTCCACATGAACCGTTGTCGTACCCTCACCTGGACCCTAAACCGTCCCCGTCACTAACCCTAACCCGAGCCCGAACCCTAAACTTAACCCTTCCCCGAAGCCTTCACCTCACCCGTCCCCTAATCCTAACCCGTACACTAACACTAACCCATGCCCTCACACGTACGCTCCCCCTAAACTGTTGTCGTACCCTCACCTGGACCCTAAACCGTCCCCGTCCCCTAACCCTAACCCTAGACCGAACCCTAACCCTAACCCTTCCCCGAAGCCTTCCCCTCACCCGTCCCCTAATCCTAACAGGTACGCTAACCCTAACCCGTGCCCTCACGCGTACGGTCCCTCTAAACCGTTGTACCCTCACCTGGACCCTAAACCGTCCCCGTCCCCTAACCCTAACCCTAGCCGGAACCCTAACCCTAAACCTTCCCCGAAGCCTTCCCCTCACCCGTCCCCTAATCCTAACCCGTACGCTAACACTAACCCATGCCCTCACATGTACGCTCCCCCTAAACCGTTGTCATACACTCACCTGGACCCTAAACCGTCCCCGTCCCCTAACCCTAACCCTAGCCCGAACCCTAACCCTAACCCTTCCCCGAAGGCTTCCCCTCACCCGTCCCCTAATCCTAACCCGTACGCAAACACTAACCCATGGTCTCACACGTACGGTCACCCTAAACCGTTGTCGTACCCTCACCTGGACCCTAAATCCTCCCCGTCCCCTAACCCTAACCCTAGCCCGAACCCTAACCCTAACCCTTCCCTGAAGCCTTCCCCTCACCCATCCCCTAATCCTAACCCGTACGCTAACAGTAACCCGTGCCCTCACACGTACGCTCCCCCTAAAACGTTGTCGTACCCTCACCTGGACCCTAAACCATCCCTGTCCCCGTCCCCTAACCCTAAACCTAATCCTTCCCCGAAGCCTTCCCCTCAGCCGTCCCCTAATCCTACCCCGTACGCTAACACTAACCCATGCCCTCACATGTACGCTCCCCCTAAACCGTTGTCGTACCCTCACCTGGACCCTAAACCGTCCCCGTCCCCTAACCCTAACCCTAGCCTGAACCCTAACGCTAACACTTCCCTGAAGCCTTCCCCTCACCCATCCCCTAATCCTAACCCTTACGATAACACTAACCCGTGCCCTCACACGTACGCTCCCCATGAACCGTTTTCGTACCCTCACCTGGACCCTAAACCGTCACCATCCCCTAACTCTAACCCTAGCCCGAACCCAATCCCTAAAACTTCCCCGAAGCCTTCCCCTCACCCATACCCTAATCCTAACCTGTACGCTAACACTAACCTGTGCCCTCACACGTACGCTCACCCTAAACCGTTGTCGTACCCTCACCTGGACCCTAAACCGTCCCCGTCCCCTAACACTAACCCTAGCCCGAATCCTAACCCTAACACTTCCCCGAAACCTTCCCCTCACCCGTCCCCTAATCCTAACCCGTACACTAACACTAACCCGTGCCCTCACACGTACGCTCCCCCTAAACCGTTGTCGTACCCTCACCTGGACCCTAAACCGTCCCCGTCCCATAACCCTAACCCTAGCCTGAACCATAACCCTAACCCTTCCCCGAAGCCTTCCCCTCACCCGTCCCCTAATCCTAACCCATACGCTAACAGTAACCCGTGCTCTCACACGTACCCTCCCCCTATACCGTTGTCGTACCCTCACCTGGACCCTAAACCGTCCCCGTCCCATAACCCTAACCCTAGCCTGAACCCTAACCCTAACCCTTCCCTGAAGCCTTCCCCTCACTCGTCCCCTAATCCTAACCCGTACACAAACACTAACCCATGGTCTCACACGTACGCTCACCCTAAACCGTTGTCGTACCCTCACCTGGACCCTAAACCCTCCCCGTACCCTAACCGTAACCCTAACCCTAGCCCGAACCCTAACACTAACCCTTCCTCGAAGCCTTCCCCTCACCCGTCCCCTAATCCTAACCCGTACGCTAACACTAACCAGTGCCCTCACAGGTACACTCCCCCTAAACCTTTGTCATACACTCACCTGGACCCTAAACCGTCCCCGTCCCCTAACCCTAACCCTAGCCCGAACACTAACCCTAACCCTTCCTCGAAGCCTTCCCCTCACCCGTCCCCTAATCCTAACCCGTATGCTAACACTAACCCATGCCCTCACACGTAGGCTCCCCCTAAACCGTTGTCGTACCCTCACCTGGACCCTAAACTGTCCCCTTCCCCTAACCCTAACCCTAGCCCGAACCCTAACCCTAAACCTTACCCGAAGCCTTCCCCTCACCCGTCCCCTAATCGTAACCCGTACACTAACACTAACCCGTGGCCTCACATGTACGCTCCCCCTAAACCGTTGTCGTAACCTCACCTGGATCATAAACCGTCCCCATCCCTTAACCCTAACCCTAGCCCGAACCCTAACCCTAACCCTTCCCCGAAGCCTTCCCCTCACCAGTCCCCTAATCCTAACCCGTACGCTAACACTAACCTGTGCCCTCACACGTACGCTCCCCCTAAACCGTTGTCGTACCCTCACCTGAACCCTAAACCGTCCCCGTCCCCTAACACTAAACCTAGCCCGAACCCTAACCCTAACCCTTCCCCGAAGCCTTCCCCTCACCCGTCCCCTAATCCTAACCCGTACATTAACACTAACCCGTGCCCTCACACCTACGCTCCACCTAAACCGTTGTCGTACTCTCACCTGGACCCTAAACCATCCCCGTCCCCTAACCCTAACCCTAGACCGAACCCTAACCCTAAACCTTCCACGACGCCTTCCCCTCACCCTTCCCCTAAACCTAACCCGAATGCTAACACTAACCCGTGCCCTCACACGTACGCTCCCCCTAAACTGTTGTCGTACCCTCACCTGGACCCTAAACAGTCCCCGTCCCCTAACACTAACCCTAGCCCGAACACTAACCCTAACCCTTCCCCAAAGCCTTCCACTCACCCGTCACCTAATCCTAACCCGTACGCTAACACTAACCCGTGCCCTCACACGTACGCTCCCTCTAAACCGTTGTCGTACCCTCACCTGGACCCTAAACCGTCCCCATCCCCTAACCCTAACCCTAGCCCGAACCCTAACCCTAACCCTTGCCCGAAGCCTTCCCCTCACCCGTCCCCTAATCCTAACCCGTATGCTAACCCTAACCCGTGCCCTCACGCGTACGGTCCCCCTAAACCGTTGTACCCTCACCTGGACCCTAAACCGTCCCCGTCCCCTAACGCTAACCCTAGCCGGAACCCTAACCCTAAACCTTCCCCGAAGCCTTCCCCTCACCCGTCCCATAATCCTAACCCGTACGCTAACACTAACCAGTGCCCTCACACGTACGCTCCCCCTAAACCGTTGTCATACACTCACCTGGACCCTAAACCGTCCCCGTCCCCTAACACTAACCCTAGCCCGAACCCTAACCCTAACCCTTCCTCGAAGCCTTCCCCTCACCCGTCCTCTAATCCTAACACGTACGCTAACACTAACCCGTGCTCTCACACGTACGCTCCCCCTAAACCGTTGTCGTAACCTCACCTGGACCATAAACCGTCCCCATCCCCTAACCCTAACCCTAGCCCGAACCCTAACCCTAACCCTTCCCCGAAGCCTTCCCCTCACCAGTCCCCTAATCCTAACCCGTACGCTAACACTAACCCGTGCCCTCACACGTACGCTCCCCCTAAACCGTTGTCGTACCCTCACCTGAACCCTAAACCGTCCCCGTCCCCTAACACTAAACCTAGCCCGAACCCTAACCCTAACCCTTCCCCGAAGCCTTCCCCTCACCCGTCCCCTAATCCTAACCCGTACATTAACACTAACCCGTGCCCTCACACCTACGCTCCCCCTAAACCGTTGTCGTATTCTCACCTGGACCCTAAACCATCCCCGTCCCCTAACCCTAACCCTAGACCGAACCCTAACCTTAACCCTTCCCCGACGCCTTCCCCTCACCCGTCCCCTAATCCTAACCCGAATGCTAACACTAACCCGTGCCCTCACACGTACGCTCCCCCTAAACTGTTGTCGTACCCTCACCTGGACCCTAAACCGTCCCCGTCCCCTAACACTAACCCTAGCCCGAACACTAACCCTAACCCTTCCCCGAAGCCTTCCACTCACCCGTCCCCTAATCCTAACCCGTACGCTAACACTAACCCGTGCCCTCACACGTACGCTCCCTCTAAACCGTTGTCGTACCCTCACCTGGACCCTAAACCGTCCCCGTCCCCTAACCCTAACCCTAGCCCGAACCCTAACCCTAACCCTTGCCCGAAGCCTTCCACTCACCCGTCCCCTAATCCTAACCCGTATGCTAACCCTAACCCGTGCCCTCACGCGTACGGTCCCCCTAAACCGTTGTACCCTCACCTGGACCCTAAACCGTCCCCGTCCCCTAACCCTAACCCTAGCCGGAAACCTAACCCTAAACCTTCCCCGAAGCCTTCCCCTCACCCGTCCCATAATCCTAACCCGTACGCTAACACTAACCAGTGCCCTCACACGTACGCTCCCCCTAAAACGTTGTCATACACTCACCTGGACCCTAAACCGTCCCCGTCCCCTAACCCTAAACCTAGCCCGAACCCTAACTCTAACCCTTCCTCGAAGCCTTCCCCTCACCCGTCCTCTAATCCTAACACGTACGCTAACACTAACCCGTGCTCTCACACGTACGCTCCCCCTAAACCGTTGTCGTACTCTCACCTGGACCCTAAACCGTCACCGTCCCCTAAACCTAACCCTAGCCCAAACCCTAAACCTAACCCTTCCCCGAAGCGTTCCCCTCACCCGTCCGCTAATCCTAACCCATATGCTAACACTAACCCGTGCCCTCACACGTACGCTCCCCCTAAACCGTTGTCGTACCTCACCTGGACTCTAAACCGTCCCTGACCCCTAACCCTAACCCTAGCCCGAACCCTAACCCTAACCCTTCCCTGAAGCCTTCCCCTCACCCGTCCCCTAATCCTAACCCGTACGCTAACACAAACCCGTGCCCTCACACGTACGCTCCCCCTAAACTGTTGTCGTACCCTCACCTGGAGCCTAAACCGTCCCCGTCCCCTAACCATAACCCTAGACCGAACACTAACCCTAACCCTTCCCCGAAGCCTTCCCCTCACCCGTCCCCTAACCCTAACCCGTACGCTAACCCTAACCCGTGCCCTCACGCGTACGGTCCCGCTAAACCGTTGTACCCTCACCTGACCCTAAACCGTCCCCGTCCCCTAACCCTAACCCTAGCCGGAACCCTAACCCTAAACCTTCCCCGAAGCCTTCCCCTCACCCGTCCCCTAATCCTAACCCGTACACTAACACTAACCCGTGCCCTCACACGTACCCTCCCCCTGAACCGTTGTCGTACCCTCACCTGTACCCTAAACTGTCCCCGTATCCTAACCCTAACCCTAGCCCGAACCCTAACCCTAACCCTTCCCTGAAGCCTTCCCCTCACCCGTCCCCAATCCTAACCCGTACGGTAACACTAACCCGTGCCCTCACACGTACGCTTCCCCTAAACCGTTGTAGTACCCTCACCTGGACTCTAAACCGTCCCTGACCCCTAACCCTAACCCTAGCCCGAACCCTAACCCTAACAGTTCCCCGAAGCCTTCCCCTCACACGTCCCCTAATCCTAACCCATACGCTAACACTAACACATGCCCTCACACGTACGCTCCCCCTAAACCGTTGTCATACCCTCAACTGGACCCTAAACCGTCCCCGTCCCCTAACCCTAACCCTAGCCCGAACCCTTACTTTAACCCTTCCCCGAAGCCTTCCCCTCACCCGTCCCCTAATCCTAACCCGTACACTAACACTAACCCGTGCCCTCACATGTACGCTCCCCCTAAACGGTTGTCGTACCCTCACCTTGACCCTAAACTGTCCCCGTCCCCTAACCCTAACCCTAGCCCGAACCCTTACTTTAACCCTTCCCCGAAGCCTTCCCCTCACCCGTCCCCTAATCGTAACCCGTACGCTAACACTAACTAGTGCCCTCACACGTACGCTCCCCCTAAACCGTTGTCATACACTCACCTGGACCCTAAACCGTCCCTGTCCCCTAACCCTAACCCTAGCCTGAACCCTAACCCTAACACTTCCTCGAAGCCTTCCCCTCACCCGTCCCCTAATCTTAACCCGTACACTAACACTAACCAGTGCCCTCACACGTACGCTCCCCCTAAACCGTTGTCGTAGTCTCACCTGGACCCTAAACCGTCCCCGTCCCCTAAACATAACCCTAGCCCGAACCCTAACCCTAACCCTTCTCCGAAGCCTTCCCCTCACCCGTCCGCTAAACCTAAAACGTATGCTAACACTAACCCGTGCCCTCACACGTACCCTCACCCTAAACCATTGTCGTACCCTCACCTGGACTCTAAACCGTCCCTGACCCCTAACCCTAACCCTAGCCCGAACCCTAACCCTAACAGTTCCCCGAAGCCTTCCCCTCACACGTCCCCTAATCCTAACCCATACGCTAACACTAACCCATGCCCTCACACGTACGCTCCCCCTAAACCGTTGTCATACCCTCAGCTGGACCCTAAACCGTCCCCGTCCCCTAACCCTAACCCTAGGCCGAACCCTTACTTTAACCTTCCCCGAAGCCTTCCCCTCACCCGTCCCCTAATCCCAACCCGTACACTAACACTAACCCGTGCCCTCACATGTACGCTCCCCCTAAATCGTTGTCGTACCCTCACCTGGACCCTAAACTGTCCCCGTCCCCTAACCCTAACCCTAGCCCGAACCCTAACCCTAACCCTTCCTCGAAGCCTTCCCCTCAACCGTCCCCTATTCCTAACCCGTACGCTAACACTAACCCGTTCCCTCACACGTACGCTCACCCTAAACTGTTGTCGTACCTTCACCTGTACCCTAAATCGTCCCCGTCCCCTAACCCTAAACCTAGCCCGAACCCTAACCCTAACCCTTACCCGAAGCCTTCCCCTCACCCGTCCCCTAATCCTAACCCATACGTTAACACTAACCTGTGCCCTCACACGTACGCTCCCTCTAACCGTTGTCGTACCCTCACCTGGATCCTAAACCGTCCCCGTCCCCTAACCCTATCCCTAACCCTAACCCTTCCCCGAAGCCTTCCCCTCACCCGTCCCCTAATCCTAACCCGTACGCTAACACTAACCCATGCCCTCACACATACGCTCCCCCTAAACCGTTGTCGTACCCTCACCTGGACCCTAAAACGTCCCCGTCCCCTAAACCTAACCCTAGCCCGAACCCTAACCCTAACCCTTCTCCGAAGCCTTCACCTCACCCGTCCCCTAATCCTAACCCGTACGCTAACACTAACCCGTGCCCTCACACGTACGCTCCCTCTAAACCGTTGTCGTACCCTCACCTGTACCCTAAACCGTCCCCGTCCCCTAACCCTAACCCTAGCCCGAACCCTAACCCTAACCCTTGCCCGAAGCCTTCCACTCACCCGTCCCCTAATCCTAACCCGTATGCTAACCCTAACCCGTGCCCTCACGCGTACGGTCCCCCTAAACCGTTGTACCCTCACCTGGACCCTAAACCGTCCCCGTCCCCTAACCCTAACCCTAGCCGGAAACCTAACCCTAAACCTTCCCCGAAGCCTTCCCCTCACCCGTCCCATAATCCTAACCCGTACGCTAACACTAAACAGTGCCCTCACACGTACGCTCCCCCTAAAACGTTGTCATACACTCACCTGGACCCTAAACCGTCCCCGTCCCCTAACCCTAAACCTAGCCCGAACCCTAACCCTAACCCTTCCTCGAAGCCTTCCCCTCACCCGTCCTCTAATCCTAACACGTACGCTAACACTAACCCGTGCTCTCACACGTACGCTCCCCCTAAACCGTTGTCGTACTCTCACCTGGACCCTAAACCGTCACCCTCCCCTAAACCTAACCCTAGCCCAAACCCTAAACCTAACCCTTCCCCGAAGCGTTCCCCTCACCCGTCCGCTAATCCTAACCCATATGCTAACACTAACCCGTGCCCTCACACGTACGCTCCCCCTAAACCGTTGTCGTACCTCACCTGGACTCTAAACCGTCCCTGACCCCTAACCCTAACCCTAGCCCGAACCCTAACCCTAAACCTTCCCTGAAGCCTTCCCCTCACCCGTCCCCTAATCCTAACCCGTACGCTAACACAAACCCGTGCCCTCACACGTACGCTCCCCCTAAACTGTTGTCGTACCCTCACCTGGAGCCTAAACCGTCCCCGTCCCCTAACCATAACCCTAGACCGAACACTAACCCTAACCCTTCCCCGAAGCCTTCCCCTCACCCGTCCCCTAACCCTAACCCGTACGCTAACCCTAACCCGTGCCCTCACGCGTACGGTCCCGCTAAACCGTTGTACCCTCACCTGACCCTAAACCATCCCCGTCCCCTAACCCTAACCCTAGCCGGAACCCTAACCCTAAACCTTCCCCGAAGCCTTCCCCTCACCCGTCCCCTAATCCTAACCCGTACACTAACACTAACCCGTGCCCTCACACGTACCCTCCCCCTGAACCGTTGTCGTACCCTCACCTGTACCCTAAACTGTCCCCGTATCCTAACCCTAACCCTAGCCCGAACCCTAACCCTAACCCTTCCCTGAAGCCTTCCCCTCACCCGTCCCCAATCCTAACCCGTACGGTAACACTAACCCGTGCCCTCACACGTACGCTTCCCCTAAACCGTTGTAGTACCCTCACCTGGACTCTAAACCGTCCCTGACCCCTAACCCTAACCCTAGCCCGAACCCTAACCCTAACAGTTCCCCGAAGCCTTCCCCTCACACGTCCCCTAATCCTAACCCATACGCTAACACTAACACATGCCCTCACACGTACGCTCCCCCTAAACCGTTGTCATACCCTCAACTGGACCCTAAACCGTCCCCGTCCCCTAACCCTAACCCTAGCCCGAACCCTTACTTTAACCCTTCCCCGAAGCCTTCCCCTCACCCGTCCCCTAATCCTAACCCGTACACTAACACTAACCCGTGCCCTCACATGTACGCTCCCCCTAAACGGTTGTCGTACCCTCACCTGGACCCTAAACTGTCCCCGTCCCCTAACCCTAACCCTAGCCCGAACCCTTACTTTAACCCTTCCCCGAAGCCTTCCCCTCACCCGTCCCCTAATCGTAACCCGTACGCTAACACTAACCAGTGCCCTCACACGTACGCTCCCCCTAAACCGTTGTCATACACTCACCTGGACCCTAAACCGTCCCTGTCCCCTAACCCTAACCCTAGCCTGAACCCTAACCCTAACACTTCCTCGAAGCCTTCCCCTCACCCGTCCCCTAATCCTAACCCGTACACTAACACTAACCCATGCCCTCACACGTACGCTCCCCCTAAACCGTTGTCGTAGTCTCACCTGGACCCTAAACCGTCCCCGTCCCCTAAACCTAACCCTAGCCCGAACCCTAACCCTAACCCTTCTCCGAAGCCTTCACCTCACCCGTCCCCTAATCCTAACCCGTACGCTAACACTAACCCGTGCCCTCACACGTACACTCCCCCTAAACCGTTGTACCCTCAACTGGACCCTAAACCGTCCATGTCCCCTAACCCAAACCCTAGCCCGAACCCTAACCCTAACCCTTCCCCGAAGTCTTCCCCTCACCCGTCCCCTAATCCTAACCCGTATGCTAAATCTAACACGTGCCCTCACACGTACGCTCCCCGTGAAATGTTGTTGTACCCTCATCTGGACCCTAAACAGTCCCCGTTCCCTAACCCTAACCCTAGCCCGAACCCTAACCTTAACCCTTCCCCGAAGCCTTCCCCTCACCCGTCCCCTAATCCTAACCCGTACACTAACACTAACCCGTGCCCTCACATGTACGCTCCCCCTAAACCGTTGTCATAACCTCACCTGGACCGTAAACCGTCCCCGTCCCCTAACCCTAACCCTAGCCCGAACCCTAACCCTAACCCTTCCCCGAAGCCTTCCCCTCACCCGTCCCCTAATCCTAACCCGTACGCTAACACTAACCTGTGCCCTCACACATACGCTCACCCTAAACCGTTGTCGTACCCTCACCTGTACCCTACACCGTCCCCGTCCCCTAACCCTAACCCTAGCCCGAACCCTAACCCTAATCCTTCCCCGAAGCCTTCCCCCACACATCCACTAATCCTAACCCGTACGTTAACACTAACCCTTGCCCTCACACGTATGCTCCCCCTACACCGTTGTCGTACCCTCACCTGGACCCTAAACCGTCCCCGTCCCCTAACCCTAACCCTAACCCTAACCCTTCCCCAAAGCCTTCCCCTCACCCTTCCCCTAATCCTAACCCGTACGCTAACCCTAACCCGTGCCCTCACTCGTACGGTCCCCCTAAGCCGTTGTACCCTCACCTGACCCTAAACCGTCCCCGTCCCCTAACCCTAACCCTAGCTGGAACCCTAAACCTAAACCTTCCCCGAAGCCTTCCCCTCACCCGTCCCCTAATCCTAACCCGTACGCTAACACTAACCAGTGCCCTCACACGTACACTCCCCCTAAACCGTTGTCATACACTCACCTGGACCCTAAACCGTCCCCTAACCCTAACCCTAACCCTAGCCCAAACCCTAACCCTAACCCTTCCTCGAAGCCTTCCCCTCACCCGTCCCCTAATCCTAACCCGTACGCTAACACTAACCCGTGCTCTCACACGTACGCTACCCCTAAACCGTTGTCGTACTCTCACCTGGACCCTAAACCGTCCCCGTCCCCTAAACCTAACCCTAGCCTGAACCCTAACCCTAACACTTCCCCGAAGCGTTCCCCTCAGCCGTCCGCTAATCCTAACCCGTATGCTAACACTAACCCGTGCCCTCACACGTACGCTCCCCCTAAACCGTTGTCGTACCCTCACCTGGACCCTAAACCATCCCCTTCCCCTAACGCTAACCCTAGCCCGAACCCTAACCCTAACCCTTCCCCGAAGCCTTCCCCTCACCCGTCCCCTAATCCTAACCCGTACACTAACACTAACCCGTGCCCTCACATGTACGCTCGCCCTAAACCGTTGTCGTAATCTCACCTGGACCGTAAACCGTCCCCATTCCCTAACCCTAACCCTAGCCCGAACCCTAACCCTAACCCTTCCCCGAAGCCTTCCCCTCACCCGTCCCCTAATCCTAACCCTTACGCTAACACTAACCCGTGGCCTCACACGTACGCTCCCCCTAAACCGTTGTCGTACCCTCACCTGTACCCTAAACCGTCCCCATCCCCTAACCCTAAACCTAGCCCGAACCCTAACCCTAACCCTTCCCCGAAGCCTTCCCCTCTCCCGTCCCCTAAGCCTAACCCGTACATTAACACTAACCCGTGCCCTCACACGTACGCTCCCCCTAAACCGTTGTCGTATGCTCACCTGGACCCTAAACCATCCCCGTCCCCTAACCCTAACCCTAGACCGAACCCTAACCCTAACCCTTCCCCGACGCCTTCCCCTCACCCGTCCCCTAATCCTAACCGGTACGTTAACACTAACCCGTGCCCTCACACGTATGCTCCCCCTAAACCGTTGTCGTACCCTCACCTGGACCCTAAACCGTCCCCGTCCCCTAACCCTAACCCTAATCCTAACCCTTCCCCGAAGCCTTCCCCTCAGTCGTCCCCTAATCCTAACCCGTACGCTAACACTAACCCATGCCCTCACACGTACGCTCCCCCTAAATCGTTGTCGTACCATCACCTGGACCCTAAACCGTCCCCGTCCCCTAATCCTAACCCTAGCCTGAACCCTAACCCTAACCCTTCCCCGAAGCCTTCCCCTCACCCGTCCCCTAATCCTAACCCGTACGTTAACACTAACACGGGCCCTCACACGTACTCTCCCCCTAAACTGTTGTCGTACCCTCACCTGGAC
The DNA here is from genome assembly GCF_937001465.1 of Orcinus orca. Taxonomy (NCBI): domain Eukaryota; kingdom Metazoa; phylum Chordata; class Mammalia; order Artiodactyla; family Delphinidae; genus Orcinus; species Orcinus orca. Next base: position 81,797,956 of record NC_064559.1, read on the forward strand.
CCTAAACCGTCCCCGTCCCCTAACCATAACCCTAGACCGAACCCTAACCCTAACCCTTCCCCGAAGCCTTCCGTCACCCAACCCCTAATCCTAACCCGTACGCTAACCCTAACCCGTGACCTCACGCGTACGGTCCCCCTAAACCGTTGTACCCTCACCTGACCCTAAACCGTCCCCGTCCCCTAACCCTAACCCTAGCCGGAACCCTAACACTAAACCTTCCCCGAAGCCTTCCCCTCACCCGTCCCCTAATCCTAACCCGTACGCTAACACTAAGCCAATCCCCCACACGTACGCTCCCTCTAAACCGCTGTCGTACCCTCACCTGGACCCTAAACCGTCCCCGTCCCCTAACCCTAACCCTAGCCCGAACCCTAACCCTAACCCTTCCCCGAAGCCTTCCCCTCACCCGTTCCCTAATCTTAACTCGTACGCAAACACTAACCCATGGTCTCACACGTACGGTCACCCTAAACCGTTGTCGTACCCTCACCTGGACCCTAAACCCTCCCCGTACCCTAACCCTAACCCTAGCCCGAACCCTAACCCTAACCCTTCCTCGAAGCCTTCCCCTCACCCGTCCCCTAATCATAACCCGTACGCTAACACTAACACAATCCCCCACACGTACGCTCCCTCTAAACCGTTGTCGTACCCTCACCTGGACCCTAAACCGTCCCCGTCCCCTAACCCTAACCCTAGCCCGAACCCTAACCCTAACCCTTCCCTGAAGCCTTCCCCTCACCCGTTCCCTAATCCTAACTCGTACGCAAACACTAACCCATGGTCTCACACGTATGGTCACCCTAAACCGTTGTCGTACACTCACCTGGACCCTAAACCCTCCCCGTACCCTAACCCTAACCCTAGCCCGAACCCTAACCCTAACACTTCCTCGAAGCCTTCCCCTCACCCGTCCCCTAATCATAACCCGTACGCTAACACTAACCCGTGCTCTCACGCGTACGCTCCCCCTAAACCGTTGTACCCTCACCTGGACCCTAAACCGTCCCCGTACCCTAACCCTAACCCTAGCCCGAACCCTAACCCTAAACCTTCCCCGAAGCCTTCCCCTCACCCGTCCCCTAATCCAAACCCGTACGCTAACACTAACCAGTGCCCTCACACGTACGCTCCCCCTAAACCGTTGTCATACACTCACCTGGACCCTAAACCGTTCCCTAACCCTAACCCTAACCCTAGCCCGAACCCTAACCCTAACCCTTCCTTGAAGCCTTCCCCTCACCCGTCCCCTAATCCTAACCCGTACGCTAACACTAACCCGTGCTCTCACACGTACGCTCCCCCTAAACCGTTGTCGTACTCTCACCTGGACCCTAAACCGTCCCCGTCCCCTAACCATAACCCTAGACCGAACACTAACCCTAACCCTTCCCCGAAGCCTTCCCCTCACCCGTCCCCTAACCCTAACCCGTACGCTAACCCTAACCCGTGCCCTCACGCGTACGGTCCCGCTAAACCGTTCTACCCTCACCTGACCCTAAACCGTCCCCGTCCCCTAACCCTAACCCTAGCCGGAACCCTAACCCTAAACCTTCCCCGAAGCCTTCCCCTCACCCGTCCCCTAATCCTAACCCGTACACTAACACTAACCCGTTCCCTCACACGTACGCTCCCCCTGAACCGTTGTCGTACCCTCACCTGTACCCTAAACTGTCTCCGTATCCTAACCCTAACCCTAGCCCGAACCCTAACCCTAACCCTTCCCCGAAGCCTTCCCCTCACCCATCCCCAATCCTAACCCATACGCTAACACTAACCCGTGCCCTCACACGTACGCTTCCCCTAAACCGTTGTCGTACCCTCACCTGGACTCTAAACCGTCCCTGACTCCTAACCCTAACCCTAGCCCGAACCCTAACCCTAACAGTTCCCCGAAGCCTTCCCCTCACACGTCCCCTAATCCTAACCCATACGCTAACACTAACACATGCCCTCACACGTACGCTCCCCCTAAACCGTTGTCATACCCTCAACTGGACCCTAAACCGTCACCGTCCCCTAACCCTAACCCTAGCCCGATCCTTTACTTTAACCCTTCCCCGAAGCCTTCCCCTCACCCGTCCCCTAATCCTAACCCGTACACTAACACTAACCCGTGCCCTCACATGTACGCTCCCCCTAAACGGTTGTCGTACCCTCACCTGGACCCTAAACTGTCCCCGTCCCCTAACCCTAACCCTAGCCCGAACCCTTACTTTAACCCTTCCCCGAAGCCTTCCCCTCACCCGTCCCCTAATCGTAACCCGTACGCTAACACTAACCAGTGCCCTCACACGTACGCTCCCCCTAAACCGTTGTCATACACTCACCTGGACCCTAAACCGTCCCTGTCCCCTAACCCTAACCCTAGCCTGAACCCTAACCCTAACACTTCCTCGTAGCCTTCCCCTCACCCGTCCCCTAATCCTAACCCGTACACTAACACTAACCAGTGCCCTCACACGTACGCTCCCCCTAAACCGTTGTCGTAGTCTCACCTGGAACCTAAACCGTCCCCGTCCCCTAAACATAACCCTAGCCCGAACCCTAACCCTAACCCTTCTCCGAAGCCTTCCCCTCACCCGTCCGCTAAACCTAAAACGTATGCTAACACTAACCCGTGCCCTCACACGTACCCTCACCCTAAACCATTGTCGTACCCTCACCTGGACTCTAAACCGTCCCTGACTCCTAACCCTAACCCTAGCCCGAACCCTAACCCTAACAGTTCCCCGAAGCCTTCCCCTCACACGTCCCCTAATCCTAACCCATACGCTAACACTAACCCATGCCCTCACACGTACGCTCCCCCTAAACCGTTGTCATACCCTCAACTGGACCCTAAACCGTCCCCGTCCCCTAACCCTAACCCTAGGCCGAACCCTTACTTTAACCCTTCCCCGAAGCCTTCCCCTCACCCGTCCCCTAATCCCAACCCGTACACTAACACTAACCCGTGCCCTCACATGTACGCTCCCCCTAAACCGTTGTCGTACCCTCACCTGGACCCTAAACTGTCCCAGTCCCCTAACCCTAACCCTAGCCCGAACCCTAACCCTAACCCTTCCTCGAAGCCTTCCCCTCAACCGTCCCCTAATCCTAACCCGTACGCTAACACTAACCCGTGCCCTCACACGTACGCTCACCCTAAACTGTTGTCGTACCTTCACCTGTACCCTAAATCGTCCCCGTCCCCTAACCCTAAACCTAGCCCGAACCCTAACCCTAACCCTTACCCGAAGCCTTCCCCTCACCCGTCCCCTAATCCTAACCCGTATGGTAACACTAACCTTTGCCCTCACACGTACGCTCCCTCTAACCGTTGTCGTACCCTCACCTGGATCCTAAACCGTCCCCGTCCCCTAACCCTATCCCTAACCCTAACCCTTCCCCGAAGCCTTCCCCTCAACCGTCCCCTAATCCTAACCCGTACGCTAACACAAACCCATGCCCTCACACATACGCTCCCCCTAAACCGTTGTCGTACCCTCACCTGGACCCTAAACCGTCCCCGTCCCCTAAACCTAACCCTAGCCCGAACCCTAACCCTAACCCTTCTCCGAAGCCTTCACCTCACCCGTCCCCTAATCCTAACCCGTACGCTAACACTAACCCGTGCCCTCACACGTACACTCCCCCTAAACCGTTGTACCCTCAACTGGACCCTAAACCGTCCACGTCCCCTAACCCAAACCGTAGCCCGAACCCTAACCCTAACCCTTCCCCGAAGTCTTCCCCTCACCCGTCCCCTAATCCTAACCCGTATGCTAAATCTAACACGTGCCCTCACACGTACGCTCCCCGTGAAATGTTGTTGTACCCTCATCTGGACCCTAAACTGTCCCCGTTCCCTAACCCTAACCCTAGCCCGAACCCTAACCTTAACCCTTCCCCGAAGCCTTCCCCTCACCCGTCCCCTAATCCTAACCCGTACACTAACACTAACCCGTGCCCCTCACATGTACGCTCCCCCTAAACCGTTGTCATAACCTCACCTGGACCGTAAACCGTCCCCGTCCCCTAACCCTAACCCTAGCCCGAACCCTAACCCTAACCCTTCCCCGAAGCCTTCCCCTCACCCGTCCCCTAATCCTAACCCGTACGCTAACACTAACCCGTGCCCTCACACATACGCTCACCCTAAACCGTTGTCGTACCCTCACCTGTACCCTACACCGTCCCCGTCCCCTAACCCTAACCCTAGCCCGAACCCTAACCTTAACCCTTCCCCGAAGCCTTCACCCACACATCCACTAATCCTAACCCGTACGTTAACACTAACCCTTGTCCTCACACGTATGCTCCCCCTACACCGTTGTCGTACCCTCACCTGGACCCTAAAACGTCCCCGTCCCCTAACCCTAACCCTAACCCTAACCCTTCCCCGAAGCCTTCCCCTCACCCTTCCCCTAATCCTAACCCGTACGCTAACCCTAACCCGTGCCCTCATTCGTACGGTCCCCCTAAGCCGTTGTACCCTCACCTGACCCTAAACCGTCCCCGTCCCCTAACCCTAACCCTAGCTGGAACCCTAACCCTAAACCTTCCCCGAAGCCTTCCCCTCACCCGTCCCCTAATCCTAACCCGTACGCTAACACTAACCAGTGCCCTCACACGTACGCTCCCCCTAAACCGTTGTCATACACTCACCTGGACCCTAAACCGTCCCCGTCCCCTAACCCTAAACCTAGCCCGAACCCTAACCCTAACCCTTCCTCGAAGCCTTCCCCTCACCCGTCCCCTAATCCTAACCCGTACGCTAACACTAACCCGTGCTCTCACACGTACGCTCCCCCTAAACCGTTGTCGTACTCTCACCTGGACCCTAAACTGTCCCCGTCCCCTAAACCTAACCCTAGCCTGAACCCTAACCCTAACACTTCCCCGAAGCGTTCCCCTCACCCGTCCGCTAATCCTAACCCGTATGCTAACACTAACCCGTGCCCTCACACGTACGCTCCCCCTAAACCGTTGTCGTACCCTCACCTGGACCCTAAACCATCCCCTTCCCCTAACCCTAACCCTAGCCCGAACCCTAACCCTAACCCTTCCCCGAAGCCTTCCCCTCACCCGTCCCCTAATCCTAACCCGTACACTAACACTAACCCGTGCCCTCACATGTACGCTCCCCCTAAACCGTTGTCGTAACCTCACCTGGACCGTAAACCGTCCCCATTCCCTAACCCTAACCCTAGCCCGAACCCTAACCCTAACCCTTCCCCGAAGCCTTCCCCTCACCCGTCCCCTAATCCTAACCCTTACGCTAACACTAACCCGTGGCCTCACATGTACGCTCCCCCTAAACCGTTGTCGTACCCTCACCTGTACCCTAAACCGTCCCCATCCCCTAACCCTAAACCTAGCCCGAACCCTAACCCTAACCCTTCCCCGAAGCCTTCCCCTCTCCCGTCCCCTAAGCCTAACCCGTACATTAACACTAACCCGTGCCCTCACACCTACGCTCCCCCTAAACCGTTGTCGTATGCTCACCTGGACCCTAAACCATCCCCGTCCCCTAACCCTAACCCTAGACCGAACCCTAAACCTAACCCTTCCCCGACGCCTTCCCCTCACCCGTCCCCTAATCCTAACCCGTACGTTAACACTAACCCGTGCCCTCACACGTATGCTCCCCCTAAACCGTTGTCGTACCCTCACCTGGACCCTAAACCGTCCCCGTCCCCTAACCCTAACCCTAATCCTAACCCTTCCCCGAAGCCTTCCCCTCAGTTGTCCCCTAATCCTAACCTGTACGCTAACACTAACCCATGCCCTCACACGTACGCTCCCCCTAAATCGTTGTCGTACCATCACCTGGACCCTAAACCGTCCCCGTCCCCTAATCCTAACCCTAGCCTGAACCCAAACCCTAACCCTTCCCCGAAGCCTTCCCCTCACCCGTCCCCTAATCCTAACCCGTACGTTAACACTAACCTGGGCCCTCACACGTACGCTCCCCCTAAACTGTTGTCGTACCCTCACCTGGACCCTAAACCGTCCCCGTCCCCTAACCATAACCCTAGACCGAACCCTAACCCTAACCCTTCCCCGAAGCCTTCCCTCACCCAACCCCTAATCCTAACCCGTACGCTAACCCTAACCCGTGACCTCACGCGTACGGTCCCCCTAAACCGTTGTACCCTCACCTGACCCTAAACCGTCCCCGTCCCCTAACCCTAACCCTAGCCGGAACCCTAACACTAAACCTTCACCGAAGCCTTCCCCTCACCCGTCCCCTAATCCTAACCCGTACGCTAACACTAAACAGTGCCCTCACACGTACGCTCCCCCTAAACCGTTGTCATACACTCACCTGGACTCTAAACCGTCCCCGTCCCCTAACCCTAACCCTAGCCCGAACCCTAACCCTAACCCTTCCTCGAAGCCTTCCCCTCACCCGTCTCCTAATCCTAACCCGTACGCTAACACTAAGCCAATCCCCCACACGTACGCTCCCTCTAAACCGTTGTCGTACCCTCACCTGGACCCTAAACCGTCCCCGTCCCCTAACCCTAACCCTAGCCCGAACCCTAACCCTAACCCTTCCCCGAAGCCTTCCCCTCACCCGTTCCCTAATCCTAACTCGTACGCAAACACTAACCCATGGTCTCACACGTACGCTCACCCTAAACCGTTGTCGTACCCTCACCTGGACCCTAAACCCTCCCCGTACCCTAACCCTAACCCTAGCCCGAACCCTAACCCTAACCCTTCCTCGAAGCCTTCCCCTCACCCGTCCCCTAATCATAACCCGTACGCTAACACTAACCCGTGCCCTCAACCGTACGCTCCCCCTAAACCGTTGTCGTACCCTCACCTGTATCCTAAACTGTCCCCGTCCCCTAACCCTAACCCTACCCCGAACCCTAACCCTAACCCTTCCCCGAAGCCTTCCCCTCACCCGTCCGCTAATCCTAACCCGTATGCTAACACTAACCCGTGCCCTCACACGTACGCTCCCCCTAAACCGTTGTCGTACCCTCACCTGGACCCTAAACCATCCCCTTCCCCTAACCATAACCCTAGCCCGAACCCTAACCCTAACCCTTCCCCGAAGCCTTCCCCTCACCCGTCCCCTAATCCTAACCCGTACGCTAACACTAACCCGTGCCCTCACATGTACGCTCCCCCTAAACCGTTGTCGTAACCTCACCTGGATCGTAAACCGTCCCCATTCCCTAACCCTAACCCTAGCCCGAACCCTAACCCTAACCCTTCCTCGAAGCCTTCCCCTCACCCGTCCCCTAAACCTAACCCGTACGCTAACACTAACCAGTGCCCTCACACGTACACTCCCCCTAAACCGTTGTCGTACTCTCACCTGGACCCTAAACCGTCCCCGTCACCTAAAAGTAACCCTAGCCCGAACCCTAACCCTAACCCTTCTCCGAAGCCTTCCCCTCACCCGTCCGCTAATCCTAACCCGTATGCTAACACTAACCCGTGCCCTCACACGTACCCTCCCCCGAAACCATTGTCGTACCCTCACTTGGACTCTAATCCGTCCCTGACCCCTAACCCTAACCCTAGCCCGAACCCTAACCCTAACACTTCCCCGAAGCCTTCCCCTCACACGTCCCCTAATCCTAACCCGTACGCTAACACTAACCCATGCCCTCACACGTACGCTCCCCCTAAACCGTTGTCGTACCCTCACCTGGACCCTAAACCGTCCCCGTCCCCTAACCCTAACCTTAGCCCGAACACTAACTTTAACCCTTCCCCGTAGCCTTCCCATCACCCGTCCCCTAATCCTAACACGTACGCTAACACTAACCCGTGCCCTCAAACGTACGCTCCCCCTAAACCGTTGTACCCTCACCTGGACCCTAAACCGTCCCCGTCCCCTAACCCTAACCCTAGCCCGAACCCTAACCCTAACCCTTCCCCGAAGTCTTCAGCTCACCCGTCCCCTAATCCTAACCCGTATGCTAAATCTAACACGTGCCCTCACACGTACGCTCCCCGTGAAATGTTGTTGTACCCTCACCTGGACCCTAAACCGTCCCAGTTCCCTAACCCTAACCCTAGCCCGAACCGTAACCTTAACCCTTCTCCGAAGCCTTCCCCTCACCCGTCCCCTAATCCTAACCCGTACACTAACACTAACCGGTGCCCTCACATGTACACTCCCCCTAAACCGTTGTCGTAACCTCACCTGGACCGTAAACCGTCCCCGTCCCCTAACCCTAACCCTAGCCCGAACCCTAACCCTAACCCTTCCCTGAAGCCTTCCCCTCACCCGTCCCCTAATCCTAACCCGTACGCTAACACTAACCCATGCCCTCACACATACGCTCACCCTAAACCGTTGTCGTACCCTCACCTGTACCCTACACAGTCCCCGTCCCCTAAAACTAACCCTAGCCCGAACCCTAACCCTAACCCTTCCCCGAAGCCTTCCCCCACACATCCACTAATCCTAACCCGTACGTTAACACTAACCCGTACCCTCACACGTATGCTCCCCCTAAACCGTTGTCGTACCATCACCTGGACCCTAAACCGTCCCTGTCCCCTAACCCTAACCCTAACCCTAACCTTTCCCCGAAGCCTTCCCCTCACCCGTCCCCTAATCCTAACTCGTACGCAAACACTAACCCATGGTCTCACATGTACGATCACCCTAAACCGTTGTCGTACCCTCACCTGGACCCTAAACCCTCCCCGTACCCGAACCCTAATCCTAGCCCAAACCCTAACCCTAACCCTTCCCCGAAGCCTTCCCCTCACCCGTCCCCTAATCCTAACCCGTACGCTAACACTAACCCGTGCCCTCACAAGTACGGTCCTCCTAAAACGTTGTCGTACCCTCACCTGGACCCTAAACCGTCACCGTCCCCTAACCCTAACCCTAACCCTTCCCCGAAGCCTTCCACTCACCCGTCCCCTAATCCTAACCCGTACTCTAACACTAACCAATGCCCTCACGCGTACGCTCCCCCTAAACCGTTGTACCCTCACCTGGACCCTAAACCGTCCCCGTCCCCGTCCACTAACCCTACCCCAAACCCTAACCCTAACCCTTCCTCTAAGCCTTCCCCTCAACCGTCCCCTAATCCTAACCCGTACGCTAACACTAACCCGTGCCCTCGCACGTACGCTCACCCTAAACTGTTGTCGTACCTTCACCAGTACCCTAAACCGTCCCCGTTCCGTAAACCTAACCCTAGCCCGAACCCTAACCCTAACCCTTACCCGAAGCCTTCCCCTCACCCGTCCCCTAATCCTAACCCGTACGTTAACACTAACCCGTGCCCTCACACGTACGCTCCCTCTAAACCGTTGTCATACCCTCACCTGGGCCCTAAACCGTCCCCGTCCCCTAACCCTATCCCTAAACCTAACCCTTCCCCCAAGCCTTCCCCTCACCCGTCCCCTAATCCTAACTCGTACGCCAACACTAACCCATGCCCTCACACGTACGCTCCCCCTAAACCGTTGTCGTACCCTCACCTGGACCCTAAAGCGTCCCTGTCCCCTAACCCTAACCCTAGCCGGAACCCTAACCCTAACCCTTCCTCGAAGCCTTCCCCTCACCCATCCCCTAATCCTAACCCGTACGCTAACACTAACCCGTGCCCTCACACGTACGCTCCCCCTAAACTGTTGTCGTACTCTCACCTGGACCCTAAACCGTCCCCGTCCCCTAAACGTAACCCTAGCCCGAACCCTAACCCTAACCCTTCTCCGAAGCCTTCCCCTCACCCGTCCGCTAATCCTAACCCGTATGCTAACACTAACCCGTGCCCTCACACGTACGCTCCCCGTGAAATGTTGTCGTACCCTCACGTGGACCCTAAACCTTCCCCGTTCCCTAAACCTAACCCTAGCCCGAACCCTAACCTTAACCCTTCCCCGAAGCCTTCCCCTCACCCGTCCCCTAATCCTAACCCGTACACTAACACTAACCCGTTCCCTCACATGTACGCTCCCCCTAAACCGTTGTCGTACCCTCACCTGGACCGTAAACCGTCTTTGTCCCCTAACCCTAAACCTAGACCGAACCCTAACCCTAACTCTTCCCCGAAGCCTTCCCCTCACCCGTCCCCTAATCCTAACCCGTACGCTAACACTAAACCGTGCCCTCACACGTACGCTCACCCTAAACCGTTGTCGTACCCTCACCTGTACCCTAAACCGTCCCCATCCCCTAACCCTAACCCTAGCCCGAAACCTAACCCTAAACCTTCCCCGAAGCCTTCCCCTCACCCATCCCCTAATCCTAGCCCGTACGTTAACACTAACCCGTGCCCTCACACGTACGCTCCCCCTAAACCGTTCTCGTACCCTCACCTGGACCCTAAGCCGTCCCCGTCCCCTAAACCTAACCCTAGCCCGAACCCTAACCCTAACCCTTCCCCGAAGTTTTCCCCTCACCCGTCCCCTAATCCTAACCCGTATGCTAAATCTAACACGTGCCCTCACACGTACGCTCCCCGTGAAATGTTGTCGTACCCTCACCTGGGCCCTAAAACGTCCCCATCCCCTAACCCTAACCCTAGCTCGAACCCTAACCGTAACCCTTCCTCGAAGCCTTCCCCTCACCCGTCCCCTAATCCTAACCTGTACGCTAACACTAACCCATGCCCTCACACGTACGCTTTCCCTAAACCGTTGTCGTAACCTCACCTGGACCCTAAATCGTCCCCGTCCCCTAACCCTAACCCTAGCCTGAACACTAACACTAACACTTCCCCGAAACCTTCCCCTCACCCGTCCCTTAATCCTAACCCGTATGCTAAAACTAACACGTGCCCTCACACGTACGCTCCACATGGACAGTTGTCGTACCCTCACCTGGACCCTAAACCGTCCCCGTCCCCTAACCCTAACCCTAGGCCGAACCCAAAACTTAACACTTCCCCGAAGCCTTCCCCTCACCCGTCCCCTAATCCTAACCCGTACACTAACACTAACCCGTGCCCTCACATGTACGCTCCCCCTAAACCGTTGTCGTACCCTCACCTGGACCGTAAACCGTCCCCGTCCCCTAACCCTAACCCTAGCCCGAACCCTAACCCTAACCCTTCCCCGAAGCGTTCCCCTCACCCATCCCCTAATCCTAACCTGTACACTAACACTAAACCGTGCCCTCACACGTACACTCACCCTAAACCGTTGTCGTACCCTCACCTGTACCCTAAACCGTCCCCGTCCCCTAACCCTAACCCTAGCCCGAAACCTAACCCTAACCCTTCCCCGAAGCCTTCCCCTCACCCGTCCCCTAATCCTAACCCGTACGTTAACACTAACCCGTGCCCTCACACGTACGCTCCCCCTAAACCGTTGTCGTACCCTCAGCTGGACCCTAAACCGTCCCCGTCCCCTAACCCTAACCCTAGACCGAACCCTAACCCTAACCCTTCCCCGAAGCCTTCCCCTCACCCGTCCCCTTATCCTAACCCGTACGCAAACACTAACCCATGGTCTCACACGTACGCTCACCCTAAACCGTTGTCGTACCCTCACCTGGACCCTACACCGTCCCCGTCCCCTAACCCTAACCCTAACCCTAACATTTCCCTGAAGCCTTCCCCTCACCCGTCCCCTAATCCTAACCCGTACGCTAACACTAACCCATGCCCTCACACGTACGCTCCCCCTAAACCGTTGTCGTACCCTCACCTGGACCCTAAACAGTCCCCGTCTCCTAACACTAGCCCTAGCCCGAACCCTAACCCTAACCCTTCCCCGAAGCCTTCCCCTCACCCGTCCCCTAATCCTAACCCGTACGTTAACACTAACCCGTGCCCTCACACGTACGCTCCCCCTAAACTGTTGTCGTACCCTCACCTGGACCCTAAACCGTCCCCGTCCCCTAACCCTAACCCTAGACCGAACCCTAACCCTAAACCTTCCCCAAAGCCTTCCCCTCACCCGTCCCCTAATCCTAACCCGTACGCTAACACTAACCCGTGGCCTCACACGTACGCTCCCCCTAAACTGTTGTCGTACCCTCACCTGGACCCTAAACCGTCCCCATCCCCTAACCCTAAACCTAGCCCAAACACTAACACTAACCCTTCCCCGAAACCTTCCCCTCAACCGTCCCCTAATCCTAACCCGTATGCTAAAACTAACACGTGCCCTCACAGGTACGCTCCACATGAACCGTTGTCGTACCCTCACCTAGACCCTAAACCGTCCCCGTCCCCTAACCCTAACCCTAGCCCGAACCCTAACTTTAACCCTTCCCCGAAGCCTTCCCCTCACCCGTCCCCTAATCCTAACCCGTACACTAACACTAACCCGTGCCCTCACATGTACGCTCCCCCTAAACCGTTGTCGTACCCTCACCTGGACCCAAAACCGTCCCCGACCCGTAACCCTAACCCTAGCCCGTACCCTAACCCTAACACTTCTCCGAAGCCTTCCCCTCACCCGTCCCTTATTCCTAACCCGTACGCTAACACTAACCCGTGCCCTCACACGTACGCTCCCCCTAAAACGTTGTCGTACCCTCACCTGGACCCTAAACCGTCCCCGTCCCCTAACCCTAAACTTAACCCTTCCCCGAAGCCTTCCCCTCACCCGTCCCCTAATCCTAACCCGTACTCTAACACTAACCCGTACCCTCACGCGTACGCTCCCCCTAAACCGTTGTACCCTCACCTGGACCCTAAACCGTCCCCATCCCCTAACCCTAATCCTAGCCCGAACCCTAACCCTAAACCTTCCCCGAAGCCTTCCCCTCACCCGTCCCCTAATCCTAACCCGTATGCTAACACTAACCAGTGCCCTTACATGTACGCTCCCCCTAAAACGTTGTCATACACTCACCTGGACCCTAAACCGTCCCCGTCCCCTAAACCTAACCCTAGCCCAAACACTAACCGTAAACCTTCCCCGAAGCCTTCCCCTCACCCGTCCCCTAATCCTAACCCGTACGCTAACACTAACCCGTGCCTTCACACGTATGTCCCCCTAACACGTTGTCGTAATCTCACCTGGACCGTAAACCGTCCCCATCCCCTAAATCTAACCCTAGCCCGAACCCTAACCCTAACTCTTCTCCGAAGCCTTCCCCTCACCCGTCCGCTAATCCTAACCCGTATGCTAACACTAACCCGTGCCCTCACACGTACGCTCCCCCTAAACCATTGTCGTACCGTCACCTGGACCCTAAACCGTCCCCATCCCCTAACCCTAACCCTAGCCCGTACCCTAACTTTAACCCTTTCCCGAAGCCTTCCCCTCACCCGTCCCCTAATCCTAAACCGTACACTAACACTAACCCGTGCCCTCACATGTACGCTCCCCCTAAACCGTTGTCGTAACCTCACCTGGACCGTAAACCGTCCCCGTCCCCTAACCCTAACCCTAGCCCGAACCCTAACCCTAACCCTTCCTCGAAGCCTTCCCCTCAACCGTCCCCTAATCCTAACCCGTACGCTAACACTAACCCGTGCCCTCACACGTACGCTCACCCTAAACCGTTCTCGTACCCTCACCTGGACCCTAAACCGTCCCCGTCCCCTAACCCTAACCCTAGCCCGAACCCTAAACCTAACCCTTACCCGAAACCTTCCCCTCACCCGTCCCCTAATCCTAACCCGTACGTTAACACTAACCCGTGCCCTCACACGTACGCTCCCCCTAAACCATTGTCGTACCCTCACCTGTACCCTAAATCTTCCCCGTCCCCTAACCCTAACCCAGCTCGAACACTAACACTAACCCTTCCCCGAAGCCTTCCCCTCACCCGTCCCCTAATCTTAACCCGTATGCTAAAACTAACATGTGCCCTCACATGTACGCTCCCCGTGAACCGTTGTCGTACCCTCACCTGAACCCTAAACCGTCCCCGTCCCCTAACCCTAACCCTAGCCCGAAGCCTAACTCTAAACCATCCCCGAAGCCTTCCCCTCACCCGTCCCCTAATCCTAACCCGTACACTAACACTAACCAGGGCCCTCACACGTACGCTCCCCCTAAACCATTGTCATACACTCACCTGGACCCTAAACCGTCCCCGTCCCCTAAACCTAGCCCGAACCCTAACCCTAACCCTTCCCCGAAGCCTTCCCCTCAGCCGTCCGCTAATCCTAAACCGTATGATAACACTAACCCGTGCCCTCACACGTACACTCCCCCTAAACCGTTGTCGTACCCTCACCTGGACCGTAAACCGTCCCCGTCCCCTAACCCTAACCCTAGCCCGAACCCTAACCCTAACCATTCCCCGAAGCCTTCCCCCAACCGTCCCCTAATCCTAACCCGTACGTTGACACTTACCCGTACCCTCACACATACGCTCACCCTAAACCGTTGTCGTACCCTCACCTGTACTCTACACCATCCCCGTCCCCTAACCCTAACCCTAGCCCGAACCCTAACCCTAACCCTTCCCCGAAGCCTTCCCCCACACATCCACTAATCCTAACCCGTACGTTAACACTAACCCGTGCCCTCACACGTATGCTCCCCCTAAACCGTTGTCGTACCCTCACCTGGACCCTAAACCGTCCGCAACCCGTAACCCTAACCCTAGCCCGTACCCTAACCCTAACAGTTCCCCAAAGCCTTCCCCTCACACGTCCCCTAATCCTAACCCGTACGCTAACACTAACCCGTGCCCTCACACGTACGCTCCCTCTTAACCGTTGTCGTACCCCCACCTGGACCCTAAACCGTCCCCGTCCCCTAAACTTAACCCTAGCCCGAACCCTAACTCTAACCCTTCCCTGAAGCCTTCCCCTCACCCGTCCCCTAATCCTAACCCGTATGCTAAATCGAACACGTGCCCTCACACGTACGCTCCCCGTGAAATGTTGTCGTACACTCACCTGGACCCTAAACCGTCCCCGTTCCCTAACCCTAACCCTAGCCCGAACCCTAACCTTAACCCTTCCCCGAAGCCTTCCCCTCACCCGTCCCCTAATCCTAACCCGTACACTAACACTAACCCGTGCCCTCACACGTACGCTCCCCCTAAACCGTTGTCCTACCCTCAACTGGACCCTACACCGTCCCCGTCCCCTAACCCTAACCCTAACCCTAACATTTCCCCGAAGCCTTCCCCTCACCCGTCGCCTAATCCTAACCCGTACGCTAACACTAACCCATGCCCTCACACGTACGCTCCCCCTAAACCGTTGTCGTACCCTCACCTGGACCCTAAACCGTCCCCGTCCCCTAACACTAGCCCTAGCCCGAACCCTAACCCTAACCCTTCCCCGAAGCCTTCCCCTCACCCGTCCCCTAATCCTAACCCATACGTTAACACTAACCCATGCCCTCACACGTACGCTCCCCCTAAACTGCTGTCATACCCTCACCTGGACCCTAAACCTTCCCCGTCCCCTAACCCTAAACCTAGACCGAACCCTAACCCTAACCCTTCCCCGAAGCCTTCCCATCAACCGTCCCCTAATCCTAACCCGTACGCTAACACTAACCCGTGCCCTCACACGTACGCTCCCCCTAAACTGTTGTCGTACCCTCACCTGGAACCTAAACCGTCCCCGTCCCCTAACCCTAACCCTAGCCCGAACCCTAACCCTAACCCTTCCCCGAAGCCTTCCTCTTACCTGTCCCCTAATCCTAACCCGTATGCTAAAACTAACACGTGCCCTCACACGTACACTCCCCGTGAACCGTTGTCGTACCCTCACCTGGACCCTAAACCGTCCCCATCCCCTAACCCTAACCCTAGCCCGAACCCTAACTTTAACCCTTCCCCGAAGCCTTCCGCTCACCCGTCCCCTAATCCTAACCCGTACGCTAACGCTAACCCTTGCCCTCACACGTATGCTCCCCCTAAACCGTTTTCGTAACCTCACCTGGACCCTAAACCGTCCCCGTCCCCTAACACTAACCCTAGCCCGAACACTAACCGTAACCCTTCCCCGAAGCCTTCCCCTCACCCGTCCCCAATCCTAAGCCGTACACTAACACTAACCTGTGCCCTCACACGTATGCTCCCTCTAAACCGTTGTCGTACCCTCACCTGGACCCTAAATGGTCCCCGTCCCCTAACCCTATCCCTAACCCTGACCCTTCCCCGAAGCCTTCCTCTCACCCGTCCCCTAATCCTAACCCGTACGCTAAAACTAACACGTGCCCTCACACGTACGCTCCCCGTGAAAAGTTGTCGTAAACTCACCTGGACCCTAAACCGTCCCCGTTCCCTAACCCTAACCCTAGCCCGAACCCTAACCTTAACCCTTCCCCGAAGCCTTCCCCTCACCCGTCCACTAATCCTAACCCGTACACTAACACTAACCCGTGCCCTCACACGTACACTCACCCTAAACCGATGTCGTACCCTGACCTCGACCCTAAACCGTCCCTATCCCCTAACCCTAACCCTAGCTCGAACCCTAACCCTAACCGTTCCCCGAAGCCTTCCCCTCACCTGTCTCCTAATCCTAACCCGTACGCTAACACTAACCCGTGCCCTCACACGTACGCTCCCCCTAAAACTTTGTCATACCCTCATTTGGACCCTAAACCGTCCCCGTCCCCTAACCCTAACCCTAGCCGGAACTCTAACCCTAACACTTCCCCGAAGCCTTCCCCTCACCCGTCCCCTAATCCTAACCCGTACGCTAACACTAACCCGAGCCCTCACACGTACCCACCTCCTAAACCGATGTCGTACCCTCACCTGGACCCTAAACCGTCCCCGTCCCCTAACCCTAACCCTAGACCGAACCCTAACCCTAACCCTTCCCTGAAGCCTTCCCCTCACCCGTCCCCCAATCCTAACCCGTACGCTAACCCTAACCCGGCCCTCACGCGTACGGTCCCCCTAAACTCTTGTACCCTCACCTGGACCCTAAACCGTCCCCGTCCCCTAACCCTAACCCTAGCCGGAACCCTAACCCTAAAACTTCCCCGAAGCCTTCCCCTCACCCGTCCCCTAATCCTAACCCGTACGCTAACACTAACCAGTGCCCTCACACATACGCTCCCCCTAAACCGTTGTCATACACTCACCTGAACCCTAAACCGTCCCCGACCTGTAACCCTAACCCTAGCCCGTACACTAACCCTAACACTTCCCCGAAGCCTTCCCCTCAACCGACCCCTAATCCTAACCCATACGCTAACACTAACCCGTGCCCTCACACGTACGCTCCCTCTAAACCGCTGTCGTACCCTCACCTGGACCCTAAACCGTCCCCGTCCCCTAACCCTAACCCTAGCCCAAACCCTAACCCTAACCCTTCCCCGAAGCCTTCCCCTCATCCGTCCCCTAATCCTAACCCGTACGCTAACACTAACCCGTGCCCTCACACGTACGCTCCCCCTAAACCGTTGTCGTACCCTCACCTGGACCCTAAACCATCCCCGTCCCCTAACCCTAACCCTAACCCTAGACCGAACCCTAACCCTAACCCTTCTCCGACGCCTTCCCCTCTCCCGTCCCCTAATCCTAACCCGTACGCTAACACTAACCCATGCCCTCACACGTCCGCTCCCCCTAAACCGTTGTAGTACCCTCAACTGGACCCTAAATCGTCCCCGTCCCCTAACCCTAACCCTAGCCCGAACACTAACCCTAACCCTTCCCCGAAGCCTTCCCCTCACCCGTCTCCTAATCCTAACCCGTATGCTAAAACTAACACGTGCCCTCACACGTACGCTTCACATGAATCGTTGTCGTACGCTCACCTGGACCCTAAACCGTCCCCGTCAATAACCCTAACCCGAGCCCGAAACCTAAACTTAACCCTTCCCCGAAGCCTTCACCTCACCCGTCCCCTAATCCTAACCCGTACACTAACACTAACCCGTGCCCTCACACGTACGCTCGCCCTAAACCGTTGTCGTACCCTCACCTGTACCCTAAACTGTCCCCGTCCCCTAACCCTAACCCTAGCCCGAACCCTAACCCTTCCCCGAAGCCTTCCCCTCACCCGTCCCCAATCCTAACCCGTACGCTAACACTAACCCGTGCCCTCACACGTACGCTTCCCCTAAACCGTTGTCGTACCCTCACCTGGACCCTAAACCGTCCCCGACCCGTAACCCTAACCCTAGCCCGTACCCTAACCCTAACACTTCCCCGAAGCCTTCCCCTCACCCGTCCCCTAATCCTAACCCGTACGCTAACACTAACCCGTGCCCTCACACGTACGCTCCCTCTAAACCGTTGTCGTACACTCACCAGGACCCTAAACCGTCCCCGTCCCCTAAACCTAACCCTAGCCCGAACCCTAACCCTAACCCTTTCCCGAAGCCTTCCCCTCACCCGTCCCCTAATCCTAACCCGTACGCAAACACTAACCCATGGTCTCACACGTACGCTCACCCTAAACCGTTGTCGTACCCTCACCTGGACCCTAAAACCTCCCCGTACCCTAACCCTAACCCTAGCCCGAACCCTAACCCTAACAATTCCTCAAAGCCTTCCCCTCACCCGTCCCCTAATCCTAACCCGTACTCTAACACTAACCCGTTCCCTCACGCGTACGCTCCCCCTAAACCGTTGTACCCCCACCTGGACCCTAAACCGTTCCCGTCCCCTAACGCTAACCCTAGCCGGAACCCTAACCCTAAACCTTCCCCGAAGCCTTCCCCTCACCCGTCCCCTAATCCTAACCCGTACGCTAACACTAAACAGTGCCCTCACAGATACGCTCCCCCTAAACCGTTGTCATACACTCACCTGGACCCTAAACCGTCCCCGTCCCCTAACCCTAACCCTAACCCTAACCCTTCCCCGAAGCCTTCCCCTCAGCCGTCCCCTAATCCTAACCCGTACGCTAACACTAACCCGTGCCCTCACACGTACGCTCCCCCTAAACCGTTGTCGTACGCTCACCTGGACCCTAAACCATCCCCGTCCCCTAACCCTAACCCTAGACCGAACCCTAACCCTAACCCTTCTCCGACGCCTTCCCCTCTCCCGTCCCCTAATCCTAACCCGTATGCTAACACTAACCCGTGCCCTCACACGTACGCTCCCCCTAAACAGTTGTCGTACCCTCACCTGGACCCTAAATCTTCCCCGTCCCCTAACACTAACCCTAGCCCGAACACTAACCCTAACCCGTCCCCGAAGCCTTCCCCTCACCCGTCCCCTAATCCTAACCCGTACGCTAACACTAACCCATGCCCTCACACGTACGCTCCCTGTAAACCGTTGTCGTACCCTCACCTGGACCCTAAACCGTCCCCGTCCCCTAACCCTAACCCTAGCCCAAACCCTAAACCTAACCCTTCCCCGAAGCCTTCCCCTCACCCGTCCCCTAATCCTAACCCGTACGCAAACACTAACCCATGGTCTCACACGTACGCTCACCTTAAACCGTTGTCGTACCCTCACCTGGACCCTAAACCGTCCCCGTACCCTAACCCTATTCCTAGCCCGAATCCTAACCCTAACACTTCCCCGAAACCTTCCCCTCACCCGTCCCCTAATCCTAACCCGTACGCTAACACTAACCGATGCCCTCACACGTACGCTCCCCCTAAACCGTTGTCGTACCCTCACCTGGACCCTAAACCATCCCCGTCCCCTAACACTAACCCTAGCCCGAACCCTAACCCTAACCCTTCCCCGAAGCCTTCCCCTCACCTGTCCCCTAATCCTAACCCGTACGCTAACACTAACCCGTGCCCTCACACGTACGCTCCCCCTAAAACGTTGTCGTACACTCACCTGGACTCTAAACCGTCCCTGATCCCTAACCCTAACCCTAGCGCGAACCCTAAACCTAACCCTTCCCCGAAGCCTTCCCCTCACACGTCCCCTAATCCTAACCCGTACGCTAACACTAACCCATGCCCTCACACGTCCGCTCCCCCTAAACCGCTGTCGTACCCTCACCTGGACCCTAAATCGTCCCCGTCCCCTAACCCTAACCCTAGCCCGAACACTAACCCTAACCCTTCCCCGAAGCCTTCCCCTCACCCGTCTCTTAATCCTAACCCGTATGCTAAAACTAACACGTGCCCTCACACGTACGCTCCACATGAACCGTTGTCATACCCTCACCAAGACCCTAAACCGTCCCCGTCCCCTAAACCTAACCCTAGCCCGAACCCTAACCTTAACCCTTCCCCGAAGCCTTCCCCTCACCCGTCCCCTAATCCTAACCCGTACGCAAACACTAACCCATGGTCTCACACGTACGCTCACCCTAAACCGTTGTCGTACCCTCACCTGGACCCTAAACCCTCCCCGTACCCTAACCCTAACCCTAGCCCGAACCCTAACCCTAACACTTCCTCGAAGCCTTCCCCTCACGCGTCCCCTAATCTTAACCCGTACGCTAACCCTAAACCGTGCCCTCACGCGTACGGTCCCCCTAAACCGTTGTACCCTCAACTGGACCCTAAACCGTCCCCGTACCCTAACCCTTACCCTAGCCCGAACCCTAACCCTAACCCTTCCCCGAAGCCTTCCCCTCACCCGTCCCCTAATACTAACCCGTACGCTAACACTAACCCGTGCCCTCACACGTACGCTCCCCCTAAAACCTTGTCATACCCTCACCTGGACCCTAAACCATCCCCGTCCCCTAACCCTAACCCTAACCCTAACCCTTCCCCGAAGCCTTCCTCTCATCCGTCCCCTAATCCTAACCCGTACGCTAACACTAACCCATGCCCTCACACGTACGCTCCCCCTAAACCGTTGTCGTACCCTCACCTGGACCCTAAACCGACCCCGTCCCCTACCCCTAACCCTAGCCTAAACCCTAACCCTAACCCTTCCCCGAAGCGTTCCCCTCACCCGTCCCCTAATTCTAACCCGTACGTTAACACTAACCCGTGCCCTCACACGTACGCTCCCCCTAAACTGTTGTCATACCCTCACTTGGACCCTAAACCGTCCCCGTCACCTAACCCTAACCCTAGACCGAACCCTAAACCTAACCCTTCCCCGAAGCCTTCCCCTCACCCGTCCCCTAATCCTAACCCGTACGCTAACCCTAACCCGGCCCTCACGCGTACGGTCCCCCTAAACTGTTGTACCCTCACCTGGACCCTAAACCGTCCCTGTACCCTAACCCTAACCCTAGCCGGAACCCTAACCCTAAACCTTCCCCGAAGCCTTCCCCTCACCCGTCCCCTAATCCTAACCCGTACACTAACACTAACCAGTGCCCTCACACATACGCTCCCCCTAAACCGTTGTCATACACTCACCTGGACCCTAAACCGTCCCCGTCCCCTAACCCTAACCCTAGCCCGAACCCTTACCCTAACCCTTCCTCGAAGCCTTCCCCTCACCCGTCCCCTAATCCTAACACGTACGCTAACACTAACCCGTGCTCTCACACGTACGCTCCCCCTAAACCGTTGTCGTACTCTCACCTGGACCCTAAACCGTCCCCGTCCCCTAAACCTAACCCTAGTCCGAACCCTAAACCTAACCCTTCCCCGAAGCGTTCCCCTCACCCGTCCGCTAATCCTAACCCGTATGCTAACACTAACCCGTGCCCTCACATGTACGCTCCCCCTAAACCGTTGTCGTACCCTCACCTGGACTCTAAACCGTCCCTGACCCCTAACCCTAACCCTAGCCCGAACCCTAACCCTAACACTTCCTCGAAGCCTTCCCCTCACACGTCCCCTAATCCTAACCCGTACGTTAACACTAACCCGTGCCCTCACATGTACGTTCCCCCTCAACTGTTGTCGTACCCTCACCTGGACCCTAAACCGTCCCCGTCCCCTAACCATAACCCTAGAGCGAACACTAACCCTAACCCTTCCCCGAAGCCTTCCCCTCACCCGTCCCCTAATCCTAACCCGTACGCTAACACTAACCCGTGCCCTCACGCGTACGGTCCCCATAAACCGTTGTACCCTCACCTGGACCCTAAACCGTCCCCGTCCCCTAACCCTAATCCTAGCCGGAAACCTAAACCTAAACCTTCCTCGAAGCCTTCCCCTTACCCGTCCCCTAATCCTAACATGTACACTAATACTAATCCGTGCTCTCACATGTACACTCCCCCTAAACCGTTGTCGTATTCTCACCTGGACCCTAAACCGTCCCCGTCCCCTAAACCTAACCCTAGCCCGAACCCTAACCCTAACCCTTCCCCGAAGCGTTCCCCTCACCCGTCCGCTAATCCTAACCCGTATGCTAACACTAACCCGTGCCCTCACACGTACGCTCCCCCTAAACCGTTGTCGTACCCTCACCTGGACTCTAAACCGTCCCTGACCCCTAACCCTAACCCTAGCCCAAACCCTAACCCTAACACTTCCCCGAAGCCTATCACTCACACGTCCCCTAAACCTAACCCGTACGCTAACACTAACCCATTCCCTCACACGTACGCTCCCCCTCAACCGTTGTCGTAACCTCACCTGGACCCTAAACCGTCCCCGTCCCCTCACCCTAACCTTAGCCCGAACCCTAACCCTAAACCTTGCCCGAAGCCTTCCCCTCACTCGTCCCCTAATCCTAACCCGTACACTAACACTAACCTGTGCCCTCACATGTACGCTCCCCCTAAACCGTTATCGTAACCTCAACTGGACCATAAACCGTCCCCATCCCCTAACCCTAACCCTAGCCCGAACCCTAACCCTAACCCTTCCCCGAAGCCTTCCCCTCACCCGTCCCCTAATCCTAACCCGTACGCTAACACTAACCCGTGCCCTCACGCGTACGCTCCCCCTAAACCGTTGTACCCTCACCTGGACCCTAAACCGTCCCCGTCCCCTAACCCTAACCCTAGCCGGAACCCTAACCCTAAACCTTCCCCGAAGCCTTCCCCTCACCCGTTCCCTAATCCTAACCCGTACGCTAACACTAACCAGTGCCCTCACAGGTACGCTTCCCCTGAACCGTTGTCATACACTCACCTGGACCCTAAACCATCCCCGTCCCCTAACCCTAACCCTAGACCGAACCCTAACCCTAACCCTTCCCCGACGCCTTCCCCTCACCCGTCCCCTAATCCTAACCCGTATGCTAACACTAACCCGTGCCCTCACACGTACGCTCCCCCTAAACCGTTGTCGTACCCTCACCTGGACCCTAAACCGTCCCCGTCCCCTAACACTAACCCTAGCCCGAACACTAACCCTAACACTTCCCCGAAGCCTTCCCTCACCCGTCCGCTAATCCTAACCCGTACGCTAACACTAACCCGTGCCCTCACACGTACGCTCCCTCTAAACCGTTGTCGTACCCTCACCTGGACCCTAAACCGTCCCCGTCCCCTAACACTAACCCTAGCCCGAACCCTAACCCTAACCCTTCACCGAAGCCTTCCCCTCACCCGTCCCCTAATCCTAACCCGTACGCAAACACTAACCCATGGTCTCACACATACGCTCACCCTAAACCGTTGTCGTACCCTCACCTGGACCCTAAACCGTCCCCATCCCCTTACCCTAACCCTAGCCCGAATCCTAACCCTAACACTTCCCCGAAACCTTCCCCTCACCCGTCCCCTAATCCTAACCCGTACGCTAACACTAACCCGTGCCCTCACACGTACGCTCCCCCTAAAACGTTGTCGTACACTCACCTGGACTCTAAACCGTCCCTGACCCCTAACCCTAACCCTAGCCCGAACCCTAACCCTAACCCTTCCCCGAAGCCTTCCCCTCACACGTCCCCTAATCCTAACCCGTACGCTAATACTAACCCATGCCCTCACACGTACGCTCCCCCTAAACTGTTGTCGTACCCTCACCTGGACCCTAAATCGTCCCCGTACCCTAACCCTAACCCTAGCCCGAACACTAACCCTAACCCTTCCCCGAAGCCTTCCCCTCACCCGTCTCCTAATCCTAACCCGTATGCTAAAACTAACACGTGCCCTCACACGTACGCTCCACATGAACCGTTGTCGTACCCTCACCTGGACCCTAAACCGTCCCCGTCCCCTAAACCTAACCCTAGCCCAAACCCTAACCTTAACCCTTCCCCGAAGCCTTCCCCTCACCCGTCCCCTAATCCTAACCCGTACGCAAATACTAACCCGTGCCCTCACACGTACGCTCCCACTAAACCCTTGTCGTACGCTCACCTGGACCCTAAACCATCCCCGTCCCCTAACCCTAACCCTAGACCGAACCCTAACCCTAACCCTTCCCCGAAGCCTTCCCCTCACCCGTCCCCTAATCATAACGCGTACGCTAACAGTAACCCGTGCTCTCACACGTACCCTCCCCCTAAACCGTTGTCGTACCCTCACCTGGACCCTAAACCGTCCCCGTCCCCTAAACCTAACCCTAGGCCGAACCCTAAACCTAACCCTTCCCCGAAGCCTTCCCCTCACACGTCCCCTAATCCTAAGGCGTATGCTAACACTAACCCGTGCCCTCAGACGTACGCTCCCCCTAAACCGTTGTCGTACCCTCACCTGGACCCTAAACCGTCCCCGTCCCCTAAACCTAACCCTAGCCTGAACCCTAACCCTAACCCTTCCCCGAAGCCTTCCCCTCACCTGTCCCCTAATCCTAACCCGTATGTTAACACTAACCCGTGCCCTCACATGTACGCTCCCCCTGAACTGTTGTCGTACCCTCACCTGGACCCTAAACCGTCCCCGTCCCCTAACCCTAACCCTAGACCGAACCCTAACCCTAACCCTTCCCCGAAGCCTTCCCCTCACCCGTCCCCTAATCCTAACCCGTACGCTAACCCTAACCCGTTCCCTCACGCGTACGGTCCCCCTAAACCGATGTACCCTCACCTGGACCCTAAACCGTCCCCGTCCCCTAACCCTAACCCTAGCCGGAACCCTAACCCTAAACCTTCCCCGAAGCCTTCCCCTAACCCGTCCCATAATCCTAACCCGTACGCTAACACTAACCAGTGCCCTCACATGTACGCTCCCCCTAAACCGTTGTCATACACTCACCTGGACCCTAAGCCGTCCCCGTCCCCTAACCCTAACCCTAGCCCGAACCCTAACCCTTACCCTTCCTCGAAGCCTTCCCCTCACCCGTCCCCTAATCCTAACACGTACGCTAAAACTAACCCGTGCTCTCACACGTACGCTCCCCCTAAACCGTTGTCATACTCTCACCTGGACCCTAAACCGTCCCCGTCCCCTAAACGTAACCCTAGCCCAAACCCTAACCCTAACCCTTCCCCGAAGCGTTCCCCTCACCCGTCCGCTAATCCTAACCCGTATGCTGACACTAACCCGTGCCCTCACACGTATGCTCCCCCTAAACCGTTGTCGTACCCTCACCTGGACTCTAAACCGTCCCTGACCCCTAACCCTAACCCTAGCCCGAACCCTAACGCTAACACTTCCCCGAAGCCTTCCCCTCACACGTCCCCTAATCCCAACCCGTACGCTAACACTAACCCATGTCCTCACACGTATGCTCCCCCTAAAACGTTGTCGTACACTCACCTGGACGCTAAACCGTCCCTGTCCCCTAACCCTAACCCTAGCCCGAACCCTAACCCTAACACTTCCCCGAAGCCTTCCCCTCACCCGTCCCCTAATCCTAACCCGTACGCTAACACTAACCCATGCCCTCACACTTACGCTCCCCTTAAACCGTTGTCGTACCCTCACCTGGACCCTAAATCGTCCCCGTCCCCTAACCCTAACCCTA
This sequence comes from Orcinus orca, assembly GCF_937001465.1. Lineage (NCBI taxonomy): Eukaryota > Metazoa > Chordata > Mammalia > Artiodactyla > Delphinidae > Orcinus > Orcinus orca. The sequence goes on from NC_064559.1 coordinate 81,823,465, forward strand.
GCCCTAACCCTAACCCTAACCCTTCCCCGAAACCTTCCCCTCACCCGTCCCCTAATCCTAACCCGTACGCAAACACTAACCCATGGTCTCACACGTACGCTCACCCTAAACCGTTGTCGTACCTTCACCTGGACCATAAACCCTCCCCGTACCCTAACCCTAACACTAACCCTAGCCCGAACCCTAACCCTAACCCTTCCTCGAAGCCTTCTCCTCACCCGCCCCTAATCCTAACCCGTACGCAAACACTCACCCATGGTCTCACATGTACGATCACCCTAAACCGTTGTCGTAAACTCACCTGGACCCTAAACCCTCCCCGTACCCGAACACTAATCCTAGCCCAAACCCTAACCCTAACCCTTCCCCGAAGCCTTCCCCTCACCCGTCCCCTACTCCTAACCCGTACGCTAACACTAGCCCGTGCTCTCACACGTACGCTCCCCCTAAAACGTTGTCGTACCCTCACCTGGACCCTAAACCATCCCCGTCCCCTAACCCTAACCCTAACCCTAACCCTTCCCCGAAGCCTTCCCCTCAGCCGTCCCCTAATCCTAACCCGTACGCTAACACTAACCCGTGGCCTCACACGTACGCTCCCCCTAAACCGTTGTCGTACCCTCACCTGTACCCTAAACCGTCCCCGTCCCCTAACTCTAACCCGAACCCTAACCCTAACCCTTCCCCGAAGCCTTCCCCTCACCCGTCCCCTAATCCTAACCCGTACGTAAACACTAACCCATGGTCTCACACGTACGCTCACCCTAAACCGTTGTCGTACCCTCACCTGGACCCTAAACCGTCCCCGTACCCTAACCCTAACCCTAGCCCGAATCCTAACCCTAACACTTCCCCGAATCCTTCCCCTCACCCGTCCTCTAATCCTAACCCGTACGCTAACACTAACCCATGCCCTCACATGTACGCTCCCCCTAAACCGTTTTCGTACCCTCACCTAGACCCTAAACCGTCCCCGTCCCCTAACACTAACCCTAGCCCGAACCCTAACCCTAACCCTTGTCCGAAGCCTTCCCCTCACCCGTCCGCTAATCCTAACCCGTATGCTAACACTAACCCGTGCCCTCACACGTACCCTCCCCCTAAACCATTGTCGTACCCTCACCTGGACTCTAAACCGTCCCTGACCCCTAACCCTAACCCTAGCCCGAACCCTAACGCTAACACTTCCCCGAAGCCTTCCCCTCACACGTCCCCTAATCCTAACCCGTACGCTAAGACTAACCCATGCCCTCACAAATACGCTCCCCCTAAACCGTTGTCGTACCCTCACCTGGACCCTAAACCGTCCCCGTCCCCTAACCCTAACCCTAGCCCGTACCTTAACTTTAACCCTTCCCTGAAGCCTTCCCCTCACCCGTCCCCTAATCCAAACCCGTACACTAACACTAACACGTGCCCTCACACGTACACTCCCCCTAAACCGTTGTACCCTCACCTGGACCCTAAACCGTCCCCATCCCCTAACCCTAACCCTAGCCCGAACCCTAACCCTAACCCTTCCCCGAAGTCTTCCCCTCACCCGTCCCCTAATCCTAACCCGTATGCTAAATCTAACACGTGCCCTCACACGTACGCTCCCCGTGAAATGTTGTTGTACCCTCACCTGGACCCTAAACCGTCCCCGTTCCCTAACCCTAACCCGAACCCTAACCTTAACACTTCCCCGAACCCTTCCCCTCACCCGTCCCCTAATCCTAACCCATACACTAACAATAACCCGTGCCCTCACATGTACGCTCCCCCTAAACCGTTGTCGTAACCTCACCTGGACCGTAAACCGTCCCTGTCCCCTAACCCTAACCCTAGCCCGAACCCTAACCCTAACCCTTCCCAGAAGCCTTCCCCTCACCCGTCCCCTAATCCTAACCCGTACGCTAACACTAACCCGTGCCCTCACACATACGCTCACCCTAAACCGTTGTCGTACCCTCACCTGTACCCTACAGCGTCCCCGTCCCCTAACCCTAACCCTAGCCCGAACCCTAACCCTAAACCTTCCCCGAAGCCTTCCCCCACACATCCTCTAATCCTAACCCGTACGTTAACACTAACCCGTGCCCTCACACGTATGCTCCCCCTAAACCGTTGTCGTACCCTCACCTGGACCCTAAACCGTCCCCGTCCCCTAACCCTAACCCTAACCCTAACCTTTCCCCGAAGCCTTCCCCTCACCCGTCCCCTAATCCTAACTCGTACGCTAACACTAACCCGTGCCCTCACACGTACGCTCCCCCTAACCCGTTGTCGTACCCTCACCTGGACCCTAAACCGTCCCCGTCCCCTAAACCTAACCCTAGCCCGAACCCTAACCTTAACCCTTCCCCGAAGCCTTCCCCTCACCCGCCCCTAATCCTAACCCGTACGCAAACACTAACCCATGGTCTCACATGTACGATCACCCTAAACCGTTGTCGTAACCTCACCTGGACCCTAAACCCTCCCCGTACCCAAACACTAATCCTAGCCCAAACCCTAACCCTAACCCTTCCCCGAAGCCTTCCCCTCACCCGTCCCCTACTCCTAACCCGTACGCTAACACTAGCCCGTGCTCTCACACGTACGCTCCCCCTAAAACGTTGTCGTACCCTCACCTGGACCCTAAACCATCCCCGTCCCCTAACCCTAACCCTAACCCTAACCCTTCCCCGAAGGCTTCCCCTCAGCCGTCCCCTAATCCTAATCCGTACGCTAACACTAACCCGTGGCCTCACACGTACGCTCCCCCTAAACCGTTGTCGTACCCTCACCTGTACCCTAAACCGTCCCCGTCCCCTAACCCTAACCCAAGCCTGAACCCTAACCCTAACCCTTCCCCGAAGCCTTCCCCTCACCCGTCCCCTAATCCTAACCCGTACGCAAACACTAACCCATGGTCTCACACGTATGCTCACCCTAAACCGTTGTCGTACCCTCACCTGGACCCTAAACCGTCCCCATACCCTAACCCTAACCCTAGCCCGAATCCTAACCCTAACACTTCCCCGAATCCTTCCCCTCACCCGTCCCCTAATCCTAACCCGTACGCTAACACTAACCCATGCCCTCACACGTACGCTCCCACTAAACCGTTGTCGTACCCTCACCTGGACCCTAAACCGTCCCCGTCCCCTAACACTAACCCTAGCCCGAACCCTAACCCTAAACCTTGTCCGAAGACTTCCCCTCACCAGTCCGCTAATCCTAACCCGTATGCTAACACTAACCCGTGTCCTCACACGTACCCTCCCCCTAAACCATTGTCGTACCCTCACCTGGACTCTAAACCGTCCCTGACCCCTAACCCTAACCCTAGCCCGAACCCTAACCCTAACACTTCCCCGAAGCCTTCCCCTCACACGTCCCCTAATCCTAACCCGTACGCTAACACTAACCCATGCCCTCACACGTACGCTCCCCCTAAACCGTTGTCGTACCCTCACCTGGACCCTAAACCATCCCTGTCCCCTAACCCTAACCCTAGCCCGAACCCTAACGCTAAACCTTCCCCGAAGCCTTCCCCTCACCCGTCCGCTAATCCTAACCCGTATGCTAACACTAACCCGTGCCCTCACACGTACCCTCCCCCTAAACCATTGTCGTACCCTCACCTGGACTCTAAACCGTCCCTGACCCCTAACCCTAACCCTAGCCCGAACCCTAACCCTAAAACTTCCCCGAAGCCTTCCCCTCACACGTCCCCTAATCCTAACCCGTACGCTAACACTAACCCATGCCCTCACAAATACGCTCCCCCTAAACCGTTGTCGTACCCTCACCTGGACCCTAAACCGTCCCCGTCCCCTAACCCTAACCCTAGCCCGTACCTTAACTTTAACCCTTCCCTGAAGCCTTCCCCTCACCCGTCCCCTAATCCAAACCCGTACACTAACACTAACATGTGCCCTCACACGTACACTCCCCCTAAACCGTTGTACCCTCACCTGGACCCTAAACCGTCCCCGTCCCCTAACCCTAACCCTAGCCCGAACCCTAACCCTAACCCTTCCCCGAAGTCTTCCCCTCACCCGTCCCCTAATCCTAACCCGTATGCTAAATCTAACACGTGCCCTCACACGTACGCTCCCCGTGAAATGTTGTTGTACCCTCACCTGGACCCTAAACCGTCCCCGTTCCCTAACCCTAACCCGAACCCTAACCTTAACACTTCCCCGAACCCTTCCCCTCACCCGTCCCCTAATCCTAACCCGTACACTAACACTAACCCGTGCCCTCACATGTACGCTCCCCCTAAACCGTTGTCGTAACCTCACCTGGACCGTAAACCGTCCCTGTCCCCTAACCCTAACCCTAGCCCGAACCCTAACCCTAACCCTTCCCAGAAGCCTTCCCCTCACCCGTCCCCTAATCCTAACCCGTACGCTAACACTAACCCATGCCCTCACACATACGCTCACCCTAAACCGTTGTCGTACCCTCACCTGTACCCTACACCGTCCCCGTCCCCTAACCCTAACCCTAGCCCGAACCCTAACCCTAAACCTTCCCCGAAGCCTTCCCCCACACATAGACTAATCCTAACCCGTACGTTAACACTAACCCGTGCCCTCACACGTATGCTCCCCCTAAACCGTTGTCGTACCCTCACCTGGACCCTAAACCGTCCCCGTCCCCTAACCCTAACCCTAACCCTAACCTTTCCCCGAAGCCTTCCCCTCACCCGTCCCCTAATCCTAACTCGTACGCTAACACTAACCCGTGCCCTCACACGTACGCTCCCCCTAACCCGTTATCGTACCCTCACCTGGACCCTAAACCGTCCCCGACCCGTAACCCTAACCCTAGCCGGAAACTAACCCTAACACTTCCCCGAAACCTTCCCCTCACCCGTCACCTAATCCTAACACGTACGCTAACACTAACCTGTGCCCTCACACGTACCCTCCCTCTAAACCGTTGTCGTACCCTCACCAGGACCCTAAACCGTCCCCGTCCCCTAAACCTAACCCTAGCCCGAACCCTAACCCTAATCCTTCCCCGAAGCCTTCCCCTCACCCGACCCCTAATCCTAACTCGTACGCAAACACTAACCCATGGTCTCACATGTACGCTCACCCTAAACCGTTGTCGTACCCTCACGTGGACCCTAAACCCTCCCCGTACCCTAACCCTAACCCTAGCCCGAACCCTAACCCTAACCCTTCCTCGAAGCCTTCCCTTCACCCGTCCCCTAATCCTAACCCGTACGCTAACACTAACCCGTGCCCTCACGCGTACGCTCCCCCTAAACCGTTGTACCCTCACCTGGACCCGAAACCGTCCCCGTCCCCTAACCCTAGCCCGAACCCTAAACCTAAACCTTCCCCGAAGCCTTCCCCTCACCCGTCCCCTAATCCTAACACGTACGCTAACACTAACCTGTGCCCTCACACGTACACTCCCCCTAAAACGTTGTCATACACTCACCTGGACCCTAAACCGTCCCCGTCCCCTAACCCTAACCCTAGGCTGAACCCTAACCCTAACCCTTCCTCGAAGCCTTCCACTCACCCGTCCCCTAATCCTAACCCGTACGCTAACACTAACCAGTGCCCTCACACGTACGCTCCCCCTAAACCGTTGTCGTACCCTCACCTGGACCCTAAACCGTCCCCGTCCCCTAAACGTAACCCTAGCCCGAACCCTAACCCTAACCCTTCTCCGAAGCCTTCCCCTCAACCGTCCGCTAATCCTAACCCGTATGCTAACACTAAACCTTTCCCTCACACTTACGCTCCCCCTAAACCGTTGTCGTACACTCACCTGGACTCTAAATCGTCCCTGACCCCTAACCTTAACCCTAGCCCGAACCCTAACCCTAACACTTCCCCGAAGCCTTCCCCTCACACGTCCCCTAATCCTAACCCGTACGCTAACACTAACCCATGCCCTCACACGTACGCTCCCCCTAAACTGTTGTCGTACCCTCACCTGGACCCTAAACCGTCCCCGTCCCCTAAACCTAACCCTAGCCCGAACCCTAACCTTAACCCTTCCCCGAAGCCTTCCCCTCACCCGCCCCTAATCCTAACCCGTACGCAAACACTAACCCATGGTCTCACATGTACGATCTCCCTAAACCGTTGTCGTAACCTCACCTGGACCCTAAACCCTCCCCGTACCCAAACACTAATCCTAGCCCAAACCCTAACCCTAACCCTTCCCCGAAGCCTTCCCCTCACCCGTCCCCTACTCCTAACCCGAACGCTAACACTAGCCCGTGCTCTCACACGTACGCTCCCCCTAAAACGTTGTCGTACCCTCACCTGGACCCTAAACCATCCCCGTCCCCTAACCCTAACCCTAACCCTAACCCTTCCCCGAAGCCTTCCCCTCAGCCGTCCCCTAATCCTAACCCGTACGCTAACACTAACCCGTGGCCTCACACGTACGCTCCCCCTAAACCGTTGTCGTACCCTCACCTGTACCCTAAACCGTCCCCGTCCCCTAACCCTAACCCTAGCCCGAACCCTAACCCTAACCCTTCCCCGAAGCCTTCCCCTCACCCGTCCCCTAATCCTAACCCGTACGCAAACACTAACCCATGGTCTCACACGTACGCTCACCCTAAACCGTTGTCGTACCCTCACCTGGACCCTAAACCGTCCCCGTACCCTAACCCTAACCCTAGCCCGAATCCTAACCCTAACACTTCCCCGAATCCTTCCCCTCACCCGTCCCCTAATCCTAACCCGTACGCTAACACTAACCCATGCCCTCACACGTACGCTCCCACTAAACCGTTGTCGTACCCTCACCTGGACCCTAAACCGTCCCCGTCCCCTAACACTAACCCTAGCCCGAACCCTAACCCTAAAACTTGTCCGAAGACTTCCCCTCACCCGTCCGCTAATCCTAACCCGTATGCTAACACTAACCCGTGCCCTCACACGTACCCTCCCCCTAAACCATTGTCGTACCCTCACCTGGACTCTAAACCGTCCCTGACCCCTAACCCTAACCCTAGCCCGAACCCTAACCCTAACACTTCCCCGAAGCCTTCCCCTCACACGTCCCCTAATCCTAAAACGTACGCTAACACTAACCCAAGCCCTCACAAATACGCTCCCCCTAAACCGTTGTCGTACCCTCACCTGGACCCTAAACCGTCCCCGTCCCCTAACCCTAACCATAGCCCGTACCTTAACTTTAACCCTTCCCTGAAGCCTTCCCCTCACCCGTCCCCTAATCCAAACCCGTACACTAACACTAACACGTGCCCTCACACGTACACTCCCCCTAAACCGTTGTACCATCACCTGGACCCTAAACCGTCCCCGCACCCTAACCCTAACCCTAGCCCGAACCCTAACCCTAACCCTTCACCGAAGCCTTCCCCTCACCCGTCCCCTAATCCTAACCCGTACGCTAACACTAACCCGTGCCCTCACACATACGCCCACCCTAAACCGTTGTCGTACCCTCACCTGTACCATACACCGTCCCCGTCCCCTAACCCTAACCCTAGCCCGAACCCTAACCCTAAACCTTCCCCGAAGCCTTCCCCCACACATCCACTAATCCTAACCCGTACGTTAACACTAACCCGTGCCCTCACACGTATGCTCCCCCTAAACCGTTGTCGTACCCTCACCTGGACCCTAAACCGTCCCCGTCCCCTTAACCCTAACCCTAACCCTAACCTTTCCCCGAAGCCTTCCCCTCACCCGTCCCCTAATCCTAACCCGTACGCTAACACTAACCCGTGCCCTCACGCGTACGCTCCCCCTAAACCGTTGTACCCTCACCTGGACCCGAAACCGTCCCCGTCCCCTAACCCTAGCCCGAACCCTAAACCTAAACCTTCCCCGAAGCCTTCCCCTCACCCGTCCCCTAATCCTAACACGTACGCTAACACTAACCAGTGCCCTCACACGTACACTCCCCCTAAAACGTTGTCATACACTCACCTGGACCCTAAACCGTCCCCGTCCCCTAACCCTAACCCTAGGCTGAACCCTAACCCTAACCCTTCCTCGAAGCCTTCCACTCACCCGTCCCCTAATCCTAACCCGTACGCTAACACTAACCAGTGCCCTCACACGTACGCTCCCCCTAAACCGTTGTCGTACCCTCACCTGGACCCTAAACCGTCCCCGTCCCCTAAACGTAACCCTAGCCCGAACCCTAACCCTAACCCTTCTCCGAAGCCTTCCCCTCACCCGTCCGCTAATCCTAACCCGTATGCTAACACTAAACCGTGCCCTCACACTTACGCTCCCCCTAAACCGTTGTCGTACACTCACCTGGACTCTAAACCGTCCCTGACCCCTAACCTTAACCCTAGCCCGAACCCTAACCCTAACACTTCCCCGAAGCCTTCCCCTCACACGTCCCCTAATCCTAACCCGTACGCTAACACTAACCCATGCCCTCACACGTACGCTCCCCCTAAACCGTTGTCGTACCCTCACCTGGACCCTAAACCATCCCTGTCCCCTAACCCTAACCCTAGCCCGAACCCTAACGCTAAACCTTCCCCGAAGCCTTCCCCTCACCCGTCCCCTAATCCTAACCCGTACGCTAACACTAACCCGTGCCCTCACATGTACGCTCCCCCTAAACCGTTGTCGTAACCTCACCTGGATCGTAAACCGTCCCCATCCCCTAACCCTAACCCTAGCCCGAACCCTAACCCTAACCCTTCCCCGAAGCCTTCCCCTCACCCGTCTCCTAATCCTAACCCATATGCTAAAACTAACACGTGCCCTCACATGTACGCTCCACATGAACCGTTGTCATACCCTCACCTGGACCCTAAACCGTCCCCGTCCCCTAACCCTAACTCGAGCCCGAACCCTAAACTTAACCCTTCCCCGAAGCCTTCAACTCACCCGTCCCCTAATCCTAACCCGTACACTAACACTAACCCGTGCCCTCACATGTACGCTCCCCCTAAACCGTTGTCGTACCCTCACCTGTACCCTAAACTGTCCCCGTCCCCTAACCCTAACCCTAGCCCGAACCCTAACCCTAACCCTTCCCCGAAGCCTTCCCCTCACCCGTCCCCAATCCTAACCCGTACGCTAACACTAACCCATGCCCTCACACGTACACTTCCCCTAAACCGTTGTCGTACCCTCACCTGGACCCTAAACCGTCCCCGACCCGTAACCCTAACCCTAGCCCGTACCCTAACTCTAACACTTCACCGAAGCCTTCCCCTCACCCGTCCCCTAATCCTAACACGTACGCTAACACTAACCCGTGCCCTCACACGTACGCTCCCTCTAAACCGTTGTCGTACCCTCACCAGGACCCTAAACCGTCCCCGTTCCCTAAACCTAACCCTAGCCCGAACCCTAACCCTAACCCTTCCCCGAAGCCTTCCCCTCACCCGTCCCATAATCCTAACTCGTACGCAAACACTAACCCATGGTCTCACACGTACGCTCACCCTAAACCGTTGTCGTACCCTAACCTGGACCCTACACCCTCCCCGTCCCCTAACCCTATCCCTAACGCTAACCCTTCCCCGAAGCCTTCCCCTCACCCGTCCCCTAATCCTAACCCATACGCTAAAACTAACCCATGCCCTCACACATACGCTCCCCCTAAACCGTTGTACCCTCACCTGGACCCTAAACCGTCCCCGTCCCCTAACCATAACCCTAGCCCGAACCTTAACCCTAACCCTTCCCCGAAGCCTTCCCCTCACCCGTCCCCTAATTCTAACCCGTACGCTAACACTAACCCGTGCTCTCACATGTACCCTCCTCCTCCTAAACCGATGTCGTACCCTCACCTGGAACCTAAACCGTCCCCGTCCCCTAACCCTAACCCTAGCCTGAACCCTAACCCTAACCCTTCCCCGAAGCCTTCCCCTCACCCGTCCCCTAATCCTAACCCGTATGCTAAAACTAACCCGTGCCCTCACATGTACCCTCCTCCTAAACCGATGTCGTACCCTCACCTGGAACCTAAACTGTCCCCGTCCCCTAACCCTAAACCTAGCCCGAACCCTAACCCTAACCCTTCCCGAAACCTTCCCCTCACCCGTCCCCTAATCCTAAGCCGTACGCTAACACTAACCCGTGCCCTCACACGTACGCGCCCCCTAAACCGTTGTCGTACACTCACCTGGATCCTAAACCGTCCCTGTCCCCTAAACCTAATCCTAGCCCGAACCCTAACCCTAAATCTTCCTCGAAGCCTTCCCCTCACCCGTCCCCAATCCTAACCCGTATGCTAAAACTAACACGTGCCCTCACATGTACGCTCCCCGTGAAAGGTTGTCGTACCCTCACCTGGACCCTAAACCGTCCCCGTTCCCTAACCCTAACCCTAACCCGAACCCTAACCTTAACCCTTCCCCGAAGCCTTCCCCTCACCCGTCCCCTAATCCTAACCCGTACACTAACACTAACCCGTGCCCTCACATGTACGCTCCCCCTAAACCGTTGTCGTAACCTCACCTGGACCGTAAACCGTCCCAGTCCCCTAACCCTAACCCTAGCCCAAACCCTAACCCTAACACTTCCCCGAAGCCTTCCCCTCACCCGTCCCCTAATCCTAACCCGTATGCTAACAGTAACCCGTGCCCTCACACGTACACTCACCCTAAACCGTTGTCGTACCCTCACCTGTACCCTACACCGTCCCCGTCCCCTAACCCTAACCCTAACCTTAGCCTTTCCCCGAAGCCTTCCCCTCATCCGTCCCCTAATCCTAACCCGTACGCTAACCCTAACCCATGCCCTCACACGTACGCTCCCCCTAAACCGTTGTCGTACTCTCACCTGGACCCTAAACCGTCCCCGTCCCCTAACCCTAACCCTAGACCGAACCCTAACCCTAAACCTTCCCCGAATCCTTCCCCTCAAACGTCCCCTAATCCTAACCCGTACGCTAACACTAACCCGTGCCCTCACACGTACGCACCCCCTAAACCGTTGTCGTACCCTCACCTGTACCCTAAACCGTCCCCGTCCCCTAACCCTAACCCTAGCCCGAACCCTAACCCTAAACCTTCCCCAAGCCTTCCCCTCACCCGTCCCCTAATCCTAACCAGTACGCTAACACTAATGCGTGCCCTCACACGTACGCTCCCCTTAAACCGTTGTCATACCCTCACCTGGACCCTAAACCGTCCCCGTACCCTAACCCTAACCCTAACCCTAGCTGGAACCCTAATCCTAACACTTCCCCGAAGCCTTCCCCTCACCCGTCCCCTAATCCTAACCGGTACGCTAACACTAACCCATGCCCTCACACGTACGCTCCCCCTAAACCGTTGTCGTACCCTCACCTGTAACCTAAATCATCCCCGTCCCCTAACCCTAACCCTAGCTCGAACACTAACACTAACACTTCCCCGAAGCCTTCCCCTGACCCGTCCCCTAATCTTAACCCGTATGCTAAAACTAACACATGCCCTCACACGTACGATCCCCGTGAACCGTTGTCGTACCCTCACCTGGACCCTAAACCGTCCCCGTCCCCTAACCCTAACCCTAGCCCGAACCCTAACCCTAACCCTTCCCCGAAGCCTTCCCCTCACCCGTCCCCTAATCCTAACCCGTACACTAACACTAATCCGTGCCCTGACATGTACGCTCCCCCTAAACCGTTGTCGTAACCTCACCTGGACCGTAAACCGTCCCCGTCCCCTAACCCTAACCCTAGCCCGAACCCTAACCCTAACCCTTCCTCGAAGCCTTCCCCTCAACCGTCCCCTAATCCTAACCCGTACGTTAACACTAACCCATGCCCTCACACATATGCTCCCCCTAAATCGTTGTCGTACGCTCACCTGGACCCTAAACCTTCCCCGTCCCCTAACCCTAACCCTAGACCGAACCTTAACCCTAACCCTTCCCCGACGCCTTCCCCTCACCCGTCCCCTAATCCTAACCCGTACGCTAACGCTAACCCGTGCCCTCACACGTACGCTCCCCCTAAACCGTTGTCGTACACTCACCTGGACCCTAAACCGTCCCCGACCCCTAACCCTAACCTTAGACCGAACCCTAAACTTAACCCTTCCCCGAAACCTTCCCCTCACCCGTCCCCTAATCCTAACCCGTACGCTAACACTATCCCGTGCCCTCACACGTACGCTCCCACTAACCCTAACCCTACCCTCACCTGGACCCTAAACTGTCCCCGTCCCCTAACCTTAACCCTAGCCCGAACCCTAACCCTAACCCTTCCCCGAAGCCTTCCCCTCACCCGTCCCCTAATCCTAACCCGTACGCTAAAACTAACCTGTGCCCTCACACGTACGCGCCCCCTAAACCGTTGTTGTACACTCAGCTTGACCGTAAACCGTCCCCGTCCCCTAAACCTAATCCTAGCCCGAACTCTAACCCTAACACTTCCCCGAAGCCTTCTCCTCACCCGTCCCCTAATCCTAACCCGTACGCTAACACTAACCCATGCCCTCACATGTACCCTCCTCCTAAAACGATGTCGTACCCTCACCTGGAACCTAAACTGTCCCCGTCCCCTAAACCTAACCCTAGCCCGAACCCTAACCCTAACCCTTCCCGAAACCTTCCCCTCACCCGTCCCCTAATCCTAAGCCGTACGCTAACACTAACCCGTGCCCTCACACGTACGCGCCCCCTAAACCGTTGTCGTACACTCACCTAGACCCTAAAGTGTCCCCGTCCCCTAAACCTAATCCTAGCCAGAACCCTAACACTAACTCTTCCTCGAAGCCTTCCCCTCACCCGTCCCCTAATCCTAAAGCGTACGCTAACACTAACCCGTGCCCTCACACGTACGCTCCCCCTAAAACGTTGTCGTACCCTCACCACGACGCTAAACCGTCCCCGTCCCCTAAACCTAACCCTAGCCCGACCCCTAACCCTAACACATCCTAGAAGCGTTCCCCTCACACGTCCCCTAATCCTAACCCGTACGCTAACACTAACCCGTTCCCTCACACGTACGCTCCCCCTAAACCGTTGTCGTACTCTCACCTGGAACCTACACAGTCCCCGTCCCCTAACCCTAACCCTAACCCTAGCCCGAACCCTAACCCTAACACTTCCCCGAAGCCTTCCCCTCACCCGTCCCCTAATCCTAAGCCGTACGCTAACACTAACCCGTGCCCTCACACGTGTGCTCCTCCTAAACCGTTGTCGTACCCTCACCTGGACCCTAAACCGTCCCCGTCCCCTAACCCTAACCCTAGCCCGAACCCTAACCCTAACCCTTCCCCGAAGCCTTCCCGTCACCCGTCCCTTAATCCTAACCCGTACGCTAACACTAACCAGTGCCCTCAAAGGTACCCTCCTCCTAAACCGATGTCGTACCCTCACCTGGAACCTAAACTGTCCCCGTCCCCTAACCCTAACCCTAGCCTGAACCCTAACCCTAACCCTTCCCCGAAATCTTCCCCTCACCCGTCCCCTAATCCTAAGCCTTACGCTAACACTAACCCGTGCCCTCACACGTACGCGCCCCCTAAACCATTGTCGTACACTCACCTGGACCCTAAACCGTCCCCGTCCCCTAACCCTAACCCTAGCCGGAACCCTAACCCTAACACTTCCCCGAAGCCTTCCCCTCACCCGTCCCCTAATCCTAACCCGTACGCTAACACTAACCCGTGCCCTCACACGTACGCGCCCCCTAAACCGTTGACGTACACTCACCTGGACCGTAAACCGTCCCCGTCCCCTAAACCTAAACCTAGCCCGAACCCTAACCCTAACCCTTCCCCGAAGCCTTATATCCACCCGTCCCCTAATCCTAACCCGTACGCTAACACTAACCCGTGCCCTCACACGTACCCTCCTCCTAATCCGATGTCATACCCTCACCTGGAACCTAAACTGTCCCTGTCCCCTAACCCTAACCCTAGCCGGAACCCTAACCCTAACACTTCCCCGAAATCTTCCCCTCACCCGTCCCCTAATCCTAACCTGTATGCTAACACTAACCCGTGCCCTCACACGTACGCTCCCCCTAAACCGTTGTCGTTCCCTCACCTGGACCCTAAACCATCCCCGTCCCATAAACCTAACCCTAGCCTGAACCCTAACCCTAACCCTTCCCCGAAGCCTTCCCCCACCCATCCACTAATCCTAACTCGTACGTTAACACTAAACCGTGCCCTCACACGTACGCTCCCCCTAAACCGTTTTCGTTCCCTCACCTGTACCCTACACCGTCCCCGTCCCCTAACCCTAACCCTAGCCCGCAACGTAACCCTTACCCTTCCCCGAAGCCTTCACCCACCCATCCACTAATCCTAACCCGTACGTTAACACTAACCCGTACCCTCACACGTCCGCTCCCACTAAACCGTTGTCGTACCCTCACCTGAACCCTAAACAGTCCCGTCACCTAAGCCTAACCCTAGCCCGAACCCTAACCCTAACCATTCCCCGAAGCCTTCCCCTCACCCGTCCCCTAATCCTAACCCGTACGCTAACACTAACCCGTGCCCTCACACATACGCCCACCCTAAACCGTTGTCGTACCCTCACCTGTACCCTACACCGTCCCCGTCCCCTAACCCTAACCCTAGCCCGAACCCTAACCCTAAACCTTCCCCGAAGCCTTCCCCCACACATCCACTAATCCTAACCCGTACGTTAACACTAACCCGTGCCCTCACACGTATGCTCCCCCTAAACCGTTGTCGTACCCTCACCTGGACCCTAAACCGTCCCCGTCCCCTTAACCCTAACCCTAACCCTAACCTTTCCCCGAAGCCTTCCCCTCACCCGTCCCCTAATCCTAACTCGTACGCTAACACTAACCCGTGCCCTCACACGTACGCTCCCCCTAACCCGTTGTCGTACCCTCACCTGGACCCTAAACCCTCCCCGACCCGTAATCCTAACCCTAGCCGGAAAATAAACCTAACACTTCCCCGAAGCCTTCCCCTCACCCGTCACCTAATCCTAACCCGTACGCTAACACTAACCTGTGCCCTCACACGTACCCTCCCTCTAAACCGTTGTCGTACCCTCACCAGGACCCTAAACCGTCCCCGTCCCCTAAACCTAACCCTAGCCCGAACCCTAACCCTAACCCTTCCCCGAAGCCTTCCCCTCACCCGACCCCTAATCCTAACTCGTACGCAAACACTAACCCATGGTCTCACACGTACGCTCACCCTAAACCGTTGTCGTACCCTCACGTGGACCCTAAACCCTCCCCGTACCCTAACCCTAACCCTAGCCCGAACCCTAACCCTAACCCTTCCTCGAAGCCTTCCCCTCACCCGTCCCCTAATCCTAACCCGTACGCTAACACTAACCCGTGCCCTCACGCGTACGCTCCCCCTAAACCGTTGTACCCTCACCTGGACCCGAAACCGTCCCCGTCCCCTAACCCTAGCCCGAACCCTAAACCTAAACCTTCCCCGAAGCCTTCCCCTCACCCGTCCCCTAATCCTAACACGTACGCTAACACTAACCAGTGCCCTCACACGTACACTCCCCCTAAAACGTTGTCATACACTCACCTGGACCCTAAACCGTCCCCGTCCCCTAACCCTAACCCTAGGCTGAACCCTAACCCTAACCCTTCCTCGAAGCCTTCCACTCACCCGTCCCCTAATCCTAACCCGTACGCTAACACTAACCAGTGCCCTCACACGTACGCTCCCCCTAAACCGTTGTCGTACCCTCACCTGGACCCTAAACCGTCCCCGTCCCCTAAACGTAACCCTAGCCCGAACCCTAACCCTAACCCTTCTCCGAAGCCTTCCCCTCACCCGTCCGCTAATCCTAACCCGTATGCTAACACTAAACCGTGCCCTCACACTTACGCTCCCCCTAAACCGTTGTCGTACACTCACCTGGACTCTAAACCGTCCCTGACCCCTAACCTTAACCCTAGCCCGAACCCTAACCCTAACACTTCCCCGAAGCCTTCCCCTCACACGTCCCCTAATCCTAACCCGTACGCTAACACTAACCCATGCCCTCACACGTACGCTCCCCCTAAACCGTTGTCGTACCCTCACCTGGACCCTAAACCATCCCTGTCCCCTAACCCTAACCCTAGCCCGAACCCTAACGCTAAACCTTCCCCGAAGCCTTCCCCTCACCCGTCCCCTAATCCTAACCCGTACGCTAACACTAACCCGTGCCCTCACATGTACGCTCCCCCTAAACCGTTGTCGTAACCTCACCTGGATCGTAAACCGTCCCCATCCCCTAACCCTAACCCTAGCCCGAACCCTAACCCTAACCCTTCCCCGAAGCCTTCCCCTCACCCGTCTCCTAATCCTAACCCATATGCTAAAACTAACACGTGCCCTCACATGTACGCTCCACATGAACCGTTGTCATACCCTCACCTGGACCCTAAACCGTCCCCGTCCCCTAACCCTAACTCGAGCCCGAACCCTAAACTTAACCCTTCCCCGAAGCCTTCAACTCACCCGTCCCCTAATCCTAACCCGTACACTAACACTAACCCGTGCCCTCACATGTACGCTCCCCCTAAACCGTTGTCGTACCCTCACCTGTACCCTAAACTGTCCCCGTCCCCTAACCCTAACCCTAGCCCGAACCCTAACCCTAACCCTTCCCCGAAGCCTTCCCCTCACCCGTCCCCAATCCTAACCCGTACGCTAACACTAACCCATGCCCTCACACGTACACTTCCCCTAAACCGTTGTCGTACCCTCACCTGGACCCTAAACCGTCCCCGACCCGTAACCCTAACCCTAGCCCGTACCCTAACTCTAACACTTCACCGAAGCCTTCCCCTCACCCGTCCCCTAATCCTAACATGTACGCTAACACTAACCCGTGCCCTCACACGTACGCTCCCTCTAAACCGTTGTCGTACCCTCACCAGGACCCTAAACCGTCCCCGTTCCCTAAACCTAACCCTAGCCCGAACCCTAACCCTAACCCTTCCCCGAAGCCTTCCCCTCACCCGTCCCATAATCCTAACTCGTACGCAAACACTAACCCATGGTCTCACACGTACGCTCACCCTAAACCGTTGTCGTACCCTAACCTGGACCCTACACCCTCCCCGTCCCCTAACCCTATCCCTAACGCTAACCCTTCCCCGAAGCCTTCCCCTCACCCGTCCCCTAATCCTAACCCATACGCTAAAACTAACCCATGCCCTCACACATACGCTCCCCCTAAACCGTTGTACCCTCACCTGGACCCTAAACCGTCCCCGTCCCCTAACCATAACCCTAGCCCGAACCTTAACCCTAACCCTTCCCCGAAGCCTTCCCCTCACCCGTCCCCTAATTCTAACCCGTACGCTAACACTAACCCGTGCTCTCACATGTACCCTCCTCCTCCTAAACCGATGTCGTACCCTCACCTGGAACCTAAACCGTCCCCGTCCCCTAACCCTAACCCTAGCCTGAACCCTAACCCTAACCCTTCCCCGAAGCCTTCCCCTCACCCGTCCCCTAATCCTAACCCGTATGCTAAAACTAACCCGTGCCCTCACATGTACCCTCCTCCTAAACCGTTGTCGTACCCTCACCTGGAACCTAAACTGTCCCCGTCCCCTAACCCTAAACCTAGCCCGAACCCTAACCCTAACCCTTCCCGAAACCTTCCCCTCACCCGTCCCCTAATCCTAAGCCGTACGCTAACACTAACCCGTGCCCTCACACGTACGCGCCCCCTAAACCGTTGTCGTACACTCACCTGGATCCTAAACCGTCCCTGTCCCCTAAACCTAATCCTAGCCCAAACCCTAACCCTAAATCTTCCTCGAAGCCTTCCCCTCACCCGTCCCCAATCCTAACCCGTATGCTAAAACTAACACGTGCCCTCACATGTACGCTCCCCGTGAAAGGTTGTCGTACCCTCACCTGGACCCTAAACCGTCCCCGTTCCCTAACCCTAACCCTAACCCGAACCCTAACCTTAACCCTTCCCCGAAGCCTTCCCCTCACCCGTCCCCTAATCCTAACCCGTACACTAACACTAACCCGTGCCCTCACATGTACGCTCCCCCTAAACCGTTGTCGTAACCTCACCTGGACCGTAAACCGTCCCAGTCCCCTAACCCTAACCCTAGCCCAAACCCTAACCCTAACACTTCCCCGAAGCCTTCCCCTCACCCGTCCCCTAATCC
The DNA here is from genome assembly GCF_937001465.1 of Orcinus orca. Lineage (NCBI taxonomy): Eukaryota > Metazoa > Chordata > Mammalia > Artiodactyla > Delphinidae > Orcinus > Orcinus orca. The sequence continues at coordinate 81,841,492 of NC_064559.1, forward strand.
TAACCCGTATGCTAACAGTAACCCGTGCCCTCACACGTACACTCACCCTAAACCGTTGTCGTACCCTCACCTGTACCCTACACCGTCCCCGTCCCCTAACCCTAACCCTAACCTTAGCCTTTCCCCGAAGCCTTCCCCTCATCCGTCCCCTAATCCTAACCCGTACGCTAACCCTAACCCATGCCCTCACACGTACGCTCCCCCTAAACCGTTGTCGTACTCTCACCTGGACCCTAAACCGTCCCCGTCCCCTAACCCTAACCCTAGACCGAACCCTAACCCTAAACCTTCCCCGAATCCTTCCCCTCAAACGTCCCCTAATCCTAACCCGTACGCTAACACTAACCCGTGCCCTCACACGTACGCACCCCCTAAACCGTTGTCGTACCCTCACCTGTACCCTAAACCGTCCCCGTCCCCTAACCCTAACCCTAGCCCGAACCCTAACCCTAAACCTTCCCCAAGCCTTCCCCTCACCCGTCCCCTAATCCTAACCAGTACGCTAACACTAATGCGTGCCCTCACACGTACGCTCCCCTTAAACCGTTGTCATACCCTCACCTGGACCCTAAACCGTCCCCGTACCCTAACCCTAACCCTAACCCTAGCTGGAACCCTAATCCTAACACTTCCCCGAAGCCTTCCCCTCACCCGTCCCCTAATCCTAACCGGTACGCTAACACTAACCCATGCCCTCACACGTACGCTCCCCCTAAACCGTTGTCGTACCCTCACCTGTAACCTAAATCATCCCCGTCCCCTAACCCTAACCCTAGCTCGAACACTAACACTAACACTTCCCCGAAGCCTTCCCCTGACCCGTCCCCTAATCTTAACCCGTATGCTAAAACTAACACATGCCCTCACACGTACGATCCCCGTGAACCGTTGTCGTACCCTCACCTGGACCCTAAACCGTCCCCGTCCCCTAACCCTAACCCTAGCCCGAACCCTAACCCTAACCCTTCCCCGAAGCCTTCCCCTCACCCGTCCCCTAATCCTAACCCGTACACTAACACTAACCCGTGCCCTGACATGTACGCTCCCCCTAAACCGTTGTCGTAACCTCACCTGGACCGTAAACCGTCCCCGTCCCCTAACCCTAACCCTAGCCCGAACCCTAACCCTAACCCTTCCTCGAAGCCTTCCCCTCAACCGTCCCCTAATCCTAACCCGTACGTTAACACTAACCCATGCCCTCACACATATGCTCCCCCTAAATCGTTGTCGTATGCTCACCTGGACCCTAAACCTTCCCCGTCCCCTAACCCTAACCCTAGACCGAACCTTAACCCTAACCCTTCCCCGACGCCTTCCCCTCACCCGTCCCCTAATCCTAACCCGTACGCTAACGCTAACCCGTGCCCTCACACGTACGCTCCCCCTAAACCGTTGTCGTACACTCACCTGGACCCTAAACCGTCCCCGACCCCTAACCCTAACCTTAGACCGAACCCTAAACTTAACCCTTCCCCGAAACCTTCCCCTCACCCGTCCCCTAATCCTAACCCGTACGCTAACACTATCCCGTGCCCTCACACGTACGCTCCCACTAACCCTAACCCTACCCTCACCTGGACCCTAAACTGTCCCCGTCCCCTAACCTTAACCCTAGCCCGAACCCTAACCCTAACCCTTCCCCGAAGCCTTCCCCTCACCCGTCCCCTAATCCTAACCCGTACGCTAAAACTAACCTGTGCCCTCACACGTACGCGCCCCCTAAACCGTTGTTGTACACTCAGCTTGACCGTAAACCGTCCCCGTCCCCTAAACCTAATCCTAGCCCGAACTCTAACCCTAACACTTCCCCGAAGCCTTCTCCTCACCCGTCCCCTAATCCTAACCCGTACGCTAACACTAACCCATGCCCTCACATGTACCCTCCTCCTAAAACGATGTCGTACCCTCACCTGGAACCTAAACTGTCCCCGTCCCCTAAACCTAACCCTAGCCCGAACCCTAACCCTAACCCTTCCCGAAACCTTCCCCTCACCCGTCCCCTAATCCTAAGCCGTACGCTAACACTAACCCGTGCCCTCACACGTACGCGCCCCCTAAACCGTTTTCGTACACTCACCTAGACCCTAAAGTGTCCCCGTCCCCTAAACCTAATCCTAGCCAGAACCCTAACACTAACTCTTCCTCGAAGCCTTCCCCTCACCCGTCCCCTAATCCTAAAGCGTACGCTAACACTAACCCGTGCCCTCACACGTACGCTCCCACTAAAACGTTGTCGTACCCTCACCACGACGCTAAACCGTCCCCGTCCCCTAAACCTAACCCTAGCCCGACCCCTAACCCTAACACATCCTAGAAGCGTTCCCCTCACACGTCCCCTAATCCTAACCCGTACGCTAACACTAACCCGTTCCCTCACACGTACGCTCCCCCTAAACCGTTGTCGTACTCTCACCTGGAACCTACACAGTCCCCGTCCCCTAACCCTAACCCTAACCCTAGCCCGAACCCTAACCCTAACACTTCCCCGAAGCCTTCCCCTCACCCGTCCCCTAATCCTAAGCCGTACGCTAACACTAACCCGTGCCCTCACACGTGTGCTCCTCCTAAACCGTTGTCGTACCCTCACCTGGACCCTAAACCGTCCCCGTCCCCTAACCCTAACCCTAGCCCGAACCCTAACCCTAACCCTTCCCCGAAGCCTTCCCGTCACACGTCCCTTAATCCTAACCCGTACGCTAACACTAACCAGTGCCCTCAAAGGTACCCTCCTCCTAAACCGATGTGGTACCCTCACCTGGAACCTAAACTGTCCCCGTCCCCTAACCCTAACCCTAGCCTGAACCCTAACCCTAACCCTTCCCCGAAATCTTCCCCTCACCCGTCCCCTAATCCTAAGCCTTACGCTAACACTAACCCGTGCCCTCACACGTACGCGCCCCCTAAACCATTGTCGTACACTCACCTGGACCCTAAACCGTCCCCGTCCCCTAACCCTAACCCTAGCCGGAACCCTAACCCTAACACTTCCCCGAAGCCTTCCCCTCACCCGTCCCCTAATCCTAACCCGTACGCTAACACTAACCCGTGCCCTCACACGTACGCGCCCCCTAAACCGTTGACGTACACTCACCTGGACCGTAAACCGTCCCCGTCCCCTAAACCTAAACCTAGCCCGAACCCTAACCCTAACCCTTCCCCGAAGCCTTATATCCACCCGTCCCCTAATCCTAACCCGTACGCTAACACTAACCCGTGCCCTCACACGTACCCTCCTCCTAATCCGATGTCATACCCTCACCTGGAACCTAAACTGTCCCTGTCCCCTAACCCTAACCCTAGCCGGAACCCTAACCCTAACACTTCCCCGAAATCTTCCCCTCACCCGTCCCCTAATCCTAACCTGTATGCTAACACTAACCCGTGCCCTCACACGTACGCTCCCCCTAAACCGTTGTCGTTCCCTCACCTGGACCCTAAACCATCCCCGTCCCATAACCCTAACCCTAGCCTGAACCCTAACCCTAACCCTTCCCCGAAGCCTTCCCCCACCCATCCACTAATCCTAACTCGTACGTTAACACTAAACCGTGCCCTCACACGTACGCTCCCCCTAAACCGTTTTCGTTCCCTCACCTGTACCCTACACCGTCCCCGTCCCCTAACCCTAACCCTAGCCCGCAACGTAACCCTAACCCTTCCCCGAAGCCTTCACCCACCCATCCACTAATCCTAACCCGTACGTTAACACTAACCCGTACCCTCACACGTCCGCTCCCACTAAACCGTTGTCGTACCCTCACCTGAACCCTAAACAGTCCCGTCACCTAAGCCTAACCCTAGCCCGAACCCTAACCCTAACCATTCCCCGAAGCCTTCCCCTCACCCGTCCCCTAATCCTAACCCGTACGCTAACACTAACCTGTGCCTTCAGAAGTACGCTCCCCTTGAAACTTTGTCGTACCCTCACCTGGACCCTAAACCGTCGCCGTCCCCTAACCCTAACCCTAGCTCGAACCCTAACCCTAACCCTTCCCCGAAGCCTTCCCCTCACCCGTCCCCTAATCCTAACCCGTACGCTAACACTTACTCGTGCCCTCACATGTACGCTCCCCCTAAACTGTTGTCGTACCCTCACCTGGACCCTAAACCGTCCCCGTCCACTAACCCTAACCCTAGCCCGAACCCTAACCCTAACCCTTCCCCGAAGCCTTCCCCTCTCCCGTCCCCTAATCCTAACCCATACGCTATCACTAACCACTGCCCTCACACGTACGCTCCCCATAAACCGTTGTCGTACCCTCACCTGGACCCTAAACAGTCGCATACCCTAACCCTAACCCTAGCCCAAACCCTAACCCTAAACCTTCCCCGAAGCCTTCCCCTCACCTGTCCCCTAATTCTAACCCGTACGCTAACACTAACCCGTGCCCTCACACGTATGCTCCCACTAGCCATAAGCCTATCCTCACCTGGACCCTAAACCGTCCCTGTCCCCTAACCTTAACCCTAGCCCGAACCCTAACCCTAACCTTTCCCCGAAGCCTTCCCCTCACCCGTCCCCTAATCCTAACCCGTACGCTAACACTAACCCGTGCCCTCACACGTACGCGCCCCCTAAACCGTTGTCGTACACTCACCTAGACCGTAAACCGTCCCCGTCCCCTAACCCTAACCCTAGCCCGAACACTAACCCTAACCCTTCCTCGAAGCCTTCCCCTCACCCGTCCCCTAATCCTAACCAATACGCTAACACTAACCCGTGCACTCACATGTACGCTCCCCCTAAACCGTTGTCGTACTCTCACCTGGAACCTACACAGTCCCCGTCCCCTAACCCTAACCCTAACCCTAGCCCGAACCCTAACCCTAACACTTCCCCGAAGCCTTCCCCTCACCCGTCCCCTAATCCTAAGCCGTACGCTAACACTAACCCGTGCCCTCACACGTGTGCTCCTCCTAAACCGTTGTCGTACCCTCACCTGGACCCTAAACCGTCCCCGTCCCCTAACCCTAACCCTAGCCCGAACCCTAACCCTAACCCTTCCCCGAAGCCTTCCCCTCACCCGTCCCTTAATACTAACCCATACGCTAACACTAACCCGTGCCCTCAAAGGTACCCTCCTCCTAAACCGATGTCGTACCCTCACCTGGAACCTAAACTGTCCCCGTCCCCTAACCCTAACCCTAGCCTGAACCCTAACCCTAACCCTTCCCCGAAATCTTCCCCTCACCCGTCCCCTAATCCTAAGCCTTACGCTAACACTAACACGTGCCCTCACACGTACGCGCCCCCTAAACCATTGTCATACACTCACCTGGACCCTAAACCTTCCCCGTCCCCTAAACCTAATCCTAGTCCGAACCCTAAACCTAACTCTTCCTCGAAGCCTTCCCCTCACCCGTCCCGTAATCCTAACCTGTACGCTAACACTAACCTATGCCCTCACACGTACGCTCCCCCTGAACCGTTCTAGTACTCTCACCTGGACCCTAAACCGTCCCCGTCCCCTAACCCTAACCCTAGCCCGAACCCTAACCCTAACCCTTCCCCGAAGACTTCCCCTCACCCGTCTCCTAATCCTAACCCGTACGCTAAAACTAACCCGTGCCCTCACATGTACGCTACCCGAAACCGATTTCGTACCCTCACCTGGACCCTAAACCATCCCCGTCCCCTAACTCTAACCCTAGCCCGAACCCTAACCCGAACCCTTCCCTGAAGCCTTCCCCTCACCCGTCCCCTAATCCTAACCCGTACGCTAATACTAACCCGTGCCCTCACATGTACGCTCATCCTAAACGGTTGTCGTACCCTCACATGGACCCTAAATCGTCCCCATCCACTAAACCTAACCCTAGCCCAAACCCTAACCCTATTATTTCCCCAGAGCCTTCCCCTCACACGTTCCCTAATCCTAACCCGTATGTTAACACTAACCCGTGCTCTCACATGTACGCTCACCCTAAACCATTGTCGTACTCTCACCTGGACCCTAAACCCTCCCCGTCCCCTAAACCTAACCCTAGCCCGAACCCTAACCCTAACCCTTCCCTGAAGCCTTCCCCACACCCGTCCCCTAATCCTAACCCGTACGCTAACACTAACCCGTGCCCTCACACGTACGCTCCCCCTACACCGTTGTCGTACCCTCACCTGGACCCTAAACCGTCCCCGTCACCTAACCCTAACCCTAGCCCGAACCCTAACCCTAACCCTTGCCCGAAGCCTTGCCCTCATGCGTCCCCTAATCCTAAACCGTAGGCTAACACTAACCCGAGCCCTCACACGTATGCTCTCACTAACCCTAACCCTACCCTCACCTGCACCCTAAACCGTCCCTGTCCCCAAACCTTAACTCTAGCCCGAACCCTAACCCTAACTCTTCCCCGAAGCCTTCCCCTCACACGTCCCCTAATCCTAAACCGGACGCTAACACTAACCCATGTCCTCACACGTACGCTCCCCCTACACCGTTGTCGTACCCTCACCTGGACCCTAAATCGTCCCCGTCCCCTAACCCTAACCCTAGCCCGAACACTAAGCTTAAACCTTCCCCGAAGCCTTCCCCTCACCCGTACCCTAATCCTAACCCATATGCTAAAACTAACACTTGCCCTCACACGTACGCTCCCCGTGAAAGGTTGTCGTACCCTCACCTGGACCCTAAACCGTCCCCATTCCCTAATCCTAACCCTAGCCCGAACCCTAACCTTAACCCTTCCCCGAAGCCTTCCCCTCACCTGTCCCCTAATCTAACCCGTACGCTAACACTAATGCGTGCCCTCACACGTACGCTCCCCTTAAACTGTTGTCATACCCTCACCTGGACCCTAAACCCTCCCCATCCCCTAACCCTAACCCTAGATCGAACCCTAACCCTAACCCTTCCCCGAAGCCTTCCCCTCAACCGTCCCCTAATCCTAACCAGTATGCTAACTCTAACCCGTGCCCTCACACGTACGCGCCCCCTAAACCGTTATCGTACACTCACCTGGACCCTAAACCGTCCCCGTCCCCTAAACCTAACCCAGCCCAAAACCTAACCCTAACACTTCCCCGAAACCTTCCCCTCACCAGTCACCTAATCCTAACCTGTACGCTAACACTAACCCGTGCCCTCACACGTACGCTCCCCCTAAACCGTTGTCGTTCCCTCACCTGGACCCTAAACCGTCCCCGTCCCATAACCCTAACCCTAGCCCAAACCTTAACCCTAACCCTTCCCCGAAGCCTTCCCCCACCCATCCCCTAATCCTAACCCTTACGTTAACACTAACTCATACCCTCACACGTACGCTCCCCCTAAACCGTTGTCGTAGCCTCACCTGGACCCTAAACCGTCCCCATCCCCTAAGCCTAACCCTAGCCCGAACCCTAACCCTAACCCTTCCCCGAAGCCTTCCCCTCAAGCGTCCCCTAATCCTAACCCGTACGCTAACACTAACCCGTGCCCTCACACGTACGCTCCCCCTAAACCGTTGTCGTACCCTCACCTGGACCCTAAACCGTCCCCTTCCCCTAACCCTAACCCTAGCCCGAACCGTAACTCTAAACTTTCCCCGAAGCCTTCCCCTCACCTGTCCGCTAATCCTAACCCGTACGCTAACACTAACCCGTGCCCTCATACGTACGCCCCCCCTAAACCGTTGTCGTACCCTCACCTGGACCCTAAACCGTCCCCGACCCGTAACCCTAAACCTAGCCCATACCCTAACCCTAACACTTCCCCGAAGCCTTCCCCTCACACGTCCCCTAATCCTAACTCGTACGCTAACACTAACCCGTGCCCTCACCCGTACGCTCCCTCTAAACCGTTGTCGTACCCTCACCTGGACACTAAACCGTCCCCGTCCCCTAACCCTAACCCTAGCCCGAACCCTAACCCTAACCCTTCCTCGAAGCCTTCCCCACACACGTCCCCTAATCCTAACACGTACGCTAACACTAACCCGTGCCCTCACACGTATGCTCCCCCTAAACCGTTGTCGTACTCTCACCTGGACCCTAAACCGTCCCCGTCCCCTAAACCTAATTCTAGCCCGAACCCTAACCCTAACCCTTCCCCGAAGCCTTCCCCACACCCGTCTGCTAATCCTAAACCGTATGCTAACACTAACCCGTGCCCTCACACGTACGTTCCCCGTGAAAGGTTGTCGTACCCTCACCTGGACACTAAACGGTCCCCGTCCCCTAACCCTAACCCTAGCCCGAACACTAACTCTAACCCTTCCCCGAAGCCTTGCCCTCACCCGTGCCCTAATCCTAAACCGTACGCTAACACTAACCCGTGCCTTCACACGTACGCTCCCCCTAAACCGTTGTCGTACCCTCACCTGGACCCTAAACCGTCCCCGTCCCCTAAGCCTAACCCTAGCCCGAACCCTAACCCTAACCCTTCCCCGAAGCCTTCCCCTCACCCGTCCCCTAATCCTAACCCGTACGCTAACACTAACCCGTGCCTTCACACGTACGCTCACCCTAAAACGTTGTCGTACCCTCACCTGTACCCTACACCGTCCCCGTCCCCTAACCCTAACCCTAGCCCGAACTGTAACCCTAACACTTTCCCGAAACCTTCCCCTCACCCATCCCCTAATCCTAACCCGTACGTTAACACTAACCCGTGCCCTCACACGTACGTTCCCCCTAAACCGTTGTCGTACCCTCACCTGGACCCTAAACCGTCCCCGTCCCCTAACCCTAACCCTACACCTAACATTTCCCCGAAGCCTTCCCCTCACCCATCCCCTAATCCTAACCCGTACGCTAAAACTAACCCATGCCCTCACACGTATGCTCCCCCTAAACCGTTGTCGTACCCTCACCTGGACCCTAAACCGTCTCCGTCCCCTAACCCTAACCCTAGCCCGAACCCTAACCCGAACCCATCCCCGAAGCCTTCCTTTCACCCGTCCCCTAATCCTAACACGTACGGTAACACTAACCCGTGCCCTCACATGTACGCTCCCCCTAAACTGTTGTCGTACCCTCACCTAGACCCTAAACCGTCCCCATCCCCTAACCCTAACCCTAGTCCGAACCCTAACCAACCCTTCCCCGAAGCCTTCCCCTCAACCGTCCCCTAATCCTAACCCGTACGCTAACACTAAACCGTGCCCTCACACGTACGCTCCCCCTAAACCGTTGTCGTACCCTCACCTGGACCCTAAAACGTCCCCGACCCCTAACCCTAACCCTAGCCTGTACCCTAACCCTAAAACTTCCTCGAAACTTTCCCCTCACCCGTCCACTAATCCTAACCCGTACGCTAACACTAACCCGTGCCCTCACACGTACGCTCCCCCTAAACCGTTGTCGTACCCTCACCTGGACCCTAAACCGTCCCCGTCCCCTAAGACTAACCCTAGCCCGAACCCTAACCCTAACCCTTCCCCGAAGCCTTCCCCTCACCCGTCCCCTAATCCTAACACGTACGCTAACACTAACCCATGGTCTCACACGTACGCTCACCCTTCACAGTTGTCGTACCCTCAACTGGACCCTAAACCCTCTCCGTCCCCTAACCCTAACTCTAGCCTGAACCCTAACCCTAACCCTTCCCTGAAGCCTTCCCCTCACCCGTCCCCTAATCCTAACCCGTACGCTAACACTAACCCATGGCCTCACACGTACGCTCCCCCTAAAACGTTGTCGTACTCTCACCTGGACCCTAAACCGTCCCCGTCCCCTAACCCTAAACCTAGCCCGAACCCTAACCCTAACCCTTCCTCGAAGCCTTCCCCTCACCCGTCCCCTAATCCTAACCCGTACGCTAACACTAACCCATGCCCTCACACGTACACTCCCCCTAAACTGTTGTCGTACCCTCACCTGGACCCTAAACTGTCCCCATCCCGTAAACCTAACCCTAGCCCGAACCCTAACCCTAAAACTTCCCCGAAGCCTTCCCCTCACCCGTCCCCTAATTCTAACCCGTATGCTAACACAAACCTATGCCCTCACACGTACGTTCCCCCTAAACCGTTGTCGTACCCTCACCTGGACCCTAAACCGTCCCCGTCCCCTAATCCTAACCCTAAACCTAACGCTTCCCCGAAGCCTTCCCCTCACCCGTCCCCTAATCCTAACCCGTACGCTAACACTAACCCATGCCCTCACATGTACGCTCTCCCTAAACCGTTGTCGTACCCTCACCTGGACCCTAAACCGTCCCCATCCCCTAACCCTAACCCTAGACCGAACCCTAAACCTAACCCTTCCCCGAAGCCTTCCCCTCACCCGTCCCCTAATCCTAACCCGTACGCTAACACTAACCCGTGCCCTCACACGTACGCTCCCCCTAAACCGTTGTCATACCCTCACCTGGACCCTAAACCGTCCCCGTCCCCTAACCCTAACCCTACCCGAACCCTAACCCTAACCCTTCCTCGAAGCCTTCCCCACACACGTCCCCTAATCCTAACCCGTACGCTAACACTAAACCGTGCCCTCACACGTACGCTTCCCCTAAACCGTTGTCATACCCTCACCCGGACCCTAAACCGTCCCCGTTCCCTAACCCTAATCCTAGCCCGAACCCTAACCCTAAACCTTCCCCGAAGCCTTCCCCTCACCCGTCCCCTATTCCTAAACCGTACGCTAACACTAACTTGTGCGCTCACACGAACGCTCCCCCTAAACCGTTGTCGTACCCTCACCTGGACCCTAAAACGTCCCCGACCCCTAACCCTAAACCTAGCCCGTACCCTAACCCTAACACTTCCCCGAAGCCTTCCCCTCACCCGTCCCCTAATCCTAACTCGTACGCTATCACTAACCCGTGCCCTCACCCGTACGCTCCCTCTAAACCGTTGTCGTACCCTCACCTGGACCCTAAACCGTCCCCATCCCCTAACCCTAACCCTAGCCCTAAACCTAACCCTAACCCTTCCTCGAAACTTTCCCCTCACCCGTCCACTAATCCTAACCCGTACGCTAACACTAACCCGTGCCCTCACACGTATGCTCCCCCTAAACCGTTGTCGTACCCTCACCTGGAACCTAAACCATCCCCGTCCCCTAAGACTAACCCTAGCCCGAACCCGAACCCTAACCCTTCCCTGAAGCCTTCCCCTCACCCGTCCCCTAATCCTAACCCGTACGCTAACACTAACCCATGCCCTCACACGTACGCTGCCCTTAAACCGTTGTCGTACACTCACCTGGACCCTAAACCGTCCCCATCCCCTAACCCTAACCCTAGCCCGAACCATAACCCTAACCCTTCCCCGAAGCCTTCCCCTCACCCGTCCCCTAATTCTAACCCGTACGCTAACACTAATGCGTGCCCTCACACGTACGCTCCCCTTAAACCGTTGTCATACCCTCACCTGGACCCTAAACCATCCCCGTCCCCTAACCCTAACCAGAGCCCGAACCCTAACCCTAACCCTTGCCCGAAGCCTTCCCCTCACCCGTCCCCTAATCCTAACCCGTACGCTAACACTAACCCGTTCCCTCACACGTACACTCCCCCTAAACCGTTTTCATACCCTCACCTGGACCCAAAACCGTCCCCGTCCCCTAACCCTAACCCGAGCCCGAACCCGAAACTTAACCCTTCCCCGAAGCCTTCCCCTCACCCGTCCCCTAATCCTAACCCATACGCTAACACTAAACCGTGCCCTCACACGTACGCTCCCCGTAAACCGTTGTCGTACCCTCACCTGGACCCTAAACAGTCCCCGCCCTTAACCCTAACCCTAGCCCGAACCCTAACCCTAACCATTCCCCGAAGCCTTCCCCTCACCCGTCCCCTAATCCTAACCCGTACGCTAACACTAAACCATGCCCTCACACGTACGCTCCCCCTAAACCTTTGTCGTACCCTCAGCTGGACCCTAAACCGTCCCCGTTCCCTAAACCTAACCCTAGCCCGAACCCTAAAGCTAACACTTCCCCGAAGCCTTCCCCTCACCCGTCCCCTAATCCTAACCCGTACGCTAACAATAACCCGTGGCCTCACACGTACGCTCCCCCTAAAACGTTGTCGTACCCTCACCTGGACCCTAAACCGTCCCCGTCCCCTAACCCTAACCCTAACCCTAACCTTTACCCGAAGCCTTCCCCTCACCTGTCCCCTAATCCTAACCCGTATGCTAACACTAACCCCTGCCCTCACACGTACGCTCCCCCTAAACCGTTGTCGTACCCTCACTTGGACCCTAAACCTTCCCCGTCCCCTAACGCTAACCCTAGCCCGAACCCTAACCGTAACCCTTCCCCGAAGCCTTCCCCTCACCCGTCCCCTAATCCTAACACGTACGTTAAGACTAACCCGTGCCCTCACACGTACGCTCCCCCTCACTGTTGTCGTACCCTCACCTGGACCCTAAACCGTCCCCGTCCCCTAACCCTAACCCTAGACCGAACCCTAACACTAACGCTTCCCCGAAGCCTTCCCCTCAAGCGTCCCCTATTCCTAACCCGTACGCTAACACTAACCCATGCCCTCACACGTACGCTCCCCCTAAACCGTTGTCGTACCCTCACCTGGACCCTAAACCGTCCCCGTCCCCTAACCCTAACCCTAGCCCGAACCGTAACTCTAAACTTTCTTCGAAGCCTTCCCCTCACCCGTCCCCTAATCCTAACACGTACGCTAACACTAATCTGTGCCCTCACACGTACGCTCACCCTAAACCATTGTCGTACCCTCACCTGTACCCTACACCGTCCCCGTCCCCTAACCCTAACCCTAGCCCGAACACTAACCCTAACACTTCCCCGAAGCCTTCCCCTCACCCATCCCCTAATCCTAACCCGTACGTTAACACTAACCCGTGCCCTCACACGTACGCTCCCCCTAAACCATTGTCGTACCCTCACCTGGACCCTAAACCGTCCCCGTCCCCTAACCCTAACCCTAGCCCGAACCCTAACCCTAACCCTTCCCCGAAGCCTTCCCTCACCCGTCCCCTAATCCTAACCCGTACGCTAACATTAACCCATGGTCTCACACGTACGCTCACCCCTAACAGTTGTCGTACACTCACCTGGACCCTAAACCGTCCCCGTTCCCTAACCCTATCCCTAGCCCGAACCCTAACCCTAACTCTTCCCTGAAACCTTCCCCTCACCCGTCCCGTACTCCTAACCCGTATGCTAAAACTAACACGTGCCCTCACACGTACGCTCCCCGTGAAAGGTTGTCGTACCCTCACCTGGACCCTAGCCCAAACCCTAACCTTAACCCTTCCCCGAAGCCTTCCCCTCACCCGTCCCATAATCCTAACCCGTACGCGAACACTAACCAGTGCCCTCACACGTACGCTCCCCCTAAACTGTTGTCGTACCCTCACCTGGACCCTAAACTGTCCCCGTCCCATAAACCTAACCCTAGCCCGAACACTAACCCTAAACCTTCCCCGAAGCCTTCCCCTCACCCGTCCCCTAATTCTAACCCGTATGCTAACACAAAGCTATGGCCTCACACGTACGTTCCCCCTAAACCGTTGTCGTACCCTCACCTGGACCCTAAACCGTCCCCGTCCCCTAATCCTAACCCTAAACCTAACCCTTCCCCGAAGCCTTCCCCTCACCCGTCCCCTAATCCTAACCCGTATGCTAACACTAACCCATGCGCTCACACGTACGCTCCCCCTAAACCGTTGTCGTACCCTCACCTGGACCCTAAACCATCCCCGTCCCCTAACCCTAACCCTAGACCGAACCCTAAACCTAACCCTTCCCCGAAGCCTTCCCCTCACCCGTCCCCTAATCCTAACCCGTACGCTAACACTAACCCGTGCCCTCACACGTACGCTCCCCCTAAACCGTTGTAATACCCTCACCTGGACCCTACACCGTCCCCGTCCCCTAACCCTAACCCTACCCGAACCCTAACCCTAACCCTTCCTCGAAGCCTTCCCCACACCCGTCCCCTAATCCTAACCCGTACGCTAACACTAACCCGTGCCCTCACACGTATGCTCCCCCTAAACCGTTGTCGTACTCTCACCTGGACCCTAAACCGTCCCCGTCCCCTAAACCTAACCCTAGTCCGAACCCTAAACCTAACTCTTCCCCGAAGCCTTCCCCACACCCGTCTGCTAATCCTAACCCGTATGCTAACACTAACCCGTGCCCTCACACGAACGCTCCCTATAAACCTTTGTTGTACCCTCACCTGGACTCTAAACCGTCCCTGACACCTAACCCTAACCCTAACCCGAACCCTAACCCTAACACTTCCCCGAAGCCTTCCCCTCACACGTCCCCTAATCCTAACCCGTACGCTAACACTAACCCATGCCCTCACACGTACGATCCCCCTAAACCGTTGTCGTACCCTCACCTGGACCCTAAATCGTCCCCGTCCCCTAACCATAACCCTAGCCCGAAAACTAACCCTAAACCTTCCCCGAAGCCTTCCTCTCACCCGTCCCCTAATCCTAACCCGTATGCTAAAACTAACACGTGCCCTCACACGTACGTTCCCCGTGAAAGGTTGTCGTACCCTCACCTGGACCCTAAACCGTCCCCGTCCCCTAACCCCAACCGTAGCCAGAACACTAACCCTAAACCTTCCCCGAAGCCTTGCCCTCACCCGTCCCCTAATCCTAACCCGTACGCTAACACTAACTTGTGCCCTCACACGTACGCTCCCCCTAAACCGTTGTCGTACCCTCACCTGGACCCTAAACCGTCCCCGTCCCCTAAGCCTATCCCTAGCCCGAACCCTAACCCTAACCCTTCCCCGAAGCCTTCCCCTCACCCGTCCCCTAATCCTAACCCGTACGCTAACACTAACCCGTGCCCTCACACGTACGCTCCCCTTAAACCGTTGTCGTACCCTCACCTGGACCCTAAACCGTCCCCATCCTCTAACCCTAACCCTAGCCCGAACCATAACCCTAACCCTTCCCCGAAGCTTACCCCTCACCCGTCCCCTAATCCTAACCCGTACGCTAACACTAACCCGTGCCCTCACACGTATGCTCCCCCTAAACAGTTGTCGTACTCTCACCTAGACCCTAAGCCGTCCCCGTCCCCTAAACCTAACCCTAGCCCGTACCCTAACCCTAACCCTTCCCCAATGCCTTCCCCGCACCCGTCTGCAAATCCTAACCCGTATGCTAACACTAACCCTTGCCCTCACACGTACGCTCCCCCTAAACCTTTGTTGTACCCTCACCTGGACTCTAAACCGTCCCTGACACCTAACCCTAACCCTAACCCGAACCCTAACCCTAACACTTCCCCGAAGCCTTCCCCTCACACGTCCCCTAATCCTAACCCATACGCTAACACTAACCCATGCCCTCACACGTACGCTCCCCCTAAACCGTTGTCGTACCCTCACCTGGACCCTAAACCATCCCCATCCTCTAACCCTAACCCTAGCCCGAACCATAACCCTAACCCTTCCCCGAAGCTTTCCCCTCACCCGTCCCCTAATCCTAACCCGTACGCTAACACTAATGTGTGCCCTCACACGTACGCTCCCCTTAAACCGTTGTCATACTCTCACCTAGACACTAAACCGTCCCCGTCCCCTAACCCTAACCCTAGCCCAAACCCTAACCCTAACCCTTGCCCGAAGCCTTCCCCTCACCCGTCCCCTAATCCTAACCCGTACGCTAACACTAACCCATGCCCTCACACGTACGCTCCACCTAAACCGTTGTCGTACCCTCACCTGGACCCTAAATCGTCCCCGTCCCCTAACCCTAGCCCGAACACTAACGCTAAACCTTCCCCGAAGCCTTCCCCTCACCCGTCCCCTAATCCTAACCCGTACGCTAACACTAACCCGTGCCCTCACACGTATGCTGCCCCTAAACAGTTGTCGTACTCTCACCTGGACCCTAAACCGTCCCCGTCCCCTAAACCTAACCCTAGCCCGAACCCTAACCTTAACCCTTCCCCGAAGCCTTCCCCACACCCATCTGCTAATCCTAACCCGTATACTAACACTAACCTGTGCCCTCACACGTACGCTCCCACTAAACCGTTGTTGTACCCTCACCTGGACTCTAAACCGTCCCTGACACCTAACCCTAACCCTAGCCCGAACCCTAACACTAACACTTCCCCGACGCCTTCCCCTCACACGTCCCCTAATCCTAACCCGTATGCTAACACTAACCCATGCCCTCACACGTACGCTCCCCCTAAACCGTTGTCGTACCCTCACCTGGACCCTAAATCGTCCCCATCTCCTAACCCTAACCCTAGCCCGAACACTAACCCTAAACCTTCTCCTAAGCCTTCCCCTCACCCGTCCCCTAATCCTAACCCGTATGCTAAAACCAACACGTTCCCTCACACGTACGCTCCCCGTGAAAGGTTGTCGTACCCTCACCTGTACCCTACACCGTCCCCATCCTCTAACCCTAAACCTAGCCCGAACCCTAACACTAACCCTTCCCCGAAGCCTTCCCCTCACCCATCCCCTAATCCTAACCCGTACGTTAACACTAACCTGTGCCCTCACACGTACGCTCCCCGTAAAACGTTGTCGTACCCTCACCTGGACCCTAAACCGTCCCCGTCCCCTAACCCTAACCCTAACACTAACATTTCCCCGAAGCCATCCCCTCACCCGTCCCCTAATCCTAACCCGTACGCTAACACTAACCCATGCCCTCACACGTACGCTCCCCCTAAACCGTTGTCGTACCCTCACTTGTACCCTAAACCGTCCCCGTCCCCTAACCCTAACCCTAGCCCGAACCCTAACCCTAACACTTCCCCGAAGCCTTCCCTTCACCCGTCCCCTAATCCTAACTCGTACGCTAACACTAACCCGTGCCCTCACCCGTACGCTCCCTCTAAACCGTTCTCGTACCCTCACCTGGACCCTAAACCATCCCCGTCCCCTAACCCTAACCCTAGCACGAACCCTAACCCTAACCCTTCCTCGAAGCCTTCCCCTAACCCGTCCCCTAATCCTGACCCATACGCTAACACTAACCCGTGCCCTCACACGTACGCTCCCCCTAAACCGTTGTCGTACCCTCACCTGGACCCTAAACCGTCCCCATCCCCTAACCCTAACCCTAGCCCGAACCCCAATCCTAACGATTCCCCGAAGCCTTCCCCTCAACCGTCCCCTAATCCTAACCCGTACGTTAACACTAACCCGTGCCCTCACACGTAGGCTCCCCGTAAACTGTTGTCGTACCCTCACCTGGACCCTAAACCGTCCCCGTCCCCTAAACCTAACACTAACCCTAACATTTCCCCGAAGCCTTCCCCTCACCCGTCCCCTAATCCTAACCCGTATGCTAAAACTAACACGTGCCCTCACACGTACGTTCCCCGTGAAAGGTTGTCGTACCCTCACCTGGACCCTAAACCGTCCCCGTCCCCTAACCCTAACCGTAGCCAGAACACTAACCCTAACCCTTCCCCGAAGCCTTGCCCTCACCCGTCCCCTAATCCTAACCCGTACGCTAACACTAACTTGTGCCCTCACACGTACGCTCCCCCTAAACCGTTTTCGTACCCTCACCTGGACCCTAAACCGTCCCCGTCCCCTAAGCCTATCCCTAGCCCGAACCCTAACCCTAACCCTTCCCCGAAGCCTTCCCCTCACCCGTCCCCTAATCCTAACCCGTACGCTAACACTAACCCGTGCCCTCACACGTACGCTCCCCTTAAACCGTTGTCGTACCCTCACCTGGACCCTAAACCGTCCCCATCCTCTAACCCTAACCCTAGCCCGAACCATAACCCTAACCCTTCCCCGAAGCTTACCCCTCACCCGTCCCCTAATCCTAACCCGTACGCTAACACTAACCCATGCCCTCACACGTATGCTCCCCCTAAACAGTTGTCGTACTCTCACCTGGACCCTAAACCGTCCCCGTCCCCTAAACCTAACCCTAGCCCGAACCCTAACCCTAACCCTTCCCCAATGCCTTCCCCGCACCCGTCTGCTAATCCTAACCCGTATGCTAACACTAACCCGTGCCCTCACACGTACGCTCCCCCTAAACCTTTGTTGTACCCTCACCTGGACTCTAAACCGTCCCTGACACCTAACCCTAACCCGAACCCGAACCCTAACCCTAACACTTCCCCGAAGCCTTCTCCTCACACGTCCCCTAATCCTAACCCATACGCTAACACTAACCCATGCCCTCACACGTACGCTCCCCCTCAACCGTTGTCGTACCCTCACCTGGACCCTAAACCATCCCCATCCTCTAACCCTAACCCTAGCCCGAACCATAACCCTAACCCTTCCCCGAAGCTTTCCCCTCACCCGTCCCCTAATCCTAACCCGTACGCTAACACTAATGTGTGCCCTCACACGTACGCTCCCCTTAAACCGTTGTCATACTCTCACCTAGACACTAAACCGTCCCCGTCCCCTAACCCTAACCCTAACACTAACATTTCCCCGAAGCCTTCCCCTCACCCGTCCCCTAATCCTAACCCGTACGCTAACACTAACCCATGCCCTCATACGTACGCTCCTCCTAAGCCGTTGTCGTACCCTCACCTGGACCCTAAACCATCCCCGTCCCCTAACCCTAACCCTAGCCAGAACCCTAACCCTAACACTTCCCCGAAGCCTTCCCTTCACGCGTCCCCTAATCCTAACTCGTACGCTAACACTAACCCGTGCCCTCACCCGTACGCTCCCTCTAAACCGTTCTCGTACCCTCACCTGGACCCTAAACAGTCCCCGTCCCCTAACCCTAACCCTAGCACGAACCCTAACCCTAACCCTTCCTCGAAGCCTTCCCCTCACCCGTACCCTAATCCTGACCCGTACGCTAACACTAATGCGTGCCCTCTCACGTACGCTCCCGTTAAACCGTTGTCATACCCTCACCTGGACCCTAAACCGTCTCCGTCCCTTAACCCTAACCCTAGCCCAAACCCTAACCCTAACCCTTGCCCGAACCCTTCCCCGCACCGTCCCCTAATCCTAACCCATACGCTAACACTAACCCGTGCCCTCACACGTACGCTCCCCCTAAACCGTTGTCGTACCCTCACCTGGAGCCAAAACCGTCCCCGTCCCCTAACCCTAACCCTAGCCCGAACCCTAACCCTAACCCTTCCCCGAAGCGTTCTCCTCACCCATCCCCTAATCCTAACCCATACGCTAACACTAAACCGGGCCCTCACACGTACGCTCCCCGTAAACCGTTGTCCTAACCTCACCTGGACCCTAACCGGCCCCGTCCCCTAACCGTAACCCTAACCCGAACCCTAACCCTAACCCTTCCCCGAAGCCTTCCTCTCACCCGTCCCCTAATCCTAACCCGTGCGCTAACACTAACCCGTGCCCTCACACGTACGCTCCCCTTAAACCGTTGTCATACCCTCACCTGGACCCTAAACCGTCCCCGTCCCCTAACCCTAACCCTAGCCCGAACCCTAACCCTAACCCTTCCCCAAAGCCTTCCCCTCACACGTCTTCTAATCCTAACCCGTACGCTAACACTAACCCGTGCCCTCACACTTACCCTCCCCCTAAACCGTTGTCGTACCCTCACCTGGACCCTAAACCGTCCCCGACCCCTAACCCTAACCCTAGCCCGAACCCTAAACGTAACCCTTCCCCGAAGCCTTCCCCTCACCCGTCCCCTAATCCTAACCCATACGCTAACACTAACCCGTGCCCTCACACGTACGTTCCCCCTAAACCGTTGTCGTACCCTCACCTGGACCCTAAACCGTCCCCATTCCCTAAACCTAACCCTAGCCCGAACCCTAACCCTAACCCTTCCCCGAAGCCTTCCCCTCACCCGTCCCCTAATCCTAACCTGTACGCTAACACTAACCCGTGCCCTCACACGTACGCTCCCCCTAAACCGCTGTCGTACCCTCACCTGGACCCTAAACTGTCCCCGTCCCCTAACCCTATCCCTAGCCCGAACACTAACCCTAACACTTCACCGAAGCCTTCCCCTCACCCGTCCCCTAATCCTAACCCGTATGCTAAAACTAACACGTGTCCTCACACGTACGCTCCCCGTGAAAGGTTGTCGAACCCTCACCTGGACCCTAAACCGTCCCCGTTCCCTAACCCTAAACCTAGCCCGAACCCTAACCCTAACCATTCCCTGAAGCCTTCCCCTCACCCGTCCCATAATCCTAACCCGTACACTAACACTAACCCGTGCCCTCACAGGTATGCTCCCCCTAAACCGTTGTCATTACCTCAGCTGGACCGTAAACCGTCCCAGTCCCCTAACCCTAAACCTAGCCGAAACCCTAACCCTAACACTTCCCCGAAGCCTTCCCCTCACCCGTCCCCTAATCCTAACCCGTACGCTAACACTAACCCATGGTCTCACACGTACGCTCACCCTTAACAGTTGTCGTACCCTCACCTGGACCCTAAAACCTCCCCGTCCCCTAACCCTAGCCCGAACCCTAACCCTAACCCTTCCCTGAAGCCTTCCCCTCACCCGTCCCCTAATCCTAACCCGTACGCTAACACTAACCCGTGGCCTCACACGTACGCACCCCCTAAAATGTTGTCGTACTCTCACCTGGACCCTGAACCGTCCCCGTCCCCTAAACCTAACCCTAGCCCGAACCCTAACCCTAACCATTCCTCGAAGCCTTCCCCTCACCCGTCCCCTAATCCTAAACCGTACGCTAACACTAACCCGTGCCCTCACACGTACGCTCCCCCTAAACCGTTGTCGTACCCTCACCTGGACCCTAAACCATCCCCGTCCCCTAAAGCTCACCTTAGCCCGAACACTAACCCTAACCCTTCATCGAAGCCTTCCCCTCACCCGTCTGCTAATCCTAACCCGTATGCTAACACTAACCCGTGCCCTCACACGTACGCTCCCCCTTAACCGCTGTCGTACCCTCACCTGGACGCTAAACCGTCCCCGTACCCTACGCGTAACCCTAGCACGAACCCTAACCCTAACACTTCCCCGAAGCCTTCCCCTCACCCGTCCCCTAATCCTAACCCGTACGCTAACATTAACCCGTGGCCTCACACGTACGCTCCCCCTAAACCGTTGTCGTACCCTCACATGGACCCTAAACCGTCCCTGTTCCCTAAACCTAACCCTAGCCCGAACCCTAACCCTAACCCTTCCGCGAAGCCTTCCCTTCACCCGTCCCCTAATACTAACCCGTACGCTAACACTAACCCGTGCCCTCACACGTACGGTCCCCCTAAACCGTTGTCGTACCCTCACCTGGACCCTAAACCGTCCCCATGCCCTAACCCTAACCCTAGCCTGAACCCTAACCCTAACCCTTCCCCGAAGCCTTCCCCTCAGCCGTCCCCTAATCCTAACCCGTACGCTAACACTAACCTGTGCCCTCACATGTACGCTCCCCCTAAACCGTTGTCATACCGTCACCTGGACCGTAAACCCTCCCCATCCCCTAAACCTAACTCTAGCCCGAACCCTAACCCTAACCCTTCAGCGAAGCCTTCCCCTCACACGTCCCCTAATCGTAAGCCGTACGCTAGCACTAACCCATGTCCTCACACGTACCCTCCTCCTAAACGGTTGTCGTACCCTCACCTGGACCCTAAACCATCCCCGTCCCCTAACCCTAAGCCTAACCCGAACCCTAACCCTAACCCTTCCCCGAAGACTTCCCCTCACCCGTCCCCTAATCCTAACCCGTACGCTGACACTAACCCGTGCCCTCACACATAAGCTCCCCCAAAACCGTTGTCATACCCTCACCTGGATCTTAAACCGTCCCCGTACCCTAAGACTAACACTAGCCCGAACCCTAACCCCAACACTGCCCCGAATCATTCCCCTCACCCGTCCCCTAATCCTAACCAGTATGCTAACACTAACCCGTGCCCTCACACGTACGCTCCCCCTAAACCGTTGTCGTACCCTCACCTGGACCCTAAACCGTCCCCGTCCCCTAACCCTAACCTTAGCCCGAACCCTAAACTTAACCCTTCCCCGAAGCCTTCCCCCACCCGTCCCCTAATCGTAACCCGTACGCTAACAGTAACCCGTGCCCTCACACGTACGCTCCCCCTAAACCGTTGTCGTACTCTCACCTGGACCCTAAACCGTCCCCATCCCCTAACGATACCCCTAGCCCTAACCCAAAACCTAACCCTTCCCCGAAGCCTTCCCCTCACCCGTCCCGTAATCCTAAGCCGTACGCTAACACTAACCCGTGCCCTGACACGTACGTTCCCCCAAAACGATTGTCGTCCCCTCACTTGGACCCTAAACCGTTCCCGTACCCTAACCCTAACCCTAGCACGAACCCTAACCCTAACCCTTCCCGAAGCCTTCCCCTCACACGTCCCCTAATACTAACCCGTACGCTAACAGTAACCCGTGCCCTCAAATGTACGCTCGCCCTAAACCAATGTCGTACCCTCACCTGGACCCTAAACCGTCTCCGTGCCCTAACGCTAACCCTAGACCGAACCCTAACCCTAACCCTTCCCCGAAGCCTTCCCCTCACCCGTCCCCTAATCCTAAGCCGTACTCTAGCACTAACCCGTGCCCTCACACGTACGCTCTCCCTAAACTGTTGTTGTACCCTCACCTGGACCCTAAACCATCCCCGTCCCCTAACCCTACCCTAGCCCGAACCCTAACCCTAACCCTTCCCCGAAGCCTTCCCCTCACCCGTCCCCTAATCCTAACCCGTACGCTAACACTAACCCGTGCCCTCACACGTACGTTCCCCTAAACCGTTGTCGTACCCTCACCTGGACCCTAAACCGTCACCTTCCCCTAACCCTAAACCTAGCCCGAAATCTAACCCTAAACCTTCCCCTCACCCGTCCCCTAATCCTCACCCGTACGCTAACACTAACCCATGCCCTCCCACGTTCCCTGCCCCTAAACCGTTGTCTTACCCTCACCAGGACCCTAAACCGTCCCCGTCCCCTAACCCTAACCCTAGCCCGAACCCTAAACCTAACCCTTCCCCGAAGCCTTCCCCTCACCCGTCCCCTAATCCTAACCCGTATGCCAACACTAACCCGTGCCCTCACACGTACGCTCCCCTTAAACCATTGTTTTACCCTCACCTGGACCCTAAACCGTCCCCGTCCCTTAACCCTAACCCTAGCCCGAACCCTAACCCTAACCCTTCCCCGAAGCCTTCCCCTCACCCGTCCCCTAATCCTAACCCGTACGCTAACACTAACCCGTGCCCTCACATGTATGCTCCCCTTAAACCGTTGTCGTACACTCACCTGGACCCTAAACCATCCCAGTACCCTAACCCTAACCCTAGCCCGAACCCTAACCCTAACCATTCCCCAAAGCCTTCCCCTCACCCGTCCCCTAATCCTAACCCGTATGCTAACACTAACCCGTGCCCCGACACGTACGCTCCCCCTAAACCATTGTTGTACCCTCACCTGGACCCTAAACTGTCCCCGTCCCCTTACCTTAACCCTAGCCCGAACGCTAACCCTAACACTTCCCCGAAGCCTTCCTCTCACCTGTCCACTAATACTAACCCATACGCTAACACTAACCTGTGCCCTCACTCGTACGCTCACCCTAAACCGTTGTCATACCCTCACCTGGACCCTAAACCGTCGCCGTCCCCTAACCCTATCCCTAGCCCGAACCCTAACCCTAACCCTTCCCCGAAGCCTTCCCCTCACCCATCCCCTAATCCTAACCCGTACGCTAACAGTATCCTGTGCCCTCACACGTATGCTCGCCATAAACCGTTGTCGTACCCTCACCTGTACCCTAAACCATCCCCGTCCCCTACACTAACCCTAACCCTGGCCCTTATCCGAAGCCTTACCCTAAACCGTCCCCTAATCCTAAGCCGTACACTAACACTAACCCGTGCCCTCACACGTACGCTCGCCATGAACCGTTGTCTTACCCTCACCTGGACCCTAAACTGTCCCCATCCCCTAACCAAAACCCTAACACGAAGCCTTAACTTAACCCGTCCCCTAAACCTAACCCGTACGCTAACACTAACACGTGCCCTCAAACTTACGCTCACCCTAAACCATTGTCATACCCGAACCAGTCCCCTAAAACATCCCCATCCCATAACCCTAACCCTAACCCTAACACTTACCCGAAGCCTTACCCTAACCCGTCCTCTAATCCTAACCCGTACGCTAACACTAACCCGTGCCCTCACACGTATGCTCACCCTAAACCGTTGGCGTACACTAACCTGTCCCCTAAACCGTTCCCATCCCCTAACCCTAACCCTAACACTTACCCGAAGCCTTACCCTAGCCCGTCCCCTAATCGTAACTCGTACGCTAACACTAACCCCTGCCCTCACACATACGTTCACTCTAAACTGTTTTCGTACCCTAAACTGTCCCCAAATCCGTCCCCATACCCTAAACCTTACCCTAATCCTTACACTAAGACTTACCCGAAGCCTTACGCTGACCCGTCCCCTAATCCTAACTCGTACGCTAACACTAACCCGTGACCACACATGTACGCTCACCCTAAAAGCTTGTCATACCCTAACCTGTCCCCTAAACCGTCCCCATTCCCTATACCTAACCCTAACCCTTACCCGAAGCCTTACACTAACCTGTCCCATAATCCTAACTCGTACACTAACACTAACCCGTTCCCTCACACGTATGATCACCCTAAACCGTTGTCATACCCTAACCTGTCCCCTAAACCGTCCTCGTCCCCTGACCCTAACCCTAACCCTAACCATAACCCTTACCCGAAGCCTTACCCTAACCCATCCCCTAATCCTAAATCGTACGGTAACACTAACCCATGCCCTCAAATGTACGCTCACCCTAAACTGTTGTTGTACCCTAACCTGTCCCCTAAACCGTCCCTGTCCCCTAATCCTAACCCTAACCCTAACAATAACCTTAACACTAACCCTAACCCTAACCCTTAACCGAAACCTTACCCTAACCCGTCCCCTAATCCTAACCCGTACGCTAACACTAACCCATTCCCTCACATGTACGCTCAACCTAAACCGTTGTCGTACCCTAACCTGTCCCCTAAACCGTCTCTGTCCCCAAACCCTAGCCCTAAACCTTACCCGAAGCCTTACCGTAACCCGTCCCCTAATCCTAACCCGTACGCTAATACTAACCCGTGCCCTCACACATACGCTCACCCTAAACCGTTGTCGTACCCTAACCTGTCCCCTAAACCGTCCCCGTCCCCGTCCCCGTCCCCTAACACTAACCCTTACCCGAAGCCTTACCCTAACGCGTCCCCTAATCCTAACCCGTACGCTAACACTAACCCATGCCCTCACACGTACGCTCACCCTAAACCGCTGTGGTACCCTAACCTGTCCCCTAAAATGTCCCCGTCCCCTAACCCTAACCCTAACCCTACCCAAAGCCTTACCCTAACCTGTCCCCTAATCCTAACCCGTACTCTAACGATAACCCGTGCCCTCACACGTATGCTCACCCTAAAACGCTGTGGTACCCTAAGCTGTCCCCTAAACCGTCCCCGTCCCCTAACCCTAACCCTAACTCTAACACTAAACCTTACCCGAAGCCTTACCCTAAAGCATCCCCTAATCCTAACCCCTATGCTAACACTAACACGTGCCCTCACACGAACGCTCACCATAAGCAGTTGGCGTACCCTAACCTGTCCCCTAAACCGTCCCCTTCCCGTAACACTAACCCTTACCCGAAACCTTACCCTAACCCGTCCCCTAATACTAACCCGTACGCTAACACTAATCCGTGCCCTCACACGTACGGTCACCCTAAACCGTTGTCGTACCCTAACCTGTCCCCTAAATCGTCCCCAACCCCTAACCCTAACCCTAACCCTTACTCGATGCCTTACCCTAACCCATCACCTAATCCTAACCCATTCGCTAACACTAACCCGTGCCGTCACACGTACTCTCACCCTAAACCATTGTCGTAACCTAACCTGTCCCCTAAACCATCCCCATCCCCTGACCCTAACCCTAACCCTAACCCTTACCCGAAGCCTTACCCTAACCCATCCCGTAATCCTAACCCGTTCGCTAACACTAACCCGTGCCCTCACACGTACACTCACCCTAAACCGTTGGTGTACCCTAACCTGTCCCCTAAACCGTCCCCGTCCCCTAACCCTCACCATAACCCTAGCCCGAACGCTAATCCGAACACTTACCCGAAGCCTTACCCTAACCCATCACCAAATCCTAACCCGTACGCTTACACTAACCAGTGCCCTCACAAGTACGCTCACCCTAAACCGTTGTTGTACCCTAACCTGTCCCCTAAACCGTCCCCGTTCCCTAACCCTAACCCTAACCCTCACACTTACCCGAAGCCTTACCCTAACCCGTTCCCTAATCCTAACCCGTACGCTAACAGTAACCCGTGCCCTCACACGTACGCTCACCCTAAAACATTGTCGTACCCTAACCTGTCCCCTAAACCGTCACCATCCCCTAACCCTAACCCTAAACTTAACTCTTACCAGAAGTCTTACCCTAACCCATCCGCTAATCCCAAACCGTACGCTAACACTAACCTGTGCCCTCACACGTACGCTCACCACAGACCGTTGTCTTACACTAACCTGTCTCCTAAACCGTACCCGTCCCCTAACCAACCCTAACCTGAAGACTTAACCTAACCCATCCCCTAATCCTAACCCGTACGGTAACACTAACCCGTGCCCTCGCACGTACGCTCACCCTAAACCGTTGTCATACCCTAACCTGTCCACTAAACCGTCCCCGTTCCCTAACCCTAAACCTAACCCTAACCCTAACACTAACCCTAACCCTAACACTTACCCGAAGCCTTACCCTAACCCGTCCCCTTATCCTAACCAATACGTTAAGACTAACCCGTTCCCTCACACGTACGCTTACCTTAAACCATTGTCGTACCCTAACCTGTTCCCTAAACCGTCCCCGTCCCCTAACACTAACCCTAAACCTAACCCGAAGCCTTACCCTAACCCATCGCCTAATCCTAAACTGTACGCTATCACTAACCCCTGCCCTCACATGTACGCTCACCCTAAACCGTTGTCGTACCCTAACCTGTCCCCTAAACCGTTCCCGTCCCCTAACCTTAACCCTTACCCGAAGCCTTACCCTAACCCGTCCCCTAATCCTAACACGTAAGCTAACACTAACCCGTGCCCTCACACGTACCCTCACCCTAAACCTTTGTCATACCCTAACCTGTCCCATAAACTGTCCCCGTCCCCTAACACTAACCCTAATCCTAACCCTAACTTGTTCCCTAATCCTAACCCATATGCTAACACTAACTCGTGCCCTCACACGTATGCTCACCCTAAAACGTTTTCATACCCTAACCTGTACCCTAAACCATCCCCGTCCCCTAACCCTAACCCTAACCCTAACCCATACCCAAAGCCTTACTCGATCCCGTCCACTAATCCTAATCCCTACGCTAACACTAACCCATGCCCTCAGAGGTACACTCACACTAAACCGTTGTCGTACCCTAACCAGTCCCCTAAACCGTCCCCGTCCCCTAACCCTAACCCTAAACCTAACCCTAACCCTTACCCGAAGCCTTACCCTAACCCATCCCGTAATCCTAACCCGTACGCTAAGACTAACCCGTGCCCTCACACTTATGCTTACCCTAAACCATTGTCGTACCCTAACCTGTTCCCTAAACCTTCCCTTCCCCTAACCCTAACCCTAACCGTTACCCGAAGCCTTACCCTAACCCGTCCCCTAATCCTAAACCATACGCTAACACTAACCCGTGCCCTCAGACGTACGCTCACCCTAAACCGTTGTCATACCCTAACCTGTCCCCTAAAGCATCCCCGTCCCCTAACCCTAACCTTAACCCTAACCCTAAACCTACATCTTACCCGAAGCCTTACCCTAACCCGTCGTTAATCCTAACCCGTACGCTAATACTAACCCATGCCCTCACACGTACGCTCACCCTAAACCGTTGTCGTACCCAAACCTGTCCCCTAAACCATCCCCGTCCCCTAAACCTAACCCTAAACCTTACCCAAAGCATTACCCTAACCCGTCGCCTAATCCTAACCGTACGCTATCACTAACCCCTGCTCTCACACGTACGCTCACCCTAAACCGTTGTCGTACCCTAACCTGTCCCCTAAACCGTCCCCGTCCCCTAACCCTAACACTAACCCTAACCCGTCCCCTAATACTAATCCGTACGCTAACACTAACCCATGCCCTCACACGTACGCTCACCCTAAACCGTTGTCGTACCCTAACCTGTCCCCTAAACCATCCCTGTCCCCGTCCCCTAACCCTAACCCTAAACCTTACCCAAAGCCTTAACCTAACCCGTCCCCTAATCCTAACCCGTATGCTAACACTAACCCATGCCCTCACACGTACGCTCTCACTAAACCATTGTCGCACCCTAACCTGTCCCGTAAACCGTCCCCATCCCCTAACCCTAACCCTAACCCTAACCCTTACCAGAAGTCTTACCCTAACCCGTCCCCTAATCCCAAACCGTACGATAACACTAACCTGTGCCCTCACACGTACGCTCACCACAGACCGTTGTCGTACCCTAACCTGTCTCCTAAACCGTCCCCATCCCCTAACCAACCCTAACCTGAAGCCTTAACCTAACCCGTCCCCTAATCCTAACCCGTACGCTAACAGTAACCCGTGTCCTTACACGTACGCACACCCTAAACCATTGTCATACCCTAACCTGTCCCCTAAACCGTCCCCGTCCCCTAACCCTAACCATAACTCTAACCCTAACCCTAACCCTTACCCTAAGCCTTAGACTAACCTGTCCCCTAATCCTAACCCGTACGCTAACACTAACCCATGCCCTGACAAGTACGTTCACCCTAAACCGTTGTCGTACCCTAACCTGTCCCCTAAACCGTCCCCGTCCCCGTCCCCTAATCCTAACCCTAACCCTAACACTTACCCGAAGCCTTACCCTAACCCGTCCCCTAATCCTAACCCGTACGCTAACACTAACCCGTGCCCTCACACGTATGCTCACACTAAACCGTTGTCGTACCCTGACCTGTCCCATAAACCATCCCCGTCCCCTAACCCTAACCCTAACCCTTACCCGAAGACGTAACCTAACCCGTCCACTAATCCTAACCCTTACGCTAACACTAAACCGTTCCCTCAAGCGTACGCTCACCCTAAACCGTTGTCGTTCCCTAACCTGTCCCCTAAACCGTCCCCGTCCCCTAACTCTAACCCTAACCCTAACACTTACCCGAAGCCTTACCCGAACCCATCCTCTAATCCTAACGCGTACGCTAACACTAACCCGTGCCCTCACACGTACGCTCACCCTAAACTATTGTCGTACCCTAACCTGTCCCCTAAACCTTCCCCGTCCCCTAACCCTAACCCTTACCCGAAGCCTTACCCTAACCCGTCCCCTAATACTAACCCGTACGCTAACACTAATCCGTGCCCTCACACATACGCTCACCCTAAACCGTTGTCGTACCCTAACCTGTCCCCTAAACCGTCCCCATCCCCTAACCCTAACCCTAACCCTAACCCTTACCCGAAGCCTTACCCTAACCCGTCCCCTAATCCTAACCCATACGCTAACACTAACCAGTGCCCTCACACGTACGCTCACCCTAAACCTTTGTCGTACCCAAACCTGTCCCCTAAACCGTCCCCGTCCCCTAACCCTAACCCTAAACCTAACCCTTACCCGAAGCCTTACCCTAACCCGTCCCCTAATCCTAACCCGTACGCTAACACTAAACCGTGCCCTCACGCGTACAGTCATCCTAAACCGTTGTCGTATCCTAACCTGTCCCCTAAACCGTCCTCGTCCCCTAACCCTAACCCTAACACGTCCCCTAATCCTAACCCTTACGCTAACAATAACCCGTGCCCTCACACGTATGCTTACCCTAAACCATTGTTGTACCTTAACCTGTACCCAAAACCGTCCCTGTCCACCTAACCCTAACAGTAACCCTAACCCTTACCTAACCCTAACCCCTACCCGAAGCCTTACCCTAACCCGTCCCCTAATCCTAACCCGTACGATAACACTAACCCGTGCCCTCACACTTACGCGCACCCTAAACCGTTGTCGTACACTTACCTGTCCCCTAAACTGTCCCCGTCCCCTAACCCTAACCCTTAACCGAAGCCTTACCCTAACCCGTCCCCTAATCCTAACCAGTACGCTAACACTAACCCATACCCTAACACGTACGCCTCACCCTAAACCTTTGTCGTACCCTAACCTGTACCATAAACCGTCCCCGTCCCCTAACCGTAACCCTAACCCTTACCCGAAGCCTTACGCTAACCCGTCCACTAATCCTAACCTGTACGCTAACACTAACCCATACCCTAACACTTATGCTCACCCTAAACCGTTGTTGTACCCTAACCTGTGCCCTAAACTGTCTCCATTCCCTAACCCTAACCGTACCCCTTACTGGAAGCCGTACCCTAAACTTTCCCCTAATCCTTACTCGTACGCTGACACTATCCTGTACCCTAACACGTACGCTCACCCTTAACCATTGTCGTACCCTAAACTGTACCCTAATCCGACACTGTCCCCTAACCCTAACACTTACCCGAGGCCTTACCCTTACTCGTCCCCTAATCCTAAGCCATACCCTAACACTAACCTGTACTCTAATACCTATGCTCACCCTAAACCGTTGTTGTACCCTAACATGTACCCTAAACCGTCCCCGTCCCATAAGCCTAACCCTAACACTTACCGGAAGCCTTATCCCATCCTGTCCCCTCATCCTAACCCGTACGCTAACACTAACTCTTATCATAACACGTACACTCACCCTAAACCGTTGTAGTACCCTAATCTGTACCCTAAACCGTCCCCGTCCCTTAACCCTAACCCTAACCCTAACCCTTACCTGAAGCCTTACCCTAACCCGTCACCTAATCCTAACCCGTACGCTAACACTAACCCATACCCTAACACGTACGGTCACCCTAAACCGCTGTCACACCCTAACCTGTACCCTAAACTGCCCCCCTCTCCTAACCCTAATCCTTACCTGAAGCCTTACCCTAACCCGTCCCCTAATCCTAACCCGTACGCTAAACTAACCCGTACCCTAACACGTACACTCACCCTAAACCATTGTCGTAACCTAAACTGTACTCTAAACCTTCCCCGTCCCCTAACCCTAACCCTAACCTTTACCCGAAGCCTTACCTTAACCTGTCCCCTAATCCTAACCCGTATGCTAACACTAACCCATGCCCTAACATGTACACTCACCCTAAACCATCGTCGTTCCCTAACCTGTACCCTAAACCTTCCCAGTCCCCTAATCCTAACCTTAAACTTTACCTGAAGCCTTACCATAACCCGTCCCCTAATTCTAACCCGTATTCTAACACTAACCCATACCCTAACACGTACGCTCACCCTAAACTCTTGTCGTACCCTAACCTGTACCCTAAACTTTCCCCATCCCCTAACCCTATCCCTAACCCTTACCCGAAGTCTTACCCTATCCGGTCCCCTAATCCTAACCCATACGCTAACTCTAACTCATACCCTAACACGAATGCTGACTCTCAACCATTGTCATACCCTAACCTGTTCCCTAAACGGTCACCGTCCCCTATCCCTAACGCTAACCCTAACCCTTACCCGAAGCCTTACCCTAACCCGTCCCCTAATCCTAACCCGTACGCTAACACTAACTCTTACCCTTACATGTACGCTATCCCTAAACTGTTGTCGTACCCTAACTTCTACCCTAAACCATCCCCATTCCCTAACCATAACCCTAACCTGAAGCATTACCCTAACACTTACCCTAATCCTAAACGGTACACTAACACTGACCTGTACCCTAACACTTTCGCTCACTCTAAACCACTGTCGCATCCTAAACCATACCCGTTCCCTAACCCTAACCTTAACCCTAACCCTAAACCTTCTTATAGCACTATAACTCAGGAAAATTAAAATAACAAGAAACAACCACCCCAAAGTTTAGGGCTGCTCTGTTTACAAGAGTCTCGACTACGGTACAAATTATATATCCTTGAAAGAGAGAAATGGATAAAGAAGTTTTCATACTTATGTACAATGGAACATCACTCAGCAATGAAATCAATGTCGTCTGGCCCGTACAAGCACAATGAATGGATTTAGGTACAATGATTCAAAGGAAATAAGTCACACAGAAAAAGAAACTTATCATAAGATATCACTTATAGAGGGAATGTAAACTTGGCTACACATGAACTGAATTACAAAACAGAACAGAGTCTCACATTTAGAAAACAAACTTATGCTTTCTTAAGGGGAATGATGAGTTGGGGTGCTACGTAAAACCAGAGATTGAAATTAGCACAGATACAGTTCCATAAGCCAGTAATAGACGAGATATACTCCTTGCTCAACGAATTAGACTCAACACCACCTATTCACTGCAGAGGAATATATCTGACAATAAGAATATTAAAACATATGTATTTATATGTCTCCGTAAGAGAATCAAGTGTGCATCGAGCGGCATAAACACAGCAGTGAAAATCAGCTAAACCCCATTATTAAAATAAATTTCAAAATCAAAACACAAAGACAGTGAAGGAGAGAAAGTTCTTAAATAATTCGTTCAGGGCTTGTGACGAAACTTGGATTTACCACATCTACACCCACAGCTGGGTGAGACATAAGGCAGGACATTTGGGGCTGAGAGGATTGGTGAGGTTCGGTGAGCAAATGGAGACCCTTTGAAGTAATACTGTATGCTACCCATTCCATGGGTCCCAACTCTCCTGGTTTAAGGGATTCTTCCTACAGCTAAAACATGCATGGGAAACCCAGAGGATGGTCCACAGTGTGATCGGGCAAGGTTTCTAAAACGTATCTCATTATTCGTCCGCTGGTACTCGGGTTCGCCATTCCAGACACTTTACTAACAGTCTCCCCACTTGGAGAGTCAGTGCTTGTAACCTCCTGTTTGGCACACTCTGCAATTTCTGCGGAGGATGAACGGGAATAGGGAGAACCAATGAGAGACTAGCTGTAGGTGTTTGGACGGGCACATTTCACTCTAATTTCCCACCAGGATGTAGAATTAACCAAAGACTCAGCGTGCCGTGCCGGAACCAGAATAAGGCCTGAAGCAATCCTGTTGATTTGTGGCCAGCTCACAGAAAGCGAGTTGAAAAAAGGAGCTCAGGGGCACTGCAATTCATAAACCTGCAGAGTTATAAATGACAGCTATCGTCCAAAAATATATTGAGGTAAGGCTGCAAAGAGGACTTGAAACCACGGCACAATTGCAGGAAATATATTTCAGGAGGTAGATGGAAACTGCATTTAAAGCATATGAAAAGCGGCAGAACTTCGACAGCGATGCACTTGGCCAAAAAATGCATATGCGTTTTTTCCTGAATATATCCAGGAAAAAACGCATACGGCCTTTTTTGCCAACCAAGGAAGCGTGCAATGGAAATCCGCATTGCAATGAAGTCTCATCCTAACACGTACCCTAACCCTATCCCGCTACCGTACCCTAACCTGTACCTGAGACCGTACCCGTTCCCTAACCCTAAACCTTACCTTAAGCTGTACACAAACACTAACCCGTATGCTAACATGTACCCTAACAGTAACACATAGCCATACACTAAACTTTATCCTTACCCTACCCCATATCCTAACCCTTTCCCTAAACCGTACCATAACCCGTACCCTAATCCTAACCCATCCCCTAACATTAACCCATAACCTAACCCGTACCCTAATCCTAACCCATACACTAACACGTACCCTAACCCTAACCCGTTGTCATACCCTAACCTGTAACCTAATCTGTACCCATTCCCTAACCCTAACCCTAACCCTTACACTATCCCGTACCATAATCCTAACCTGTACACTAACACTAAACCGTACCCTAACACTTACCCTACTCCTAACCCGTGGTCATACCCTAAACTGTACCCCAAACCATACCCGTTCCCTAACCCTAACCCTAAACCTTACCCTAAACCATACCTTAATCCTAACCCGTACACTAACACTAAACTGTACCCTAACACGTACCCTAACCCTAACCCTTTGTTGTTCCCTATACTGTACCCTAAACTGTACCCCTTCCTTAACACTAAACCTAACCCTAACCCTTATCCTAACCCGTACTTAACACTCACCCATACACTAAACCTAACCATAACCCTGAATGTAAACCATACCCTAATCCTAACCCATACCCTAACACTAACCCATACCTTAACCCGTACCCTAACACTAAACCATAGCCATACCCTAAACTGTACCCTAACACTAACCCGTACCATAACCCTAACCCTAAACCATACTCTAAGCCGTACAATAATCCTAACCCGTATCCTAACCCTAAACCTTACCCTAAACCCTAATCCTTACCCCTAGCTTAATTTTGTTTTTTTGTATTTAAAAAAATATTTTCTTGGGTTAAAACAAACTAGCAGAACAACAAAATAGGGGGCTTCGCTGGTGGTGCGGTGGTTAGAATCTGCCTGCTAATGCAGGGGACACAGGTTCGAGCCCTGGTCTGGGAGGATCCCACATGCCATGGAGCAACTAGACCCATAAGCCACAACCAGTGAGCCCTCGCATCTGGAGCCTGTGCTCTGCAACAAGAGAGGCCGCAATAGTGAGAGGCCCACGCACCGAGATCAAGAGTGGCCCCCCACTTGCCACAACTAGAGAAAGCCCTCACATGGAAACTCAGACCCAACACAACAAAAATAAATAAATAAATAATAAACTCCTACCGCCCCCCCAGAAAAAGAACAACAAAATAAAACAGAAAGTAACCTGAGTGTCCCTCAAAAAGCTAAGTCTGAAATAGTTGGTACTTCTGTTCTATGGACTGTTATGTAGCTTATAAAAAGTGTGAGAGCTAAATCTGTTTTTCTACAGTGAGAAGCATGATATTCCAGATGTATAGAACACCTGGATAAAATGAGAACTCTACACATTATGCTGGTCGTTTCAGTAAATGGGAAAGGATGGCAAGTGGTAAAATATTATCTTTTCCTTTAATTTTTTAAATTTCACTTGTTACA
Source organism: Orcinus orca (assembly GCF_937001465.1). Taxonomy (NCBI): domain Eukaryota; kingdom Metazoa; phylum Chordata; class Mammalia; order Artiodactyla; family Delphinidae; genus Orcinus; species Orcinus orca. The sequence continues at coordinate 81,876,389 of NC_064559.1, forward strand.
AAGAACTTCAATTATAATTGTACTTTAAAAAAGTAACAATGGAAATTTAAAAGAAAAAATATATATTGTGTGTTCAGTTACGTTTCATAGAATTATGAAATGCTCCACCCTCTGGCCATTACCTGCAAAAGCAGCTTTAAAACCTATGCTAATTTTCACTTCATATGAACAAGTCCTGCAGGGCTGTAAAGGAAACCTGCCTTCATCATGTTTTGCGGGAGGTAAAGGCCAAAGTATTTCAAAATGTGGCACATATTTCAAGAAAACCATTTGAAGAACTAAGCTGTAATAACCGTTTGAAAAATAAAAGGACATGCCTGAAAGCTCAATTTCAAAGGATTATGAGACACATGCAAATCCAACCACACAGAGGTATCAGCTCACACCATTCAGAATAACCATCAGGAAAGAAACTACAAATGATCAATGCTGAAGAGGTTGTGGAGAAATGCATACCCTTAATTTGAAGTGGGACATAACCTGGTAAGAGTCACTAATGGGAACAGGGTGGAGGTGCCTTTAAAAGGTAAACATTGAGCTACTATATGATCCAGCAGGCCCACTCCTGGGCCTATAACATAAGAAGACATAATTGGAAAGACACAGGCAGGCAAATCTGCACTGCAGCAGTATTACAATAGCCAAGACATGGAAGCAACCAAAAGTCCATCAACAGATGAGTGGACAAAGAGGAACTGTTACATGTAGAGATGGAATATTAGCTCGGGAAAAAAATGAAACAATGCCATTTGCAGCACCATAGATGAGTCTAGAGGTAACCATGCAACTTGTAGTAAGTGAGAAAGCGAAAGACACCTAACGTATATCACTTATAGGTGTTACCTGAAAATTGATAACAATGAAGATATTTCCACAGAGAAAGGCAATCACAGATTCATTGAACAAACTTATGGTTCCCCAAATCGAAAGGTGTGAGGATTGGATACATTACGATATTGGGGTTAACATAGATATAGAAACACATGTGAAATATATAATCACCAAAGACCTACGGAATACCAAGAGAAGACTACTCAACATTGTGTCATAACCTACCTGGGAAAAGGTTCCAAAGAAGAATAGATATATGTATGTGTGTGAAAGAACCACATCTTGCACACCTAGAACAAAAAAAAAAACATTGTAATCAAATTTGCTGCGATAAAAAATAAAAATTAAATTAAAAATATGAACAAGAAATAATGAGACATAAACTGAAAGGAATTTTTCCTGGCACATCCCATTCTAGTTTTCAACCTAGAACAGAACTTCCATTAAGGCTCTGTTGCCCTGGTAACCAGATTTGGTAAAGGAGAAATGCTGCCGCCTTGTGGCTGTTTCACACAACAGCAGCTTTAAACCAAGAGGTAATGTTCACTTAATATTCAAAATATGTGCAGCACTGTAAAGGACACCGGGCCTCAAAAAATGTCCTGGGGTCGTAATCGACCAGAAAATTCAAAAGACGTCAACATTTCAAGAAGACAATGTCAAGAGGCATATTTTACGCACATTTTGTCTTTTCTTTTTTTTCTCTTTAAAATAAAAGGAAATTGAAAAATGCGCAACATCAGCAATGAATAAAGCCATGCAAATCCAATTACAAAAATGTTCACCTCACAGCCGTCAGAATGTTCTTCAGCAAAAAGTCTACAAAGAATAAATGCTGAAGGGGTTTCAGAGAACTGTGTACCCTCCAGCTGCTGGGGAGATGTAAACTGGTAACAGCCAGTAATGAGAACATAATGGAGGTGCGTTTAAGGGTAAAAATTGAGCTACCATGTGATCTGGTAGGTCCTTTGATGTGCCTATCACCTGAGCAGAGCAGAATGGAAAAGACACAGGCTGGCAATCCTGTACTGCAGGAATATTTAACATAGCCAAGACTTGGAAGAAACCAAAATGTCCATCAACAGAAAAATGCACAAAGAGGAAGTGGTCCATGTAAACAATGGAATATTAGCCATGGAAAACAATGAAACAGTGCCGTTTGCACCACCATATAAGGACCTAGAGATAATCACTCAAATTAAAAAAAGAAAGTGAAAGACAGATATCCTATGACATCACTTCTAGGTGTTACCTAAAAGTTGATACTCATGAACTTATTTCCAAGAGAAGGAAAAGCATGGATTAAGAAAAAAAATTATGTTTAACCAAATGGAAAAGTGTAAGGAATGTGTGAATTAGGATATGAGGGTTAACAGACATGTACTAATACATATGAAATATATAATCACAAAATACCTATGGAATACCAAGAGAGGTCTAGGCAACACTCTGTAATAACCTACACGGTAAAGAATGCAAAGATAAATGACAGATACATTGATATAATGAACCAGATTCTGTACACCTAGGAGAAACAAAATATTTTTATCAAGTTTGCTCTGATAATTAATAAAAATTAAATTTATAAAACAAACAAGAAGTAAGGAGATATAAGCTCTTGGGGATGTGCTCTGGCACATTCCACTCTAATTTGCAGCCTACTAACACGATTTGCAGGAAGGCTCTGCTGCCCAAAAACCCAGAGTTGGAAATGTAGAAATTCTGCTGCCTTGTGGCCGTTTTCTGCAAGAGCAGCGTTAAGCCCACAGCTAATGTTCTCTTAACATTCACAAGGACTCAGGGCTGCAAAGGACACCTGCCCTAAACAACTGTGCTGAGGTAGGGAATGGACAATAAAATTCAAAACTGACAGATTTTTCAAGACGATAGTATGAAGAGGTAAGTTTGACTCACTCTCTTGTTTAAAAAAAGGAAAATGGGTGAAAGCTCAACCTCAGGAATTATTAGACTCATGCAAATCTAATGTACAAAAAGGTTTCAACTCACACCAGTCGACTGACCATCAGCAAAAGGTCTACAAACAATAAATTCTGAAGGGGTTTTAGAGAACTGTGTACCCTCTAGCTGCTGGTGAGATGTAACGTGGTAAGAGCCAATAATGAGAACAGAAAGGAGCTATGATTAAAAGTAAAAGTTGAGATACCATTCGATGCAGCAGTCACACCACTGGGCCTCTCACCTGAGAAGACCAGAATCGAGAAGACGCGGGCTGCAAAAGCTGCACTGCAGCCTTATTCACAATAGCCAAGACAGTGAAGCCACCAAAATGTCCATCAACAGATGTATGGATGAAGAAGAAGTGGTCCACGTTCACAATAGAATATTAGCCATGGAAAACAATGAAACACTGCTATTTGAGGTGCCATAGATGAGCTTGGAGATAATCACAGAATATGAGGTAAGTCAGAAAGCAAAAGACCTATATCCTATGATATCACTTATAGGCGTTATCTAATAACTAACACAAATGAACATATTTCCACAGAGAAAGACACTCACAGACTTAGAAATTAAGTATGCTTATCTAAAAGGAAAGGTGGGCAGAATGGATAAATTAAGATTAACGTTACCATACGTATACAAATACATATAATAAACATATATCAAAAAGACGGACCATATAGCAAGGGAGGTCTACGGAACACTGTAATATTTTACATGGGAAGAGGATCTGAACATGAATAGACATATATATTGTACAAATGAACCAGATTGTGTACATCTGGACAAACAATATCTAATCATTACCCCGATTAAATAAATTTTAAAAACCAAGATGTAATGAGACATAAACTTATGGGCGTTCCTCCTGGCACATTCCATTCTAACTTAAAACCTAGGACCACGACTTCCAGAAAGGCTCTGCTGCCCTAGTACTCAGATTTGGGAAAGGACAAATGCTGCCTCCTTGTGGCCGTTTCCCACAACAGCAGCTTTAAACCCAGTGCTAATGGTCACTAAATATTCACCAAACTTGCAGTTCTGTAATGACATCTGCCCTGCAAAAAAATCCTGGGGTCGAATATCCACCAAAAATTCAAAAGAGGGCAACCTTCCAAGAAGAGAGCTTCAAGAGATATATTGTACTCACACTTGATTTTTAACAGAAAGGAAAAAGGCATGGAAAATGATGAATTTTAGGAATTTTTAAAGTCATGCAAACCCAAATCACAAAAACTTATCAGGTCACAGCAGTCAGATTGGCCATTAGCAAAAATGCTGCAAACTATAAATGCTGAAGGGATTGTGGAGAAGTTCGTACCCTCGGTTCTAAGGGAGACATGGTAAGAGCCACTAATGAAAACACAATGGAGGTGCTTTGAAAAGGTAAACATTGAGCTACTAGTCAATCAATCACACCCACTGCTGGGCCTATCACCTGAGAAAATGAGAATCAAAAAGTCACAGGCTGGCAATCTTGCACTCCAGCAATATTTAATATAGCCAACACTTGGAAGCAACGAAAATGTCCCTCAACAGAGCTATGCACCAAGAAGTGGTCCATATACACAATGGAATATTACTCCGATAAAAATATAAATTAAATTTAAAAAACAAACAAAAATAAGGAGACATCAGCCTTTGGGGGTTTATCCGGGCACATTCCACTCTAATTTATAACCGAGGAAGACCACTGGCCGGAAGCTCTGTTTCCCTAGTACCAGCATGGGGAACAAAGAAAGGCTGCCGCAATCTGGCCGTTACCTGCAAAAGCAGCTTTAAAGCCTGTGCTAATGGTCACTTCATGTGAACAAGTACTGCAGGGCTGTAAATGAAACCTGCCCTCAAAATGTTTTGAGGGAGGTAATGGCCAATAAATTTCAAAATGTAACACATACTTTAGAAAACACTTTGAAGAGCTAAGCTGTAATCACAGTTTGAAAAATAAAAAGGACATGCCTTAAAGCTCAATTTCAAAGGATTATGAGTCATATGCAAATTCAACCACAAAGAGGTATCAGCTCACACCAGTCAGAATATCCATCAGCAAGAAAACTACAAACAATAAATGCTGAAGCCATAAAAAGAAACGAAATTGAACTATTTATAATGAGGTGGATAGACCTAGAGTCTGTCATACACAGTGAAGTAAGTCAGAAAGAGAGAGACAAATACCGTATGCTAACACATATACCTGGAATTTAAGAAAAAAAAATGTCATGAAGAACCTAGGGGTAAAACAGGAATAAAGACAGAGACCTACTAGAGAATGGACTTGAGGATATGGGGAGGGGGAAGGGTAAGCTGTGACAAAGGGAGAGAGAGGCATGGACATATATACACTCCCAAACGTAAGGTAGATAGCTAGTGGGAAGCAGCAGCATGGCACAGGGAGATCAGCTCGGTGCTTTGTGACTGCCTGGAGGGGAGGGAGGGTGGGAGGGAGGGAGATGCAAGAGGGAAGTGATATGGGAACATATGTATATGTATAACTGATTCATTTTGTTGTAAAGCACAAGCTAGCACACCATTGTAAAGCAATTATACTTCAATAAAGATGTTAAAAATAAATAAATAAATAAATGCTGAAGGTGTTGTGGAGAAATGCATACCCTCAACTTTAAGTGAGATGTAACCTGGAAAGAGCCACTAATGAGCACAGAATCGTGGTGCATTTAAATGGTAAACCCTGAGATACTATATGATACAGGAGGCCCACTCTTGGGCCTATAACATAAGAAGACAGAATCGGAAAGACACAGGCAGGCAAATGTGCAGTGCAGCAGTATTACAATAGCTAAGACATGGAGGCAACCAAAAAGTCCATCAAGAGGTGAGTGGACAAAGAAGAACTGGTACATGTACAGATGGAATATTATCTAGGGAAAAATATGAAACAATGCCATTTGCAGCACCATAGATGATTCTAGAGGTAATCAGGCAAATTGTACTAAGTCAGACAGCAAAAGACACATATCCTATAATATCACTTATAGGTGTTAGCTAAAAATTGATACCAATAAAGATATTTCCACAGAGAAAGGCAATCACAGATTCATTAAACAAAGTTAAGGTTCACCAAATGGAAAGGTGTGAGGACTGGATATATTAGGATATTGGGGTTAACATAGATATAGAAACACATGTGAAATATATAATCACCAAAGACCTACGGAATACCAAGAGAAGACTACTCAACATTGTGTCACAAGCTACATGAGAAAACGATCTGAAAAAGTATAGATACATGTATATGTGTAAAAGAACCACATCTTACACACCTAGAACAAACAAAACATTTTAATCAAATTTGCTCTGATAAAAAATAAAAATTAAAAAAAGAACAAGAAAAAAAAGAGAGAAAAAAGGAAAAAAAAAGAACAAGAAGTAATGAGACATACACTTAAGGGACTTTTTGCTGGCACATTGCATTCTAGTTTACAACCAGAACACGACTTCCATTAAAGCTCTGTCATCACTAATAAAGCAGCTTTATAAGCAATGTTGAAGGTAGCTTAAAAGAATTCTCACTAATTATTGACAGTAACAAGAAAACAAACAAAAGTAAAAATCTCACGGCAAAAAGTATACATAGAGTAAGGGTAGTAGATCAAACACTTATTAAACTTCTGTAAAGAATAAAAGACAACAGTAGTACTTTTTTTAAAAGAGAGGGCCCAAATAAATCAGAACTGAAAGAGATGATGTTACAAGAGCCACCACAGAAATACAAAGTATCCTAAGATACACACAGGGTAACTCAGGGCTCAGACTGGAGAGAGCCCACTCTCCATTCCCCTGTACATGACTTACAGGAGCCTCAGGAACTGAGGAGGGGGTCCTTGAGGAGAGGCACAAGATAGAAGATGTTAGGCATTAACATGACTGCATTCATTTTAAACATGCCTGAACTACATTCACATGAGATGATTTTGTCCTGTTTGTACATCAGCACCTCTAGTCGGAACTGCAGATCTTTGGTTTCACCACCTCTATGACAGCATTAGCTTCACCTGCTGTGGACCGTCTCCTATAGGATTTCTAGAACCACAAAACATCGAAGCTTCACAGGACCCAGAGTCTGTGCGACTCCACTCAGAGTCTCAACTGCACTCAGAGACTCAGAGTCTCAACAGAGACTCCCCTCTTGGAGGACACACACAAAGTAGTGTGCACATCAGGACCCAGGGGAAGGAGCAGTCACCCCATAGGTGAATGATCATACCTAGCTGCTAGTTTTAGAGGGTCTCCTGCAGAGGTGGGGTGTGGCTGCGGCTCACCATGGGGACAACGACACTGACAGCAGAAGTTCTGGGAAATACTCCTTGGCGTGAACTCTCCCAGAGTCCACCATTAGCCTCACCAAGAGCAAGGTAGGCTCCAGTGCTGGGTCGCCTCAGTCCAAACAACCAACAGGGAGGGAACCCAGCCTCATGCATCAGCAGACAAGCGGATTAAACTTTTTATTAAACTTTTATTTAATCCACAGACAAGCAGATTAAAGCTCTGCCCACCAGAGCAACACCCAGCTCTACCCACCACCAGTCCCTTGCATAAGGAAGCTTGCACAAGCCTCTCAGATAGACTCAATCACTGGAGAGCAGACAGCAGAAGCAAGAAGAACTACAATTCTGCAGCCTGTGGAAGGAAAACCACATTCACAGAAAGATAGAGAAAATGAAAAGGCAGAGGGCTTTATACCAGATCAAGGAACAAGATAAATCCTCAGAAAAACAACGAAATGAAGTGGGGATAGGTAACCTTCCAGTAAAAGAATTCAGAATAATGATAGTGAAGATGATCCAAGACCTTAGAAAAATAATGGAGGCAAAGATCGAGAAGATGCAAGAAATGCTTAACAAAGACCTAGAAGAATTAAGGAACAAACACCTAGAAGAATTAAAGAACAAACAAACAGAGATGAACAATACAATAACTGAAATGAAAAATACACTAGAAGGAATCAGTAGCAGAATAACTGTGACAGAAGAACGGATAAGTGACCTGGAAGACAGAAAGGTGGAAATCACTGCCATGGAACAGAATAAAGAAAAAGAATGAAAATAAATGAAGACAACCTAAGAGACTTCTGGGACAACATTAAATGCAACAACATTCGCATTATAGGGGTCCCAGATGGAGAACAGAGAGAGAAAGGACTCGAGAAAATATCTGAAGAGATTATAGTTGAAAACTTCCCTAGCATGGGAAAAGAAATAGCCACCAAAGTCCACGAAGCGCAGAGAGTCCCAGGCAGGATAAACCAAAAGAGAAAAATGCCGAGACACACAGTAATCAAATTGAAAAAATTAAAGACAAAGAAAAATTATTGAAAGCAACAAGGGAAAAATGACAACATACAACGGAACTCCCATAAGGTTAACAGCTGATTTCTCAGCAGAAAATCTACAGAAGGGAGTGGCATGATAAATTTAACGTGAGGAAAGGGAAGAACCTACCACCAAGAGTACTCCACCCAGCAAGTATCTCATTCAGATTTGATGGAGAAATCAAAAGCTTTACAGACAAGCAAAAGCTAAGAGAATTCAGCACCATGAAACCAGCTCTACAACAAATGCTAAAGGAACTTCTCTAAGTGGGAAACACAAGAGAAGAAAAGGACCCACTAAGACAAACCCATAACAATTAAGAAAATAATAATAGGAACATACATATTGATAATTACCTTAAACATGAATGGATTAAATGCTCCAACCAAATGACACAGGCTCACTGAATGGATACAAAAACAAGATCCATATATATGCTGTCTACAAGAGACCCATTTCAGACCTAGGGACACATACAGACTGAAAGTGAGGGGATGGAAAAATATATTCCATGCAAATGAAAATCAAAAGAAAGCTGGAGTAGCAATACTCATATCAGATAAAATAGATTTTAAAATAAAGAATGTTACAAGAGACAAGGAAGGACACTACATAATGATCAAGGGATCAATCCAAGATATAACAATTATAAATATATATGTACCCAACACAGGAACACCTCAATATATAAGGCAACTGCTAACAGCTATAAAAGAGGAAATCAACAGTAACACAATAATAGCAAGGGACTTTAACACCTCACTTACACCAATGGAGATCATCCAGACAGAAAATTAATAAGGAAACACAAGCTTTAAATGACACAATAGACCAGATAGATTTAATGGATATTTATAGGACATTCCATCCCAAAACAGCAGACTACAAGTTCTTCTCAATGGTACACGGAACATTCTCCGGGATAGATCACATCTTGGGTCACAAATAAAGCCTCAGTAAATTTAAGAAAACTGAAATCATATCAAGCAGCTGTTCCGACCACAGTGCTATGAGATTAGAACTCAATTACAGGGAAAATAACGTAAAAAACAAACACATGGAGGCTAAACAATACGTTTCTAAATAACCAAGAGATCACTGAAGAAATAAAAGAGGAAATCAAAAACTACCTAGAGACAAATGACAACAAAAACACGATGACTGAAAACCTATGGGATGCAGCAAAAGCAGTTCTAAGAGGGAAGTTTATAGCAATAAAAGCCTACCTCAAGAAACCAGAAAAATCTCAAATAAACAATCTAACCCTACACCTAAAGGAACTAGAGAACGAAGAACAAAACCCAAAGTTAATAGAAGGAAAGAAATCATAAAGATCAGAGCAGAAATAAATGAAATAAAAACAATAGCAAAGATCAATAAAACTAAAAGCTGGTTCTTTGAGAAGATAAACAAAAATGATAAACCTGTAGCCAGACTCAAGTAAAAGAGGGAGAGGACTCAAATCAATAAAATTAGAAATGAAAAAGGAGAAGTTGTAACAGACACCACAGAAATACAAAGCATCCTAAGAGACCTCTACAAGCAACTCTATGCCAATAAAATGGACAACCTGGAAGAAATGGACAAATTCTTAGAAAGGTATAACCTTCCAAGACTGAACCGGGAAGAAATAGAAAATATGAACAGACCTATCACAAGTAATGAAATTGAAAGTGTGATTAAAAATCTTCCAACAAACAAAAGTCCAGAACTAGATGGCATCAGAGGTGAATTCTATCAAACATTTAGACAAGAGCTAACACCCAATCTTCTCAAACTCTTCAGAACTTTTCAGGGGAAGGAACACTCCCAAACTCATTATATGAGGCCACCATAACCCTGATACCAAAACCAGACAAAGATACTACAGAAAAAGAAAATTAGAGACCAATATCACTGATTAATATAGATGTAAAAATCCTCAACAAAATACTAGGAAACAGAATTGAACAACACATTAAAAGGATCATGCACCATGATCAGGTGGGGTTTATCCCAGGGATGCAAGAATTCTTCAATATACACAAATCAATCAATGTGATACACCATATTAACAAATTGTAGAATAAAAATATGATCATCCCAATAGATGCAGGAAAAGCTTTCGACAAAATTCAACACCAATTTATGATTAAAAGTCTCCAAAAAGTGGGCATAGAGGGAATCTACCTCAACATAATAAAGGCAGTATATGACAAACCCACAGCAAACATCATTCTCAATAGTGAAAAACTAAAAGCATTTCCTCTAAGATCAGGAACAAGACAAGGATGTCCACTCTCACCACTATTACTCAACATAGTTTTGGAAGTCCTAGACACAGTAATCAGAGAAGAAAAGGAAATAAAAGGAATACAAATTGGAAAAGAAGAAGTAAAATTGTCACTGTTTGCAAATGACACGATACTACACATAGTGAATCCTAAAGATGCCACCAGAAAACTACTAGAGCTAATCAATGAATTTGGTAAAGTTGCAGGATACAAAATTAATGCACAGAAATCTCTTGCATTCCTATACACTAACAATGAAAGATCAGAAAGAGAAATTAAGGAAACAATCTCATTCACCATTGCAACAAAAAGAATAAAATACGGAGGAATGAACCTGCATAAGGAGGTAAAAGACCTGTACTCAGAAAACTATAAGACACTGCTGAAAGAAATCAAAGATGATATAAACATATGGAGGTATAAACCATGTTCTTGGATTAGAAGAATCAATATTGTGAAAATGACTATAGTACCCAAAGCAAGCTACAGATTCAATGCAATCCCTATCAAATACCACTGGCATTTTCTACAGAACTAGAACAAAAAAATCTTAAAATTTGTATGGAGACACAAAAGACCCCGAATAGCCAAAGCAGTCTTGAGGGAAATTAAAAGAGCTGGAGGAATCAGACTTCCTAACTTCAGACTATACTACAAAGCTACATTAATCAAGACTATATGGTACTGGCACAAAAACAGAAATATAGATCAATTGAACAAGATAGAAAGCCCAGAGATAAACCTATGTACCTATGGCTAACTCATCTATGACAAAGGAGGCAAAGATATACAATGAAGAAAAGACAGTCTCTTCAGTAAGTGGTGCTGGGAAAACTGGACAACTACACGTGAAAGAATGAAATTAGAACACTCCATAACACCATACACAAAAATAAACTCAAAATGAATTAGAGATCTAAATGTTAGACCAGACACTATAAAATTATTAGAGGAAAACATAGGCAGAACACTCTATGACATAAATCACAGCAAGATCCTTTTTGACCCACCTCCTAGAGAAGTGGAAATAAAAACAAAAATAAACAAATGGGACCTAATGAAACTTCAAAGCTTTTGCACAGCAAAGGAAAACATAAACAAGACGAAAATACAACCCTCAGAATGGGAGAAAATGTTTTCAAATGAAGCAAATGACAAAAGATTAATCTCCAAAATTTACAAGCAGCTCGTGTAGCTCAATATCACAAAAACAAACAACACAATCCAAAAATGGGCAGAAGACCTAAATAGACATTTCTCCAAAGGAGATATACAGATTGCCAATAAACACATGAAAGGATGCTGAACATCACTAATCATTAGAGAAATGCAAATCAAAACTACAGTGAGGTATCACCTCCCAGCAGTCAGAATGGCAATCATCAAAAAATCTACAAACAATAAATGCTGGAGAGGCATTTACTGGAGAAAAGGGAACGTTCTTGCACTGTTGCTGGGAATGTAAATTGCTATACCCACTAGGGATAACAGTATAGAGGTTCCTTAAAAAACTAAAAATAGAAGTACCATACGACCCAGCAATCCAACTACTGGGCATTTGCCCTGAGAAAACCATAATTCAAAAAGAGTTATATACAACAATGTTCATTGCAGTTCTACTTACAATAGCCAGGACATGGAAGCAACCTAAGTGTCCATCGACAGATGAATGGATAAAGAATATCTGGCACATATATAAATGGAATATTACTCAGCCATAAAAAGAAACAAAACTGAGTTATTTGTAGTGAGGGGGATGGACTTAGAGTCTGTCCTACACAGTGAAGTAAGTCAGAAAGAGAAAAATAAATACCGTGTGCTAACAGAGATATATGGAATCTAAAGAAAAAGGTTTATGAAGAACCTAGGGGCAGGACAGGATTAAGGACACAGACATAGAGAAAGGACTTGAGGACACGGGGAGGGGGAAGGGTAAGCTGGGACGAAGTGAGAGAGTGCCATGGACATATATACATTACCAAATGTAACATCGATAGCTACTGGGAAGCAGCCACATAGCACAGGGAGATCAGCTCGGTGCTTTGCGACCACCTAAAGGGGTGGGATGTGGAGGGTGGGAGGGAGATGTAAGAGGGAGGGGATATGGTGATATATGTATATGTATAATTGATTCACTTTGTTATACAGCAGAAACTAACACTCCATTTTAAATCAATTATACTCCAATAAAGGTGTAAAAGGAAAATAAAAAAGAAAGAAGCCCAGAGATAAACCTACACACCTATGGTCAACTAATCTATGACAAAGTAGGCAAGACTATACAATGGAGAAAAGACAGTGTCTTCAATCAGTGGTGCTGGGAAAAATGGACAGCTACATGTAAAAGAATGAAATTAGAACACCCCCTAACACCATACACAAAAATAAATTCAAAATGGATTAGAGACCTTAATGTAAGACCGGACAGTATAAAACTCTTAGAGGAAAACATAGGAAGAATACTCTAACATAAATCACAGCAAGATCTTTTTTGATCCACCTCTTAGAGTAATGACATAAAAAAGAAAACTAAACAAATGGGACCTAATGAAACGTAAAAGCTTCTGCAAAGCAATGGAAACTACAAACACAAAAAGACAACCCTCAGAATGGGAGAATATATTTGCAACTGAATCAATGGACAAAGGATTAATCTCCAATATATATAAACAGCTCATGCAGCTCAATATTAAAAAAACAAACAACCCAATACAAAAATGGGCAGAAGATCTAAATAGACATTTCTTCCAAGAAGACGTAGAGATGGCCAAGGAGCACATGAAAAGCTGCTCTACCTCACTAATTATTAGAGAAATGCAAATCAAAACTACAATGAGGTATCACCTCACACCTGTTAGAATGGGCATCATCAGAAAATCTACAAACAACAAATGCTGGAGAGGGTGTGGAGAAAAGGAACCCTCTTCCACGATTGGTGGGAATGTAAATTGATAGTCACTATGGAGAACAGTATGGAGGTTCCTTAAAAAACTAAAAATAGAATTACCATATGATCCAGCAACCCACTACTGGGCATATACCCAGAGAAAACCATAAATCAAAAAGACACATTCACCACAATGTTCATTGCAGCACTATTTACAATAGCCAGGTAATGGAAGCAACCTAAATGCCCACAGACAGACGAATGGATAAAGATGTGGTACATATATAAAATGGACTATTAGCCATAAAAAGGAATGATATTGGGTCATTTGTAGAGACGTCGATGGATCTAGAGACTGTCATACAGAGTGAAGTAAGTCAGAAAGAGAAAAACAAATATTGTATATTAACGCATATATGTGGAACCTAGAAAAATGGTACAGATGAACCGGTTTGAAGGGAAGAAATAGAGACACAGATGTAGAGAACAAATATATGGACACAAAGAGGGGAAAGCCATGGGGGGGGGTGGCGGTGGGAGGAGTTGGGAGATTGGGATTGACATGTATACATTTATATGTATAAAATAGATAACCAATAAGAACCTGCTGTAAAAAAAATAAATAAAATAAAATGAAAAATAAAATTTTCTAAAAAAAGGAAAAAAGTTATTCCCTTCACATACATGTATTTATATGAATGAATTATTTCCATGCTTACATCCATAAGTACAAAAAAGAGGAATAAAACCTACCTTGAAACAAAAAAGAAAAAAACAAAACAGAACCCACCAGTTATACAGATGAAAACCCTATCAGGACACTTGCTCCAGTGGTAGACAATTCTGAAGATGGTCAGAGGTGGGGAATCGTCTCGCATGCAGCCAGCAGCCCCCCCGCAAGGAGTGTCCTCATTACAAGCCTGGGGGACCGTGCCGAGGCATCTGTGAGTAAACGTGAGATGAGCCCCAGGCCAGCTGCTGCTGAACTGTTCCCAACCTACCCAGGTAAAACACCTGAATATGTACAAGGACTTGAAAGCCTAGAGGAAGGGCCATGGAGCCACACGAGTGACAGCATGCCAGCCGACTTGGTGCCTGCAGGCCAGCCAGGATGGTCCTGGCCCTGGGTGCTCTTCTGGAAGATTTCCATTTCCCTGCCTGAGATACCCGTCCTGTCCCTGCCCCCACTGCATTTTTCCTTCCTCACCTCTGCCCAGGGAGAAATTCCAGCAGCAGGTATGGGTGACACATCCTCTTCTTTAGCAGGTGGCAGCCTGGCAACTGCTGCAGAAAGTCCAGCAGAGCCCCACTCACACTGGGCCACCCACAAAGCCGTGGCCTCTCACTCCCTCCCACCAGCCCAGCCTCGAGACTGCTGACAGGGCAGAGAAAATGGTGTCAGGCACGGCTGCAGGGGCTCTTGCTGCCTGGAGTGGTATTTATATTGATCTCAACCCAGGCACACCTGGGGAGGGCTGGCCAGCACGGTAAGGCTGCCCAGGTCAGCCAATCATCACCCCTCAGGGGCTCACAGTTGCAGAAAATGGAACTTGCTGAACCGGCCAGGTCCAAGGAACAGGTATGGGCTCCTGAGAGTCAGGATAGACAAGGGGCTGCAGCTTTGGCTTGTTTTCTAATCATTTTATCTGGCCCATGAGTGGGAGACAACTTCAAGAAAACCCTCTCCTAATGAGAGGAACCCAGGAGTCAGGGAGAGGAGGGGTGGGTGGTGGTTGGAGACAGAGGCCTGGTGCCCCGGGTGCAGTGGAAGTCTCTGGAAGACCAGGTGGAGGGAGGCCGCACAGAGTGATGCCCAGGGTCACAGACCTGTTGCAGCTGCTGTTTGTTAGTTCAAGTCCTGCTCTGAGGTGCTCTGTGTCAGCTCTGAGAGACAGGTGAGCTGGGGGAGCTCTGCAATGAGGGCTATGTGCATGGTTCCTGTGTGCCCAGCCCTGCCACGGTACCTGCAAGGGTAGCTCTGTATCCTGGGATTGGTCTGACCACTAGAGCCCCATGGGCTGCTGGGGACCTGGTAAAGGATGTCAGGACAGTCAGTGAAGCCACCGAGGATATACCTCCAGTTGCTCCTAATTCCTACACCCTGCTGGTCATTCTACCAACCACCAGGACATGGTATTCTGTATTAGTCTTCAATGATGCCTTCTTTTGTATTCCATTAGTCCCAGAGTCACAAGAAATTTTGGCTTGTGAGTGGCAGGACTCAACATACAACTAAAACAATACTTCCGGGCCATCTTGCCCCAAGGGTTCAAAAATTCCCACACCGTCTTTGGGGAAAGCTTCGGTAAAGACCTAAAAGTTCTACCTCTGGAAAAGGAAACCCTCCTTCAATACGCAGATGACATTCTGATCGCCAGCCCTACTAAGGAGGCCTCTGAACTACCAAGCCAATAAAGGATAGAAGTTGTCCAAGAAAAAGCTCAAATATCACAGACTGCGGTGACCTGCCTGGGCTTCATTCTCACAGAAGGTCGGAGAAGCCCATCCCAGGAAAGGGAAGAAACCATTCTCAGCCTTACCCCTTTCTAAAACTAGAAGACAGCTTAGGGGTTCCTGGGGAGGCCAGGGTTTGCTGCTTCTGGATCCCTAACTACAGTCTACTAGCTGGGCCTCTAGATGAAACACTGAAAGGAAAAGATGATGATCCTTTTGAATAGAATCCAGAAGTGGCCTTTCAAGAATGGAAAGAGCAGTCAATTCAGACCCTTGCCCTGGAACTCCCTAATTTAGCTAAACCCTTTGACCTTTACATTCCCGGTGAAAGGTGAATCGCCATTGGAGAATTAGTGCAAAAACTGGGACCACTTGAAATGGAACAATGCAAGAATGCCATCCAGGTAGGATAAACTATGGTCACCAAGGGGCTTGGCCCACTGCCACATCTGGCCAAGATACTGGCGGTATCTAAAAACCTGGAAATCAGCAGCCCAAAAGGCCACCTCCCTCCTAAGGGAAAAGGACCCCACGTGGTGATCCTAACCACCAACCATGCCCTGAAGTTGCAGGGTTCGCTCCGTGGGCACACCGACCTCGAGTGAGGAGGCCCTCCAACTCCAACATCCAGAGAGATAACTGGGGGCAACAGGGCACCATGACGACTCGTGTGAACATCACTTGACCTGGAGTTTCTCTCATAAAACAACAAGAGTGTGTCCCAAAAGAGTAGACTACTGCTTGCAGGACTTACTGCACCCAGAGGGGAGCTAATAATCTTGGCGGGGGAACCGTATATCACACTGTCACCATAGAAAAGCCTACAGACACCCTGATGATGGTGGCCAATAAGACCGGCTGGACTCCTGTTTACTTCAAAAGGCTGTTGACTCAGTGGCCATCATGGTCCTTGATCACCACTGACCCTGGACTGTCTGGGAGTTGAGCGGGCAGGGCTCTGACACCTGGTGCTGTTTGTACGTTAATTCAGGGGCCTAATTGAAGAAAGCACAGACTACTGGTCAGAGCATCTAGGCTGGCAGAAACGGTCAGCCTAAGGTGGCCGAACAAATGTGGGGTGTGGTGAAACTGGCCCCCACAGCGTCTCTGCACATCTCTTTCCTGGACCCTTAAAGGTCATTAGAATCTATAACACTTCCAATGTTGGTGCTCAGGAGGACGAGCAAGGAGGCAGGGGTCCTGGGGACAATCAACGTCATCTGGGGTCTGCTGGGGAGAAGTTCTGACCCTCGCCCCTGGGTATGAGGGCTCCCAACTCAGCACTCAGCAGTTACAGAAGAAGGGTCTGCACCCTCAGCACTCCAAGAATGAGGAACGGGACGAAAGGCAGAGGAGGGGTTTGTCCCCAGCAAAGCCCATTAAAAATCCCTGGGAGATAAAAATAGAATCTGGGCAATAAAGTCAAGTCTAACCTTTTTTATCCTTTGTGCTTTGTCTAATTTCATGTGCTCCTAGGGTCCCACATGCAGAGGTTCCACACCTGGCACTTCAGACCAGATTTCCTAGTGCAGAATGGCTGGGTTCGACACCTCAGCTCCTGGGGCCCAGTGCAGACTCCGAGATATAGAGCCTGAGCTGCAGCCAACCCGGCCCTCGAGAGCTCCGCCCCCTCCCTCCCACTGACTCTGACAGGATCTCTACACAGCAGCCCAGCCCACAGCCCACGGGGTAGTGCATGCTCTCACCTCTCCATTCTCTGATCAAAATATAAAGTTTCCTTTGCTTGTGAACCAAACTCAGTCTCGATCTGTTGGCCCCAATGACACTGGGCAGGGGGACACTTGTTGGGGTCCACTCTGGAGGATCAGTAACAGAAATTGAGACTATTGTAACCTCAATGAACAGATGTGTGAGCCAAACTGTAGTTAACATAGAACAGTGTATAAGGCTCGGGTAAAATAAGATGTTTCTAACACTTCCATTTGATATTTCCATCACTTTATTATAAGCAGGTTCAGTGAAAAGGTTTGTCTTATTTGTCAGGTCAATATTAGAGAAATGAAGTGATTTCTTTCCAAGGATGTACATCTAATAATCTTGGTTAAAGCTTCAGTCTTGTTTTAAATGCTTTTCCATTGAAAATGATACCTCTCTTTCAGCTCCCCCATTTCTGAGAAGTATAAAATCTTATAATTTATTATTACCAAAGGGGAAAGGTGGGAGGAGGGATAAATTAACAGTTTGGGATTAACACATACACACTGCTATGTATAAAATAGATCATCAACAAGGAACTACTGTACAGCACAGGGAACTACACTCAACATTTTGCAATAACCTATAAGGGGAAATAATCTGAAAAAGAATAGATATTTTTATTGACATCATCTATCAATGACAGTTAAAGTGTAACCTAAGGGAAGCTGGTGGTGAGTGCTTCTGACCCTGAAGACTTCAATCATCTAAAGTTTGGACTCTGCCTACTTCCCAAGGCCCTTAATGAACATATGTGTAGCCGTAGCTTAAAAAATTCCCCAGTTTGGGTTTCGGGGAGACACTGATTTTGAAAAAGCCCTGGTGTTCTCCTTACATGAATGGGACTCTTCTTACTGCTAAAACATGTCTGTCACACCCAGAGGATGGTATACCATCTGATCGGGAAGAGTTTGGAAAAGGCATCTCATCTCCTCATCTCCTGGTGCTCGGGTTCACCCATCCAGCGTCTTTACTAACAGTCTCCCCACTTGGAGATGTCAGCACTGTCAACATCCTGTTGCGTACAGTTTGGAATTTGTCCAGAGGATGAAGCGGAAGGATGAGGAACAATGAGAGACAAGTCCTAGGTGTTCAGACAGGCACATGTCACTCTAATTTCCAATCAGGAAGACGAATTGACCAAAGGCTAGGGTTGCCCATGGAAACAGTATAGGGCTTGAGGAAATCCCGCTGCTTTGTGGCCAGTTCCCATAAACACAAGTTGAACAATGGAACCCAGGGGCAGTAAAATTCACGAAACTGCAGAGTTGAAAATATCCATCACTGAAAAATGTCTTGAGGAAAGTCAGAGAAAAGGACTTGTAAGCAAGGGAGAATGGCAGGAAAGGGATTTGAGGAGGTAGAAAGGACTCGCCATTAAGCACAAGAAAAGGGGCTGAACATTGCCAACATTGCAGTTGGCCAAAAAGGGTGTATGCGTTTTTTTCTGTATATATTCAAGAAAAGGGCATACACTTTTTTAGCCAACCAAACAGGTGGGCACTGGAAGTCAATACTACAAAAGATATCACTTCGCATCAGTCAGAAGAGCCATCCTCATAAAGCGTAAACAACAGAAATGCAGGACAGGGCAAGGAGAAGAGGGAGCCCTGTGAGACTTATAGTGGAAATGTATATTGCCAACGGCCATTCTGGAGACGTGTATTGTGTTTACTAAAGCATCTAAAAAATGAGCTACAGAGCATAGGGCACTTGCACTCATGGGCGTATATCTTGGGAAAAACAAAAATCGAGAGGACACAGGCACCCCAATGTTTACCCCCTCTCTGTTTAAAAGATCCTCGACTAGGATATAACTTAAATGTCTCTGGAGAGAAAAAATGGATAGAGATGTGGTACTTAGGTAGAGTGGAATATTATTCAGCCTGGAAATCAATGAAATATGGCCAGTTGTAACAACTCCGGAGGAGTTACGTATGATCATTCTAAGTGACATAATTCAAAAAGAAAAAGACACATATCATAAGATATCACTTAAAGGTGGAATCCAAAATGGCTACACATGAAATAAATTACAAAACAAAAACATAGTCAAATATGTAGAAAACACGCATAAGGCTGCTAAACGGGAAAGGTGGGGAGGGGTGAGACATCATCCAGGAGGTTGAAATTAGCAAAGATACCATTCCAAATACCAAACTGATAATCAACAAGGCCTACGCGGTAGCTAAAAGAACTGCACTCAGCACACTCAAGTCACCGGAAAAGAATATATACGACTGGTAAGAATCTCAAAAAGAATTTATTGATGTCTCTCTGTACGTGAATCAAGTGGATGTACAGCAGCAAGAAACAGAGCTTTGAAAATCAGCTGTAACCAATATAGTAATAAATTGAAAAAAATAAACGACAGAGAGACAGAGAAAACCTCTTACAACTTTTCCTCAGGGACGGTGATGCAACATGGATTGAACACATCTAGACCCACAGCAGGATGAGACATAAGGCTGGAAACTGTTCGCGCTAAGAGAAATGTGAGGTTGGGTGAGGAAATGCACACCCTTTAAAGTAATACTACCTGGTACCCATTCAATGGGTCCCAAATCTGCAGGTTCAAGGGATCTTCCTACAGCTAAAACATGCATGGAAAACCCAGAGGACTGTACACCATGTGATCGGGAGATGTGTCTAAAATTGTAAAAACCAGAAATGCAGGACAGGCCATGGAGAACAGGGAGCCTTTATACGCTGATGGGCAGTGTGTGAACTGCCGAGAGCCACTCTGGAGAAGTGTATGGTGGTTCCTAAATCATCTAAAAAACAGAGCTACAGAGCATAGGACACTTCCAATCATGGGAGTATATCTAGGGAAGTCTAAAAATCAACAAGACACAAGCACACCACAGTTTAGGGCTACTCTGTTTACAAGAACCTCAACTTCAGTACACCTTAAATATCCCAGGAAAGAGAACAATGGATAAAGAAGATGTGGTACTTATGTACAATGGAATATCTCTTCACCATGAAATCAATGAAATAAGGCTAGTAGAAGGATAAAGAGTGGATTTAGGTCCGATAATACTACTTGAAATAAGTCAAACAGAAAAAGAAACATATCATAAGATATCACTTATAGAGGGAGGGTAAATATGGCTGCACAAGAAATGAATTACAGAACAGAACAGTGTCTCACATTTAGAAAACACACTTATGTCAGCTTAAGGGGAAAGGAGAGGTGGGGTGATGCATAAAACCAGAGTTTGAAATTAGCACAGATACCGTTCAATAAACCAAATAGGTATTAGACAAGATCTACACCTTGCTCAATGAACTGGCCTCAACACACCCTATACACTACACAGAAATATATCTGAGTAATAAGAATCTTAAAACCCATGTATTGATATATCTTCATAAGGGAATCAAGTGTGTGCAGAGCAGCACAAACACAGCAGTGAAAATGAGCTAAACCCCATTATAGAAATAAATTTTAAAAACAAAACGCAGAAACAATGAAAGAGAGAAAAATTCTTACAATATTCGCTCAGGGGCTGTGATGCAACCTGGATTGACCACATATAAACCCACAGCTGGATAAGACATAAGGCTGGACACTTGGGGCTGAGAGGATTGGTGAGCTTTGGTGAGCAACTGCCGAAAGTTTAATGCAATACTTCATGCTACTCATTCCAAGGGTCCCAACACTGCAGGTTGAAGGGAATCTTCCTACAGCTAAACCATGCTTGGGAAACCCAGCGACTGGTATACCATATGATCGGGAAAGGTTTCTAAAACGCACCTCATTGTTCCTCTCCTGGGGCTCCGGATCGACATTCCAGCTGCTTTACTAACAACAACCCCACATGGAGTGTCAATGCCTTTAAGTTCCGGTATCGCACAGTCTGCAGTTTGTGCGGAGGATGAATGGGAATAGGGGGAACCAGTGAGAAACTAGCTGTAGCGGTTTCAATGGGCACATGTCACTCTAATTTCACATCAGTAAGAAGAATTAACCAAAGGCACAACAAGGCATCCCAGAAGAAGAATAGGGCCTGAAGGAATCCTGAGGTTATGAGGCAAGATCACAAAAATAAGAGCTAAAAAATGGAGCTAAGGGCCACTGCAATTCAAAAACGAGCAGAGTTATAAATGACAGCTATTATCAAAAAGTATATTAAGGAAAGGCTATGAAGAGGCATTGAAAGCAAGGCAGAATTGCAGGAAACCGATTTCAGGAGGTAGACTGGAATTGCAGTTAAAGCATAGGAAAAGAGGCAGAACGTCGACAATGATGCACTTGGCCAAAAAGGGCGTATGCGTTTTTTCCTGAATATATTCAGGAAAAAAAGCATATGCCCTTTTTGGCCAACCAAGCAAGCTTGCAAAGGAAATCTGCACTACAATGAAGTCTCACTTCCCCCCGGTCAAATGGGCCATCTGAAAAAAGTGTAAAATCCAGAAAGGCAGGACAGGCCATGGAGAACTGGGAGCCTTGTTATGCTGATGGGCGGGATGTAAATTGCCAACAGCCACTCCGGAGAAGTGTATGGTGTTTCCTGAAACATCTAAAAAACAAAGCAACAGAGCCTAGGGCACTTTCACTTATGGTCCTATAGCTTAGGGAAATTAAAATCAAAAAGACACAGCCACCCCAAAGTTTGGGATGGCTCTCTTTACAAGAACCTCGTTTACGGGACAAGTTCAATATAGCAGAAATTAAAAAATGGATAAAGAAGTTTCGGTACTTACGTACAATGCAATATCACTCAGCAATGAAATCTATGTCATCAGGCCCGTAGCAGCATAATGAGTGGATTCAGGTATGATGATTCTAACTGAAATAAATCACAAGAAAAAGAAACATCATAAGATATCACTAATACCTGGAATGTAAACTTGGCTACACAGGAACTGGATTACAAAAGAGAACAGGGTCTCAAATTTAGAAAACCAACTTATGCTTGCTTAAGGGGAAAGGTGAGTTGGGGTGCTGCAGAAAACCAGAGATAGAAATGAGCACAGATAAAGTCCCTTAAGCCAAATATGTAATAGACAAGAGGTACTCCTTGCTCAACGAAATGGACTCAACAATGAGGTACCACCTCACACCTGATAGTATGGGCATCATCAGAAAATCTACAAACAAAAAATGCTGGAAAGGGTGTGGAGAAAAGGAACCCTCTTCCACTATTGTTGGGAATATAAATTGATACAGTCACTATGGAGAACAATATGGAGTTTCTTAAGAAACTAACAATAGAATTACCATATGATACAACAATCCCAGTACTGGACATATACCCAGAAAAAACCATAAATCAAAAAGAGACATTCACCGCAATGTTCATTGCATCACTATTTACAATATCGAGGTAATGGAAGCAACCTAAATGCCCACAGACAGACGAATGCATAAAGCTGTGGTACATATATAAAATGGAATATTACTAAGCCATGAAAAGGAATGAAATTGGGTCATTTGTAGAGACGTCGATGGATCTAGAGACTGTCATACAGAGTGAAGTAAGTCAGAAAGAGAAAAACAAATCTTGTATATTCATGCATATATGTGGAACCTAGAAAAACTGTACAGATTAACCATTTTGCAAGGCATAAATAGAGCAGCAGATGTAGACAGCAAATGTATGGACAACAAGGGGGGAAAGCTGTTGGGGTGGTGGTGGTGGGAGGAGTTGAGAGACTGGGATTGGCATGTATATATTTATATGTATAAAATAGATAACCAATAAGAACCTGCTGTATAAAAATATAAAATAAAATTCAAAATTAAAAAGAAATAAAATTTAAAAATAAAACAGAAAAAACAATTATTCCCTTCACATACATGTATTTATATGAATAAATTATTTCCATGCTTATATCTGTAAATACAAAAAAGAGGAATAAAATCTACCTTGAACCAAAAACGAAAAAGAGAAAAAAAACACAGAACCCACCAGTTCCACAGAGGAAAACCGTATCAGGGCACTTGCTCCAGTTGTAAACAATTCTGAAGTTGGTCAGTGGTGGGGAATCGTCTCCCATTCAGCCAGCAGCCCCCACGCAATAAGCGTCCTCATTGCAAAGCTGGGGCACCGTGCCGAGGCATCTGCGAGTAAACGTGAGCTGAGCCCCAGGCCAGTTGCTGCTGAACTATTCCCACCCGTCCCAGGTAAAACACCTGAATATATACAAGGACTTGAAAGCCTAGAGAAAGGGCCATAGAGCCACACGAGTGACAGCATGCCGGCCGACTTGGTGCCTGCAGGCCAGCCAGGATGGTCCTGGCCCTGGGTGCTCTTCTGGAAGATTTCCATTTCCCTGCCTGAGATACCCGTCCTGTCCCTGCCCCCACTGCTTTTTTCCTTCCTCACCTCTGCCCAGGGAGAAATTCCAGCAGCAGGTATGGGTGACACATCCTCTTCTTTAGCAGGTGGCAGCCTGGCAACTGCTGCAGAAAGTCCAGCAGAGCCCCACTCACACTGGGCCACCCACAAAGCCGTGGCCTCTCACTCCCTCCCACCAGCCCAGCCCCGAGACTGCTGACAGGGCAGAGAAAATGGTGTCAGGCACGGCTGCAGGGGCTCTTGCTGCCTGGAGTGGTATTTATATTGATCTCAACCCAGGCACACCTGGGGAAGGCTGGCCGGCACAGTAAGGCTGCCCAGGTCAGCCAATCATCACCCCTCAGGGGCTCACAGTTGCAGAAAATGGAACTTGCTGAACCGGCCAGGTCCAAGGAACAGGTGTGGGCTCCTGAGAGTCAGGATAGACAAGGGGCTGCAGCTTTGGCTTGTTTTCTAATCATTTTATCTGGCCCATGAGTGGGAGACAACTTCAAGAAAACCCTCTCCTAATGAGAGGAACCCAGGAGTCAGGGAGAGGAGGGGTGGGTGGTGGTTGGAGACAGAGGCCTGGTGCTCTGGGTGCAGTGGAAGTCTCTGGAAGACCAGGTGGAGGGAGGCCGCACAGAGTGATGCCCAGGGTCACAGACCTGTCGCAGCTGCTGTTTGTTAGTTCAAGTCCTGCTCTGAGGTGCTCTGTGTCAGCTCTGAGCGACAGGTGAGCTGGGGATGCTCTGCAATGAGGGCTATGTGCACAGTTCATGTGTGCCCAGCCCTGCCACGGTACCTGCAAGGGTAGCTCTGTATCCTGGGAGGGGCCTGACCACGAGAGCCCCGTGGGCTGGGTTGGGGGTGGGGTACCTGCCCAGGAGAGCTCCATATCCTGGGATTGGCCTGACCACGAGAGCCCCATGGGCTGCTGGGGACCTGGTAAATGATGTCAGGACAGTCAGTGAAGCCACCGAGGATATACCTCCAGTTGCTCCTAATTCCTACACCCTGCTGGTCATTCTACCAACCACCAGGACATGGTATTCTGTATTAGTCTTCAATGATGCCTTCTTTTGTATTCCATTAGTCCCAGAGTCACAAGAAATTTTGGCTTGTGAGTGGCAGGACTCAACATACAACTAAAACAATACTTCCGGGCCGTCTTGCCCCAAGGGTGCAAAAATTCCCACACTATCTTTGAGGAAAGCTTAGCTAAAGACCTAAAAGTTCTACCTCTGGAAAAGGAAACCCTCCTTCAGTACGCAGACGACATTCTGATCGCCAGCCCTACTAAGGAGGCCTCTGAACTACCAAGCCAATAAAGGATAGAAGTTGTCCAAGAAAAAGCTCAAATATCACAGACTGCGGTGACCTGCCTGGGCTTCATTCTCACAGAAGGTCGGAGAAGCCCATCCCAGGAAAGGGAAGAAACCATTCTCAGCCTTACCCCTTTCTAAAACTAGAAGACAGCTTAGGGGTTCCTGGGGAGGCCAGGGTTTGCTGCTTCTGGATCCCTAACTACAGTCTACTAGCTGGGCCTCTAGATGAAACACTGAAAGGAAAAGATGATGATCCTTTTGAATAGAATCCAGAAGTGGCCTTTCAAGAATGGAAAGAGCAGTCAATTCAGACCCTTGCCCTGGAACTCCCTAATTTAGCTAAACCCTTTGACCTTTACTTTCCCGGTGAAAGGTGAATCACCGCTGGAGAATTAGTGCAAAAACTGGGACCACTTGAAATGGAACAATGCAAGAATGCCATCCAGGTAGGATAAACTACGGTCACCAAGGGGCTTGGCCCACTGCCACATCTGGCCAAGATACTGGCGGTATCTAAAAACCTGGAAATCAGCAGCCCAAAAGGCCACCTCCCTCCTAAGGGAAAAGGACCCCACGTGGTGATCCTAACCACCAACCATGCCCTGAAGTTGCAGGGTTCGCTCCGTGGGCACACCGACCTCGAGTGAGGAGGCCCTCCGACTCCAACATCCAGAGAGATAACCGGGGGCAACAGGGCACCATGACGACTCGTGTGAACATCACTTGACCTGGAGTTTCTCTCATAAAACAACAAGAGTGTGTCCCAAAAGAGTAGACTACTGCTTGCAGGACTTACTGCACCCAGAGGGGAGCTAATAATCTTGGCGGGGGAACTGTATATCACACTGTCACCATAGAAAAGCCTACAGACACCGTGATGATGGTGGCCAATAAGACCGGCTGGACTCCTGTTTACTTCAAAAGGCTGTTGACTCAGTGGCCGTCATGGTCCTTGATCACCACTGACCCTGGACTGTATGGGAGTTGAGCGGGCAGGGCTCTGACACCTGGTGCTGTTTGTACGTTAATTCAGGGGCCTAATTGAAGAAAGCGCAGACTACTGGTCAGAACATCTAGGCTGGCAGAAACGGTCAGCCTAAGGTGGCCGAACAAATGTGGGGCGGGGTGAAACCGGCCCCACAGCATCTCTGCACATCTCTTTCCTGGACCCTTAAAGGTCATTAGAATCTATAACACTTCCAATGCTGGTGCTCAGGTGGACGAGCAGGGAGGCAGGGGGCCTGGGGACAATCAACGTCACCTGGAGGCTGCTGGGGAGAAGCTCTGACCCTCGCCCCCGGGTATGAGGGCTCCCAACTCAGCACTCAGCAGTTACAGAAGAAGGGTCTGCACCCTCAGCACTCCAAGAATGAGGAACGGGACAAAAGGCAGAGGAGGGGTTTGTCCCCAGCAAAGCCCATTAAAAATCCCTGGGAGATAAAAATAGAATCTGGGCAATAAAGTCAAGTCTAACCTTTTTTATCCTTTGTGCTTTGTCTAATTTCATGTGCTCCTAGGGTCCCACATGCAGAGGTTCCACACCTGGCACTTCAGACCAGATTTCCTAGTGCAGAATGGCTGGGTTCGACACCTCAGCTCCTGGGGCCCAGTGCAGACTCCGAGATATAGAGCCTGAGCTGCAGCCAACCCGGCCCTTGAGAGCTCCGCCCCCTCCCTCCCACTGACTCTGACAGGATCTCTACACAGCAGCCCAGCCCACAGCCCACGGGGTAGTGCATGCTCTCACCTCTCCATTCTCTGATCAAAATATAAAGTTTCCTTTGCTTGTGAACCAAACTCAGTCTCGATCTGTTGGCCCCAATGACACTGGGCAGGGGGACACTTGTTGGGGTCCACTCTGGAGGATCAGTAACAGAAATTGAGACTATTGTAACCTCAATGAACAGATGTGTGAGCCAAACTGTAGTTAACATAGAACAGTGTATAAGGCTCGGGTAAAATAAGATGTTTCTAACACTTCCATTTGATATTTCCATCACTTTATTATAAGCAGGTTCAGTGAAAAGGTTTGTCTTATTTGTCAGGTCAATATTAGAGAAATGAAGTGATTTCTTTCCAAGGATGTACATCTAATAATCTTGGTTAAAGCTTCAGTCTTGTTTTAAATGCTTTTCCATTGAAAATGATACCTCTCTTTCAGCTCCCCCATTTCTGAGAAGTATAAAATCTTATAATTTATTATTACCAAAGGGGAAAGGTGGGAGGAGGGATAAATTAACAGTTTGGGATTAACACATACACACTGCTATGTATAAAATAGATCATCAACAAGGAACTACTGTACAGCACAGGGAACTACACTCAACATTTTGCAATAACCTATAAGGGGAAATAATCTGAAAAAGAATAGATATTTTTATTGACATCATCTATCAATGACAGTTAAAGTGTAACCTAAGGGAAGCTGGTGGTGAGTGCTTCTGACCCTGAAGACTTCAATCATCTAAAGTTTGGACTCTGCCTACTTCCCAAGGCCCTTAATGAACATATGTGTAGCCGTAGCTTAAAAAATTCCCCAGTTTGGGTTTCGGGGAGACACTGATTTTGAAAAAGCCCTGGTGTTCTCCTTACATGAATGGGACTCTTCTTACTGCTAAAACATGTCTGTCACACCCAGAGGATGGTATACCATCTGATCGGGAAGAGTTTGGAAAAGGCATCTCATCTCCTCATCTCCTGGTGCTCGGGTTCACCCATCCAGCGTCTTTACTAACAGTCTCCCCACTTGGAGATGTCAGCACTGTCAACATCCTGTTGCGTACAGTTTGGAATTTGTCCAGAGGATGAAGCGGAAGGATGAGGAACAATGAGAGACAAGTCCTAGGTGTTCAGACAGGCACATGTCACTCTAATTTCCAATCAGGAAGACGAATTGACCAAAGGCTAGGGTTGCCCATGGAAACAGTATAGGGCTTGAGGAAATCCCGCTGCTTTGTGGCCAGTTCCCATAAACACAAGTTGAACAATGGAACCCAGGGGCAGTAAAATTCACGAAACTGCAGAGTTGAAAATATCCATCACTGAAAAATGTCTTGAGGAAAGTCAGAGAAAAGGACTTGTAAGCAAGGGAGAATGGCAGGAAAGGGATTTGAGGAGGTAGAAAGGACTCGCCATTAAGCACAAGAAAAGGGGCTGAACATTGCCAACATTGCAGTTGGCCAAAAAGGGTGTATGCGTTTTTTTCTGTATATATTCAAGAAAAGGGCATACACTTTTTTAGCCAACCAAACAGGTGGGCACTGGAAGTCAATACTACAAAAGATATCACTTCGCATCAGTCAGAAGAGCCATCCTCATAAAGCGTAAACAACAGAAATGCAGGACAGGGCAAGGAGAAGAGGGAGCCCTGTGAGACTTATAGTGGAAATGTATATTGCCAACGGCCATTCTGGAGACGTGTATTGTGTTTACTAAAGCATCTAAAAAATGAGCTACAGAGCATAGGGCACTTGCACTCATGGGCGTATATCTTGGGAAAAACAAAAATCGAGAGGACACAGGCACCCCAATGTTTACCCCCTCTCTGTTTAAAAGATCCTCGACTAGGATATAACTTAAATGTCTCTGGAGAGAAAAAATGGATAGAGATGTGGTACTTAGGTAGAGTGGAATATTATTCAGCCTGGAAATCAATGAAATATGGCCAGTTGTAACAACTCCGGAGGAGTTACGTATGATCATTCTAAGTGACATAATTCAAAAAGAAAAAGACACATATCATAAGATATCACTTAAAGGTGGAATCCAAAATGGCTACACATGAAATAAATTACAAAACAAAAACATAGTCAAATATGTAGAAAACACGCATAAGGCTGCTAAACGGGAAAGGTGGGGAGGGGTGAGACATCATCCAGGAGGTTGAAATTAGCAAAGATACCATTCCAAATACCAAACTGATAATCAACAAGGCCTACGCGGTAGCTAAAAGAACTGCACTCAGCACACTCAAGTCACCGGAAAAGAATATATACGACTGGTAAGAATCTCAAAAAGAATTTATTGATGTCTCTCTGTACATGAATCAAGTGGATGTACAGCAGCAAGAAACAGAGCTTTGAAAATCAGCTGTAACCAATATAGTAATAAATTGAAAAAAATAAACGACAGAGAGACAGAGAAAACCTCTTACAACTTTTCCTCAGGGACGGTGATGCAACATGGATTGAACACATCTAGACCCACAGCAGGATGAGACATAAGGCTGGAAACTGTTCGCGCTAAGAGAAATGTGAGGTTGGGTGAGGAAATGCACACCCTTTAAAGTAATACTACCTGGTACCCATTCAATGGGTCCCAAATCTGCAGGTTCAAGGGATCTTCCTACAGCTAAAACATGCATGGAAAACCCAGAGGACTGTACACCATGTGATCGGGAGATGTGTCTAAAATTGTAAAAACCAGAAATGCAGGACAGGCCATGGAGAACAGGGAGCCTTTATACGCTGATGGGCAGTGTGTGAACTGCCGAGAGCCACTCTGGAGAAGTGTATGGTGGTTCCTAAATCATCTAAAAAACAGAGCTACAGAGCATAGGACACTTCCAATCATGGGAGTATATCTAGGGAAGTCTAAAAATCAACAAGACACAAGCACACCACAGTTTAGGGCTACTCTGTTTACAAGAACCTCAACTTCAGTACACCTTAAATATCCCAGGAAAGAGAACAATGGATAAAGAAGATGTGGTACTTATGTACAATGGAATATCTCTTCACCATGAAATCAATGAAATAAGGCTAGTAGAAGGATAAAGAGTGGATTTAGGTCCGATAATACTACTTGAAATAAGTCAAACAGAAAAAGAAACATATCATAAGATATCACTTATAGAGGGAGGGTAAATATGGCTGCACAAGAAATGAATTACAGAACAGAACAGTGTCTCACATTTAGAAAACACACTTATGTCAGCTTAAGGGGAAAGGAGAGGTGGGGTGATGCATAAAACCAGAGTTTGAAATTAGCACAGATACCGTTCAATAAACCAAATAGGTATTAGACAAGATCTACACCTTGCTCAATGAACTGGCCTCAACACACCCTATACACTACACAGAAATATATCTGAGTAATAAGAATCTTAAAACCCATGTATTGATATATCTTCATAAGGGAATCAAGTGTGTGCAGAGCAGCACAAACACAGCAGTGAAAATGAGCTAAACCCCATTATAGAAATAAATTTTAAAAACAAAACGCAGAAACAATGAAAGAGAGAAAAATTCTTACAATATTCGCTCAGGGGCTGTGATGCAACCTGGATTGACCACATATAAACCCACAGCTGGATAAGACATAAGGCTGGACACTTGGGGCTGAGAGGATTGGTGAGCTTTGGTGAGCAACTGCCGAAAGTTTAATGCAATACTTCATGCTACTCATTCCAAGGGTCCCAACACTGCAGGTTGAAGGGAATCTTCCTACAGCTAAACCATGCTTGGGAAACCCAGCGACTGGTATACCATATGATCGGGAAAGGTTTCTAAAACGCACCTCATTGTTCCTCTCCTGGGGCTCCGGATCGACATTCCAGCTGCTTTACTAACAACAACCCCACATGGAGTGTCAATGCCTTTAAGTTCCGGTATCGCACAGTCTGCAGTTTGTGCGGAGGATGAATGGGAATAGGGGGAACCAGTGAGAAACTAGCTGTAGCGGTTTCAATGGGCACATGTCACTCTAATTTCACATCAGTAAGAAGAATTAACCAAAGGCACAACAAGGCATCCCAGAAGAAGAATAGGGCCTGAAGGAATCCTGAGGTTATGAGGCAAGATCACAAAAATAAGAGCTAAAAAATGGAGCTAAGGGCCACTGCAATTCAAAAACGAGCAGAGTTATAAATGACAGCTATTATCAAAAAGTATATTAAGGAAAGGCTATGAAGAGGCATTGAAAGCAAGGCAGAATTGCAGGAAACCGATTTCAGGAGGTAGACTGGAATTGCAGTTAAAGCATAGGAAAAGAGGCAGAACGTCGACAATGATGCACTTGGCCAAAAAGGGCGTATGCGTTTTTTCCTGAATATATTCAGGAAAAAACGCATACGCCCTTTTTGGCCAACCAAGCAAGCTTGCAAAGGAAATCTGCACTACAATGAAGTCTCACTTCCCCCCGGTCAAATGGGCCATCTGAAAAAAGTGTAAAATCCAGAAAGGCAGGACAGGCCATGGAGAACTGGGAGCCTTGTTATGCTGATGGGCGGGATGTAAATTGCCAACAGCCACTCCGGAGAAGTGTATGGTGTTTCCTGAAACATCTAAAAAACAAAGCAACAGAGCCTAGGGCACTTTCACTTATGGTCCTATAGCTTAGGGAAATTAAAATCAAAAAGACACAGCCACCCCAAAGTTTGGGATGGCTCTCTTTACAAGAACCTCGTTTACGGGACAAGTTCAATATAGCAGAAATTAAAAAATGGATAAAGAAGTTTCGGTACTTACGTACAATGCAATATCACTCAGCAATGAAATCTATGTCATCAGGCCCGTAGCAGCATAATGAGTGGATTCAGGTATGATGATTCTAACTGAAATAAATCACAAGAAAAAGAAACATCATAAGATATCACTAATACCTGGAATGTAAACTTGGCTACACAGGAACTGGATTACAAAAGAGAACAGGGTCTCAAATTTAGAAAACCAACTTATGCTTGCTTAAGGGGAAAGGTGAGTTGGGGTGCTGCAGAAAACCAGAGATAGAAATGAGCACAGATAAAGTCCCTTAAGCCAAATATGTAATAGACAAGAGGTACTCCTTGCTCAACGAAATGGACTCAACAATGAGGTACCACCTCACACCTGATAGTATGGGCATCATCAGAAAATCTACAAACAAAAAATGCTGGAAAGGGTGTGGAGAAAAGGAACCCTCTTCCACTATTGTTGGGAATATAAATTGATACAGTCACTATGGAGAACAATATGGAGTTTCTTAAGAAACTAACAATAGAATTACCATATGATACAACAATCCCAGTACTGGACATATACCCAGAAAAAACCATAAATCAAAAAGAGACATTCACCGCAATGTTCATTGCATCACTATTTACAATATCGAGGTAATGGAAGCAACCTAAATGCCCACAGACAGACGAATGCATAAAGCTGTGGTACATATATAAAATGGAATATTACTAAGCCATGAAAAGGAATGAAATTGGGTCATTTGTAGAGACGTCGATGGATCTAGAGACTGTCATACAGAGTGAAGTAAGTCAGAAAGAGAAAAACAAATCTTGTATATTCATGCATATATGTGGAACCTAGAAAAACTGTACAGATTAACCATTTTGCAAGGCATAAATAGAGCAGCAGATGTAGACAGCAAATGTATGGACAACAAGGGGGGAAAGCTGTTGGGGTGGTGGTGGTGGGAGGAGTTGAGAGACTGGGATTGGCATGTATATATTTATATGTATAAAATAGATAACCAATAAGAACCTGCTGTATAAAAATATAAAATAAAATTCAAAATTAAAAAGAAATAAAATTTAAAAATAAAACAGAAAAAACAATTATTCCCTTCACATACATGTATTTATATGAATAAATTATTTCCATGCTTATATCTGTAAATACAAAAAAGAGGAATAAAATCTACCTTGAACCAAAAACGAAAAAGAGAAAAAAAACACAGAACCCACCAGTTCCACAGAGGAAAACCGTATCAGGGCACTTGCTCCAGTTGTAAACAATTCTGAAGTTGGTCAGTGGTGGGGAATCGTCTCCCATTCAGCCAGCAGCCCCCACGCAATAAGCGTCCTCATTGCAAAGCTGGGGCACCGTGCCGAGGCATCTGTGAGTAAACGTGAGCTGAGCCCCAGGCCAGTTGCTGCTGAACTATTCCCACCCGTCCCAGGTAAAACACCTGAATATATACAAGGACTTGAAAGCCTAGAGAAAGGGCCATAGAGCCACACGAGTGACAGCATGCCGGCCGACTTGGTGCCTGCAGGCCAGCCAGGATGGTCCTGGCCCTGGGTGCTCTTCTGGAAGATTTCCATTTCCCTGCCTGAGATACCCGTCCTGTCCCTGCCCCCACTGCTTTTTTCCTTCCTCACCTCTGCCCAGGGAGAAATTCCAGCAGCAGGTATGGGTGACACATCCTCTTCTTTAGCAGGTGGCAGCCTGGCAACTGCTGCAGAAAGTCCAGCAGAGCCCCACTCACACTGGGCCACCCACAAAGCCGTGGCCTCTCACTCCCTCCCACCAGCCCAGCCCCGAGACTGCTGACAGGGCAGAGAAAATGGTGTCAGGCACGGCTGCAGGGGCTCTTGCTGCCTGGAGTGGTATTTATATTGATCTCAACCCAGGCACACCTGGGGAAGGCTGGCCGGCACAGTAAGGCTGCCCAGGTCAGCCAATCATCACCCCTCAGGGGCTCACAGTTGCAGAAAATGGAACTTGCTGAACCGGCCAGGTCCAAGGAACAGGTGTGGGCTCCTGAGAGTCAGGATAGACAAGGGGCTGCAGCTTTGGCTTGTTTTCTAATCATTTTATCTGGCCCATGAGTGGGAGACAACTTCAAGAAAACCCTCTCCTAATGAGAGGAACCCAGGAGTCAGGGAGAGGAGGGGTGGGTGGTGGTTGGAGACAGAGGCCTGGTGCTCTGGGTGCAGTGGAAGTCTCTGGAAGACCAGGTGGAGGGAGGCCGCACAGAGTGATGCCCAGGGTCACAGACCTGTCGCAGCTGCTGTTTGTTAGTTCAAGTCCTGCTCTGAGGTGCTCTGTGTCAGCTCTGAGCGACAGGTGAGCTGGGGGTGCTCTGCAATGAGGGCTATGTGCACAGTTCATGTGTGCCCAGCCCTGCCACGGTACCTGCAAGGGTAGCTCTGTATCCTGGGAGGGGCCTGACCACGAGAGCCCCGTGGGCTGGGTTGGGGGTGGGGTACCTGCCCAGGAGAGCTCCATATCCTGGGATTGGCCTGACCACGAGAGCCCCATGGGCTGCTGGGGACCTGGTAAATGATGTCAGGACAGTCAGTGAAGCCACCGAGGATATACCTCCAGTTGCTCCTAATTCCTACACCCTGCTGGTCATTCTACCAACCACCAGGACATGGTATTCTGTATTAGTCTTCAATGATGCCTTCTTTTGTATTCCATTAGTCCCAGAGTCACAAGAAATTTTGGCTTGTGAGTGGCAGGACTCAACATACAACTAAAACAATACTTCCGGGCCGTCTTGCCCCAAGGGTGCAAAAATTCCCACACTATCTTTGAGGAAAGCTTCGGTAAAGACCTAAAAGTTCTACCTCTGGAAAAGGAAACCCTCCTTCAGTACGCAGACGACATTCTGATCGCCAGCCCTACTAAGGAGGCCTCTGAACTACCAAGCCAATAAAGGATAGAAGTTGTCCAAGAAAAAGC
Source organism: Orcinus orca (assembly GCF_937001465.1). Taxonomy (NCBI): domain Eukaryota; kingdom Metazoa; phylum Chordata; class Mammalia; order Artiodactyla; family Delphinidae; genus Orcinus; species Orcinus orca. The sequence goes on from NC_064559.1 coordinate 81,910,858, forward strand.
TCAAATATCACAGACTGCGGTGACCTGCCTGGGCTTCATTCTCACAGAAGGTCGGAGAAGCCCATCCCAGGAAAGGGAAGAAACCATTCTCAGCCTTACCCCTTTCTAAAACTAGAAGACAGCTTAGGGGTTCCTGGGGAGGCCAGGGTTTGCTGCTTCTGGATCCCTAACTACAGTCTACTAGCTGGGCCTCTAGATGAAACACTGAAAGGAAAAGATGATGATCCTTTTGAATAGAATCCAGAAGTGGCCTTTCAAGAATGGAAAGAGCAGTCAATTCAGACCCTTGCCCTGGAACTCCCTAATTTAGCTAAACCCTTTGACCTTTACTTTCCCGGTGAAAGGTGAATCACCGCTGGAGAATTAGTGCAAAAACTGGGACCACTTGAAATGGAACAATGCAAGAATGCCATCCAGGTAGGATAAACTACGGTCACCAAGGGGCTTGGCCCACTGCCACATCTGGCCAAGATACTGGCGGTATCTAAAAACCTGGAAATCAGCAGCCCAAAAGGCCACCTCCCTCCTAAGGGAAAAGGACCCCACGTGGTGATCCTAACCACCAACCATGCCCTGAAGTTGCAGGGTTCGCTCCGTGGGCACACCGACCTCGAGTGAGGAGGCCCTCCGACTCCAACATCCAGAGAGATAACCGGGGGCAACAGGGCACCATGACGACTCGTGTGAACATCACTTGACCTGGAGTTTCTCTCATAAAACAACAAGAGTGTGTCCCAAAAGAGTAGACTACTGCTTGCAGGACTTACTGCACCCAGAGGGGAGCTAATAATCTTGGCGGGGGAACTGTATATCACACTGTCACCATAGAAAAGCCTACAGACACCGTGATGATGGTGGCCAATAAGACCGGCTGGACTCCTGTTTACTTCAAAAGGCTGTTGACTCAGTGGCCGTCATGGTCCTTGATCACCACTGACCCTGGACTGTATGGGAGTTGAGCGGGCAGGGCTCTGACACCTGGTGCTGTTTGTACGTTAATTCAGGGGCCTAATTGAAGAAAGCGCAGACTACTGGTCAGAGCATCTAGGCTGGCAGAAACGGTCAGCCTAAGGTGGCCGAACAAATGTGGGGCGGGGTGAAACCGGCCCCACAGCATCTCTGCACATCTCTTTCCTGGACCCTTAAAGGTCATTAGAATCTATAACACTTCCAATGCTGGTGCTCAGGTGGACGAGCAGGGAGGCAGGGGGCCTGGGGACAATCAACGTCACCTGGAGGCTGCTGGGGAGAAGCTCTGACCCTCGCCCCCGGGTATGAGGGCTCCCAACTCAGCACTCAGCAGTTACAGAAGAAGGGTCTGCACCCTCAGCACTCCAAGAATGAGGAACGGGACAAAAGGCAGAGGAGGGGTTTGTCCCCAGCAAAGCCCATTAAAAATCCCTGGGAGATAAAAATAGAATCTGGGCAATAAAGTCAAGTCTAACCTTTTTTATCCTTTGTGCTTTGTCTAATTTCATGTGCTCCTAGGGTCCCACATGCAGAGGTTCCACACCTGGCACTTCAGACCAGATTTCCTAGTGCAGAATGGCTGGGTTCGACACCTCAGCTCCTGGGGCCCAGTGCAGACTCCGAGATATAGAGCCTGAGCTGCAGCCAACCCGGCCCTCGAGAGCTCCGCCCCCTCCCTCCCACTGACTCTGACAGGATCTCTACACAGCAGCCCAGCCCACAGCCCACGGGGTAGTGCATGCTCTCACCTCTCCATTCTCTGATCAAAATATAAAGTTTCCTTTGCTTGTGAACCAAACTCAGTCTCGATCTGTTGGCCCCAATGACACTGGGCAGGGGGACACTTGTTGGGGTCCACTCTGGAGGATCAGTAACAGAAATTGAGACTATTGTAACCTCAATGAACAGATGTGTGAGCCAAACTGTAGTTAACATAGAACAGTGTATAAGGCTCGGGTAAAATAAGATGTTTCTAACACTTCCATTTGATATTTCCATCACTTTATTATAAGCAGGTTCAGTGAAAAGGTTTGTCTTATTTGTCAGGTCAATATTAGAGAAATGAAGTGATTTCTTTCCAAGGATGTACATCTAATAATCTTGGTTAAAGCTTCAGTCTTGTTTTAAATGCTTTTCCATTGAAAATGATACCTCTCTTTCAGCTCCCCCATTTCTGAGAAGTATAAAATCTTATAATTTATTATTACCAAAGGGGAAAGGTGGGAGGAGGGATAAATTAACAGTTTGGGATTAACACATACACACTGCTATGTATAAAATAGATCATCAACAAGGAACTACTGTACAGCACAGGGAACTACACTCAACATTTTGCAATAACCTATAAGGGGAAATAATCTGAAAAAGAATAGATATTTTTATTGACATCATCTATCAATGACAGTTAAAGTGTAACCTAAGGGAAGCTGGTGGTGAGTGCTTCTGACCCTGAAGACTTCAATCATCTAAAGTTTGGACTCTGCCTACTTCCCAAGGCCCTTAATGAACATATGTGTAGCCGTAGCTTAAAAAATTCCCCAGTTTGGGTTTCGGGGAGACACTGATTTTGAAAAAGCCCTGGTGTTCTCCTTACATGAATGGGACTCTTCTTACTGCTAAAACATGTCTGTCACACCCAGAGGATGGTATACCATCTGATCGGGAAGAGTTTGGAAAAGGCATCTCATCTCCTCATCTCCTGGTGCTCGGGTTCACCCCTCCAGCGTCTTTACTAACAGTCTCCCCACTTGGAGATGTCAGCACTGTCAACATCCTGTTGCGTACAGTTTGGAATTTGTCCAGAGGATGAAGCGGAAGGATGAGGAACAATGAGAGACAAGTCCTAGGTGTTCAGACAGGCACATGTCACTCTAATTTCCAATCAGGAAGACGAATTGACCAAAGGCTAGGGTTGCCCATGGAAACAGTATAGGGCTTGAGGAAATCCCGCTGCTTTGTGGCCAGTTCCCATAAACACAAGTTGAACAATGGAACCCAGGGGCAGTAAAATTCACGAAACTGCAGAGTTGAAAATATCCATCACTGAAAAATGTCTTGAGGAAAGTCAGAGAAAAGGACTTGTAAGCAAGGGAGAATGGCAGGAAAGGGATTTGAGGAGGTAGAAAGGACTCGCCATTAAGCACAAGAAAAGGGGCTGAACATTGCCAACATTGCAGTTGGCCAAAAAGGGTGTATGCGTTTTTTTCTGTATATATTCAAGAAAAGGGCATACACTTTTTTAGCCAACCAAACAGGTGGGCACTGGAAGTCAATACTACAAAAGATATCACTTCGCATCAGTCAGAAGAGCCATCCTCATAAAGCGTAAACAACAGAAATGCAGGACAGGGCAAGGAGAAGAGGGAGCCCTGTGAGACTTATAGTGGAAATGTATATTGCCAACGGCCATTCTGGAGACGTGTATTGTGTTTACTAAAGCATCTAAAAAATGAGCTACAGAGCATAGGGCACTTGCACTCATGGGCGTATATCTTGGGAAAAACAAAAATCGAGAGGACACAGGCACCCCAATGTGTACCCCCTCTCTGTTTAAAAGATCCTCGACTAGGATATAACTTAAATGTCTCTGGAGAGAAAAAATGGATAGAGATGTGGTACTTAGGTAGAGTGGAATATTATTCAGCCTGGAAATCAATGAAATATGGCCAGTTTTAACAACTCCGGAGGAGTTACGTATGATCATTCTAAGTGACATAATTCAAAAAGAAAAAGACACATATCATAAGATATCACTTAAAGGTGGAATCCAAAATGGCTACACATGAAATAAATTACAAAACAAAAACATAGTCAAATATGTAGAAAACACGCATAAGGCTGCTAAACGGGAAAGGTGGGGAGGGGTGAGACATCATCCAGGAGGTTGAAATTAGCAAAGATACCATTCCAAATACCAAACTGATAATCAACAAGGCCTACGCGGTAGCTAAAAGAACTGCACTCAGCACACTCAAGTCACCGGAAAAGAATATATACGACTGGTAAGAATCTCAAAAAGAATTTATTGATGTCTCTCTGTACGTGAATCAAGTGGATGTACAGCAGCAAGAAACAGAGCTTTGAAAATCAGCTGTAACCAATATAGTAATAAATTGAAAAAAATAAACGACAGAGAGACAGAGAAAACCTCTTACAACTTTTCCTCAGGGACGGTGATGCAACATGGATTGAACACATCTAGACCCACAGCAGGATGAGACATAAGGCTGGAAACTGTTCGCGCTAAGAGAAATGTGAGGTTGGGTGAGGAAATGCACACCCTTTAAAGTAATACTACCTGGTACCCATTCAATGGGTCCCAAATCTGCAGGTTCAAGGGATCTTCCTACAGCTAAAACATGCATGGAAAACCCAGAGGACTGTACACCATGTGATCGGGAGATGTGTCTAAAATTGTAAAAACCAGAAATGCAGGACAGGCCATGGAGAACAGGGAGCCTTTATACGCTGATGGGCAGTGTGTGAACTGCCGAGAGCCACTCTGGAGAAGTGTATGGTGGTTCCTAAATCATCTAAAAAACAGAGCTACAGAGCATAGGACACTTCCAATCATGGGAGTATATCTAGGGAAGTCTAAAAATCAACAAGACACAAGCACACCACAGTTTAGGGCTACTCTGTTTACAAGAACCTCAACTTCAGTACACCTTAAATATCCCAGGAAAGAGAACAATGGATAAAGAAGATGTGGTACTTATGTACAATGGAATATCTCTTCACCATGAAATCAATGAAATAAGGCTAGTAGAAGGATAAAGAGTGGATTTAGGTCCGATAATACTACTTGAAATAAGTCAAACAGAAAAAGAAACATATCATAAGATATCACTTATAGAGGGAGGGTAAATATGGCTGCACAAGAAATGAATTACAGAACAGAACAGTGTCTCACATTTAGAAAACACACTTATGTCAGCTTAAGGGGAAAGGAGAGGTGGGGTGATGCATAAAACCAGAGTTTGAAATTAGCACAGATACCGTTCAATAAACCAAATAGGTATTAGACAAGATCTACACCTTGCTCAATGAACTGGCCTCAACACACCCTATACACTACACAGAAATATATCTGAGTAATAAGAATCTTAAAACCCATGTATTGATATATCTTCATAAGGGAATCAAGTGTGTGCAGAGCAGCACAAACACAGCAGTGAAAATGAGCTAAACCCCATTATAGAAATAAATTTTAAAAACAAAACGCAGAAACAATGAAAGAGAGAAAAATTCTTACAATATTCGCTCAGGGGCTGTGATGCAACCTGGATTGACCACATATAAACCCACAGCTGGATAAGACATAAGGCTGGACACTTGGGGCTGAGAGGATTGGTGAGCTTTGGTGAGCAACTGCCGAAAGTTTAATGCAATACTTCATGCTACTCATTCCAAGGGTCCCAACACTGCAGGTTGAAGGGAATCTTCCTACAGCTAAACCATGCTTGGGAAACCCAGCGACTGGTATACCATATGATCGGGAAAGGTTTCTAAAACGCACCTCATTGTTCCTCTCCTGGGGCTCCGGATCGACATTCCAGCTGCTTTACTAACAACAACCCCACATGGAGTGTCAATGCCTTTAAGTTCCGGTATCGCACAGTCTGCAGTTTGTGCGGAGGATGAATGGGAATAGGGGGAACCAGTGAGAAACTAGCTGTAGCGGTTTCAATGGGCACATGTCACTCTAATTTCACATCAGTAAGAAGAATTAACCAAAGGCACAACAAGGCATCCCAGAAGAAGAATAGGGCCTGAAGGAATCCTGAGGTTATGAGGCAAGATCACAAAAATAAGAGCTAAAAAATGGAGCTAAGGGCCACTGCAATTCAAAAACGAGCAGAGTTATAAATGACAGCTATTATCAAAAAGTATATTAAGGAAAGGCTATGAAGAGGCATTGAAAGCAAGGCAGAATTGCAGGAAACCGATTTCAGGAGGTAGACTGGAATTGCAGTTAAAGCATAGGAAAAGAGGCAGAACGTCGACAATGATGCACTTGGCCAAAAAGGGCGTATGCGTTTTTTCCTGAATATATTCAGGAAAAAACGCATACGCCCTTTTTGGCCAACCAAGCAAGCTTGCAAAGGAAATCTGCACTACAATGAAGTCTCACTTCCCCCCGGTCAAATGGGCCATCTGAAAAAAGTGTAAAATCCAGAAAGGCAGGACAGGCCATGGAGAACTGGGAGCCTTGTTATGCTGATGGGCGGGATGTAAATTGCCAACAGCCACTCCGGAGAAGTGTATGGTGTTTCCTGAAACATCTAAAAAACAAAGCAACAGAGCCTAGGGCACTTTCACTTATGGTCCTATAGCTTAGGGAAATTAAAATCAAAAAGACACAGCCACCCCAAAGTTTGGGATGGCTCTCTTTACAAGAACCTCGTTTACGGGACAAGTTCAATATAGCAGAAATTAAAAAATGGATAAAGAAGTTTCGGTACTTACGTACAATGCAATATCACTCAGCAATGAAATCTATGTCATCAGGCCCGTAGCAGCATAATGAGTGGATTCAGGTATGATGATTCTAACTGAAATAAATCACAAGAAAAAGAAACATCATAAGATATCACTAATACCTGGAATGTAAACTTGGCTACACAGGAACTGGATTACAAAAGAGAACAGGGTCTCAAATTTAGAAAACCAACTTATGCTTGCTTAAGGGGAAAGGTGAGTTGGGGTGCTGCAGAAAACCAGAGATAGAAATGAGCACAGATAAAGTCCCTTAAGCCAAATATGTAATAGACAAGAGGTACTCCTTGCTCAACGAAATGGACTCAACAATGAGGTACCACCTCACACCTGATAGTATGGGCATCATCAGAAAATCTACAAACAAAAAATGCTGGAAAGGGTGTGGAGAAAAGGAACCCTCTTCCACTATTGTTGGGAATATAAATTGATACAGTCACTATGGAGAACAATATGGAGTTTCTTAAGAAACTAACAATAGAATTACCATATGATACAACAATCCCAGTACTGGACATATACCCAGAAAAAACCATAAATCAAAAAGAGACATTCACCGCAATGTTCATTGCATCACTATTTACAATATCGAGGTAATGGAAGCAACCTAAATGCCCACAGACAGACGAATGCATAAAGCTGTGGTACATATATAAAATGGAATATTACTAAGCCATGAAAAGGAATGAAATTGGGTCATTTGTAGAGACGTCGATGGATCTAGAGACTGTCATACAGAGTGAAGTAAGTCAGAAAGAGAAAAACAAATCTTGTATATTCATGCATATATGTGGAACCTAGAAAAACTGTACAGATTAACCATTTTGCAAGGCATAAATAGAGCAGCAGATGTAGACAGCAAATGTATGGACAACAAGGGGGGAAAGCTGTTGGGGTGGTGGTGGTGGGAGGAGTTGAGAGACTGGGATTGGCATGTATATATTTATATGTATAAAATAGATAACCAATAAGAACCTGCTGTATAAAAATATAAAATAAAATTCAAAATTAAAAAGAAATAAAATTTAAAAATAAAACAGAAAAAACAATTATTCCCTTCACATACATGTATTTATATGAATAAATTATTTCCATGCTTATATCTGTAAATACAAAAAAGAGGAATAAAATCTACCTTGAACCAAAAACGAAAAAGAGAAAAAAAACACAGAACCCACCAGTTCCACAGAGGAAAACCGTATCAGGGCACTTGCTCCAGTTGTAAACAATTCTGAAGTTGGTCAGTGGTGGGGAATCGTCTCCCATTCAGCCAGCAGCCCCCACGCAATAAGCGTCCTCATTGCAAAGCTGGGGCACCGTGCCGAGGCATCTGTGAGTAAACGTGAGCTGAGCCCCAGGCCAGTTGCTGCTGAACTATTCCCACCCGTCCCAGGTAAAACACCTGAATATATACAAGGACTTGAAAGCCTAGAGAAAGGGCCATAGAGCCACACGAGTGACAGCATGCCGGCCGACTTGGTGCCTGCAGGCCAGCCAGGATGGTCCTGGCCCTGGGTGCTCTTCTGGAAGATTTCCATTTCCCTGCCTGAGATACCCGTCCTGTCCCTGCCCCCACTGCTTTTTTCCTTCCTCACCTCTGCCCAGGGAGAAATTCCAGCAGCAGGTATGGGTGACACATCCTCTTCTTTAGCAGGTGGCAGCCTGGCAACTGCTGCAGAAAGTCCAGCAGAGCCCCACTCACACTGGGCCACCCACAAAGCCGTGGCCTCTCACTCCCTCCCACCAGCCCAGCCCCGAGACTGCTGACAGGGCAGAGAAAATGGTGTCAGGCACGGCTGCAGGGGCTCTTGCTGCCTGGAGTGGTATTTATATTGATCTCAACCCAGGCACACCTGGGGAAGGCTGGCCGGCACAGTAAGGCTGCCCAGGTCAGCCAATCATCACCCCTCAGGGGCTCACAGTTGCAGAAAATGGAACTTGCTGAACCGGCCAGGTCCAAGGAACAGGTGTGGGCTCCTGAGAGTCAGGATAGACAAGGGGCTGCAGCTTTGGCTTGTTTTCTAATCATTTTATCTGGCCCATGAGTGGGAGACAACTTCAAGAAAACCCTCTCCTAATGAGAGGAACCCAGGAGTCAGGGAGAGGAGGGGTGGGTGGTGGTTGGAGACAGAGGCCTGGTGCTCTGGGTGCAGTGGAAGTCTCTGGAAGACCAGGTGGAGGGAGGCCGCACAGAGTGATGCCCAGGGTCACAGACCTGTCGCAGCTGCTGTTTGTTAGTTCAAGTCCTGCTCTGAGGTGCTCTGTGTCAGCTCTGAGCGACAGGTGAGCTGGGGGTGCTCTGCAATGAGGGCTATGTGCACAGTTCATGTGTGCCCAGCCCTGCCACGGTACCTGCAAGGGTAGCTCTGTATCCTGGGAGGGGCCTGACCACGAGAGCCCCGTGGGCTGGGTTGGGGGTGGGGTACCTGCCCAGGAGAGCTCCATATCCTGGGATTGGCCTGACCACGAGAGCCCCATGGGCTGCTGGGGACCTGGTAAATGATGTCAGGACAGTCAGTGAAGCCACCGAGGATATACCTCCAGTTGCTCCTAATTCCTACACCCTGCTGGTCATTCTACCAACCACCAGGACATGGTATTCTGTATTAGTCTTCAATGATGCCTTCTTTTGTATTCCATTAGTCCCAGAGTCACAAGAAATTTTGGCTTGTGAGTGGCAGGACTCAACATACAACTAAAACAATACTTCCGGGCCGTCTTGCCCCAAGGGTGCAAAAATTCCCACACTATCTTTGAGGAAAGCTTAGCTAAAGACCTAAAAGTTCTACCTCTGGAAAAGGAAACCCTCCTTCAGTACGCAGACGACATTCTGATCGCCAGCCCTACTAAGGAGGCCTCTGAACTACCAAGCCAATAAAGGATAGAAGTTGTCCAAGAAAAAGCTCAAATATCACAGACTGCGGTGACCTGCCTGGGCTTCATTCTCACAGAAGGTCGGAGAAGCCCATCCCAGGAAAGGGAAGAAACCATTCTCAGCCTTACCCCTTTCTAAAACTAGAAGACAGCTTAGGGGTTCCTGGGGAGGCCAGGGTTTGCTGCTTCTGGATCCCTAACTACAGTCTACTAGCTGGGCCTCTAGATGAAACACTGAAAGGAAAAGATGATGATCCTTTTGAATAGAATCCAGAAGTGGCCTTTCAAGAATGGAAAGAGCAGTCAATTCAGACCCTTGCCCTGGAACTCCCTAATTTAGCTAAACCCTTTGACCTTTACTTTCCCGGTGAAAGGTGAATCACCGCTGGAGAATTAGTGCAAAAACTGGGACCACTTGAAATGGAACAATGCAAGAATGCCATCCAGGTAGGATAAACTACGGTCACCAAGGGGCTTGGCCCACTGCCACATCTGGCCAAGATACTGGCGGTATCTAAAAACCTGGAAATCAGCAGCCCAAAAGGCCACCTCCCTCCTAAGGGAAAAGGACCCCACGTGGTGATCCTAACCACCAACCATGCCCTGAAGTTGCAGGGTTCGCTCCGTGGGCACACCGACCTCGAGTGAGGAGGCCCTCCGACTCCAACATCCAGAGAGATAACCGGGGGCAACAGGGCACCATGACGACTCGTGTGAACATCACTTGACCTGGAGTTTCTCTCATAAAACAACAAGAGTGTGTCCCAAAAGAGTAGACTACTGCTTGCAGGACTTACTGCACCCAGAGGGGAGCTAATAATCTTGGCGGGGGAACTGTATATCACACTGTCACCATAGAAAAGCCTACAGACACCGTGATGATGGTGGCCAATAAGACCGGCTGGACTCCTGTTTACTTCAAAAGGCTGTTGACTCAGTGGCCGTCATGGTCCTTGATCACCACTGACCCTGGACTGTATGGGAGTTGAGCGGGCAGGGCTCTGACACCTGGTGCTGTTTGTACGTTAATTCAGGGGCCTAATTGAAGAAAGCGCAGACTACTGGTCAGAGCATCTAGGCTGGCAGAAACGGTCAGCCTAAGGTGGCCGAACAAATGTGGGGCGGGGTGAAACCGGCCCCACAGCATCTCTGCACATCTCTTTCCTGGACCCTTAAAGGTCATTAGAATCTATAACACTTCCAATGCTGGTGCTCAGGTGGACGAGCAGGGAGGCAGGGGGCCTGGGGACAATCAACGTCACCTGGAGGCTGCTGGGGAGAAGCTCTGACCCTCGCCCCCGGGTATGAGGGCTCCCAACTCAGCACTCAGCAGTTACAGAAGAAGGGTCTGCACCCTCAGCACTCCAAGAATGAGGAACGGGACAAAAGGCAGAGGAGGGGTTTGTCCCCAGCAAAGCCCATTAAAAATCCCTGGGAGATAAAAATAGAATCTGGGCAATAAAGTCAAGTCTAACCTTTTTTATCCTTTGTGCTTTGTCTAATTTCATGTGCTCCTAGGGTCCCACATGCAGAGGTTCCACACCTGGCACTTCAGACCAGATTTCCTAGTGCAGAATGGCTGGGTTCGACACCTCAGCTCCTGGGGCCCAGTGCAGACTCCGAGATATAGAGCCTGAGCTGCAGCCAACCCGGCCCTCAAGAGCTCCGCCCCCTCCCTCCCACTGACTCTGACAGGATCTCTACACAGCAGCCCAGCCCACAGCCCACGGGGTAGTGCATGCTCTCACCTCTCCATTCTCTGATCAAAATATAAAGTTTCCTTTGCTTGTGAACCAAACTCAGTCTCGATCTGTTGGCCCCAATGACACTGGGCAGGGGGACACTTGTTGGGGTCCACTCTGGAGGATCAGTAACAGAAATTGAGACTATTGTAACCTCAATGAACAGATGTGTGAGCCAAACTGTAGTTAACATAGAACAGTGTATAAGGCTCGGGTAAAATAAGATGTTTCTAACACTTCCATTTGATATTTCCATCACTTTATTATAAGCAGGTTCAGTGAAAAGGTTTGTCTTATTTGTCAGGTCAATATTAGAGAAATGAAGTGATTTCTTTCCAAGGATGTACATCTAATAATCTTGGTTAAAGCTTCAGTCTTGTTTTAAATGCTTTTCCATTGAAAATGATACCTCTCTTTCAGCTCCCCCATTTCTGAGAAGTATAAAATCTTATAATTTATTATTACCAAAGGGGAAAGGTGGGAGGAGGGATAAATTAACAGTTTGGGATTAACACATACACACTGCTATGTATAAAATAGATCATCAACAAGGAACTACTGTACAGCACAGGGAACTACACTCAACATTTTGCAATAACCTATAAGGGGAAATAATCTGAAAAAGAATAGATATTTTTATTGACATCATCTATCAATGACAGTTAAAGTGTAACCTAAGGGAAGCTGGTGGTGAGTGCTTCTGACCCTGAAGACTTCAATCATCTAAAGTTTGGACTCTGCCTACTTCCCAAGGCCCTTAATGAACATATGTGTAGCCGTAGCTTAAAAAATTCCCCAGTTTGGGTTTCGGGGAGACACTGATTTTGAAAAAGCCCTGGTGTTCTCCTTACATGAATGGGACTCTTCTTACTGCTAAAACATGTCTGTCACACCCAGAGGATGGTATACCATCTGATCGGGAAGAGTTTGGAAAAGGCATCTCATCTCCTCATCTCCTGGTGCTCGGGTTCACCCCTCCAGCGTCTTTACTAACAGTCTCCCCACTTGGAGATGTCAGCACTGTCAACATCCTGTTGCGTACAGTTTGGAATTTGTCCAGAGGATGAAGCGGAAGGATGAGGAACAATGAGAGACAAGTCCTAGGTGTTCAGACAGGCACATGTCACTCTAATTTCCAATCAGGAAGACGAATTGACCAAAGGCTAGGGTTGCCCATGGAAACAGTATAGGGCTTGAGGAAATCCCGCTGCTTTGTGGCCAGTTCCCATAAACACAAGTTGAACAATGGAACCCAGGGGCAGTAAAATTCACGAAACTGCAGAGTTGAAAATATCCATCACTGAAAAATGTCTTGAGGAAAGTCAGAGAAAAGGACTTGTAAGCAAGGGAGAATGGCAGGAAAGGGATTTGAGGAGGTAGAAAGGACTCGCCATTAAGCACAAGAAAAGGGGCTGAACATTGCCAACATTGCAGTTGGCCAAAAAGGGTGTATGCGTTTTTTTCTGTATATATTCAAGAAAAGGGCATACACTTTTTTAGCCAACCAAACAGGTGGGCACTGGAAGTCAATACTACAAAAGATATCACTTCGCATCAGTCAGAAGAGCCATCCTCATAAAGCGTAAACAACAGAAATGCAGGACAGGGCAAGGAGAAGAGGGAGCCCTGTGAGACTTATAGTGGAAATGTATATTGCCAACGGCCATTCTGGAGACGTGTATTGTGTTTACTAAAGCATCTAAAAAATGAGCTACAGAGCATAGGGCACTTGCACTCATGGGCGTATATCTTGGGAAAAACAAAAATCGAGAGGACACAGGCACCCCAATGTGTACCCCCTCTCTGTTTAAAAGATCCTCGACTAGGATATAACTTAAATGTCTCTGGAGAGAAAAAATGGATAGAGATGTGGTACTTAGGTAGAGTGGAATATTATTCAGCCTGGAAATCAATGAAATATGGCCAGTTTTAACAACTCCGGAGGAGTTACGTATGATCATTCTAAGTGACATAATTCAAAAAGAAAAAGACACATATCATAAGATATCACTTAAAGGTGGAATCCAAAATGGCTACACATGAAATAAATTACAAAACAAAAACATAGTCAAATATGTAGAAAACACGCATAAGGCTGCTAAACGGGAAAGGTGGGGAGGGGTGAGACATCATCCAGGAGGTTGAAATTAGCAAAGATACCATTCCAAATACCAAACTGATAATCAACAAGGCCTACGCGGTAGCTAAAAGAACTGCACTCAGCACACTCAAGTCACCGGAAAAGAATATATACGACTGGTAAGAATCTCAAAAAGAATTTATTGATGTCTCTCTGTACGTGAATCAAGTGGATGTACAGCAGCAAGAAACAGAGCTTTGAAAATCAGCTGTAACCAATATAGTAATAAATTGAAAAAAATAAACGACAGAGAGACAGAGAAAACCTCTTACAACTTTTCCTCAGGGACGGTGATGCAACATGGATTGAACACATCTAGACCCACAGCAGGATGAGACATAAGGCTGGAAACTGTTCGCGCTAAGAGAAATGTGAGGTTGGGTGAGGAAATGCACACCCTTTAAAGTAATACTACCTGGTACCCATTCAATGGGTCCCAAATCTGCAGGTTCAAGGGATCTTCCTACAGCTAAAACATGCATGGAAAACCCAGAGGACTGTACACCATGTGATCGGGAGATGTGTCTAAAATTGTAAAAACCAGAAATGCAGGACAGGCCATGGAGAACAGGGAGCCTTTATACGCTGATGGGCAGTGTGTGAACTGCCGAGAGCCACTCTGGAGAAGTGTATGGTGGTTCCTAAATCATCTAAAAAACAGAGCTACAGAGCATAGGACACTTCCAATCATGGGAGTATATCTAGGGAAGTCTAAAAATCAACAAGACACAAGCACACCACAGTTTAGGGCTACTCTGTTTACAAGAACCTCAACTTCAGTACACCTTAAATATCCCAGGAAAGAGAACAATGGATAAAGAAGATGTGGTACTTATGTACAATGGAATATCTCTTCACCATGAAATCAATGAAATAAGGCTAGTAGAAGGATAAAGAGTGGATTTAGGTCCGATAATACTACTTGAAATAAGTCAAACAGAAAAAGAAACATATCATAAGATATCACTTATAGAGGGAGGGTAAATATGGCTGCACAAGAAATGAATTACAGAACAGAACAGTGTCTCACATTTAGAAAACACACTTATGTCAGCTTAAGGGGAAAGGAGAGGTGGGGTGATGCATAAAACCAGAGTTTGAAATTAGCACAGATACCGTTCAATAAACCAAATAGGTATTAGACAAGATCTACACCTTGCTCAATGAACTGGCCTCAACACACCCTATACACTACACAGAAATATATCTGAGTAATAAGAATCTTAAAACCCATGTATTGATATATCTTCATAAGGGAATCAAGTGTGTGCAGAGCAGCACAAACACAGCAGTGAAAATGAGCTAAACCCCATTATAGAAATAAATTTTAAAAACAAAACGCAGAAACAATGAAAGAGAGAAAAATTCTTACAATATTCGCTCAGGGGCTGTGATGCAACCTGGATTGACCACATATAAACCCACAGCTGGATAAGACATAAGGCTGGACACTTGGGGCTGAGAGGATTGGTGAGCTTTGGTGAGCAACTGCCGAAAGTTTAATGCAATACTTCATGCTACTCATTCCAAGGGTCCCAACACTGCAGGTTGAAGGGAATCTTCCTACAGCTAAACCATGCTTGGGAAACCCAGCGACTGGTATACCATATGATCGGGAAAGGTTTCTAAAACGCACCTCATTGTTCCTCTCCTGGGGCTCCGGATCGACATTCCAGCTGCTTTACTAACAACAACCCCACATGGAGTGTCAATGCCTTTAAGTTCCGGTATCGCACAGTCTGCAGTTTGTGCGGAGGATGAATGGGAATAGGGGGAACCAGTGAGAAACTAGCTGTAGCGGTTTCAATGGGCACATGTCACTCTAATTTCACATCAGTAAGAAGAATTAACCAAAGGCACAACAAGGCATCCCAGAAGAAGAATAGGGCCTGAAGGAATCCTGAGGTTATGAGGCAAGATCACAAAAATAAGAGCTAAAAAATGGAGCTAAGGGCCACTGCAATTCAAAAACGAGCAGAGTTATAAATGACAGCTATTATCAAAAAGTATATTAAGGAAAGGCTATGAAGAGGCATTGAAAGCAAGGCAGAATTGCAGGAAACCGATTTCAGGAGGTAGACTGGAATTGCAGTTAAAGCATAGGAAAAGAGGCAGAACGTCGACAATGATGCACTTGGCCAAAAAGGGCGTATGCGTTTTTTCCTGAATATATTCAGGAAAAAACGCATACGCCCTTTTTGGCCAACCAAGCAAGCTTGCAAAGGAAATCTGCACTACAATGAAGTCTCACTTCCCCCCGGTCAAATGGGCCATCTGAAAAAAGTGTAAAATCCAGAAAGGCAGGACAGGCCATGGAGAACTGGGAGCCTTGTTATGCTGATGGGCGGGATGTAAATTGCCAACAGCCACTCCGGAGAAGTGTATGGTGTTTCCTGAAACATCTAAAAAACAAAGCAACAGAGCCTAGGGCACTTTCACTTATGGTCCTATAGCTTAGGGAAATTAAAATCAAAAAGACACAGCCACCCCAAAGTTTGGGATGGCTCTCTTTACAAGAACCTCGTTTACGGGACAAGTTCAATATAGCAGAAATTAAAAAATGGATAAAGAAGTTTCGGTACTTACGTACAATGCAATATCACTCAGCAATGAAATCTATGTCATCAGGCCCGTAGCAGCATAATGAGTGGATTCAGGTATGATGATTCTAACTGAAATAAATCACAAGAAAAAGAAACATCATAAGATATCACTAATACCTGGAATGTAAACTTGGCTACACAGGAACTGGATTACAAAAGAGAACAGGGTCTCAAATTTAGAAAACCAACTTATGCTTGCTTAAGGGGAAAGGTGAGTTGGGGTGCTGCAGAAAACCAGAGATAGAAATGAGCACAGATAAAGTCCCTTAAGCCAAATATGTAATAGACAAGAGGTACTCCTTGCTCAACGAAATGGACTCAACAATGAGGTACCACCTCACACCTGATAGTATGGGCATCATCAGAAAATCTACAAACAAAAAATGCTGGAAAGGGTGTGGAGAAAAGGAACCCTCTTCCACTATTGTTGGGAATATAAATTGATACAGTCACTATGGAGAACAATATGGAGTTTCTTAAGAAACTAACAATAGAATTACCATATGATACAACAATCCCAGTACTGGACATATACCCAGAAAAAACCATAAATCAAAAAGAGACATTCACCGCAATGTTCATTGCATCACTATTTACAATATCGAGGTAATGGAAGCAACCTAAATGCCCACAGACAGACGAATGCATAAAGCTGTGGTACATATATAAAATGGAATATTACTAAGCCATGAAAAGGAATGAAATTGGGTCATTTGTAGAGACGTCGATGGATCTAGAGACTGTCATACAGAGTGAAGTAAGTCAGAAAGAGAAAAACAAATCTTGTATATTCATGCATATATGTGGAACCTAGAAAAACTGTACAGATTAACCATTTTGCAAGGCATAAATAGAGCAGCAGATGTAGACAGCAAATGTATGGACAACAAGGGGGGAAAGCTGTTGGGGTGGTGGTGGTGGGAGGAGTTGAGAGACTGGGATTGGCATGTATATATTTATATGTATAAAATAGATAACCAATAAGAACCTGCTGTATAAAAATATAAAATAAAATTCAAAATTAAAAAGAAATAAAATTTAAAAATAAAACAGAAAAAACAATTATTCCCTTCACATACATGTATTTATATGAATAAATTATTTCCATGCTTATATCTGTAAATACAAAAAAGAGGAATAAAATCTACCTTGAACCAAAAACGAAAAAGAGAAAAAAAACACAGAACCCACCAGTTCCACAGAGGAAAACCGTATCAGGGCACTTGCTCCAGTTGTAAACAATTCTGAAGTTGGTCAGTGGTGGGGAATCGTCTCCCATTCAGCCAGCAGCCCCCACGCAATAAGCGTCCTCATTGCAAAGCTGGGGCACCGTGCCGAGGCATCTGTGAGTAAACGTGAGCTGAGCCCCAGGCCAGTTGCTGCTGAACTATTCCCACCCGTCCCAGGTAAAACACCTGAATATATACAAGGACTTGAAAGCCTAGAGAAAGGGCCATAGAGCCACACGAGTGACAGCATGCCGGCCGACTTGGTGCCTGCAGGCCAGCCAGGATGGTCCTGGCCCTGGGTGCTCTTCTGGAAGATTTCCATTTCCCTGCCTGAGATACCCGTCCTGTCCCTGCCCCCACTGCTTTTTTCCTTCCTCACCTCTGCCCAGGGAGAAATTCCAGCAGCAGGTATGGGTGACACATCCTCTTCTTTAGCAGGTGGCAGCCTGGCAACTGCTGCAGAAAGTCCAGCAGAGCCCCACTCACACTGGGCCACCCACAAAGCCGTGGCCTCTCACTCCCTCCCACCAGCCCAGCCCCGAGACTGCTGACAGGGCAGAGAAAATGGTGTCAGGCACGGCTGCAGGGGCTCTTGCTGCCTGGAGTGGTATTTATATTGATCTCAACCCAGGCACACCTGGGGAAGGCTGGCCGGCACAGTAAGGCTGCCCAGGTCAGCCAATCATCACCCCTCAGGGGCTCACAGTTGCAGAAAATGGAACTTGCTGAACCGGCCAGGTCCAAGGAACAGGTGTGGGCTCCTGAGAGTCAGGATAGACAAGGGGCTGCAGCTTTGGCTTGTTTTCTAATCATTTTATCTGGCCCATGAGTGGGAGACAACTTCAAGAAAACCCTCTCCTAATGAGAGGAACCCAGGAGTCAGGGAGAGGAGGGGTGGGTGGTGGTTGGAGACAGAGGCCTGGTGCTCTGGGTGCAGTGGAAGTCTCTGGAAGACCAGGTGGAGGGAGGCCGCACAGAGTGATGCCCAGGGTCACAGACCTGTCGCAGCTGCTGTTTGTTAGTTCAAGTCCTGCTCTGAGGTGCTCTGTGTCAGCTCTGAGCGACAGGTGAGCTGGGGGTGCTCTGCAATGAGGGCTATGTGCACAGTTCATGTGTGCCCAGCCCTGCCACGGTACCTGCAAGGGTAGCTCTGTATCCTGGGAGGGGCCTGACCACGAGAGCCCCGTGGGCTGGGTTGGGGGTGGGGTACCTGCCCAGGAGAGCTCCATATCCTGGGATTGGCCTGACCACGAGAGCCCCATGGGCTGCTGGGGACCTGGTAAATGATGTCAGGACAGTCAGTGAAGCCACCGAGGATATACCTCCAGTTGCTCCTAATTCCTACACCCTGCTGGTCATTCTACCAACCACCAGGACATGGTATTCTGTATTAGTCTTCAATGATGCCTTCTTTTGTATTCCATTAGTCCCAGAGTCACAAGAAATTTTGGCTTGTGAGTGGCAGGACTCAACATACAACTAAAACAATACTTCCGGGCCGTCTTGCCCCAAGGGTGCAAAAATTCCCACACTATCTTTGAGGAAAGCTTAGCTAAAGACCTAAAAGTTCTACCTCTGGAAAAGGAAACCCTCCTTCAGTACGCAGACGACATTCTGATCGCCAGCCCTACTAAGGAGGCCTCTGAACTACCAAGCCAATAAAGGATAGAAGTTGTCCAAGAAAAAGCTCAAATATCACAGACTGCGGTGACCTGCCTGGGCTTCATTCTCACAGAAGGTCGGAGAAGCCCATCCCAGGAAAGGGAAGAAACCATTCTCAGCCTTACCCCTTTCTAAAACTAGAAGACAGCTTAGGGGTTCCTGGGGAGGCCAGGGTTTGCTGCTTCTGGATCCCTAACTACAGTCTACTAGCTGGGCCTCTAGATGAAACACTGAAAGGAAAAGATGATGATCCTTTTGAATAGAATCCAGAAGTGGCCTTTCAAGAATGGAAAGAGCAGTCAATTCAGACCCTTGCCCTGGAACTCCCTAATTTAGCTAAACCCTTTGACCTTTACTTTCCCGGTGAAAGGTGAATCACCGCTGGAGAATTAGTGCAAAAACTGGGACCACTTGAAATGGAACAATGCAAGAATGCCATCCAGGTAGGATAAACTACGGTCACCAAGGGGCTTGGCCCACTGCCACATCTGGCCAAGATACTGGCGGTATCTAAAAACCTGGAAATCAGCAGCCCAAAAGGCCACCTCCCTCCTAAGGGAAAAGGACCCCACGTGGTGATCCTAACCACCAACCATGCCCTGAAGTTGCAGGGTTCGCTCCGTGGGCACACCGACCTCGAGTGAGGAGGCCCTCCGACTCCAACATCCAGAGAGATAACCGGGGGCAACAGGGCACCATGACGACTCGTGTGAACATCACTTGACCTGGAGTTTCTCTCATAAAACAACAAGAGTGTGTCCCAAAAGAGTAGACTACTGCTTGCAGGACTTACTGCACCCAGAGGGGAGCTAATAATCTTGGCGGGGGAACTGTATATCACACTGTCACCATAGAAAAGCCTACAGACACCGTGATGATGGTGGCCAATAAGACCGGCTGGACTCCTGTTTACTTCAAAAGGCTGTTGACTCAGTGGCCGTCATGGTCCTTGATCACCACTGACCCTGGACTGTATGGGAGTTGAGCGGGCAGGGCTCTGACACCTGGTGCTGTTTGTACGTTAATTCAGGGGCCTAATTGAAGAAAGCGCAGACTACTGGTCAGAGCATCTAGGCTGGCAGAAACGGTCAGCCTAAGGTGGCCGAACAAATGTGGGGCGGGGTGAAACCGGCCCCACAGCATCTCTGCACATCTCTTTCCTGGACCCTTAAAGGTCATTAGAATCTATAACACTTCCAATGCTGGTGCTCAGGTGGACGAGCAGGGAGGCAGGGGGCCTGGGGACAATCAACGTCACCTGGAGGCTGCTGGGGAGAAGCTCTGACCCTCGCCCCCGGGTATGAGGGCTCCCAACTCAGCACTCAGCAGTTACAGAAGAAGGGTCTGCACCCTCAGCACTCCAAGAATGAGGAACGGGACAAAAGGCAGAGGAGGGGTTTGTCCCCAGCAAAGCCCATTAAAAATCCCTGGGAGATAAAAATAGAATCTGGGCAATAAAGTCAAGTCTAACCTTTTTTATCCTTTGTGCTTTGTCTAATTTCATGTGCTCCTAGGGTCCCACATGCAGAGGTTCCACACCTGGCACTTCAGACCAGATTTCCTAGTGCAGAATGGCTGGGTTCGACACCTCAGCTCCTGGGGCCCAGTGCAGACTCCGAGATATAGAGCCTGAGCTGCAGCCAACCCGGCCCTCGAGAGCTCCGCCCCCTCCCTCCCACTGACTCTGACAGGATCTCTACACAGCAGCCCAGCCCACAGCCCACGGGGTAGTGCATGCTCTCACCTCTCCATTCTCTGATCAAAATATAAAGTTTCCTTTGCTTGTGAACCAAACTCAGTCTCGATCTGTTGGCCCCAATGACACTGGGCAGGGGGACACTTGTTGGGGTCCACTCTGGAGGATCAGTAACAGAAATTGAGACTATTGTAACCTCAATGAACAGATGTGTGAGCCAAACTGTAGTTAACATAGAACAGTGTATAAGGCTCGGGTAAAATAAGATGTTTCTAACACTTCCATTTGATATTTCCATCACTTTATTATAAGCAGGTTCAGTGAAAAGGTTTGTCTTATTTGTCAGGTCAATATTAGAGAAATGAAGTGATTTCTTTCCAAGGATGTACATCTAATAATCTTGGTTAAAGCTTCAGTCTTGTTTTAAATGCTTTTCCATTGAAAATGATACCTCTCTTTCAGCTCCCCCATTTCTGAGAAGTATAAAATCTTATAATTTATTATTACCAAAGGGGAAAGGTGGGAGGAGGGATAAATTAACAGTTTGGGATTAACACATACACACTGCTATGTATAAAATAGATCATCAACAAGGAACTACTGTACAGCACAGGGAACTACACTCAACATTTTGCAATAACCTATAAGGGGAAATAATCTGAAAAAGAATAGATATTTTTATTGACATCATCTATCAATGACAGTTAAAGTGTAACCTAAGGGAAGCTGGTGGTGAGTGCTTCTGACCCTGAAGACTTCAATCATCTAAAGTTTGGACTCTGCCTACTTCCCAAGGCCCTTAATGAACATATGTGTAGCCGTAGCTTAAAAAATTCCCCAGTTTGGGTTTCGGGGAGACACTGATTTTGAAAAAGCCCTGGTGTTCTCCTTACATGAATGGGACTCTTCTTACTGCTAAAACATGTCTGTCACACCCAGAGGATGGTATACCATCTGATCGGGAAGAGTTTGGAAAAGGCATCTCATCTCCTCATCTCCTGGTGCTCGGGTTCACCCATCCAGCGTCTTTACTAACAGTCTCCCCACTTGGAGATGTCAGCACTGTCAACATCCTGTTGCGTACAGTTTGGAATTTGTCCAGAGGATGAAGCGGAAGGATGAGGAACAATGAGAGACAAGTCCTAGGTGTTCAGACAGGCACATGTCACTCTAATTTCCAATCAGGAAGACGAATTGACCAAAGGCTAGGGTTGCCCATGGAAACAGTATAGGGCTTGAGGAAATCCCGCTGCTTTGTGGCCAGTTCCCATAAACACAAGTTGAACAATGGAACCCAGGGGCAGTAAAATTCACGAAACTGCAGAGTTGAAAATATCCATCACTGAAAAATGTCTTGAGGAAAGTCAGAGAAAAGGACTTGTAAGCAAGGGAGAATGGCAGGAAAGGGATTTGAGGAGGTAGAAAGGACTCGCCATTAAGCACAAGAAAAGGGGCTGAACATTGCCAACATTGCAGTTGGCCAAAAAGGGTGTATGCGTTTTTTTCTGTATATATTCAAGAAAAGGGCATACACTTTTTTAGCCAACCAAACAGGTGGGCACTGGAAGTCAATACTACAAAAGATATCACTTCGCATCAGTCAGAAGAGCCATCCTCATAAAGCGTAAACAACAGAAATGCAGGACAGGGCAAGGAGAAGAGGGAGCCCTGTGAGACTTATAGTGGAAATGTATATTGCCAACGGCCATTCTGGAGACGTGTATTGTGTTTACTAAAGCATCTAAAAAATGAGCTACAGAGCATAGGGCACTTGCACTCATGGGCGTATATCTTGGGAAAAACAAAAATCGAGAGGACACAGGCACCCCAATGTTTACCCCCTCTCTGTTTAAAAGATCCTCGACTAGGATATAACTTAAATGTCTCTGGAGAGAAAAAATGGATAGAGATGTGGTACTTAGGTAGAGTGGAATATTATTCAGCCTGGAAATCAATGAAATATGGCCAGTTGTAACAACTCCGGAGGAGTTACGTATGATCATTCTAAGTGACATAATTCAAAAAGAAAAAGACACATATCATAAGATATCACTTAAAGGTGGAATCCAAAATGGCTACACATGAAATAAATTACAAAACAAAAACATAGTCAAATATGTAGAAAACACGCATAAGGCTGCTAAACGGGAAAGGTGGGGAGGGGTGAGACATCATCCAGGAGGTTGAAATTAGCAAAGATACCATTCCAAATACCAAACTGATAATCAACAAGGCCTACGCGGTAGCTAAAAGAACTGCACTCAGCACACTCAAGTCACCGGAAAAGAATATATACGACTGGTAAGAATCTCAAAAAGAATTTATTGATGTCTCTCTGTACGTGAATCAAGTGGATGTACAGCAGCAAGAAACAGAGCTTTGAAAATCAGCTGTAACCAATATAGTAATAAATTGAAAAAAATAAACGACAGAGAGACAGAGAAAACCTCTTACAACTTTTCCTCAGGGACGGTGATGCAACATGGATTGAACACATCTAGACCCACAGCAGGATGAGACATAAGGCTGGAAACTGTTCGCGCTAAGAGAAATGTGAGGTTGGGTGAGGAAATGCACACCCTTTAAAGTAATACTACCTGGTACCCATTCAATGGGTCCCAAATCTGCAGGTTCAAGGGATCTTCCTACAGCTAAAACATGCATGGAAAACCCAGAGGACTGTACACCATGTGATCGGGAGATGTGTCTAAAATTGTAAAAACCAGAAATGCAGGACAGGCCATGGAGAACAGGGAGCCTTTATACGCTGATGGGCAGTGTGTGAACTGCCGAGAGCCACTCTGGAGAAGTGTATGGTGGTTCCTAAATCATCTAAAAAACAGAGCTACAGAGCATAGGACACTTCCAATCATGGGAGTATATCTAGGGAAGTCTAAAAATCAACAAGACACAAGCACACCACAGTTTAGGGCTACTCTGTTTACAAGAACCTCAACTTCAGTACACCTTAAATATCCCAGGAAAGAGAACAATGGATAAAGAAGATGTGGTACTTATGTACAATGGAATATCTCTTCACCATGAAATCAATGAAATAAGGCTAGTAGAAGGATAAAGAGTGGATTTAGGTCCTATAATACTACTTGAAATAAGTCAAACAGAAAAAGAAACATATCATAAGATATCACTTATAGAGGGAGGGTAAATATGGCTGCACAAGAAATGAATTACAGAACAGAACAGTGTCTCACATTTAGAAAACACACTTATGTCAGCTTAAGGGGAAAGGAGAGGTGGGGTGATGCATAAAACCAGAGTTTGAAATTAGCACAGATACCGTTCAATAAACCAAATAGGTATTAGACAAGATCTACACCTTGCTCAATGAACTGGCCTCAACACACCCTATACACTACACAGAAATATATCTGAGTAATAAGAATCTTAAAACCCATGTATTGATATATCTTCATAAGGGAATCAAGTGTGTGCAGAGCAGCACAAACACAGCAGTGAAAATGAGCTAAACCCCATTATAGAAATAAATTTTAAAAACAAAACGCAGAAACAATGAAAGAGAGAAAAATTCTTACAATATTCGCTCAGGGGCTGTGATGCAACCTGGATTGACCACATATAAACCCACAGCTGGATAAGACATAAGGCTGGACACTTGGGGCTGAGAGGATTGGTGAGCTTTGGTGAGCAACTGCCGAAAGTTTAATGCAATACTTCATGCTACTCATTCCAAGGGTCCCAACACTGCAGGTTGAAGGGAATCTTCCTACAGCTAAACCATGCTTGGGAAACCCAGCGACTGGTATACCATATGATCGGGAAAGGTTTCTAAAACGCACCTCATTGTTCCTCTCCTGGGGCTCCGGATCGACATTCCAGCTGCTTTACTAACAACAACCCCACATGGAGTGTCAATGCCTTTAAGTTCCGGTATCGCACAGTCTGCAGTTTGTGTGGAGGATGAATGGGAATAGGGGGAACCAGTGAGAAACTAGCTGTAGCGGTTTCAATGGGCACATGTCACTCTAATTTCACATCAGTAAGAAGAATTAACCAAAGGCACAACAAGGCATCCCAGAAGAAGAATAGGGCCTGAAGGAATCCTGAGGTTATGAGGCAAGATCACAAAAATAAGAGCTAAAAAATGGAGCTAAGGGCCACTGCAATTCAAAAACGAGCAGAGTTATAAATGACAGCTATTATCAAAAAGTATATTAAGGAAAGGCTATGAAGAGGCATTGAAAGCAAGGCAGAATTGCAGGAAACCGATTTCAGGAGGTAGACTGGAATTGCAGTTAAAGCATAGGAAAAGAGGCAGAACGTCGACAATGATGCACTTGGCCAAAAAGGGCGTATGCGTTTTTTCCTGAATATATTCAGGAAAAAACGCATACGCCCTTTTTGGCCAACCAAGCAAGCTTGCAAAGGAAATCTGCACTACAATGAAGTCTCACTTCCCCCCGGTCAAATGGGCCATCTGAAAAAAGTGTAAAATCCAGAAAGGCAGGACAGGCCATGGAGAACTGGGAGCCTTGTTATGCTGATGGGCGGGATGTAAATTGCCAACAGCCACTCCGGAGAAGTGTATGGTGTTTCCTGAAACATCTAAAAAACAAAGCAACAGAGCCTAGGGCACTTTCACTTATGGTCCTATAGCTTAGGGAAATTAAAATCAAAAAGACACAGCCACCCCAAAGTTTGGGATGGCTCTCTTTACAAGAACCTCGTTTACGGGACAAGTTCAATATAGCAGAAATTAAAAAATGGATAAAGAAGTTTCGGTACTTACGTACAATGCAATATCACTCAGCAATGAAATCTATGTCATCAGGCCCGTAGCAGCATAATGAGTGGATTCAGGTATGATGATTCTAACTGAAATAAATCACAAGAAAAAGAAACATCATAAGATATCACTAATACCTGGAATGTAAACTTGGCTACACAGGAACTGGATTACAAAAGAGAACAGGGTCTCAAATTTAGAAAACCAACTTATGCTTGCTTAAGGGGAAAGGTGAGTTGGGGTGCTGCAGAAAACCAGAGATAGAAATGAGCACAGATAAAGTCCCTTAAGCCAAATATGTAATAGACAAGAGGTACTCCTTGCTCAACGAAATGGACTCAACAATGAGGTACCACCTCACACCTGATAGTATGGGCATCATCAGAAAATCTACAAACAAAAAATGCTGGAAAGGGTGTGGAGAAAAGGAACCCTCTTCCACTATTGTTGGGAATATAAATTGATACAGTCACTATGGAGAACAATATGGAGTTTCTTAAGAAACTAACAATAGAATTACCATATGATACAACAATCCCAGTACTGGACATATACCCAGAAAAAACCATAAATCAAAAAGAGACATTCACCGCAATGTTCATTGCATCACTATTTACAATATCGAGGTAATGGAAGCAACCTAAATGCCCACAGACAGACGAATGCATAAAGCTGTGGTACATATATAAAATGGAATATTACTAAGCCATGAAAAGGAATGAAATTGGGTCATTTGTAGAGACGTCGATGGATCTAGAGACTGTCATACAGAGTGAAGTAAGTCAGAAAGAGAAAAACAAATCTTGTATATTCATGCATATATGTGGAACCTAGAAAAACTGTACAGATTAACCATTTTGCAAGGCATAAATAGAGCAGCAGATGTAGACAGCAAATGTATGGACAACAAGGGGGGAAAGCTGTTGGGGTGGTGGTGGTGGGAGGAGTTGAGAGACTGGGATTGGCATGTATATATTTATATGTATAAAATAGATAACCAATAAGAACCTGCTGTATAAAAATATAAAATAAAATTCAAAATTAAAAAGAAATAAAATTTAAAAATAAAACAGAAAAAACAATTATTCCCTTCACATACATGTATTTATATGAATAAATTATTTCCATGCTTATATCTGTAAATACAAAAAAGAGGAATAAAATCTACCTTGAACCAAAAACGAAAAAGAGAAAAAAAACACAGAACCCACCAGTTCCACAGAGGAAAACCGTATCAGGGCACTTGCTCCAGTTGTAAACAATTCTGAAGTTGGTCAGTGGTGGGGAATCGTCTCCCATTCAGCCAGCAGCCCCCACGCAATAAGCGTCCTCATTGCAAAGCTGGGGCACCGTGCCGAGGCATCTGTGAGTAAACATGAGCTGAGCCCCAGGCCAGTTGCTGCTGAACTATTCCCACCCGTCCCAGGTAAAACACCTGAATATATACAAGGACTTGAAAGCCTAGAGAAAGGGCCATAGAGCCACACGAGTGACAGCATGCCGGCCGACTTGGTGCCTGCAGGCCAGCCAGGATGGTCCTGGCCCTGGGTGCTCTTCTGGAAGATTTCCATTTCCCTGCCTGAGATACCCGTCCTGTCCCTGCCCCCACTGCTTTTTTCCTTCCTCACCTCTGCCCAGGGAGAAATTCCAGCAGCAGGTATGGGTGACACATCCTCTTCTTTAGCAGGTGGCAGCCTGGCAACTGCTGCAGAAAGTCCAGCAGAGCCCCACTCACACTGGGCCACCCACAAAGCCGTGGCCTCTCACTCCCTCCCACCAGCCCAGCCCCGAGACTGCTGACAGGGCAGAGAAAATGGTGTCAGGCACGGCTGCAGGGGCTCTTGCTGCCTGGAGTGGTATTTATATTGATCTCAACCCAGGCACACCTGGGGAAGGCTGGCCGGCACAGTAAGGCTGCCCAGGTCAGCCAATCATCACCCCTCAGGGGCTCACAGTTGCAGAAAATGGAACTTGCTGAACCGGCCAGGTCCAAGGAACAGGTGTGGGCTCCTGAGAGTCAGGATAGACAAGGGGCTGCAGCTTTGGCTTGTTTTCTAATCATTTTATCTGGCCCATGAGTGGGAGACAACTTCAAGAAAACCCTCTCCTAATGAGAGGAACCCAGGAGTCAGGGAGAGGAGGGGTGGGTGGTGGTTGGAGACAGAGGCCTGGTGCTCTGGGTGCAGTGGAAGTCTCTGGAAGACCAGGTGGAGGGAGGCCGCACAGAGTGATGCCCAGGGTCACAGACCTGTCGCAGCTGCTGTTTGTTAGTTCAAGTCCTGCTCTGAGGTGCTCTGTGTCAGCTCTGAGCGACAGGTGAGCTGGGGGTGCTCTGCAATGAGGGCTATGTGCACAGTTCATGTGTGCCCAGCCCTGCCACGGTACCTGCAAGGGTAGCTCTGTATCCTGGGAGGGGCCTGACCACGAGAGCCCCGTGGGCTGGGTTGGGGGTGGGGTACCTGCCCAGGAGAGCTCCATATCCTGGGATTGGCCTGACCACGAGAGCCCCATGGGCTGCTGGGGACCTGGTAAATGATGTCAGGACAGTCAGTGAAGCCACCGAGGATATACCTCCAGTTGCTCCTAATTCCTACACCCTGCTGGTCATTCTACCAACCACCAGGACATGGTATTCTGTATTAGTCTTCAATGATGCCTTCTTTTGTATTCCATTAGTCCCAGAGTCACAAGAAATTTTGGCTTGTGAGTGGCAGGACTCAACATACAACTAAAACAATACTTCCGGGCCGTCTTGCCCCAAGGGTGCAAAAATTCCCACACTATCTTTGAGGAAAGCTTAGCTAAAGACCTAAAAGTTCTACCTCTGGAAAAGGAAACCCTCCTTCAGTACGCAGACGACATTCTGATCGCCAGCCCTACTAAGGAGGCCTCTGAACTACCAAGCCAATAAAGGATAGAAGTTGTCCAAGAAAAAGCTCAAATATCACAGACTGCGGTGACCTGCCTGGGCTTCATTCTCACAGAAGGTCGGAGAAGCCCATCCCAGGAAAGGGAAGAAACCATTCTCAGCCTTACCCCTTTCTAAAACTAGAAGACAGCTTAGGGGTTCCTGGGGAGGCCAGGGTTTGCTGCTTCTGGATCCCTAACTACAGTCTACTAGCTGGGCCTCTAGATGAAACACTGAAAGGAAAAGATGATGATCCTTTTGAATAGAATCCAGAAGTGGCCTTTCAAGAATGGAAAGAGCAGTCAATTCAGACCCTTGCCCTGGAACTCCCTAATTTAGCTAAACCCTTTGACCTTTACTTTCCCGGTGAAAGGTGAATCACCGCTGGAGAATTAGTGCAAAAACTGGGACCACTTGAAATGGAACAATGCAAGAATGCCATCCAGGTAGGATAAACTACGGTCACCAAGGGGCTTGGCCCACTGCCACATCTGGCCAAGATACTGGCGGTATCTAAAAACCTGGAAATCAGCAGCCCAAAAGGCCACCTCCCTCCTAAGGGAAAAGGACCCCACGTGGTGATCCTAACCACCAACCATGCCCTGAAGTTGCAGGGTTCGCTCCGTGGGCACACCGACCTCGAGTGAGGAGGCCCTCCGACTCCAACATCCAGAGAGATAACCGGGGGCAACAGGGCACCATGACGACTCGTGTGAACATCACTTGACCTGGAGTTTCTCTCATAAAACAACAAGAGTGTGTCCCAAAAGAGTAGACTACTGCTTGCAGGACTTACTGCACCCAGAGGGGAGCTAATAATCTTGGCGGGGGAACTGTATATCACACTGTCACCATAGAAAAGCCTACAGACACCATGATGATGGTGGCCAATAAGACCGGCTGGACTCCTGTTTACTTCAAAAGGCTGTTGACTCAGTGGCCGTCATGGTCCTTGATCACCACTGACCCTGGACTGTATGGGAGTTGAGCGGGCAGGGCTCTGACACCTGGTGCTGTTTGTACGTTAATTCAGGGGCCTAATTGAAGAAAGCGCAGACTACTGGTCAGAGCATCTAGGCTGGCAGAAACGGTCAGCCTAAGGTGGCCGAACAAATGTGGGGCGGGGTGAAACCGGCCCCACAGCATCTCTGCACATCTCTTTCCTGGACCCTTAAAGGTCATTAGAATCTATAACACTTCCAATGCTGGTGCTCAGGTGGACGAGCAGGGAGGCAGGGGGCCTGGGGACAATCAACGTCACCTGGAGGCTGCTGGGGAGAAGCTCTGACCCTCGCCCCCGGGTATGAGGGCTCCCAACTCAGCACTCAGCAGTTACAGAAGAAGGGTCTGCACCCTCAGCACTCCAAGAATGAGGAACGGGACAAAAGGCAGAGGAGGGGTTTGTCCCCAGCAAAGCCCATTAAAAATCCCTGGGAGATAAAAATAGAATCTGGGCAATAAAGTCAAGTCTAACCTTTTTTATCCTTTGTGCTTTGTCTAATTTCATGTGCTCCTAGGGTCCCACATGCAGAGGTTCCACACCTGGCACTTCAGACCAGATTTCCTAGTGCAGAATGGCTGGGTTCGACACCTCAGCTCCTGGGGCCCAGTGCAGACTCCGAGATATAGAGCCTGAGCTGCAGCCAACCCGGCCCTCGAGAGCTCCGCCCCCTCCCTCCCACTGACTCTGACAGGATCTCTACACAGCAGCCCAGCCCACAGCCCACGGGGTAGTGCATGCTCTCACCTCTCCATTCTCTGATCAAAATATAAAGTTTCCTTTGCTTGTGAACCAAACTCAGTCTCGATCTGTTGGCCCCAATGACACTGGGCAGGGGGACACTTGTTGGGGTCCACTCTGGAGGATCAGTAACAGAAATTGAGACTATTGTAACCTCAATGAACAGATGTGTGAGCCAAACTGTAGTTAACATAGAACAGTGTATAAGGCTCGGGTAAAATAAGATGTTTCTAACACTTCCATTTGATATTTCCATCACTTTATTATAAGCAGGTTCAGTGAAAAGGTTTGTCTTATTTGTCAGGTCAATATTAGAGAAATGAAGTGATTTCTTTCCAAGGATGTACATCTAATAATCTTGGTTAAAGCTTCAATCTTGTTTTAAATGCTTTTCCATTGAAAATGATACCTCTCTTTCAGCTCCCCCATTTCTGAGAAGTATAAAATCTTATAATTTATTATTACCAAAGGGGAAAGGTGGGAGGAGGGATAAATTAACAGTTTGGGATTAACACATACACACTGCTATGTATAAAATAGATCATCAACAAGGAACTACTGTACAGCACAGGGAACTACACTCAACATTTTGCAATAACCTATAAGGGGAAATAATCTGAAAAAGAATAGATATTTTTATTGACATCATCTATCAATGACAGTTAAAGTGTAACCTAAGGGAAGCTGGTGGTGAGTGCTTCTGACCCTGAAGACTTCAATCATCTAAAGTTTGGACTCTGCCTACTTCCCAAGGCCCTTAATGAACATATGTGTAGCCGTAGCTTAAAAAATTCCCCAGTTTGGGTTTCGGGGAGACACTGATTTTGAAAAAGCCCTGGTGTTCTCCTTACATGAATGGGACTCTTCTTACTGCTAAAACATGTCTGTCACACCCAGAGGATGGTATACCATCTGATCGGGAAGAGTTTGGAAAAGGCATCTCATCTCCTCATCTCCTGGTGCTCGGGTTCACCCATCCAGCGTCTTTACTAACAGTCTCCCCACTTGGAGATGTCAGCCCTGTCAACATCCTGTTGCGTACAGTTTGGAATTTGTCCAGAGGATGAAGCGGAAGGATGAGGAACAATGAGAGACAAGTCCCAGGTGTTCAGACAGGCACATGTCACTCTAATTTCCAATCAGGAAGACGAATTGACCAAAGGCTAGGGTTGCCCATGGAAACAGTATAGGGCTTGAAGAAATCCCGCTGCTTTGTGGCCAGTTCCCATAAACACAAGTTGAACAATGGAACTCAGGGGCAGTAAAATTCACGAAACTGCAGAGTTAAAAATATCCATCACTGAAAAATGTCTTGAGGAAAGTCAGAGAAAAGGACTTGTAAGCAAGGGAGAATGGCAGGAAAGGGATTTGAGGAGGTAGAAAGGACTCGCCATTAAGCACAAGAAAAGGGGCTGAACATTGCCAACATTGCAGTTGGCCAAAAAGGGTGTATGCGTTTTTTTCTGTATATATTCAAGAAAAGGGCATACACTTTTTTAGCCAACCAAACAGGTGGGCACTGGAAGTCAATACTACAAAAGATATCACTTCGCATCAGTCAGAAGAGCCATCCTCATAAAGCGTAAACAACAGAAATGCAGGACAGGGCAAGGAGAAGAGGGAGCCCTGTGAGACTTATAGTGGAAATGTATATTGCCAACGGCCATTCTGGAGAAGTGTATTGTGTTTACTAAAGCATCTAAAAAATGAGCTACAGAGCATAGGGCACTTGCACTCATGGGCGTATATCTTGGGAAAAACAAAAATCGAGAGGACACAGGCACCCCAATGTTTACCCCCTCTCTGTTTAAAAGATCCTCGACTAGGATATAACTTAAATGTCTCTGGAGAGAAAAAATGGATAGAGATGTGGTACTTAGGTAGAGTGGAATATTATTCAGCCTGGAAATCAATGAAATATGGCCAGTTGTAACAACTCCGGAGGAGTTACGTATGATCATTCTAAGTGACATAATTCAAAAAGAAAAAGACACATATCATAAGATATCACTTAAAGGTGGAATCCAAAATGGCTACACATGAAATAAATTACAAAACAAAAACATAGTCAAATATGTAGAAAACACGCATAAGGCTGCTAAACGGGAAAGGTGGGGAGGGGTGAGACATCATCCAGGAGGTTGAAATTAGCAAAGATACCATTCCAAATACCAAACTGATAATCAACAAGGCCTACGCGGTAGCTAAAAGAACTGCACTCAGCACACTCAAGTCACCGGAAAAGAATATATACGACTGGTAAGAATCTCAAAAAGAATTTATTGATGTCTCTCTGTACGTGAATCAAGTGGATGTACAGCAGCAAGAAACAGAGCTTTGAAAATCAGCTGTAACCAATATAGTAATAAATTGAAAAAAATAAACGACAGAGAGACAGAGAAAACCTCTTACAACTTTTCCTCAGGGACGGTGATGCAACATGGATTGAACACATCTAGACCCACAGCAGGATGAGACATAAGGCTGGAAACTGTTCGCGCTAAGAGAAATGTGAGGTTGGGTGAGGAAATGCACACCCTTTAAAGTAATACTACCTGGTACCCATTCAATGGGTCCCAAATCTGCAGGTTCAAGGGATCTTCCTACAGCTAAAACATGCATGGAAAACCCAGAGGACTGTACACCATGTGATCGGGAGATGTGTCTAAAATTGTAAAAACCAGAAATGCAGGACAGGCCATGGAGAACAGGGAGCCTTTATACGCTGATGGGCAGTGTGTGAACTGCCGAGAGCCACTCTGGAGAAGTGTATGGTGGTTCCTAAATCATCTAAAAAACAGAGCTACAGAGCATAGGACACTTCCAATCATGGGAGTATATCTAGGGAAGTCTAAAAATCAACAAGACACAAGCACACCACAGTTTAGGGCTACTCTGTTTACAAGAACCTCAACTTCAGTACACCTTAAATATCCCAGGAAAGAGAACAATGGATAAAGAAGATGTGGTACTTATGTACAATGGAATATCTCTTCACCATGAAATCAATGAAATAAGGCTAGTAGAAGGATAAAGAGTGGATTTAGGTCCGATAATACTACTTGAAATAAGTCAAACAGAAAAAGAAACATATCATAAGATATCACTTATAGAGGGAGGGTAAATATGGCTGCACAAGAAATGAATTACAGAACAGAACAGTGTCTCACATTTAGAAAACACACTTATGTCAGCTTAAGGGGAAAGGAGAGGTGGGGTGATGCATAAAACCAGAGTTTGAAATTAGCACAGATACCGTTCAATAAACCAAATAGGTATTAGACAAGATCTACACCTTGCTCAATGAACTGGCCTCAACACACCCTATACACTACACAGAAATATATCTGAGTAATAAGAATCTTAAAACCCATGTATTAATATATCTTCATAAGGGAATCAAGTGTGTGCAGAGCAGCACAAACACAGCAGTGAAAATGAGCTAAACCCCATTATAGAAATAAATTTTAAAAACAAAACGCAGAAACAATGAAAGAGAGAAAAATTCTTACAAAATTCGCTCAGGGGCTGTGATGCAACCTGGAATGACCACATATAAACCCACAGCTGGATAAGACATAAGGCTGGACACTTGGGGCTGAGAGGATTGGTGAGCTTTGGTGAGCAACTGCCGAAAGTTTAATGCAATACTTCATGCTACTCATTCCAAGGGTCCCAACACTGCAGGTTGAAGGGAATCTTCCTACAGCTAAACCATGCATGGGAAATCCAGCAGATGGTATACCGTATCATCGGGAAAGGTTTCTAAAACGCACCTCATTTTCCTCTCCTGGGGCTCCGGATCAACATTCCAGCTGCTTTACTAACAACATCCCCACATGGAGTGTCAATGCCTTTAACTTCCGGTATCGCACAGTCTGCAGTTAGTGCGGAGGATGAATGGGAATAGGGGGAACTAGTGAGGAAATAGCTGTAGTGGTTTCAATGGCCACATGTCACTCTAATTTCACATAGGAAGAAGAATTAACCAAATGCACAGCAAGGCGCCCCAGAAGAAGAATAGGGCCTGAAGAAATCCTGTGGATATGAGGCAAGATCACAAAAATAAGAGCTGAAAAATGGAACTAAGGGCAACTGCAATTCAAAAACCTGCAGAGTTATAAAGGCCAACTATTTTCCAAAGGATATTGAGGTAAGGCTATGAAGAGGCACTGACAGCAAGGCAGAATTGCAGGAAACCGATTTCAGGAGGTAGACTGGAATTGCATTGAAAACATATGAAAAGACTCAGAACATCGACAATCATGAACTTGGCCAAAAAGGGCGTATGCGTTTCTTCCTGAATATATTCAGGAAGAAACGCATACGCCCTTTCTGGCCAACCAAGCAAGCTTGCAAAGGAAATCTGCACTACAATGAAGTCTCACTGCCCCCCGGTCAAAAGGGCCATCTGAAAAAAGTGTAAAATCCAGAAAGGCAGGACAGGTCATGGAGAACTGGGAGCCTTGTTATGCTGATGGGTGGGATGTAAATTGCCAACAGCCACTCTGGAGAAGTGTATGGTGTTTCCTGAAACATCCAATAAACAAAGCAACAGAGCCTAGGGCACTTCTACTTATGGTCCTATAGCTTAGGGAAATTAAAATCAAAAAGACACAGCCACCCCAAAGTTTGGGACGGCTCTGTTTACAAGAACCTCGTTTACGGTACAAGTTCAATATCGCAGAAAGCGAAAAATGGATAAAGAAGTTGTGGTACTTACGCACAATGCATTATCACTCAGCAATGAAATCTATATCATCAGGCCCGTAGCAGCATAATGAGTGGATTCAGGTATGATGATTCTAAGTGAAATAAGTCACACAGAGAAAGAAACATCATAAGATATCACTACTACACGGAATGTAAACTTGGCTACACAGGAACTGAATTACAAAACACAACAGGGTCTCAAATGTAGAAAACCAACTTATGCTTGCTTAAGGGGAAAGGTGAGTTGGGGTGCTGCATAAAACCAGAGATTGAAATTAGCACAGATACCATTCCATAAGCCAAATATGTAATAGACAAGAGCTACTCCTTGCTCAACGAAGTGGACTCAACACCCCATATTAAACGCCTAAGAATATACCCGACTAGTAAGAATCTTAAAACCTATGGATTTATATGTCTCCGAAAGAGAATCAAGCGTGTGTACAGCGGCATAAACGCAGCAGTGATAGGATTGGTGAGGTTCGGTGAGCAAATGCAGACCCTTTGAAGTCATATTGCATGGTACCCATTCCATGGGTCTCAACTCTCCAGGTTTAAGGGATTCTTCCTTCAGCTAAAACATGCATGTGGAACCCAGAGTATGATCCACCGTGTGATCTGGAAGCGTGTTCAAATGTGTCTCAGTTTTCGTCCCCTGGTACTCGGGTGCAACATTCCAGACGCTTTACTAACACTCTCCCCACTTGGAGAGTCAGTGCCTTTAACCTCCTGTTTGGCCCAGTTTGCAATTTCTGCGGAAAATGAACAGGAATAGGGAGAACCAATGAGAGACTAGCTGGAGGTGTCTGGACGGGAAAATTTAACTCCCATTTCCCACCAGGAAGAGGAATTAACCAAAGGCTCAGCGTGCCGTGAGGAACCACACTAGGGCCTGAAGCAATCCTGCGGTGTTGCGGCCAGCTCACAAGAAAGCGAGTTGAAGAAAGGAGCTCAGGGGCACTGTAATTCACAAACCTGCAGAGTTATAAATGACAGCTATCGTCCAAAAATATATTGAAGTAAGGCTGCCAAGAGGACTTGAAAGCGGGGCAGAATTGCAGGAAACCGATTTCAGGAGGTAGACTGCAATTGCATGTAAAGCATAGGAAAAGAGGCAGAACGTCCACAATGATGCACTTGGCCAAAAAGGGCGTATGTGTTTTTTCCTGAATATATTCAGGAAAAAACGCATACGCCCTTTTTGGCCAACCAAGCAAGCTTGCAAAGGAAATCTGCACTACAATGAAGTCTCACTGCCCCCCGGTCAAAAGGGCCATCTGAAAAAAGTGTAAAATCCAGAAAGGCAGGACAGGCCATGGCGAACTGGGAGCCTTGTTATGCTGATGGGTGGGATGTAAATTGCCAACAGCCACTCTGGAGAAGTGTATGGTGTTTCCTGAAACATCTAAAAAACAAAGCAACAGAGCCTAGGGCACTTCCACTTATGGTCCTATAGCTTAGGGAAATTAAAATCAAAAAGAAACAGCCACCCCAAAGTTTGGGCCGGCTCTGTTTACCAGAACCTCGTTTACGGTACAAGTTCAATATCACAGAAAGCGAAAAATGGATAAAGAAGTTGTGGTACTTACGTACAATGCAATATCACTCAGCAATGAAATCTATGTCATCAGGCCCGTAGCAGCATAATGAGTGGATTCAGGTCCGATGATTCTAAGTGAAATAAGTCACACAGAAAAAGAAACATCATAAGATATCACTACTACACGGAATGTAAACTTGGCTACACAGGAACTGAATTACAAAACAGAACAGGGTCTCAAATGTAGAAAACCAACTTATGCTTGCTTAAGGGGAAAGGTGAGTTGGGGTGCTGCATAAAACCAGAGATTGAAATTAGCACAGATACCGTTCCATAAGCCAAATATGTAATAGACAAGAGCTACTCCTTGCTCAACGAAGTGGACTCAACACCCCATATTAAACGCCTAAGAATATACCTGACTAGTAAGAATCTTAAAACCTATGGATTTATAGGTCTCCAAAACAGAATCAAGCGTGTGTACAGCGGCAGAAACGCAGCAGTGATAGGATTGGTGAGGTTCGGTGAGCAAATGCAGACCCTTTGAAATCATATTGCATGGTACCCATTCCATGGGTCTCAACTCTCCAGGTTTAAGGGATTCTTCCTTCAGCTAAAACATGCATGTGGAACCCAGAGTATGATCCACCGTGTGTTCGGGAAACGTGTTCAAATGTGTTTCAGATTTCGTCCCCTGGTACTCGGGTGCAACATTCCAGACGCTTTACTAACACTCTCCCCACTTGGAGAGTCAGTGCCTTTAACCTCCTGTTTGGCCCAGTTTCCAATTTCTGCGGAAAATGAACAGGAATAGGGAGAACCAATGAGAGACTAGCTGGAGGTGTCTGGACGGGCAAATTTAACTCTCATTTCCCACCAGGAAGAGGAATTAACCAAAGGCTCAGCATGCCATGCCGGAACCACACTAGGGCCTGAAGCAATCCTGCGGTGTTGTGGCCAGCTCACAAGAAAGCGAGTTGAAGAAAGGAGCTCAGGGGCACTGTAATTCACAAACCTGCAGAGTTATAAATGACAGCTATCGTCCAAAAATATATTGAAGTAAGGCTGCCAAGAGGACTTGAAAGCAGGGCAGAATTGCAGGAAACCGATTTCAGGAGGTAGACTGGAATTGCATGTGAAGCATAGGAAAAGAGGCAGAACGTCCACAATGATGCACTTGGCCAAAAAGGACGTATGCGTTTTTTCCTGAATATATTCAGGAAAAAACGCATACGCACTTTTTGGCCAACCAAGCAAGCTTGCAAAGGAAATCTGCACTACAATGAAGTCTCACTGCCCCCGGTCAAAAGGGCCATCTGAAAAAAGTGTAAAATCCAGAAAGGCAGGACAGGCCATGGAGAACTGGGAGCCTTGTTATGCTGATGGGCGGGATGTAAATGGCCAACAGCCACTCTGGAGAAGTGTATGGTGTTTCCTGAAACATCTAAAAAACAAAGCAACAGAGCCTAGGGCACTTCCACTTATGGTCCTATAGCTTAGGGAAATTAAAATCAAAAAGACACAGCCACCACAAAGTGTGGGATGGCTCTGTTTACAATAACCTCATTTACGGTACAAGTTCAATATCACAGAAAGTGAAAAATGGATAAAGAAGTTGTGGTACTTACGTACAATGCAATATCACTCAGCAATGAAATCTATGTCATCAGGCCCGAAGCAGCATAATGAGTGGATTCAGGTACGATGATTCTAAGTGAAATAAGTCACACAGAAAAAGAAACATCATAAGATATCACTACTAC
Organism: Orcinus orca; assembly: GCF_937001465.1. NCBI lineage: Eukaryota > Metazoa > Chordata > Mammalia > Artiodactyla > Delphinidae > Orcinus > Orcinus orca. The sequence goes on from NC_064559.1 coordinate 81,948,702, forward strand.
ACGGAATGTAAACTTGACTACACAGGAACTGAATTACAAAACAGAACAGGGTCTCAAATGTAGTAAACCAACTTATGCTTGCTTAAGGGGAAAGGTGAGTTCGGGTGCTACATAAAACCAGAGATTGAAATTAACACATATACCGTTCCAGAAGCCAAATTGTAATAGACAAGAGCTACTCCTTGCTCAACGAAGTGGACTCAACACCCCATATTAAACGCCTAAGAATATACCGGACTACTAAGAATCTTAAAACCTATGGATTTATATGTCTCTGAAAGAGAATCAAGCGTGTGTACAGTGGCATAAACGCAGCAGTGATAGGATTGGTGAGGTGCGGTGAGCAAATGCACACCCTTTGCAGTCATATTACATGGTACCCATTCCATGGGTCTCAACTCTACAGGTTTAAGGGACTCTTCCTTCAGCTAAAACATGCATGTGGAACCCAGAGTATGATCCACCGTGTGATCGGGAAATGTGTTCAAATGTGTCTCATTTTTCGTCCCCTGGTACTCGGGTGCAACATTCCAGACGCTTTACTAACACTCTCCCCACTTGGAGAGTCAGTGCCTTTAACCTCCTGTTTGGCCCAGTTTGCAATTTCTGCGGAAAAAGAACAGGAATAGGGAGAACCAGTGAGAGACTAGCTTGAGATGTCTGGACGGGAAAATTTAACTCTCATTTCCCACCAGGAAGAGGAGTTAACCAAAGGCTCAGCGTGCCATGCCGGAACTACACTAGGGCCTGAAGCAATCCTGCGGTGTTGCGGCCAGCTCACAAGAAAGCGAGTTGAAGAAAGGAGCTCAGGGGCACTGTAATTCACAAACCTGCAGAGTTATAAATGACAGCTATCGTCCAAAAATATATTGAAGTAAGGCTGCCAAGAGGACTTGAAAGCGGGGCAGAATTGCAGGAAACCGATTTCAGGAGGTAGACTGGAATTGCATGTAAAACATAGGAAAAGAAGCAGAACGTCGACAATGATGCACGTGGCCAAAAAGGGCGTATGCTTTTTTTCCTGAATATATTCAGGAAAAAACGCATACGCACTTTTTGGCCAACCCAGCAAGCTTGCAAAGGAAATCTGCACTAAAATGAAGTCTCACTGCCCCCCGGTCAAAAGGGCCATCTGAAAAAAGTGTAAAATCCAGAAAGGCTGGACAGGCCATGGAGAACTGGGAGCCTTGTTATGCTGATGGGCGGGATGTAAATTGCCAACAGCCACTCTGGAGAAGTGTATGGTGTTTCCTGAAACATCTAAAAAACAAAGCAACAGAGCCTAGGGCACTTCCACTTATGGTCCTATAGCTTAGGGAAATTAAAATCAAAAAGACATAGCCACCCCAAAGTTTGGGACGGCTCTGTTTACAAGAACCTCGTTTACGGTACAAGTTCAATATCACAGAAAGCAAAAAATGGATAAAGAATTTGTGGTACTTACGTACAATGCAATATCACTCAGCAATGAAATCTATGTCATCAGGTCCGTAGCAGCATAATGAGTGGATTCAGGTACGATGATTCTAAGTGAAATAAGTCACACAGAAAAAGAAACATCATAAGATATCACTACTACACGGAATGTAAACTTGGCTACACAGGAACTGAATTACAAAACAGAACAGGGTCTCAAATGTAGAAAACCAACTTATACTTGCTTAAGGGGAAAGGTGAGTTGGGGTGCTACATAAAGCCAGAGAGAAATTAGCACAGATACCGTTCCATAAGCCAAATATGTAATAGACAAGAGCTACTTCTTGCTCAACGAAGTGGACTCAACACCCCATATTAAACGCCTAAGAATATACCTGACTAGTAAGAATCTTAAAACCTATGGATTTATATGTCTCCGAAAGAGAATCAAGCGTGTGTACAGAGGCATAAACGCAGCAGTGATAGGATTGGTGAGGTGCGGTGAGCAAATGCAGACCCATTGAAGTCATATTACATGGTACCCATTCCATGGGTCTCAACTCTCCAGGTTTAAGGGATTCTTCCTTCAGCTAAAACATGCATGTGGAACCCAGAGTATGATCCACCATGTGATCGGGAAACGTGTTCAAATGTGTCTCAGTTTTCGTCCCCTGGTACTCGGGTGCAACATTCCAGACTCTTTACTAACACTCTCCCCACTTGGACAGTCAGTGCCTTTAACCTCCTGTTTGGCCCAGTTTGCAATTTCTGCGGAAAATGAACAGAAATAGGGAGAACCAATGAGAGACTAGCTGGAGGTGTCTGGACGGGCAAATTTAACTCTCATTTCCCACTAGGAAGAGGAATTAACCAAAGGCTCAGCTTGCTATGCTGGAACCACACTAGGGTCTGAAGCAATCATGCAGTGTTGCGGCCAGGTCACAAGAAAGCGAGTTGAAGAAATTAGGTCAGGGGCACTGTAATTCACAAACCTGCAGAGTTATAAACGACAGGTATCATCGAAAAATATATTGAAGTAAGGCTGCCAAGAGTTCTTGAGAGCGGGGCAGAATTGCAGGAAACCGATTTCAGGAGGTAGACTGGAATTGCATGTAAAGCATAGGAAAAGAGGCAGAACGTCCACAATGATGCACTTGGCCAAAAAGGGCGTATGCATTTTTTCCTGAATATATTCAGGAAAAAACGCATACGCCCTTTTTGGGCAACCAAGCAAGCTTGCAAAGGAAATCTGCACTACAATGAAGTCTCACTGCCCCACCGTGAAAAGGGCCATCTGAAAAAAGTGTAAAATCCTGAAAGGCAGGACAGGCCATGGAGAACTGGGAGCCTTGTTATGCTGATGGGCGGGATGTAAATTGCCAACAACCACTCTGGAGAAGTGTATGGTGTTTCCTGAAACATCTAAAAAACAAAGCAACAGAGCCTAGGGCACTTCCCCTTATGGTCCTATAGCTTAGGGAAATTAAAATCAAAAAGACACAGCCACCCCAAATTTTGGGACGGCTGTGTTTACAAGAACCTGTTTTACGGTACAATTTCAATATCACAGAAAGCGAAAAATGGATAAAGAAGTTGTGGTACTTACGTACAATGCAATATCACTCAGCAATGAAATCTATGTCATCAGGCCCATAGCAGCATAATGAGTGGATTCAGGTCCGATGATTCTAAGTGAAATAAGTCACACAGAAAAAGAAACATCATAAGATATCACTACTACACGGAATGTAAACTTGGCTACACAGGAACTGAATTACAAAACAGAACAGGGTCTCAAATGTAGAAAATCAACTTATACTTGCTTAAGGGGAAAGGTGAGTTGCGGTGCTGCATAAAGAAAGAGAGAAATTAGCACAGATACCGTTCCATAAGCCAAATATGTAATAGACAAGTACTACTCCTTGCTCAACGAAGTGGACTCAACACCCCATATTAAACGCCTAAGAATATACCTGACTAGTAAGAATCTTAAAACCTATGGATTTATATGTCTCCAAAAGAGAATCAAGCGTGTGTACAGCGGCAGAAACGCAGCAGTGATAGGATTGGTGAGGTTCGGTGAGCAAATGCAGACCCTTTGAAGTCATATTGCATGGGACCCATTCCATGGGTCTCAACTCTCCAGGTTTAAGGGATTCTTCCTTCAGCTACAACATGCATGTGGAACCCAGAGTATGATCCACCGTGTGTTCGGGAAACGTGTTCAAATGTGTCTCAGTTTTCGTCCCCTGGTAGTAGGGTGCAACATTCCAGACGCTTTACTAACACTCTCCCCACTTGGAGAGTCAGTGCCTTTAACCTCCTGTTTGGCCCAGTTTCCAATTTCTGCGGAAAATGAACAGGAATAGGGAGAACCAATGAGAGACTAGCTGGAGGTGTCTGGACGGGCAAATTTAACTCTCATTTCCCACCAGGAAGAGGAATTAACCAAAGGCTCAGCGTGCCATGCCGGAACCACACTAGGGCCTGAAGCAATCCTGCGGTGTTGCGGCCAGCTCAAAAGAAAGCGAGTTGAAGAAAGGAGCTCAGGGGCACTGTAATTCAGAAATCTGCAGAGTTATAAATGACAGCTATCGTCCAAAAATATATTGAAGTAAGGCTGCCAAGAGGACTTGAAAGCAGGGCAGAATTGCAGGAAACCGATTTCAGGAGGTAGACTGGAATTGCATGTGAAGCATAGGAAAAGAGGCAGAACGTCCACAATCATGCACTTGGCCAAAAAGGACGTATGCTTTTTTTCCTGAATATATTCAGGAAAAAACGCATACGCCCTTTTTGGCCAACAAAGCAAGATTGCAAAGGAAATCTGCACTACAATGAAGTCTCACTGCCCCATGGTCAAAAGGGCCATCTGAAAAAAGTGTAAAATCCAGAAAGGCAGGACAGGCCATGGAGAACTGGGAGCCTTGTTATGCTGATGGGCGGGATGTAAATTGCCAACAGCCACTCTGGAGAAGTGTATGGTGTTTCCTGAAACATCTAAAAAACAAAGCAACAGAGCCTAGGGCACTTCCACTTATGGTCCTATAGCTTAGGGAAATTAAAATCAAAAAGACACAGCCACCACAAAGTGTGGGATGGCTCTGTTTACAATAACCTCATTTACGGTACAAGTTCAATATCACAGAAAGCGAAAAATGGATAAAGAAGTTGTGGTACTTACGTACAATGCAATATCACTCAGCAATGAAATCTATGTCATCAGGCCCATAGCAGCATAATGAGTGGATTCAGGTACGATGATTCTAAGTGAAATAAGTCACACAGAAAAAGAAACATCATAAGATATCACTACTACACGGAATGTAAACTTGGCTGCACAGGAACTGAATTACAAAACAGAACAGGGTCTCAAATGTAGTAAACCAACTTATGCTTGCTTAAGGGGAAAGGTGAGTTCGGGTGCTGCATAAAACCAGAGATTGAAATTAGCACATATACCGTTCCAGAAGCCAAATAGTAATAGACAAGAGCTACTCCTTGCTCAACGAAGTGGACTCAACACCCCATATTAAACGCCTAAGAATATACCGGACTACTAAGAATCTTAAAACCTATGGATTTATATGTCTCCGAAAGACAATCAAACGTGTGTACAGTGGCATAAACGCAACAGTGATAGGATTGGTGAGGTTCGGTGAGCAAATGCAGACCCTTTGAAGTCATATTGCATGGTACCCATTCCATGGGTCTCAACTCTCCAGGTTTAAGGGATTCTTCCTTCAGCTAAAACATGCATGTGGAACCCAGAGTATGATCCACCATGTGATCAGGAAACGTGTTCAAATGTGTCTCAGTTTTTGTCCCCTGGTACTCGGGTGCAACATTCCAGACGGTTTACTAACACTCTCCCCACTTGGAGAGTCAGTGCCTTTAACCTCCTGTTTGGCCCAGTTTGCAATTTCTGCGGAAAATGAACAGAAATAGGGAGAACCAATGAGAGACTAGCTGGAGGTGTCTGGACGGGCAAATTTAACTCTCATTTCCCACTAGGAAGAGGAATTAACCAAAGGCTCAGCTTGCTATGCTGGAACCACACTAGGGTCTGAAGCAATCATGCAGTGTTGCGGCCAGGTCACAAGAAAGCGAGTTGAAGAAATTAGGTCAGGGGCACTGTAATTCACAAACCTGCAGAGTTATAAACGACAGCTATCGTCGAAAAATATATTGAAGTAAGGCTGCCAAGAGGACTTGAGAGCGGGGAAGAATTGCAGGAAACCGAATTCAGGAGGTAGACTGGAATTGCATGTAAAGCATAGGAAAAGAGGCAGAACGTCCACAATGATGCACTTGGCCAAAAAGGGCGTATGCATTTTTTCCTGAATATATTCAGGAAAAAACGCATACGCCCTTTTTGGGCAACCAAGCAAGCTTGCAAAGGAAATCTGCACTACAATGAAGTCTCACTGCCCCCCCGTGAAAAGGGTCATCTGAAAAAAGTGTAAAATCCAGAAAGGCAGGACAGGCCATGGAGAACTGGGAGCCTTGTTATGCTGATGGGTGGGATGTAAATTGCCAACAACCACTCTGGAGAAGTGTATGGTGTTTCCTGAAACATCTAAAAAACAAAGCAACAGAGCCTAGGGCACTTCCACTTATGGTCCTATAGCTTAGGGAAATTAAAATCAAAAAGACACAGCCACCCCAAAGTTTGGGATGGCTCTGTTTACAAGAACCTCGTTTACGGTACAAGTTCAGTATCGCAGAAAGCGAAAAATGGATAAAGACGTTGTGGTACTTACGTACAATGCAATATCACTCAGCAATGAAATCTATGTCATCAGGCCCATAGCAGCATAATGAGTGGATTCAGGTCCGATGATTCTAAGTGAAATAAGTCACACAGAAAAAGAAACATCATAAGATATCACAACTACACGGAATGTAAACTTGGCTACACAGGAACTGAATTACAAAACAGAACAGGGTCTCAAATGTAGAAAACCAAATTATGCTTGCTTAAGGGGAAAGGTGAGTTGGGGTGCTGCATAAAACCAGAGATTGAAATTAGCCCAGATACCATTCCATAAGCCAAATTGTAATAGACAACACTACTCCTTGCTCAACGAAGTGGACTCAACACCCCATATTAAACGCCTAAGAATATACCGGACTACCAAGAATCTTAAAACCTACGGATTTATATGTCTCCGAAAGAGAATCAAACGTGTGTACAGTGGCATAAACGCAGCAGTGATAGGATTGGTGAGGTGCGGTGAGCAAATGCACACCCTTTGAAGTCATATTACATGGTACCCATTCCATGGGTCTCAACTCTCCAGGTTTAAGGGATTCTTCCTTCAGCTAAAACATGCATGTGGAACCCAGAGTATGATCCACCGTGTGATCGGGAAATGTGTTCAAATGTGTCTCAGTTTTCGTCCCCTGGTACTCGGGTGCAACATTCCAGACGCCTTACTAACACTCTCCCCACTTGGAGAGTCAGTGCCTTTAACCTCCTCTTTGGCCCAGTTTGCAATTTCTGCGGAAAATGAACAGGAATAGGGAGAACCAATGAGAGACTAGCTGGAGGTGTCTGGACGGGCAAATTTAACTCTCATTTCCCACCAGGAAAAGGAATTAATCAAAGGCTCAGCGTGCCATGCCGGAACCACACTAGGGCCTGAAGCAATCCTGCTGTGTTGCGGCCAGCTCACAAGAATGTGAGTTGAAGAAAGGAGCTCAGGGGCACTGTAATTCACAAACCTGCAGACTTATAAATGTCAGCTATCGTCCAAAAATATATTGAAGTAAGGCTGCCAAGAGGACTTGAAAGCGGGGCAGAATTGCAGGAAACCGATTTCAGGAGGTAGACTGGAATTGCATGTAAAGCATAGGAAAAGAGGCAGAACGTCCACAATGATGCACTTGGCCAAAAATGACGTATGCGTTTTTTCCTGAATATATTCAAGAAAAAACTCATACGCCACTTTTGGCCATCCAAGCAAGCTTGCAAAGGAAATCTGCACTACAATGAAGTCTCAATTCCCACAGGTAAAAAGGGCCATCTGAAAAAAGTGTAAAATCCAGAAAGGCAGGACAGGCCATGGAGAACTGGGAGCCTTGTTATGCTGATGGGCGGGATGTAAATTGCCAACAGCCACTCTGGAGAAGTGTACGGTGTTTCCTGAAACATCTAAAAAACAAAGCAACAGAGCCTAGGGCACTTCCACTTATGGTCCTATAGCTTAGGGAAACTAAAATCAAAAAGACACAGCCACCCAAATGTTTGGGACGGCTCTGTATACAAGAACCTCGTTTACGGTACAAGTTCAATATCGCAGAAAGCGAAAAATGGATAAAGAAGTTGTGGTACTTACGTACAATGCAATATTACTCAGCAATGAAATCTATGTCATCAGGCCCGTAGCAGCATAATGAGTGGATTCAGGTACGATGATTCTAAGTGAAATAAGTCACACAGAAAAAGAAACATCATAAGATATCACTAATACACCGAATGTCAACTTGGCTACACAGGAACTGAATTACAAAACAGAACAGGGTCTCAAATGCAGAAAACCAACTTATGCTTGCTTAAGGGGAAAGGTGAGTTGGGGTGCTGCATAAAACCAGAGATTGAAATTAGCACAGATACCATTCCATAAGCCAAATATGTAATAGACAAGAGCTACTCCTTGCTCAACGAAGAGGACACAAGACGCCATATTAAACGCCTAAGAATATACCTGACTAGTAAGAATCTTAAAACCTATGGATTTATATGTCTCCGAAAGAGAATGAAGCGTGTGTACAGCGGCATAAGAGCAGCAGTAATAGGATCAGTGAGGTTTGGTGAGCAAATGCAGACCCTTTGAAGTCATATTGTATGGTACCCATTCCATGGGTCTCAACTCTCCTGGTTTAAGGGATTCTTCCTTCAGGTAAATCATGCATGTGGAACGCAGAGTATGATCCACCGAGTACTCGGGAAACGTGTTCAAATGTGTCTCAGTTTTCGTCCCCTTGTACTCGGGTGCAACATTCCAGACGCTTTACTAACACTCTCCCCACTTGGAGAGTCAGTGCCTTTAACCTCCTGTTTAGCCCAGTTTACAATTTCTGCGAAAGATGAACAGGAATAGGGAGAACCAATGAGAGACTAGCTGGAGGTGACTGGACGGGCAAATTTAACTCTCATTTCCCACCAGGAAGAGGAATTAACCAAAGGCTCAGCGTGCCATGCCGGAATCACACTAGGGCCTGAAGCAATCCTGCGGTGTTGCGGCCAGCTCACAAGAAAGCGAGTTGAAGAAAGGAGCTCAGGGGCACTGTCATTCACAAACCTGCAGAGTTATAAATGACAGCTATCGTCCAAAAATATATTGAAGTAAGGCTGCCAAGAGGACTTGAAAGCGGGGCAGAATTGCAGGAAACCGATTTCAGGAGGTAGACTGGAATTGCATGTAAAGCATAGGAAAAGAGGCAGAACGTCCACAATGATGCACATGGCCAAAAAGGGCATATGCATTTTTTCCTGAATATATTCAGGAAAAAACGCATACGCCCTTTTTGGCCAACCAAGCAAGCTTGCAAAGGATATCTGCACTACAATGAATTCTCACTTCCCCCCCGTCAAAAGGGCAATCTGAAAAAAGTGTAAAATCCAGAAAGGCAGGACAGGCCATGGAGAACTGGAGCCTTGTTATGCTGATGGGCGGGATGTAAATTGCCAACAGCCACTCTGGAGAAGTGTATGGTGTTTCCTGAAACATCTAAAAAACAAAGCAACAGAGCCTAGGGCACTTCCACTTATGGTTCTATAGCTTAGGGAAATTAAAATCAAAAAGACACAGCCACCCCAAAGTTTCAGACGGCTCTATTTACACGAACCTCGTGTACGGTACAAGTTCAATATCGCAGAAAGCGAAATATGCATAAAGAAGTTGTGGTACTTACGTACAGTGCAATATCACTCAGCAATGAAATCTATGTCATCAGGCCCGTAGCAGCATAATGAGTGGATTCAGGTACGATGATTCTGAGTGAAATAAGTCACACAGAAAAAGAAACATCATAAGATATCACTACTACACGGAATGTAAACTTGGCTACACAGGAACTGAATTACAAAACAGAACAGTGTCTCAAATGTAGAAAACCAACTTATGCTTGCTTAAGGGGAAAGGTGAGTTGGGGTGCTGCATAAAACCAGAGATTGAAATTAGCACAGATACCGTTCCATAAGCCAAATATGTAATAGACAAGAGCTACACCTTGCTCAACGAAGAGGACTCAACACCACATATTAAACGCCTAAGAAATTACCTGACTAGTAAGAATCTTAAAACCTATGGATTTATATGTCTCCAAAAGAGAATCAAGCGTGTGTACAGCGGCATAAACGCAGCAGTGATAGGATTGGTGAGGTTCAGTGAGCAAATGCAGACCCTTTGAAGTCATATTGCATGCTACCCATTCCATGGGTCTAAACTCTCCAGGTTTAAGGGATTCTTCCTTCAGCTAAAACATGCCTGTGGAACCCAGTGTATTATCCACCATGTGATCGGGAAACGTGTTCAAATGTGTCTCAGTTTTCATCCCCTGGTACTCGGGTGCAACATTCCAGACGCTTTACTAACTCTCTCCTCACTTGGAGAGTCAGTGCCTTTAACCTCCTGTTTGGCCCAGTTTGCAATTTCTGCGGAAAATGAACAGGAATAGGGAGAACCAATGAGAGACTAGCTGGAGGTGTCTGGACGGGCAAATTTAACTCTCATTTCCCACCAAGAAGAGGAATTAACCAAAGGCTCAGCGTGCCATGCCGGAACCACACTAGGGCCTGAAGCAATCCTGCGGTGTTGCGGCGAGCTCACAAGAAAGCGAGTTGAAGAAAGGAGCTCAGGGGCACTGTAATTCAAAAACCTGCAGTGTTATAAATGACAGCTATCGTCCAAAAATATATTAAAGTAAGGCTGCCAAGAGAACTTGAAAGCGGGGCAGAATTGCAGGAAACCAATTTCAGGAGGTAGACTGGAATTGCATGTAAAGCATAGGAAAAGAGGCAGAACGTCCACAATGATGCACTTGGCCAAAAAGGGCGTATGCGTTTTTTCCTGAATATATTCAGGAATATATTCAGGAAAAAACGCATACGCCCTTTTTGGCCAACCAAGCAAGCTTGCAAAGGAAATCTGCACTACAATGAAGTCTCACTTCCCCCGGTCAAAAGGGCCATCTGAAAAAAGTGTAAAATCCAGAAAGGCAGGACAGGCCATGGAGAACTGGGAGCCTTGTTATGCTGATGGGCGGGATGTAAATTGCCAACAGCCACTCTGAAGAAGTGTATGGTGTTTCCTGAAACATCTAAAAAACAAAGCAACAGAGCCTAGGGCACTTCCAATTATGGTCCTATAGCTTAGGGAAATTAAAATCAAAAAGACACAACCACCCCAAAGTTTGGGACGGCTCTGTTTACAAGAACCTCGTTTATGGTACAAGTTCAATATCACAGAAAGCGAAAAATGGATAAAGAAGTTGTGGTACTTACGTACAATGCAATATCACTCAGCAATGAAATCTATGTCATCAGGCCCGTAGCAGCATAATGAGTGGGTTCAGGTACGATGATTCTAAGTGAAATAAGTCACACAGAAAAAGAAACATCATAAGATATCACTACTACACGGAATGTAAACTTGGCTACACAGGAACTGAATTACAAAACAGAACAGGTTCTCAAATGTAGAAAACCAACTTATGCTTGCTTAAGGGGAAAGGTGAGTTGAGGTGCTGCATGAAACCAGAGATTGAAATTGGCACAGATACCTTTCCATAAGCCAAATATATAATAGACAAGAGCTACTCCTTGCTCAACGAAGTGGACTCAACACCCCATATTAAACGCCTAAGAATATACCTGACTAGTAAGAATCTTAAAACTTATGGATTTATATGTCTCTGAAAGAGAATCAAGTGTATGTACCGTGGCATAAACGCAGCAGTGATAGGATTGGTGAGGTTCGGTGAGCAAATGCAGACCCTTTGAAGTCATATTGCATGGTACCCATTCCATGGGTCTCAACTCTCCTGGTTTAAGGGATTCTTCCTTCAGGTAAATCATGCATGTGGAACGCAGAGTATGATCCACCGAGTACTCGGGAAACGTGTTCTAATGTGTCTCAGTTTTCGTCCCCTGGTACTCGGGTGCAACATTCCAGACGCTTTACTATCACTCTCCCCACCTGGAGAGTCAGTGCCTTTAACCTCCTGTTTGGCCCAGTTTGCAATTTCTGCAGAAAATGAACCGCAATAGGGAGAACCAATGAGAGACTAGCTGGAGGTGTCTGGACGGGCAAATTTAACTCTCATTTTCCACCAGGAAGAGGAGTTAACCAAAGGCTCAGCATGCCATGCCAGAAACACACTAGGGCCTGAAGCAATCCGGCGGCGTTGCGGCCAGCTCACAAGAAAGCAAGTTGAAGAAAGGAGCTCAGGGGCACTGTCATTCACAAACCTGCAGAGTTATAAATGACAGCTATCGTCCAAAAATATATTGAAGTAAGGCTGCCAAGAGGACTTGAAAGCGGGGTAGAATTGCAAGAAACCGATTTCAGGAGGTAGACGGGAAATGCATGTAAAGCATAGGAAAAGAGGCCGAACGTACACAATGATGCACTTGGGCAAAAAGGGCGTATGTGTTTTTTCCTGAATATATTCAGGAAAAAACGCATACGCCCTTTTTGGCGAACCAAGCAAGCTTGCAAATGAAATCTGCACTACAATGAAGTCTCACTGCCCCCCGGTCAAACTGGCCATTTGAAAAAAGTGTAAAATCCAGAAAGGCAGGACAGGCCATGGAGAACTGGGAGCCTTGTTATGCTGATGGGCGGGATGTAAATTGCCAACAGCCACTCTGGATAAGTGTATGGTGTTTCCTGAAACATCTAAAAAACAAAGCAACAGAGCCTAGGGCACTTCCACTTATGGTCCTATAGCTTAGGGAAATTAAAATCAAAAAGACACAGCCACCCCAAAGTTTGGGACGGCTCTGTTTACAAGAACCTCGTTTACGGTACAAGTTCAATATCACAGAAAGCGAAAAATGGATAAAGAAGTTGTGGTACTTACGTACAATGCAATATCACTCAGCAATGAAATCTATGTCATCAGGCCCATAGCAGCATAATGAGTGGATTCAGGTACGATGATTCTAAGTGAAATAAGTCACACAGAAAAAGAAACATCATAAGATATCACTACTACACGGAATGTAAACTTGGCTACACAGGAACTGAATTACAAAACAGAACAGGGTCTCAAATGTAGAAAACCAACGTATGCTTGCTTAAGGGGAAAGGTGAGTTGGGGTGCTGCATAAAACCAGAGATTGAAATTAGCACATATACCGTTCCAGAAGCCAAATAGTAATAGACAAGAGCTACTCCTTGCTCAACGAAGTGGACTCAACACCCCATATTAAACGCCTAAAAATATACCTGACTAGTAAGAATCTTAAATCCTATGGATTTATGTCTCTGAAAGAGAATCAAGCGTGTGTACAGCGGCATAAATGCAGCAGTGATAGCATTGGTGAGGTTCGGTGAGCAAATGCAGACCCTTTGAAGTCATATTGCATGGTACCCATTCCATGGGTCTCAACTCTCCAGGTTTAAGGGATTCTTCCTTCAGCTAAAACATGCATGTGGAACCCAGAGTATGATCCACCGTGTGATCGGGAAACGTGTTCAAATGTGTCTCAGTTTTCGTCCCCTGGTACTCGGGTGCAACATTCCAGACGCTTTAGTAACACTCTCCCCACTTGGAGAGTCAGTGCCTTTAACCTCCTGTTTGGACCAGTTTGCAATTTCTTCGGAAGATGAACGGGAATAAGGAGAAGCAATGTGAGACTATCTGTAGGTGTCTGGAAGGGCAAATTTAACTCTCATTTCCCACCAGGAAGACGAATGAACCAAAGGCTCCGCGTGCCATGCTGGAACTAGATTAGGGCCTGAAGAGATCCTGCGGTTTTGCGGCCAGCTCAGAAGAAAGCGAGTTGAAGAAAGGAGCTCAGGGGCACTGTCATTCACAAACCTGCAGAGTTATAAATGACAGCTATCGTCCAAAAATATATTGAAGTAAGGCTGCCAAGAGGACTTGAAAGCGGGGCAGAATTGCAGGAAACCGATTTCAGGAGGTAGACTGGAATTGCATGTAAAGCATAGGAAAAGAGGCAGAACGTCCACAATGATGCACATGGCCAAAAAGGGCATATGCATTTTTTCATGAATATATTCAGGAAAAAACGCATACGCCCTTTTTGGCCAACCAAGCAAGCTTGCAAAGGATATCTGCACTACAATGAATTCTCACTTCCCCCCCGTCAAAAGGGCAATCTGAAAAAAGTGTAAAATCCAGAAAGGCAGGACAGGCCATGGAGAACTGGAGCCTTGTTATGCTGATGGGCGGGATGTAAATTGCCAACAGCCACTGTGGAGAAGTGTATGGTGTTTCCTGAAACATCTAAAAAACAAAGCAACAGAGCCTAGGGCACTTCCACTTATGGTTCTATAGCTTAGGGAAATTAAAATCAAAAAGACACAGCCACCCCAAAGTTTCAGACGGCTCTATTTACACGAACCTCGTGTACGGTACAAGTTCAATATCGCAGAAAGCGAAATATGCATAAAGAAGTTGTGGTACTTACGTACAGTGCAATATCACTCAGCAATGAAATCTATGTCATCAGGCCCGTAGCAGCATAATGAGTGGATTCAGGTACGATGATTCTGAGTGAAATAAGTCACACAGAAAAAGAAACATCATAAGATATCACTACTACACGGAATGTAAACTTGGCTACACAGGAACTGAATTACAAAACAGAACAGTGTCTCAAATGTAGAAAACCAACTTATGCTTGCTTAAGGGGAAAGGTGAGTTGGGGTGCTGCATAAAACCAGAGATTGAAATTAGCACAGATACCGTTCCATAAGCCAAATATGTAATAGACAAGAGCTACACCTTGCTCAACGAAGAGGACTCAACACCACATATTAAACGCCTAAGAAATTACCTGACTAGTAAGAATCTTAAAACCTATGGATTTATATGTCTCCAAAAGAGAATCAAGCGTGTGTACAGCGGCATAAACGCAGCAGTGATAGGATTGGTGAGGTTCAGTGAGCAAATGCAGACCCTTTGAAGTCATATTGCATGCTACCCATTCCATGGGTCTAAACTCTCCAGGTTTAAGGGATTCTTCCTTCAGCTAAAACATGCCTGTGGAACCCAGTGTATTATCCACCATGTGATCGGGAAACGTGTTCAAATGTGTCTCAGTTTTCATCCCCTGGTACTCGGGTGCAACATTCCAGACGCTTTACTAACTCTCTCCTCACTTGGAGAGTCAGTGCCTTTAACCTCCTGTTTGGCCCAGTTTGCAATTTCTGCGGAAAATGAACAGGAATAGGGAGAACCAATGAGAGACTAGCTGGAGGTGTCTGGACGGGCAAATTTAACTCTCATTTCCCACCAAGAAGAGGAATTAACCAAAGGCTCAGCGTGCCATGCCGGAACCACACTAGGGCCTGAAGCAATCCTGCGGTGTTGCGGCGAGCTCACAAGAAAGCGAGTTGAAGAAAGGAGCTCAGGGGCACTGTAATTCAAAAACCTGCAGTGTTATAAATGACAGCTATCGTCCAAAA
The DNA here is from genome assembly GCF_937001465.1 of Orcinus orca. Lineage (NCBI taxonomy): Eukaryota > Metazoa > Chordata > Mammalia > Artiodactyla > Delphinidae > Orcinus > Orcinus orca. Next base: position 81,963,785 of record NC_064559.1, read on the forward strand.
ATATATTAAAGTAAGGCTGCCAAGAGAACTTGAAAGCGGGGCAGAATTGCAGGAAACCAATTTCAGGAGGTAGACTGGAATTGCATGTAAAGCATAGGAAAAGAGGCAGAACGTCCACAATGATGCACTTGGCCAAAAAGGGCGTATGCGTTTTTTCCTGAATATATTCAGGAATATATTCAGGAAAAAACGCATACGCCCTTTTTGGCCAACCAAGCAAGCTTGCAAAGGAAATCTGCACTACAATGAAGTCTCACTTCCCCCGGTCAAAAGGGCCATCTGAAAAAAGTGTAAAATCCAGAAAGGCAGGACAGGCCATGGAGAACTGGGAGCCTTGTTATGCTGATGGGCGGGATGTAAATTGCCAACAGCCACTCTGAAGAAGTGTATGGTGTTTCCTGAAACATCTAAAAAACAAAGCAACAGAGCCTAGGGCACTTCCAATTATGGTCCTATAGCTTAGGGAAATTAAAATCAAAAAGACACAACCACCCCAAAGTTTGGGACGGCTCTGTTTACAAGAACCTCGTTTATGGTACAAGTTCAATATCACAGAAAGCGAAAAATGGATAAAGAAGTTGTGGTACTTACGTACAATGCAATATCACTCAGCAATGAAATCTATGTCATCAGGCCCGTAGCAGCATAATGAGTGGGTTCAGGTACGATGATTCTAAGTGAAATAAGTCACACAGAAAAAGAAACATCATAAGATATCACTACTACACGGAATGTAAACTTGGCTACACAGGAACTGAATTACAAAACAGAACAGGTTCTCAAATGTAGAAAACCAACTTATGCTTGCTTAAGGGGAAAGGTGAGTTGAGGTGCTGCATGAAACCAGAGATTGAAATTGGCACAGATACCTTTCCATAAGCCAAATATATAATAGACAAGAGCTACTCCTTGCTCAACGAAGTGGACTCAACACCCCATATTAAACGCCTAAGAATATACCTGACTAGTAAGAATCTTAAAACTTATGGATTTATATGTCTCTGAAAGAGAATCAAGTGTATGTACCGTGGCATAAACGCAGCAGTGATAGGATTGGTGAGGTTCGGTGAGCAAATGCAGACCCTTTGAAGTCATATTGCATGGTACCCATTCCATGGGTCTCAACTCTCCTGGTTTAAGGGATTCTTCCTTCAGGTAAATCATGCATGTGGAACGCAGAGTATGATCCACCGAGTACTCGGGAAACGTGTTCTAATGTGTCTCAGTTTTCGTCCCCTGGTACTCGGGTGCAACATTCCAGACGCTTTACTATCACTCTCCCCACCTGGAGAGTCAGTGCCTTTAACCTCCTGTTTGGCCCAGTTTGCAATTTCTGCAGAAAATGAACCGCAATAGGGAGAACCAATGAGAGACTAGCTGGAGGTGTCTGGACGGGCAAATTTAACTCTCATTTTCCACCAGGAAGAGGAGTTAACCAAAGGCTCAGCATGCCATGCCAGAAACACACTAGGGCCTGAAGCAATCCGGCGGCGTTGCGGCCAGCTCACAAGAAAGCAAGTTGAAGAAAGGAGCTCAGGGGCACTGTCATTCACAAACCTGCAGAGTTATAAATGACAGCTATCGTCCAAAAATATATTGAAGTAAGGCTGCCAAGAGGACTTGAAAGCGGGGTAGAATTGCAAGAAACCGATTTCAGGAGGTAGACGGGAAATGCATGTAAAGCATAGGAAAAGAGGCCGAACGTACACAATGATGCACTTGGGCAAAAAGGGCGTATGTGTTTTTTCCTGAATATATTCAGGAAAAAACGCATACGCCCTTTTTGGCGAACCAAGCAAGCTTGCAAATGAAATCTGCACTACAATGAAGTCTCACTGCCCCCCGGTCAAACTGGCCATTTGAAAAAAGTGTAAAATCCAGAAAGGCAGGACAGGCCATGGAGAACTGGGAGCCTTGTTATGCTGATGGGCGGGATGTAAATTGCCAACAGCCACTCTGGATAAGTGTATGGTGTTTCCTGAAACATCTAAAAAACAAAGCAACAGAGCCTAGGGCACTTCCACTTATGGTCCTATAGCTTAGGGAAATTAAAATCAAAAAGACACAGCCACCCCAAAGTTTGGGACGGCTCTGTTTACAAGAACCTCGTTTACGGTACAAGTTCAATATCACAGAAAGCGAAAAATGGATAAAGAAGTTGTGGTACTTACGTACAATGCAATATCACTCAGCAATGAAATCTATGTCATCAGGCCCATAGCAGCATAATGAGTGGATTCAGGTACGATGATTCTAAGTGAAATAAGTCACACAGAAAAAGAAACATCATAAGATATCACTACTACACGGAATGTAAACTTGGCTACACAGGAACTGAATTACAAAACAGAACAGGGTCTCAAATGTAGAAAACCAACGTATGCTTGCTTAAGGGGAAAGGTGAGTTGGGGTGCTGCATAAAACCAGAGATTGAAATTAGCACATATACCGTTCCAGAAGCCAAATAGTAATAGACAAGAGCTACTCCTTGCTCAACGAAGTGGACTCAACACCCCATATTAAACGCCTAAAAATATACCTGACTAGTAAGAATCTTAAATCCTATGGATTTATGTCTCTGAAAGAGAATCAAGCGTGTGTACAGCGGCATAAATGCAGCAGTGATAGCATTGGTGAGGTTCGGTGAGCAAATGCAGACCCTTTGAAGTCATATTGCATGGTACCCATTCCATGGGTCTCAACTCTCCAGGTTTAAGGGATTCTTCCTTCAGCTAAAACATGCATGTGGAAACAAGAGTATGATCCACCGTGTGATCGGGAAACGTGTTCAAATGTGTCTCAGTTTTCGTCCCCTGGTACTCGGGTGCAACATTCCAGACGCTTTAGTAACACTCTCCCCACTTGGAGAGTCAGTGCCTTTAACCTCCTGTTTGGACCAGTTTGCAATTTCTTCGGAAGATGAACGGGAATAAGGAGAAGCAATGTGAGACTATCTGTAGGTGTCTGGAAGGGCAAATTTAACTCTCATTTCCCACCAGGAAGACGAATGAACCAAAGGCTCCGCGTGCCATGCTGGAACTAGATTAGGGCCTGAAGAGATCCTGCGGTTTTGCGGCCAGCTCAGAAGAAAGCGAGTTGAAGAAAGGAGCTCAGGGGCACTGTAATTCACAAACCTGCGGAGTTATAAATGACAGCTATCATCCAAAATTATACTGAAGTAAGGCTGCGAAGAGGACTTGAATACGGGGCAGAATTCCTGGAAACTGATTTCAGAAGGTACACGGGAGTCGCTCTTAAAGCATAGGAAAAGAGACAGAACTTGGAAAATAATGCACTTGGCAAAAAAGGGCATATGTGTTTTATCCAGGGCTCTCATAACTGAGGGGAGGAGATTCCCAGCAGGCTCCAACTGCCACCTGAGGGCTCACATTGCCAAGGCAATGTGATCAGGCCAGGCAGGAGTTACCTCACAGCAGAGGTCCCACCTCACAGAAGGGTGAGAAACCCAGCCAACATCAGACTCTCACCAGAGGGCCCACATCACCAAGAGAATGGGAACCAGGCAGGAGTGTCTTCACACCAGTGAGGCCACATCATCGAAAGGTTAGGTACTCAGCACATGTGTCCTCAAACCAGAGGACCCACATCACCAAGGACCTCGGAGTGAGGCAGGCAGGAGTAGCCTCACAACACTGGGCCCATAGAATAAAAAAGTGAGGAATCCAGCAGTTGGAACCTCCCAGCAGGTGGCCCAGAGCACCGAGGCTATGGGATCCAGGCCACAGTGAACTCACAGAAGAGGGCCCATGTCATGAAACTGAGCAACCCAGCCATTGGGACCTCAGAGCAGGAGGCCCACATCCCCATGGGGATGGAAATCTGGTAGGAGTGTCCTCGCACCACTGAGAACGTATCAGAAAATTTTGGGAGACCAGCAGTTAGGGCCTGATGCCAGAGGACCCTCATCACCAATGGAAGGAGTCTCCCAGCAGGCTCCAACTGCCACCAGAGGGCTGACGTCGCCAAGGCAATGTGTGCCAACCAGGCACGAATGACCTCACAGCAGAGCGCCCACCTCAGAGAAGTGTGACGAACCCAGTCAGGATCAGACTCGCACCAGAGGGCCCACATCACCAAATGGATTGGAACCAGGCAGGAGTGTCCTCACATGAGTAGGGCCACATCATCTAAAGGTGAGGAACCCAGAACATGTGGCTTCAAACCATAGGACACCCATCACCAAGGGGCTGGGAGTGAGGCAGGCAGGAGGAGCCTCATAACAGAGGGCCCAAAAATAAGAAAGGTGAGGAATCCAGAATTTGGAACCTCCCAGCAGGCGGCCCAGAGCACAGAGGCTAGGGGATGCAGGCCGGAGTGAACTAACACCAGACAGCCCACATCATGAAACTGTGAGCAACCCAGACATTGGGACCTCAGAGCAGAAGGCCCACATCCCCATGGTGATGGGAACATGACAGGAGTGTCCTGGCATCACTGGTCTCACATCAGAAAACGTGGGGTGCTCAGAAGTTAGGGCCTGACGCTACAGGGCACTCATCACCGAGGGGAGGAGGCTCCCAGCAGGCTCCAGCTGCCACCAGAGGGCCAACGTCGCCAAGGCGATGTGTGCCAGCCCGGCAGGAGTGACCTCACAGCAGAGGGCCCACCTCACAGAAGGGTGAGGACCACAGCCAGGATCAGACTCTCACCAGAGGGCCCACATCACCAAGGGGATGGGAACCAGGCAGGAGTGTCCCCACACCAGTGGGACAACATCATCGAAAGGTGAGGATCCCAGCACATGTAGCCTCAAACCAGAGGAACCACATCACCAAGGGGTTCGGAATGAGGCTGGCAGGACCGGCCTCACAACACAGGGTCCATAGAATATAAAAGTTGAGGAATCCAGCAGTTGGAACCTCCCAGCAAACGGCCCAGAGCACCGAGGTTATGGGATCCAGGCCGCAGTGAACTCACAGCAGAGGGCCCACATCATGAACCTGTGAGCAGCCCAGCCGTTGGGACCTCAGAACAGAAGGCCCACATCCCCATTGGGATGGGAACCTGGCAGGAGTGGCTTCGCACCACTTAGCACATATCAGAAAATGTTAGGAGCCCAGCAGTTAGGGCCTGACGCCAGGGGGCCCTCATAACTGAGGGGAGGAGACTCCCAGCAGGTTCCAACTGCCAACAGAGGGCCCACGTCTACAAGGTGGCATGCGCCAGCCAGGCAGTAGTGACCTCACAGCAGAGGGCCTATCTCACAGAAGGGTGAGGAACCGAGGCAGGATGAGACTCTCGCCAGAGGGCTCACAACACCAAGGGGATGGGAACCAGTCAGGACTGTCCTCCCACCAGTGGGGCCACATCATCGAAAGGTGAGGAACCCAGCACATGTGGCCTCAAACCAGAAGACCCACATCACGAAGGGGTTGCGAGTGAGGCAGGCAGGAGGAGCATCACAAAACAGGACCCATAGAATACAAAAGTTGAGGAATCGAGCAGTTGGAACCTCCCAGTAGGCGGCCAAGAGCACAGAGGCTATGGGATCCAGGCCACAGTGAACTAACACCAGAGAGCCCACATCATGAAATTGTGATCAACCCAGCCGTTGGAACCTCAGAGCAGAAGGCCCACATCCCCATGGAGATGGGAACCTAAGAGGAGTGCCCGAGCATCACTGGGCTCACTAAGAAAAGTTGGGGAGCCCAGCAGTTAGGGCCTGACGTCAGAGGGCCCTCATCACAGAGGTGAGGAGGCTCCCAGCAGGGTCCAAGTGCCACCAGAGGGCTCATGTCAACAAGGCGAGGTGAGCAAGCCAGGCAAGAGTTACCTGATAGTAGAGGGCCCACCTCACAGATGAGTGAGGAACCCAGGCAGGATCAGACTCTCACCAGAGGACCCACATCACAAAGGGGATGGGAACCAGTCAGGATTATCCTCACACCAGTGGGGCCTCATCATCTTAAGGTGAGGAACCCAGCACATGTGTCCTCAAACCAGAGGACCCACATCACCAAGGGCCTTGGAGTGAGGCAGGCAGGAGTAGCCTCACAACACAGGGCACATAATATAAAAAACGTGAGGATTCCAGCATTTAGACCTTCCAGCAGGCGGCTCAGAACACCGAGGCTATGGGATCCAGGCCACAGTGAACTCACAGCAGAAGGCCCACATCATAAAACTGTGAGCAATCCAGGCGTTGGGGCCTCAGCGCAGAAGGCCCACATCCCCATGGGAATGGGAACCTGGCTGGAGTGTCCTCGCGCCACTGGGCGCACATCAGAAAATGTGGGGAGCCCACCATTTAGGGCCTGACGCCAGAGGGCCGTCATCACCGACAGGAGGAGGCACCCTGCATGCTCCAACTGCCACCAGAGGGCTCACGTCTCCAAGGTGACGTGTGCCAGCCAGGCAGGAGTGACCTCACAGCAGAGGGCCTACCTCACAGAACGTTGAGGAACCCAGCCAGGATTAGACTCTCGCCCGAGGGCCCACCTCACCACGGGGATGGGAACCAGGCAGGAGTGTCCTCACATGAGTGGGGCCACATCATCAAAAGGTGAGGAACGCAGCACATGTGGCCTCAAGCCATAGGACAGTCATCACCAAGGGGCTGGCAGTGAGACAGGCAGGAGGAGCCTCACAACAGAGGGCACATAGAATAAAAAAGTTGAGGAATCCAGCAGTTGGAACCTCCCAGCAGGCGGCTCAGAGCACCGATGATAAGGGATCCTTGCCGGAGTGAACTCACAGCAGAGGGCCCACATCATGGTACTGTGACCAAGCCAGCCGTTTTGACCTCAGAGCAGAAGGCCCATATCCCCAAGGGGATGGGAAGCTGGCAAGAGTGTCCTCACTCACTTGGCGCACATCAGAAAATGTGGGGAGCCCAGCAGTTATGGCCTAAGGCAAGAGGGCCCTCATCACCGAGGGGAGGAGGATCCCAGCACACTCCAACTGCCACCAGAGGGCCCACGTCGCCAAGGTGACGTGTGCCAGACAGGCATGATTGACCTCACAGCAGAGGGCCCACCTCACAGAAGGGTGAGGAACCCAGCCAGGATCAGACTCTCACCTGAGGGCCCACATCAGCAAGGGGATGGGAACCAGTCAGGACTGTCTTCCCTCCAGTGAGGCCACATCATCGAAAGGTGCGGAACCCAGCACATGTGGCCTCAAATCAGAGGACACATATCACAAAGGGAATGGGAGTGAGGCAGGCAGGAGTAGCCTAAAAACAGAGGGCCCAAAGAATAAGAAAGGTGAGGAATCCAGCAGTTGGAACCTCCCAGCAGGCGGCCAAGAGCACAGAGGCTATGGGATCCAGGCCTCTGTGAACTAACACCAGAGAGCCCACATCATGAAAATGTGAACAACCCAGCCGTTGGGACCTGAGAGCAGAAGGCCCACATCCCCATGGAGATGGGGTCCTAAGAGGAGTGCCCAAGCATCATTGGGCTCACTAAGAAAAGTTGGTGAGCCCAGCAGTTAGGGCCTGACGCAAGAGGGCCCTCATCACCGGGGGGAGGAGATTCCCAGCACGCTCCAACTGCCAGCACACGGCTGACTTCACCAAGGCAATGTGTGCCAGCCATGCAGGAGTGACCTATCAGCAGAGGGTCTCCCTCACAGGTGGGTGAGGAACACAGCCAGGAACAGACTCTCACCAGGGGGTCCACATAACCACGTGGATGAGAACCAGGCAGGAGTGTCCTCACACTTGTGGGGCCACATCATCGAAAGGTGAGGAACCCAGCAAAGGTGGCCACAAACCAGAGGACCCACATCACCAAGGGGTTGAGAGTGAGGTAGGTGTCTGGACGGGCATATTTAACACTCATTTCCCACCAGGAAGAGGAATTAACCAAAGGCTCAGCGTGCCCTGCCAGAAGCAGATTAGGGTCTGAAGCAGTCTTGCGGGTTTGCGGCCAGCTCACAAGAAAGCGAGTTGAAGAAAGGAGCTCAGGGGCCCTGTAATTCACAAACCTGCAGAGTTATAAATGACAGATAACGTCCAAAAATATATTGAAGTAAGGCTGCGAAGAGGACTTGAAAGCGGGGCAGAATTGCAGGAAACCGATTTCAGGAGGTAGACTGGATTTGCATTTAAAGCATAGGAAAAGAGGCAGAACATCGACAATGATGCACTTGGCAAAAAAGGGCGTATGAGTTTGTTCCTGAATATATTCAGGAAAAGATGCATACGCCCTTTTTGGCAAACCAAGCAAGCTTGCAATGGAAATCCGAACTACTATGAAGTGTCACTTCCCCCCGGTCTAAAGGGCCATCTGAGAAAAGTGTAAAATCCAGAAAGGCAAGACAGGCCATGGGGAAAAAGGAGCCTTGTTATGCTGATGGGCGGGATGTAAATTGCCAACAGACACTCTGGAGAAGTGTATGGTGTTTCCTGATACATCTGAAAAACAAAGCAACAGAGTCTAGGGCATTTCCACTTATGGTCCTATAGCTTAGGGAAATTAAAATCAAAAAGACACAGCCACCCCAAAATTTGGGACGGCTCTGTTTACAGGAACCTCTTCTACAGTACAAGTTAAATATCCCAGAGAACAAATAATTGATAAAGAAGTTGCGGTACTTACGTACAACAGAATACCACTCAGCAATGAAATCTGTGTCACCAGGCCTGTACCAGCATAATGAGTGGATTGAGGCACGATGATTCTAAGTGAAATAAGTCACACAGAAAAAGAAACATCATAAGGTATCACTAATGCACGGAATGTAAACTTGGCTACACATGAACTGAATTACAAAACAGAACAGGGTCTCAAGTTTAGAAAACCAACTTATGCTTGCTTAAGGGGAAAGGTGAGTTGGGGTGCTGCAGAAAACCAGAGTTTGAAATTAGCACAGATACCGTTCCATAAGCCAAATATGTAATAGACAAGACCTACCCCTTGCTCAACGAAATGGACTCAACAATGAGGTATCACCTCACACCTGTTAGAATGGGCATCATCTGAAAATCTACAAACAACAAATGCTGGAAAGTGTGTGGAGAAAAGGAAGCCTCTTCCACTATTGTTGGGAATATAAATTGATACAGTCACTATGGAGAACAATATGGAGTTTCTTAAGAAACTAATAATAGAATTACCATATGATACAGCAATCCCAGTACTGGACATATACCCAGACAAAACCATAAATCAAAAAGAGACATTCACCGCAATGTTCATTGCATCACTATTTACAATATCGAGGTAATGGAAGCAACCTAAATGCCCACAGACAGACGAATGCATAAAGCTGTGGTACATATATAAAATGGAATATTACTAAGCCATGAAAAGGAATGAAATTGGGTCATTTGTAGAGACGTCGATGGATCTAGAGACTGTCATACAGAGTGAAGTAAGTCAGAAAGAGAAAAACAAATCTTGTATATTCATGCATATATGTGGAACCTAGAAAAACTGTACAGATTAACCATTTTGCAAGGCATAAATAGAGCAGCAGATGTAGACAGCAAATGTATGGACAACAAGGGGGGAAAGCTGTTGGGGTGGTGGTGGTGGGAGGAGTTGAGAGACTGGGATTGGCATGTATATATTTATATGTATAAAATAGATAACCAATAAGAACCTGCTGTATAAAAATATAAAATAAAATTCAAAATTAAAAAGAAATAAAATTTAAAAATAAAACAGAAAAAACAATTATTCCCTTCACATACATGTATTTATATGAATAAATTATTTCCATGCTTATATCTGTAAATACAAAAAAGAGGAATAAAATCTACCTTGAACCAAAAACGAAAAAGAGAAAAAAAACACAGAACCCACCAGTTCCACAGAGGAAAACCGTATCAGGGCACTTGCTCCAGTTGTAAACAATTCTGAAGTTGGTCAGTGGTGGGGAATCGTCTCCCATTCAGCCAGCAGCCCCCACGCAATAAGCGTCCTCATTGCAAAGCTGGGGCACCGTGCCGAGGCATCTGTGAGTAAACGTGAGCTGAGCCCCAGGCCAGTTGCTGCTGAACTATTCCCACCCGTCCCAGGTAAAACACCTGAATATATACAAGGACTTGAAAGCCTAGAGGAAGGGCCATAGAGCCACACGAGTGACAGCATGCCGGCCGACTTGGTGCCTGCAGGCCAGCCAGGATGGTCCTGGCCCTGGGTGCTCTTCTGGAAGATTTCCATTTCCCTGCCTGAGATACCCGTCCTGTCCCTGCCCCCACTGCTTTTTTCCTTCCTCACCTCTGCCCAGGGAGAAATTCCAGCAGCAGGTATGGGTGACACATCCTCTTCTTTAGCAGGTGGCAGCCTGGCAACTGCTGCAGAAAGTCCAGCAGAGCCCCACTCACACTGGGCCACCCACAAAGCCGTGGCCTCTCACTCCCTCCCACCAGCCCAGCCCCGAGACTGCTGACAGGGCAGAGAAAATGGTGTCAGGCACGGCTGCAGGGGCTCTTGCTGCCTGGAGTGGTATTTATATTGATCTCAACCCAGGCACACCTGGGGAAGGCTGGCCGGCACAGTAAGGCTGCCCAGGTCAGCCAATCATCACCCCTCAGGGGCTCACAGTTGCAGAAAATGGAACTTGCTGAACCGGCCAGGTCCAAGGAACAGGTGTGGGCTCCTGAGAGTCAGGATAGACAAGGGGCTGCAGCTTTGGCTTGTTTTCTAATCATTTTATCTGGCCCATGAGTGGGAGACAACTTCAAGAAAACCCTCTCCTAATGAGAGGAACCCAGGAGTCAGGGAGAGGAGGGGTGGGTGGTGGTTGGAGACAGAGGCCTGGTGCTCTGGGTGCAGTGGAAGTCTCTGGAAGACCAGGTGGAGGGAGGCTGCACAGAGTGATGCCCAGGGTCACAGACCTGTCACAGCTGCTGTTTGTTAGTTCAAGTCCTGCTCTGAGGTGCTCTGTGTCAGCTCTGAGCAACAGGTGAGCTGGGGGTGCTCTGCAATGAGGGCTATGTGCACAGTTCATGTGTGCCCAGCCCTGCCACAGTACCTGCAAGGGTAGCTCTGTATCCTGGGAGGGGCCTGACCACGAGAGCCCCGTGGGCTGGGTTGGGGGTGGGGTACCTGCCCAGGAGAGCTCCATATCCTGGGATTGGCCTGACCACGAGAGCCCCATGGGCTGCTGGGGACCTGGTAAATGATGTCAGGACAGTCAGTGAAGCCACCGAGGATATACCTCCAGGTGCTCCTGATTCCTACACCCTGCTGGTCATTCTACCAACCACCAGGACATGGTATTCTGTATTAGTCTTCAATGATGCCTTCTTTTGTATTCCATTAGTCCCAGAGTCACAAGAAATTTTGGCTTGTGAGTGGCAGGACTCAACATACAACTAAAACAATACTTCCGGGCCGTCTTGCCCCAAGGGTGCAAAAATTCACACACTATCTTTGAGGAAAGCTTAGCTAAAGACCTAAAAGTTCTACCTCTGGAAAAGGAAACCCTCCTTCAGTACGCAGACGACATTCTGATCGCCAGCCCTACTAAGGAGGCCTCTGAACTACCAAGCCAATAAAGGATAGAAGTTGTTCAAGAAAAAGCTCAAATATCACAGACTGCGGTGACCTGCCTGGGCTTCATTCTCACAGAAGGTCGGAGAAGCCCATCCCAGGAAAGGGAAGAAACCATTTTCAGCCTTACCCCTTTCTAAAACTAGAAGACAGCTTAGGGGTTCCTGAGGAGGCCAGGGTTTGCTGCTTCTGGATCCCTAACTACAGTCTACTAGCTGGGCCTCTAGATGAAACACTGAAAGGAAAAGATGATGATCCTTTTGAATAGAATCCAGAAGTGGCCTTTCAAGAATGGAAAGAGCAGTCAATTCAGACCCTTGCCCTGGAACTCCCTAATTTAGCTAAACCCTTTGACCTTTACTTTCCCGGTGAAAGGTGAATCACCACTGGAGAATTAGTGCAAAAACTGGGACCACTTGAAATGGAACAATGCAAGAATGCCATCCAGGTAGGATAAACTACGGTCACCAAGGGGCTTGGCCCACTGCCACATCTGGCCAAGATACTGGCGGTATCTAAAAACCTGGAAATCAGCAGCCCAAAAGGCCACCTCCCTCCTAAGGGAAAAGGACCCCACGTGGTGATCCTAACCACCAACCATGCCCTGAAGTTGCAGGGTTCGCTCCGTGGGCACACCGACCTCGAGTGAGGAGGCCCTCCGACTCCAACATCCAGAGAGATAACCGGGGGCAACAGGGCACCATGACGACTCGTGTGAACATCACTTGACCTGGAGTTTCTCTCATAAAACAACAAGAGTGTGTCCCAAAAGAGTAGACTACTGCTTGCAGGACTTACTGCACCCAGAGGGGAGCTAATAATCTTGGCGGGGGAACTGTATATCACACTGTCACCATAGAAAAGCCTACAGACACCATGATGATGGTGGCCAATAAGACCGGCTGGACTCCTGTTTACTTCAAAAGGCTGTTGACTCAGTGGCCGTCATGGTCCTTGATCACCACTGACCCTGGACTGTCTGGGAGTTGAGCGGGCAGGGCTCTGACACCTGGTGCTGTTTGTACGTTAATTCAGGGGCCTAATTGAAGAAAGCGCAGACTACTGGTCAGAGCATCTAGGCTGGCAGAAACGGTCAGCCTAAGGTGGCCGAACAAATGTGGGGGGGGGTGAAACCGGCCCCACAGCATCTCTGCACATCTCTTTCCTGGACCCTTAAAGGTCATTAGAATCTATAACACTTCCAATGCTGGTGCTCAGGTGGACGAGCAGGGAGGCAGGGGGCCTGGGGACAATCAACGTCACCTGGAGGCTGCTGGGGAGAAGCTCTGACCCTCGCCCCCGGGTATGAGGGCTCCCAACTCAGCACTCAGCAGTTACAGAAGAAGGGTCTGCACCCTCAGCACTCCAAGAATGAGGAACGGGACAAAAGGCAGAGGAGGGGTTTGTCCCCAGCAAAGCCCATTAAAAATCCCTGGGAGATAAAAATAGAATCTGGGCAATAAAGTCAAGTCTAACCTTTTTTATCCTTTGTGCTTTGTCTAATTTCATGTGCTCCTAGGGTCCCACATGCAGAGGTTCCACACCTGGCACTTCAGACCAGATTTCCTAGTGCAGAATGGCTGGGTTCGACACCTCAGCTCCTGGGGCCCAGTGCAGACTCCGAGATATAGAGCCTGAGCTGCAGCCAACCCGGCCCTCGAGAGCTCCGCCCCCTCCCTCCCACTGAATCTGACAGGATCTCTACACAGCAGCCCAGCCCACAGCCCACGGGGTAGTGCATGCTCTCACCTCTCCATTCTCTGATCAAAATATAAAGTTTCCTTTGCTTGTGAACCAAACTCAGTCTCGATCTGTTGGCCCCAATGACACTGGGCAGGGGGTCACTTGTTGGGGTCCACTCTGGAGGATCAGTAACAGAAATTGAGACTATTGTAACTTCAATGAACAGATGTGTGAGCCAAACTGTAGTTAACATAGAACAGTTTAGAAGGCTCGGGTAAAATAAGATGTTTCTAATACTTCCATTTGATATTTCCATCACTTTATTATAAGCAAGTTCAGTGAAAAGGTTTGTCTTATTTGTCAGGTCAATATTAGAGAAATGAAGTGATTTCTTTCCAAGGATGTACATCTAATAATCTTGGTTAAAGCTTCAATCTTGTTTTAAATGCTTTTCCATTGAAAATGATACCTCTCTTTCAGCTCCCCCATTTCTGAGAAGTATAAAATCTTATAATTTATTATTACCAAAGGGGAACGGTGGGAGGAGGGATAAATTAACAGTTTGGAATTAACACATACACACTGCTATGTATAAAATAGATCATCAACAAGGAACTACTGGATAGCACAGGGAACTACACTCAATATTTTGCAATAACCTATAAGGGGAAATAATCGGAAAATGAATAGATATTTTTATTGACATCATCTATCAATGACAGTTAAAGTGTAACCTAAGGGAAGCCGGTGGTGAGTGCTTCTGACCCTGAAGACTTCAATCATCTAAAGTTTGGACTCTGCCTACTTCCCAAGGCCCTTAATGAACATATGTGTAGCCGTAGCTTAAAAAATTCCCCAGTTTGGGTTTCGGGGAGACACTGATTTTGAAAAAGCCCTGGTGTTCTCCTTACATGAATGGGACTCTTCCTACTGCTAAAACATGTCTGTCACACCCAGAGGATGGTATACCGTCTGATCGGGAAGAGTTTGGAAAAGCATCTCATCTCCTCATCTCCTGGTGCTCGGGTTCACCCCTCCAGCGTCTTTACTAACAGTCTCCCCACTTGGAGATGTCAGCACTGTCAACATCCTGTTGCGTACAGTTTGGAATTTGTCCAGAGGATGAAGCGGAAGGATGAGGAACAATGAGAGACAAGTCCTAGGTGTTCAGACAGGCACATGTCACTCTAATTTCCAATCAGGAAGACGAATTGACCAAAGGCTAGGGTTGCCCATGGAAACAGTATAGGGCTTGAGGAAATCCCACTGCTTTGTGGCCAGTTCCCATAAACACAAGTTGAACAATGGAACTCAGGGGCAGTAAAATTCACGAAACTGCAGAGTTGAAAATATCTATCACTGAAAAATGTCTTGAGGAAAGTCAGAGAAAAGGATTGGTAAGCAAGGGAGAATGGCAGGAAAGTGATTTGAGGAGGTAGAAAGGACTCGCCATTAAGCACAAGAAAAGGGGCTGAACATTGCCAACATTGCCAACATTGCAGTTGGCCAAAAAGGCTGTATGCGTTTTTTTCTGTATATATTCAAGAAAAGGGCATACACTTTTTTAGCCAACCAAACAGGTGGGCACTGGAAATCAATACTACAAAAGATATCACTTCGCATCAGTCAGAAGAGCCATCCTCATAAAGTGTAAACACCAGAAATGCAGGACAGGGCAAGGAGAAGAGGGAGCCCTGTGAGGCTTATAGTGGAAATGTATATTGCCAACGGCCATTCTGGAGAAGTGTATTGTGTTTACTAAAGCATCTAAAAAATGAGCTACAGAGCATAGGGCACTTGCACTCATGGGCGTATATCTTGGGAAAAACAAAAATCGAGAGGACACAGGCACCCCAATGTTTACTGCCTCTCTGTTTAAAAGATCCTCGACTAGGATATAACTTAAATGTCTCTGGAGGGAAAAAATGGATAGAGATGTGGTACTTATGTAGAGTGGAATATTATTCAGCCTGGAAATCAATGAAATATGGCCAGTTGTAACAACTCCGGAGGAGTTACGTATGATCATTCTAAGTGACATAATTCAAAAAGAAAAAGACACATATCATAAGATATCACTTAAAGGTGGAATCCAAAATGGCTACACATGAAATAAATTTCAAAACAAAAACATAGTCAAATATGTAGAAAATGCGTAAGGCTGCTAAACGGGAAAGGTGGGGAGGGGTGAGACATCATCCAGGAGGTTGAAATTAGCAAAGATACCATTCCAAATACCAAACTGATAATCAACAAGGCCTACGCGGTAGCTAAAAGAACTGCACTCAGCACACTCAAGTCACCGGAAAAGAATATATACGACTGCTAAGAATCTCAAAAAGAATTTATTGATGTCTCTCTGTACGTGAATCAAGTGGATGTACAGCAGCAAGAAGCAGAGCTTTGAAAATCAGCTGTAACCAATATAGTAATAAATTGAAAAAAATAAATGACAGAGAGACAGAGAAAACCTCTTACAACTTTTCCTCAGGGACGGTGATGCAACATGGATTGAACACATCTAGACCCACAGCAGGATGAGACATAAGGCTGGAAACTGTTCACGCTAAGAGAAATGTGAGGTTGGGTGAGGAAATGCACACCCTTTAAAGTAATACTACCTGGTACCCATTCAATGGGTCCCAAATATGCAGGTTCAAGGAATCTTCCTACAGCTAAAACATGCATGGAAAACCCAGAGGACTGTACACCATGTGATCGGGAGATGTGTCTAAAATGCACCTCATTTATCCTCTCCTGGTGCTCCTGTTCATCATTCCAGCCACGTTACTTAGAATCTCCCCACTTAGAGAATCAGCACATTTAAACTTCTGTTTCACACATTTTGCAAATTGTGAGGAGGATGAACGGGAAGAGGGGGAACCAATGAGAGAATAGTTGTAGGGGTTTGGACGGGCACATGTCACTCTAATTTCCCATTAAGAATAAGAATTAAAAAAAGGCTCAGCCCGCCTCGCCAGAGCCAAAATAGGGCCTGAAGCAATCCTGCGGCTTTGAGGCCAGCTCACAAAAGAGCAACTTAAAAAATGGAGCTCAGCGTCACTGCAATTCACAAACCTGCAGAGTTATAAATGAAAACTAACGTCCAAAAATATGTTGAGGTAAGGCAAAGAAGAGGATCTGAATGCAAGACAGAATTGCAAGAAACAGATTTCAAGAGATAGATTGGACTCGTCTTTAAAGCACATGAAAAGTGGCAGAATTTCGACAATGATGCAGTTGGCCCAAAAGGGAGTATGCGTTTTTTCCTGAATATATCCAGGAAAAAACGCATACGCACTTTATGGGCAACCAAGCAAGCAAGCAATGCAAATGTGCACAACAAAGAAGTCTCATTTCCCACCGGTCAAAAGGGCCATCCGAAAAAATTGTAAAAACCAGAAATGCAGGACAGGCCATGGAGAACAGGGAGCCTTTATACGCTGATGGACAGTGTGTGAACTGCCGAGAGCCACTCTGGAGAAGTGTATGGTGGTTCCTAAATCATCTAAAAAACAGAGCTACAGAGCATAGGGCACTTCCAATCACGGGAGTATATCTAGGGAAGTCTAAAAATCAACAAGACACAAGCACACCACAGTTTAGGGCTACTCTGTTTACAAGAACCTCAACTTCACTACACCTTAAATATCCCAGGAAAGAGAACAATGGATAAAGAAAATGTGGTACTTATGCACAATGGAATATCTCTTCACCATGAAATCAATGTAATAAGGCTAGTAGAAGGATAAAGAGTGGATTTAGGTCCGATAATACTACTTGAAATAAGTCAAACAGAAAAAGAAACATATCATAAGATATCACTTATAGAGGGAGGATAAATATGGCTGCACAAAAAATGAATTACAAAACAGAACAGTGTCTCACATTTAGAAAACACACTTATGTCAGCTTAAGGGGAAAGGAGAGGTGGGGTGATGCATAAAACCAGAGTTTCAAATTAGCACAGATACCGTTCAATAAACCAAATAGGTATTAAACAAGATCTACACCTTGCTCAATGAACTGGTCTCAACACACCCTATACACCACAGAGAAATATATCTGAGTAATAAGAATCTTAAAACCCATGTATTGATATATCTCCATAAGGGAATCAAGTGTGTGCAGAGCGGCACAAACACAGCAGTGAAAATGAGCTAAACCCCATTATAGAAATAAATTTTAAAACCAAAATGCAGAAACAATGAAAGAGAAAAATTCTTACAAAATTCACTCAGGGGCTGTGATGCAACCTGGAATGACCACATATAAACCCACAGCTGGATAAGACATAAGGCTGGACACTTGGGGCTGAGAGGATTGGTGAGCTTTGGTGAGCAACTGCCGAAAGTTTAATGCAATACTTCATGCTACTCATTCCAAGGGTCCCAACACTCCAGGTTGAAGGGAATCTTCCTACAGCTAAACCATGCATGGGAAATCCAGCAGATGGTATACCATATGATCGGGAAAGGTTTCTAAAATGCACCTCATTTTCCTCTCCTGGGGCTCCGGATCAACATTCCAGCCACTTTACTAACAACATCCCCACATGGAGAGTCAATGCCTTTAAGTTCCGGCATCGCACAGTCTGCAGTTAGTGCGGAGGATGAATGGGAATAGGGGGAACCAGTGAGAAAATAGCTGTAGCGGTTTCAATGGCCACATGTCACTCTAATTTCACATAGGAAGAAGAATTAACCAAAGGCACAGCAAGGTGCCCCAGAAGAAGAATAGTGCCTGAAGAAATCCTGTGGATATGAGGCAAGATCACAAAAATAAGAGCTGAAAAATGGAACTAAGGGCAACTGCAATTCAAAAATCTGCAGAGTTATAAAGGCCAACTATTTTCCAAAAGTATATTGAGGTAAGGCTATGAAGAGGCACTGAGAGCAAGGCAGAATTGCAGGAAACCGATTTCAGGAGGTAGACTGGAATTGCAGTTAAAGCATAGGAAAAGACTCAGAACATCAACAATCATGCACTTGGCCAAAAAGGGCGTATGCGTTTTTTCCTGAATATATTCAGGAAAAAACGCATACGCCCTTTTTGGCCAACCAAGCAAGCTTGCAAAGGAAATCTGCACTACAATGAAGTCTCACTGCCCCCTGGTCAAAAGGGCCATCTGAGAAAGTGTAAAATCCAGAAAGGCAGGACAGGTCAAGGAGAACTGGGAGCCTTGTTATGCTGATGGGTGGGATGTAAATTGCCAACAGCCACTCGGGAGAAGTGTATGGTGTTTCCTGAAACATCTAAAAAACAAAGCAACAGAGCCTAGGGCACTTCCACTTATGGTCCTATAGCTTAGGGAAATTAAAATCAAAAAGACACAGCCACCCCAAAGTTTGGGATGGCTCTGTTTACAAGAACCTCGTTTTCGGTACAAGTTCAATATCACATAAAGCAAAAAATGGATAAAGAAGTTGTGGTACTTATGTACAATGCAATATCACTCAGCAATGAAATCTATGTCATCAGGCCCATAGCAGCATAATGAGTGGATTCAGGTACGATGATTCTAACTGAAATAATTCACACAGAAAAAGAAACATCATAAGATATCACTACTACACGGAATGTAAACTTGGCTACACAGGAACTGAATTACAAAGCAGAAGAGGGTGTCAAATGTAGAAAACCAACTTATGCTTGCTTAAGGGGAAAGGTGAGTTGGGGTGCTGCATAAAACCAGAGACTGAAATTAGAACAGATACCGTTCCATAAGCCAAATATGTAATAGACAAGAGCTACTCCTTGCTCAACGAAGTGGACTCAACACCCCATATTAAACGCCTAAAAATATACCTGACTAGTAAGAATCTTAAAACCTATGGATTTATATGTCTCCGAAAGAGAATCAAGCGTGTGTACAGCGGCATAAACGCAGCAGTGATAGGATTGGTGAGGTTCGGGGAGCAAATGCAGACCCTTTGAAGTCATATTGCATGGTACCCATTCCATGGGTCTCAACTCTCCAGGTTTAAGGGATTCTTCCTTCAGCTAAAACATGCATGTGAAACCCAGAGTATGATCCACCATGTGTTCGGGAAACATGTTCAAATGTGTCTCAGTTTTCGTCCCATGGTACTCGGGCGCAACATTCCAGACGCTTTACTAACACTCTCCCCACTTGGAGAGTCAGTGCCTTTAACCTCCTGTTTGGCCCAGTTTGCAATTTCTGCGGAAAATGAACAGGAATAGGGAGAACCAATGAGAGACTAGCTGGAGGTGTCTGGACGGGCAAATTTAACTCTCATTTCACCCCAGGAAGAGGAATTAACCAAAGGCTCAGCGTGCTGTGCCGGAACCACACTAGGGCCTGAAGCAATCATGTGGTGTTGCGGCCAGCTCACAATAAAGTGAGTTGAAGAAAGGAGCTCAGGGGCACTGTAATTCACAAACCTGCAGAGTTATAAATGACAGCTATCGTCCAAAAATATATTGAAGTAAGGCTCCCAAGAGGACTTGAAAGCGGGGCAGAATTGCAGGAAACCGATTTCAGGAGGTAGACTGGAATTGCATGTAAAGCATAGGAAAAGAGGCAGAACGTCCAAAATGATGCACTTGGCCAAAAACGGCGTATGCGTTTTTTCCTGAATATATTCAGGAAAAAACGCATACGCACTTTTTGGCCAACCAAGTAAGCTTGCAAAAGAAATCTGCACTACAATGAAGTCTCACTGCCTCCCTGGTCAAAAGGGCCTTCTGAAAAAAGTGTAAAATCCAGAAAGGCAGGACAGGCCATGGAGAACTGGGAGCCTTGTTATGCTGATGGGCGGGATGTAAATTGCCAACAGCCACTCTGCAGAAGTGAATGGTGTTTCCTGAAACATCTAAGAAACAAAGCAACAGAGCCTAAGGCACTTCCACTTATGGTCCTATAGCTTAGGGAAATTAAAATCAAAAAGACACAGCCACCCCAAATTTTGGGATGGCTCTGTTTACAAGAACCTCGTTTACGGTACAAGTTCAATATCACAGAAAGCGAAAAATGGATAAAGAAATTGTGTTACTTACGTACAATGCAATATCACTCAGCAATGAAATCTATGTCATCAGGCCCGTAGCAGCATAATGAGTGGATTCAGGTACGATGATTCTAAGTGAAATAAGTCACACAGAAAAAGAAACATCATAAGATATCACTAATACACGGAATGTAAACTTGGCTACACAGGAACTGAATTACAAAACAGAAGAGGGTCTCAAATGAAGAAAACCGTCTTATGCTTGCTTAAGGGGAAAGGTGAATTGGGGAGCTGCATAAAACCAGAGATTGAAATTAGCACAGATACCGTTCCATAAGCCAAATATGTAATAGACAAGAGCTACTCCTTGCTCAACGAAGAGGACACAACACCGCATATTAAACGCCTAAGAATATACCTGACTAGTACGAATCTTAAAACCTATGGATTTATATGTCTGCGAAAGAGAATCAAGTGTGTGTACAGCGGCATAAATGCAGAAATGATAGGCCTGGTGAGGTTCGGTGAGCAAATGCAGACCCTTTTAAGTCATATTGCATGGTACTCATTCCATGGGTCTCAACTCTCCAGGTTTAAGGGATTCTTCCTTCAGCTAAAATATGCATGTGGAACCCAGAGTATGATCCACCATGTGATTGGGAAACGTGTTCAAATGTGTCTCAAATTTCGTCCCCTGGTACATGGGTGCAACATTCCAGAGGCTTTACTAACACTCTCCCCACTTGGAGAGTCAGTGCCTTTAACCTCCTGTTTGGCGCAGTTTGCAATTTCTGCGGAAGATGAACAGGAATAGTGAGAACCAATGAGAGACTAGCTGGAGGTGTCTGGACGGGCAAATTTAACTCTCATTTCCCACCAGGAAGAGGAATTAAGCAAAGGCTCAGCGTGCCATGCCGGAAACACACTAGGGCCTGAAGCAATACTGCGGTGTTGC
This sequence comes from Orcinus orca, assembly GCF_937001465.1. NCBI lineage: Eukaryota > Metazoa > Chordata > Mammalia > Artiodactyla > Delphinidae > Orcinus > Orcinus orca. The sequence continues at coordinate 81,984,862 of NC_064559.1, forward strand.
GGACAGCTCACAAGAAAGCGAGTTGAAGAAAGGAGCTCAGGTTCACTGTAATTCACAAACCTGCAGAGTTATAAATGACAGCTATCGTCCAAAAATATATTGAAGTAAGGCTGCCAAGAGCACTTGAAAGTGGGGCAGAATTGCAGGAAACCGATTTCAGGAGGTAGACTGGAATTGCATGTAAAGCATAGGAAAAGAGGCAGAACGTCCACAATGATGCACTTGGCCAAAAAGGGCGTATGCGTTTTTCCTGAATATATCCAGGAAAAAACGCATACGCACTTTTTGGCCAACCAAGCAAGCTTGCAAAGGACATGTGCACTACAATGAAGTGTCACTACCCCGCGTTCAAAAGGGCCATCTTAAAAAAGTGTAAAATCCAGAAAGGCAGGACAGGCCATGGAGAACTGGGAGCCTTGTTATGCTGATGGGCGGGATGTAAATTGCCAACAGCCACTCTGGAGAAGTGTATGGTGTTTCCTGAAACATCCAAAAAACAAAGCAACAGAGCCTAGGGAACTTCCACTTATAGTCCTATAGGTTAGGGAAATTAAAATCAAAAAGACACAGCCACCCCAAAGTTTGCGACGGCTCTGTTTACAAGAACCTCGTTTACGGTACAAGTTCAATATCGCAGAAAGTGAAAAATGCATAAAGAAGTTGTGGTACTTACGCACAATGCAATATCACTCAGCAATGAAATCCATGTCATGAGGCCCGTAGAAGCATGATAAGTGGATTCAGGTACGATGATTCTAAGTGAAATAAGTCACTCAGAAAAAGAAACATCATAAGATATCACTTCTACACGAAATGTAAACTTGGCTACACAGGAACTGAATTACAAAACAGTACAGGGTCTCAAATGTAGAAAACCAACTTATGCTTGCATAAGTGCAAAGGTGTGTTGGGGTGCTGCATGCAACCAGAGATTGAAATTGGCACACATACCATTCCATAAGCCAAATATGTAATAAACAAGAGCTATTCCTTGCTCAATGAAGTGGACTCCACACCGCATATTAAACGCCTAAGAATATACCTGACTAGAAAGAATCTTAAAACCTATGGATTTATATGTCTCCGAAAGAGAATCAAGCGTGTGTACAGCGACATAAATGCAGCAGTAATAGGATTGGTGAGGTTCGGTGAGCAAATGCAGACCCTTTGAAGTCATAGTGCATGGTACACATTCCATGGGTCTCAACTCTCCAGGTTTAAGAGATTCTTCCTTCAACTAAAACATGCATGTGGAACCCAGAGTATGATCCACCGTGTGATCAGGAAACATGTTCAAATGTGTATCAGTTTTCGTCCCCTGGTACTCGGGTGCAACATTCCAGACGCTTTACTAACACTCTCCACTCTTGGAGAGTCAGTGCCTTTAACATCCTGTTTGGTCCAGTTTGCAATTTCTGTGTAAGATGAACAGGAATAGGGAGAACCAATGAGAGACTAGCTGGAGGTGTCTGGACGGGCAAATTTAACTCTCATTTCCCACAAGGAAGAGGAATTAACCAAAGGCTCAGCGTGCCATGCCGGAACCACACTAGTGGCTGAAGCAATCCTGCGGTGTTGCGGCCAGCTCACAAGAAAGAGAGTTGAAGAAAGGATCTCAGTGGCACTGTCATTTACAAACCTGCAGAGTTATAAATGACAGCTATCGTCCAAAAATATATTGAAGTAAGGCTGCCAAGAGGACTGGAAAGCGGGGCAGAATTGCAGGAAACAGATTTCAGGAGGTAGACTGGAATTGCATGTAAAGCATAGTAAAATAGGAAGAACGTCCACAATGATGCACTTGACCAAAAACGGCATATGCGTTTTTTCCTGAATATATTCAGGAAAAAACGCATACGCACTTTTTGGCCAACCAAGCAAGCTTGCAAAGGAAATCTGCACTACAATGAAGTCTCACTGCCCCCCGGTCAAAAGGGCTATCTGAAAAAAGTGTAAAATCCAGAAAGGCAGGACAGGCCATGGAGAACTGGGAGCCTTGTTATGCTGATGGGCGGGATGTAAATTGCCAACAGCCACTCTGGAGAAGTGTATGGTGTTTCCTGAAACATGTAAAAAACAAAGCAACAGAGCCTAGGGCACTTCCACTTATGGTCCTATAGCTTAGGGAAATTAAAATCAAAAAGACACAGCCACCCCAAAGTTTGGGCCGGCTCTGTTTACAAGAACCTCATTTACGGTACAAGTTCAATATGACAGAATGCGAAAAATGGATAAAGAAGTTGTGGTACTTACGTACAATGCAATATCACTCAGCAATGAAATCTATGTCATCAGGCCCATAGCAGCATAATGAGTGGATTCAGGTACGATGATTCTAAGTGAAATACGTCACACAGAAAAAGAAACATCATAAGATATCACTACTACACGGAATGTAAACTTGGCTACACAGGAACTGAATTACAAAACAGAACAGGGACTCAAATTGAGAACACCAACTTATGCTTGCTTAAGGGGAAAGGTGAGTTGGGATGCTGCATAAAACCAGAGATTGAAATTAGCACAGATACTGTTCTATAAGCCAAATATGTAATAGACAAGAGATACTCCTTGCTCAACGAAGTGGACTCAACACCCCATATTAAACGCATAAGAATATACCTGACTAGTAAGAATCTTAAAACCTATGGATTTATATGTCTTCGAAAGAGTATCAAGCGTGTGTACAGCGGCATAAACGCAGCAGTGATAGGATTGGTGAGGTTCGGTGAGCAAATGCAGACCCTTTGAAGTCATATTGCATGGTACCCATTCCATGCGTCTCAACTCTCCAGGTTTAAGTATTCTTCCTTCAGCTAAAACATGCATGTGGAACCCAGAGTGTGATCCACCGTGTGATCGGGAAACGTGTTCAAATGTGTCTCAGTTTTCGTCTCCTGATACTCGGTGCAACATTCCAGATGATCTTCTAACACTCTCCCTACTTTGAGAGTCAGTGCCCTTAACCTCCTGTTTGGCCCAGTTTTCAATTTCTGCGGAAAATGAACAGGAATAGGGAGAACCAATGAGAGATTAGGTGGAGGTGTCTGGACGGGCAAATTTAACTCTCACTTCCCACCAGGAAGAGGAATTAACCAAAGGCTCAGCGTGCCCTGTCGGAACCACATTAGGGCCTGAAGCAATCCTGCGGTGTTGCGGCCAGCTCACAAGAAAGCGAGTTGAAGAAAGGAGCTCAGGGGCACTGTCATTCACAAACCTGCAGAGTTATAAATGACAGCTATCGTCCAAAAATATATTGAAGTAAGGCTGCCAAGAGGACTTGAAAGCGGGGCAAAATAGCAGGAAACGGATTTCAGGAGGTAGACTGGAATTGCATGTAAAACATAGGAAAAGAGGCAGAACGTCCACAATGATGCACTTAGCCAAAAAGGGCGTATGCGTTTTTTCCTGAATATATTCAGGAAAAAACGCATACGCCCTTTATGGCCAACCAAGCAAGCTTGCAAAGGAAATCTGCACTACAATGAAGTCTCACTGCCCCCTGGTCAAAAGGGCCATCTTAAAAAAGTGTAAAATCCAGAAAGGCAGGACAGGCCATGGAGAACTGGGAGCCTTGTTATGCTGATGGGCGGGATGTAAATTGCCAAGAGCCACTCTGGTGAAGTGTATGGTGTTTCATGAAACATCTAAAAAACAAAGCAACAGAGCCTAGGGCACTTCCACTTATGGTCCTACAGCGTAGTAAAATTAAAATAAAAAAGACACAGCCACCCCAAAGTTTGGGACGGCTCTGTTTACAAGAACCTCATTTACGGTACAAGTTCAATATCACAGAAATCGAAAAATGGATAAAGAAGATGTGGTACTTACGTACAATGCAATATCACTCAGCAATGAAACCTATGTCATCAGGCCCGTAGCAGCATAATGAGTGGATTCAGGTACGATGATTCTAAGTGAAATATGTCACAGAGAAAAAGAAACATCATAACATATCACTAATACACGGAATGTAAACTTGGCTACACAGTAACTGAATTACAAAACAGAACAGTGGCTCAAATGTACAACACCAACTTATGCTTGCTTAAGGGGAAAGGTGAGTTGGGGTGCTGCATAAAACCAGAGATTGAAATTAGCACAGATACCTTTCCATAAGCCAAATATGTAATAGACAAGAGCTACACCTTGCTCAACGAAGTGGACACAACACCGCATATTAAACACCTAAGAATATACCTGACTACTAAGAATCTTAAAACCTATGGATTTATATGTCTCCGAAAGGGAATCAAGCGTGTGTACAGTGACATAAACACAGCAGTGATAGGATTGGTGAGGTTCGGTGAGCAAATGCAGACCCTTTGAAGTCATATTGCATGGTACCATTTCCATGGGTCTCAACTCTTCAGGTTTAAGGGATTCTTCCTTCAGCTAAAACATGCATGTGGAACCCAGAGTATGATCCACCTTGTGATCGGGAAACGTGTTCAAATGTGTCTCAGTTTTCGTCCCCTGGTACTCGGGTGCAACATTCCAGACGCTTTACTAACACTCTCCCCACTTGGAGAGTCAGTGCCTTTAACCTCCTGTTGGCACAGTTTGCAATTTCTGCGGAAGATGAACAGGAATAGGGAGAACCAATGAGAGACTAGCTGGAGGTGTCTGGACAGGCAAATTTAACTCTCATTTCCCACCAGGAAGAGGAATTAACCAAAGGCTCAGCGTGCCATGCCGGAACCACACTAGGGCCTGAAGCAATCCTGCGGTGTTGCGGCCAGCTCACAAGAAAGCGAGTTGAAGAAAGGAGCTCAGGGGCACTGTCATTCACAAACCTGCAGAGTTATAAATGACAGCTATCGTCCAAAAATATATTGAAGTAAGGATGCCAAGAGGACTTGAACGCGGGGCAGAATTGCAGGAAACCGATTTCAGGAGGTAGACAGGAATTGCATGTAAAACATAGGAAAAGAGGCAGAACGTCCACAATGATGCACTTGGCCAAAAAGGGCATATGTGTTTTTTCCTGAATATATTCAGGAGAAAAAGCATACGCACTTTTTGGCGTACCAAGCAAGCTTGCAAAGGAAATCTGCACTACAATGAAGTCTCACTGCCCCCTGGTCAAAACGGCCATCTGAAAAAAGTGTAAAATCCAGAAAGGCAGGACAGGCCATGGAGAACTGGGAGCCTTGTTATGCTGATGGGCGTGATGTAAATTGCCAACAGCCACTCTGGAGAAGTGTATGGTGTTTCCTGAAACATCCAAAAAACAATGCAACAGAGCCTAGGGCACTTCCACTTATGGTCCTATAGCTTAGGGAAATTAAAATCAAAAAGACACAGCCACCCCAAAGTTTGGGACGGCTCTGTTTACAAGAACCTCGTTTACAGTACAAGTTCAATATCACAGAAAGCGAAAAATGGATAAAGAAGTTGTGGTACTTACGTACAATGCAATATCACTCAGCAATGAAATCTATGTCAACAGGCCCATAGCAGCATAATGAGTGGATTCAGGTACAATGATTCTAAGTGAAATAAGTCACACAGAAAAAGAAATATTATAAGATATCACTACTACACGGACTGTAAACTTGGCTACACTGGAACTGAATTACAAAACAGAACAGGGTCTCAAATGTAGAAAACCAACTTATGCTTGCTTAAGAGGAAAGGTGAGTTGGGGTGCTGCATAAAACCAGAGATTGAAATTAGCACAGATACCGTTCCATAAGCCAAATATGTAATAGACAAGAGCTACTCCTTGCTCAACGAAGTGGACTCAACACCCCATATTAAACGCCTAAGAATATACCTGACTAGTAAGAATCTTACAACCTATGGATTTATATGTCTCTGAAAGAGAATCAAGCATGTGTACAGCGGCATAAAGGCAGCAGTGATAGGATTGGTGAGGTTCGGTGAGCAAAGCAGACGCTTTGAAGTCATACTGCATGGTTCCCATTCCATGGGTCTCAACTCTCCAGGTTTAAGGGATTCTTCCTTCAGCTAAAACATGCATGTGGAACCCAAAGTATGATCCACCGTGTGATCAGGAAACGTGTTCAAATGTGTCTCAGTTTTCGTCCCCTGGTACTCGGGTGCAACATTCCAGATGCTTTACTAACACTCTCCCCACTTGGAGAGTCAGTACCTTTAAACTCCTGTTTGGCCCAGTTTGCAATTTCTGTGTAAGATGAACAGGAATAGGGAGAACCAATGAGAGACTAGCTGGAGGTGTCTGGACGGGCAAATTTAACTCTCATTTCCCACCAGGAAGAGGAATTAACCAAAGGCTCTGCATGCCGTGCCAGAACCTCACTAGGGCCAGAAGCAATCCTGCTGTGTTGTGGCCAGCTCACAAGAAAGCGAGTTGAAGAAAGGAGCTCAGGGGCACTGTAATTACAAACCTGCAGAGTTATAAATGACAGCTATCGTCCAAAAATATATTGAAGTAAGGCTGCCAAGAGGACTTGAAAGCGGGGCAGAATTACAGGAAACCAATTTCAGTAGGTAGACTGGAATTGCATGTAAAGCATAGGAAAAGAGGCAGAACGTCCACAATGGTGCACTTGGCCAAAAAGGGCATATGCGTTTTTTCCTGAATATATATTCAGGAAAAAACTCATACGCCCTTTTTGGCCAACCAAGCAAGCTTGCAAAGGAAATCTGCAGTACAATGAAGTCTCACTGCCCTCCGGTCAAAAGGGCCATCTGAAAAAACTGTAAAATCCAGAAAGGCAGGACAGGCCATGGAGAACTGGGAGCCTTGTTATACTGATGGGCGAGATGAAAATTGCCAACAGCCAATCTGGAGAAGTCTATGGTGTTTCCTGAAACATCTAAAAAACAAAGCAACATAGCCTAGGGCACTTCCACTTATGGTCCTATAGCTTAGGGAAATTAAAATCAAAAAGACACAACCACCCTAAATTTTGGGATGGCTCTGTTTACAAGAACCTCGTTTACGGTACAAGTTCAATATCACAGAAAGCGAAAAATGGATAAAGAAGTTGTGTCACTTACGTACAATGCAATATCACTCAGCAATGAAATCTATGTCATCAGGCCCATAGTAGCATAATGAGTGGATTCAGGTATGATGATTCTAAGTGAAATAAGTCACACAGAAAAAGAAACATCATAAGATATCACTAATACACGTAATATAAACTTGGCTACACAGGAACTGAATTACAAAACAGAACAGGGTCTCAAATGTAGAAAACCAACTTATGCTTGCTTAAGGGGAAAGGTGAGTTGGGGTGCTGCATAAAACCAGAGATTGAAATTAGCACAGATACCTTTCCATAAGCCAAATATGTAATAGACAAGAGCTACACCTTGCTCAACGAAGTGGACACAACACCGCATATTAAACACCTAAGAATATACCTGACTACTAAGAATCTTAAAACCTATGGATTTATATGTCTCCGAAAGGGAATCAAGCGTGTGTACAGTGACATAAACACAGCAGTGATAGGATTGGTGAGGTTCGGTGAGCAAATGCAGACCCTTTGAAGTCATATTGCATGGTACCATTTCCATGGGTCTCAACTCTTCAGGTTTAAGGGATTCTTCCTTCAGCTAAAACATGCATGTGGAACCCAGAGTATGATCCACCTTGTGATCGGGAAACGTGTTCAAATGTGTCTCAGTTTTCGTCCCCTGGTACTCGGGTGCAACATTCCAGACGCTTTACTAACACTCTCCCCACTTGGAGAGTCAGTGCCTTTAACCTCCTGTTGGCACAGTTTGCAATTTCTGCGGAAGATGAACAGGAATAGGGAGAACCAATGAGAGACTAGCTGGAGGTGTCTGGACAGGCAAATTTAACTCTCATTTCCCACCAGGAAGAGGAATTAACCAAAGGCTCAGCGTGCCATGCCGGAACCACACTAGGGCCTGAAGCAATCCTGCGGTGTTGCGGCCAGCTCACAAGAAAGCGAGTTGAAGAAAGGAGCTCAGGGGCACTGTCATTCACAAACCTGCAGAGTTATAAATGACAGCTATCGTCCAAAAATATATTGAAGTAAGGATGCCAAGAGGACTTGAACGCGGGGCAGAATTGCAGGAAACCGATTTCAGGAGGTAGACAGGAATTGCATGTAAAACATAGGAAAAGAGGCAGAACGTCCACAATGATGCACTTGGCCAAAAAGGGCATATGTGTTTTTTCCTGAATATATTCAGGAGAAAAAGCATACGCACTTTTTGGCGTACCAAGCAAGCTTGCAAAGGAAATCTGCACTACAATGAAGTCTCACTGCCCCCTGGTCAAAACGGCCATCTGAAAAAAGTGTAAAATCCAGAAAGGCAGGACAGGCCATGGAGAACTGGGAGCCTTGTTATGCTGATGGGCGTGATGTAAATTGCCAACAGCCACTCTGGAGAAGTGTATGGTGTTTCCTGAAACATCCAAAAAACAATGCAACAGAGCCTAGGGCACTTCCACTTATGGTCCTATAGCTTAGGGAAATTAAAATCAAAAAGACACAGCCACCCCAAAGTTTGGGACGGCTCTGTTTACAAGAACCTCGTTTACAGTACAAGTTCAATATCACAGAAAGCGAAAAATGGATAAAGAAGTTGTGGTACTTACGTACAATGCAATATCACTCAGCAATGAAATCTATGTCAACAGGCCCATAGCAGCATAATGAGTGGATTCAGGTACAATGATTCTAAGTGAAATAAGTCACACAGAAAAAGAAATATTATAAGATATCACTACTACACGGACTGTAAACTTGGCTACACTGGAACTGAATTACAAAACAGAACAGGGTCTCAAATGTAGAAAACCAACTTATGCTTGCTTAAGAGGAAAGGTGAGTTGGGGTGCTGCATAAAACCAGAGATTGAAATTAGCACAGATACCGTTCCATAAGCCAAATATGTAATAGACAAGAGCTACTCCTTGCTCAACGAAGTGGACTCAACACCCCATATTAAACGCCTAAGAATATACCTGACTAGTAAGAATCTTACAACCTATGGATTTATATGTCTCTGAAAGAGAATCAAGCATGTGTACAGCGGCATAAAGGCAGCAGTGATAGGATTGGTGAGGTTCGGTGAGCAAAGCAGACGCTTTGAAGTCATACTGCATGGTTCCCATTCCATGGGTCTCAACTCTCCAGGTTTAAGGGATTCTTCCTTCAGCTAAAACATGCATGTGGAACCCAAAGTATGATCCACCGTGTGATCAGGAAACGTGTTCAAATGTGTCTCAGTTTTCGTCCCCTGGTACTCGGGTGCAACATTCCAGATGCTTTACTAACACTCTCCCCACTTGGAGAGTCAGTACCTTTAAACTCCTGTTTGGCCCAGTTTGCAATTTCTGTGTAAGATGAACAGGAATAGGGAGAACCAATGAGAGACTAGCTGGAGGTGTCTGGACGGGCAAATTTAACTCTCATTTCCCACCAGGAAGAGGAATTAACCAAAGGCTCTGCATGCCGTGCCAGAACCTCACTAGGGCCAGAAGCAATCCTGCTGTGTTGTGGCCAGCTCACAAGAAAGCGAGTTGAAGAAAGGAGCTCAGGGGCACTGTAATTACAAACCTGCAGAGTTATAAATGACAGCTATCGTCCAAAAATATATTGAAGTAAGGCTGCCAAGAGGACTTGAAAGCGGGGCAGAATTACAGGAAACCAATTTCAGTAGGTAGACTGGAATTGCATGTAAAGCATAGGAAAAGAGGCAGAACGTCCACAATGGTGCACTTGGCCAAAAAGGGCATATGCGTTTTTTCCTGAATATATATTCAGGAAAAAACTCATACGCCCTTTTTGGCCAACCAAGCAAGCTTGCAAAGGAAATCTGCAGTACAATGAAGTCTCACTGCCCTCCGGTCAAAAGGGCCATCTGAAAAAACTGTAAAATCCAGAAAGGCAGGACAGGCCATGGAGAACTGGGAGCCTTGTTATACTGATGGGCGAGATGAAAATTGCCAACAGCCAATCTGGAGAAGTCTATGGTGTTTCCTGAAACATCTAAAAAACAAAGCAACATAGCCTAGGGCACTTCCACTTATGGTCCTATAGCTTAGGGAAATTAAAATCAAAAAGACACAACCACCCTAAATTTTGGGATGGCTCTGTTTACAAGAACCTCGTTTACGGTACAAGTTCAATATCACAGAAAGCGAAAAATGGATAAAGAAGTTGTGTCACTTACGTACAATGCAATATCACTCAGCAATGAAATCTATGTCATCAGGCCCATAGTAGCATAATGAGTGGATTCAGGTATGATGATTCTAAGTGAAATAAGTCACACAGAAAAAGAAACATCATAAGATATCACTAATACACGTAATATAAACTTGGCTACACAGGAACTGAATTACAAAACAGAACAGGGTCTCAAATGTAGAAAACCAACTTATGCTTGCTTAAGGGGAAAGGTGAGTAGGGGTGCTGCATAAAACCAGACATTGAAATTAGCACAGATACCGTTCCATAAGCCAAATATATAATAGACAAGAGCTACTCCTTGCTCAACGAACTGGACTCAACACCCCATATTAAACGCCTAAGAATATAGCTGACTAGTAAGAATCTTAAAACTTATGGATTTATATGTCTCTAAAAGAGAACCAAGCGTGTGTACAGCGGCACAAACGCAGCAGTGATAGGATTGGTGAGGTTCGGTGAGCAAATGCAGACCCTTTGAAGTCATATTGCATGGTACCCATTCCATGGGTCTCAACTCTCCAGGTTTAAGGGATTCTTCCTTCAGCTAAAACATGCATGTGGAACCCAGAGTGTGATCCACCGTGTGATCGGGAAACGTGTTCAAATGTGTCTCAGTTTTCGTCCCCTGGTACTCGGGTGCAACATTCCAGACACTTTACTAACACTCTCCCCACTTGGAGAGTCAGTGCCTTTAACCTCCTGTTTGGCCCAGTTTGGAATTTCTGCTGGAGATGAACAGGAATAGGGAGAACCAATGAGAGACTAGCTGGAGGTTTCTGGCCGGGCAAATTTAACTCTCATTTCCCACAAGGAAGAGGAATTAACCACAGGCTCAGCGTGCCATGCTGGAACAACACTAGTGCCTGAAGCAATCCTGCGGTGTTGCGGCCAGCTCACAAGTAAGCGAGTTGAAGAAAAGAGCTCAGGGGCACTGTCATTCACAAACCTGCAGAGTTATAAATGACAGCTATCGTCCAAAAATATATTGAAGTAAGGCTGCCAAGAGGAGTTGAAAGCGGCGTAGAATTGCAGGAAACTGATTTCAGGAGGTAGACTGGAATTGCATGTAAAGCATAGGAAAAGAGGCAGAACGTCCACAATGATGCACTTGGCCAAAAATGAAGTATGCGTTTTTTCCAGAATATATTCAGGAAAAAACGCATACGCCCTTTTTTGCCAACCAAGCAAGCTTGCAAAGGATATCTGCACTAAAATGAACTCTCACTTCCCCCCGGTCAAAAGGGCCATCTGAAAAAAGTGTAAAATCCAGAAAGGCAGGACAGGCCATGGAGAACTGGGAGCCTTGTTATGCTGATGGGCTGGATGTAAATTTCCAACAGCCACTCTGGAGAAGTGTATGGTGTTTCCTGAAACATCTAAAAAACAAAGCAACAGAGCCTAGGGCACTTCCACATATGTTCCTGTAGTTTAGGAAAATTAAAATCAAAAAGACACAGCCACCCCAAAGTTTGGGATGGCTCTGTTTACAAGAACCTCGTTTACGGTACAAGTTCAATATCACAGAAAGCGAAAAATGGATAAAGAAGTTGTGGTACTTACGTACAATGCAATATCACTCAGCAGTGAAATATATGTCATCAGGCCCATAGCAGCATAATGAGTGGATTCAGGTACGATGATTCTAAGTGAAATAAGTCACAAATAAAAGAAACACCATAAGATATCACTAATACACGGAATGTAAACTTGGCTACACAGGAACTGAATTACAAAACAGAACAGGGTCTCAAATGTAGAAAACCAACTTATGCTTGCTTAAGGGGAAAGGTGAGTGGGGGTGCTGCATAAAACCAGAGATTGAAATTAGCACAGATACCATTCCATAAGCCAAATATGTAATAGACAAGAGCTACTCCTTGCTCAACGAAGTGGACTCAACACCCCATATTAAATGCCTAAGAATATACCTGACTAGTAAGAATCTTAAAACCTATGGATTTATATGTCTCTGAAAGAGAATCAAGCGTGAGTACAGTGGCATAAACGAAGCAGTGATAGGATTGGTGAGGTTCGGTGAGCAAATGCAGACCCTTTGAAGTCATATTGCATGGTATCCATTCCATGGGTCTCAACTCTCCAGGTGTAAGGGATTCTTCCTTCAGCTAAAACATGCATGTGGAACCCAGAGTATGATCCACCGTGTGATCAGGAAACGTGTTCAAATGTGTCTCAGTTTTTTTCCCCTGGTACTTGGGTGCAACATTCCAGACGCTTCACTAACACTCTCCCCACTTGCAGAGTCAGTGCCTTTAACCTCCTCTTTGGCCCAGTTTGCAATTTCTGCGGAAAATGAACAGGAATAGGGAGAACCAATGAGAGACTAGCTGGAGGTGTCTGGATGGGCAAATTTAACTCTCATTTCCCACCAGGAAGAGGAATTAACCAAAGGCTCAGCGTGCCATGCCAGAACCACTCTAGGGCCTGAAGCAATCCTGCGGTGTTGTGGCCAGCTCACAAGAAAGCGAGTTGAAGAAAGAAGCTCAGGGGCACTGTCATTCACAAACCTACAGAGTTATAAATGACAGCTATCGTCCAAAAATATATTGAAGTAAGGCTGCCAAGAGGACTTGAAAGCGGGGCAGAATTGCAGGAAACCGATTTCAGGAGGTAGACTGGAATTGCATGTCAAGCATAGGAAAAGAGGCAGAACGTCCACAATGATGCACTTGGCCAAAAAGGGCGTATGCGTTTCTTCCTGAATATATTCAGGAAGAAATGCATACCCACATTTTGGCCAACCAAGCAAGCTTGCAAATGATATCTGCACTAAAATGAAGTCTCACTTCCCCCTGGTCAAAAGGGCCATCTGAAAAAAGTGTAAAATCCAGAAAGGCAGGACAGGCCATGGAGAACTGGGAGCCTTGTTATGCTGATGGGCTGGATGTAAATTGCAAACAGCCACTCTGGAGAAGTGTATGGTGTTTCCTGAAACATCCAAAAAACAAAGCAACAGAGCCTAGGGCACTTCTACATATCTTCCTATAGCTTAGGGAAATTAAAATCAAAAAGACACAGCCACCCCAAAGTTTGGGATGGCTCTGTTTACATGAACCTCGTTTACGGTACAAGTTCAATATCACAGAAAGCGAAAAATGGGTAAAGAAGTTGTGGTACTTACGTACAATGCAATATCACTCAGCAATTAAATATATGTCATCAGGCCCATAGCACCATAATGAGTGGATTTAGGTACGATGATTCTAAGTGAAATAAGTCACACAGAAAAAGAAACAGTATAAGATATCACTACTACACGGAATGTAAACTTGGCTACACAGTAACTGAATTACAAAACAGAACAGTGTCTCAAATGTAGAAAACAAACTCATGCTTGCTTAAGGGGAATGGTGAGTTGGGGTGCTGCATGAAACCAGAGATTGAAATTGGCACAAATACCGTTCCATAAGCCAAATATGTAATAGACAAGAGCTACTCCTTGCTCAACGAAGTGGACTCCAGACGCCATATTAAACGCCTAAGAATATACCTGACTAGTAATAACCTTAAAACCTATGGATTTATATGTCTCCGAAAGAGAATCAAGCGTGTGTACAGCGGCATAAACGCAGCAGTGATAGGATTGTTGAGTTTCGGTGAGCAAACGCAGACCCTTTGAAGTCATATTGCATGGTACCCATTCCATGGGTCTCAACTCTCCAGGTTTAAGGGATTCTTCCTTCAGCTAAAACATGCATGTGGAACCCAGAGTATGATCCACCATGTGATCGGGAAACGTGTTCAAATGTGTCTCAGTTTTCTTCCCCTGGTACTCGGGTGCAACATTCCAGACGCTTTACTAACACTCTCCCCACTTGGAGAGTCAGTGCCTTTAACCTCCTCTTTGGCCCAGTTTGCAATTTCTGCGGAAGATGAACAGGAATAGGGAGAACCAATGAGAGACTAGCTGGAGGTGTCTGGACGGGCAAATTTAACTCTCATTTCCCACCAGGAAGAGGAATTAACCAAAGGCTCAGCGTGCAATGCTGGAACCACACTAGGGCCTGAAGCAATCCTGCAGTGTTGAGGCCAGCTCACAAGAAAGCGAGTTGAAGAAAGGAGCTTAGGGGCACTGCTATTCACAAACCTGCAGAATTATAAATGACAGCAATCATCCAAAAATATATTGAAGTAAGGCTGCCAAGAGGACTTGAAAGCGGGTCAGAATTGCAGGAAACCGATTTCAGGAGGTAGACAGGAATTGCATGTAAAGCATAGGAAAAGAGGCAGAATGTCCACAATGATGCACTTGGCCAAAAAGTGCGTATGCGGTTTTTCCTGAATATATTCAGGAAAAAACGCATACGCCCTTTTTGGCCAACCAAGCAAGCTTGCAAAGGAAATCTGCACTACAATGAAGTCTCACTGCTCACTGGTCAAAAGGGCCATCTTAAAAAAGTGTAAAATCCAGAAAGGCAGGACAGGCCATGGAGAACTGGGAGCCTTGTTATGCTGATTGGCGGGATGTAAATTGCCAAGAGCCACTCTGGAGAAGTGTATGGTGTTTCCTGAAACATCCAAAAAACAAAGCAACAGAACCTAGGGCACTTCCACTTATGGTCCTATAGGTTAGGGAAACTAAAATCAAAAAGACACAGCCACCCCAAAGTTTGGGCCGGCTCTGTTTACAAGAACTCGTTTACGGTACAAGTTCAATATCACAGAAAGTGAAAAATGGATAAAGAATTTGTGGTACTTACGTACAATGCAATATCAGTCAGCAATGAAATCTATGTCATCAGGCCCGTAGCAGCATAATGAGTGGATTCAGGTACGATGATTCTAAGTGAAATAAGTCACACAGAAAACAAACATTATAAGATATCACTAATACACGGAATGTAACCTTGGCTACACAGGAACTGAATTACAAAACAGAACAGGGTCTCAAATGTAGAAAACCAACTTATGCTTGCTTAAGGGGAAAGGTGACTTGGGGTGCTGCATAAAACCAGAGATTGAAATTAGCACAGATACCGTTCCATAAGCCAAATATGTAATAGACAAGAGCTACTACTTGCTCAACGAAGTGGACTCAACACCCCATATTAAACGCCTAAGAATATACCTGACTAGTAAGAATCTTAAAACTTATAGATTTATATGTCTCCGAAAGAGAATCAAGCGTGTGTACAGCAGCACAAACGCAGCAGTGATAGGATTGGTGAGGTTCAGTGAGGAAATGCAGACCCTTTGAAGTCATATTGCATGGTACCCATTCCATGGGTCTCAACTCTCCAGGTTTAAGGGATTCTTCCTTCAGCTAAAACATGCATGTGGAACCCAGAGTATGATCCACCGTGTGATCGGGGAACGTGTTCAAATGTGTCTCAGTTTTCGTCCCCTGGTACTCGGGTGCAACATTCCAGACGCTTTACTAACACTCTCCCCACTTGGAGAGTCAGTGCCTTTAACATCCTGTTTGGCCCAGTTTGCAATTTCTGCGGAAAATGAACAGGAATAGGGAGAAGCAATGAGAGACTAGCTGGAGGTGTCTGGACGGGCAAATTTAACTCTCATTTCCCATCAGGAAGAGGAATTAACCAAAGGCTCAGCGTGCCATGCCGGAACCACACTAGTGCCTGAAGCAATCCTGCGGTGTTGCGGCCAGCTCACAAGAAAGCGAGTTGAAGAAAGGAGCTCAGGGGCACTGTAATTCACAAACCTGCAGAGTTATAAATGACAGCTATCGTCCAAAAATATATTGAAGTAAGGCTGCCAAGAGGACTTGAAAGCGGGGCAGAATTACAGGAAACCAATTTCAGGAGGTAGACTGGAATTGCATGTAAAGCGTAGGAAAAGAGGCAGAACGTCCACAGTGGTGCACTTGGCCAAAAAGGGCATACGCGTTTTTTCCTGAATATATTCAGGAAAAAACTCATACGCCCTTTTTGGCCAACCAAGCAAGCTTGCAAAGGAAATCTGCAGTACAATGAAGTCTCACTGCCCTCCGGTCAAAAGGGCCATCTGAAAAAAGTGTAAAATCCAGAAAGGCAGGACAGGCCATGGAGAACTGGGAGCCTTGTTATACGGATGGGCGGGATGAAAATTGCCAACAGCCAATCTGGAGAAGTCTATGGTGTTTCCTGAAACATCTAAAAAACAAAGCAATAGAGCCTAGGGCACTTCCACTTATGGTCCTATAGCTTAGGGAAATTAAAATCAAAAAGACACAACCACCCTAAATTTTGGGATGGCTCTGTTTACAAGAACCTCGTTTACGGTACAAGTTCAATATCACAGAAAGCGAAAAATGGATAAAGAAGTTGTGTTACTTACGTACAATTCAATATCACTCAGCAATGAAATCTATGTCATCAGCCCCGTAGTAGCATAATGAGTGGATTCAGGTATGATGATTCTAAGTGAAATAAGTCACACAGAAAAAGAAACATCATAAGATATCACTAATACACGTAATATAAACTTGGCTACACAGGAACTGAATTACAAAACAGAACAGGGTCTCAAATGTAGAAAACCAACTTATGCTTGCTTAAGGGGAAAGGTGAGTTGGGGTGCTGCATAAAACCAGAGATTGAAATTAGCACAGATACCGTTCCATAAGCCAAATATGTAATAAAGAGAGCTACTCCGTTCTCAACGAAGTGGACTCAACACCCTATATTAAATGCCTAAGAATATACCTGACTAGTAAGAATCTTAAAACCTATCGATTTATATGTCTCCGATAGAGAATCAAGCATGTGTACAGCAGCATAAGCGCAGCAGTGATAGGACTGTTGAGGTTCGGTGAGCAAATGCAGACCCTTTGAAGTCATATTGCATGGTACCCATTCCATGGGTCTCAACTCTCCAGGTTTAAGGGATTCTTCATTCAGCTAAAACATGCATATGGAACCCGGAGTATGATCCACCATGTTATCAGGAAACGTGTTCAAATGTGTCTCAGTTTTCGTCCCTTGGTACTCGGGTGCAATATTCCAGACGCTTTACTAACACTCTCCCCACTTGGAGAGTCAGTGCCTTTAACCTCCTGTTTGGCCCAGTTTGCAATTTCTGCGGAAGATGAACAGGAATAGGGAGAACCAATGAGAGACTAGCTGGAGGTGTCTGGACGGGCAAATTTAACTCTCATTTCCCACCAGGAAGAGGAATTAACCAAAGGCTCAGCATGCCGTGACGGAACCACACTAGGGCCTGAAGCAATCCTGCGGTGTTGCGGCCAGCTCACAAGAAAGCGAGTTGAAGAAAGGAGCTCAGGGGCACTGCAATTCACAAACCTACAGAGTTATACATGACACCTATCGTCCAAAAATATATTGAACTAAGGCTGCCAAGAGGACTTGAAAGCGGGTCAGAATTGCAGGAAACCGATTTCAGGAGGCAGACTGGAATTGCATGTAAAGCATAGGAAAAGAGGCAGAACGTCCACAATGATGCACTTTGCCAAAAAGTGCGTATGCGTTTTTTCCTGAATATGTTCAGGAAAAAACGCATACGCACTTTTTGGCCAACCAAGCATGCTTGCAAAGGAAATCTGCACTAAAATGAAGTCTCACTTCCCCCGGGTCAAAAGGGCCATCTGAAAAAAGTGTAAAATCCAGAAAGGCAGGACAGGCCATGGAGAACTGCGAGCCTTGTTATGCTGACGGGCGGGATGTAAATTGCCATCAGCCACTTTGGAGAAGTGTATGGTGTTTCCTGAAACATCTAAAAAACAAAGCAACAGATCATAGGGCACTTCCACTTATCATCCTATAGCTTAGGGAAATTAAAATCAAAAAGTCACAGCCACCCCAAAGTTTGGTACGGCTCTGTTTACAAGAACCTCGTTTACGGTACAAGTTCAATATAACAGAAAGAAAAAATGGATAAAGAAGTTGTGGTACTTACGTACAATGCAATATCACTCAGCAATGAAATCTGTGTCATCAGGCCCGTAGCAGCATAATGAGTGGATTCATTTACGATGATTCTAAGTGAAATAAGTCACACAGAAAAAGAAACATCATAAGATATCACTACTACACGGAATGTAAACTTGGCTACACAGGAACTGAATTACAAAACAGAACAGGGTCTCAAATGTAGAAAACCAACTTATGCTTGCTTAAGGGGAAAGGTGAGTTGGGGTACTGCATAAAACCAGAGATAGAAATTAGCACAGATACCTTTCCATAAGCCAAATATGTAATAGACAAGTGCTACTCCTTGCTCAACGAAGTGACTCTACACCCCATATTAAACGCCTAAAAATATACCTGACTAGTAAGAATCTTAAAACCTATGGATTGATCCAGGAGCAGGAAGATTGCAGAAGTGTAAGATGCGGAGATCACCTTCCTCCCCACAGATACACCAGAAATACATCTACACGTGGAGCAACTCCTACAGATCACCTACTGAAGGCTGGCAGAAGACCTCAGACCTCCCAAAAGGCAAGAAACGCCCCACGTACCTGGGTAGGGCAAAAGAAAAAAAGAATAAACAGAGACAAAAGGATAGGGATGGCACCTGCACCAGTGGGAGGGAGCTGTGAAGGAGGAAAAGTTTCCACACACTAGGAAGCCCCTTCGCGGGCGGAGACTGCGGGAGGCGGAGGGGGAGGTTTGAACCTGCGTAGGAGTGCACAGCAACGGGTGCGGAGGGCAAATCGGGGAGATTCCCGCACAGAGGATCGGTGCCGACCGGCACTCACCAGCCCGAGAGGCTTGTCTGCTCCCCCGCCGGGGCGGGCGGGGCTGCGAGCTGAGGCTCTGAGGCTCGGGTTTCGGTTTCGGACGGAGCACAGGGAGAGGACTGGGGTTGGCGGCTTGAACATAGCCTGAAGGGGTTAGTGCACCACAGGTAGCCCAGAGGGAGTCCGGGGAAAAGTCTGCACCTGCCGAAGAGGCAAGAGACATTTTCTTCCCTCTTTGTTTCCTGGTGCTTGAGGAGAGGGGTTTAAGAATGCTGCTTAAAGGAACTCCAGAGACGGGCGCGAGCCACGGCTGAAAGCGCGGACCCCAGAGACGGGCGCGAGCCACGGCTGAAAGCGCGGACCCCAGAAACGGGCGTGAGCCGCGGCTGAAAGCGCGGACCTCAGAGACGGGCGTGAGCCGCGGCTGAAAGCGCGGACCCCAGAGACGGGCGCGAGCCGCTGCTGAGGGCGCGGACCCCAGAGACGGGCGCGAGCCGCGGCTGAGGGTGCGGACTCCAGAGACGGGCACAAGCCGCAGCTGGAGGCGCGGACCCCAGAGGCGGGCGGGAGACGTTGGGGCTGCTGCTGCCGCCACCAAGGGGCCTGTGTGCGAGCGCAGGTCGCTCTCCACGCCCCTCTTCCACGGAGCCTGTGCAGCCCGCCACTGCTGGGTTCCCGGGATCCGGGGACGACTTCCCCGGGAGAGCGCACGGCGGGCCTCGGGCTGGTGCAGGGTCACGCCAGACTTTGCCGCCGCAGGCCCGCCCTGCATTCCATGCCCCTCCCTCCCCGCCAGCCTCAGTATGCCAGAACCCCCGAATCAGCGGCTCCTTTAACCCCGTCCTGTCTGAGCAAAAAACAGACGCCCTCCAGCGACCTACACGCAGAGGCAGGGCCAAATCCAAAGCTGAGCCCCTGTGAGCTGTGAGAACAAAGAAGAGAAAGGGAAATCTCTCCCAGCAGCCTCAGAAGCAGCGGATTAAAGCTCCACAATCAACTTGATGTACCCTGCATCTGTGGAATACATGAATAGACAGCCAATCATCCCAAATTAAGGAGGTGGACTTTGGGAGCAAGATCTATGATTTTTTTCCCTATTCCTCTTTTTGTGAATGTGTATGTGTATGCTTCTGTGTGAGATCTTGTCTGTATAGTCTTGCTTCCACCATTTGTCCTAGGGTTCTATCCCTTCATGGTTTTCTCTTAAAATTTTTTTCTTAATAATCAATTTTAATTTTAAGAACGTTATTATACTTTACTTTCGTCCTTTCTTTTTCTTTCTTTCTTTCCTTCCTTCCTTCCCTCCTTTAGACAATGAATCATCCCAAATTGAGGAGGTGGTCTCTGACAGCAAGATTTATGATTTTTCCCCCTTTACCTCTTTTAGTGAGGGTGTATGTGTACGCTTCTGTGTAAGATTTTGTCTGTATAGCTTTGCTTCCAACATTTGTCCTAAGGTTCTATCCGTCCCTTTTTTTTTTTCCTAAATAAGAATTTTTTAATTCAATAACTTTATTATACATTATTTTATTTTTACTGTATCTTCTTTCTTTCTGTTTTTCCTTCTTTCCCTCCTTCCTTCCTTCCTTCCTCCCTCCCTCCCTCCTTTCATTCCTTCTTGCCTTCTTTCTTTCGTTGCTTCTTTCTTTCTTTCTTCCTTCCTTCCTTCCTTCCTTCCCTCCTTCCTTCCCTCCTTTCCTTCTTTCTTTCCTCATACTTCTACTAATTCCCTCTACTTTTTCTCCCTTTTATTCTGAGCCGTGTGGATGAAAGGCTCTTGGTGCTCCAGCCAGGAGTCAGGGCTCTGCCTCTGAGGTAGGAGAGCCAACTTCAGGACACTGGTCCACAAGAGACCTCCCAGCTCCACATAATATCAAATGGCGAAAATCTCCCAGAGACCTCCATCTTAACACCAGCACCCAGCTTCACTCAACGACCAGCAAGCCACAGTGCTGGACAACCTGTGCCAAACAACTAGCAAAACAGGAACACAACCCCACCCATTAGCAGAGAGGCAGTCTAAAATCATAATAAGGACACAGACACCCCAAAACACACCACCAGACGTGAACCTGCCCACTAGAGAGACAAGATCCAGCCTCATCAACCACAACACAGGCATTAGTCCCCTCCACCAGGAAGCCTACACAACCCACTGAACCAACCTTAGCCACTGGAGACAGACATCAAAAACAGGAGGAACTACAAACCTGCAGCCTGCAAAAAGGAGACCCCAAACACAGTAAGATAAGCAAAATGAGAAAACAGAAAAACACACAGCAGATAAAGGAGCAAGATAAAAATGCACCAGACCTAACAAATGAAGAGGAAATAGGCAGTCTACCTGAAAAAGAATTCAGAATAATGATAGTAAGGTTGATCCGAAATCTTGGAGATAGAATGGACAATAGAATGGACAAAATGCAAGAATCAGTTAACAAGGACCTAGAAGAACTAAAGATGAAACAAGCAACGATGAACAACACAATAAATGAAATTAAAAATACTCTAGATGGGATCAATAGCAGAATAACTGAGGCAGAAGAACGGATAAGTGACCTGGAAGATAAAATAGTGGAAATAACTACTGCAGAGCAGAATAAAGAAAAAAGAATGAAAAGAACTGAGGACAGTCTCAGAGACCTCTGGGACAACATTAAACGCACCAACATTCGAATTATAGGGGTTCCAGAAGAAGAAGAGAAAAAGAAAGGGACTGAGAAAATATTTGAAGAGATTATAGTTGAAAACTTCCCTAATATGGGAAAGGAAATAGTTAATCAAGTCCAGGAAGCACAGAGAGTCCCATACAGGATAAATACTAGGAGAAATACGCCAAGACACATATTAATCAAACTGTCAAAAATTAAATACAAAGAAAGCATATTAAAAGCAGCAAGGGAAAAACAACAAATAACACATAAGGGAATCCCCATAAGGTTAACAGCTGATCTCTCAGCAGAAACCCTACAAGCCAGAAGGGAGTGGCAGGACATACTGAAAGTGATGAAGGAGAAAAACCTGCAGCCAAGACTACTCTACCCAGCAAGGATCTCATTCAGATTTGATGGAGAAATTAAAACCTTTACAGACAAGCAAAAGCTGAGAGAGTTCAGCACCACCAAACCAGCTTTACAACAAATGCTAAAGGATCTTCTCTAGGCAAGAAACACAAGAGAAGGAAAAGACCTATAATAACGAACCCAAAACAATTTAGAAAATGGGAATAGGAACATACATATCGATAATTACCTTAAATGTAAATGGACTAAATGCTCCCACCAAAAGACACAGATTAGCTGAATGGATACAAAAACAAGACCCTTATATATGCTGTCTACAAGAGACCCACTTCAGACCTAGAGACACATACAGACTGAAAGTAAGGGGATGGAAAAAGATATTCCATGCAAATGGAAACCAAAAGAAAGCTGGAGTAGCAATTCTCATATCAGACAAAATAGACTTTAAAATAAGGACTATTAAAAGAGACAAAGAAGGACACTACATAATGATCAAGGGATCGATCCAAGAAGAAGATATAACAATTGTAAATATTTATGCACCCAACATAGGAGCACCTCAATACATAAGGCAAATACTAACAGCCATAAAAGGGGAAATCGACAGTAACACATTCATAGTAGGGGACTTAAACACCCCACTTTCACCCATGGACAGATCATCCAAAATGAAAATAAATAAGGAAACACAAGCTTTAAATGATACA
Organism: Orcinus orca; assembly: GCF_937001465.1. Taxonomy (NCBI): domain Eukaryota; kingdom Metazoa; phylum Chordata; class Mammalia; order Artiodactyla; family Delphinidae; genus Orcinus; species Orcinus orca. The sequence goes on from NC_064559.1 coordinate 82,007,423, forward strand.
TTAAACAAGATGGACTTAATTGATATTTATAGGACATTCCATCCAAAAACAACAGAATACACATTTTTCTCAAGTGCTCATGGAACATTCTCCAGGATAGATCATATCTTGGGTCACAAATCAAGCCTTGGTAAATTTAAGAAAATTGAAATTGTATCAAGTATCTTTTCTGACCACAACGCCATGAGACTAGATATCAATTACAGGAAAAGATCTGTAAAAAATACAAACACATGGAGGCTAAACAATACACTACTTAATAATGAAGTGATCACTGAAGAAATCAAAGAGGAAATCAAAAAATACCTAGAAACAAATGACAATGGAGACACAACGACCCAAAACCTGTGGGATGCAGCAAAAGCAGTTCTAAGGGGGAAGTTTATAGCAATACAAGCCCACCTTAAGAAGCAGGAAACATCTAGAATAAACAACCTAACCTTGCACCTCAAGCAATTAGAGAAAGAAGAACAAAAAAAACCCAAAGCTAGCAGAAGGAAAGAAATCATAAAAATCAGATCAGAAATAAATGAAAAAGAAATGAAGGAAACAATAGCAAAGATCAATAAAACTAAAAGCTGGTTCTTTGAGAAGATAAACAAAATTGATAAACCACTAGCCAGACTCATCAAGAAAAAAAGGGAGAAGACTCAAATCAATAGAATTAGAAATGAAAAAGGAGAGGTAACAACTGACACTGCAGAGATAAAAGAGATCATGAGAGATTACTACAAGCAACTCTATGCCAATAAAATGGACAATCTGGAAGAAATGGACAAATTCTTAGAAATGCACAACCTGCCAAGACTGAATCAGGAAGAAATAGAAAATATGAACAGACCAATCACAAGCACTGAAATTGAAACTGTGATTAAAAATCTTCCAACAAAGAAAAGCCCAGGACCAGATGGCTTCACAGGCGAATTCTATCAAACATTTAGAGAAGAGCTAACACCTATCCTTCTCAAACTCTTCCAAAATATAGCAGAGGGAGGAACACTCCCAAACTCCTTCTACGAGGCCACCATCACCTTGATACCAAAACCAGGCAAGGATGTCACAAAGAAAGAAAACTACAGACCAATATCACTGATGAACATAGATGCAAAAATCCTCAACAAAATACTAGCAAACAGAATCCAACAGCACATTAAAAGGATCATACACCATGATCAAGTGGGGTTTATTCCAGGAATGCAAGGATTCTTCAATATACGCAAATCTATCAATGTGATAAACCATATTAACAAATTGAAGGAGAAAAACCATATGATCATCTCAATAGATGCAGAGAAAGCTTTTGACAAAATTCAACACCCATTTATGATAAAAACCCTGCAGAAAGTAGGCATAGAGGGAACTTTCCTCAACATAATAAAGGCCATATACGACAAGCCCACAGCAAACATCATCCTCAATGGGGAAAAACTGAAAGCATTTCCACTAAGATCAGGAACAAGACAAGGGTGCCCACTCTCACCACTCTTATTCAACATAGTTTTGGAAGTTTTAGCCACAGCAATCAGAGAAGAGAAGGAAATAAAAGGAATCCAAATCGGAAAAGAAGAAGTAAAGCTGTCACTGTTTGCAGATGACATGATCCTATACATAGAGAATCCTAAAGATGCTACCAGAAAACTACTAGAGCTAATCAATGAATTTGGTAAAGTGGCAGGATGCAAAATGAATGCACAGAAATCTCTGGCATTCCTATATACTAATGATGAAAAATCTGAAAGTGAAATCAAGAAAACACTCCCATTTACCATTGCAACAAAAAGAATAAAATATCTAGGAATAAACCTACCTAAGGAGACAAAAGACCTGTATGCAGAAAATTATAAGACACTGATGAAAGAAATTAAAGATGATACAAATAGATGGAGACATATACCATGTTCTTGGATTGGAAGAATCAACATTGTGAAAATGACTCTACTACCCAAAGCAATCTATAGATTCAATGCAATCCCTATCAAACTACCACTGGCATTTTTCACAGAACTAGAACAAAAAATTTCGCAATTTGTATGGAAACACAAAAGACCCCAAATAGCCAAAGCAATCTTGAGAACAAAAAAAGGAACTGGAGGAATCAGGCTCCCTGACTTCAGACTATACTACAAAGCTACAGTTATCAAGACGGTATGGTACTGGCACAAAAACAGAAAGATAGATCAATGGAACAGGATAGAAAGCCCAGAGATAAACCCATGCACATATGGACACCTTATCTTTGATAAAGGTGGCAGGAATGTACAGTGGAGAAAGGACAGCCTCTTCAATAAGTGGTGCTGGGAAAACTGGACAGGTACATGTAAAAGTATGAGATTAGATCACTCCCTAACACCATACACAAAAATAAGCTCAAAATGGATTCAAGACCTAAATATAAGGCCAGAAACTATCAAACTCTTAGAGGAAAACATAGGCAGAACACTCTATGACATAAATCACAGCAAGATTCTTCCTGACCCACCTCCTAGAGTAATGGAAATAAAAACAGAAATAAACAAATGGGACCTAATGAAACTTCAAAGCTTTTGCACAGCAAAGGAAACCATAAACAAGACCAAAAGACAACCCTCAGAATGGGAGAAAATATTTGCAAATGAAGCAACCGACAAAGGATTAATCTCCAAAATTTACAAGCAGCTCATGCAGCTCAATAACAAAAAAACAAACAACCCAATCCAAAAATGGGCAGAAGACCTAAATAGACATTTCTCCAAAGAAGATATACAGTCTGCCAACAAACACATGAAAGAATGCTCAATATCATTAATCATTAGAGAAATGCAAATCAAAACTACAATGAGATATCATCTCACACCAGTCAGAATGGCCATCATCAAAAAATCTAGAAACAATGAATGCTGGAGAGGGTGTGGAGAAAAGGGAACCCTCTTGCACTGCTGGTGGGAATGTGAATTGGTTCAGCCACTATGGAGAACAGTATGGAGGTTCCTTAAAAAACTACAAATAGAACTACCATATGACCCAGCAATCCCACTACTGGGCATATACCCTGAGAAAACCGAAATTCAAAAAGAGTCATGTACCAAAATGTTCATTGCAGCTCTATTTACAATAGCCCGGAGATGGAAACAACCTAAGTGCCCATCATCGGATGAATGGATAAAGAAGATGTGGCACCTATATACAATGGAATATTACTCAGCCATAAAAAGAAATGAAATTGAGCTATTTGTAATGAGGTGGATAGACCTAGAGTCTGTCATACACAGTGAAGTAAGTCAGAAAGAAAACGACAAATACCGTATGCTAACACATATATATGGAATTTAAGGGAAAAAATGTCATGAAGAACCTAGGGGTAAGGCAGGAATAAAGACGCAGACCTCCCAGAGAACGGACTTCAAGTTATGGGGAGGGGGAAGGGTGAGCTGTGACGGGGCGAGAGAGAGTCATGGACATATACACACTAACAAACGTAGTAAGGTAGATAGCTAGTGGGAAGCAGCCGCATGGCAGAGGGATATTGGCTTGGTGCTTTCTGACAGCCTGGAGGGGTGGGATAGGGAGTGTGGGAGGGAGGGAGACACAAGAGGGAAGAGATATGGGAACATATGTATATGTATAACTGATTCACTTTGTTATAAAGCAGAAACTAACACATCATTGTAAAGCAATTATACCCCAATAAAGATGTTAAAAAAAACAAACCTATGGATTTATATGTCTCCGAAAGAGAATCAAGCGTGTGTACAGCGGCATAAACGCAGCAGTCATAGGACTGGAGAGGTTCGGTGAGCAAATGTAGACCCTTTGAAGTCATATTGCATGGTACCATTCCATGGGTTTCAACTCTCCAGGTTTAAGGGATTCTTCCTTCAGCTAAAACATGCATGTGGAACACAGAGTATGATCCACCGTGTGATCGGGAAACGTGTTCAAATGTGTCTCAGTTTTCGTCCCCTGGTACTCGGGTGCAACATTCCAGACGCTTTACTAACACTCTCCCCACTTGGAGAGTCAGTGCCTTTAACCTCCTGTTTGGCCCAGTTTGCAATTTCTGCGGAAAATGAACAGGAATAGGGAGAACCAATGAGAGACTAGCTGGAGGTGTCTGGACGGGCAAATTTAACTCTCATTTCCCACCAGGAAGAGGAATTAACCAAAGGCTCAGCGTGCCGTGCCGGAACCACACTAGGGCCTGAAGCAATCCTGCAGTGTTGCGGCCTGCTCACAAGAAAGCGAGTTGAAGAAAGGAGCTCAGGGACACTGTAATTCACAAACCTGCAGAGTTATAAATGACAGCTATCGTCCAAAAATATATTGAAGTAAGGCTGCCAAGAGGACTTGAAAGCGGAGCAGAATTGCAGGAAACCGATTTCAGGAGGTAGACTGGAATTGCATATAAAGCATAGGAAAAGAGGCAGAACGTCCACAATGATGCACTTGGCCAAAAAGGGCGTATGCGTTTTTTCCTGAATATATTCAGGAAAAAAAGCATACGCCCTTTTTGGCCAACCAAGCAAGCTTGCAAAGGATATCTGCACTAAAATGAAGTCTCACTTCCCCCCGGTCAAAAGGGCCATCTGAAAAAAGTGTAAAATCCAGAAAGGCAGGACAGGCCATGGAGAACTGGGAGCCTTGTTATGCTGATGGGCGGGATGTAAATTGCCAACAGCCACTCTGGAGAAGTGTATGGTGTTTCATGAAACATCTAAAAAACAAAGCAACAGAGCCTAGGGCACTTCCACTTATGGTCCTATAGCTTAGGGAAATTAAAATCAAAAAGACACAGCCACCCCAAAGTTAGAGACGGCTCTGTTTACAAGAACCTCGTTTACAGTACAAGTTCAATATCGCAGAAAGCGAAAAATGGATAAAGAAGTTGTGGTACTTACGTACAATGCAATATCACTCAGCAATGAAATCTATGTCATCAGGCCCGTAGTAGCATAATGAGTGGATTCAGGTACGATGATTCTAAGTGAAATAAGTCACACAGAAAAAGAAACATCATAAGATATCACTAAAGCACGGAATGTAAACTTGGCTACACAGGAACTGAATTACAAAACAGAACAGGGTCTCAAATGTAGAAAACCAACTTATGCTTGCTTAAGGGGAAAGGTGAGTTGGGGTGTTGCATAAAACCAGAGATTGAAATTAGCACAGATACCATTCCATAAGCCAAATATGTAATAGACAAGAGCTACTCCTTGCTCAACGAAGTGGACTCAACACCACATATTAAACACCTAAGAATATACCTGACTAGTAAGAATCTTAAAACCTATGGATTTATATGTTTCTGAAAGAGAATCAAGCGTGTGTACAGTGGCATAAACGCAGCAGTGATAGGATTGGTGAGGTTCGGTGAGCAAATGCAGACCCTTTGAAGTCATATTGCATGGTACCCATTCCATGGGTCTCAACTCTCTAGGTTTAAGGGATTCTTCCTTCAGCTAAAACATGCATGTGGAACCCAGAGTATGATCCACCGCGTGATCGGGAAACGTGTTCAAATGTGTCTCAGTATTCGTCCCCTGGTACTCGGGTGCAACATTCCAGACGCTTTACTAACACTCTCCCCACTTGGAGAGTCAGTGCCTTTAACCTCCTGTTTGGCCCAGTTTGCAATTTCTCTTGAAGATGAACATGAATAGGGAGAACCAATGAGAGACTAGCTGGAGGTGTCTGGACGGACAAATTTAACTCTCATTTCCCACCAGGAAGAGGAAATAACTAAAGGCTCAGCGAGCCATGCCAGAACCACACTAGGGCCTGTAGCAATCCTGCGGTGTTGCGGAGAGCTCACAAGAAAGCAAGTTGAAGAACGGAGCTCAGGGGCACTGTCATTCACAACCTGCAGAGTTATAAATGACAGCTATCGTCCAAAAATATATTGAAGTAAGGCTGCCAAGAGGAGTTGAAAGCGGGGCAGAATTGCAGGAAACCGATTTCAGAAGGTACACGGGAGTCGCTCTTAAAGCATAGGAAAAGAGACAGAACTTGGAAAATAATGCACTTGGCAAAAAAGGGCTTATGTGTTTTATCCAGAGCTCTCATAACCGAGGGGAGGAGATTCCCAGCAGGCTCCAACTGCCACCTGAGGGCTCACGTTGCCAAGGCCACGTGAGCGAGCCAGGCAGGAGTTACCTCACAGCAGAGGTCCCACCTCACAGACGGGTGAGAAACCCAGCCAACATCAGACTCTCACCAGAGGCCCCACATCACCAAGGGGATGGGAACCAGGCAGGAGTGTCTTCACACCAGTGGGGCCACATCATCGAAAGGTGAGGTACTCAGCACATGTGTCCTCAAACCAGAGGACCCACATCACCAAGGGACTCGGAGTGAGGCAGGCAGGAGTAGCCTCACAACACTGGGCCCATAGAATAAAAAAGTGAGGAATCCAGCAGTTGGAACCTCCCAGCAGGCGGCCAAGAGCACCGAGGCTATGGGATCCAGGCCACAGTGAACTCACAGAAGAGGGCCCATGTCATGAAACTGAGCAACCCAGCCATTGGGACCTCAGAGCAGGAGGCCCACATCCCCATGGGGATGGAAATCTGGTAGGAGTGTCCTCGCACCACTGAGAACGTATCAGAAAATTTTGGGAGACCAGCAGTTAGGGCCTGACGCCAGAGGACCCTCATCACCAAGGGAAGGAGGCTCCCAGCAGGCTCCAACTGCCACCAGAGGGCTGACGTCGCCAAGGTGATGTGTGCCAACCAAGCACGAATGTCCTCACAGCAGAGGGCCCACCTCAGAGAAGTGTGACGAACCCAGTCAGGATCAGACTTGCACCAGAGGGCCCACATCACCAAATGGATTGGAACCAGGCAGGAGTGTCCTCACATGAGTAGGGCCACATTATCTAAAGGTGAGGAACCCAGAACATGTGGCTTCAAACCATAGGACACCCATCACCAAGGGGCTGGGAGTGAGGCAGGCAGGAGGAGCCTCACAACAGAGGGCCCAAAAATAAGAAAGGTGAGGAATCCAGCAGTTGGAACCTCCCAGCAGGCGGCCCAGAGCACAGAGGCTAGGGGATCCAGGCCAGAGTGAACTAACACCAGACAGCCCACATCATGAAACTGTGAGCAACCCAGACGTTGGGACCTCAGAGCAGAAGGCCCACATCCCAATGGGGATGTGAACCTGGCTGGAGTGTCCTCGCACCACTGGGCGCACATCACAAAATGTGGGGAGCCCAGCAGTTAGGGCCTGACGCCAGAGGGCCCTCATCACTGAGGGGAGGAGGCTCCCAGCAGGCTCCAAGTGCCACCAGAGGGCTCATGTCCACAAGGCGAGGTGAGCAAACCAGGCAGGAGTGACCTCACAGCAGAGGGCACACCTCACAGATGGGTGAGGAACCCAGCCAGGATCAGACTCTCAACAGAGGGCCCACATCACCAAGGGTATGTGAACCAGGCAGGAGTCTCCTAAGACCATTGGTCCCACATCATTGAAAGGTGAGGAACCCAGCACATGTGGCCTCAAACCAGACGACACACATCACGAAGGGGCTGGGAGTGAGGCAGGCAGGAGGATCCTCACAACAGAGGGCCCAAAAAATTAAAAAAGTGAGGAATCCAGCAGTTAGAACCTCCCAGCAGGTGGCCAAGATCACAAAGGCTATGGGATCCAGGCCTCTGTGAACTAACACCAGAGAGCCCACATCATGACAATGTGAACAACCCAGCCGTTGGGACCTCAGAGCAGAAGGCCCACATCCCCATGGAGATGGGATCTTAAGAGGAGTGCCCAAGCATCATTGGGCTCACTAAGAAAAGTTGGTGAGCCCAGCAGTTAGGGCCTGACGCAAGAGGGCCCTCATCACTGGGGGTAGGAGATTCCCAGCACGCTCCAACTGCCACCAGAGGGCTGACTTCACCAAGGCAATGTGTGCCAGCCATGCAGGAATGACCTATCAACAGAGGGTCTCCCTCACAGAAGGGTGAGGAACACAGCCAGGAACAGACTCTCACCAGGGGGTCCACATAACCACGTGGATGAGAACCAGGCAGGAGTGTCCTCACACTAGTGGGGCCACATCATCGAAAGGTGAGGAACCCAGCAAAGGTGGCCAAGTTGGCCACAAACCAGAGTACCCACAGCACCAAGGGGTTGAGAGTGAGGTAGGTGTGTGCACGGGCATATTTAACACTCATTTCCCAACAGGAAGAGGAATTAACCAAAGGCTCAGTGTGCCCTGCCAGAAGCAGATTAGGGCCTGAAGCAGTCTTGCGGGTTTGCGGCCAGCTCACAAGAAAGCGAGTTGAAGAAAGGAGCTCAGAGGCCCTGTAATTCACAAACCTGCAGAGTTATAAATGACAGATAATGTCCAAAAATATATTGAAGTAAGGCTGCGAAGAGGACTTGAAAGCGGGGCAGAATTTCAGGAAACCAATTTCAGGAGGTAGACTGGATTTGCATTTAAAGCATAGAAAAGAGGCAGAACATCGACAATGATGCACTTGGCAAAAAAGGGCGTATGAGTTTGTTCCTGAATATATTCAGGAAAAAACACATACACCCTTTTTGGCCAACCAAGCAAGCTTGCAATGGAAATCCGAACTACTATGAAGTGTCACTTCCCCCCGGTCTAAAGGGCCATCTGAAAAAAGTGTAAAATCCAGAAAGGCAAGATAGGCCATGGGGAAAAAGGAGCCTTGTTATGTTGATGGGCGGGATGTAAATTGCCAACAGCCACTCTGGAGAAGTGTATGGTGTTTCCTGATACATCTGAAAAACAAAGCAGCAGAGTCTAGGGCATTTCCACTTATGGTCCTATAGCTTAGGGAAATTAAAATCAAAAAGACACAGCCACACCAAAATTTGGGACGGCTCTGTTTACAGGAACCTCTTCTACGGTACAAGTTAAATATCCCAGAGAACAAATAATTGATAAAGAAGTTGCGGTACTTACGTACAACAGAATACCACTCAGCAATGAAATCTGTGTCACCAGGCCTGTACCAGCATAATGAGTGGATTGAGGCACAATGATTCTAAGTGAAATAAGTCACACAGAAAAAGAAACATCATAAGGTATCACTAATGCACGGAATGTAAACTTGGCTACACATGAACTGAATTACAAAACAGAACAGGGTCTCAAGTTTAGAAAACCAACTTATGCTTGCTTAAGGGGAAAGGTGAGTTGGGGTGCTGCATAAAACCAGAGTTTGAAATTAGCACAGATACCGTTCCATAAGCCAAATATGTAATAGACAAGACCTACCCCTTGCTCAACGAAATGGACTCAACAATGAGGTATCACCTCACACCTGTTAGAATGGGCATCATCTGAAAATCTACAAACAACAAATGCTGGAAAGGGTGTGGAGAAAAGGAAGCCTCTTCCACTATTGTTGGGAATATAAATTGATACAGTCACTATGGAGAACAATATGGAGTTTCTTAAGAAACTAATAATAGAATTACCATATGATACAGCAATCCCAGTACTGGACATATACCCAGACAGAACCAAAAATCAAAAAGAGACATTCACCGCAATGTTCATTGCATCACTATTTACAATATCGAGGTAATGGAAGCAACCTAAATGCCCACAGACAGACGAATGCATAAAGATGTGGTACATATATAAAATGGAATATTACTAAGCCATGAAAGGAATGAAATTGGGTCATTTGTAGAGACGTCGATGGATCTAGAGACTGTCATACAGAGTGAAGTAAGTCAGAAAGAGAAAAACAAATCTTGTATATTCATGCATATATGTGGAACCTAGAAAAACTGTACAGATTAACCGTTTTGCAAGGCATAAATAGAGCAACAGATGTAGACAACAAACGTATGGACAACAAGGGGGGAAAGCTCTTGGGGGGGTGGTGGTGGGAGGAGTTGAGAGATTGGGATTGGCATGTAAACATTTATATGTATAAAATAGATAACCAATAAGAACCTGCTGTATAAAAATATAAAATAAAATTCAAAATTAAAAAGAAATAAAATTTAAAAATAAAACAGAAAAAACAATTATTCCCTTCACATACATGTATTTATATGAATAAATTAGTTCCATGCTTATATCTGTAAATACAAAAAAGAGGAATAAAATCTACCTTGAACCAAAAATGAAAAAGAGAAAAAAAAAAACAGAACCCACCAGTTACACAGAGGAAAACCGTATCAGGGCACTTGCTCCAGTTGTAAACAATTCTGAAGTTGGTCAGTGGTGGGGAATCATCTCCCATTCAGCCAGCAGCCCCCACACAACAAGCGTCCTCATTGCAAAGCTGGGGCACCATGCCGAGGCATCTGTGAGTAAACGTGAGCTGAGCCCCAGGCCAGTTGCTGCTGAACTGTTCCCACCCTTCCCAGGTAAAACACCTGAATATATACAAGGACTTGAAAGCCTAGAGGAAGGGCCATGGAGCCACACGAGTGACAGCATGCCAGCTTACTTGGTGCCTGCAGGCCAGCCAGGATGGTCCTGGCCCTGGGTGCTCTTCTGGAAGATTTCCATTTCCCTGCCTGAGATACCCGTCCTGTCCCTGCCCCCACTGCTTTTTTCCTTCCTCACCTCTGCCCAGGGAGAAATTCCAGCAGCAGGTATGGGTGACACATCCTCTTCTTTAGCAGGTGGCAGCCTGGCAACTGCTGCAGAAAGTCCAGCAGAGCCCCACTCACACTGGGCCACACACAAAGCTGTGGCCTCTCACTCCCTCCCACCAGCCCAGCCCCGAGACTGCTGACAGGGCAGAGAAAAAGGCGTCAGGCACAGCTGCAGGGGCTCTTGCTGCCTGGAGTGGTATTTATATTGATCTCAACCCAGGCACACCTGGGGAGGGCTGGCCGGCACGGTAAGGCTGCCCAGGTCAGCCAATCATCACCCCTCAGGGGCTCACAGTTGCAGAAAAGGGAACTTGCTGAACCGGCCAGGTCCAAGGAACAGGTGTGGGCTCCTGAGAGTCAGGATAGACAAGGGGCTGCAGCTTTGGCTTGTTTTCTAATCATTTTATCTGGCCCATGAGTGGGAGACAACTTCAAGAAAACCCTCTCCTAATGAGAGGAACCCAGGAGTCAGGGAGAGGAGGGGTGGGTGGTGGTTGGAGACAGAGGCCTGGTGCTCTGGGTGCAGTGGAAGTCTCTGGAAGACCAGGTGGAGGGAGGCCGCACAGAGTGATGCCCAGGGTCACAGACCTGTTGCAGCTGCTGTTTGTTAGTTCAAGTCCTGCTCTGAGGTGCTCTGTGTCAGCTCTGAGTGACAGGTGAGCTGGGGGTGCTCTTCAATGAGGGCTATGTGCACGGTTCCTGTGTGCCCAGCCCTGCCACGGTACCTGCAAGGGTAGCTCTGTATCCTGGGAGGGGCCTGACCACGAGAGCCCCGTGGGCTGGGTTGGGGGTGGGGTACCTGCCCAGGAGAGCTCCATATCCTGGGATTGGCCTGACCACGAGAGCCCCATGGGCTGCTGGGGACCTGGTAAATGATGTCAGGACAGTCAGTGAAGCCACCGAGGATATACCTCCAGGTGCTCCTGATTCCTACACCCTGCTGGTCATTCTACCAATCACCAGGACATGGTATTCTGTATTAGTCTTCAATGATGCCTTCTTTTGTATTCCATTAGTCCCAGAGTCACAAGAAATTTTGGCTTGTGAGTGGCAGGACTCAACATACAACTAAAACAATACTTCCGGGCCGTCTTGCCCCAAGGGTGCAAAAATTCACACACCATCTTTGGGGAAAGCTTAGCTAAAGACCGAAAAGTTCTACCTCTGGAAAAGGAAACCCTCCTTCAATATGCAGATGACATTCTGATCGCCAGCCCTACTAAGGAGGCCTCTGAACTACCAAGCCAATAAAGGATAGAAGTTGTCCAAGAAAAAGCTCAAATATCACAGACTGCGGTGACCTGCCTGGGCTTCATTCTCACACAAGGTCAGATAAGCCCATCCCAGGAAAGGGAAGAAACCATTTGCAGCCTTACCCCTTTCTAAAACTAGAAGACAGCTTAGGGGTTCCTGGGGAGGCCAGGTTTTGCTGCTTCTGGATCCCTAACTACAGTCTACTAGCTGGGCCTCTATATGAAACACTGAAAGGAAAAGATGATGATCCTTTTGAACAGAATCCAGAAGTGGCCTTTCAAGAATGGAAAGAGCAGTCAATTCAGACCCTTGCCCTGGAACTCCCTAATTGAGCTAAACCCTTTGACCTTTACATTCCCGGTGAAAGGTGAATCGCCATTGGAGAATTAGTGCAAAAACTGGGACCACTTGAAATGGAACAACGCAAGAATGCCATCCAGGTAGGATAAACTACAGTCACCAAGGGGCTTGGCCCACTGCCACATCTGGCCAAGATACTGGTGGTATCTAAAAACCTGGAAATCAGCAGCCCAAAAGGCCACCTCCCTCCTAAGGGAAAAGGACCCCACGTGGTGATTCTAATCACCAACTATGCCCTGAATTTGCAGGGTTCTCTCCGTGTGCACACCGACCTCGAGTGAGGAGGCCCTCCAACTCCAACATCCAGAGACATAACCGGGGGCAACAGGGCACCATGACGACTCGTGTGAACATCACTTGACCTGGAGTTTCTCTCATAAAACAACAATAGTGTGTCCCGAAGGAGTAGACTACTGCTTGCAGGACTTACTGCACCCGGAGGGGAGCTAATAATCTTGGCGGGGGAACCATATATCACACTGTCACCATAGAAAAGCCTACAGACACCGTGATGATGGTGGCCAATAAGACCGGCTGGACTCCTGTTTACTTCAAAAGGCTGTTGACTCAGTGGCCATCATGGTCCTTGATCACCACTGACCCTGGACTGTCTGGGAGTTGAGCGGGCAGGGCTCTGACACCTGGTGCTGTTTTTACATTAATTCAGGGGCCTAATTGAAGAAAGAGCAGACTACTGGTCAGAGCATCTAGGCTGGCAGAAACGGTCAGCCTAAGGTGGCCGAACAAATGTGGGGCGGGATGAAATCGGCCCCCACAGTGTCTCTGCACATCTCTTTCCTGGACCCTTAAAGGTCATTAGAATCTATAACACTTCCAATGCTGGTGCTCAGGCGGACGAGCAGGGAGGCAGGGGTCCTGGGGCCAATCAACGTCACCTGGAGGCTGCTGGGGAGAAGTTCTGACCCTCGTCCCCTGGTATGAGGGCTCCCAACTCAGCACTCAGCCGTTACAGAAGAAGGGTCTGCACCCTCAGCACTCCAAGAATGAGGAACGGGACAAAAGGCAGAGGAGGGGTTTGTCCCCAGCAAAGCCCATTAAAAATCCCTGGGAGATAAAAATAGAATCTGGGCAATAAAGTCAAGTCTGACCTTTTTTATCCTTTGTGCTTTGTCTAATTTCACGTGCTCCTAGGGTCCCGCATGCAGAGGTTCCACACCCGGCACTTCAGACCAGATTTCCTAGTGCAGAATGGCTGGGTCGACACCTCAGCTCCTGGGGCCCAGTGCAGACTCCGAGATATAGAGCCTGAGCTGCAGCCAACCCGGCCCTCGAGAGCTCCGCCCCCTCCCTCCCACTGACTCTGACAGGATCTCTACACAGCAGCCCAGCCCACAGCCCACGGGGTAGTGCATGCTCTCACCTCTCCATTCTCTGATCAAAATATAAAGTTTCCTTTGCTTGGGAACCAAACTCAGTCTCGATCTGTTGGCCCCAATGACACTGGGCAGGGGGACCCTTGTTGGGGTCCACTCTGGAGGATCAGTAACAGAAATTGAGACTATTGTAACTTCAATGAACAGATGTGTGAGCCAAACTGTAGTTAACATAGAACAGTGTATAAGGCTCGGGTAAAATAAGATGTTTCTAACACTTCCATTTGATATTTCCATCACTTTATTATAAGCAAGTTCAGTGAAAAGGTTTGTCTTATTTGTCAGGTCAATATTAGAGAAATGAAGTGATTTCTTTCCAAGGATGTACATCTAATAATCTTGGTTAAAGCTTCAATCTTGTTTTAAATGCTTTTCCATTGAAAATGATACCTCTCTTTCAGCTCCCCCATTTCTGAGAATTATAAAATCTTATAATTTATTATTACCAAAGGGGAAAGGTGGGAGGAGGGATAAATTAACAGTTTGGGATTAACACATACACACTGCTATGTATAAAATAGATCATCAACAAGGAACTACTGGATAGCACAGGGAACTACACTCAACATTTTGCAATAACCTATAAGGGGAAATAATCGGAAAAAGAATAGATATTTTTATTGACATCATCTATCAATGACAGTTAAAGTGTAACCTAAGGGAAGCTGGTGGTGAGTGCTTCTGACCCTGAAGACTTCAATCATCTAAAGTTTGGACTCTGCCTACTTCCCAAGGCCCTTAATGAACATATGTGTAGCCGTAGCTTAAAAAATTCCCCAGTTTGGGTTTGGGGGAGACACTGATTTTGAAAAAGCCCTGGTGTTCTCCTTACATGAATGGGACTCTTCCTACTGCTAAAACATGTCTGTCACACCCAGAGGATGGTATACCGTCTGATCGGGAAGAGTTTGGAAAAGGCATCTCATCTCCTCATCTCCTGGTGCTCGGGTTCACCCCTCCAGCATCTTTACTAACAGTCTCCCCACTTGGAGATGTCAGCACTGTCAACATCTTGTTGCGTACAGTTTGGAATTTGTCCAGAGGATGAAGCGGAAGGATGAGGAACAATGAGAGACAAGTCCTAGGTGTTCAGACAGGCACATGTCACTCTAATTTCCAATCAGGAAGACGAATTGACCAAAGGCTAGGGTTGCCCATGGAAACAGTATAGGGCTTGAGGAAATCCCACTGCTTTGTGGCCAGTTCCCATAAACACAAGTTGAACAATGGAACTCAGGGGCAGTAAAATTCACAAAACTGCAGAGTTGAAAATATCTATCACTGAAAAATGTCTTGAGGAAAGTCAGAGAAAATGATTGGTATGCAAGGGAGAATGGCAGGAAAGGAATTTGAGGAGGTAGAAAGGACTCGCCATTAAGCACAAGAAAAGGGGCTGAACATTGCCAACATTGCAGTTGGCCAAAAAGGCTGTATGCGTTTTTTTCTGTATATATTCAAGAAAAGGGCATACACTTTTTTAGCCAACCAAACAGGTGGGCACTGGAAATCAATACTACAAAAGATATCACTTCACATCAGTCAGAAGAGCCATCCTCATAAAGTGTAAACACCAGAAATGCAGGACAGGGCAAGGAGAAGAGGGAGCCCTGTGAGGCTTATAGTGGAAATGTATATTGCCAACGGCCATTCTGGAGAAGTGTATTGTGTTTACTAAAGCATCTAAAAAATGAGCTACAGAGCATAGGGCACTTGCACTCATGGGCGTATATCTTGGGAAAAACAAAAATCGAGAGGACACAGGCACCCCAATGTTTACTGCCTCTCTGTTTAAAAGATCCTCGACTAGGATATAACTTAAATGTCTCTGGAGGGAAAAAATGGATAGAGATGTGGTACTTATGTAGAGTGGAATATTACTCAGCCTGGAAATCAATGAAATATGGCCAGTTGTAACAACTCCGGAGGAGTTACGTATGATCATTCTAAGTGACATAATTCAAAAAGAAAAAGACACATATCATAAGATATCACTTAAAGGTGGAATCCAAAATGGCTACACATGAAATAAATTACAAAACAAAAACATAGTCAAATATGTAGAAAACACGCGTAAGGCTGCTAAACGGGAAAGGTGGGGAGGGGTGAGGCATCATCCAGGAGGTTGAAATTAGCAAAGATACCATTCCAAATACCAAACTGATAATCAACAAGGCCTACACGGTAGCTAAAAGAACTGCACTCAGCACACTCAAGTCACCGGAAAAGAATATCTATGACTGGTAAGAATCTGAAAAAGAATTTATTGATGTCTCTCTGTACGTGAATCAAGTGGATGTACAGCAGCAAGAAACAGAGCTTTGAAAATCAGCTGTAACCAATATAGTAATAAATTGAAAAAAATAAACGACAGAGAGACAGGGAAAACCTCTTACAACTTTTCCTCAGGGACGGTGATGCAACATGGATTGAACACATCTAGACCCACAGCAGGATGAGACATAAGGCTGGAAACTGTTCGCGCTAAGAGAAATGTGAGGTTGGGTGAGGAAATGCACACCCTTTAAAGTAATACTACCTGGTACCCATTCAATGGGTCCCAAATCTGCAGGTTCAAGGAATCTTCCTACAGCTAAAACATGCATGGAAAACCCAGAGGACTGTACACCATGTGATCAGGAGATGTGTCTAAAATGCACCTCATTTATCCTCTCCTGGTGCTCCTGTTCATCATTCCAGCCACGTTACTTAGAATCTCCCCACTTAGAGAATCAGCACATTTAAACTTCTGTTTCACACATTTTGCAAATTGTGAGGAGGATGAACGGGAAGAGGGGGAACCAATGAGAGAATAGTTGTAGGGGTTTGGACGGGCACATGTCACTCTAATTTCCCATTAAGAATAAGAATTAAAAAAAGGCTCAGCCCGCCTCGCCAGAGCCAAAATAGGGCCTGAAGCAATCCTGCGGCTTTGAGGCCAGCTCACAAAAGAGCAACTTAAAAAATGGAGCTCAGGGTCACTGCAATTCACAAACCTGCAGAGTTATAAATGAAAACTAATGTCCAAAAATATGTTGAGGTAAGGCAAAGAAGAGGATCTGAATGCAAGCCAGAATTGCAAGAAACAGATTTCAAGAGATAGATTGGACTCGTCTTTAAAGCACATGTAAAGCGGCAGAATTTTGACAATGATGCAGTTGGCCCAAAAGGGAGTATGCATTTTTTCCTGAATATATCCAGGAAAAAACGCATACGCACTTTATGGGCAACAAAGCAAGCAAGCAATGCAAATGTGCACAACAAAGAAGTCTCATTTCCCACCGGTCAAAGGGGCCATCCGAAAAAATTGTAAAAACCAGAAATGCAGGACAGGCCATGGAGAACAGGGAGCCTTTATACGCTGATGGACAGTGTGTGAACTGCCGAGAGCCACTCTGGAGAAGTGTATGGTGGTTCCTAAATCATCTAAAAAACAGAGCTACAGAGCATAGGGCACTTCCAATCATGGAAGTATATCTAGGGAAGTCTAAAAATCAACAAGACACAAGCACACCACAGTTTAGGGCTACTCTGTTTACAAGAACCTCAACTTCAGTACACCTTAAATATCCCAGGAAAGAGAACAATGGATAAAGAAAATGTGGTACTTATGTACAATGGAATATCTCTTCACCATGAAATCAATGTAATAAGGCTAGTAGAAGGATAAAGAGTGGATTTAGGTCCGATAATACTACTTGAAATAAGTCAAACAGAAAAAGAAACATATCATAAGATATCACTTATAGAGGGAGGATAAATATGGCTGCACAAAAAATGAATTATAAAACAGAACAGTGTATCACATTTAGAAAACACGCTTATGTCAGCATAAGGGGAAAGGAGAGGTGGGGTGATGCATAAAACCAGAGTTTGAAATTAGCACAGATACCATTCAATAAACCAAATAGGTATTAGACAAGATCTACACCTTGCTCAATGAACTGGCCTCAACACACCCTATACACTGCAGAGAAATATATCTGAGTAATAAGAATCTTAAAACCCATGTATTGATATATCTCCATAAGGGAATCAAGTGTGCACAGAACGACACAAACACAGCAGTGAAAATGAGCTAAACCCCATTATACAAATAAATTTTAAAACCAAAAACAGAAACAATGAAAGAGAGAAAAATTCTTACAAAATTCGCTCAGGGGCTGTGATGTAACCTGGAATGACCACATATAAACCCACAGCTGGATAAGACATAAGGCTGGACACTTGGGGCTGAGAGGATTGGTGAGCTTTGGTGATCAACTGCCGAAAGTTTAATGCAATACTTCATGCTACTCATTCCAAGGGTCCCAACACTCCAGGTTGAAGGGAATCTTCCTACAGCTAAACCATGCATGGGAAATTCAGCGGATGGTATACCATATGATCAGGAAAGGTTTCTAAAACGCACCTCATTTTCATCTCCTGGGGCTCCGGATCAAAATTCCAGCCACTTTACTAACAACATCTCCACATGGAGAGTCAATGCCTTTAAGTTCCGGTATCGCACAGTCTGCACTTACTGCGGAGGATGAATGGGAATAGAGGGAACCAGTGAGAAAATAGCTGTAGTGGTTTCAATGGGAACATGTCACTCTAATTTCACATCAGGAAGAAGAATTAACCAAAGGCAGAGCAAGGCGCCACAGAAGAAGAATAGGGCCTGAAGAAATCCTGTGGATATGAGGCAAGATCACAAAAATAAGAGCTGAAAAATGGAGCTAAAAGCCACTGCAATTCAAAAACGTGCAGAGTTATAAAGGCCAACAATTTTCCAAAAGTATATTGAGGTAAGGCTATGAAGAGGCACTGAGAGCAAGGCAGAATTGCAGGAAACCGATTTCAGGAGGTAGACTGGAATTGCATTGAAAACATATGAAAAGACTCAGAACGTCGACAATGATGCACTTGGCCAAAAAGGGCGTATGCGTTTTTTCCTGAATATATTCAGGAAGAAACGCATACGCCCTTTCTGGCCAACCAAGCAAGCTTGCAAAGGAAATCTGCACTACAATGAAGTCTCACTTCCCCCCGGTCAAAGGGCCATCTGAAAAAAGTGTAAAATCCAGAAAGGCAGGACAGGCCATGGATACCTGGGAGCCTTGTTATGCTGATGGGCGGGATGTAAATTGCCAACAGCCACTCTGGAGAAGTGTATGGTGTTTCCTGAAACATCCAAAAAACAAAGCCACAGAGCCTAGGTCACTTCCACTTATGGTCCTATAACTTACGGAAATTAAAATCAAAAAGACACAGCCACCCCAAAGTTTGGGATGGCTCTGTTTACAAGAACATCGTTTACGGTACAAGTTCAATATTGCTGAAAGCGAAAAATGGATAAAGAAGTTGTGGTATATATGTACAATGCAATATCACTCAGCAATGAAATCTATGTCATCAAGCCCGTAGCAGCATAATGAGTGGATTCAGGTACGATGATTCTAAGTGAAATAAGTCACACAGAAAAAGAAACATCATAAGATATCACTACTATACGGAATGTAAACTTGGCTACACAGGAACTGAATTACAAAACACAACAGGGTCTCAAAAGTAGAAAACCAACTTATGATTTCTTAAGGGGAAAGGTGAGTTGGCATGCTGCATAAAACCAGAGATGGAAATTAGCACAGATACCATTCCATAAGCCAAATATGTAATAGACAAGAGCTATTCCTTGCTCAACGAAGTGGACTCAACACCCCATATTAAAAGCCTAAGAATATACCTGACTAGTAAGAATCTTAAAACCTATGGATTTATATGTCTCTGAAAGAGAATCAAGCATGTGTACAGCGGCATAAACTCAGCAGTGATAGGACTGGTGAGGTTCGGTGAGCAAATGCAGACCATTTGAAGTCATATTGCATGGTACCCATTCCAAGGGTCTCAGCTCTGCAGGTTTAAGGGATTCTTCCTTCAGCTAAAACATGCATGTGGAACCCAGAGTACGATCCACCGTGTGATCGGGAAACGTGTTCAAATGTGTCTCAGTTTTCGTCCCCTGGTACTCGGGTGCAACATTCCAGACGCTTTACTAACACTCTCCCCACTTGGAGAGTCAGTGCCTTTAACCTCCTGTTTGGCCCGGTTTACAATTTCTGCGTAAGATGAACCGCAATAGGGAGAACCAATGAGAGACTAGATGGAGGTGTCTGGACGGGCAAATTAAACTCTCATTTCCCACCAGGAAGAGGAATTAACCAAAGGCTCAGCGTGCCGTGCCGGAATTACACTAGGGCATGAAGCAATCCTGCGGTGTTGTGGCCAGCTCACAAGAAAGCGAGTTGAAAGAAAGGAGCTCAGGGGCACTCACATTCACACACCTGCAGAGTTAAAAATGACAGCTATCGTCCAAAAATATATTGAAGTAAGCCTGCAAGAGGACTTGAAAGCGGGGATGAATTGCAGGAAACCGATTTCAGGAGGTAGACTGGAATTGCATGTAAAGCATAGGAAAAGAGGCAGAACGTCCACAATGATGCACTTGGCCAAAAAGGGCGTATGCGTTTTTTCCCCATGAAAAATCGCATACACACTTTTTGGCCAACCAAGCAAGCTTGCAAAGGAAATCTGCACTACAATGAAGTCTCACTGCCCCCAGGTCAAAAGGGCCATCTGAAAAAACTGTAAAATCCAGAAAGGCAGGACAGGCCATGGAGAACTGGGAGACTTGTTATGCTGATGGGCGGGATGTAAATTGCCAACAGCCACTCTGGAGAAGTCTATGGTGTTTCCGGAAACATCTAAAAAACAAAGCAACAGAGCCTAGGGCACTTCCACTTATGGTCCTATAGCTTAGGGAAATTAAAATCAAAAAGACACAGCCACCCCAAATTTTGGGATGGCCCTGTTTACAAGAACCTCGTTTATGGTACAAGTACAATATCGCAGAAAGCAAAAAATGGATAAAGAAGTTGTGGTACTTACGTACAATGCAATATCACTCAGCAATGAAATCTATGTCATCAGGCCCGTAGCAGCATAATGAGTGGATTCAGGTATGATGATTCTAAGTGAAATAAGTCACACAGAAAAAGAAACATCATAAGATATCATTACTACACGGAATGTAAACTTGGCTACACAGGAACTGAATTACAAAACAGAACAGGGTCTCAAATGTAGAAAACCAACTTATGCTTGCTTAAGGGGAAAGGTGAGTTGGGGTGCTGCATAAAACCAGAGATTGAAATTAGCACAGATACCATTCCATAAGCCAAATATGTAATAACAAGAGCTACTCCTTGCTCAACGAAGTGGACTCAACACCCCATATTAAACGCCTAAGAATATACCTGACTAGTAAGAATCTAAAAACCTATGGATTTATATGTCTACGAAAGAGAATCAAGCGTGTGTACAGCGGCATAAACGCAGCAGTGATAGGATTGGTGAGTATCGGTAAGCAAAGGAAGACCCTTTGAAATCATATTGCATGGTACCCATTCCATGGGTCTCAACTCTCCAAGTTTAAGGGATTCTTCCTTCAGCTAAAACATGCATGTGGAACCCAGAGTATGATCCACTGTGTGATCGGGAAACGTGTTCAAATGTGTCTCAGTTTTCGTCCCCTCGTACTCGGGTGCAACATTCCAGACGCTTTACTAACACTCTCCCCACTTGGAGAGTCAGTGCCTTTAACCTTCTGTTTGGCGCAGTTTGCAATTTCTGTTGAAAAT
The DNA here is from genome assembly GCF_937001465.1 of Orcinus orca. NCBI lineage: Eukaryota > Metazoa > Chordata > Mammalia > Artiodactyla > Delphinidae > Orcinus > Orcinus orca. The sequence continues at coordinate 82,028,676 of NC_064559.1, forward strand.
GAACAGGAATAGGGAGAACCAATGAGAGACTAGCTGGAGGTGTCTGAACGCGCAAATTTAACTCTCATTTCCCACCAGGAAGAGGAAGTAACCAAAGGCTCAGAGTGCCATTCTGGAACCACACTAGGGCCTGAAACAATCCTGCAGTGTTCCGGCCAGCTCACAAGAAAGCGAGTTGAAGAAAGGAGCTCAGGGGCACTGTCATTCACAAACCTGCAGAGTTATAAATGACAGCTATCGTCCAAAAATATATTGAAGTAAGGCTGCCAAGAGGATTTGACAGTGGGGCAGAATAGCAGGAAACCGATTTCAGGAGGTAGACTGGAATTGCATGTAAAGCATAGGAAAAGAGGCAGAACGTCCACAATGATGCACTTGGCCAAAAAGGGCGTATGCGTTTTTTCCTGAATATATACAGGAAAAAACGCATATGCACTTTTTGGTTAACCAAGCAAGATTGCAAAGGAAATCTGCACTACAATGAAGTCTCACTGCCCCCCGGTCAAAAGGGCAATCTGAAAAAAGTGTAAAATCCAGAAAGGCAGGACAGGCCATGGAGAACTGGGAGCCTTGTTATGCTGATGGGCGTGATGTAAATTGCCAACAGCCACTCTGGAGAAGTGTATGGTGTTTCCTGAAACATCAAAAAAACAAAGCAACAGAGCCTAGGGCACTTCCACTTATGGTCCTATAGCTTAGGGAAATTAAAATCAAAAAGACACAGCCACCCCAAAGTTTGGGACAGCTCTGTTTACAAGAACCTCGTTTACGGTACAAGTTCAATATCACAGAAAGCGAAAAATGGATAAAGAAGTTGTGGTACTTACGTACAATGCAATATCACTCAGCAATGAAATCTATGTCATCAGGCCCGTAGCAGCATAATGAGTGGATTCAGGTATGATGATTCTAAGTGAAATAAGTCACACAGAAAAAGAAACATCATAAGATATCACTACTACACGGAATGTAAACTTGGCTACACAGGAACTGAATTACAGAACAGAACAGGGTCTCAAATGTAGAAAACCAACTTATGCTTGCTTAAGGGGAAAGGTGAGTTGGGATGCTGCATAAAACCAGAGATTGAAATTAGCACAGATACCGTTCCATAAGCGAAATATGTAATAGACAAGAGCTACTCCTTGCTCAACGAAGTGCACTCAACACCCCATATTAAACGCCTAAGAATATACCTGACTAGTAAGAATCTTAAAACCTATGGATTTATATGTCTCTGAAAGAGAATCAAGCGTGTGTACAGCGGCATAAACGCAGCAGTGATAGGATTGGTGAGGTTCGGTGAGCAAATGCAGACCCTTTGAAGTCATATTGCATGGTACCCATTCCATGGGTCTCAACTCTCCAGGTTTAAGGGATTCTTCCTTCAGCTAAAACATGCATGTGGAACCCAGAGTATGATCCACCGTGTGATCTGGAAACGTGTTCAAATGTGTCTCAGTTTTCGTCCCCTGGTACTCGGGTGCAACATTCCAGACGCTTTACTAACACTCTCCCCACTTGGAGAGTCAGTGCCTTTAACCTCCTGTTTGGCCCGGTTTACAATTTCTGCGTAAGATGAACCGCAATAGGGAGAACCAATGAAAGACTAGCTGGAGGTGTCTGGACGGGCAAATTTAACTCTCATTTCCCACCAGGAAGAGGAATTAACCAAAGGCTCAGCGTGCCGTGCCGGAATTACACTAGGGCATGAAGCAATCCTGCGGTGTTGTGGCCAGCTCACAAGAAAGCGAGTTGAAAGAAAGGAGCTCAGGGGCACTCTCATTCACACACCTGCAGAGTAAAAAATGACAGCTATTGTCCAAAAATATATTGAAGTAAGCCTGCCAAGAGGACTTGAAAGCAGGGCAGAATTGCAGGAAACCGATTTCAGGAGGTAGACTGGAATTGCATGTAAAGCATAGGAAAAGAGGCAGAACGTCCACAATGATGCACTTGGCCAAAAAGGGCGTATGCGTTTTTTCCTCATGAAAAATCGCATACACCCTTTTTGGCCAACCAAGCAAGCTTGCAAAGGAAATCTGCACTACAATGAAGTCTCACTGCCCCCCGGTCAAAAGGGCCATCTGAAAAAACTGTAAAATCCAGAAAGGCAGGACAGGCCATGGAGAACTGGGAGACTTGTTATGCTGATTGGCGGGATGTAAATTGCCAACAGCCACTCTGGACAAGTCTATGGTGTTTACTGAAACATCTAAAAAACAAAGCAACAGAGCCTAGGGCACTTCCACTTATGGTCTTATAGCTTAGGGAAATTAAAATCAAAAAGACACAGCCACCCCAGAGTTTGGGATGGCTCTGTTTACAAGAACCTCGTTTACAGTACAACTTCAATATCGCAGAAAGCGAAAAATGGATAAAGAAGTTGTGGTACTTACGTACAATGCAATATCACTCAGCAATGTAATCTATGTCATCAGGCCCGTAGCAGCATAATGAGTGGATTCAGGTACGATGATTCTAAGTGAAATAAGTCACACAGAAAAAGAAACATCATAAGATATCCCTACTAAACGGAATGTAAACTTGGCTACACAGGAACTGAATTCCAAAACAGAACAGGGTCTCAAATGTAGAAAACCAACATATGCTTGCTTAAGGGGAAAGGTGAGTTGGGGTGCTGCATAAAACCAGAGATTGAAATTAGCACAGATACCATTCCATAAGCCAAATATGTAATAGACAAGAGCTACTCCTTGCTCAACGAAGTGGACTCAACACCCCATATTAAATGCCTAAGAATATACCTGACTAGTAAGAATCTTAAAACCTATGGATTTATATGTCTCCGAAAGAGAATCAATCGTGTGTACAGCGGCATAAACACAGCAGTGAAAGGATTGGTGAGGTTTCGTGAGCAAATGCAGACCCTTTGAAGTCATATTGCATGGTACCCATTCCATGGCTCTCAACTCTCCAGGTTCAAGTATTCTTCCTTCAGCTAAAACATGCATGTGGAACCCAGAGTGTGATCCACCGTGTGATCGGGAAACGTGTTCAAATGTGTCTCAGTTTTCGTCTCCTGGTACTCGGTGCAACATTCCAGACGCTCTTCTAACACTCTCCCCACTTGGAGAGTCAGTGCCCTTAACCTCCTGTTTGGCCCAGTTTTCAATTTTTGTGGAAAATGAACAGGAATAGTGAGAACCAATGAGAGACTAGCTGGAGGTGTCTGGACGGGCAAATTTAACTCTCATTTCCCACCAAGAAGAGGAATTAACCAAACGCTCAGCGTGCCATGCCGGAACCACACTAGGGCCTGAAGCAATCCTGCGGTGTTGCGGCCAGCTCACAAGAAAGCGAGTTGAAGAAAGGATCTCAGGGACACTGTCATTCACAAACCTGCAGAGTTATAAATGACAGCTATCGTCCAAAAATATATTGAAGTAAGGCTGCCAAGAGGACTTGAAAGCGGGGCAGAATTGCAGGAAACCGATTTCAGGAGGTAGACTGGAATTGCATGTAAAGCATAGGAAAAGAGGCTGAACGTCCACAATGATGCACTTGGCCAAAAAGGGCGTATGCCTTTTTTCCTGAATATATTCAGGAAAAAACGCATACGCCCTTTTTGGACAAGCAAGCAAGCTTGCAAAGTAAATCTGCACTACAATGAAGTCTCACTGCCCCCGGGTCAAAAGGGCCATCTGAAAAATGTGTAAAATCCAGAAAGGCAGGACAGGCCATGGAGAACTGGGAGCCTTGTTATGCTGATGGGCGGGATGTAAATTGCCAACAGCCACCCTGGAGAAGTGTATTGTGTTTCCTGAAACATCTAAAAAACAAAGCAACAGAGCCTAGGGCACTTCCACATATGGTCCTATAGCTTAGGGAAATTAAAATCAAAAAGACACAGCCACCCCAAAGTTTGGGACGGCTCTGTGTACAGGAACCTCGTTTACGGTACAAGTTGAATATCGCAGAAAGCGAAAAATGGATAAAGAAGTTGTGGTACTTACGTACAATGCAATATCACTCAGAAATGAAATCTATGTCATCAGGCCCATAGCAGCATAAAGAGTGGATTCAGGTACGATGATTCTAAGTGAAATAAGTCACACAGAAAAAGAAACATCATAAGATATCACTACTACACGGAATGTAAACTTGGCTACACAGGAACTGAATTACAAAACAGAACAGGGACTCAAATTGAGAACACCAACTTATGCTTGCTTAAGGGGAAAGGTGAGTTGGGATGCTGCATAAAACCAGAGATTGAAATTAGCACAGATACCGTTCCATAAGCCAAATATGTAATAGACAAGAGCTACTCCTTGCTCAACGAAGTGGACTCAACACCCCATATTAAACGTCTAAGAATATACCTGACTAGTAAGAATCTTAAAACCTATGGATTTATATGTCTCCGAAAGAGAATCAAGGGTGTGTACAGTAGCATAAAGGCAGCAGTGATAGGATTGGTGAGGTTCGGTGAGCAAATGCAGACCCTTTGAAGTCATATTGCCTGGCACCCATTCCATGGGTCTCAACTCTCAAGGTTTAAGTATTCTTCCTTCAGCTAAAACATGCATGTGGAACCCAGAGTGTGATCCACCGTGTGATCGGAAAACGTGTTCAAATGTGTCTCAGTTTTCGTCTCCTGGTACTTGGTGCAACATTCCAGATGCTCTTCTAACACTCTCCCCACTTGGAGAGTCAGTGCCCTTAACCTCTTGTTTGGCCCAGTTTTCAATTTTTGTGGAAAATGAACAGGAATAGGGAGAACCAATGATAGACTAGCTGGAGGTGTCTGGACGGGCAAATTTAACTCTCATTTCCCACCAAGAAGAGGAATTAACCAAAGGCTCAGCGTGCCATGCCGGAACTACACTAGGGCCTGAAGCAATCCTGCGGTGTTGCGGCCAGCTCACAAGAAAGCGAGTTGAAGAAAGGAGCTCAGGGGCACTGTCATTCACAAACCTGCAGAGTTATAAATGACAGCTATCGTCCAAAAATATATTGAAGTAAGGCTGCCAAGAGGACTTGAAAGTGGGGCAGAATTGCAGGAAACTGATTTCAGGAGGTAGACTGGAATTGCATGTAAAGCATAGGAAAAGAGGCTGAACGTCCACAATGATGCACTTGGCCAAAAAGGGCGTATGCGTTTTTTCCTGAATATATTCAGGAAAAAATGCATACGCCCTTTTTGGACAAGCAAGCAAGCTTGCAAAGTAAATCTGCACTACAATGAAGTCTCACTGCCCCCGGGTCAAAAGGGCCATCAGAAATATGTGTAAAATCCAGAAAGGCAGGACAGGCCATGGAGAACTGGGAGCCTTGTTATGCTGATGGGCGGGATGTAAATTGCCAACAGCCACCCTGGAGAAGTGTATTGTGTTTCCTGAAACATCTAAAAAACAAAGCAACAGAGCCTAGGTCACTTCCACTTATGGTCCTATAGCTTAGGGAAATTAAAATCAAAAAGACACAGCCACCCCAAAGTTTGGGACGGCTCTGTGTACAGGAACCTCGTTTACGGTAGAAGTTCAATATCGCAGAAAGCGAAAAATGGATAAAGAAGTTGTGGTACTTACGTACAATGCAATATCACTCAGCAATGAAATCTATGTCATCAGGCCCATAGCAGCATAATGAGTGGATTCAGGTACGATGATTCTAAGTGAAATAAGTCACAGAGAAAAAGAAACATCATAAGATATCACTACTACACGGAATGTAAACTTGGCTACACACGAACTGAATTACAAAACAGAACAGGGTCTCAAATGTAGAAAACCAACTTATGCTTGCTTAAGGGGAAAGGTGTGTTGGGGAGCTGCATAAAACAAGAGATTGAAATTAGCACAGATACCTTTCCATAAGCCAAATATGTAATAGACTAGAGCTAATCCTTGCTCAACGAAGTGGACTCAAGACGCCATATTAAACCCCTAAGAATATACCTGACTAGTAAGAATCTTAAAACCTATGGATTTATATGTCTCTGAAAGAGAATCAAGCGTGTGTACAGCGGCATAAACGCAGCAGTGATAGGATTGGTGAGGTTCGGTGAGCAAATGCAGACCCTTTGAAGTCATATTGCATGGTACCCATTCCATGGCTCTCAACTCTCCAGGTTTAAGTATTCTTCTTTCAGCTAAAACATGCATGTGGAACCCAGAGTATGATCCACCGTGTGATCGGGAAACGTGTTCAAATGTGTCTGAGTTTTCGTCCCCTGGTACTCGGGTGCAACATTCCAGACGCTTTACTAACACTCTCCCCACTTGGAAAGTCAGAGCCTTTAACCTCCTGTTTGGCCCAGTTTGCAATTTCTGCGGAAAATGAACAGGAATAGGGAGAACCAATGAGAGACTAGCTGGAGGTTTCTGGACGGGCAAATTTAACTCTCATTTCCACCAGGAAGAGGAATTAACCAAAGGCTCAGCGTGCCATGCCAGAACCACACTAGGGCCTGAAGCAATCCTGCAGTATTGCGGCCAGCTCACAAGAAAGCGAGTTGAAGAAAGGAGCTCAGGGGCACTGTCATTCACAAACCTGCAGAGTTATAAATGATAGCTATCGTCCAAAAATACATTGAAGTAAGGCTGCCAAGAGGAGTTGAAAGTGGGGCAGAATTGCAGGAAACCGATTTCAGGAGGTAGACAGGAATTGCATGTAAAGCATAGGAAAAGAAGCAGAACGTCCACAATGATGCACTTGGCCACAAAGGGCATATGTGTTTTTTCCTGAATATATTGTGGAAAAAATGCATACGCCCGTTTTGGCCAACCAAGCAAGCTTGCAAAGGAAATCTGCACTACAATGAAGTCTCACTGCCCCCTGGTCAAAAGGGCCATCTGAAAAAAGTGTAAAATCCAGAAAGGCAGGACAGGCCATGGAGAACTGGGAGCCTTGTTATGCTATGGGCGGGATGTAAATTGCCAACAGCCACTCTGCAGAAGTGTATGGTGTTTCCTGAAACATCTAAAAAACAAAGCAACAGAGCCTAGAGCACTTCCACTTATGGTCCTATAGCTTAGGGAAATTAAAATCAAAAAGACACAGCCACCCCAAAGTTTGGGACGGATCTGTGTAGAGGAACCTCGTTTACGGTAGAAGTTCAATATCGCAGAAAGCGAAAAATGGATAAAGAATTTGTGGTACTTACGTACAATGCAATATCACTCAGCAATGAAATCTATGTCATCAGGCCCATAGCAGCATAATGAGTGGATTCAGGTACGATGATTCTAAGTGAAATAAGTCACACAGAAAAAGAAACATCATAAGATATCACTACTACACGGAATGTAAACTTGGCTACACAGGAACTGAATTACAGAACAGAACAGGGTCTCAAATGTAGAAAACCAACTTCTGCTTGCTTATAGGGAAAGGTGAGTGGGGCTGCTGCATAAAACCAGAGATTGAAATTAGCACCGATACCGTTCCATAAGCCATATATGTAATAGACAAGAGCTACTCCTTGCTCAACGAAGTGGACTCAACACCCCATATTAAACACCTAAGAATATACCTGACTAGTAAGAATCTTAAAACCTATGGATTTATATGTCTCCGAAAGAGTATCAAGCGTGTGTACAGCAGCATAAACGCAGCAGTGATAGGATTGGTGAGGTTCGGTGAGCAAATGCAGACCCTTTGAAGTCATATTGCATGGTACCCATTCCATGGGTCTCAACTGTCCAGGTTTAAGTATTCTTCCTTCAGCTAAAACATGCATGTGGAACCCAGAGTGTGATCCACCGTGTGATCGGGAAACGTGTTCAAATGTGTCTCAGTTTTCGTCTCCTGGTACTCGGTGCAACATTCTAGATGATCTTCTAACACTCTCCCCACTTTGAGAGTCAGTGCCCTTAACCTCCTGTTTGGCCCAGTTTTCAATTTCTGCGGAAAATGAACAGGAATAGGGAGAACCAATGAGAGACTAGGTGGAGGTGTCTGGACGGGCAAATTTAACTCTCATTTCCCACCAGGAAGAGGAATTAACCAAAGGCTCAGCGTGCCATGCCGGAACCACACTAGGGCCTGAAGCAATCCTGCGGTGTTGCGGTCAGCTCACAAGAAGGCGAGTTGAAAAAAGGAGCTCAGGGGCACTGTCATTCACAAACCTGCAGAGTTATAAATGACAGCTATCGTCCAAAAATATATTGAAGTAAGGCTGCCAAGAGGACTTGAAAGTGGGGCAGAATTGCAGGAAACTGATTTCAGGAGGTAGACTGGAATTGCATGTAAAGCATAGGAAAAGAGGCTGAACGTCCACAATGATGCACTTGGCCAAAAAGGGCGTATGCGTTTTTTCCTGAATATATTGTGGAAAAAATGCATACGCCCTTTTTGGACAAGCAAGCAAGCTTGCAAAGTAAATCTGCACTACAATGAAGTCTCACTGCCCCCGGGTCAAAAGGGCCATCAGAAATATGTGTAAAATCCAGAAAGGCAGGACAGGCCATGGAGAACTGGGAGCCTTGTTATGCTGATGGGCGGGATGTAAATTGCCAACAGCCACCCTGGAGAAGTGTATTGTGTTTCCTGAAACATCTAAAAAACAAAGCAACAGAGCCTAGGTCACTTCCACTTATGGTCCTATAGCTTAGGGAAATTAAAATCAAAAAGACACAGCCACCCCAAAGTTTGGGACGGCTCTGTGTACAGGAACCTCGTTTACGGTAGAAGTTCAATATCGCAGAAAGCGAAAAATGGATAAAGAAGTTGTGGTACTTACGTACAATGCAATATCACTCAGCAATGAAATCTATGTCATCAGGCCCATAGCAGCATAATGAGTGGATTCAGGTACGATGATTCTAAGTGAAATAAGTCACAGAGAAAAAGAAACATCATAAGATATCACTACTACACGGAATGTAAACTTGGCTACACACGAACTGAATTACAAAACAGAACAGGGTCTCAAATGTAGAAAACCAACTTATGCTTGCTTAAGGGGAAAGGTGTGTTGGGGAGCTGCATAAAACAAGAGATTGAAATTAGCACAGATACCTTTCCATAAGCCAAATATGTAATAGACTAGAGCTAATCCTTGCTCAACGAAGTGGACTCAAGACGCCATATTAAACCCCTAAGAATATACCTGACTAGTAAGAATCTTAAAACCTATGGATTTATATGTCTCTGAAAGAGAATCAAGCGTGTGTACAGCGGCATAAACGCAGCAGTGATAGGATTGGTGAGGTTCGGTGAGCAAATGCAGACCCTTTGAAGTCATATTGCATGGTACCCATTCCATGGCTCTCAACTCTCCAGGTTTAAGTATTCTTCTTTCAGCTAAAACATGCATGTGGAACCCAGAGTATGATCCACCGTGTGATCGGGAAACGTGTTCAAATGTGTCTGAGTTTTCGTCCCCTGGTACTCGGGTGCAACATTCCAGACGCTTTACTAACACTCTCCCCACTTGGAAAGTCAGAGCCTTTAACCTCCTGTTTGGCCCAGTTTGCAATTTCTGCGGAAAATGAACAGGAATAGGGAGAACCAATGAGAGACTAGCTGGAGGTTTCTGGACGGGCAAATTTAACTCTCATTTCCACCAGGAAGAGGAATTAACCAAAGGCTCAGCGTGCCATGCCAGAACCACACTAGGGCCTGAAGCAATCCTGCAGTATTGCGGCCAGCTCACAAGAAAGCGAGTTGAAGAAAGGAGCTCAGGGGCACTGTCATTCACAAACCTGCAGAGTTATAAATGATAGCTATCGTCCAAAAATACATTGAAGTAAGGCTGCCAAGAGGAGTTGAAAGTGGGGCAGAATTGCAGGAAACCGATTTCAGGAGGTAGACAGGAATTGCATGTAAAGCATAGGAAAAGAAGCAGAACGTCCACAATGATGCACTTGGCCACAAAGGGCATATGTGTTTTTTCCTGAATATATTGTGGAAAAAATGCATACGCCCGTTTTGGCCAACCAAGCAAGCTTGCAAAGGAAATCTGCACTACAATGAAGTCTCACTGCCCCCTGGTCAAAAGGGCCATCTGAAAAAAGTGTAAAATCCAGAAAGGCAGGACAGGCCATGGAGAACTGGGAGCCTTGTTATGCTATGGGCGGGATGTAAATTGCCAACAGCCACTCTGCAGAAGTGTATGGTGTTTCCTGAAACATCTAAAAAACAAAGCAACAGAGCCTAGAGCACTTCCACTTATGGTCCTATAGCTTAGGGAAATTAAAATCAAAAAGACACAGCCACCCCAAAGTTTGGGACGGATCTGTGTAGAGGAACCTCGTTTACGGTAGAAGTTCAATATCGCAGAAAGCGAAAAATGGATAAAGAAGTTGTGGTACTTACGTACAATGCAATATCACTCAGCAATGAAATCTATGTCATCAGGCCCATAGCAGCATAATGAGTGGATTCAGGTACGATGATTCTAAGTGAAATAAGTCACACAGAAAAAGAAACATCATAAGATATCACTACTACACGGAATGTAAACTTGGCTACACAGGAACTGAATTACAGAACAGAACAGGGTCTCAAATGTAGAAAACCAACTTCTGCTTGCTTATAGGGAAAGGTGAGTGGGGCTGCTGCATAAAACCAGAGATTGAAATTAGCACCGATACCGTTCCATAAGCCATATATGTAATAGACAAGAGCTACACCTTGCTCAACGAAGTGGACTCAACACCCCATATTAAACACCTAAGAATATACCTGACTAGTAAGAATCTTAAAACCTATGGATTTATATGTCTCCGAAAGAGTATCAAGCGTGTGTACAGCAGCATAAACGCAGCAGTGATAGGATTGGTGAGGTTCGGTGAGCAAATGCAGACCCTTTGAAGTCATATTGCATGGTACCCATTCCATGGGTCTCAACTGTCCAGGTTTAAGTATTCTTCCTTCAGCTAAAACATGCATGTGGAACCCAGAGTGTGATCCACCGTGTGATCGGGAAACATGTTCAAATGTGTCTCAGTTTTCGTCTCCTGGTACTCGGTGCAACATTCTAGATGATCTTCTAACACTCTCCCCACTTTGAGAGTCAGTGCCCTTAACCTCCTGTTTGGCCCAGTTTTCAATTTCTGCGGAAAATGAACAGGAATAGGGAGAACCAATGAGAGACTAGGTGGAGGTGTCTGGACGGGCAAATTTAACTCTCATTTCCCACCAAGAAGAGGAATTAACCAAAGGCTCAGCGTGCCATGCCGGAACCACACTAGGGCCTGAAGCAATCCTGCGGTGTTGCGGTCAGCTCACAAGAAGGCGAGTTGAAAAAAGGAGCTCAGGGGCACTGTCATTCACAAACCTGCAGAGTTATAAATGACAGCTATCGTCCAAAAATATATTGAAGTAAGGCTGCCAAGAGGACTTGAATGTGGGGCAGAATTGCAGGAAACCGATTTCAAGAGGTAGACTTGAATTGCATGTAAAGCAGAGGAAAAGAGGCAGAACGTCCACAATGATGCACTTGGCCAAAAAGGGTGTATGCGTTTTTTCCTGAATATATTCAGGAAAAAATGCATACGCACTTTTTGGCCAACCAAGCAAGCTTGCAAAGGAAATCTGCACTACAATGAAGTCTCACTGCCCCCCGGTCAAAAGGGTCATCTGAGAAAAGTGTAAAATCCAGAAAGGCAGCACAGGCCATGGAGAACTGGGAGCCTTGTTATGCTGATGGGCGGGATGTAAATTGCCAACAGCCACTCTGGAGAAGTGTATGGTGTTTCCTGAAACATCCAAAAAACAAAGCAACAGAGCCTAGGGCACTTCCACTTATGGTCCTATAGCTTAGGGAATTTAAAATCAAAAAGACACAGCCACCCCAAAGTTTGGGACGGCTCTGTCTACAGGAACCTCATTTACAGTACAAGTTCAATATCACAGAAAGCGAAAAATGGATAAAGATGTTGTGGTGCTTACGTAGAATGCAATATCACTCAGCAATGAAATCTATGTCATAAGGCCCGTAGCAGCATAATGAGTGGATTCAGATACGACGATTCTAAGTGAAATAAGTCACACAGAAAAAGAAATATCATAAGATATCACTACTACACGGAATGTAAACTTGGCTACACAGGAACTGAATTACAAAACAGAACAGGGTCTCAAATGTAGAAAACCAACTTCTGCTTCCTTATAGGGAAAGGTGAGTGGGGGTGCTGCATAAAACCAGAGATTGAAATTAGCACAGATACTGTTCCATAAGCCAAATATGTAATAGACAAGAGCTACTCCTTGCTCAACGAAGTGGACTCAACACCCCATATTAAACGCCTAAGAATATACCTGACTAGTAAGAATCTTACAACCTATGGATTTATATGTCTCTGAAAGAGAATCAAGAGTGTGTACTGCAGCATAAACGTAGCAGTTATAGGATTGGTGAGGTTCGGTGAGCAAATTCAGACCCTTTGCAGTCATATTGCATGGTACCCATTCCATGGGTCTCAACTCTCCAGGTTTAAGGGATTCTTCCTTCAGCTAAAACATGCATGTGGAACCCAGAGTATGATCTACTGTGTGATCGGGAAACGTGTTCAAATGTGTCTCAGTTCTCATCCCCTGGTACTCGGGTGCAACATTCCAGACGCTTTACGAACACTCTCCCCACTTGGAGAGTCAGTGCTTCTAATGTCCAGTTTGGCACAGTTGGCAATTTCTGCGTAAGATGAACAGGAATAGGGAGAACCAATGAGAGACTAGCTGGAGGTGTCTAGACGGGCAAATTGAACTGTCATTTCCCACCAGGAAGAGGAATTAAGCAAAGTATCAGCATGCCATACCGGAACCATACTAGGGCCTGAAGCAATCCTGTGGTGTTACGGCCAGCTCACAAGAAAGCGAGTTGAAGAAAGGAGCTCAGGGGCACTGTAATTCACAAACCTGCAGAGTTATAAATGACAGCTATCGTCCAAAAATATATTGAAGTAAGCCTGCCAAGAGGACTTGAAAGCGGGGCAGAATTGCAGGAAACCGATTTCAGGAGGTAGACTGGAATTGCATGTAAAGCATAGGAAAAGAGGCAGAACGTCCACAATGATGCACTTGGCCAAAAAGGGCGTATGCGTTTTTTCCTGAATATATTCAGGAAAAAACGCATACGCGCTTTTTGGCCAACCAAGCAAGCTTGCAAAGGAAATCTGCACTACAATGAAGTCTCACTGCCCCCTGGTCAAAAGGGCCATCTGAAAAAAGTGTAAAATCCAGAAAGGCAGGACAGGCCATGGAGACCTGGGAGCCTTGTGATGCTGATGGGCGGGATGTAAATTGCCAACAGCCACCCTGGAGAAGTGTATTGTGTTTCCTGAAACATCTAAAAAACAAAGCAACAGAGCCTAGGGCACTTCCACTTATGGTCCTATAGCTTAGGGAAATTAAAATCAAAAAGACACAGCCACCCCAATGTTTGGGACGGCTCTGTGTTCAGGATCCTTGTTTATGGTACAAGTTCAATATCGCAGAAAGCGAAAAATGGATAAAGAAGTTGTGGTACTTACGTACAATGCAATATCACTCAGAAATGAAATCTATGTCATCAGGCCCGTAGCAGCATAATGAGTGGATTCAGGTACGATGATTCTAAGTGAAATAAGTCACACAGAAAAAGAAACATCATAAGATATCACTACTACACGGAATGTAAACTTGGCTACACAGGAACTGAATTACAAAACAGAACAGGGTCTCAAATGTAGAAAACCAACTTATGCTTGCTTAAGGGGAAAGGTGAGTTGGGATGCTGCATAAAACCAGAGATTGAAATTAGCACAGATACCGTTCTATAAGCCAAATATGTAATAGACAAGAGCTACTCCTTGCTCAACGAAGTGGACTCAACACCCCATATTAAACGCCTAAGAATATACCTGACTAGTAAGAATCTTAAAACCTATGGATTTATATGTCTCCGAAAGAGTATCAAGCATGTGTACAGCGGCATAAACACAGCAGTGATAGGATTGGTGAGGTTCGGTGAGCAAATGCAGACCCTTTGAAGTCATATTGCATGGTACCCATTCCATGGCTCTCAACTCTCCAGGTTTAAGTATTCTTCCTTCAGCTAAAACATGCATGTGGAACCCAGAGTGTGATCCACCGTGTGATCGGGAAACGTGTTCAAATGTGTCTCAGTTTTCGTCTCCTGGTACTCGGTGCAACATTCCAGACGCTTTACTAACACTCTCGCCACTTGGAGAGTCAGTGCCCTTAACCTCCTGTTTGGCCCAGTTTTCAATTTTTGTGGAAAATGAACAGGAATAGGGAGAACCAATGATAGACTAGCTGGAGGTGTCTGGACGGGCAAATTTAACTCTCATTTCCCACCAAGAAGAGGAATTAACCAAAGGCTCAGCGTGCCATGCCGGAACTACACTAGGGCCTGAAGCAATCCTGCGGTGTTGCGGCCAGCTCACAAGAAAGCGAGTTGAAGAAAGGAGCTCAGGGGCACTGTCATTCACAAACCTGCAGAGTTATAAATGACAGCTATCGTCCAAAAATATATTGAAGTAAGGCTGCCAAGAGGACTTGAAAGTGGGGCAGAATTGCAGGAAACTGATTTCAGGAGGTAGACTGGAATTGCATGTAAAGCATAGGAAAAGAGGCTGAACGTCCACAATGATGCACTTGGCCAAAAAGGGCGTATGCGTTTTTTCCTGAATATATTCAGGAAAAAATGCATACGCCCTTTTTGGACAAGCAAGCAAGCTTGCAAAGTAAATCTGCACTACAATGAAGTCTCACTGCCCCCGGGTCAAAAGGGCCATCAGAAATATGTGTAAAATCCAGAAAGGCAGGACAGGCCATGGAGAACTGGGAGCCTTGTTATGCTGATGGGCGGGATGTAAATTGCCAACAGCCACCCTGGAGAAGTGTATTGTGTTTCCTGAAACATCTAAAAAACAAAGCAACAGAGCCTAGGTCACTTCCACTTATGGTCCTATAGCTTAGGGAAATTAAAATCAAAAAGACACAGCCACCCCAAAGTTTGGGACGGCTCTGTGTACAGGAACCTCGTTTACGGTAGAAGTTCAATATCGCAGAAAGCGAAAAATGGATAAAGAAGTTGTGGTACTTACGTACAATGCAATATCACTCAGCAATGAAATCTATGTCATCAGGCCCATAGCAGCATAAAGAGTGGATTCAGGTACGATGATTCTAAGTGAAATAAGTCACACAGAAAAAGAAACATCATAAGATATCACTACTACACGGAATGTAAACTTGGCTACACAGGAACTGAATTACCAAACAGAACAGGGTCTCAAATGTAGAAAACCAACTTCTGCTTGCTTATAGAGAAAGGTGAGTGGGGGTGCTGCATAAAACCAGAGATTGAAATTAGCACAGATACCGTTCCAAGAGCCAAATATGTAATAGACAAGAGCTACTCCTTGCTCAACGAAGTGGACTCAACACCACATATTAAACGCCTAAGAATATACCTGACTAGTAAGAATCTTAAAACCTATGGATTTATATGTCTCCGAAAGAGAATCAAGCGTGTGTACAGCAGCATAAACGCAGCAGTGATAGGATTGGTGAGGTTCGGTGAGCAAATGCAGACACTTTGAAGTCATATTGCATGGTACCCATTCCATGGGTCTCAACTCTCCAGGTTTAAGTATTCTTCCTTCAGCTAAAACATGCATGTGGAACCCAGAGTATGATCCACCGTGTGATCGTGAAACGTGTTCAAATGTGTCTCAGTTTTCGTCCCCTGGTACTCGGGTGCAACATTCCAGACGCTTTACTAACACTCTCCCCACTTGGAGAGTCAGTGCCTTTAACGTCCAGTTTGGCCCAGTTGGCAATTTCTGCGTAAGATGAACAGGAATATGGAGAACCAATGAGAGACTAGCTGGAGGTGTCTGGACGGGCAAATTTAACTCTCATTTCCCACCAGGAAGAGGAATTAAGCAAAGTATCAGCATGCCGTCCCGGCAACACACTAGGGCCTGAAGCAATCCTGCGGTGTTGTGGCCAGCTCACAAGAAAGCGAGTTGAAGAAAGGAGCTCAGGGGCACTGTAATTCACAAACCTGCAGTGTTATAAATGACAGCTATCGTCCAAAAATATATTGAAGTAAGGCTGCCAAGAGTACTTGAAAGCGGGGCAGAATTGCAGGAAACCGATTTCAGGAGGTAGACTGGAATTGCATGTAAAGCATAGGAAAAGAAGGAGAACGTCCACAATGATGCACTTGGCCAAAAAGGGCGTATGCGTTTTTTCCTGAATATATTCAGGAGAAAACGCATACGCCCTTTTTGGCCAACCAAGCAAGCTTGCAAAGGAAATCTGCACTACAATGAACTCACTGCCCCCCGGTCAAAAGGGCCATCTGAAAAAAGTGTAAAATCCATAAAGGCAGGACAGGCCATGGAGACCTGGGAGCCTTGTTATGCTGATGGGCGGGATGTAAATTGCCAACAGCCACTCTGAGGAAGTGTATGGTGTTTCCTGAAACATCTAAAAAACAAAGCAACAGAGCCTAGGTCACTTCCACTTATGGTCCTATAGCTTAGGGAAATTAAAATCAAAAAGACACAGCCACCCCAATGTTTGGGATGGCTCTGCTTACAAGATCCTCGTTTACGGTACAAGTTCAATATCGCAGAACGCGAAAAATGGATAAAGACGTTGTGGTACTTACGTACAATGCAATATCACTCAGCAATGAAATCTATGTCATCAGGCCCATAGCAGCATAATGAGTGGATTCAGGTACGATGATTCTAAGTGAAATAAGTCACACAGAAAAAGAAACATCATAAGATATCACTACTACACGGAATATAAACTTGGCTACACACGAACTGAATTACAAAACAGAACAGGGTCTCAAATGTAGAAAACCAACTTATGCTTGCTTAAGGGGAAAGGTGTGTTGGGGAGCTGCATAAAACAAGAGATTGAAATTAGCACAGATACCTTTCCATAAGCCAAATATGTAATAGACTAGAGCTAATCCTTGCTCAACGAAGTGGACACAAGACGCCATATTAAACCCCTAGGAATATACCTGACTAGTAAGAATCTTAAAACCTATGGATTTATATGTCTCTGAAAGAGAATCAAGCGTGTGTACAGCGGCATAAACGCAGCAGTGATAGGATTGGTGAGGTTCGGTGAGCAAATGCAGACCCTTTGAAGTCATATTGCATGGTACCCATTCCATGGGTCTCAACTCTCCAGGTTTTAGGGATTCTTCTTTCAGCTAAAACATGCATGTGGAACCCAGAGTGTGATCGGGAAACGTGTTCAAATGTGTCTCAGTTTTCGTTCCCTGGTACTCGGGTGCAACATTCCAGACGCTTTACTAACACTCTCCCCACTTGGAAAGTCAGAGCCTTTAACCTCCTGTTTGGCCCAGTTTGCAATTTCTGCGGAAAATGAACAGGAATAGGGAGAACCAATGAGAGACTAGCTGGAGGTGTCTGGACGGGCAAATTTAACTCTCACTTCCCACCAGGAAGAGGAATTAACCAAAGGCTCAGCGTGCCATGCCGGAACCACACTAGGGCCTGAAGCAATCCTTCGGTGTTGCGGCCAGCTCACAAGAAAGCGAGTTGAAGAAAGGAGCTCAGGGGCACTGTCATTCACAAACCTGCAGAGTTATAAATGACAGCTATCGTCCAAAAATATATTGAAGTAAGGCTGCCAAGAGGACTTGAAAGTGGGGCAGAATTGCAGGAAACCGATTTCAGGAGGTAGACTGGAATTGCATGTAAAGCATAGGAAAAGAGGTAGAACGTCCACAATGATGCACTTGGCCACAAAGGGCATATGCGTTTTTTCCTGAATATATTCAGGAAAAAACGCATACGCCCTTTTTGGCCAACCAAGCAAGCTTGCAAAGGAAATCTGCACTACAATGAAGTCTCACTGCCCCCAGGTCAAAAGGGCCATCTGAAAAAAGTGTAAAATCCAGAAAGGCAGGACAGGCCATGGAGAACTGGGAGCCTTGTTATGCTGATGGGCGGGATGTAAATTGCCAACAGCCACTCTGGAGAAGTGTATGGTGTTTCCTGAAATATCTAAAAAACAAAGCAACAGAGCCTAGGGCACTTACACTTATGGTCCTATAGCTTAGGGAAATTTAAATGAAAAAGACACAGCCACCCCAAAGTTTGGGACAGCTCTGTTTACAAGAACCTCGTTTATGGTACAAGTTCAATATGACAGAAAGCAAAAAATGGATAAAGAAGTTGCGGTACATACGTACAATGGAATATCACTCAGCAATGAAATCTATCTCATCATGCCCATAGCAGCATAATGAGTGGATTCAGGTACGATGAATCTAAGTGATATAAGTCACAGAAAAAAAGAAACATCTTAAGATATCACTACTACACGGAATGTAAACTTGGCTACACAGGAACTGAATTACAAAACAGAACAGGGTCTCAAATGTAGAAAACCAACTTATGCTTGCTTAAGGGGAAAGGTGAGTTGGGGTGCTGCATAAAATCAGAGATTGAAATTAGCACAGATACCATTCCATAAGCCAAATATGTAATACTCAAGAGCTACTCCTTGCTCAACGAAGTGGACTCAACACACCATATTAAACGCCTAAGAATATACCTGACTAGTAAAAATCTTAAAACCTATGGATTTATATGTCTCCGAAAGAGAATCAAGCGTGTGTACAGTAGCATAAACGCAGCAGTGATAGGATTGGTGAGGTTCGGTGAGCAAATGCAGACCCTTTGAAGTCATATTGCATGGTACCCATTCCATGGGTCTCAACTCTCCAGGTTTAAGGGATTCTTCCTTCAGCTAAAACATGCATGTGGAACCCAGAGTATGATCCACCGTGTGATCGGGAAACGTGTTCAAATGTGTCTCAGTTTTCGTACCCTGGTACTCGGGTGCAACATTCCAGACGCTTTACTAACACTCTCCCCACTTGGAGAGTCAGTGCCTTTAAACTCCTGTTTGGCCCAGTTTGCAATTTCTGTGGAAAATGAACAGGAATAGGGAGAACCAGTGAGACACTAGCTGGAGGTGTCTAGACGGGCAAATTTAACTCTCATTTCCCACCAGGAAGAGGAATTAACCAAAGGCTCAGCGTGCCGTGCCGGAACCACACTAGGGCCTGAAGCAATCCTGCGGTGTTGCGCCCAGCTCACAAGAAAGAGAGTTGAAGAAAGGAGTTCAGGGGTACTGTAATTCACAAACCTGCAGAGTTATAAATGACAGCTATCGTCCAAAAATATATTGAAGTAAGGCTGCCAAGAGGACTTGAAAGCGGGGCAGAATTGCAGGAAACCGATTTCAGGAGGTAGACTGGAATTGCATGTAAAGCATAGGAAAAGAGGCAGAACGTCCACAATGATGCACTTGGCCAAAAAGTGCTTATGCGTTTTTTCCTGAATATATTCAGGAGAAAACGCATACGCCCTTTTTGGCCAACCAAGCAAGCTTGCAAAGGAAATCTGCACTACAATGAAGACTCCCTGCCCCCCAGTCAAAAGGGCCATCTGAAAAATGTAAAATCCAGAAAGGCAGGACAGGCCATGGAGAACTGGGAGCCTTGTTATGCTGATGGGTGGGATGTAAATTGCCAACAGGCACTCGGGAGAAGTGTATGGTGTTTCCTGAAACATCTAAAAAACAAAGCAACAGAGCCTAGGGCACTTCCACTTATGGTCCTATAGCTTAGGGAAATTTAAATGAAAAAGACACAGCCACCCCAAAGTTTGGGACAGCTCTGTTTACAAGAACCTCGTTTACTGTACAAGTTCAATATCACAGAAAGCAAAAAATGGATAAAGAAGTTGTGGTACTTACGTACAATGCAATATCACTCAGCAATGAAATCTATGTCATCAGGCCCATAGCAGCATAATGAGTGGATTCAGGTACGATGATTCTAAGTGAAATAAGTCACACAGAAAAAGAAACATCATAAGATATCACTACTACACGGAATGTAAACTTGGCTACACAGGAACTGAATTACAAAACAGAACACGGTCTCAAATGTAGAAAACCATCCTATGCTTGCTTAACGGGAAAGGTGAGTTGGGGTGCTGCATAAAACCAGAGATTGAAATGAGCACAGATACCGTTCCATAAGCCAAATGTGTAGTAGACAAGAGCTACTCCTTGCTCAACGAAGTGGACTCAACACCCCATATTAAACGCCTAAGAATATACCTGACTAGTAAGAATCTTAAAACCTATGGATTTATATGTCTCCAAAGGAGAATCAAGCGTGTGTACAGCGGCATAAACGCAGCAGTGATAGGATTGATGAGGTTCGGTGAGCAAATGCAGACCCTTTGAAGTCATATTGCATGGTACCCATTCCATGGGTCTCAACTCTCCAGGTTTAAGGGATTCTTCCTTCAGCTAAAACATGCATGTGGAACCCAGAGTATGATCCACCGTGTGATCGGGAAATGTGTTCAAATGTGTCTCAGTTTTCGTCCCCTGGTACTCGGGTGCAACATTCCAGATGCTTTACTAACACTCTCCCCACTTGGAGAGTCAGTGCCTTTAAACTCCTGTTTGGCCCAGTTTGCAATTTCTGCGGAAAATGAACAGGAATAGGGAGAACCAATGAGAGACTAGCTGGAGGTGTCTGGACGGGCAAATTTAACTCTCATTTCCCACCAGGAAGAGGAATTAAGCAAAGGCTCAGCGTGCCGTGCCGGAACCACACTAGGGCCTGAAGCAATCCGGCGGTGTTGCGCCCAGCTCAGAAGAAAGCGAGTTGAAGAAAGGAGTTCAGGGGCACTGTAATTCACAAACCTGCAGAGTTATAAATGACAGCTATCGTCCAAAAATATATTGAAGTAAGGCTGCCAAGAGGACTTGAAAGCGGGGCAGAATTGCAGGAAACCGATTTCAGGAGGTAGACTGGAATTGCATGTAAAGCATAGGAAAAGAGGCAGAACGTCCACAATGATGGACTTGGCCAAAAAGTGCGTATGTGTTTTTTCCTGAATATATTCAGGAGAAAACGCATACGCACTTTTTGGCCAACCAAGCAAGCTTGCAAAAGATATCTGCACTACAAAGAAGTCTCACTGCCCCCCAGTCAAAAGGGCCATCTGAAAAGTGTAAAATCCAGAAAGACAGGACAGGCCATGGAGAACTGGGAGCCTTGTTATGCTATGGGCGGGATGTAAATTGCCAACAGCCACTCTCGAGAAGTGTATGGTGTTTCCTGAAACATCTAAGAAACAAAGCAACAGAGCGTAGGACACTTCCACTTATGGTCCTATAGCTTAGGGAAATTAAAATCAAAAAGACACAGCCACCCCAAAGTTTTGGACGGCTCTGTGTACAGGAACCTCGTTTACGGTACAAGTTCAATATCACAGAGAGCGAAAAATGGATAAAGAAGTTGTGGTACTTACGTACAAGCAATATCACTCAGCAATGAAATCTATGTCATCAGGCCCGTAGCAGCATAATGAGTGGATTCAGGTACGATGATTCTAAGTGAAATATGTCACACAGAAAAAGAAACATCATAAGATATCACTACTACAGGGAATGTAAACTTGGCTACACAGGAACTGAATTACAAAACAGAACAGGGTCTCAAATGTAGAAAACCAACTTATGCTTGCTTAAGGGGAAAGGTGAGTTGGGGTGCTGCATAAAACCAGAGATTGAAATTAGCACAGATACCGTTCCATAAGCCAAATATGTAATAGACAAGAGCTACTCCTTGCTCAACGAAGTGGACTCAACACCCCATATTAAACGCCTAAGAATATACCTGACTAGTAAGAATCTTAAAACCCATGGATTTATATGTCTCCGAAAGAGAATCAAGCGTATGTACAGCGACATAAATGCAGCATTGATAGGATTGGTGAGGTTCAGTGAGGAAATGCAGACCTTTTGAAGTCATATTGCATGGTACCCATTCCATGGGTCTCAACTCTCCTGGTTTAAGGGATTCTTCCTTCAGCTAAAACATGCATGTGGAACCCAGAGTATGATTCACAGTGTGATCGGGAAACGTGTTCAAATGTGTCTCAGTTTTCGTCCCCTGGTACTCGGGTGCAACATTCCAGATGCTTTACTATCACTTTCCCCACTTGGAGAGTCAGTGCCTTTAAACTCCTGTTTGGCCCAGTTGTCAATTTCTGTGGAAAATGAATAGGAATAAGGAGAACCAATGAGAGACTAGCTGGAGGTGTCTGGACGGGCAAATTTAACTCTCATTTCCCACCAGGAAGAGGAATTAACCAAAGGCTCAGCATGCCGTGCCGGAACCACACTAGGGCCTGAAGCAATCCGGCGGTGTTTCGGCCAGCTCACAAGAAAGCGAGTTGAAGAAAGGAGCTCAGGGGCACTGTCATTCACAAACCTGCAGAGTTATAAATGACAGCTATCGTCCAAAAATATACTGAAGTAAGGCTGCCAAGAGGACTTGAATGTGGGGCAGAATTGCAGGAAACCGATTTCAGGAGGTAGACTGGAATTGCATGTAAACCATAGGAAAAGAGGCAGAACGTCCACAATGATGCACTTGGCCACAAAGGGCATATGCGTTTTTTCCTGAATATATTGTGGAAAAAACGCATACGCCCTTTTTGGCCAACCAAGCAAGCTTGCAAAGGAAATCTGCACTACAATGAAGTCTCACTGCCCCCTGGTCAAAAGGGCCATCTGAAAAAAGTGTAAAATCCAGAAAGGCAGGACAGGCCATGGAGAACTGGGAGCCTTGTTATGCTATGGGCGGGATGTAAATTGCCAACAGCCACTCTGGAGAAGTGTATGGTGTTTCCTGAAACATCTAAAAAACAAAGCAGCAGAGCCTAGAGCACTTCCACTTATGGTCCTATAGCTTAGGGAAATTAAAATCAAAAAGACACAGCCACCCCAAAGTTTGGGACGGATCTGTGTAGAGGAACCTCGCTTACGGTAGAAGTTCAATATCGCAGAAAGCGAAAAATGGATAAAGAAGTTGTGGTACTTACGTACAATGCAATATCACTCAGCAATGAAATCTATGTCATCAGGCCCATAGCAGCATAATGAGTGGATTCAGGTACGATGATTCTAAGTGAAATAAGTCACACAGAAAAAGAAACATCATAAGATATCACTACTACACGGAATGTAAACTTGGCTACACAGGAACTGAATTACAAAACAGAACAGGGTCTCAAATGTAGAAAACCAACTTCTGCTTGCTTATAGGGAAAGGTGAGTGGGGGTGCTGCATAAAACCAGAGATTGAAATTAGCACCGATACCGTTCCATAAGCCATATATGTAATAGACAAGAGCTACTCCTTGCTCAACGAAGTGGACTCAACACCCCATATTAAACACCTAAGAATATACCTGACTAGTAAGAATCTTAAAACCTATGGATTTATATGTCTCCGAAAGAGTATCAAGCGTGTGTACAGCAGCATAAACGCAGCAGTGATAGGATTGGTGAGGTTCGGTGAGCAAATGCAGACCCTTTAAAGACATATTGCATGGTACCCATTCCATGGGTCTCAACTCTCCAGGTTTAAGTATTCTTCCTTCAGCTAAAACATGCATGTGGAACCCAGAGTGTGATCGGGAAACGTGTTCAAATGTGTCTCAGTTTTCGTCTCCTGGTACTCGGTGCAACATTCCAGACGCTCTTCTAACACTCTCCCCACTTGGAGAGTCAGTGCCCTTAACCTCCTGTTTGGCCCGGTTTGCAATTTCTGCGGAAAATGAACAGGAATAGGGAGAACCAATGAGAGACTAGCTGGAGGTGTCTGGACGGGCAAATTTAACTCTCATTTCCACCAGGAAGAGGAATTAACCAAAGGCTCAGCGTGCCATGCCAGAACCACACTAGGGCCTGAAGCAATCCTGCAGTATTGCGGCCAGCTCACAAGAAAGCGAGTTGAAGAAAGGAGCTCAGGGGCACTGTCATTCACAAACCTGCAGAGTTATAAATGACAGCTATCGTCCAAAAATACATTGAAGTAAGGCTGCCAAGAGGAGTTGAAAGTGGGGCAGAATTGCAGGAAACCGATTTCAGGAGGTAGACTGGAATTGCATGTAAAGCATAGGAAAAGAAGTAGAACGTCCACAATGATGCACTTGGCCACAAAGGGCATATGCGTTTTTTCCTGAATATATTCAGGAAAAAACGCATACGCCCTTTTTGGCCAACCAAGCAAGCTTGCAAAGGAAATCTGCACTACAATGAAGTCTCACTGCCCCCAGTCAAAAGGGCCATCTGAAAAAAGTGTAAAATCCAGAAAGGCAGGACAGGCCATGGAGAACTGGGAGCCTTGTTATGCTGATGGGCGGGATGTAAATTGCCAACAGCCACTCTGGAGAAGTCTATGGTGTTTCCTGAAACATCTACAAAACAAAGCAACAGAGCCTAGGGCACTTCCACTTATGGTCCTATAGCATAGGGAAATTAAAATCAAAAAGACACAGCCACACCAAAGTTTGGGACGGCTCTGTTTACAAGAACCTCGTTTACGGTACAAGTTCAATATCACAGAAAGCTAAAAATGGATAAAGAAGTTGTGGTACTTACGTACAATGCAATATCACTCAGCAATGAAATCTATGTCATCAGGCCCGTAGCAGCATAATGAGTGGATTCAGGTACGATGAATCTAAGTGAAATAAGTCACACAGAAAAAGAAATATCATAAGATATCACTACTACACGGAATGTAAACTTGGCTACACAGGAACTGAATTACAAAACAGAACAGGGTCTCAAATGTAGAAAACCAACTTATGCTTGCTTAAGGGGAAAGGTGAGTTGGGGTGCTGCATAAAACCAGAGATTGAAATTAGCACAGATACCGTTCCATAAGCCAAATGTGTAATATACAAGAGCTACTCCTTGCTCAACGAAGTGTTCTCAACACCCCATATTAAACGCCTAAGAATATACCTGACTAGTAAGAATCTTAAAACCAATGGATTTATATGTCTCCGAAAGAGAATCAAGCGTGTGTACAGCGGCATAAACTCAGCAGTGATAGGACTGGTGAGGTTCGGTGAGCAAATGCAGACCCTTTGAAGTCATATTGCATGGTACCCATTCCATGGGTCTCAACTCTCCAGGTTTTAGGGATTCTTCCTTCAGCTAAAACATGCATGTGGAAACCAGAGTATGATCCACCATGTGATCGGGAAACGTGTTCAAAATTGTCTCAGTTTTCGTCCCCTGGTACTCGGGTGCAACATTCCAGACGCTTTACTAACACTCTCCCCACTTGGAAAGTCAGAGCGTTTAACCTCCTGTTTGGCCCAGTTTGCAATTTCTGCGGAAAATGAACAGGAATAGGGAGAACCAATGAGAGACTAGCTGGAGGTGTCTGGACGGGCAAATTTAACTCTCATTTACACCAGGAAGAGGAATTAACCAAAGGCTCAGCGTGCCATGCCAGAACCACACTAGGACCTGAAGCAATCCTGCGGTGTTGCGGCCAGCTCACAGGAAAGCGAGTTAAAGAAAGGAGCTCAGGGGCACTGTAATTCACAAACCTGCAGAGTTATAAATGACAGCTATCGTCCAAAAATATATTGAAGTAAGGCTGCCAAGAGGACTTGAAAGCGGGCAGAATTGCAGGAAACCGATTTCAGGAGGTAGACTGGAATTGCATGTAAAGCATAGGAAAAGAGGCACAACGTCCACAATGATGCACTTGGCCAAAAAGGGCGTATGCGTTTTTTCCTGAATATATTCAGGAAAAAACGCATACGACCTTTTGGGCAACCAAGCAAGCTTGCAAAGGAAATCTGCACTACAATGAAGTCTCACTGCCCCCCAGTCAAAAGGGCCATCTGAAAAAAGTGTAAAATCCAGAAAGGCAGGACAGGCCATGGAGAACTGGGAGCCTTGTTATGCTGATGGGCGGGATGTAAATTGCCAACAGCCACTCTGGAGAAGTGTATGGTGTTTCCTGAAATATCTAAAAAACAAAGCAACAGAGCCTAGGGCACTTACACTTATGGTCCTATAGCTTAGGGAAATTTAAATGAAAAAGACACAGCCACCCCAAAGTTTGGGACAGCTCTGTTTACAAGAACCTCGTTTACGGTACAAGTTCAATATGACAGAAAGCAAAAAATGGATAAAGAAGTTGCGGTACATACGTACAATGTAATATCACTCAGCAATGAAATCTATGTCATCAGGCCCGTAGCAGCATAATGAGTGGATTCAGGTACGATGATTCTGAGTGAAATAAGTCACACAGAAAAAGAAACATCATAAGATATCACTACTACACGGAATGTAAACTTGGCTACACAGGAACTGAATTACAAAACAGAACAGTGTCTCAAATGTAGAAAACCAACTTATGCTTGCTTAAGGGGAAAGGTGAGTTGGGGTGCTGCATAAAACCAGAGATTGAAATGAGCACAGATACCGTTCCATAAGCCAAATATATAATAGACAAGAGCTACTCCTTGCTCAACGAGGTGCACTCAACACCCCATATTAAATGCCTAAGAATATACCTGACTAGTAAGAATCTTAAAACCTATGGATTTATATGTCTCTGAAAGAGAATCAAGAGTGTGTACAGCGGCATAAACTCAACAGTGATAGGATTGGTGAGGTTCGGTCAGCAAATGCAGACACTTTGAAGTCATAGTGCATGGTACCCATTCCATGGGTCGCAACTCTCCAGGTTTAAGTATTCTTCCTTCAGCTAAAACATGCATGTGGAACCCAGAGTATGATCCACCGTGTGATCGGGAAACGTGTTCAAATGTGTCTCAGTTTTCGTCCCCTGGTACTCGGGTGCAACATTCCAGACGCTTTACTAACACTCTCCCCACTTGGAGAGTCAGTGCCTTTAACGTCCAGTTTGGCCCAGTTGGCAATTTCTGCGTAAGATGAACAGGAATAGGGAGAACCAATGAGAGACTAGCTGGTGGTGTCTGGACGGGCAAATTTAACTCTCATTTCCCACCAGGAAGAGGAATTAAGCAAAGTATCAGCATGCCGTCCCGGCAACACACTAGGGCCTGAAGCAATCCTGCGGTGTTGCGGCCAGCTCACAAGAAAGCGAGTTGAAGAAAGGAGCTCAGGGGCACTGTAATTCACAAACCTGCAGTGTTATAAATGACAGCTATCGTCCAAAAATATATTGAAGTAAGGCTGCCAAGAGGACTTGAAAGCGGGGCAGAATTGCAGGAAACCGATTTCAGGAGGTAGACTGGAATTGCATGTAAACCATAGGAAAAGAAGGAGAACGTCCACAATGATGCACTTGGCCAAAAAGGGCGTATGCGTTTTTTCCTGAATATATTCAGGAAAAAACGCATACGCCCTTTTTGGCCAACCAAGCAAGCTTGCAAAGGAAATCTGCACTACAATGAACTCACTGCCCCCCGGTCAAAAGGGCCATCTGAAAAAAGTGTAAAATCCATAAAGGCAGGACAGGCCATGGAGACCTGGGAGCCTTGTTATGCTGATGGGCGGGATGTAAATTGCCAACAGCCACTCTGGAGAAGTGTATGGTGTTTCCTGAAACATCTAAAAAACAAAGCAACAGAGCCTAGGTCACTTCCACTTATGGTCCTATAGCTTAGGGAAATTAAAATCAAAAAGACACAGCCACCCCAATGTTTGGGATGGCTCTGCTTACAAGATCCTCGTTTACGGTACAAGTTCAATATTGCAGAACGCGAAAAATGGATAAAGACGTTGTGGTACTTACGTACAATGCAATATCACTCAGCAATGAAATCTATGTCATCAGGCCCATAGCAGCATAATGAGTGGATTCAGGTACGATGATTCTAAGTGAAATAAGTCACACAGAAAAAGAAACATCATAAGATATCACTACTACATGGAATGTAAACTTGGCTACACACGAACTGAATTACAAAACAGAACAGGGTCTCAAATGTAGAAAACCAACTTATGCTTGCTTAAGGGGAAAGGTGTGTTGGGGAGCTGCATAAAACAAGAGATTGAAATTAGCACAGATACCTTTCCATAAGCCAAATATGTAATAGACTAGAGCTAATCCTTGCTCAACGAAGTGGACTCAAGATGCCATATTAAACCCCTAGGAATATACCTGACTAGTAAGAATCTTAAAACCTATGGATTTATATGTCTCTGAAAGAGAATCAAGCGTGTGTACAGCGGCATAAACGCAGCAGTGATAGGATTGGTGAGGTTCGGTGAGCAAATGCAGACCCTTTGAAGTCATATTGCATGGTACCCATTCCATGGGTCTCAACTCTCCAGGTTTTAGGGATTCTTCTTTCAGCTAAAAGATGCATGTGGAACCCAGAGTATGATCCACCGTGTGCTCGGGAAACGTGTTCAAATGTGTCTCAGTTTTCGTTCCCTGGTACTCGGGTGCAACATTCCAGATGCTTTACTAACACTCTCCCCACTTGGAAAGTCAGAGCCTTTAACCTCCTGTTTGGCCCAGTTTGCAATTTCTGCGGAAAATGAACAGGAATAGGGAGAACCAATGAGAGACTAGCTGGAGGTGTCTGGACGGGCAAATTTAACTCTCATTTCCACCAGGAAGAGGAATTAACCAAAGGCTCAGCGTGCCATGCCAGAACCACACTAGGGCCTGAAGCAATCCTGCAGTATTGCGGCCAGCTCACAAGAAAGCGAGTTGAAGAAAGGAGCTCAGGGGCACTGTCATTCACAAACCTGCAGAGTTATAAATGACAGCTATCGTCCAAAAATATATTGAAGTAAGGCTGCCAAGAGGAGTTGAAAGTGGGGCAGAATTGCAGGAAACCGATTTCAGGAGGTAGACTGGAATTGCATGTAAAGCATAGGAAAAGAAGTAGAACGTCCACAATGATGCACTTGGCCACAAAGGGCATATGCGTTTTTTCCTGAATATATTCAGGAAAAAACGCATACGCCCTTTTTGGCCAACCAAGCAAGCTTGCAAAGGAAATCTGCACTACAATGAAGTCTCACTGCCCCCAGTCAAAAGGGCCATCTGAAAAAAGTGTAAAATCCAGAAAGGCAGGACAGGCCATGGAGAACTGGGAGCCTTGTTATGCTGATGGGCGGGATGTAAATTGCCAACAGCCACTCTGGAGAAGTCTATGGTGTTTCCTGAAACATCTACAAAACAAAGCAACAGAGCCTAGGGCACTTCCACTTATGGTCCTATAGCATAGGGAAATTAAAATCAAAAAGACACAGCCACACCAAAGTTTGGGACGGCTCTGTTTACAAGAACCTCGTTTACGGTACAAGTTCAATATCACAGAAAGCGAAAAATGGATAAAGAAGTTGTGGTACTTACGTACAATGCAATATCACTCAGCAATGAAATCTATGTCATCAGGCCCGTAGCAGCATAATGAGTGGATTCAGGTACGATGAATCTAAGTGAAATAAGTCACACAGAAAAAGAAATATCATAAGATATCACTACTACACGGAATGTAAACTTGGCTACACAGGAACTGAATTACAAAACAGAACAGGGTCTCAAATGTAGAAAACCAACTTATGCTTGCTTAAGGGGAAAGGTGAGTTGGGGTGCTGCATAAAACCAGAGATTGAAATTAGCACAGATACCGTTCCATAAGCCAAATGTGTAATATACAAGAGCTACTCCTTGCTCAACGAAGTGTTCTCAACACCCCATATTAAACGCCTAAGAATATACCTGACTAGTAAGAATCTTAAAACCAATGGATTTATATGTCTCCGAAAGAGAATCAAGCGTGTGTACAGCGGCATAAACTCAGCAGTGATAGGACTGGTGAGGTTCGGTGAGCAAATGCAGACCCTTTGAAGTCATATTGCATGGTACCCATTCCATGGGTCTCAACTCTCCAGGTTTTAGGGATTCTTCCTTCAGCTAAAACATGCATGTGGAAACCAGAGTATGATCCACCATGTGATCGGGAAACGTGTTCAAAATTGTCTCAGTTTTCGTCCCCTGGTACTCGGGTGCAACATTCCAGACGCTTTACTAACACTCTCCCCACTTGGAAAGTCAGAGCGTTTAACCTCCTGTTTGGCCCAGTTTGCAATTTCTGCGGAAAATGAACAGGAATAGGGAGAACCAATGAGAGACTAGCTGGAGGTGTCTGGACGGGCAAATTTAACTCTCATTTACACCAGGAAGAGGAATTAACCAAAGGCTCAGCGTGCCATGCCAGAACCACACTAGGACCTGAAGCAATCCTGCGGTGTTGCGGCCAGCTCACAGGAAAGCGAGTTAAAGAAAGGAGCTCAGGGGCACTGTAATTCACAAACCTGCAGAGTTATAAATGACAGCTATCGTCCAAAAATATATTGAAGTAAGGCTGCCAAGAGGACTTGAAAGCGGGCAGAATTGCAGGAAACCGATTTCAGGAGGTAGACTGGAATTGCATGTAAAGCATAGGAAAAGAGGCACAACGTCCACAATGATGCACTTGGCCAAAAAGGGCGTATGCGTTTTTTCCTGAATATATTCAGGAAAAAACGCATACGACCTTTTGGGCAACCAAGCAAGCTTGCAAAGGAAATCTGCACTACAATGAAGTCTCACTGCCCCCCAGTCAAAAGGGCCATCTGAAAAAAGTGTAAAATCCAGAAAGGCAGGACAGGCCATGGAGAACTGGGAGCCTTGTTATGCTGATGGGCGGGATGTAAATTGCCAACAGCCACTCTGGAGAAGTGTATGGTGTTTCCTGAAATATCTAAAAAACAAAGCAACAGAGCCTAGGGCACTTACACTTATGGTCCTATAGCTTAGGGAAATTTAAATGAAAAAGACACAGCCACCCCAAAGTTTGGGACAGCTCTGTTTACAAGAACCTCGTTTACGGTACAAGTTCAATATGACAGAAAGCAAAAAATGGATAAAGAAGTTGCGGTACATACGTACAATGTAATATCACTCAGCAATGAAATCTATGTCATCAGGCCCGTAGCAGCATAATGAGTGGATTCAGGTACGATGATTCTGAGTGAAATAAGTCACACAGAAAAAGAAACATCATAAGATATCACTACTACACGGAATGTAAACTTGGCTACACAGGAACTGAATTACAAAACAGAACAGTGTCTCAAATGTAGAAAACCAACTTATGCTTGCTTAAGGGGAAAGGTGAGTTGGGGTGCTGCATAAAACCAGAGATTGAAATGAGCACAGATACCGTTCCATAAGCCAAATATATAATAGACAAGAGCTACTCCTTGCTCAACGAGGTGCACTCAACACCCCATATTAAATGCCTAAGAATATACCTGACTAGTAAGAATCTTAAAACCTATGGATTTATATGTCTCTGAAAGAGAATCAAGCGTGTGTACAGCGGCATAAACTCAGCAGTGATAGGATTGGTGAGGTTCGGTCAGCAAATGCAGACACTTTGAAGTCATAGTGCATGGTACCCATTCCATGGGTCGCAACTCTCCAGGTTTAAGTATTCTTCCTTCAGCTAAAACATGCATGTGGAACCCAGAGTATGATCCACCGTGTGATCGGGAAACGTGTTCAAATGTGTCTCAGTTTTCGTCCCCTGGTACTCGGGTGCAACATTCCACACGCTTTACTAACACTCTCCCCACTTGGAGAGTCAGTGCCTTTAACGTCCAGTTTGGCCCAGTTGGCAATTTCTGCGTAAGATGAACAGGAATAGGGAGAACCAATGAGAGACTAGCTGGTGGTGTCTGGACGGGCAAATTTAACTCTCATTTCCCACCAGGAAGAGGAATTAAGCAAAGTATCAGCATGCCGTCCCGGCAACACACTAGGGCCTGAAGCAATCCTGCGGTGTTGCGGCCAGCTCACAAGAAAGCGAGTTGAAGAAAGGAGCTCAGGGGCACTGTAATTCACAAACCTGCAGTGTTATAAATGACAGCTATCGTCCAAAAATATATTGAAGTAAGGCTGCCAAGAGGACTTGAAAGCGGGGCAGAATTGCAGGAAACCGATTTCAGGAGGTAGACTGGAATTGCATGTAAACCATAGGAAAAGAAGGAGAACGTCCACAATGATGCACTTGGCCAAAAAGGGCGTATGCGTTTTTTCCTGAATATATTCAGGAAAAAACGCATACGCCCTTTTTGGCCAACCAAGCAAGCTTGCAAAGGAAATCTGCACTACAATGAAATCACTGCCCCCCGGTCAAAAGGGCCATCTGAAAAAAGTGTAAAATCCATAAAGGCAGGATAGGCCATGGAGACCTGGGAGCCTTGTTATGCTGATGGGCGGGATGTAAATTGCCAACAGCCACTCTGGAGAAGTGTATGGTGTTTCCTGAAACATCTAAAAAACAAAGCAACAGAGCCTAGGTCACTTCCACTTATGGTCCTATAGCTTAGGGAAATTAAAATCAAAAAGACACAGCCACCCCAATGTTTGGGATGGCTCTGCTTACAAGATCCTCGTTTACGGTACAAGTTCAATATTGCAGAACGCGAAAAATGGATAAAGACGTTGTGGTACTTACGTACAATGCAATATCACTCAGCAATGAAATCTATGTCATCAGGCCCATAGCAGCATAATGAGTGGATTCAGGTACGATGATTCTAAGTGAAATAAGTCACACAGAAAAAGAAACATCATAAGATATCACTACTACATGGAATGTAAACTTGGCTACACACGAACTGAATTACAAAACAGAACAGGGTCTCAAATGTAGAAAACCAACTTATGCTTGCTTAAGGGGAAAGGTGTGTTGGGGAGCTGCATAAAACAAGAGATTGAAATTAGCACAGATACCTTTCCATAAGCCAAATATGTAATAGACTAGAGCTAATCCTTGCTCAACGAAGTGGACTCAAGATGCCATATTAAACCCCTAGGAATATACCTGACTAGTAAGAATCTTAAAACCTATGGATTTATATGTCTCTGAAAGAGAATCAAGCGTGTGTACAGCGGCATAAACGCAGCAGTGATAGGATTGGTGAGGTTCGGTGAGCAAATGCAGACCCTTTGAAGTCATATTGCATGGTACCCATTCCATGGGTCTCAACTCTCCAGGTTTTAGGGATTCTTCTTTCAGCTAAAAGATGCATGTGGAACCCAGAGTATGATCCACCGTGTGCTCGGGAAACGTGTTCAAATGTGTCTCAGTTTTCGTTCCCTGGTACTCGGGTGCAACATTCCAGATGCTTTACTAACACTCTCCCCACTTGGAAAGTCAGAGCCTTTAACCTCCTGTTTGGCCCAGTTTGCAATTTCTGCGGAAAATGAACAGGAATAGGGAGAACCAATGAGAGACTAGCTGGAGGTGTCTGGACGGGCAAATTTAACTCTCATTTCCACCAGGAAGAGGAATTAACCAAAGGCTCAGCGTGCCATGCCAGAACCACACTAGGGCCTGAAGCAATCCTGCAGTATTGCGGCCAGCTCACAAGAAAGCGAGTTGAAGAAAGGAGCTCAGGGGCACTGTCATTCACAAACCTGCAGAGTTATAAATGACAGCTATCGTCCAAAAATATATTGAAGTAAGGCTGCCAAGAGGAGTTGAAAGTGGGGCAGAATTGCAGGAAACCGATTTCAGCAGGTAGACTGGAATTGCATGTAAAGCATAGGAAAAGAGGCAGAACGTCCACAATGATGCACTTGGCCACAAAGGGCATATGCGTTTTTTCCTGAATATATTGTGGAAAAAACACATACGCCCGTTTTGGCCAACCAAGCAAGCTTGCAAAGGAAATCTGCACTACAATGAAGTCTCACTGCCCCCTGGTCAAAAGGGCCATCTGAAAAAAGTGTAAAATCCAGAAAGGCAGCACAGGCCATGGAGAACTGGGAGCCTTGTTATGCTATGGGCGGGATGTAAATTGCCAACAGCCACTCTGGAGAAGTGTATGGTGTTTCCTGAAACATCTAAAAAACAAAGCAACAGAGCCTAGAGCACTTCCACTTATGGTCCTATAGCTTAGGGAAATTAAAATCAAAAAGACACAGCCACCCCAAAGTTTGGGACGGATCTGTGTAGAGGAACCTCGTTTACGGTAGAAGTTCAATATCGCAGAAAGCGAAAAATGGATAAAGAAGTTGTGGTACTTACGTACAATGCAATATCACTCAGCAATGAAATCTATGTCATCAGGCCCATAGCAGCATAATGAGTGGATTCAGGTACGATGATTCTAAGTGAAATAAGTCACACAGAAAAAGAAACATCATAAGATATCACTACTACACGGAATGTAAACTTGGCTACACAGGAACTGAATTACAAAACAGAACAGGGTCTCAAATGTAGAAAACCAACTTCTGCTTGCTTATAGGGAAAGGTGAGTGGGGGTGCTGCATAAAACCAGAGATTGAAATTAGCACCGATACCGTTCCATAAGCCATATATGTAATAGACAAGAGCTACTCCTTGCTCAACGAAGTGGACTCAACACCCCATATTAAACACCTAAGAATATACCTGACTAGTAAGAATCTTAAAACCTATGGATTTATATGTCTCCGAAAGAGTATCAAGCGTGTGTACAGCAGCATAAACGCAGCAGTGATAGGATTGGTGAGGTTCGGTGAGCAAATGCAGACCCTTTGAAGTCATATTGCATGGTACCCATTCCATGGGTCTCAACTCTCCAGGTTTAAGTATTCTTCCTTCAGCTAAAACATGCATGTGGAACCCAGAGTGTGATCCACCGTGTGATCGGGAAAAGTGTTCAAATGTGTCTCAGTTTTCGTCTCCTGGTACTCGGTGCAACATTCCAGACGCTCTTCTAACACTCTCCCCACTTGGAGAGTCAGTGCCCTTAACCTCTTGTTTGGCCCAGTGTTCAATTTCTGCGGAAAATGAACAGGAATAGGGAGAACCAATGAGAGACTAGCTGGAGGTGTCTGGACGGGCAAATTTAACTCTCACTTCCCACCAGGAAGAGGAATTAACCAAAGGCTCAGCGTGCCATGCCGGAACCACACTAGGGCCTGAAGCAATCCTTCGGTGTTGCGGCCAGCTCACAAGAAAGCGAGTTGAAGAAAGGAGCTCAGGGGCACTGTAATTCACAAACCTGCAGAGTTATAAATGACAGCTATCGTCCAAAAATATATTGAAGTAAGGCTGCCAAGAGGACTTGAAAGTGGGGCAGAATTGCAGGAAACCGATTTCAGGAGGTAGACTGGAATTGCATGTAAAGCATAGGAAAAGAGGCAGAACGTCCACAATGATGCACTTGGCCAAAAAGGGCGTATCCGTTTTTTCCTGAATATATTCAGGAAAAAACGCATACGCCCTTTTTGGCCAACCAAGCAAGCTTGCAAAGGAAATCTGCACTACAAAGAAGTCTCACTGCCCCCCGGTCAAAAGGGCCATGAGAAAAATGTGTAAAATCCAGAAAGGCAGGACAGGCCATGGAGAACTGGGAGCCTTGTTATGCTATGGGCGGGATGTAAATTGCCAACAGCCACTCTCGAGAAGTGTATGGTGTTTCCTGAAACATCTAAGAAACAAAGCAACAGAGCGTAGGACACTTCCACTTATGGTCCTATAGCTTAGGGAAATTAAAATCAAAAAGACACAGCCACCCCAAAGTTTTGGACGGCTCTGTGTAGAGGAACCTCGTTTACGGTACAAGTTCAGTATCACAGAGAGCGAAAAATGGATAAAGAAGTTGTGGTACTTACGTACAAGCAATATCACTCAGCAATGAAATCTATGTCATCAGGCCCGTAGCAGCATAATGAGTGGATTCAGGTACGATGATTCTAAGTGAAATATGTCACACAGAAAAAGAAACATCATAAGATATCACTACTACAGGGAATGTAAACTTGGCTACACAGGAACTGAATTACAAAACAGAACAGGGTCTCAAATGTAGAAAACCAACTTATGCTTGCTTAAGGGGAAAGGTGAGTTGGGGTGCTGCATAAAACCAGAGATTGAAATTAGCACAGATACCGTTCCATAAGCCAAATATGTAATAGACAAGAGCTACTCCTTGCTCAACGAAGTGGACTCAACACCCCATATTAAACGCCTAAGAATATACCTGACTAGTAAGAATCTTAAAACCTATGGATTTATATATCTCCGAAAGAGAATCAAGCGTATGTACAGCGGCATAAACTCAGCAGTGATAGGACTGGTGAGGTTCGGTGAGCAAATGCAAACCCTTTGAAATCATATTGCATGGTACCCATTCCATGGGTCTCAACTCTCCAGGTTTTAGGGATTCTTCCTTCAGCTAAAACATGCATGTGGAACCCAGAGTATGATCCACCGTGTGCTCGGGAAACGTGTTCAAATGTGTCTGAGTTTTCGTCCCCTGGTACTCGGGTGCAACATTCCAGATGCTTTACTAACACTCTCCCCACTTGGAAAGTCAGAGCCTTTAACCTCCTGTTTGGCCCAGTTTGCAATTTCTGCGGAAAATGAACAGGAATAGGGAGAACCAATGAGAGACTAGCTGGAGGTGTCTGGACGGGCAAATTTAACTCTCATTTCCACCAGGAAGAGGAATTAACCAAAGGCTCAGCGTGCCATGCCAGAACCACACTAGGGCCTGAAGCAATCCTGCAGTATTGCGGCCAGCTCACAAGAAAGCGAGTTGAAGAAAGGAGCTCAGGGGCACTGTCATTCACAAACCTGCAGAGTTATAAATGACAGCTATCGTCCAAAAATATATTGAAGTAAGGCTGCCAAGAGGACTTGAAAGTGGGGCAGAATTGCAGGAAACCGATTTCAGGAGGTAGACTGGAATTGCATGTAAAGCATAGGAAAAGAG
Organism: Orcinus orca; assembly: GCF_937001465.1. NCBI lineage: Eukaryota > Metazoa > Chordata > Mammalia > Artiodactyla > Delphinidae > Orcinus > Orcinus orca. The sequence continues at coordinate 82,065,285 of NC_064559.1, forward strand.
GTAGAACGTCCACAATGATGCACTTGGCCACAAAGGGCATATGCGTTTTTTCCTGAATATATTCAGGAAAAAACGCATACGCCCTTTTTGGCCAACCAAGCAAGCTTGCAAAGGAAATCTGCACTACAATGAAGTCTCACTGCCCCCAGGTCAAAAGGGCCATCTGAAAAAAGTGTAAAATCCAGAAAGGCAGGACAGGCCATGGAGAACTGGGAGCCTTGTTATGCTGATGGGCGGGATGTAAATTGCCAACAGCCACTCTGGAGAAGTGTATGGTGTTTCCTGAAATATCTAAAAAACAAAGCAACAGAGCCTAGGGCACTTACACTTATGGTCCTATAGCTTAGGGAAATTTAAATGAAAAAGACACAGCCACCCCAAAGTTTGGGACAGCTCTGTTTACAAGAACCTCGTTTACGGTACAAGTTCAATATGACAGAAAGCAAAAAATGGATAAAGAAGTTGCGGTACATACGTACAATGGAATATCACTCAGCAATGAAATCTATCTCATCATGCCCATAGCAGCATAATGAGTGGATTCAGGTACGATGAATCTAAGTGATATAAGTCACAGAGAAAAAGAAACATCATAAGATATCACTACTACACGGAATGTAAACTTGGCTACACAGGAACTGAATTACAAAACAGAACAGGGTCTCAAATGTAGAAAACCAACTTATGCTTGCTTAAGGGGAAAGGTGAGTTGGGGTGCTGCATAAAATCAGAGATTGAAATTAGCACAGATACCATTCCATAAGCCAAATATGTAATACTCAAGAGCTACTCCTTGCTCAACGAAGTGGACTCAACACACCATATTAAACGCCTAAGAATATACCTGACTATTAAAAATCTTAAAACCTATGGATTTATATGTCTCCGAAAGAGAATCAAGCGTGTGTACAGTAGCATAAACGCAGCAGTGATAGGATTGGTGAGGTTCGGTGAGCAAATGCAGACCCTTTGAAGTCATATTGCATGGTACCCATTCCATGGGTCTCAACTCTCCAGGTTTAAGGGATTCTTCCTTCAGCTAAAACATGCATGTGGAACCCAGAGTATGATCCACCATGTGATCGGGAAACGTGTTCAAATGTGTCTCAGTTTTCGTCCCCTGGAACTCGGGGGCAACATTCCAGACGCTTTACTAACACTCTCCCCACTTGGAGAGTCAGTGCCTTTAACCTCCTGTTTGGCCCAGTTTGCAATTTCTGTGGAAAATGAACAGGAATAGGGAGAACCAGTGAGAGACTAGCTGGAGGTGTCTAGACGGGCAAATTTAACTCTCATTTCCCACCAGGAAGAGGAATTAACCAAAGGCTCAGTGTGCCGTGCCGGAACCACACTAGGGCCTGAAGCAATCCTGCGGTGTTGCGCCCAGCTCACAAGAAAGCGAGTTGAAGAAAGGAGTTCACGGGCACTGTAATTCACAAACCTGCAGAGTTATAAATGACAGCTATCGTCCAAAAATATATTGAAGTAAGGCTGCCAAGAGGACTTGAAAGCGGGGCAGAATTGCAGGAAACCGATTTCAGGAGGTAGACTGGAATTGCATGTAAAGCATAGGAAAAGAGGCAGAACGTCCACAATGATGCACTTGGCCAAAAAGTGCGTATGCGTTTTTTCCTGAATATATTCAGGAGAAAACGCATACGCCCTTTTTGGCCAACCAAGCAAGCTTGCAAAGGAAATTTGCACTACAATGAAGACTCCCTGCCCCCCAGTCAAAAGGGCCATCTGAAAAATGTAAACCCAGAAAGGCAGGACAGGCCATGGATAACTGGGAGCCTTGTTATGCTGATGGGCGGGATGTAAATTGCCAACAGGCACTCGGGAGAAGTGTATGGTGTTTCCTGAAACATCTAAAAAACAAAGCAACAGAGCCTAGGGCACTCCACTTATGGTCCTATAGCTTAGGGAAATTAAAATCAAAAAGACACAGCCACCCCAAAGTTTGGGACAGCTCTGTTTACAAGAACCTCGTTTACTGTACAAGTTCAATATCACAGAAAGCAAAAAATGGATAAAGAAGTTGTGGTACTTACGTACAATGCAATATCACTCAGCAATGAAATCTATGTCATCAGGCCCATAGCAGCATAATGAGTGGATTCAGGTACGATGATTCTAAGTGAAATAAGTCACACAGAAAAAGAAACATCATAAGATATCACTACTACACGGAATGTAAACTTGGCTACACAGGAACTGAATTACAAAACAGAACACGGTCTCAAATGTAGAAAACCATCCTATGCTTGCTTAACGGGAAAGGTGAGTTGGGGTGCTGCATAAAACCAGAGATTGAAATGAGCACAGATACTGTTCCATAAGCCAAATGTGTAGTAGACAAGAGCTACTCCTTGCTCAACGAAGTGGACTCAACACCCCATATTAAACGCCTAAGAATATACCTGACTAGTAAGAATCTTAAAACCTATGGATTTATATGTCTCCAAAGGAGAATCAAGCGTGTGTACAGCGGCATAAACGCAGCAGTGATAGGATTGATGAGGTTCGGTGAGCAAATGCAGACCCTTTGAAGTCATATTGCATGGTACCCATTCCATGGGTCTCAATTCTCCAGGTTTAAGGGATTCTTCCTTCAGCTAAAACATGCATGTGGAACCCAGAGTATGATCCGCCGTGTGATCGGGAAATGTGTTCAAATGTGTCTCAGTTTTCGTCCCCTGGTACTCGGGTGCAACATTCCAGATGCTTTACTAACACTCTCCCCACTTGGAGAGTCAGTGCCTTTAAACTCCTGTTTGGCCCAGTTTGCAATTTCTGCGGAAAATGAACAGGAATAGGGAGAACCAATGAGAGACTAGCTGGAGGTGTCTGGACGGGCAAATTTAACTCTCATTTCCCACCAGGAAGAGGAATTAACCAAAGGCTCAGCGTGCCGTGCCGGAACCACACTAGGGCCTGAAGCAATCCGGCGGTGTTGCGCCCAGCTCACAAGAAAGCGAGTTGAAGAAAGGAGCTCAGGGGCACTGTAATTCACAAACCTGCAGAGTTATAAATGACAGCTATCGTCCAAAAATATATTGAAGTAAGGCTGCCAAGAGGACTTGAAAGCGGGGCAGAATTGCAGGAAACCGATTTCAGGAGGTAGACTGGAATTGCATGTAAAGCATAGGAAAAGAGGCAGAACGTCCACAATGATGGACTTGGCCAAAAAGTGCGTTTGCGTTTTTTCCTGAATATATTCAGGAGAAAACGCATACGCACTTTTTGGCCAACCAAGCAAGCTTGCAAAGGAAATCTGCACTACAAAGAAGTCTCACTGCCCCCCAGTCAAAAGGGCCATCTGAAAAGTGTAAAATCCAGAAAGACAGGACAGGCCATGGAGAACTGGGAGCCTTGTTATGCTGATGGGCGGGATGTAAATTGCCAACAGGCACTCGGGAGAAGTGTATGGTGTTTCCTGAAACATCTAAAAAACAAAGCAACAGAGCCTAGGGCACTCCCACTTATGGTCCTATAGCTTAGGGAAATTTAAATAAAAAAGACACAGCCACCCCAAAGTTTGGGACGGCTATGTTTACAAAAACCTCGTTTACTGTACAAGTTCAATATCACAGAAAGCAAAAAATGGATAAAGAAGTTGTGGTACTTACGTACAATGCAATATCACTCAGCAATGAAATCTATGTCATCAGGCCCATAGCAGCATAATGAGTGGATTCAGGTACGATGATTCTAAGTGAAATAAGTCACACAGAAAAAGAAACATCATAAGATATCACTACTACACGGAATGTAAACTTGGCTACACAGGAACTGAATTACAAAACAGAACACGGTCTCAAACGTAGAAAACCAACTTATGCTTGCTTAACGGGAAAGGTGAGTTGGGGTGCTGCATAAAACCAGAGATTGAAATGAGCACAGATACCGTTCCATAAGCCAAATGTGTAATAGACAAGAGCTACTCCTTGCTCAACGAAGTGGACTCAACACCCCATATTAAACGCATAAGAATATACCTGACTAGTAAGAATCTTAAAACCCATGGATTTATATGTCTCCGAAAGAGAATCAAGCATATGTACAGCGACATAAATGCAGCATTGATAGGATTGGTGAGGTTCAGTGAGGAAATGCAGACCTTTTGAAGTCATATTGCATGGTACCCATTCCATGGGTCTCAACTCTCCTGGTTTAAGGGATTCTTCCTTCAGCTAAAACATGCATGTGGAACCCAGAGCATGATTCACGGTGTGATCGGGAAACGTGTTCAAATGTGTCTCAGTTTTCGTCCCCTGGTACTCGGGTGCAACATTCCAGATGCTTTACTAACACTTTCCCCACTTGGAGAGTCAGTGCCTTTAAACTCCTGTTTGGCCCAGTTGTGAATTTCTGTGGAAAATGAATAGGAATAAGGAGAACCAATGAGAGACTAGCTGGAGGTGTCTGGACGGGCAAATTTAACTCTCATTTCCCACCAGGAAGAGGAATTAACCAAAGGCTCAGCATGCCGTGCCGGAACCACACTAGGGCCTGAAGCAATCCGGCGGTGTTTCGGCCAGCTCACAAGAAAGCGAGTTGAAGAAAGGAGCTCAGGGGCACTGTCATTCACAAACCTGCAGAGTTATAAATGACAGCTATCGTCCAAAAATATATTGAAGTAAGGCTGCCAAGAGGACTTGAAAGTGGGGCAGAATTGCAGGAAACCGATTTCAGGAGGTAGACTGGAATTGCATGTAAACCATAGGAAAAGAGGCAGAACGTCCACAATGATGCACTTGGCCACAAAGGGCATATGCGTTTTTTCCTGAATATATTGTGGAAAAAACGCATACGCCCTTTTTGGCCAACCAAGCAAGCTTGCAAAGGAAATCTGCACTACAATGAAGTCTCACTGCCCCCTGGTCAAAAGGGCCATCTGAAAAAAGTGTAAAATCCAGAAAGGCAGGACAGGCCATGGAGAACTGGGAGCCTTGTTATGCTATGGGCGGGATGTAAATTGCCAACAGCCACTCTGGAGAAGTGTATGGTGTTTCCTGAAACATCTAAAAAACAAAGCAACAGAGCCTAGAGCACTTCCACTTATGGTCCTATAGCTTAGGGAAATTAAAATCAAAAAGACACAGCCACCCCCAAAGTTTGGGACGGATCTGTGTAGAGGAAACTCGCTTACGGTAGAAGTTCAATATCGCAGAAAGCGAAAAATGGATAAAGAAGTTGTGGTACTTATGTACAATGCAATATCACTCAGCAATGAAATCTATGTCATCAGGCCCATAGCAGCATAATGAGTGGATTCAGGTACGATGATTCTAAGTGAAATAAGTCACACAGAAAAAGAAACATCATAAGATATCACTACTGCACGGAATGTAAACTTGGCTACACAGGAACTGAATTACAAAACAGAACAGGGTCTCAAATGTAGAAAACCAACTTCTGCTTGCTTATAGGGAAAGGTGAGTGGGGGTGCTGCATAAAACCAGAGATTGAAATTAGCACCGATACCGTTCCATAAGCCATATATGTAATAGACAAGAGCTACTCCTTGCTCAACGAAGTGGACTCAACACCCCATATTAAACACCTAAGAATATACCTGACTAGTAAGAATCTTAAAACCTATGGATTTATATGTCTCCGAAAGAGTATCAAGCGTGTGTACAGCAGCATAAACGCAGCAGTGATAGGATTGGTGAGGTTCGGTGAGCAAATGCAGACCCTTTGAAGTCATATTGCATGGTACCCATTCCATGGGTCTCAACTCTCCAGGTTTAAGTATTCTTCCTTTAGCTAAAACATGCATGTGGAACCCAGAGTGTGATCGGGAAACGTGTTCAAATGTGTCTCAGTTTTCGTCTCCTGGTACTCGGTGCAACATTCCAGACGCTCTTCTAACACTCTCCCCACTTGGAGAGTCAGTGCCCTTAACCTCTTGTTTGGCCCAGTGTTCAATTTCTGCGGAAAATGAACAGGAATAGGGAGAACCAATGATAGACTAGCTGGAGGTGTCTGGACATGCAAATTTAACTCTCACTTCCTACCAGGAAGAGGAATTAACCAAAGGCTCAGCATGCCATGCCGGAACCACACTAGGGCCTGAAGCAATCCTTCGGTGTTGCGGCCAGCTCACAAGAAAGCGAGTTGAAGAAAGGAGCTCAGGGGCACTGTCATTCACAAACCTGCAGAGTTATAAATGACAGCTATGGTCCAAAAATATATTGAAGTAAGGCTGCCAAGAGGACTTGAAAGTGGGGCAGAATTGCAGGAAACCGATTTCAGGAGGTAGACTGGAATTGCATGTAAAGCATAGGAAAAGAGGCAGAACGTCCACAATGATGCACTTGGCCAAAAAGGGCATATGCGTTTTTTCCTGAATATATTGTGGAAAAAACGCATACGCACTTTTTGGCCAACCAAGCAAGCTTGCAAAGGAAATCTGCACTACAAAGAAGTCTCACTGCCCCCCGGTCAAAAGGGCCATGAGAAAAATGTGTAAAATCCAGAAAGGCAGGACAGGCCATGGAGAACTGGGAGCCTTGTTATGCTATGGGCGGGATGTAAATTGCCAACAGCCACTCTCGAGAAGTGTATGGTGTTTCCTGAAACATCTAAGAAACAAAGCAACAGAGCCTAGGACACTTCCACTTATGGTCCTATAGCTTAGGGAAATTAAAATCAAAAAGACACAGCCACCCCAAAGTTTGGGACGGCTCTGTGTACAGGAACCTCGTTTACGGTACAAGTTCAATATCACAGAGAGCGAAAAATGGATAAAGAAGTTGTGGTACTTACGTACAATACCATATCACTCAGCAATGAAATCTATGTCATCAGGCCCGTAGCAGCATAATGAGTGGATTCAGGTACGATGATTCTAAGTGAAATATGTCACACAGAAAAAGAAACATCATAAGATATCACTACTACACGGAATGTAAACTTGGCTACACAGGAACTGAATTACAAAACAGAACAGGGTCTCAAATGTAGAAAACCAACTTATGCTTGCTTAAGGGGAAAGGTGAGTTGGGGTGCTGCATAAAACCAGAGATTGAAATTAGCACAGATACCGTTCCATAAGCCAAATATGTAATAGACAAGAGCTACTCCTTGCTCAACGAAGTGGACTCAACACCCCATATTAAACGCCTAAGAATATACCTGACTAGTAAGAATCTTAAAACCTATGGATTTATACGTCTCTGAAAGAGAATCAAGCGTGTGTACAGCGGCATAAACTCAGCAGTGATAGGATTGGTGAGCTTCGGTGAGCAAATGCAGACCCTTTGAAGTCATATTGCATGGTACCCATTCCATGGGTCTCAACTCTCCAGGTTTTAGGGATTCTTCCTTCAGCTAAAACATGCATGTGGAACCCAGAGTATGATCCACCGTGTGCTCGGGAAACGTGTTCAAATGTGTCTCAGTTTTCGTCCCCTGGTACTCGGGTGCAACATTCCAGATGCTTTACTAACACTCTCCCCACTTGGAAAGTCAGAGCCTTTAACCTCCTGTTTGGCCCAGTTTGCAATTTCTGCGGAAAATGAACAGGAATAGGGAGAACCAATGAGAGACTAGCTGGAGGTGTCTGGATGGGCAAATTTAACTCTCATTTCCCAGCAGGAAGAGGAATTAACCAAAGGCTCAGCGTGCCATGCCAGAACCACACTAGGGCCTGAAGCAATCCTGCAGTATTGCGGCCAGCTCACAAGAAAGCGAGTTGAAGAAAGGAGCTCAGGGGCACTGTCATTCACAAACCTGCAGAGTTATAAATGACAGCTATCGTCCAAAAATATATTGAAGTAAGGCTGCCAAGAGGACTTGAAAGTGGGGCAGAATTGCAGGAAACCGATTTCAGCAGGTAGACTGGAATTGCATGTAAAGCATAGGAAAAGAAGTAGAACGTCCACAATGATGCACTTGGCCACAAAGGGCGTATGCGTTTTTTCCTGAATATATTCAGGAAAAAACGCATACGCCCTTTTTGGCCAACCAAGCAAGCTTGCAAAGGAAATCTGCACTACAATGAAGTCTCACTGCCCCCTGGTCAAAAGGGCCATCTGAAAAAAGTGTAAAATCCAGAAAGGCAGGACAGGCCATGGAGAACTGGGAGCCTTGTTATGCTGATGGGCGGGATGTAAATTGCCAACAGCCACTCTGGAGAAGTCTATGGTGTTTCCTGAAACATCTAAAAAACAAAGCAACAGAGCCTAGGGCACTTCCACTTATGGTCCTATAGCATAGGGAAATTAAAATCAAAAAGACACAGCCACACCAAAGTTTGGGACGGCTCTGTTTACAAGAACCTCGTTTACGGTACAAGTTCAATATCACAGAAAGCGAAAAATGGATAAAGAAGTTGTGGTACTTACGTACAATGCAATATCACTCAGCAATGAAATCTATGTCATCAGGCCCGTAGCAGCATAATGAGTGGATTCAGGTACGATAAATCTAAGTGAAATAAGTCACACAGAAAAAGAAATATCATAAGATATCACTACTACACGGAATGTAAACTTGGCTACACAGGAACTGAATTACAAAACAGAACAGCGTCTCAAATGTAGAAAACCAACTTATGCTTGCTTAAGGGGAAAGGTGAGTTGGGGTGCTGCATAAAACCAGAGATTGAAATTAGCACAGATACCGTTCCATAAGCCAAATGTGTAATATACAAGAGCTACTCCTTGCTCAACGAAGTGTTCTCAACACCCCATATTAAACGCCTAAGAATATACCTGACTAGTAAGAATCTTAAAACCAATGGATTTATATGTCTCCGAAAGAGAATCAAGCGTGTGTACAGCGGCATAAACTCAGCAGTGATAGGACTGGTGAGGTTCGGTGAGCAAATGCAGACCCTTTGAAGTCATATTGCATGGTACCCATTCCATGGGTCTCAACTCTCCAGGTTTTAGGGATTCTTCCTTCAGCTAAAACATGCATGTGGAAACCAGAGTATGATCCACCATGTGATCGGGAAACGTGTTCAAATGTGTCTCAGTTTTCGTCCCCTGGTACTCGGGTGCAACATTCCAGACGCTTTACTAACACTCTCCCCACTTGGAAAGTCAGAGCGTTTAACCTCCTGTTTGGCCCAGTTTGCAATTTCTGCGGAAAATGAACAGGAATAGGGAGAACCAATGAGAGACTAGCTGGAGGTGTCTGGACGGGCAAATTTAACTCTCATTTCCCACCAGGAAGAGGAATTAACCAAAGGCTTAGCATGCCGTGCCGGAACCACACTAGGGCCTGAAGCAATCCGGCGGTGTTTCGGCCAGCTCACAAGAAAGCGAGTTGAAGAAAGGAGCTCAGGGGCACTGTCATTCACAAACTTGCAGAGTTATAAATGACAGCTATCGTCCAAAAATATATTGAAGTAAGGCTGCCAAGAGGACTTGAAAGCGGGGCAGAATTGCAGGAAACCGATTTCAGGAGGTAGACTGGAATTGCATTTAAAGCATAGGAAAAGAGGCAGAACGTCCACAATGATGCACTTGGCCAAAAAGGGCGTATGCATTTTTTCCTGAATATATTCAGGAAAAAACGCATACGCCCTTTCTGGCCAACCAAGCAAGCTTGCAAAGGAAATCTGCACTACAATGAAGTCTCACTGCCCCCCAGTCAAAAGGGCCATCTGAAAAAAGTGTAAAATGCAGAAAGGCAGGACAGGCCATGGAGAGCTAGGAGCCTTTTTATGCTGATGGGCGGGATGTAAATTGCCAACAGCCAGTCTGGAGAAGTCTATGGTGTTTCCTGAAACATCTAGAAAACAAAGCAACAGAGCCTAGGGCACTTCCCCTTATGGTCCTATAGATTAGGGAAATTAAAATCAAAAAGACACAGCCACCCCAAAGTTTGGGATGGCTCTGTTTACAAGAACCTCGTTTACGGTACAAGTTCAATATCACAGAAAGCGAAAAATGGATAAAGAAGTTGTGGTACTTACGTACAATGCAATATCACTCAGCAGTGAAATCTATGTCATCAGGCCCATAGCAACATAATGAATGGATTCAGGTACGATGATTCTAAGTGAAATAAGTCACACAGAAAAAGAAACATCATAAGATATCACTACTACACGGAATGTAAACTTGGCTACACAGGAACTGAATTACAAAACAGAACAGGGTCTCAAATGTAGAAAACCAACTTATGCTTGCTTACGGGGAAAGGTGAGTTGGGGTACTGCATAAAACCAGAGATTGAAATTAGCACAGATACCGTTCCATAAGCCAAATATGAAATAGACAAGAGCTACTCCTTGCTCAACGAAGTGGACTCAACACCCCATATTAAACGCATAAGAATATACCTGACTAGTAAGAATCTTAAAACCTATGCATTTATATGTCACCGAAAGAGAATCAAGCATATGTACAGCAGCATAAACGCAGCATTGATAGGATTGGTGACGTTCGGTGAGCAAATGCAGACCTTTTGAGGTCATATTGCATGGTACCCATTCCATGGGTCTCAACTCTCCAGGTTTAAGTATTCTTCCTTCAGTTAAAACATGCATGTGGAACCCAGAGTATGATCCACCGTGTGATCGGGAAACGTGTTCAAATGTGTCTCAGTTTTCGTCCCCTGGTACTCGGGTGCAACATTCCACACGCTTTACTAACACTCTCCCCACTTGGAGAGTCAGGGCCTTTAACGTCCAGTTTGGCCCAGTTGGCAATTTCTCCGTAAGATGAACAGGAATAGGGAGAACCAATGAGAGACTAGCTGGAGGTGTCTGGACGGGCAAATTTAACTCTCATTTCCCACCAGGAAGAGGAATTAAGCAAAGTATCAGCATGCCGTCCCGGCAACACACTAGGGCCTGAAGCAATCCTGCGGTGTTGCGGCCAGCTCACAAGAAAGCGAGTTGAAGAAAGGAGCTCAGGGTGTCTGTCATTCACAAACCTGCAGTGTTATAAATGACAGCTATCGTCCAAAAATATATTGAAGTAAGGCTGCCAAGAGGACTTGAAAGCGGGGCAGAATTGCAGGAAACAGATTTCAGGAGGTAGACTGGAATTGCATGTAAAGCATAGGAAAAGAAGGAGAACGTCCACAATGATGCACTTGGCCAAAAAGGGCGTATGCGTTTTTTCCTGAATATATTCAGGAAAAAACGCATACGCCCTTTTTGGCCAAGGAAGCAAGTTTGCAAACGGAATCTGCACTACAATGAAGTCTCACTGCCCCCCGGTCAAAAGGGCCATCTGAAAAATGTGTAAAATCCAGAAAGGCAGGACAGGCCATGGAGACCTGGGATCCTTGTCATGCTGATGGGCCAGATGTAAATTGCCAACAGCCACTCTGGAGTAGTGTATGGTGTTTCCTGAAACATCTAAAAAACAAAGCAACAGACCCTAGGGCACTTCCACTTATGGTCCTATAGCTTAGGGAAATTAAAATCAGAAAGACACAGCCACCCCAAAGTTTGGGACGGCTCTGTTGACAAGAACCCCGTTTACGGTACAAGTTCAATATCGCAGAAAGCGAAAAATGGATAAAAAAGTTGTGGTACTTACGTACAATGTAATATCACTCAGCAATGAAATCTATGTCATCAGGCCCGTAGCAGCATAATGAGTGGATTCAGGTACGATGATTCTAAGTGAAATAAGGCACACAGAAAAAGAAATATCATAAGATATCACTAATACACGGAATGTAAACTTGGCTACCCAGGAATTGAATTACAAAACAAAACAGGGTCTCAAATGTAGAAAACCAACTTATGCTTGCTTAAGGGGAAAGGTGAGTTGGGGTGCTATATATAACCAGAGATTGAAATTAGCACAGATACCGTTCCATAAGCCAAATATGTATTAGACAAGAGCTACTCCTTGCTCAACAAAGTGGACTCAACACCCCATATTAAACGCCTAAAAATATACCTGACTAGTAAGAATCTTAAAACCTATGGATTGATATGTCTCCGAAAGAGAATCAAGCGTGTGTATAGCGGCATAAACGCAGCAGTGATAGGATTGGTGAGGTTCGGTGAGCAAATGCAGACCCTTTGAAGTCATATTGCATGGTACCCATTCCATGGGTCTAAACTCTCCAGGTTTAAGGGATTCTTCCTTCAGCTAAAACATGCATGTGGAACCCAGAGTATGATCCACCGTGTGACTGGGAAACGTATTCAAATGTGTCTCAGTTTTTGTCCCCTGGTACTTGGGTGCAACATTCCAGACGCTTTACTAACACTCTCCCCACTTGGAGAGTCAGTGCCTTTAACCTCCTGTTTGACCCAGTTTGCAATTTCTGCGGAAGATGAACAGGAATGGGGAGAACCAATGAGAGACTAGCTGGAGGTGTCTGGACGGGCAAATTTAACTCTCATTTCCCACCAGGAACAGGAATTAACCAAAGGCACAGTGTGCCATGCCGTAACCACACTAGGGCCTGAAGCAATCCTGCGGTGTTGCGACCCGGTCACAAGAAAGCGAGTTGAAGAAAGTAGCTCAGGGGGTCTGTCATTCACAGACCTGCAGAGTTATAAATGACAGCTATCGTCCAAAAATATATTGAAGTAAGGCTGCCAAGACGACTTGAAATTTGGGCAGAATTGCAGGAAACCGATTTCAGGAGGTAGACTGGAATTGTATGTAAAACATAGGAAAAAAGTCAGAACGTCCACAATGATGCACTTGGCCAAAAAGGGCGTATGCATTTTTTCCAGAGCTCTCATAACTGAGGGGAGGAGATTCCCAGCAGGCTCCAACTGCCACCTGAAGGCTCACATTGCCAAGGCAATGTGAGCAGGCCAGGCAGGAGTTACCTCACAGCAGAGGTCCCACCTCACAGAAGGGTGAGAAACCCAGCCAACATCAGACTCTCACCAGAGGGCCCACATCACCAAGAGAATGGGAACCAGGCAGGAGTGTCTTCACACCAGTGAGGCCACATCATCGAAAGGTTAGGTACTCAGCACATGTGTCCTCAAACCAGAGGACCCACATCACCAAGGACCTCGGAGTGAGGCAGGCAGGAGTAGCCTCACAACACTGGGCCCATAGAATAAAAAAGTGAGGAATCCAGCAGTTGGAACCTCCCAGCAGGCGCCCCAGAGCACCGAGGCTATGGGATCCAGGCCACAGTGAACTCACAGAAGAGGGCCCATGTCATGAAACTGAGCAACCCAGCCATTGGGACCTCAGAGCAGGAGGCCCACATCCCCATGGGGATGGAAATCTGGTAGGAGGGTCCTCGCACCACTGAGAACGTATCAGAAAATTTTGGGAGACCAGCAGTTAGGGCCTGATGCCAGAGGACCCTCATCACCAAGGGAAGGAGGCTCCCAGCAGGCTCCAACTGCCACCAGAGGGCTGACGTCGCCAAGGCGATGTGTGCCAACCAGGCACGAATGACCTCACAGCAGAGCGCCCACCTCAGAGAAGTGTGACGAACCCAGTCAGGATCAGACTCACACCAGAGGGCCCACATCACCAAATGGATTGGAACCAGGCAGGAGTGTCCTCACATGAGTAGGGCCACATCATCTAAAGGTGAGGAACCCAGAACATGTGGCTTCAAACCATAGGACACCCATCACCAAGGGGCTGGGAGTGAGGCAGGCAGGAGGAGCCTCATAACAGAGGGCCCAAAAATAAGAAAGGTGAGGAATCCAGCATTTGGAACCTCCCAGCAGGCGGCCCAGAGCACAGAGGCTAGGGGATGCAGGCTGGAGTGAACTAACACCAGACAGCCCACATCATGAAACTGTGAGCAACCCAGACATTGGGACCTCAGAGCAGAAGGCCTACATCCCCATGGTGATGGGAACATGACAGGAGTGTCCTGGCATCACTGGGCTCACATCAGAAAACGTGGGGTGCTCAGAAGTTAGGGCCTGATGCTACAGGGCACTCATCACCGAGGGGAGGAGGCTCCCAGCAGGCTCCAGCTGCCACCAGAGGGCCAACGTCACCAAGGCGATGTGTGCCAGCCCGGCAGGAGTGACCTCACAGCAGAGGGCCCACCTCACAGAAGGGTGAGGACCACAGCCAGGATCAGACTCTCACCAGAGGGCCCACATCACCAAGGGGATGGGAACCAGGCAGGAGTGTCCCCACACCAGTGGGACAACATCATCGAAAGGTGAGGATCCCAGAACATGTAGCCTCAAACCAGAGGAACCACATCACCAAGGGGTTCGGAATGAGGCTGGCAGGACCGGCCTCACAACACAGGGTCCATGGAATATAAAAGTTGAGGAATCCAGCAGCTGGAACCTCCCAGCAAACGGCCCAGAACACCGAGGTTATGGGATCCAGGCCGCAGTGAACTCACAGCAGAGGGCCCACATCATGAACCTGTGAGCAGCCCAGCCGTTGGGACCTCAGAACAGAAGGCCCACATCCCCATTGGGATGGGAACCTGGCAGGAGTGGCTTCGCACCACTTAGCACATATCAGAAAATGTTAGGAGCCCAGCAGTTAGGGCCTGACGCCAGGGGGCCCTCATAACTGAGGGGAGGAGACTCCCAGCAGGTTCCAACTGCCAACAGAGGGCCCACGTCTACAAGGTGGCATGCGCCAGCCAGGCAGTAGTGAACTCACAGCAGAGGGCCTATCTCACAGAAGGGTGAGGAACCAAGGCAGGATGAGACTCTCGCCAGAGGGCTCACAACACCAAGGGGATGGGAACCAGTCAGGACTGTCCTCCCACCAGTGGGGCCACATCATCGAAAGGTGAGGAACCCAGCACATGTGGCCTCAAACCAGAAGACCCACATCACGAAGGGGTTGCGAGTGAGGCAGGCAGGAGGAGCATCACAAAACAGGACCCATAGAATACAAAAGTTGAGGAATCGAGCAGTTGGAACCTCCCAGCAGGCGGCCAAGAGCACAGAGGCTATGGGATCCAGGCCACAGTGAACTAACACCAGAGAGTCCACATCATGAAATTGTGCTCAACCCAGCCGTTGGAACCTCAGAGCAGAAGGCCCACATCCCCATGGAGATGGGAACCTAAGAGGAGTGCCCGAGCATCACTGGGCTCACTAAGAAAAGTTGGGGAGCCCAGCAGTTAGGGCCTGACGTCAGAGGGCCCTCATCACAGAGGTGAGGAGGCTCCCAGCAGGGTCCAAGTGCCACCAGAGGGCTCATGTCAACAAGGCGAGGTGAGCAAGCCAGGCAAGAGTTACCTGATAGTAGAGGGCCCACCTCACAGATGGGTGAGGAACCCAGCCAGGATCAGACTCTCACCAGAGGACCCACATCACAAAGGGGATGGGAACCAGTCAGGATTATCCTCACACCAGTGGGGCCTCATCATCTTAAGGTGAGGAACCCAGCACATGTGTCCTCAAACCAGAGGACCCACATCACCAAGGGCCTTGGAGTGAGGCAGGCAGGAGTAGCCTCACAACACAGGGTACATAATATAAAAAACGTGAGGATTCCAGCATTTAGACCTTCCAGCAGGCGGCCCAGAACACTGAGGCTATGGGATCCAGGCCACAGTGAACTCACAGCAGAGGGCCCACATCATAAAACTGTGAGCAACCCAGGCGTTGGGACCTCAGCGCAGAAGGCCCACATCCCCATGGGAATGGGAACCTGGCTGGAGTGTCCTCGCAACACTGGGCGCACATCAGAAAATGTGGGGAGCCCACCATTTAGGGCCTGACGCCAGAGGGCCGTCATCACCGAGAGGAGGAGGCACCCTGCATGCTCCAACTGCCACCAGAGGGCTCACGTCTCCAAGGTGATGTGTGCCAGCCAGGCAGGAGTGACCTCACAGCAGAGGGCCTACGTCACAGAACGTTGAGGAACCCAGCCAGGATTAGACTCTCGCCCGAGGGCCCACCTCACCAAGGGGATTGGAACCAGGCAGGAGTGTCCTCACATGAGTGGGGCCACATCATCGAAAGGTGAGGAACGCAGCACATGTGGCCTCAAGCCATAGGACAGTCATCACCAAGGGGCTGGCAGTGAGGCAGGCAGGAGGAGCCTCACAACAGAGGGCACATAGAATAAAAAAGTTGAGGAATCCAGCAGTTGGAACCTCCCAGCAGGCGGCTCAGAGCACCGATGATAAGGGATCCTTGCCAGAGTGAACTCACAGCAGAGGGCCCACATCATGGTACTGTGAGCAAGCCAGCCGTTTTGACCTCAGAGCAGAAGGCCCATATCCCCATGGGGATGGGAAGCTGGCAAGAGTGTCCTCACTCACTTGGCGCACATCAGAAAATGTGGGGAGCCCAGCAGTTATGGCCTAAGGCAAGAGGGCCCTCATCACCGAGGGGAGGAGGCTCCCAGCACACTCCAACTGCCACCAGAGGGCCCACGTCGCCAAGGTGACGTGTGCCAGACAGGCATGATTGACCTCACAGCAGAGGGCCCACCTCACAGATGGGGGAGGAACCCAGCCAGGATCAGACTCTCAACAGAGGGCCCACATCACCAAGGGGATGTGAACCAGGCAGGAGTCTCCTAAGACCATTGGTCCCACATCATCGAAAGGTGAGGAACCCAGCACATGTGGCCTCAAACCAGACGACACACATCACGAAGGGGCTGGGAGTGAGGCAGGCAGGAGGATCCTCACAACAGAGGGCCCAAAAAATTAAAAAAGTGAGGAATCCAGCAGTTGGAACCTCCCAGCAGGCGGCCAAGAGCACAGAGGCTATGGGATCCAGGCCTCTGTGAACTAACACCAGAGAGCCCACATCATGAAAATGTGAACAACCCAGCCGTTGGGACCTCAGAGCAGAAGGCCCACATCCCCATGGAGATGGGATCCTAAGAGGAGTGCCCAAGCATCATTGGGCTCACTAAGAAAAGTTGGTGAGCCCAGCAGTTAGGGCCTGACGCAAGAGGGCCCTCATCACCGGGGGGAGGAGATTCCCAGCACGCTCCAACTGCCACCACACGGTTGACTTCACCAAGGCAATGTGTGCCAGCCATGCAGGAGTGACCTATCAGCAGAGGGTCTCCCTCACAGGTGGGTGAGGAACACAGCCAGGAACAGACTCTCACCAGGGGGTCCACATAACCACGTGGATGAGAACCAGGCAGGAGTGTCCTCACACTTGTGGGGCCACATCATCGAAAGGTGAGGAACCCAGCAAAGGTGGCCACAAACCAGAGGACCCACATCACCAAGGGGTTGAGAGTGAGGTAGGTTTCTGGACGGGCATATTTAACACTCATTTCCCACCAGGAAGAGGAATTAACCAAAGGCTCAGCGTGCCCTGCCAGAAGCAGATTAGGGCCTGAAGCAGTCTTGCAGGTTTGCGGCCAGCTCACAAGAAAGCGAGTTGAAGAAAGGAGCTCAGGGGCCCTGTAATTCACAAACCTGCAGAGTTATAAATGACAGATAACGTCCAAAAATATATTGAAGTAAGGCTGCGAAGAGGACTTGAAAGCGGGGCAGAATTGCAGGAAACCGATTTCAGGAGGTAGACTGGATTTGCATTTAAAGCATAGGAAAAGAGGCAGAACATCGACAGTGATGCACTTGGCAAAAAAGGGCGTATGAGTTTGTTCCTGAATATATTCAGGAAAAGATGCATACGCCCTTTTTGGCAAACCAAGCAAGCTTGCAATGGAAATCCGAACTACTATGAAGTGTCAC
Source organism: Orcinus orca (assembly GCF_937001465.1). Taxonomy (NCBI): domain Eukaryota; kingdom Metazoa; phylum Chordata; class Mammalia; order Artiodactyla; family Delphinidae; genus Orcinus; species Orcinus orca. Next base: position 82,082,859 of record NC_064559.1, read on the forward strand.
TTCCCCCCGGTCTAAAGGGCCATCTGAAAAAAGTGTAAAATCCAGAAAGGCAAGACAGGCCATGGGAAAAAAGGAGCCTTTTTATGTTGATGGGCGGGATGTAAATTGCCAACAGACACTCTGGAGAAGTGTATGGTGTTTCCTGATACATCTGAAAAACAAAGCAACAGAGTCTAGGGCATTTCCACTTATGGTCCTATAGCTTAGGGAAATTAAAATCAAAAAGACACAGCCACCCCAAAATTTGGGACGGCTCTGTTTACAGGAACCTCTTCTACAGTACAAGTTAAATATCCCAGAGAACAAATAATTGATAAAGAAGTTGCGGTACTTACGTACAACAGAATACCACTCAGCAATGAAATCTGTGTCACCAGGCCTGTACCAGCATAATGAGTGGATTGAGGCATGATGATTCTAAGTGAAATAAGTCACACAGAAAAAGAAACATCATAAGGTATCACTAATGCACGGAATGTAAACTTGGCTACACATGAACTGAATTACAAAACAGAACAGGGTCTCAAGTTTAGAAAACCAACTTATGCTTGCTTAAGGGGAAAGGTGAGTTGGGGTGCTGCATAAAACCAGAGTTTGAAAATAGCACAGATACCGTTCCATAAGCCAAATATGTAATAGACAAGACCTACCCCTTGCTCAACGAAATGGACTCAACAATGAGGTATCACCTCACACCTGTTAGAATGGGCATCATCTGAAAATCTACAAACAACAAATGCTCGAAAGGGTGTGGAGAAAAGGAAGCCTCTTCCACTATTGTTGGGAATATAAATTGATACAGTCACTATGGAGAACAATATGGAGTTTCTTAAGAAACTAATAATAGAATTACCATATGATACAGCAATCCCAGTACTGGACATATACCCAGACAAAACCATAAATCAAATAGAGACATTCACCGCAATGTTCATTGCATCACTATTTACAATATCGAGGTAATGGAAGCAACCTAAATGCCCAGAGACAGACGAATGCATAAAGATGTGGTACATATATAAAATGGAATATTACTAAGCCATGAAAGGAATGAAATTGGGTCATTTGTAGAGACGTCGATGGATCTAGAGACTGTCATACAGAGTGAAGTAAGTCAGAAAGAGAAAAACAAATCTTGTATATTCATGCATATATGTGGAACCTAGAAAAACTGTACAGATTAACCGTTTTGCAAGGCATAAATAGAGCAACAGATGTAGACAACAATCGTATGGACAACAAGGGGGGAAAGCTCTTGGAGGGGTGGTGGTGGGAGGAGTTGAGAGATTGGGATTGGCATGTAAACATTTATATGTATAAAATAGATAACCAATAAGAACCTGCTGTATAAAAATATAAAATAAAATTGAAAATTAAAAAGAAATAAAATTTAAAAAATAAAAGAGAAAAAACAATTATTCCCTTCACATACATGTATTTATATGAATAAATTATTTCCATGCTTATATCTGTAAATACAAAAAAGAGGAATAAAATCTACCTTGAACCAAAAACGAAAAAGAGAAAAAAAAAAAACAGAACCCACAAGTTACTCAGAGGAAAACCGTATCAGGGCACTTGCTCCAGTTGTAAACAATTCTGAAGTTGGTCAGTGGTGGGGAATCGTCTCCCATTCAGCCAGCAGCCCCCACACAACAAGCGTCCTCATTGCAAAGCTGGGGCACCGTGCCGAGGCATCTGTGAGTAAACGTGAGCTGAGCCCCAGGCCAGTTGCTGCTGAACTGTTCCCACCCTTCCCAGGTAAAACACCTGAATATATACAAGGACTTGAAAGCCTAGAGGAAGGGCCATGGAGCCACACGAGTGACAGCATGCCAGCTGACTTGGTACCTGCAGGCCAGCCAGGATGGTCCTGGCCCTGGGTGCTCTTCTGGAAGATTTCCATTTCCCTGCCTGAGATACCCGTCCTGTCCCTGCCCCCACTGCTTTTTTCCTTCCTCACCTCTGCCCAGGGAGAAATTCCAGCAGCAGGTATGGGTGACACATCCTCTTCTTTAGCAGGTGGCAGCCTGGCAACTGCTGCAGAAAGTCCAGCAGAGCCCCACTCACACTGGGCCACCCACAAAGCCGTGGCCTCTCACTCCCTCCCACCAGCCCAGCCCCGAGACTGCTGACAGGGCAGAGAAAATGGCGTCAGGCACAGCTGCAGGGGCTCTTGCTGCCTGGAGTGGTATTTATATTGATCTCAACCCAGGCACACCTGGGGAGGGCTGGCCGGCACGGTAAGGCTGCCCAGGTCAGCCAATCATCACCCCTCAGGGGCTCACAGTTGCAGAAAATGGAACTTGCTGAACCGGCCAGGTCCAAGGAACAGGTGTGGGCTCCTGAGAGTCAGGATAGACAAGGGGCTGCAGCTTTGGCTTGTTTTCTAATCATTTTATCTGGCCCATGAGTGGGAGACAACTTCAAGAAAACCCTCTCCTAATGAGAGGAACCCAGGAGTCAGGGAGAGGAGGGGTGGGTGGTGGTTGGAGACAGAGGCCTGGTGCCCTGGGTGCAGTGGAAGTCTCTGGAAGACCAGGTGGAGGGAGGCCACACAGAGTGATGCCCAGGGTCACAGACCTGTCGGAGCTGCTGTTTGTTAGTTCAAGTCCTGCTCTGAGGTGCTCTGTGTCAGCTCTGAGCGACAGGTGAGCTGGGGGTGCTCTTCAATGAGGGCTATGTGCACGGTTCCTGTGTGCCCAGCCCTGCCACGGTACCTGCAAGGGTAGCTCTGTATCCTGGGAGGGGCCTGACCACGAGAGCCCCGTGGGCTGGGTTGGGGGTGGGGTACCTGCCCAGGAGAGCTCCATATCCTGGGATTGGCCTGACCACGACAGCCCCATGGGCTGCTGGGGACCTGGTAAAGGATGTCAGGATAGTCAGTGAAGCCACCGAGGATATACCTCCAGGTGCTCCTGATTCCTACACCCTGCTGGTCATTCTACCAATCACCAGGACATGGTATTCTGTGTTAGTCTTCAATGATGCCTTCTTTTGTATTCCATTAGTCCCAGAGTCAAAAGAAATTTTGGCTTGTGAGTGGCAGGACTCAACATACAACTAAAACAATACTTCCGGGCCGTCTTGCCCCAAGGGTTCAAAAATTCCCACACCATCTTTGGGGAAAGCTTAGCTAAAGACCGAAAAGTTCTACCTCTGGAAAAGGAAACCCTCCTTCAATATGCAGATGACATTCTGATCGCCAGCCCTACTAAGGAGGCCTCTGAACTACCAAGCCAATAAAGGATAGAAGTTGTCCAAGAAAAAGCTCAAATATCACAGACTGCGGTGACCTGCCTGGGCTTCATTCTCACACAAGGTCAGATAAGCCCATCCCAGGAAAGGGAAGAAACCATTTGCAGCCTTACCCCTTTCTAAAACTAGAAGACAGCTTAGGGGTTCCTGGGGAGGCCAGGTTTTGCTGCTTCTGGATCCCTAACTACAGTCTACTAGCTGGGCCTCTATATGAAACACTGAAAGGAAAAGATGATGATCCTTTTGAACAGAATCCAGAAGTGGCCTTTCAAGAATGGAAAGAGCAGTCAATTCAGACCCTTGCCCTGGAACTCCCTAATTGAGCTAAACCCTTTGACCTTTACATTCCCGGTGAAAGGTGAATCGCCATTGGAGAATTAGTGCAAAAATTGGGACCACTTGAAATGGAACAATGCAAGAATGCCATACAGGTAGGATAAACTACAGTCACCAAGGGGCTTGGCCCACTGCCACATCTGGCCAAGATACTGGCGGTATCTAAAAACCTGGAAATAAGCAGCCCAAAAGGCCACCTCCCTCCTAAGGGAAAAGGACCCCACGTGGTGATCCTAATCACCAACCATGCCCTGAAGTTGCAGGGTTCGCTCCGTGGGCACACCGACCTCGAGTGAGAAGGCCCTCCAACTCCAACATCCAGAGAGATAACTGGGGGCAACAGGGCACTATGACGACTCGTGTGAACATCACTTGACCTGGAGTTTCTCTCATAAAACAACAATAGTGTGTCCCGAAGGAGTAGACTACTGCTTGCAGGACTTACTGCACCCGGAGGGGAGCTAATAATCTTGGCGGGGGAACCGTATATCACACTGTCACCATAGAAAAGCCTACAGACACCGTGATGATGGTGGCCAATAAGACCGGCTGGACTCCTGTTTACTTCAAAAGGCTGTTGACTCAGTGGCCATCATGGTCCTTGATCACCACTGACCCTGGACTGTCTGGGAGTTGAGCGGGCAGGGCTCTGACACCTGGTGCTGTTTTTACGTTAATTCAGGGGCCTAATTGAAGAAAGAGCAGACTACTGGTCAGAGCATCTAGGCTGGCAGAAACGGTCAGCCTCAGGTGGCCGAACAAATGTGGGGCGGGGTGAAACCGGCCCCCACAGCGTCTCTGCACATCTCTTTCCTGGACCCTTAAAGGTCATTAGAATCTATAACACTTCCAATGCTGGTGCTCAGGCGGACGAGCAGGGACGCAGGGGTCCTGGGGCCAATCAACGTCACCTGGAGGCTGCTGGGGAGAAGTTCTGACCCTCGTCCCCTGGTATGAGGGCTCCCAACTCAGCAGTTACAGAAGAAGGGTCTGCACCCTCAGCACTCCAAGAATGAGGAACGGGACAAAAGGCAGAGGAGGGGTTTGTCCCCAGCAAAGCCCATTAAAAATCCCTGGGAGATAAAAATAGAATCTGGGCAATAAAGTCAAGTCTGACCTTTTTTATCCTTTGTGCTTTGTATAATTTCACGTGCTCCTAGGGTCCCGCATGCAGAGGTTCCACACCCGGCACTTCAGACCAGATTTCCTAGTGCAGAATGGCTGGGTCGACACCTCAGCTCCTGGGGCCCAGTGCAGACTCCGAGATATAGAGCCTGAGCTGCAGCCAACCCGGCCCTCGAGAGCTCCGCCCCCTCCCTCCCACTGAATCTGACAGGATCTCTACACAGCAGCCCAGCCCACAGCCCACGGGGTAGTGCATGCTCTCACCTCTCCATTCTCTGATCAAAATATAAAGTGTCCTTTGCTTGTGAACCAAACTCAGTCTTGATCTGTTGGCCCCAATGACACTGGGCAGGGGGACACTTGTTGGGGTCCACTCTGGAGGATCAGTAACAGAAATTGAGACTATTGTAACCTCAATGAACAGATGTGTGAGCCAAACTGTAGTTAACATAGAACAGTGTATAAGGCTCGGGTAAAATAAGATGTTTCTAACACTTCCATTTGATATTTCCATCACTTTATTATAAGCAAGTTCAGTGAAAAGGTTTGTCTTATTTGTCAGGTCAATATTAGAGAAATGAAGTGATTTCTTTCCAAGGATGTACATCTAATAATCTTGGTTAAAGCTTCAATCTTGTTTTAAATGCTTTTCCATTGAAAATGATACCTCTCTTTCAGCTCCCCCATTTCTGAGAAGTATAAAATCTTATAATTTATTATTACCAAAGGGGAAAGGTGGGAGGAGGGATAAACTAACAGTTTGGAATTAACACATACACACTGCTATGTATAAAATAGATCATCAACAAGGAACTACTGGATAGCACAGGGAACTACACTCAATATTTTGCAATAACCTATAAGGGGAAATAATCGGAAAAAGAATAGATATTTTTATTGACATCATCTATCAATGACAGTTAAAGTGTAACCTAAGGGAAGCCGGTGGTGAGTGCTTCTGACCCTGAAGACTTCAATCATCTAAAGTTTGGACTCTGCCTACTTCCCAAGGCCCTTAATGAACATATGTGTAGCCGTAGCTTAAAAAATTCCCCAGTTTGGGTTTCGGGGAGACACTGATTTTGAAAAAGCCCTGGTGTTCTCCTTACATGAATGGGACTCTTCCTACTGCTAAAACATGTCTGTCACACCCAGAGGATGGTATACCGTCTGATCGGGAAGAGTTTGGAAAAGGCATCTCATCTCCTCATCTCCTGGTGCTCGGGTTCACCCCTCCAGCGTCTTTACTAACAGTCTCCCCACTTGGAGATGTCAGCACTGTCAACATCTTGTTGCGTACAGTTTGGAATTTGTCCAGAGGATGAAGCGGAAGGATGAGGAACAATGAGAGACAAGTCCTAGGTGTTCAGACAGGCACATGTCACTCTAATTTCCAATCAGGAAGACGAATTGACCAAAGGCTAGGGTTGCCCATGGAAACAGTATAGGGCTTGAGGAAATCCCACTGCTTTGTGGCCAGTTCCCATAAACACAAGTTGAACAATGGAACTCAGGGGCAGTAAAATTCACAAAACTGCAGAGTTGAAAATATCTATCACTGAAAAATGTCTTGAGGAAAGTCAGAGAAAAGGATTGGTAAGCAAGGGAGAATGGCAGGAAAGGGATTTGAGGAGGTAGAAAGGACTCGCCATTAAGCACAAGAAAAGGGGCTGAACATTGCCAACATTGCAGTTGGCCAAAAAGGCTGTATGCATTTTTTTCTGTATATATTCAAGAAAAGGGCATACACTTTTTTAGCCAACCAAACAGGTGGGCACTGGAAATCAATATTACAAAAGATATCACTTCGCATCAGTCAGAAGAGCCATCCTCATAAAGTGTAAACACCAGAAATGCAGGACAGGGCAAGGAGAAGAGGGAGCCCTGTGAGGCTTATAGTGGAAATGTATATTGCCAACGGCCATTCTGGAGAAGTGTATTGTGTTTGCTAAAGCATCTAAAAAATGAGCTACAGAGCATAGGGCAGTTGCACTCATGGGCGTATATCTTGGGAAAAACAAAAATCGAGAGGACACAGGCACCCCAATGTTTACTGCCTCTCTGTTTAAAAGATCCTCGACTAGGATATAACTTAAATGTCTCTGGAGGGAAAAAAATGGATAGAGATGTGGTACTTATGTAGAGTGGAATATTACTCAGCCTGGAAATCAATGAAATATGGCCAGTTGTAACAACTCCGGAGGAGTTACGTATGATCATTCTAAGTGACATTATTCAAAAAGAAAAAGACACATATCATAAGATATCACTTAAAGGTGGAATCCAAAATGGCTACACATGAAATAAATTACAAAACAAAAACATAGTCAAATATGTAGAAAACACGCGTAAGGCTGCTAAACGGGAAAGGTGGGGAGGGGTGAGGCATCATCCAGGAGGTTGAAATTAGCAAAGATACCATTCCAAATACCAAACTGATAATCAACAAGGCCTACGCGGTAGCTAAAAGAACTGCACTCAGCACACTCAAGTCACCGGAAAAGAATATCTATGACTGGTAAGAATCTGAAAAAGAATTTATTGATGTCTCTCTGTACGTGAATCAAGTGGATGTACAGCAGCAAGAAACAGAGCTTTGAAAATCAGCTGTAACCAATATAGTAATAAATTGAAAAAAATAAACGACAGAGAGACAGAGAAAACCTCTTACAACTTTTCCTCAGGGACGGTGATGCAACATGGATTGAACACATCTAGACCCACAGCAGGATGAGACATAAGGCTGGAAACTGTTCGCGCTAAGAGAAATGTGAGGTTGGGTGAGGAAATGCACACCCTTTAAAGTAATACTACCTGGTACCCATTCAATGGGTCCCAAATCTGCAGGTTCAAGGAATCTTCCTACAGCTAAAACATGCATGGAAAATCCAGAGGACTGTACACCATGTGATCGGGAGATGTGTCTAAAATGCACCTCATTTATCCTCTCCTGGTGCTCCTGTTCATCATTCCAGCCACGTTACTTAGAATCTCCCCACTTAGAGAATCAGCACATTTAAACTTCTGTTTCACACATTTTGCAAATTGTGAGGAGGATGAACGGGAAGAGGGGGAACCAATGAGAGAATAGTTGTAGGGGTTTGGACGGGCACATGTCACTCTAATTTCCCATTAAGAATAAGAATTTAAAAAAGGCTCAGCCCGCCTCGCCGGAGCCAAAATAGGGCCTGAAGCAATCCTGCGGCTTTGAGGCCAGCTCACAAAAGAGCAACTTAAAACATGGAGCTCAGGGTCACTGCAATTCACAAACCTGCAGAGTTATAAATGAAAACTAACGTCCAAAAATATGTTGAGGTAAGGCAAAGAAGAGGATCTGAATGCAAGACAGAATTGCAAGAAACAGATTTCAAGAGATAGATTGGACTCGTCTTTAAAGCACATGACAAGCGGTAGAATTTCGACAAAGATGCAGTTGGCCCAAAAGGGAGTATGCGTTTTTTCCTGAATATATCCAGGAAAAAACCCATACGCACTTTATGGGCAACCAAGCAAGCAAGCAATGCAAATGTGCACAACAAAGAAGTCTCATTTCCCACCGGTCAAAAGGGCCATCCTAAAAAATTGTAAAAACCAGAAATGCAGGACAGGCCATGGAGAACAGGGAGCCTTTATACGCTGATGGACAGTGTGTGAACTGCCGAGAGCCACTCTGGAGAAGTGTATGGTGGTTCCTAAATCATCTAAAAAACAGAGCTACAGAGCATAGGGCACTTCCAATCACGGGAGTATATCTAGGGAAGTCTAAAAATCAACAAGACACAAGCACACCACAGTTTAGGGCTACTCTGTTTACAAGAACCTCAACTTCAGTACACCTTAAATATCCCAGGAAAGAGAACAATGGATAAAGAAAATGTGGTACTTATGTACAATGGAATATCTCTTCACCATGAAATCAATGTAATAAGGCTAGTAGAAGGATAAAGAGTGGATTTAGGTCTGATAATACTACTTGAAATAAGTCAAACAGAAAAAGAAACATATCATAAGATATCACTTATAGAGGGAGGATAAATATGGCTGCACAAAAAATGAATTACAAAACACAACAGTGTCTCACATTTAGAAAACACACTTATGTCAGCTTAAGGGGAAAGGAGAGGTGGGGTGATGCATAAAACCAGAGTTTGAAATTAGCACAGATACCGTTCAATAAACCAAATAGGTATTAGACAAGATCTACACCTTGCTCAATGAACTGGCCTCAACACACCCTATACACCGCAGAGAAATATATCTGAGTAATAAGAATCTTAAAACCCATGTATTGATATATCTCCATAAGGGAATCAAGTGTGTGCAGAGTGGCACAAACACAGCAGTGAAAATGAGCTAAACCCCATTATAGAAATAAATTTTAAAACCAAAACGCAGAAACAATGAAAGAGAGAAAAATTCTTACAAAATTCACTCAGGGGCTGTGATGCAACCTGGAATGACCACATATAAACCCACAGCTGGATAAGACATAAGGCTGGACACTTGGGGCTGAGAGGATTGGTGAGCTTTGGTGAGCAACTGCAGAAAGTTTAATGCAATACTTCATGCTACTCATTCCAAGGGTCCCAACACTCCAGGTTGAAGGGAATCTTCCTACAGCTAAACCATGCATGGGAAATCCAGCAGATGGTATACAATATGATCGAGAAAGGTTTCTAAAATGCACCTCATTTTCCTCTCCTGGGGCTCCAGATCAACATTCCAGCCACTTTACTAACAACATCCCCACATGGAGAGTCAATGCCTTTAAGTTCCGGCATCGCACAGTCTGCAGTTAGTGCGGAGGATGAATGGGAATAGGGGGAACCAGTGAGAAAATAGCTGTAGCGGTTTCAATAGCCACATGTCACTCTAATTTCACATAGGAAGAAGAATTAACCAAAGGCACAGCAAGGTGCCCCAGAAGAAGAATAGGGCCTGAAGAAATCCTGTGGATATGAGGCAAGATCACAAAAATAAGAGCTGAAAAATGGAACTAAGGGCAACTGCAATTCAAAAATCTGCAGAGTTATAAAGGCCAATTATTTTCCAAAAGTATATTGAGGTAAGGCTATGAAGAGGCACTGAGAGCAAGGCAGAATTGCAGGAAACCGATTTCAGGAGGTAGACTGGAATTGCATGTAAAGCATAGGAAAAGACTCAGAACATCGACAATCATGCACTTGGCCAAAAAGGGCGTATGCGTTTTTTCCTGAATATATTCAGGAAAAAATGCATACGCCCTTTTTGGCCAACCAAGCAAGCTTGCAAAGGAAATCTGCACTACAATGAAGTCTCACTGCCCCCCGGTCAAAAGGGCCATCTGAAAAAAGTGTAAAATCCAGAAAGGCAGGACAGACCATGGAGACCTGGGAGCCTTGTTATGCTGATGGGCCGGATGTAAATTGCCAACAGCCACTCTGGAGAAGTGTATGGTGTTTCCTGAAACATCTAAAAAACAAAGCAACAGACCCTAGTGCGCTTTCACTTATGGTCCTATAGCTTGGGGAAATTAAAATCAGAAAGACACAGCCACCCCAAAATTTGGGACGGCTCTGTTTACAAGAACCTCGTTTACGGTACAATTTCAATATCACAGAAAGCGAAAAATGGATAAAGAAGTTGTGGTACTTACTTCCAATGCAATATCACTCAGCAATGAAATCTATGTCATCAGGCCCGTAGCAGCATAATGAGTGGATTCAGGTACGATGATTCTAAGTGAAATAAGTGACACAGAAACAGAAACATCGTAAGTTATCACTACTACACAGAATGTAAACTTGGATACACAGGAACTGAATTACAAAACAGAACAGGGTCTCAAATGTAGAAAACCAACTTATGCTTGCTTAAGGGGAAAGGTGAGTTGGGGTGTTGCATAAAACCAGAGATTGAAATTAGCACAGATACCGTTCCATAAGCCAAATATGTAATAGACAAGAGCTACAACTTGCGCAACGAAGTGAACTAAAGACGCCATTTTAAACGCCTAAGAATATACCTGACTAGTAAGAATCTTAAAACCTATGGATTTATATGTCTCCGAAAGAGAATCAAGCGTGTGTACAGCGGCATAAACACAGCAGCGATAGGATTGGTGAGGTTCGGTGAGCAAATGCAGACCCTTTGAAGTCATATTGCATGCTACCCATTCCATGGGTCTCAACTCTCCAGGTTTAAGGGATTCTACCTGCAGCTAAAACATGCATGTGGAACCCAGAGTATGATCCACCGTGTGATTGGGAAACGTGTTCAAATGTGTCTCAGGTTTCATCCCCTGGTACTCGGGTGCAACATTCCACATGCTTTACTAACACTCTCCCGCCTTGGAGAGTCAGTGCCTTTAACCTCCTGTTTGGCCCAGTTTGCAATTTCTGCGGAAAATGAACAGGAATATGGAGAACCAATGAGAGACTAGCTGGAGGTGTCTGGACGGGCAAATTTAACTCTCATTTCCCACCAGGAAGAGGAATTAAACAAAGGCTCAGCGTGCCATGCCGGAACCACACTAGGACCTGAAGCAATCCTGCGGTGTTGCGGCCAGCTCACAAGAAAGCGAGTTGAAGATAGGAGCTCAGGGGCACTGTCATTCACAAACCTGCAGAGTTATAAATGACAGCTATCGTACAAAAATATATTGAAGTAAGGCTGCCAAGAGGAGTTGAAAGTGGGACAGAATTGCAGTAATCCGATTTCAGGAGGTAGACTGGAATTGCATGTAAAGCATAGGAAAAGAGGCAGAACGTCCACAATGATGCACTTGGCCAAAAAGGGCGTATGCATTTTTTCCTGAATATATTCAGGAAAAAACGCATACGCACTTTTTGGCGTACCAAGCAAGCTTGCAAAGGAAATCTGCACTACAATGAAGTCTCACTGCCCCCCGGTCAAAAGGGCCATCTGAAAAAAGTGTAAAATCCAGAAAGGCAGGACAGGCCACGGAGAACTGGGAGCCTTGTTATTCTGATGGGCGGGATGCAAATTGCCAACAGCTACTCTGGAGAAGTGTATGGTGTTTCCTGAAACATCTAAAAAACAAAGCAACAGAGCCTAGGGCACTTCCACTTATGGTCCTATAGCTAAGGAAAATTAAAATCAAAAATACGCAGCCACCCCAAAGTTTGGGAGGGCTCTGTTCACAAGAACCTCGTTTACGGTACAAGTTCAATATCACAGAAAGCGAAAAATGGATAAAGAATTTGTGGTACTTACGTACAATGCAATATCACTCAGCAATGAAATCTATGTCATCAGGCCCATAGCAGCATAATGAGTGGATTCAGGTACGATGATTCTAAGTGAAATAAGTCACACAGAAAAAGAAACATCATAAGATATCACTAATACACGGAATTTAAACTTGTCTACACAGGAACTGAATTACAAAACAGAACAGGGTCTCAAATGTAGAAAACCAACTTATGCTTGCTTAAGGGGAAATGTGAGTTGGGGTGCTGCATAAAACCAGAGATTGAAATTAGCACAGATACCGTTCCATAAGCCAAATATGTAATAGACAAGAGCTACTCCTTGCTCAACGAAGTAGACTCAACACCCCATATTAACCGCCTAAGAATATACCTGACTAGTAAGAATCTTAAAACCTATGGATTTATATGTCTCCGAAAGAGAATCAAGCATGTGTAGAGCAGAATAAATGCAGCCGTGATAGGATTGGTGAGGTTCGGTGAGCAAATGCAGACCCTTTGAAGTCATATTGCATGGTACCCATTCCATGGGTCTCAACTCTCCAGGTTTAAGGGATTCTTCCTTCAGCTAAAACATGCATGTGGAACCCAGAGTATGATCCACCGTGTGATCAGGAAACGTGTTCAAATGTGTCTCAGTTTTCGTCCCCTGGTACTCGGGTGCAACATTCCAGACGCTTTACTAACACTCACCCCACTTGGAGAGTCAGTGCCTTTAACCTCCTGTTTGGCCCAGTTTGCAATTTCTGCAGAAAATGAACAGGAATAGGGAGAACCAATGAGACACTAGCTGGAGGTGTCTGGACGGGCAAATTTAACTCTCATTTCCCACCAGGAAGAGGAATTAACCAAAGGCACAACGTGCCGTGCCTGAACCACACTAGGGCCTGAAGCAATCCTGTGGCGTTCCGTCCAGCTCACAATAAAGCGAGTTGAAGATAGGAGCTCAGGGGCACTGTCATTCACAAACCTGCAGAGTTATAAATGACAGCTATGGTCCAAAAATATATTGAAGTAAGGCTGCCAAGAGGACTTGAAAGCAGGGCAGAATTGCAGGAAACCGATTTCAGGAGGTAGACTGGAATTGCATTTAAAGCATAGGACAAGAGACACAACTTGGAAAATAATGCACTTGGCAAAAAAGGGCATATGTGTTTTATCCAGAGCTCTCATGACCGAGGGGAGGGGATTCCCAGCAGGCTCCAACTGCCACCTGAGGGCTCACGTTGCCAAGGCAATGTGAGCAAACCAGGCAGGAGTTACCTCACAGCAGAGGGCCACCTCACAGAAGGGTGAGAAACCCAGCCAACATCAGACTCTCACCAGAGGGCCCACATCACCAAGAGGATGGGAACCAGGCAGGAGTGTCTTCACACCAGTGGGGCCACATCATCGAAAGGTGAGGTACTCAGCACATGTGTCCTCAAACCATAGGACTCACAGCACCATAGACCTCGGAGTGAGGAAGGCAGGAGTAGCCTCACAACACTGGGTCCATAGAATAAAAAAGTGAGGAATCCAGCAGTTGGAACCTCCCAGCAGGCGGCCCAGAGCACCGAGGCTATGGGATCCAGGCCACAGTGAACTCACGGAGGAGGGCCCATGGCATGAAATTGAGCAACCCAGCCATTGGGACCTCAGAGCAGGAGGCCCACATTCCCATGGGGATGGAAATCTGGTAGCAGTGTCCTCACACCACTGAGAACGTATCAGAAAATTTTGGGAGACCAGCAGTTAGCGCCTGACGCCAGAGGACCCTTATCACCAAGGGAAGGAGGCTCCCAGCAGGCTCCAACTGCCACCAGAGGGCTGACGTCGCCAAGGCGATGTGTGCCTACCAGGCACGAATGACCTCACAGCAGAGGGCCCACCTCAGAGAAGTGTGACGAACCCAGTCAGGATCAGACTCGCACCAGAGAGCCCACATCACCAAATGGATTGGAACCAGGCAGGAGTGTCCTCACATGAGTAGGGCCACATCATCTAAATGTGAGGAACCCAGAACATGTGACTTCAAACCATAGGACACCCATCACCAAGGGGCTGGGAGTGAGGTAGGCAGGAGGAGTCTCACAACAGAGGGCCCAAAAATAAGAAAGGTGAGGAATCCAGTAGTTGGAACCTCCCAGCAGGTGGCCCAGAGCACAGAGGCTAGGGGATCCAGGCCGGAGTGAACTAACACCAGACAGCCCACATCATGAAACTGTGAGCAACCCAGACATTGGGACCTCAGAGCAGAAGGCCCACATCCCCATGGTGATGGGAACATGACAGGAGTGTCCTGGCATCACTGGGCTCACATCAGAAAACGTGGGGTGCTCAGAAGTTAGGGCCTGACGCTAGAGGGCACTCATCACCGAGGGGAGGAGGCTCCCAGCAGGCTCCAGCTGTCACCAGAGGGCCAACGTTGCCAAGGCGATGTGTGCCAGCCCGGCAGGAGTGACCTCACAGCAGAGGGCCCACCTCACAGAAGGGTGAGGAACACAGCCAGGATCAGACTCTCACCAGAGGGCCCACATCACCAAGGGGATGGAACCAGGCAGGAGTGTCCCCACACCAGTGGGACAACATCATCGAAAGGTGAGGATCCCAGCACATGTAGCCTCAAACCAGAGGAACCACATCACCAAGGGGTTCAGAATTAGGCTGGCAGGACTGGCCTCACAACACAGGGTCCATAGAATATAAAAGTTGAGGAATCCAGCAGTTGGAACCTCCCAGCAAGCAGCCCAGAGCACCGAGGCTATGGGATCCAGGCCGCAGTGAACTCACAGCAGAGGGCCCACATCATGAACCTGTGAGCAGCGCAGCCATTGGGACCTCAGAACAGAAGGCCCACATCCCCATTGGGATGGGAACCTGGCAGGAGTGGCCTCGCACCACTTAGCACATATCAGAAAATGTTAGGAGCCCAGCAGTTAGGGCCTGATGCCAGGGGGCCCTCATAACTGAGGGGAGGAGACTCCCAGCAGGTTCCAACTGCCAACAGAGGGCCCACGTCTACAAGGTGGCATGCACCAGCCAGGCAGTAGTGACCTCACAGCAGAGGGTCTATCTCACAGAAGGGTGAGGAACCGAGGAAGGATGAGACTCTCGCCAGAGGGCCCACAACACCAAGGGGATGGGAACCAGTCAGGACTGTCCTCCCACCAGTGGGGCCACATCATCGAAAGGTGAGGAACCCAGCACATGCGGCCTCATATCAGAGGACATACATCACAAAGGGGATGGGAGTGAGGCAGGTAGGAGTAGCCTAAAAACAGAGGGCCCAAAGAATAAAAAAGGTGAGGAATCCAGCATTTGGAACCTCCCAGCAGGCGGC
Organism: Orcinus orca; assembly: GCF_937001465.1. Classification (NCBI taxonomy): domain Eukaryota; kingdom Metazoa; phylum Chordata; class Mammalia; order Artiodactyla; family Delphinidae; genus Orcinus; species Orcinus orca. Next base: position 82,098,111 of record NC_064559.1, read on the forward strand.
CGAGAGCACAGAAGCTATGGGATGCAGGTAGGAGTGAACTAACAGCAGAGAGCCCACATCATGAAACTGTGAGCAACCCAGGCGTTGGGACCTCAGAGCAGAAAGCCCACATCCCCATGGAGATGGGAACCTGACAGGAGTGTCTTGGCATCACTGGGCTCACATCAGAAAACGTGGGGAGCCCAGCAGTTAGGGCCTGATGCTAGAGGGCCGTCATCACCGAGGGCAGGAGGCTCCCAGCAGGTTCCATGTGCCAACAGAGGGCCCACGTCGCCAAGGTGATGTGTGCAAGTCAGGCAGGATTAACCTCACAGCAGAGGGCCTACCTCACAGAAGAGTGAGGAACCCAGCCAGAATAAGACTGTCACCAGAAGGCCCACATCACCAAGGGGATGGGAACCAGGCAGGAGTGTCCTCACACCAGTGGGGCCACATCATTGAAAGTTGCGGAACCCAGCACATGTGGCCTCAAACCAGAGGACCCACATCACGAAGTGGTTGCGAGTGAGGCAGGCAGGAGTAGCATCACAACACAGGACCCATAGAATACAAAAGTTGAGGAATCGAGCAGTTGGAACCTCCCAGCAGGTGGCCCAGAGCACAGAGGCTATGGCATCCAGGCCAGAGTGAACTAACAGCAGAGAGCCCACATCATGAAACTGTGAACAACCCAGCCGTTGGGACCTCAGAGCAGAAGGCCCACATCCCAATGGGGATGTGAACCTGGCTCGAGTGTCCTCGAACCACTGGGGGCACATCACAAAATGTGGGGAGCCCAGCAGTTAGGGCCTGACGCCAGAGGGCCCTCATCACAGAGGGGAGGAGGCTCCCAGCAGGCTCCAAGTGCCACCAGAGGGCTCATGTCCACAAAGCGAGGTGAGCAAGCCAGGCAGGAGTGACCTCACAGCAGACAGCCCACCTCACAGAAGGGTGAGGAACCCAGCCAGGATCAGACTCTCAACAGAGGGCCCACATCACCAAGGGGATGTGAACCAGGCAGGAGTCTCCTAAGACCATTGGTCCCACATCATCGAAAGGTGAGGAACTTAGCACATGTGTCCTCAAACCAGAGGACCCACATCACCAAGGGCCTTGAGGTGAGGCAGGCAGGAGTAGCCTCACAACACAGGGCACATAATATAAAAAACGTGAGGATTCCAGCATTTAGACCTTCCAGCAGGCGGCCCAGAACACCGAGGCTATGGGATCCAGGCCGCAGTGAACTCACAGCAGAGGGCCCACATCATAAAACTCTGAGCAACCCAGGCGTTGGGACCTCAGCGCAGAAGGCCCACATCCCCATGGGAATGGGAAACTGGCTGGAGTGTCCTCGCACCACTGGGCGCACATCAGAAAATGTGGGGAGCCCACCATTTAGGGCCTGACGCCAGAGGGCCGTCATCACCAAAAGGAGGAGGCACCCTGCATGCTCCAACTGCCACCAGAGGGCTCATGTCGCCAAGGTGACGTGTGCCAGCCAGGCAGGAGTGACCTCACAGCAGAGGGCCTACGTCACAGAACGTTGAGGAACCCAGCCACGATTAGACTCTCGCCAGAGGGCCCACCTCACCAAGGGGATGGGAACCAGGCAGGAGTGTCCTCACACGAGTGGGGCCACATCATCGAAAGGTGAGGAACGCAGCACATGTGGCCTCAAGCCATAGGACAGTCATCACCAAGGGGCTGGCAGTGAGGCAGGCAGGAGGAGCCTCACAACAGAGGGCACATAGAATAAAAAAGTTGAGGAATCCAGCAGTTGGAACCTCCCAGCAGGCGGCTCAGAGCACCGATGATAAGGGATCCTTGCCGGAGTGAACTCACAGCAGAGGGCCCACATCATGGTACTGTGAGCAAGCCAGCCGTTTTGACCTCAGAGCAGAAGGCCCATATCCCCATGGGGATGGGAAGCTGGCAAGAGTGTCCTCACTCACTTGGCACACATCAGAAAATGTGGAGAGCCCAGCAGTTATGGCCTAAGGCAAGAGGGCCCTCATCACCGAGGGGAGGAGGATCCCAGCACACTCCAACTGCCACCAGAGGGCCCACGTCGCCAAGGTGACGTGTGCCAGACAGGCATGATTGACCTCACAGCAGAGGGCCCACCTCACAGAAGGGTGAGGAACCCAGCCAGGATCAGACTCTCACCTGAGGGCCCACATCAGCAAGGGGATGGGAACCAGTCAGGACTGTCTTCCCTCCAGTGGAGCCACATCATCGAAAGGTGCGGAACCCAGCACATGTGGCCTCAAATCAGAGGACACATATCACAAAGGGAATGGGAGTGAGGCAGGCAGGAGTAGCCTAAAAACAGAGGGCCCAAAGAATAAGAAAGGTGAGGAATCCAGCAGTTGGAACCTCCCAGCAGGCGGCCGAGAGCACAGAAGCTATGGGATGCAGGCAGGAGTGAACTAACAGCAGAGAGCCCACATCATGAAACTGTGAACAACCCAGCCGTTGGGACCTCAGAGCAGAAGGCCCACATCCCAATGGGGATGTGAACCTGGCTGGAGTGTCCTCACACCACTGGGCGCACATCACCAAATGTGGGGAGCCCAGCAGTTAGGGCCTGACGCCAGAGGGCCCTCATCACCGAGGGGAGGAGGCTCCCAGCAGGCTCCAAGTGCCACCAGAGGGCTCATGTCCACAAGGCGAGGTGAGCAAGCCAGGCAGGAGTGACTTCACAGCAGACGGCCCACCTCACAGATGGGGGAGGAACCCAGCCAGGATCAGACTCTCAACAGAGGGCCCACATCACCAAGGGGATGTGAACCAGGCAGGAGTCTCCTAAGACCATTGGTCCCACATCATCGAAAGGTGAGGAACCCAGCACATGTGGCCTCAAACCAGACGACACACATCACGAAGGGGCTGGGAGTGAGGCAGGCAGGAGGATCCTCACAACAGAGGGCCCAAAAAATTAAAAAAGTGAGGAATCCAGCAGTTGGAACCTCCCAGCAGGCGGCCAAGATCACAGAGGCTATGGGATCCAGGCCTCTGTGAACTAACACCAGAGAGCCCACATCATGAAAATGTGAACAACCCAGCCGTTGGGACCTCAGAGCAGAAGGCCCACATCCCCATGGAGATGGGATCCTAAGAGGAGTGCCCAAGCATCATTGGGCTCACTAAGAAGAGTTGGTGAGCCCAGCAGTTAGGGCCTGACGCAAGAGGGCCCTCATCACCGGGGGGAGGAGATTCCCAGCACGCTCCAACTGCCACCACACGGCTGACTTCACCAAGGCAATGTGTGCCAGCCATGCAGGAGTGACTTATCAGCAGAGGGTCTCCCTCACAGAAGGGTGAGGAACACAGCCAGGAACAGACTCTCACCAGAGGGTCCACATAACCACGTGGATGAGAACCAGGCAGGAGTGTCCTCACACTAGTGGGGCTACATCATCGAAAGGTGAGGAACCCAGCAAAGGTGGCCACAAACCAGAGGACCCACATCACCAAGGGGTTGAGAATGAGGTAGGTGTCTGGACGGGCATATTTAACACTCATTTCCCACCAGGAAGAGGAATTAACCAAAGGCTCAGCGTGCCCTGCCAGAAGCAGATTAGGGCCTGAAGCAGTCTTGCGGGTGTGCGGCCAGCTCACAAGAAAGCGAGTTGAAGAAAGGAGCTCAGGGACCCTGTAATTCACAAACCTGCAGAGTTATAAATGACAGATAACGTCCAAAAATATATTGAAGTAAGGCTGCGAAGAGGACTTGAAAGCGGGGAAGAATTTCAGGAAACCGATTTCAGGAGGTAGACTGGATTTGCATTTAAAGCATAGAAAAAGAGGCAGAACATCGACAATGATGCACTTGGCAAAAAAGGGCGTATGAGTTTGTTCCTGAATATATTCAGGAAAAAACACATACGCCCTTTTTGGCAAACCAAGCAAGCTTGAAATGGAAATCCGAACTACTATGAAGTGTCACTTCCCCCCGGTCTAAAGGGCCACCTGAGAAAAGTGTAAAATCCAGAAAGGCAAGACAGGCCATGGGGAAATAGGAGCCTTGTTATGCTGATGGGCGGGATGTAAATTGCCAACAGCCACTCTGGAGAAGTGTATGGTGTTTCCTGATACATCTGAAAAACAAAGCAACAGAGTCTAGGGCATTTCCACTTATGGTCCTATAGCTTAGGGAAATAAAAATCAAAAAGACACAGCCACCCCAATGTTTGGGACAGCTCTCTTTACAAGAACCTCGTTTACGGTACAAGTTCAATATCGCAGAAAGCAAAAAATGGATAAAGAAGTTGTGGTACTTACGTACAATGCAAAATCACTCAGAAATGAAATGTATGTCATCAGGCCCGTAGCAGCATAATGAGTGGATTCAGGTATGATGATTCTAACTGAAATAAGTCACACAGAAAAAGAAACATCATAAGTTATCACTAATACACGGAATGTAAATTTGGCTACACAGGCACTGAATTACAAAACAGAACAGGTTCTCAAATTCAGAAAACCAACTTATGCTTGCTTAAGGGGAAAGGTGAGTTGGGGTGCTGCATAAAACCAGAGTTTGAAATGAGCACAAATAAAGTTCCTTAAGCCAAATATGTAATAGACAAGAGCTACTCTTTGTTCAACGAAATGGACTCAACACCCCATATTAAACACCTAAGAATGTACCTGACTAGAAACTATCTTAAAACCTATGGATTGCTATGTCTCCGAAAGAGAATCAAGCATGTGTACAGGGGCATAAATGCAGCACTGATAGGATTGGAGAGGTTCGGTGAGCAAATGAAGACCCTTTGATGTCATATTACATGGTACCCATTCCATGGGTCTCAACTCTCCAGGTTTAAGGGATTCTTCCTTCAGCTAAAACATGCATGTGGAACCCAGAGTATGATCTACCGTGTGATCGGGAGACGTGTTCCAATATGTCTCAGTTTTCGACCCCTGATACTCGGATGCAACATTCCAGACTCTTTACTAACACTCTCCCGATTTGGAGAGTCAGTGCCTTTAACCTCCTGTTTGGCCCAGTTTGCAATTTCTGTGGAAGATGAACAGGAATAGGGAGAACCGAAGAGAGACTAGCTGGAGGTGTCTGGACGGGCAAACTTAACTCTCATTTCCCACCAGGAAGAGGAATTAACCAAAGGCTCAGCATGCCGTACCGGACCAGATTAGGGCCTGAAGCAATCCTGCGGTGTTGCGGCCAGCTCACAAGAAAGCGAGTTGAAGAAAGGAGCTCAGGGGCACTGTAATTCACAAACCTGCCGAGTTATAAATGACAGCTATCGTCCAAAAATATACTGAAGTAAGGCTGCCAAGAGGACTTGAAAGCGGGGCAGAATTGCAGGAAACCGATTTCAGGAGGTAGACTGGAATTGCTTTTAAAGCATAGGAAAAGGGGCAGAACGTCGACAGTGATGCACTTGGCCAAAAAGGGCGTATGCGTTTTTTCCTGAATATATTCAGGAAAAAACGCATACGCCCTTTTTGGCCAAACAAGCAAGCTTGCAAAGGAAATCTGCACTACAATGAAGTCTCACTTCCTCCAGGTCAAAAGGGCCATCTGAAAAAAGTGTAAAATCCAGAAAGGCAGGACAGGCCATGGAGAACTGGGAGCCTTGTTATGCTGATGGGCGGGATGTAAATTGCCAACAGCCACTCGGGAGAAGTGTATGGTGTTTCCTGAAACATCTAAAAAAGAAAGCAACAGAGCCTAGGGCACTTCCACTTATGGTCCTATAGCTTAGGGAAATTAAAATCAAAAAGACACAGCCACCCCAATGTTTGGGACAGCTCTGTTTACAAGAACCTCGTTTATGGTACAAGTTCAATATCGCAGAAAGTGAAAAATGGATAAAGAAGTTGTGGTACTTACGTACAATGCAATATCACTCAGCAATGAAATCTATGTCATCAGGCCTGTAGCAGAAAATAAGTGGGTTCAAGTATGATGATTCTAACTGAAATAAGTCACACAGAAAAAGAAACATCATATGATATCACTAATACACGGAATGGAAACTTGGCTACACAGGAACTGAATTACAAAACAGAACAGGGTCTCAAATTTAGAAAACCAACTTATGCTTGCTTAAGGAGAAAGGTGAGTTGGGGTGCTGCATAAAACCACAGATTGAAATGAGCACAGATAAAGTTCCTTAAGCCAAATATGGAATAGACAAGAGCTACTCCTTGCTAACGAAATGAACTCAACACCCCATATTAAACACCTAAGAATGTACCTGACTAGTAAGAATCTTAAAACCTATGGATTGCTATGTCTCTGAAAGAGAATCAAGCGTGATAACATGGGCATAAACGCAGCAGTGATAGGATTGGAGAGGTTCGGTGAACAAATGAAGACCCTTTGAAGTCATATTGCATGGTACCCATTCCACGGGTCTGAACTCTCCACGTTTAAGGGATTCTTCCTTCAGCTAAAACATGCATGTGGAACCCAGAGTATGATCCACACTAACACTTACCCGAAGCCTTCACCTAACCCATCCCCTAGTCCTAACCCGTACGCTAACATTAACCCGTGCCCTCACACGTACTCTCCCCCGAAAATGTTGTCATACACTCACCTGGACACTGAACCGTCCCCGTCCCCTAACCCTAACCCTAGCCCGAACCCTAACCCTAAAACTTCCCCGAAGCCTTCCCCTCACCCGTCCCCTATTCCTAAGCCGTACGCTAACACTAACCCGTGCCCTCACACGTACGCTCTCCCTAAACCGTTGTCGTACTCTTACCTGGACCCTAAACCGTCCCCGTCCCCTAACCCTAACCCTAGCCCGAACCCTAACCCTAACCCTTCCCCGAAGCCTTCCCCTCACACGTCCCCTAATCCTAACCCGTACGCTAACACTAACCCGTGCCCTCACACGTACGCCTCCCATAAACCGTTGTTGTACCCTCAACTGGACCCTAAACCGTCCCCGTCCCCTAACCCTAACCCTAGCACGAACCCTAACCCTATCCCTTCCCCGAAGACTTCCCCTAAACCGTCCCCTAATCCTAACCCGTACGCTAAAACTAACCCGTGCCCTCATACGTACACTCCCCTAAACCGTTGTCGTAACCTCACCTGGACCGTAAACCATCCCCGTCCCCTAACCCTAACCCTAGCCCGAACCCTAACCCTAACCCTTCCCCGAAGCCTTCCCCTCACCCGTCCCCTAATCCTAACCCGTACGCTAACACTAACCCGTGCCCTCACATGTACGCTCACCCTAAACCGTTGTCGTACCCTCACCTGGACCCTAAACCGTCCCCGTCCCCTAACCCTAACCCTAGCCCTAACCCTAACCCTTCCCCGAAGCCTTCCCCTCACACGTCCCCTAATCCTAACCCGTACGTTAACACTAACCCTTGCCCTCACACGTACGCTCCCCCTAAACAGTTGTCGTACCCTCACCTGGACCCTAAACCATCCCCGTGCCCTAACCCTAACCCTAGACCGAACCCTAACCCTAACCATTCCCCGACGCCTTCCCCTCAGCCGTCCCCTAATCCTAACGCGCACGCTAACAGTAACCCGTGCCCTCACACGTATGCTCCCCCTAAACCTTTGTCATACCCTCACCTGGAACCTAAACCGTCCCCATCCCCTAACCCTAACCCTAGCCCGAACACTAACCCTAACCCTTCTCCGAAGCCTTCCCCTCACCCGTTCCCTAATCCTAACACGTACGCTAACACTATCCCATGCCCTCACACGTACGCTCCCTCTATACCGTTGTCGTACCCTCACCTGGACCCTAAACCGTCCCCGTCCCCTAACCCTAACCCTAGCCCGAACCCTAACACTAACACTTCCCCGAAGCCTTCCCCTCACCCGTCCCCTAATCCTAACCCATACGCAAACACTAACCCATGGTCTCACACGTACGCTCACCCTAAACCGTTGTCGTACCCTCACCTGGACCCTAAACCCTCCCCATCCCCTAAGCCTAACCCTAGCCCGAACCCTAACGCTAACCCTTCCCCGAAGCCTTCCCCTCACCCGTCCCCTAATCCTAACCCGTACGCTAACACTAACCCGTGCCCTCACATGTACGCTCACCCTAAACCGTTGTCGTACCCTCACCTGGACCCTAAACCGTCCCCGTCCCCTAACCCTAACCCTAGCCCTAACCCTAACCCTTCCCCGAAGCCTTCCCCTCACACGTCCCCTAATCCTAACCCGTACGTTAACACTAACCCTTGCCCTCACACGTACGCTCCCCCTAAACAGTTGTCGTACCCTCACCTGGACCCTAAACCATCCCCGTGCCCTAACCCTAACCCTAGACCGAACCCTAACCCTAACCATTCCCCGACGCCTTCCCCTCAGCCGTCCCCTAATCCTAACGCGCACGCTAACAGTAACCCGTGCCCTCACACGTATGCTCCCCCTAAACCTTTGTCATACCCTCACCTGGAACCTAAACCGTCCCCATCCCCTAACCCTAACCCTAGCCCGAACACTAACCCTAACCCTTCTCCGAAGCCTTCCCCTCACCCGTTCCCTAATCCTAACACGTACGCTAACACTATCCCATGCCCTCACACGTACGCTCCCTCTATACCGTTGTCGTACCCTCACCTGGACCCTAAACCGTCCCCGTCCCCTAACCCTAACCCTAGCCCGAACCCTAACACTAACACTTCCCCGAAGCCTTCCCCTCACCCGTCCCCTAATCCTAACCCATACGCAAACACTAACCCATGGTCTCACACGTACGCTCACCCTAAACCGTTGTCGTACCCTCACCTGGACCCTAAACCCTCCCCATCCCCTAAGCCTAACCCTAGCCTGAACCCTAACGCTAACCCTTCCCCGAAGCCTTCCCCTCACCCGTCCCCTAATCCTAACCCGTACGCTAACACTAACCCGTGCCCTCACACGTACGCTCCCCCTAAACCATTGTCGTACCCTCACCTGGACCCTAAACCGTCCCCGTCCCCTAACCCTAACCCTAGCCCGAACCCTAATCCTTCCCCAAAGCCTTCCCCTCACCCGTCCCCTAATCCTAACCCATACGCTAACACTAACCCGTGCATTCACACGTAAGTTCCCCCTAAACCGTTGTCATATCCTCACGTGGACCCTAAACCGTCCCCGTTCCCTAAACCTAACCCTAGCCCGAACTCTAACCCTAACCCTTCCCCGAAGACTTCCCCTCACCCGTCCCCTAATTCTAACCCGTACGCTAACACTAACCCGTGCCCTCAAAAGTACGCTCCACCTAAACCGTTGTCTACTCTCACGTGGACCCTAAACCATCCCCGTCCCCTAAACCTAACCTTAGCCTGAACCCTAAACCTAACCCTTCCCCGAAGCCTTCCCCTCACCCGTCCCCTAATCCTAACCCGTATGCTAACACTAACCCGTGCCCTCACACGTACGCTCCCCCTAAACCATTGTCGTACCCTCACCTGGACCCTAAATGGTCCCCGTCCCCTAACCCTAACCCTAGCCCAAACACTAACCCTAACCCTTCCACGAAGCCTTCCCCTCACCCGTCCCCTAATCCTAACGCGTACACTAACACTAACCCGTGGCCTCACATGTACACTCCCCCAAACAGTTGTCGTACCCTCACCTGTACCCTAACGCGTCCCCGTCCCCTAACCCTAACCCTAGCCCGAACCCTAACCCTAACCCTTCCCCGAAGCCTTCCCCTCACCCGTCCCCTAATCCTAACACGTACGTTAACACTAACCCGTGCCCTCACACGTACGCTCCCCCTAAACCGTTGTCGTACCCTCACCTGGACCCTAAACCATCCCCGTGCCCTAACCCTAACCCTAGACCGAACCCTAACCCTAACCCTTCCCCGACGCCTTCCCCTCACCCGTCCCCTAATCCTAACGCGTACGCTAACACTAACCCGTGCCCTCACACGTATACTCCCCCCAAACCGTTGTCGTACCCTCACCTGGACCCTAAACCGTCCCCGTCCCCTAACCCTAATCCTAGCCCGAACACTAATCCTAACCCTTCTCGGAAGCCTTCCCCTCACCCGTCCCCTAATCCTAAAACGTACGCTAACACTAACCCGTGCCCTCACACGTACGTTCCCTCTAAACCGTTGTCGTACCCTCACCTGGACCCTAAACCGTCCCCGTCCCCTAACCCTAACCCTAGCCCGAACCCTAACCCTAACCCTTCCCCGAAGCCTTCCCCTCACCCGTCCCCTAATCCTAACCCGTACGCTAACACTAACCCGTGCCCTCATACGTACGCTCCCCCTAAAACGTTGTCGTACTCTCACCTGGACCCTAAACCGTCCCCGTCCCCTAACCCTAACCCTAACCCTTCCCCGAAGCCTACCCCTCACCCATCCCCTAATCCTAAACCGTACGCTAACACTAACCCATGCCCTCACACGTACGCTCCCCCTAAACCGTTGTCGTACCCTCACCTGGACCCTAAACATTCCCCGTCCCCTAACCCTAACCCTAGCCCGAACCCTAACCCTAATGCTTCTCCGAAGCCTTCCCCTCACCCGTCCCCTATTCCTAACCCGTGCGCTAACACTCACCAGTGCCCTCACACGTACGCTCCCCCTAAACTGTTGTCGTACCCTCACCTGGACCCTAAACCTTCCGCGTCCCCTAACTCTAACCCTAGCCCGAACCCTAACACTAACCCTTCCTCGAAGCCTTCCCCTCACCCGTCCCCTAATCCTAACCCGTACGCTAACACTAACCCGTGCCCTCACACGTATGCTCCCCCTAAACCGTTGTCGTACCCTCACCTGGACTCTAAACCGTCCCTGACACCTAACCCTAAACCTAGCCCGAACCCTAACCCTAACACTTCCACAAAGCCTTCCCCTCACACGTCCCCTAATCCTAACCCGTACGCTGACACTAGCCCATGCCCTCACACTTAGGCTCCCCCTAAACCGTTGTCGTACCCTCACCTGGACTCTAAACCGTCCCTGAACCCTAACACTAACCCCAGCCCGAACACTAACTCTAACCCTTCCCCGAAGCCTTCCCCTCACCCATCCCCTAATCCTAACCCGTATGCTAAAACTAACACGTGCCCTCACACGTACGCTCCCCGTGAACCGTTGTCGTACCCTCAACTGGACCCAAAACCGTCCCCGTTCCCTAACCCTAACCCTAACCCTAACCTTTCCCAGAAGCCTTCCCCTCACCCGTCCCCTAATCCTAACACGTACGCTAACACTAACCCATGCCCTCACAGGTACGCTCCCCGTGAACCGTTGTCGTACCCTCACCTGGACCCTAAACCATCCAAATCCCCTCACCCTAACCCTAGCCCGAATCCTAACCCTAAACCTTCCCCGAAGCCTTCCCCTTACCCGTCCCCTAATCCTAACCCGTACGCTAACACTAACCCGTGCCCTCACACCTACGCTCCCCCTAAACCATTGTCGTACCCTCACCTGGACCCTAAACCGTCCCTGTCCCCTAACCCTAGCCCTAGCCCGAACCCTAACCCTAATCCTTCTCCGAAGCCTTCCCCTCACCCGTCCCCTATTCCTAACCCGTACGCTAACACTCACCCGTGCCCTCACACGTACGCTCCCCCTAAACTGTTTTCGTACCCTCACCTGGACTCTAAACCGTCCCTGACCCCTAACCCTAAACCTAGCCCGAACCCTAACCCTAACACTTCCCCGAAGCCTTCCCCTCACACGTCCCCTAATCCTAACCCGTACGCTAACACTAACCCATGCCCTCACACTTAGGCTCCCCCTAAACCGTTGTCGTACCCTCACCTGGACTCTAAACCGTCCCTGAACCCTAACACTAACCCCAGCCCGAACACTAACTCTAACCCTTCCCCGAAGCCTTCCCCTCACACGTCCCCTAATCCTAACACGTATGCTAAAACTAACACGTGCCCTCACACGTACGCTCCCCGTGAACCGTTGTCGTACCCTCACCTGGACCCAAAACCGTCCCCGTCCCCTAACCCTAACCCTAACCTTTACCAGAAGCCTTCCCCTCACCCGTCCCCTAATCGTAACTCGTACGCTAACACTAACCCATGCCCTCACAGGTACGCTACCCGTGAATCGTTGTCGTACCCTCACCTGGACCCTAAACCGTCCAAATCCCCTCACCCTAACCCTAGCCCGAACCCTAACCCTAAACCTTCCCCGAAGCCTTCCCCTCACCCGTCCCCTAATCCTAACCCGTACGCTAACACTAACCCGTGCCCTCACACGTACGCTCACCCTAAACCGTTGTCGTACCCTCACCTGGACCCTAAACAGTCCCCGTCCCCTAACCTTAACCCTAGCCCGAACCCTAACCCTAACACTTCCCCGAAACCTTCCCCTAACGCGTCCCCTAATCCTAACCCGTACGCTAACACTAACCCGTGCCCTCACACGTACGCTCCCCCTAAACTGTTCTCGTACCCTCACCTGAACCCTAAACCATCCCCGTCCCATAACCCTAACCCTAGCCCGAACCCTATCCCTAACACTTCCCCGAAGCCTTCACCTCACCCGTCCTCTAATCCTAACTTGTACGCTAACAGTAACCTGTGCCCTCACACGTACACTCCCCTTAAACCGTTATCGTACACTCACCTGCACCCTAAACCGTCCCCGTCCCGTAACCCTAACCCTAGCCCTAACCCTAACACTAAGCCTTCCCCGAAGCCTTCCCACATCATCCCCTAATCCTAACCCGTACGCTAACACTAACCCGTGCCCTCACATGTACGCTCCCCGTGAACCGCTGTCGTACCCTCACCTGGACCCTAAACCGTCCCCGTCCCCTAACCCTAACCCTAGCCCGAACACTAACCTTAACACTTCGCCGAAACCTTCCCCTCACCCGTCCCCTAATCCTAACCCGTACACTAACACTAACCCATGCCCTCTCATGTATGCTCCCCCTAAAACGTTGTCGTATCCTCACATGGACCCTAAACCGTCCCCGTCCCCTAACCCTAACCCTAGCCCGAACCCTAACCCTAACCCTTCCTCGAAGCCTTCCCCTCACCCGTCCCCTAATCCTAACCCGTACGCTAACACTAACCCGTGCCCTTACAAGTATGCTCCCCCTAAACCGTTGTCGTACCCTCACCTGGACTCTAAACCGTCCCTGACCCCTAACCCTAACCCTAGCCCGAACCCTAAACTTAACCCTTCCCCGAAGGCTTCCCCTCAACCGTTGCCTAATCCTAACCCGTACACTAACACTAACCCGTGCCCTCACATGTACGCTCCCCCTAAACCGTTGTCGTAACCTCACCTGGACCGTAAACCGTCCCCGTCCCCTAACCCTAACCCTAGCCCGAACCCTAACCCTAACCCTTCCCCGAAGCCTTCCCCTCACCCGTCCCCTAATCCTAACCCGTACGCTAACACTAACCCGTGCCCTCACATGTACGCTCACCCTAAACCGTTGTCGTACCCTCACCTGTACCCTAAACCGTCCCCGTCCCCTAACCCTAACCCTAGCCCTAACCCTAACCCTAACCCTTCCCCGAAGCCTTCCCCTCACACGTCCCCTAATCCTAACCCGTACGTTAACACTAACCCTTGCCCTCACACGTACGCTCCCCCTAAACAGTTGTCGTACCCTCACCTGGACCCTAAACCATCCCCGTGCCCTAACCCTAACCCTAGACCGAACCCTAACCCTAACCATTCCCCGACGCCTTCCCCTCACCCGTCCCCTAATCCTAACGCGCACGCTAACAGTAACCCGTGCCCTCACACGTATGCTCCCCCTAAACCTTTGTCGTACCCTCACCTGGAACCTAAACCGTCCCCGTCCCCTAACCCTAACCCTAGCCCGAACACTAACCCTAACCCTTCTCCGAAGCCTTCCCCTCACCCGTTCCCTAATCCTAACACGTACGCTAACACTAACCCATGCCCTCACACGTACGCTCCCTCTATACCGTTGTCGTACCCTCACCTGGACCCTAAAACGTCCCCGTCCCCTAACCCTAACCCTAGCCCGAACCCTAACACTAACACTTCCCCGAAGCCTTCCCCTCACCCGTCCCCTAATCCTAACCCATACGCAAACACTAACCCATGGTCTCTCACGTACGCTCACCCTAAACCGTTGTCGTACCCTCACCTGGACCCTAAACCCTCCCCATCCCCTAAGCCTAACCCTAGCCCGAACCCTAACGCTAACCCTTCCCCGAAGCCTTCCCCTCACCCGTCCCCTAATCCTAACCCGTACGCTAACACTAACCCGTGCCCTCACACGTACGCTCCCCCTAAACCATTGTCGTACCCTCACCTGGACCCTAAACCGTCCCCGTCCCCTAACCCTAACCCTAGCCCGAACCCTAATCCTTCCCCAAAGCCTTCCCCTCACCCGTCCCCTAATCCTAACCCATACGCTAACACTAACCCGTGCATTCACACGTAAGTTCCCCCTAAACCGTTGTCATATCCTCACGTGGACCCTAAACCGTCCCCGTTCCCTAAACCTAACCCTAGCCCGAACTCTAACCCTAACCCTTCCCCGAAGACTTCCCCTCACCCGTCCCCTAATTCTAACCCGTACGCTAACACTAACCCGTGCCCTCAAAAGTACGCTCCACCTAAACCGTTGTCTACTCTCACGTGGACCCTAAACCATCCCCGTCCCCTAAACCTAACCTTAGCCTGAACCCTAAACCTAACCCTTCCCCGAAGCCTTCCCCTCACCCGTCCCCTAATCCTAACCCGTATGCTAACACTAACCCGTGCCCTCACACGTACGCTCCCCCTAAACCATTGTCGTACCCTCACCTGGACCCTAAACCGTCCCCGTCCCCTAACCCTAACCCTAGCCCGAACCCTAACCCTAATGCTTCTCCGAAGCCTTCCCCTCACCCGTCCCCTATTCCTAACCCGTGCGCTAACACTCACCAGTGCCCTCACACGTACGCTCCCCCTAAACTGTTGTCGTACCCTCACCTGGACCCTAAACCGTCCGCGTCCCCTAACTCTAACCCTAGCCCGAACCCTAACACTAACCCTTCCTCGAAGCCTTCCCCTCACCCGTCCCCTAATCCTAACCCGTACGCTAACACTAACCCATGCCCTCACACGTATGCTCCCCCTAAACCGTTGTCGTACCCTCACCTGGACTCTAAACCGTCCCTGACACCTAACCCTAAACCTAGCCCGAACCCTAACCCTAACACTTCCACAAAGCCTTCCCCTCACACGTCCCCTAATCCTAACCCGTACGCTGACACTAACCCATGCCCTCACACTTAGGCTCCCCCTAAACCGTTGTCGTACCCTCACCTGGACTCTAAACCGTCCCTGAACCCTAACACTAACCCCAGCCCGAACACTAACTCTAACCCTTCCCCGAAGGCTTCCCCTCACCCATCCCCTAATCCTAACCCGTATGCTAAAACTAACACGTGCCCTCACACGTACGCTCCCCGTGAACCTTTGTCGTACCCTCAACTGGACCCAAAACCGTCCCCGTCCCCTAACCCTAACCCTAACCCTAACCTTTCCCAGAAGCCTTCCCCTCACCCGTCCCCTAATCCTAACACGTACACTAACACTAACCCATGCCCTCACAGGTACGCTCCCCGTGAACCGTTGTCGTACCCTCACCTGGACCCTAAACCGTCCAAATCCCCTCACCCTAACCCTAGCCCGAATCCTAACCCTAAACCTTCCCCGAAGCCTTCCCCTTACCCGTCCCCTAATCCTAACCCGTACGCTAACACTAACCCGTGCCCTCACACGTACGCTCCCCCTAAACCGTTGTCGTACCCTCACCTGGACCCTAAACCGTCCCTGTCCCCTAACCCTAGCCCTAGCCCGAACCCTAACCCTAATCCTTCTCCGAAGCCTTCCCCTCACCCGTCCCCTATTCCTAACCCGTACGCTAACACTCACCCGTGCCCTCACACGTACGCTCCCCCTAAACTGTTGTCATACCCTCACCTGGACCCTAAACCGTCCGCGTCCCCTAACTCTAACCCTAGCCCGAACCCTAACCCTAACCCTTCCTCGAAGCCTTCCCCTCACCCGTCCCCTAATCCTAACCCGTACGCTAACACTAACCCGTGCCCTCACACGTATGCTCCCCCTAAACCGTTGTCATACCCTCACCTGGACTCTAAACCGTCCCTGAACCCTAACACTAACCCCAGCCCGAACACTAACTCTAACCCTTCCCCGAAGCCTTCCCCTCACACGTCCCCTAATCCTAACACGTATGCTAAAACTAACACGTGCCCTCACACGTACGCTCCCCGTGAACCGTTGTCGTACCCTCACCTGGACCCAAAACCGTCCCCGTCCCCTAACCCTAACCCTAACCCTAACCTTTACCAGAAGCCTTCCCCTCACCCGTCCCCTAATCGTAACTCGTACGCTAACACTAACCCATGCCCTCACAGGTACGCTACCCGTGAATCGTTGTCGTACCCTCACCTGGACCCTAAACCGTCCAAATCCCCTCACCCTAACCCTAGCCCGAACCCTAACCCTAAACCTTCCCCGAAGCCTTCCCCTCACCCGTCCCCTAATCCTAACCCGTACGCTAACACTAACCCGTGCCCTCACACGTACGCTCACCCTAAACCGTTGTCGTACCCTCACCTGGACCCTAAACAGTCCCCGTCCCCTAACCTTAACCCTAGCCCGAACCCTAACCCTAACACTTCCCCGAAACCTTCCCCTAACGCGTCCCCTAATCCTAACCCGTACGCTAACACTAACCCGTGCCCTCACACGTACGCTCCCCCTAAACTGTTCTCGTACCCTCACCTGAACCCTAAACCATCCCCGTCCCATAACCCTAACCCTAGCCCGAACCCTATCCCTAACACTTCCCCGAAGCCTTCCCACATCATCCCCTAATCCTAACCCGTACGCTAACACTAACCCGTGCCCTCACATGTACGCTCCCCGTGAACCGTTGTCGTACCCTCACCTGGACCCTAAACCGTCCCCGTCCCCTAACCCTAACCCTAGCCCGAACACTAACCTTCACCCTTCGCCGAAACCTTCCCCTCACCCGTCCCCTAATCCTAACCCGTACACTAACACTAACCCATGCACTCTCATGTATGCTCCCCCTAAAACGTTGTCGTATCCTCACATGGACCCTAAACCGTCCCCGTCCCCTAACCCTAACCCTAGCCCGAACCCTAACCCTAACCCTTCCTCGAAGCCTTCCCCTCACCCGTCCCCTAATCCTAACCCGTACGCTAACACTAAACCGTGCCCTTACAAGTATGCTCCCCCTAAACCGTTGTCGTACTCTCAGCTGGACCCTAAACCATCCCCGTCCCCTAAACCTAACCCTAGCCCGTACCCTAACCCTAAGCCTTCCCCGAAGCCTTCCCCTCACCCATCAGCTAATCCTAACCCGTATGCTAACACTAACCCGTGCCCTCACACGTACGCTCCCCCTAAACCGTTATCGTACCCTCACCTGGACTCTAAACCGTCCCTGACCCCTAAACCTAACCCTAGCCTGATCCCTAACCCTAACACTTCCCCGAAGCCTTCCCCTCACACGTCCTCTAATCCTAACCCGTACGCTAACACTAACCCATGCCCTCACACGTACGCTCCCCTTAAACCGTTGTCGTACCCTCACGTGGACCCTAAATCGTCCCCGTCCCTTAACCCTAACCCTAGCCCGAACACTAACACTAAACCTTCCCCGAAGCCTTCCCCTCACCCGTCCCCTAATCCTAACCCGTATGCTAAAATTAACACGTGCCCTCACACGTATGCTCCCCGTGAAATGTTGTCGTACCGTCACCTGGACACTAAACCGTCCCCGTTCCCTAACCCTAACCCAAGCCCGAACCCTAGCTTTAACCTTTCCCCGAAGCCTTCCCCTCACCCGTCCCCTAATCCTAACCCGTACACTAACACTAACCCGTGCCCTCACATGTACGCTCCCCCTAAACCGTTGTCGTAACCTCACCTGGACCGTAAACCGTCCCTGTCCCCTAACCCTAACCCTAGCCCGAACCCTAACCCTAACCCTTCGCCGAAGCCTTCCCCTCACCCGTCCCCTAATCCTAACCCGTACGCTAACACTAACCCGTGCCCTCACACGTACGCTCACCCTAAACCGTTGTCGTACACTCACCTGGACCCTAAACAGTCCCCGTCCCCTAAACCTAACCCTAGCCCGAACCCTAACCCTAACCCTTCCCCGAAGACTTCCCCTCACCCGTCCCCTAATCCTAACCCGTACACTAACACTAATCCGTGCCCTCACATGTACGCTCCCCCTAAACCGTTGTCGTACCCTCACCTGGACCCTAAATCGTCCCCGTCCCCTAAACCTAAACCTAGCCCGAACCCTAACCCTAAACCTTCCCCGAAGCCTTCCCCTTACCCGTCCCCTAATCCTAACCCGTACGCTAACACTAACCCGTGCCCTCACACCTACGCTCCCCCTAAACCATTGTCGTACCCTCACCTGGACCCTAAACCGTCCCTGTCCCCTAACCCTAGCCCTAGCCCGAACCCTAACCCTAATCCTTCTCCGAAGCCTTCCCCTCACCCGTCCCCTATTCCTAACCCGTACGCTAACACTCACCCGTGCCCTCACACGTACGCTCCCCCTAAACTGTTGTCGTACCCTCACCTGGACTCTAAACCGTCCCTGACCCCTAACCCTAAACCTAGCCCGAACCCTAACCCTAACACTTCCCCGAAGCCTTCCCCTCACACGTCCCCTAATCCTAACCCGTACGCTAACACTAACCCATGACCTCACACTTAGGCTCCCCCTAAACCGTTGTCGTACCCTCACCTGGACTCTAAATCGTCCCTGAACCCTAACACTAACCCCAGCCCGAACACTAACTCTAACCCTTCCCCGAAGCCTTCCCCTCACACGTCCCCTAATCCTAACACGTATGCTAAAACTAACACGTGCCCTCACACGTACGCTCCCCGTGAACCGTTGTCGTACCCTCACCTGGACCCAAAACCGTCCCCGTCCCCTAACCCTAACCCTAACCCTAACCTTTACCAGAAGCCTTCCCCTCACCCGTCCCCTAATCGTAACTCGTACGCTAACACTAACCCATGCCCTCACAGGTACGCTACCCGTGAATCGTTGTCGTACCCTCACCTGGACCCTAAACCGTCCAAATCCCCTCACCCTAACCCTAGCCCGAACCCTAACCCTAAACCTTCCCCGAAGCCTTCCCCTCACCCGTCCCCTAATCCTAACCCGTACGCTAACACTAACCCGTGCCCTTACAAGTATGCTCCCCCTAAACCGTTTTCGTACCCTCACCTGGACTCTAAACCGTCCCTGACCCCTAATTCTAACCCTAACCAAAACCCTAACCCTAACCCTTCCCCGAAGGCTTCCCCTCAACCGTTGCCTAATCCTAACCCGTACACTAACACTAACCCGTGCCCTCACATGTACGCTCCCCCTAAACCGTTGTCGTAACCTCACCTGGACCGTAAACCGTCCCCGTCCCCTAACCCTAACCCTAGCCCGAACCCTAACCCTAACCCTTCCCCGAAGCCTTCCCCTCACCCGTCCCCTAATCCTAACCCGTACGCTAACACTAACCCGTGCCCTCACATGTACGCTCACCCTAAACCGTTGTCGTACCCTCACCTGTACCCTAAACCGTCCCCGTCCCCTAACCCTAACCCTAGCCCTAACCCTAACCCTAACCCTTCCCCGAAGCCTTCCCCTCACACGTCCCCTAATCCTAACCCGTACGTTAACACTAACCCTTGCCCTCACACGTACGCTCCCCCTAAACAGTTGTCGTACCCTCACCTGGACCCTAAACCATCCCCGTGCCCTAACCCTAACCCTAGACCGAACCCTAACCCTAACCATTCCCCGACGCCTTCCCCTCACCCGTCCCCTAATCCTAATGCGCACGCTAACAGTAACCCGTGCCCTCACACGTATGCTCCCCCTAAACCTTTGTCGTACCCTCACCTGGAACCTAAACCGTCCCCGTCCCCTAACCCTAACCCTAGCCCGAACACTAACCCTAACCCTTCTCCGAAGCCTTCCCCTCACCCGTTCCCTAATCCTAACACGTACGCTAACACTAACCCATGCCCTCACACGTACGCTCCCTCTATACCGTTGTCGTACCCTCACCTGGACCCTAAACCGTCCCCGTCCCCTAACCCTAACCCTAGCCCGAACCCTAACACTAACACTTCCCCGAAGCCTTCCCCTCACCCGTCCCCTAATCCTAACCCATACGCAAACACTAACCCATGGTCTCACACGTACGCTCACCCTAAACCGTTGTCGTACCCTCACCTGGACCCTAAACCCTCCCCATCCCCTAAGCCTAACCCTAGCCCGAACCCTAACGCTAACCCTTCCCCGAAGCCTTCCCCTCACCCGTCCCCTAATCCTAACCCGTACGCTAACACTAACCCGTGCCCTCACACGTACGCTCCCCCTAAACCATTGTCGTACCCTCACCTGGACCCTAAACCGTCCCCGTCCCCTAACCCTAACCCTAGCCCGAACCCTAATCCTTCCCCAAAGCCTTCCCCTCACCCGTCCCCTAATCCTAACCCATACGCTAACACTAACCCGTGCATTCACACGTAAGTTCCCCCTAAACCGTTGTCATATCCTCACGTGGACCCTAAACCGTCCCCGTTCCCTAAACCTAACCCTAGCCCGAACTCTAACCCTAACCCTTCCCCGAAGACTTCCCCTCACCCGTCCCCTAATTCTAACCCGTACGCTAACACTAACCCGTGCCCTCAAAAGTACGCTCCACCTAAACCGTTGTCTACTCTCACGTGGACCCTAAACCATCCCCGTCCCCTAAACCTAACCTTAGCCTGAACCCTAAACCTAACCCTTCCCCGAAGCCTTCCCCTCACCCGTCCCCTAATCCTAACCCGTATGCTAACACTAACCCGTGCCCTCACACGTACGCTCCCCCTAAACCATTGTCGTACCCTCACCTGGACCCTAAACCGTCCCCGTCCCCTAACCCTAACCCTAGCCCGAACCCTAACCCTAATGCTTCTCCGAAGCCTTCCCCTCACCCGTCCCCTATTCCTAACCCGTGCGCTAACACTCACCAGTGCCCTCACACGTACGCTCCCCCTAAACTGTTGTCGTACCCTCACCTGGACCCTAAACCGTCCGCGTCCCCTAACTCTAACCCTAGCCCGAACCCTAACACTAACCCTTCCTCGAAGCCTTCCCCTCACCCGTCCCCTAATCCTAACCCGTACGCTAACACTAACCCATGCCCTCACACGTATGCTCCCCCTAAACCGTTGTCGTACCCTCACCTGGACTCTAAACCGTCCCTGACACCTAACCCTAAACCTAGCCCGAACCCTAACCCTAACACTTCCACAAAGCCTTCCCCTCACACGTCCCCTAATCCTAACCCGTACGCTGACACTAACCCATGCCCTCACACTTAGGCTCCCCCTAAACCGTTGTCGTACCCTCACCTGGACTCTAAACCGTCCCTGAACCCTAACACTAACCCCAGCCCGAACACTAACTCTAACCCTTCCCCGAAGGCTTCCCCTCACCCATCCCCTAATCCTAACCCGTATGCTAAAACTAACACGTGCCCTCACACGTACGCTCCCCGTGAACCTTTGTCGTACCCTCAACTGGACCCAAAACCGTCCCCGTCCCCTAACCCTAACCCTAACCCTAACCTTTCCCAGAAGCCTTCCCCTCACCCGTCCCCTAATCCTAACACGTACACTAACACTAACCCATGCCCTCACAGGTACGCTCCCCGTGAACCGTTGTCGTACCCTCACCTGGACCCTAAACCGTCCAAATCCCCTCACCCTAACCCTAGCCCGAATCCTAACCCTAAACCTTCCCCGAAGCCTTCCCCTTACCCGTCCCCTAATCCTAACCCGTACGCTAACACTAACCCGTGCCCTCACACGTACGCTCCCCCTAAACCGTTGTCGTACCCTCACCTGGACCCTAAACCGTCCCTGTCCCCTAACCCTAGCCCTAGCCCGAACCCTAACCCTAATCCTTCTCCGAAGCCTTCCCCTCACCCGTCCCCTATTCCTAACCCGTACGCTAACACTCACCCGTGCCCTCACACGTACGCTCCCCCTAAACTGTTGTCATACCCTCACCTGGACCCTAAACCGTCCGCGTCCCCTAACTCTAACCCTAGCCCGAACCCTAACCCTAACCCTTCCTCGAAGCCTTCCCCTCACCCGTCCCCTAATCCTAACCCGTACGCTAACACTAACCCGTGCCCTCACACGTATGCTCCCCCTAAACCGTTGTCGTACCCTCACCTGGACTCTAAACTGTCCCTGAACCCTAACACTAACCCCAGCCCGAACACTAACTCTAACCCTTCCCCGAAGCCTTCCCCTCACACGTCCCCTAATCCTAACACGTATGCTAAAACTAACACGTGCCCTCACACGTACGCTCCCCGTGAACCGTTGTCGTACCCTCACCTGGACCCAAAACCGTCCCCGTCCCCTAACCCTAACCCTAACCCTAACCTTTACCAGAAGCCTTCCCCTCACCCGTCCCCTAATCGTAACTCGTACGCTAACACTAACCCATGCCCTCACAGGTACGCTACCCGTGAATCGTTGTCGTACCCTCACCTGGACCCTAAACCGTCCAAATCCCCTCACCCTAACCCTAGCCCGAACCCTAACCCTAAACCTTCCCCGAAGCCTTCCCCTCACCCGTCCCCTAATCCTAACCCGTACGCTAACACTAACCCGTGCCCTCACACGTACGCTCACCCTAAACCGTTGTCGTACCCTCACCTGGACCCTAAACAGTCCCCGTCCCCTAACCTTAACCCTAGCCCGAACCCTAACCCTAACACTTCCCCGAAACCTTCCCCTAACGCGTCCCCTAATCCTAACCCGTACGCTAACACTAACCCGTGCCCTCACACGTACGCTCCCCCTAAACTGTTCTCGTACGCTCACCTGAACCCTAAACCATCCCCGTCCCATAACCCTAACCCTAGCCCGAACCCTATCCCTAACACTTCCCCGAAGCCTTCACCTCACCCGTCCTCTAATCCTAACTCGTACGCTAACAGTAACCCGTGCCCTCACACGTACCCTCCCCTTAAACCGTTATCGTACACTCACCTGCACCCTAAACCGTCCCCGTCCCGTAACCCTAACCCTAGCCCTAACCCTAACACTAAGCCTTCCCCGAAGCCTTCCCACATCATCCCCTAATCCTAACCCGTATGCTATAATTAACACGTGCCCTCACACGTATGCTCCCCGTGAAATGTTGTCGTACCGTCACCTGGACACTAAACCGTCCCCGTTCCCTAACCCTAACCCAAGCCCGAACCCTAACTTTAACCTTTCCCCGAAGCCTTCCCCTCACCCGTCCCCTAATCCTAACCCGTACACTAACACTAACCCGTGCCCTCACATGTACGCTCCCCCTAAACCGTTGTCGTAACCTCACCTGGACCGTAAACCGTCCCTGTCCCCTAACCCTAACCCTAGCCCGAACCCTAACCCTAACCCTTCGCCGAAGCCTTCCCCTCACCCGTCCCCTAATCCTAACCCGTACGCTAACACTAACCCGTGCCCTCACACGTACGCTCACCCTAAACCGTTGTCGTACACTCACCTGGACCCTAAACAGTCCCCGTCCCCTAAACCTAACCCTAGCCCGAACCCTAACCCTAACCCTTCCCCGAAGACTTCCCCTCACCCGTCCCCTAATCCTAACCCGTACACTAACACTAATCCGTGCCCTCACATGTACGCTCCCCCTAAACCGTTGTCGTACCCTCACCTGGACCCTAAATCGTCCCCGTCCCCTAAACCTAAACCTAGCCCGAACCCTAACCCTAACCCTTCCCCGAAGCCTTCTCCTCACCCGTCCCCTAATCCTAACCCGTACGCTAACACAAACCCGTGCCCTCACACGTAAACCTCCCCTAAACAGTTGTCGTACCCTCACGTGGACCCTAAACCGTCCCCGTGTCCTAAAGTTAACCCTAGCCCGAACCCTAAACCCTAACCCTTCCCCGAAGCCTTCCCCTCACCCGTCCCCTAATCCTTACCCGTACGCTAACACGAACTCGTACCCTCTCACGTACGCTACCCCTAAACCCTTGCCGTACCCTCACCTGGACCCTAAACCGTCCCCGTCCCCTAACCCTAACCCTAGCCCGAACCCTAACCCTAACCCTTCCCCGAAGCCTTCCCCTCACCCGTCCCCTAATCCTAAGCCGTACGCTAACACTAAACCGTGCCCTCACACGTATGCTCCCCCTAAACCGTTGTCGTACCCTCATCTGGACCCTAAACCGTCCCCGTCCCCTAACCCTAACCCTAGCCCGAACCCTAACCATAATGCTTCCCCAAAGCCTTCACCTCACCCGTCCCCTAATCCTAAACCGTACGCTACCACTAACCCGTGCCCTCACACGTATGCTCCCCCTAAACTGTTGTCGTACCCTCACCTGGACCCTAAACCATCCCCGTCCCATAACACTAACCCTAGCCGGAACCCTAACCCTAACCCTTCCCCGAAGCCTTCCCCTCAAGTGTCCCCTAATCCTAACACGTACGCTAACACTAACCCGTGCACTCACACGTACGCTCCCTCTAAACCGTTGTCGTACCCTCACCTGGACCCTAAACCGTCCCCGTCCCCTAACCCTAACCCTAGCCCGAACGCTAACCCTAACCCTTCCCCGAAGCCTTCCCCTCACCCGTCCCCTAATCCTAACCCGTACGCTAACA
This sequence comes from Orcinus orca, assembly GCF_937001465.1. Lineage (NCBI taxonomy): Eukaryota > Metazoa > Chordata > Mammalia > Artiodactyla > Delphinidae > Orcinus > Orcinus orca. The sequence goes on from NC_064559.1 coordinate 82,122,776, forward strand.
CTAACCCGTGCCCTCACACGTACGCTCCCCGTGAACCGTTGTCATACCCTCACCTGGACCCTAAACCGTCCCCGTCCCCTAACCCTAACCCTAACCCTAACCTTTCCCAGAAACCTTCCCCTCACCCGTCCCCTAATCCTAACCCGTACGCTAACACTAACCCATGCCCTCACAGGTACGCTCCCCCTAAACCGTTGTCATACCCTCACGTGGACCCTAAACCGTCCCCATCCCCTAACCCTAACCCTAGCCCGAAACCTAACCCTAACCCTTCTCCGAAGCCTTCCCCTCACCCGTCCCCTAATCCTAACCCGTACGCTAAAACTAACCCGTGCCCTCACACGTACGCTCCCCCTAAACTGTTGTCGTACCCTCACCTGGACCCTAAACCGTCCTCGTCCCCTAACCCTAACCCTAGACCGAACCCTAACCCTAACCCTTCTCCGAAGCCTTCCCCTCACCCGTCCCCTAATCCTAACCCATACGCTAACACTAACCCGTGCCCTCACACGTACGCTCCCACTAAACCGTTGTCATACACTCACACGGATCCTAAACCGGCCCCATCCCCTAACCCTAACCCTAACCCTAACCCTTCCCCAAAGCCTTCCCCTCACCCGTCCCCTAATCCTAACCCGTACGCTAACACTAACCCGTGCCCTCACACGTATGCTCCCCCTAAACCGTTGTCGTACTCTCACCTGGACCCTAAACCTTCCCCGTCCCCTATACCTAACCCTAGCCCGAACCCTAAACTTAACCCTTCCCTGAAGCCTTCCCCTCACCCGTCCCCTAATCCTAACCCGTACGCTAACACTAACCCGTGGCCTCACATGTACGCTCCCACTAACCCTAACCCTACCCTCACCTGGACCCTAAACCGTCCCCGTACCCTAACCTTAAACCTAGCCGAAACGCTAACCCTAACCCTTCCCCGAAGCCTTCCTCTCACACGTCCCCTAATCTTAACCCGTACGCTAACACTAACCCATGCCCTCACATGTACGCTCCCCCTAAACCGTTGTCATACCCTCACCTTGACCCTAAACCGTCCCCGTCCCCGTCCCCTAACCCTAGCCCGAAACCTAACCCTAACCCTTCCCCGAAGCCTTCCCCTCACCCGTCCCCTAATGCTAACCCGTACGCTAACACTAACCCGTGCCCTCACACGTAAGATCCCCCTAAACCGTTGTCGTACCCTCACCTGGACTCTGAACCGTCCCTGACCCCTAACCCTAACCCTAGCCTGAACCTTAACCCTAACACTTTCCCGAAGCCTTCCTCTCACACGACCCCTAATCCTAACCAGTACGCTAACACTAACCCATGCCCTCACACGTACGCTCCCCCTAAACCGTTGTGGTACCCTCACCTGGACCCTAAAACGTCCCCGTCCCCTAACCCTAACCCTAGCCCGAACCCTAACCCTAACCCTTCTCCGAAGCCTTCCCCTCACCCGTCCCCTAATCCTAACCCGTACGCTAACACTAAACCGTGCCCTCACACGTACGGTCCCCCTAAACCGTTGTCGTACCATCATCTGGACCCTAAATCGTCCCCGTCCCCTAACCCTAACCCTAGTCTGAAATCTAACCCTAACCCTTCCCCGAAGCCTTCCCCTCACCCATCCCCTAATCCTAACCCGTATGCTAAAACTAACACGTGCCCTCACACGTACGCTCCCTGTGAAAGGTTGTCGTACCGTCACCTGGACCCTAAACCGTCCCCGTTCCCTAACCCTAACCCTAGCCCGAACCCTAACCTTAACCCTTCCCCGAAGCCTTCCCCTCACCCGTCCCCTAATCCTAACCCGTACACTAACACTAACCCGTGCCCTCACATGTACGCTCCCCCTAAACCATTGTCGTAACCTCACCTGGACCGTAAACCGTCCCGGTCCCCTAACCTTAACCCAACCCTATCCTTTCCCCGAAGCCTTCCCCTCACCCGTCACCTAATCCTAACCCGTACGCTAACACTAACCCATGCCCTCACACGTACGCTCCCGCTAAACCGATGTCATACCCTCACCTGGACCCTAAAGCGTCCCCGTCCCCTAACCCTAACCCTAGCCCGAACCGTAGCCCTAACCCTTCCCCGAAGCCTTCCCCTCACCCGTCCCCTAATCCTAACCCGTACGTTAACACTAACCCGTGCCCTTACACGTACGCTCCCCCTAAACTGTTATCGTACACTCACCTGGAACCTAAACCGTCCCCGTCCCCTAACCCTAACCCTAGCCCGAACCCTAACCCTAACCCTTCCCCGAAGCCTTCCCCTCACCCGTCCCCTAATCCTAACCCGTATGCTAACACTAACCCGTGCCCTCACACGTACGCTCCCCCTAAACCGTTGTCGTACCCTCACCTGGAACCTAAACTGTCCCCGTCCCCTAACCCTAACCCTAGCCGGAACCCTAACCCTAACACTTCCCCGAAGCCTTCCCCTCACCCGTCCCCTAATCCTAACACGTACGCTAACCGTAACCCATGCCCTCTCACGTACGCTCCACCTAAACGGTTGTCGTACCCTCACGTGGACTCTAAACCGTTCCTGACCCCTAACCCTAACCCTAGCCCGAACCCTAACCCTAACACTTCCCCGAAGCCTTCCCCTCACACGTTCCCTAATCCTAACCCATACGCTAACACTAACCCATGCCCTCACACGTACGCTCCCCCTAAACCGTTGTCGTACCCTCACCTGGACCCTAAATCGTCCCCGTCCCCTAACCCTAACCCTAGCCCGAACACTAACCCTAACCCTTCGCCGAAGCCTTCCCCTCACCCGTCCCCTAATCCTAACACGTACGCTAACACTAACTCGTGCCCTCACACGTACGCTCCCTCTAAACTGCTGTCGTACCCTCACCTGGACTGTAAACCGTCCCCGTCCCCTAAACCTCACCCTAGCCCGAACACTAACCCTAACCCTTCCCCGAAGCCTTCCACTCACCCGTCCCCTAATCCTAACCCGTACGGTAACACTAACCCGTGCCCTCACACGTACACTCCCCCTAAACCGTTTTCGTACCCTCACCTGGACCCTAAACCGTGTCTGTACCCTAACCCTAACCCTAGACCGAACCCTAACCTAACCCTTCCCCGAAGCCTTCAACTCACCCGTCCCCTAATCCTAACCCGTACGCTAACACTAACCCGTGCCCTCACACGTATGCTCCCCCTAAACCGTTGTCGTACCCTCACCTGGACCCTAAACCGTCCCCGTCCCCTAACCCTAACCCTAGCCCGAACCCTAACACTAAACCTTCCCCGAAGCCTTCCCCTCACCCGTCCCCTAATCCTAACCCGTACGCTAACACTAACCCGTGCCCTCACACGTACGCTCACCCTAAACCTTTGTCGTACCCTCACCTGAACCCTAAACCGTCCCCGTCCCCTAACCTTAACCCTAGCCCGAACCCTAACCCTAAAACTTCCCCGAAGCCTACCATTCACCCGTCCCCTAATCCTAACCCGTACGCTAACACTAACCCGTGCCCTCAAACGTACGCTCCCCCTAAACCGTTGTCGTACCCTCACCTGGACCCTAAACCGTCCCCATCCCCTAACCCTAAACAGAGCCCGAACCCTAACGCTAACCCTTCCCCGAAGCCTTCCCCTCACCCGTCCCCTAATCCTAACCCGTACGCTAACACTTACCCATGCCCATACACGTACGCTCCCCCTAAACCGTTGTCGTACCCTCACCTGGACCCTAAACCGTCCCCATCCCCTAAACCTAACCCTAGCCCGAACCCTAAACCTAACCCTTCCCCGAAGCCTTCAACTCACCCGTCCCCTAATCCTAACCCGTACGCTAACACTAACCCGTGCCCTCACACGTATGCTCCCCCTAAACCATTGTCGTACCCTCACCTGGACCCTAAACCGTCCCCGTCCCCTTACCCTAACCCTAGCCCGAACCCTAACCCTAAACCTTCCCCGAAGCCTTCCCCTCACCCGTCCCCTAATCCTAACACGTATCCTAACACTAACCCATGCCCTCACATGTACGCTCCCCCTAAACCGTTGTCGTAACTTCACCTGGACCGTAAACCGTCCCCGTCCCTTAACCATAACCCTAGCCCGAACCCTAACCCTAACCCTTCCCCGAAGCCTTCCCCTCACCCATCCCCTAATCCTAACCCGTACGCTAACACTAACCCGTGCCCTCACATGTACACTCCCCCTAAACTGTTGTCATACACTCACCTGGACCCTAAACCGTCCCCGTCCCCTAACCCTAACCCTAGCCCGAACCGTAACCCTAAACCTTCCCCGAAGCCTTCCACTCACCCGTCCCCTAATCCTAACCCGTACGTTAACACTTACCCGTGCCCTCACACGTACGCTCCCCCTAAACTGTTGTCGTACCCTCACCTGGACCCTAAACCGTCCCCGTCGCCTAAACCTAACCCTAGCCCGAAACCTAACCCTAGCCCGAAACCTATCCCTAACCCTTCCCCGAAGCCTTCCCCTCACCCGTCCCCTAATCCTAACCCGTACGCTAACACTAACCCGTGCCCTCACACGTACGCTCCCCCTAAACCGTTGTCGTACTCTCACCTGAACCCTAAACACTCCCCGTCCCCTAACCCTAAACCTAGCCCGAACACTAACCCTAACCCTTCCCTGAAGCCTTCCCCTCACCCGTCCCCTAATCCTAACCCGTACGCTAACACTAACCCGTGCGCTCACACGTACCCTCCTCCTAAACCGATGTCGTACCCTCACCTGGAACCTAAACCGTCCCCGTCTCCTAACCCTAACCCTAGCCGGAACCCTAACCCTAACACTTCCCCGAAGCCTTCCCCTCACCCGTCCCCTAATCCTAAGCCGTACGCTAACACTAACCCGTGCCCTCACACGTACGCTCCCACTAACCCTAACCCTACCCTCACCTGGACCCTAAACCGTCCCCGTCCCCTAACCTTAACCCTAGCCGAAACCCTAACCCTAACCCTTCCCCGAAGCCTTCCCCTCACCCGTCCCCTAATCCTAACCCGTACGCTAACACTAACCCGTGCCCTCACACGTACGCTCCCCCTAAACCGTTGTCATACCCTCACCTGGACCCTAAACCGTCCCCGTCCCCTAACCCTAACCCTAGCCCGAACCCTAACCCTAACCCTTCCCCGAAGCCTTCCCCTCACCCGTCCCTTAATCCTAACCTGTACGCTAACACTAACCCGTGCCCTCACACGTACGCTACCCCTAAACCGTTGTCGTACCCTCACCTGGACCCTAAACCGTTGCCATCCCCTAACACTAACACTAGCCCGAACCCTAACCATAACCCTTCCCCTAAGCCTTCCCCTCACCCGTCCCCTAATCCTAACCCGTACGCTAACACTAACCCGTGCCCTCACACGTACGCGCCCCCTAAACCGTTGTCAAACCCTCACCTGGACCCTAAACCGTCCCCGTCCCCTAAACCTAATCCTAGCCCGAACCCTAACCCTAACTCTTCCTCGAAGCCTTCCCCTCACCCGTCACCTAATCCTAACCCTTACGCTAACACTAACCCGTTCCCTCACATGTACGCTCCCCCTAAACCGTTGTCGTACTCTAACCTGGACCCTAAAGCGTCCCCGTCCCCTAACCCTAACCCTAGCCCGAACCCTAAACCTAAACCTTCCCGAAGCCTTACCCTCACCCGTCCCCTAATCCTAACCCGTACGCTAACACTAACTCATACCCTCACACATACGCTCCCCCTAAACCGTTGTCGTACCCTCACCTGGACCCTAAACCGTCCCCGTCCCCTAACCCTAACCCTAGCCCGAAACCTAATCCTAATCCTAATCCGAAGACTTCCCCTCACCCGTCCCCTAATCCTATCCCGTACGCTAACACTAACCTGTGCCCTCACACGTACGCTCCCCCTAAACTGTTGTCGTACCTCACCTAGACCCTAAGCTGTCCCCGTCCCCTAAGCCTAACCCTAGCCCGAACCCTAACCCTAACCCTTCCCGGAAGCCTTCCGCTCACCCGTCCCCTAATCCTAACCCGTACGCTAAAACTAACCCGTGCCCTCACATGTACGCTCCCCCTAAACCGTTGTCGTACCCTCACCTGGACCCTAAACCGTCCCCGTCCCCTAACCCTAACCCTAGCCCAAACCCTAACCCTAACTCTTCCCCGAAGTCTTCCCCTCAACCGTCCCCTAATCCTAACCCGTACGCTAACAATAACCCGTGCCCTCAAACGTACGCTCCCCTAAACCGTTGTCGTACCCTCACCTGGACCCTAAACCGTCCCCGTCCCCTAACCCTAACCCTAACCCGAACCCTAACCCTAAACCTTCCCGAAGCCTTCCACTCACCCATCCCCTAATCCTAACCCGTACGTTAACACTAACCCGTGCCCTCACACGTACGCTCCCCCTAAACCGTTGTCGTACCTTCACCTGGACCCAAAAGCGTCCCCGTCCCCTAACCCTAACCCTAGCCCGAACCCTAACCCTAACCCTTCCCCGAAGCCTTCCCCTCACCCGTCCCTTAATCCTAACCTGTACGCTAACACTAACCCGTGCCCTCACACGTACGCTACCCCTAAACCGTTGTCGTACCCTCACCTGGACCCTAAACCGTTGCCATCCCCTAACATTAACACTAGCCCGAACCCTAACCATAACCCTTCCCCTAAGCCTTCCCCTCACCCGTCCCCTAATCCTAACCCGTACGCTAACACTAACCCGTGCCCTCACACGTACGCGCCCCCTAAACCGTTGTCAAACCCTCACCTGGACCCTAAACCGTCCCCGTCCCCTAAACCTAATCCTAGCCCGAACCCTAACCCTAACTCTTCCTCGAAGCCTTCCCCTCACCCGTCACCTAATCCTAACCCTTACGCTAACACTAACCCGTTCCCTCACATGTACGCTCCCCCTAAACCGTTGTCGTACTCTAACCTGGACCCTAAAGCGTCCCCGTCCCCTAACCCTAACCCTAGCCCGAACCCTAAACCTAAACCTTCCCGAAGCCTTACCCTCACCCGTCCCCTAATCCTAACCCGTACGCTAACACTAACTCATACCCTCACACATACGCTCCCCCTAAACCGTTGTCGTACCCTCACCTGGACCCTAAACCGTCCCCGTCCCCTAACCCTAACCCTAGCCCGAAACCTAATCCTAATCCTAATCCGAAGACTTCCCCTCACCCGTCCCCTAATCCTATCCCGTACGCTAACACTAACCTGTGCCCTCACACGTACGCTCCCCCTAAACTGTTGTCGTACCTCACCTAGACCCTAAGCTGTCCCCGTCCCCTAAGCCTAACCCTAGCCCGAACCCTAACCCTAACCCTTCCCGGAAGCCTTCCGCTCACCCGTCCCCTAATCCTAACCCGTACGCTAAAACTAACCCGTGCCCTCACATGTACGCTCCCCCTAAACCGTTGTCGTACCCTCACCTGGACCCTAAACCGTCCCCGTCCCCTAACCCTAACCCTAGCCCAAACCCTAACCCTAACTCTTCCCCGAAGTCTTCCCCTCAACCGTCCCCTAATCCTAACCCGTACGCTAACAATAACCCGTGCCCTCAAACGTACGCTCCCCTAAACCGTTGTCGTACCCTCACCTGGACCCTAAACCGTCCCCGTCCCCTAACCCTAACCCTAACCCGAACCCTAACCCTAAACCTTCCCGAAGCCTTCCACTCACCCATCCCCTAATCCTAACCCGTACGTTAACACTAACCCGTGCCCTCACACGTACGCTCCCCCTAAACCGTTGTCGTACCTTCACCTGGACCCAAAAGCGTCCCCGTCCCCTAACCCTAACCCTAGCCCGAACCCTAACCCTAACCCTTCCCCAAAGCCTTCCCCTCACCCGTCCCCTAATCCTAACCCGTACGCTAACACTAACCCGTGCCCTCACACGTACGCTTCCCCTAAACCGTTGTCGTACCCTCACCTGAACCCTAAACCATCCCCGAACCCTAACACTAACCTTAGCCCATACCCTAAACCTAACACTTCCCCGAAGCCTTCCCCTCACCCGTCCCCTAATCCTAACCCGTACGTTAACACTAACCCGTGCCCTCACACGTACGCTCCCTCTAAACCGTTGTCGTACCCTCACCTGGACCCTAAACCGTCCCCGTCCCCTAACCCTAACCCTAGCCCGAAACCTAACCCTAACCCTTCCCCGAAGCATTCCCCTCACCCGTCCCCTAATCCTAACCCGTACGCTAACACTAACCCGTGCCCACACACGTACGCTCCCCCTAAACCGTTGTCGTACCCTCACCTGGACCCTAAACCATCCCCGTCCCCTAACCCTAACCCTAGACCGAACCCTAACCCTAACCCTTCCCCGAAACTTTCAACTCATTCGTCCCCTAATCCTAACCCGTACGCTAACACTAACGCGTGCCCTCACACGTATGCTCCCCCTAAACCGTTGTCGTACCCTCACCTGGAGCCTAAACCGTCCCCGTCCCCTAACCCTAACCCTAGCCAGAACCCTAACCCTAAACCTTCCCCGAAGCCTTCCCCTCACCCGTCCCCTAATCCTAACCCATACGCTAACACTAACCCGTGCCCTCACACGTACCCTCCTCCTAAACCGATGTCATACCCTCACCTGGAACCTAAACTGTCCCCGTCCACTAACCCTAACCCTAGCCCGAACCCTAACCCTAACACTTCCCCGAAGCCTTCCACTAACCCGTCCCCTAATCCTAAGCCGTACGCTAACAGTAACCCGTGCCCTCACACGTACGCTCCCCCTAAACCCTTGTCGTACCCTCACCTGGAGCCTAAACCATCCCCGTCCCCTAAAACTAACCCTAACCCTAACACTTCCCCGAAGCCTTCCCCTCACCCGTCCCCTAATCCTAACCCGTACGCTAACACTAACCCGTGCCCTAACACGTACGCGCCCCCTAAACCGTTGTCGTACCCTCACCTGGACCCTAAACCGTCCCCGTCCCCTAAACCTAATCCTAGCCCGAACCCTAACCCTAACTCTTCCTCGAAGCCTTCCCCTCACCCGTCCCCTAATCCTAACCCATACGCTAACACTAACCCGTGCCCTCACACGTATGCTCCCCCTAAGCCGTTGTCGTACTCTCATCTGGACCCTAAACCGTCCCCGTCCCCTAACCCTAACCCTAGCCCGAACCCTAAACCTAAACCTTCCCGAAGCCTTACCCTCACCCGTACCCTAATCCTAACCCATACGCTAACACTAACTCATGCCCTCACACATACGCTCCCCCTAAACCGTTGTCGTACCCTCACCTGGACCCTAAAACGTCCCCGTCCCCTAACTCTAACCCTAGCCTGAACCCTAACTCTAACTCTTCTCCGAAGACTTCCCCTCACCCGTCCCCTAATCCTGTCCCGTACGCTAACACTAACCCGTACCCTCACACATACGCTCCCCCTAAACCGTTGTCCTACCCTCACCTAGACCCTATGCTGTCCCCGTCCCCTAAGCCTAACCCTAGCCCGAACCCTAACCCTAACCCTTCCCGGAAGCCTTCCCCTCACCCGTCCCCTAATCCTAACCCGTACGCTAACACTAACCCGTGCCCTCACATGTACGCTCCCCCTAAACCTTGTCGTACCCTCACCTGGACCGTAAACCGTCCCCGTCCCCTAACACTAACCCTAGCCCGAACCTTAACCCTAACCCTTCCACGAAGCCTTCCCCTCACCCGTCCCCTAATCCTAACCAGTACGCTAACACTAACCCGTGTCCTCACACGTACGCTCCCCCTAAACCGTTGTCGTACCCTCACCTGGACCCTAAACCGTCGCCATCACCTAACACTAACCCTAGCCCGAACCCTAACCATAACCCTTCCCCTAAGCCTTCCCCTCACCGTCCCCTAATCCTAACCTGTACGCTAACACTAACCCGTGCCCTCACACGTACGCTCCCTCTAAAGCGTTGTCGTACCCTCACCTGGACCCTAAACAGTCCCCATACCCTAAGACTAACACTAGCCCAAACCCTAAACCTAACCCTTCCCCGAAGCCTTCCCCTCACCCGTACCTTATTCCTAACCAGTATGCTAACACTAACTCGTGCCCTCACATGTACGCTCCCCCTAAACCGTTGTCGTACCCTCACCTGGACCCTAAACCGTCCCCGTCCCCTAACACTAAGCTTAGCCCGAACCCTAAACTTAACCCTTCCCCGAAGCCTTCCCCTCACCCGTCTCCTAATCCTAACCCGTATGCTAACACTAACCCGTGCCCTCACACGTACGTTCCCACTAACCCTAACCCTACTCTCACCTGGACCCTAAACTGTCCCCGTCCCCTAACCTTAACCCTAGCCCGAACCCTAACCCTAATCCTTCCCTGAAGCCTTCCCTTCACCCGTCCCCTAATCGTAACCACTACGCTAACACCAACCTGTGCCCTCACACGTACGCTCCACCTAAACTATTGTCGTACCCTCACCTGGACCTTAAACTGGCCCCGTCCCGTAACACTAACCCTAGCCCGAACCCTAACCGTAACCCTTCCCCGAAGCCTTCCCCTCACCCGTCCCCTAATCCTAACCCGTACTCTAACAATAACCCATGCCCTCACACGTACGCTCACCCTAAACCGTTGTCGTACCCTCACCTGGACCCTAAACCGTCCCCGTCCCCTAACCCTAACCCTAGCACGAACCCTAAACCTAACCCTTCCCCGAAGCCTTCTCCTCACCCTTCCCCTAATCCTAACCAGTACGGTAACACTAACGCGTGCCCTCAAACGTACGCTCCCCCTAAACAGTTGTCATACCCTCACCTGGAACCTAAACCGTCCCCGTCCCCTAATTCTAACCCTAACCAAAACCCTAAACCTAACCCTTCCCCGAAGCCTTCCCCTCACCCGTCTCCTAATCCTAATCCGTTCACTAACACTAACCCGTGCCCTCACACGTACGCTCCCCCTAAACCGTTGTCGTACCCTCACCTGGACCCTAAACTGCCCCCGTCCCGTAACCCTAAACCTAGCCCGAACCCTAACCCTAACCCTTCCCCGAAGCCTTCCCCTAACCCGTCCCCTAATCCTAACCCGTACGCTAACAATAACCCATGCCCTCACACGTACGCTCCCCGTAAAACGTTTTCGTACCCTCACCTAGACCCTAAACTGTCCCCGTCCCCTAACCCTAACCCTAGCCCGAACCCTAACCCTAACCCTTCCCCGAAGCCTTCCCCTCACCCGTCCCCTAATCCTAACCCGTACGCTAACACTAACCCGTGCCCTCAAACGTATGCTCCCCCTAAACCGTTGTCGTACCCTCACCTGGACCCTAAACCGTCCCCGTCCCCTAACCCTAACCCTAGCCCGAACCCTAACCCTAACACTTCCCCGAAGCCTTCCCCTCACTTTTCCCCTAATCCTAGCCCGTACGCTAACACTAACCCGTTCCCTCACACGTACGCTCCCCCTAAACCGTTGTCATGCTCTCACCTGGACCCTAAACCCTCCCCGTCCCCTAACCCTAACCCAAGTCCGAACCCTAACCCTAACACTTCCCCGAAGCCTTCCCCCAACCGTCCCCTAATCCTAAACCGTACGCTAACACTAACCCGTGCCCTCACACGTACGCTCCCCCTAAACCGTCGTCGTACACTCACCTGGACCCTAAACCGTCCCCGTCCCCTAACCCTAACCCTAGCCCGAACCCTAACACTAACCCTTCCCCGAAGCCTTCCCCTCAGCCGTCCCCTAATCCTAACCCGTACGCTAACACTAACCCATGCCCTCACACGTACGCTCCCCCTAAAACGTTGTCGTACGCTCACCTGGACCCTAAACCCTCCCCGTCCCCTAACCCTAACCCTAGACCGAACCCTAACCCTAACCCTTCCCCGATGCCTTCCCCTCAACCGTCCCCTATTCCTAACCGGAAGCTAACACTAACCTGTGCCCTCAAACGTACGCTCCCCCTAAAGCGTGGTCGTACCCTCACCTGGACTCTAAACCGTCCCCGTCCCCTAAACCTAACTCTAGCCCGAATCCTAACCCTAACCCTTCTGCGAAGCCTTCCCCTCACCCGTCCCCTAATCGTAAACCGTACGCTAACACTAACCCGTGCCCTCACACGTACGCTCCTCCTAAACGGTTGTCGTACCCTCACCTGTACCCTAAACCGTCCCCGTCCCCTACCCTAAGCCTAACCCGAACCCTAACCCTAACTCTTCCCCGAAGCCTTCCCCTCACCCGTCCACTAATACTAACCCATACGCTAACACTAACCCGTGCCCTCACACCTACGCTCCCCCAAAACGGTTTTCGTAAACTCACCTGTACCCTAAACCGTCCCCGTCCCCTAACCCTAACCCTAGCTCGAACCCTAACCCTAAACCTTCCCCGAAGCTTTCCCCTCACCCGTCCTCTAATCCTAACCAGTACGCTAACACTAACCCGTGCCCTCACACGTACGCTCCCCCTAAAGCGTTGTCGTACCCTCACCTTGACTCTAAACCGTCCCGGTCCCCTAACCCTAACCCTAGCCGGAAACCTAACCCTAACCCGTCCCCGAAGACTTCCCCTCACCCGTACCCTAATCCTAACCCGTACGTTAACACTAACCCGTGCTCTCACACGTACGCTCACCCTAAACCATTGTCGTACCCTCACCTGGACCCTAAACCCTCCCCGTCCCCTAACCCTAACCCTAGCCTGAACCCTAACCCTAACCCTTCCCCGAAGCCTTCCCCTCACCCGTCCCGTAATCCTAACCCGTATGCTAACACTAACCCTTGCCCTCACACCTACACTCCCCCTAAACGGTTGTCGTACCCTCTCCTGGACCCTAAACCTTCCACGTCCCCTAACCCTAACCCTAGCCCGAACCCTAACCCTAACCGTTCCCCGAAGCCTTCCCCTCACCCGTCCCCTAATCCTAACCCGTACGCTAAGACTAACCCATGCCCTCACACGTACGCTCCCCCTAAACCGTTGTTGTACCGTCACCTAGACCCTAAACCGTCCCCGTCCCCTAACCCTAACCCTAGTCCGAACCCTAACCCTAACACTTCCCCGAAGCCTTCCCCTCACCCGTCCCATAATCCTAACCCGTACGCTAACACTAACCCGTGCCCTCACACGTACGCTCCCCCTAATCCGTTGTCGTACCCTCACCTGGACCCTAAACCGTCCCCGTCCCCTAACCGTAATCCTAGCCCGAAACCTAACCCTAACCCTTGTCCGAAGCCTTCCCCTCACCCGTTCCCTAATCCTAACCCGTACGCTAACACTAACCCGTGCCCTCACACGTACGCTCCCACTAACCCTAACCCTACCCTCACCTGGACCCTAAACCATCCCCGTCCCCTAACCTCAACCCTAGCCCGAACCCTAACGCTAACACTTCCCAGAAGCCTTCCCCTCACCCGTCCCGTAATCCTAACCCGTACGCTAACACTAACCCATGCCCTCTCCCGTACGCTCCCCCTAAACCGTTGTCGTACCCTCACCTGGACCCTAAACCGTCCCCGTCCCCTAACCCTAACCCTAGCCCGAAACCTAACCCTAACACTTCCCCGAAGCCTTCCCCTCACCCGTCCCCTAATCCTAACCCGTACGCTAACACTAACCCATGCCCTCACACGTACGCTCCCCCTAAACGGTTGTCATACCCTCTCCTTGACCCTAAACCGTCCACGTCCCCTAAACCTAACCCTAGCCCGAACCCTAAACCTAACCCTTGCCCGAAGCCTTCCCCTCACCCGTCCCCTATTCCTAACCCGTACGCTAACACTAACCCGTGCCCTCACACATACGCTACCCCTAAACCACTGTCGTACCCTCACCTGGACCCTAAACCGTCCCCATCCCCTAACCCTAACCCTAGCCTGAACCCTAACCCTAAACCTTCCCGAAGCCTTACCCTCACCCGTCCCCTAATCCTAACCCGTACGCTAACACTAACCCGTGCCCTTACACGTACGCTCCCCCTAAACAGTTGTCGCACCCTCACCTGGACCCTAAACCGTCCCCGTCCCCTAACCCTAACCCTAGACCGAACCCTAACCCTAACACTTCCACGAAGCCTTCCCCTCAACTGTCCCCTAATCCTAACACATATGCTAACACTAACCCGTGCCCTCACACGTACGCTCCCTCTAAACCGTTGTCGTACCCTCACATGGACCCTAAACCGTCCCCGTCCCCTAACCCTAACCCTAACCCTAACATTTCCCAGAAGCCTTCCCCTCACCCGTCCCCTAATCCTAACCAGTACGCTAACACTAACCCATGCCCTCACAGGTACGCTCCCCCTAAACCGTTGTCATACCCTCACGTGGACCCTAAACCGTCCCCATCCCCTAACCCTAACCCTAGCCCGAAACCTAACCCTAACCCTTCTCCGAAGCCTTCCACTCACCCGTCCCCTAATCCTAACCCGTACGCTAACACTAACCCGTGCCCTCACACGTACGCTCCCCCTAAACTGTTGTCGTACCCTCACCTGGACCCTAAACTGTCCCCGTCCCCTAACCCTAACCCTATCCCTAACCCTTCCCCGAAGCCTTCCACTCACCCTTCCTCTAATCCTAACCAGTACGCTAACACTAACCCATTCCCTCACACGTACGCTCCCCCTAAACCGTTGTCGTACCCTCACCTGGTCCCTAAATCATCCCCGTCCCCTAACCCTAACCCTAGCCCGACCCCTAACCCTAACCCTTCTCTGAAGCCTTCCCCTCACCTGTCCCTTAATCCTAACCCGTACGCAAACACTAACCCATGATCTCACACATGCGCTCAGCCTAAACCGTTGTCGTACCCTCACCTGGACCCTAAACCTTCCCCGTCCCCTAACCCTAACACTAGCCCGAAACCTAACCCTAACCCTTCCCCGAAGCCTTCCCGTCACCCGTCCCCTAATCCTAACCCGTACGCTAACACTAACCCGTGCCCTCACACGTACGCTCCCCCTAAAATTGTACCCTCACCTGGACCCTAAACCGTCCCCGTCCCCTAACCCTAACCCTAGCCCGAACCCTAACCCTAAAACTTCCCCGAAGCCTTCCCCTCACCCGTCCCCTAATCCTAACCCATACGCTAACACTAACCCGTGCCCTCACACGTACGCTCCCCCTAAACCGTTGTCATACACTCACCTGGACCCTAAACCGTCCCCGTCCCCTAACCCTAACCCTAGCCCGAATCCTAACCCTAACCCTTCCTCGAAGCCTTCCGCTCACCCGTCCCCTAATCCTAACACGTACGCTAACACTAACCCGTGCCCTCACACGTACGCTCCCCCTAAACCGTTGTCGTACTCTCACCTGGACCGTAAACCCTCCCCGTCCCCTAAACCTAACCCTAGCCCGAACCCTAACCCTAACCCTTCCCCAAAGCCTTCCCCTCACCCGTCCGCTAATCCTAACCCGTATGCTAACACTAAACCGTGCCCTCACAGGTACGCTCCCCCTAAACCGTTGTCGTACCCTCACCTGGACTCTAAACCGTCCCTGACCCCTAAACCTAACCCTAGCCCGAACCTTAACCCTAACACTTCCCCGAAGCCTTCCTCTCACACGTCCCCTAATCCTAACCCTTACGCTAACACTAACCCATACCCTCACACGTATGCTCCCCCTAAACCGTTGTCGTACCCTCACCTGGACCCTAAATCGTCCCCGTCCCCTAACCCTAACCCTAGCCCGAACACTAACCATAACCCTTCCCCGAAGCCTTCCCCTCACCCGTCCCCTAATCCTAACCCGTACACTAACACTAACCCGTGCCCTCATACGTACGCTCACCCTAAACCGTTGTCATACCCTCACATGGACCCTAAACCGTCCCCGTCCCCTAACCCTAACCCTAGCCCGTACACTAACCCTAACCCTTCCCCGAAGCCTTCCCCTCACCCGTTCCCTAATCCTAACCCGTACGCTAACACTAACCCGTGCCCTCACACGTACGCTCCCTCTAAACCGTTGTCGTACCCTCACCTGGACCCTAAACCGTCCCCGTCTCCTAACCCTAACCCTAGCCCGAACCCTAACCCTAACCCTTCCCCGAAGCCTTCCCCTCACCCGTCCCCTAATCCTAACCCGTACGGAAACACTAACCCATGGTCTCACACGTACGCTCACCCTAAACCGTTGTCGTACCCTCACCTGGACCCTAAACCGTCCCCGTCCCGTAACACTAACCCTAGCCCGATCCCTAACCCTAACCCTTCCCTGATACCTTCCCCTCACCCGTCCCCTAATCCTAACCCGTACGTTCACACTAACCCGTGCCCTCACACGTACGCTCCCCCTAAAACGTTGTCGTACCATCACCTGGACCCTAACCATCCCCGTCCCCTAACCCTAACCCTAAACCTAACCCTTCCCGGAAGCCTTCCACTCACCCGTCCCCTAATCCTAACCCGTACGCTAACACTAACCCATGCCCTCACAGGTACGCTCCCCCTAAACCGTTGTCGTACCCTCACCTGGCCCCTAAATCGTCCCCGTCCCCTAATCCTAACCCGTACGCTAACACTAACCCATGCCCTCACATGTACGCTCCCCCTAAACCGTTGTCGTACCCTCACCTGGCCCCTAAATCGTCCCCATCCCCTAACCCTAACCCTAGCCCGAAATCTAACCCTAACCCTTCCGCGAAGCCTTCTCCTCACCCTTCCCCTAATCCTAACCCGTACGCTAACAATAACCGATGGCCTCACACGTACGCTCACCCTAAACCGTTGTCGTACCCTCACCTGAACCCTAAACCGTCCCCGTCTCCTAACTCTAACCCTAGCACGAACCCTATACCTAACCCTTCCCCGAAGCCTTCTCCTCACCCTTCCCCTAATCCTAACCAGTACGATAACACTAACCCGTGCCCTCACACGTACGCTCCCCCTAAACAGTTGTCATACCCTCACCTGGACCCTAAACCGTTCCCGTCCCCTAATTCTAACCCTAACCAAAACCCTAACCCTAACCCTTCCCCGAAGCCTTCCCTTCACACGTCCCCTAATCCTAATCCGTTCACTAACACTAACCCGTGCCCTCACACGTACGCTCCCCCTAAACCGTTGTCGTACCCTCACCTGGACCCTAAACCGCCCCTGTCCCCTAACCCTAAACCTAGCCCGAACCCTAACCCTAACCCTTCCCCGAAGCCTTCCCCTCACCCGTCCCCTAATCCTTACCCGTACGCTAACACTAACCCGTGCCCTCACACCTACGCTCCCCCTAAACGATTGTCGTACCTTCTCCTGGACCCTAAACCGTCCACGTCCCCTAACCCTAGCCCTAGCCCGAACCCTAACCCTAACACTTCCCCGAAGCCTTCCCCTCACCTTTCCCCTAATCCTAACCCGTACGCTAACGCTAACCCGTTCCCTCACACGTACGATCCCCCTAAACCGTTGTCGTGCTCTCACCTGGACCCTAAACCCTCCCCGTCCCCTAACCCTAACCCAAGTCCGAACCCTAACCCTAACACTTCCCCGAAGCCTTCCCCCAACCGTCCCCTAATCCTAACCCGTACGCTAACACTAACCCGTGCCCTCACACGTATGCTCCCCCTAAACCGTCGTTGTACACTCACCTGGACCCTAAACCGTCCCCGTCCCCTAACCCTAACCCTAGCCCGAACCCTAACACTAACCCTTCCCCGAAGCCTTCCCCTCAGCCGTCCCCTAATCCTAACCCGTACGCTAACACTAACCCATGCCCTCACACGTACGCTCCCCCTAAAACGTTGTCGTACGCTCACCTGGACCCTAAACCCTCCCCGTCCCCTAACCCTAACCCTAGCCCGAACCCTAACCCTAACCCTTCCCCGATGCCTTCCCCTCAACCGTCCCCTATTCCTAACCGGAATCTAACACTAACCTGTGCCCTCAAACGTACGCTCCCCCTAAAGCGTGGTCGTACCCTCACCTGGACTCTAAACCGTCCCCGTCCCCTAAACCTAACTCTAGCCCGAATCCTAACCCTAACCCTTCCGCGAAGCCTTCCCCTCACCCGTCCCCTAATCGTAAACCGTACGCTAACACTAACCCGTGCCCTCACACGTACCCTCCTCCTAAACGGTTGTCGTACCCTCACCTAGATCCTAAACCGTCCCCGTCCCCTACCCTAAGCCTAACCCGAACCCTAACCCTAACCCTTCCCCGAAGCCTTCCCCTCACCCGTCCACTAATACTAACCCATACGCTAACACTAACCCGTGCCCTCACACCTACGCTCCCCAAAAACGGTTTTCGTAAACTCACCTGGACCCTAAACCGTCCCCGTCCCCTAACCCTAACCCTAGCCCGAACCCTAACCCTAAACCTTCCCCGAAGCTTTCCCCTCACCCGTCCTCTAATCCTAACCAGTACGCTAACACTAACCCGTGCCCTCACATGTACGCTCCCCCTAAAGCGTTGTCGTACCCTCACCTGGACCCTAAACCATCCCGGTCCCCTAACCCTAACCCTAGCCGGAAACCTAACCCTAACCCGTCCCCGAAGACTTCCCCTCACCCGTACCCTAATCCTAACCCGTACGTTAACACTAACCCGTACTCTCACACTTACGCTCACCCTAAACCATTGTCGTACCCTCACCTGGACCCTAAACCCTCCCCGTCCCATAACCCTAACCCTAGCCTGAACCCTAACCCTAACACTTCCCCGAAGCCTTCCCCTCACCCGTCCCGTAATCCTAACCCGTACGCTAACACTAACCCGTGCCCTCACACCTACACTCCACCTAAACGGTTGTCGTACCCTCTCCTGGACCCTAAACCATCCACGTCCCCTAACCCTAACCCTAGCGCGAACCCTAACCCTAACCGTTCCCCGAAGCCTTCCCCTCACCCGTCCCATAATCCTAACCCGTACGCTAAGACTAACCCATGCCCTCACACATACGCTACCCCTAAACCGCTGTCGTACCCTCACCTGGACCCTAAACCGTCCCCATCCCCTAACCCTAACCCTAGCCCGAACCCTAACCTTAAACCTTCCCGAAGCCTTACCCTCACCGGTCCCCTAATCCTAACCCGTATGCTAACAATAACCCGTGCCCTTACACGTACGCTCCCCCTAAACAGTTGTCGCACCCTCACCTGGACCCTAAACCGTCCCCGTCCCCTAACCCTAACCCTAGCCCGAACCCTAACCCTAACACTTCCCCGAAGCCTTCCCCTCACCCGTCCCCTAATCGTAAACCGTACGTTAACACTAACCCGTGCCCTCACACGTACGCTCCCCCTAAACCGTTGTCGTACCCTCACCTGGACCCTAAACCGTCCCCATCCCCTAACCCTAACCCTAGACCGAACCCTAACCCTAACCCTTCACCAAAGCCTTCCCCTCACCCGTCCCCTAATCCTAACCCGTACGCTAACACTAACCCGTGCCCTCACACGTATGCTCCCCCTAAACCGTTGTCGTAACCTCACCTGGACCCTAAACCGTCCCCGTCCCCTAACACTAACCCTAGCCCGAACACTAATCCTAACCCTTCCCCGAAGCTTTCCCCTCACCCGTCCCCTAATCCTAACCCGTACGCTAACACTAACCCGTGCCCTCACACGTACACTCCCCCTAAACCGTTGTCGTACCCTCACCTGGACCCTAAACCGTCCCCGTCCCCTAACACTAACCCTAGCCCGAAACCTAACCCTAACACTTCCACGAAGCCTTCCCCTCACCCGTCCCCTAATCCTAACCCGTACGCTAACACTAACCCGTGCCCCCACACGTACGCTCCCCTTAAACCGTTGTCATACCCTCACCTGGACCCTAAACCGTCCCTGACCCGTAACCCTAACACTAGCCCGAACCCTAACCCTAACACTTCCCCGAAGCCTTCCCCTCACCCGTCCCCTAATCGTAACCCGTACGCTAACACTAAACCGTGCCCTCACACGTACACTCCCTCTAAACCGTTGTCGTAACCTCACCTGGACCGTAAACCGTCCCCATTCCCTAACCCTAACCCTAGCCCGAACCCTAACCCTAACCCTTCCCCGAAGCCTTCCCCTCACCCGTCCCCTAATCCTAACCCGTACACTAACACTAACCCGTGCCCTCACACGTACGCTCACCCTAAACCGTTGTCCTACCCTCACCTGGACCCTAAACCGCCCCCGTCCCCTAACCCTAAACCTAGCCCGAACCCTAACCCTAACCCTTCCCCGAAGCCTTCCCCTCACCCGTCCCCTAATCCTAACCCGTACGTTAACAATAACCCATGCCCTCACACGTACGCTCTCCGTAAAACGTTTTCGTACCCTCACCTGCACCCTAAACCGTTCCCGTCCCCTAATTCTAACCCTAACCAAAACCCTAACCCTAACCCTTCCCCGAAGCCTTCCCTTCACACGTCCCCTAATCCTAATCCGTTCACTAACACTAACCCGTGCCCTCACACGTACGCTCCCCCTAAACCGTTGTCGTACCCTCACCTGGACCCTAAACCGCCCCCGTCCCCTAACCCTAAACCTAGCCCGAACCCTAACCCTAACCCTTCCCCGAAGCCTTCCCCTCACCCGTCCCCTAATCCTTACCCGTACGCTAACACTAACCCGTGCCCTCACACCTACGCTCCCCCTAAACGATTGTCGTACCCTCTCCTGGACCCTAAACTGTCCACGTCCCCTAACCCTAGCCCTAGCCCGAACCCTAACCCTAACACTTCCCGGAAACCTTCCCCTCACCTTTCCCCTAATCCTAACCCGTACGCTAACACTAACCCGTTCCCTCACACGTACGATCCCCCTAAACCGTTGTCGTGCTCTCACCTGGACCCTAAACCCTCCCCGTCCCCTAACCCTAACCCAAGTCCGAACCCTAACCCTAACACTTCCCCGAAGCCTTCCCCCAACCGTCCCCTAATCCTAACCCGTACGCTAACACTAACCCGTGCCCTCACACGTATGCTCCCCCTAAGCCGTCGTTGTACACTCACCTGGACCCTAAACCGTCCCCGTCCCCTAACCCTAACCCTAGCCCGAACCCTAACACTAACCCTTCCCCGAAGCCTTCCCCTCAGCCGTCCCCTAATCCTAACCCGTACGCTAACACTAATCCATGCCCTCACACGTACGCTCCCCCTAAAACGTTGTCGTACGCTCACCTGGACCCTAAACCCTCCCCGTCCCCTAACCCTAACCCTAGCCCGAACCCTAACCCTAACCCTTCCCCGATGCCTTCCCCTCAACCGTCCCCTATTCCTAACCGGAAGCTAACACTAACCTGTGCCCTCAAACGTACGCTCCCCCTAAAGCGTGGTCGTACCCTCACCTGGACTCTAAACCGTCCCCGTCCCCTAAACCTAACTCTAGCCCGAATCCTAACCCTAACCCTTCCGCGAAGCCTTCCCCTCACCCGTCCCCTAATCGTAAACCGTACGCTAACACTAACCCGTGCCCTCACACGTACCCTCCTCCTAAACGGTTGTCGTACCCTCACCTGGACCCTAAACCGTCCCCGTCCCCTACCCTAAGCCTAACCCGAACCCTAACCCTAACCCTTCCCCGAAGCCTTCCCCTAACCCGTCCACTAATACTAACCCATACGCTAACACTAACCCGTGCCCTCATACCTACGCTCCCCCAAAACGGTTTTCGTAAACTCACCTGGACCCTAAACCGTCCCCGTCCCCTAACCCTAACCCTAGCCCGAACCCTAACCCTAAACCTTCCCCGAAGCTTTCCCCTCACCCGTCCTCTAATCCTAACCAGTACGCTAACACTAACCCGTGCCTTCACACGTACGCTCCCCCTAAAGCGTTGTCGTACCCTCACCTGGACCCTAAACCATCCCGGTCCCCTAACCCTAACCCTAGCCGGAAACCTAACCCTAACCCGTCCCCGAAGACTTCCCCTCACCCGTACCCTAATCCTAACCCGTACGTTAACACTAACCCGTGCTCTCACAGGTACGCTCACCCTAAACCATTGTCGTACCCTCACCTGGACCCTAAACCCTCCCCGTCCCCTAACCCTAACCCTAGCCTGAACCCTAACCCTAACCCTTCCCCGAAGCCTTCCCCTCACCTGTCCCGTAATCCTAACCCGTACGCTAACACTATCCCGTGCCCTCACACCTACACTCCCCCTAAACGGTTGTCGTACCCTCTCCTGGACCCTAAACCTTCCACGTCCCCTAACCCTAACCCTAGCGCGAACCCTAACCCTAACCGTTCCCCGAAGCCTTCCCCTCACCCGTCACCTAATCCTAACCCGTACGCTAAGACTAACCCATGCCCTCACACGTACGCTCCCCCTAAACCGTTGTCGTACCGTCACCTGGACCCTAAACCGTCCCCGTCCCCTAACCCTAACCCTAGTCCGAACCCTAACCCTAACACTTCCCCGAAGCCTTCCCCTCACCCGTCCCCTAATCCTAACCCGTACGCTAACACTAACCCGTGCCCTCACACGTACGCTCCCCCTAATCCGTTGTCGTACCCTCACCTGGACCCTAAACCGTCCCCGTCCCGTAACCGTAATCCTAGCCCGAACCCTAACCCTAACCCTTGTCCGAAGCCTTCCCCTCACCCGTCCCCTAATCCTAACCCGTACGCTAACACTAACCCGTGCCCTCACACGTACGCTCCCACTAACCCTAAACCTACCCTCACCTGGACCCTAAACCGTCCCCGTCCCCTAACCCTAACCCTAACCCTAACCTTTCCCAGAAGCCTTCCCCTCACCCGTCCCCTAATCCTAACCCGTACGCTAACACTAACCCATGCCCTCACAGGTACGCTCCCCCTAAACCGTTGTCATACCCTCACGTGGACCCTAAACCGTCCCCATCCCCTAACCCTAACCCTAGCCCGAACCCTAACCCTAAAACTTCCCCGAAGCCTTCCACTCACCCTTCCTCTAATCCTAACCAGTACGCTAACACTAACCCATGCCCTCACACGTACGCTCCCCCTAAACCGTTGTCGTACCCTCACCTGGTCCCTAAACCATCCCCGTCCCCTAACCCTAACCCAAGCCCGACCCCTAACCCTAACCCTTCTCTGAAGCCTTCCCCTCACCTGTCCCTTAATCCTAACCTGTACGCAAACACTAACCCATGATCTCACACATACGCTCAGCCTAAACCGTTGTCGTACCCTCACCTGGACCCTAAACCTTCCCCGTCCCCTAACCCTAACGCTAGCCCGAAACCTAACCCTAACCCTTCCCCGAAGCCTTCCCGTCACCCGTCCCCTAATCCTAACCCGTACTCTAACACTAACCCGTGCCCTCACACGTACGCTCCCCCTAAAATTGTACCCTCACCTGGACCCTAAACCGTCCCCGTCCCCTAACCCTAACCCTAGCCCGAACCCTAACCCTAAAACTTCCCCGAAGACTTCCCCTCACCCGTCCCCTAATCCTAACCCATACGCTAACACTAACCCGTGCCCTCACACGTACGCTCCCCCTAAACCGTTGTCATACACTCACCTGGACCCTAAACCCTCCCCGTCCCCTAACCCTAACCGTAGCCCGAATCCTAACCCTAACCCTTCCTCGAAGCCTTCCCCTCACACGTCCCCTAATCCTAACACGTACGTTAACACTAACCCGTGCCCTCACACGTACGCTCCCCCTAAACCGTTGTCGTACTCTCACCTGGACCCTAAACCGTCCCCGTCCCCTAAACCTAACCCTAGCCCAAACCCTAACCCTAACCCTTCCCCGAAGCCTTCCCCTCACCCGTCCGCTAATCCTAACCCGTATGCTAACACTAAACCGTGCCCTCACACGTACGCTCCCCCTAAACCGTTGTCGTACCCTCACCTTGACTCTAAACCGTCCCTGACCCCTAAACCTAACCCTAGCCCGAACCTTAACCCTAACACTTCCCTGAAGCCTTCCTCTCACACGTCCCCTAATCCTAACCCGTACGCTAACACTAACCCATACCCTCACACGTATGCTCCCCCTAAACCGTTGTCGTACCCTCACCTGGACCCTAAATCGTCCCCGTCCCCTAACCCTAACCCTAGCCCGAACACTAACCATAACCCATCCCCGAAGCCTTCCCCTCACCCGTCCCCTAATCCTAACACGTACGGAAACACTAACCCATGGTCTCACACGTACGCTCACCCTAAACCGTTGTCGTACCCTCACCTGGACCCTAAACCGTCCCCGTCCCGTAACACTAACCCTAGCCCGAACCCTAACCCTAACCCTTCCCTGATACCTTCCCCTCACCCGTCCCCTAATCCTAACCCGTACGTTCACACTAACCCGTGCCCTCACACGTACGCTCCCCCTAAAACGTTGTCGTACCCTCACCTGGACCCTAAACCGTCCCCTTCCCGTAACCCTAACCCTAAACCTAACCCTTCCCGGAAGCCTTCCACTCACCCGTCCCCTAATCCTAACCCGTACGCTAACACTAACCCATGCCCTCACACGTACACTCCCCCTAAACCGTTGTCGTACCCTCACCTGGCCCCTAAATCGTCCCCGTCCCGTAACCCTAACCCTAGCCCAAAATCTAACCCTAACTCTTCCCCGAAGCCTTCCCCTCACCCGTCCCCTAATCCTAACCCATATGCTAAAACTAACATGTGCCCTCACACGTACGCTCCCCGTGAAAGGTTGTCGTACCGTCACCTGGTCCCTAAACCGTCCCCGTTCCCTAAACCTAACCCTAGCCCAAACCCTAACCCTAACCCTTCCCCGAAGCCTTCCCCCACCCATCCCCTAATCCTAACCCGGACGTTAACACTAACCCGTGCCCTCACACGTATGCTCCCCCTAAACGGTTGTCGTACCCTCACCTGGACCCTAAACCATCCCCGTCCCCTAACCCTAACCCTAACCCTAACCTTTCCCCGAAACCTTCCCCTCACCCGTCACCTAATCCTAACCCGTATGCTAACACTAACCCATGCCCTCACACGTACGCTCCCTCTAACGGTTGTACCCTCACCTGGACCCTAAACCGTCCCCGTCCCCTAACCCTAACCCTAGCCCGAACCCTAACCCTAAAACTTCCCGGAAGCCTTCCCCTCACCCGTCCCCTAATCCTAACCCATATGCTAACACTAACCCGTGCCCTCACACGTACCCTCCCCCTAAACCGTTGTCATACACTCACCTTGACCCTAAACCGTCCCCATCCCCTAACCCTAACCCTAGCCCGAACCCTAACCCTAACCCTTCCTCGAAGCCTTCCCCTCACCCGTCCCCTAATCCTAACCCGTACGCTAACACTAACCCGTGCCCTCACACGTACGCGCCCCCTAAACCGTTGTCGTACTCTCACCTGGACCCTAATCCGTCCCCGTCCCCTACACCTAACCCTAGCCCGAACCCTAACCCTAACACTTCCCCGAAGCCTTCCCCTCACCCGTCCCCTAATCCTAACCCATACGTTCACACTAACCCGTGCCCTCACACGTACGCTCCCCCTAAACCGTTGTCGTACCCTCACCTGGACTCTAAACCGTCCCTGACCCCTAACCCTAACCCTAGTCTGAACCTTAACCCTAACACTTCCCCGAAGCCTTCCTCTCACACGACCCCTAATCCTAACCCGCACGCTAACACTAACCCATGCCCTCACACGTACGCTCCCCCTAAACCGTTGTCGTACCCTCACCTGGACCCTAAAACGTCCCCGTCCCCTAACCCTAACCCTAGCCCGAACCCTAACCCTAACCCTTCTCCGAAGCCTTCTCCTCACCCGTCCCCTAATCCTAACCCGTACGCTAACACTAACCCGTGCCCTCACACGTACGGTCCCCCTAAACCGCTGTCTACCCTCACCTGGACCCTAAATCGTCCCCGTCCCCTAACCCTAACCCTAGCCCGAAATCTAACCCTAACCCTTACCCGAAGCCTTCCTCTCACCCATCCCCTAATCCTAACCCGTATGCTAAAACTAACACGTGCCCTCACACGTACGCTCCCCGTGAAAGGTTGTCGTACCGTCACCTGGACCCTAAATCGTCCCCGTTCCCTAACCCTAACCCTAGCCCAAACCCTAACCTTAACCCTTCCCCGAAGCCTTCCCCTCACCCATACCCTAATCCTAACCCGTACACTAACACTAACCCGTGCCCTCACATGTACGCTCCCCCTAAACCGTTGTCGTAACCTCACCTGGACCGTAAACCGTCCCCGTCCCCTAACCCTAACCCAACCCTATCCTTTCCCCGAAGCCTTCCCCTCACCCGTCACCTAATCCTAACCCGTACGCTAACACTAACCCATGCCCTCACACGTACGCTCCCCCTAAACCGATGTCATACCCTCACCTGGACCCTAAACCGTCCCCGTCCCCTAACCCTAACCCTAGCCCGAACCCTAACCCTAACACTTCCCCGAAGCCTTCCTCTCACCCGTCCCCTAATCCTAACCCGTACGCTAACACTAACCCGTGCCCTCACACGTACGCTCCCCGTGAATCGTTGTCGTACCTTCACCTGGACCCTAAATCGTGTCTGTACCCTAACCCTAACCGTAGACCGAACCCTAACCCTAACCCTTCCCCGAAGCCTTCAACTCACCCGTCCCCTAATCCTAACCCGTACGCTAACACTAACCCGTGCCCTCACACGTATGCTCCCCCTAAACCGTTGTCGTACCCTCACCTGGACCCTAAACCGTCCCCGTCCCCTAACCCTAACCCTAGCCCGAACCCTAACCCTAAACCTTCCCCGAAGCCTTCCCCTCACCCGTCCCCTAATCCTAACCCGTACGCTAACACTAACCCGTGCCCTCACACGTACGCTCACCCTAAACCGTTGTCGTACCCTCACCTGGACCCTAAACCGTCCCCGTCCCCTAACCTTAACCCTAGCCGGAACCCTAACCCTAAACCTTCCCCGAAGCCTTCCACTCACCCGTCCCCTAATCCTAACCCGTACGCTAACACTAACCCGTGCCCTCACACGTATGCTCCCCCTAAACCGTTGTCATACCCTCAACTGGACCCTAAACCGTCCCCGTCCCCTAACCTTAACCAGAGCCCGAACCCTAACCCTAACCCTTCCCCGAAGCCTTCCCCTCACCCGTCACCTAATCCTAACCCGTACGTTAACACTTACCCGTGCCCTTACACGTACGCTCCCCCTAAACCGTTGTCGTACCCTCACCTGGACCCTAAACCGTCCCCGTCCCCTAAACCTAACCCTAGCCCGAACCCTAAACCTAACCCTTCCCCGAAGCCTTCAACTCACCCGTCCCCTAATCCTAACCCGTACGCTAACACTAACCCATGCCCTCACACATATGCTCCCCCTAAACCATTGTCGTACCCTCACCTGGACCCTAAACCGTCCCCGTCCCCTTACCCTAACCCTAGCCCGAACCCTAACCCTAAACCTTCCCCGAAGCCTTCCCCTCACCCGTCCCCTAATCCTAACCCGTACGCTAACACTAACCCGTGCCCTCACACGTACGCTCCCCGTAAATCGTTGTCGCACCCTCACCTGGACCCTAAACCTTCCCCGTCCCCTAAACCTAACCAGAGCCCGAACCCTAACCCTAACCCTTCCCCAAAGCCTTCCCCTCACCCGTCCCCTAATCCTAAGCCGTACGCTAACACTTACCCGTGCCCTTACACGTACGCTCCCCCTAAACCGTTGTCGTACCCTCACCTGGACCCTAAACCGTCCCCATCCCCTAAACCTAACCCTAGCCCGAACCGTAACCCTAAACCTTCCCCGAAGTCTTACTCACCCGTCCCCTAATCATAACCCGTACGTTAACACTAACCCGTGCCCTCACACGTACACTCCCCCTAAACCGTTGTCGTACCCTCACCTGGACCCTAAACCGTCCCCGTCCCCTAAACCTAACCCTATCCCGAACCCTAAACCTAAACCTTCCTCGAAGCCTTCCCCTCACCCGTCCCCTAATCATAACCCGTACGCTAACACTAACCCGTGCCCTCACATGTACGGTCCCCCTAAACCGTTGTCGTACCCTCACCTGGACCCTAAACCGTCCCCATCCCCTAACCCTAACCCTAGCCCGAACCCTAAACCTAAACCTTCCCGAAGCCTTACACTCACCCGTCCCCTAATCCTAACCCGTACGCTAACACTAATCCGTGCCCTCACACGTACGCTTCCCCTAAACCGTTGTCGTACCCTCACCTGAACCCTAAACCTTCCCCGAACCCTAACACTAACCCTAGCCCGTACCCTAAACCTAACACTTCCCCGAAGCCTTCCCCTCACCCGTCCCCTAATCCTAACCCGTACGCTAACACTAACCCGTGCCCTCACACGTACGATCCCTCTAAACCGTTGTCGTACCCTCACCTGGACCCTAAACCGTCCCCGTCCCCTAACCCTAACCCTAGCCCGAACCCTAACCCTAACCCTTCCCCGAAGCCTTCCCCTCACCCGTCCCCTAATCCTAACCCGTACGCTAACACTAACCCATGGTCTCACACGTACGTTCACCCTAAACCGTTATCGTACCCTCACCTGGACCCTAAACCGTCCCCGTCCCCTAATCCTAACCCTAGCCCGAACCCTAACCCTAAACCTTCCCCGAAGCCTTCCCCTCACCCGTCCCCTAATCCTAACCCGTACGCTAACACTAACCCGTGCCCTCACACGTACGCTCCCCGTAAAACGTTTTCGTACCCTCACTTGGACCCTAAACTGTCCCCATCCCCTAACCCTAACCCTAGCCCGAACCCTAAACCTAACCGTTCCCCGAAGCCTTCCCCTCACCCGTCCCCTAATCCTAACCCGTACGCTAACACTAACCCGTGCCCTCACATGTGCCCTCCTCCTAAACCGATGTCATACCCTCACCTGGAACCTAAACTGTCCCCGTCCCCTAACCCTAACCCTAGTCCGAACCCTAACCCTAACCCTTCCCCGAAGCCTTCCCCTCACCCGTCCCCTAATCCTAACCAGTACGCTAACACTAACCCGTGCCCTCACACGTACGCTCACCCTAAACCGTTGTCGTACCCTCACCTGGACCCTAAACCATCCCCGTCCCCTAAACTTAACCCTAGCCCGAACCCTAACCCTAAACCTTCCCCGAAGCCTTCCACTCACCCGTCCCCTAATCCTAAACCGTACGCTAACACTAACCCGTGCCCTCACATGTACGCTCACCCTAAACCATTGTCGTACCCTCACCTGGACCCTAAACGGTCCCCGTACCCTAACCCTAACCAGAGCCCGAACCCTAACCCTAACCATTCCCCGAAGCCTTCCCCTCACCCGTCCCCTAATCCTAACCCGTACGCTAACACTAACCCGTGCCCTCACATGTGCCCTCCTCCTAAACCGATGTCATACCCTCACCTGGAACCTAAACTGTCCCCGTCCCCTAACCCTAACCATAGTCCGAACCCTAACCCTAACCCTTCCCCGAAGCCTTCAACTCACCCGTCCCCTAATCCTAACCCGTACGCTAACACTAACCCGTGCCCTCACACGTATGCTCCCCCTAAACCGTTGTCGTACCCTCACCTGGACCCTAAACCGTCCCCGTCCCCTAACCCTAACCCTAGCCCGAACCCTAACCCTAAACCTTCCCCGAAGCCTTCCCCTCACCCGTCCCCTAATCCTAACCCGTACGCTAACACTAACCCGTGCCCTCACACGTACGCTCACCCTAAACCGTTGTCGTACCCTCACCTGGACCCTAAACCGTCCCCGTCCCCTAACCTTAACCCTAGCCGGAACCCTAACCCTAAACCTTCCCCGAAGCCTTCCACTCACCCGTCCCCTAATCCTAACCCGTACGCTAACACTAACCCGTGCCCTCACACGTATGCTCCCCCTAAACCGTTGTCATACCCTCAACTGGACCCTAAACCGTCCCCGTCCCCTAACCTTAACCAGAGCCCGAACCCTAACCCTAACCCTTCCCCGAAGCCTTCCCCTCACCCGTCACCTAATCCTAACCCGTACGCTAACACTTACCCGTGCCCTTACACGTACGCTCCCCCTAAACCGTTGTCGTACCCTCACCTGGACCCTAAACCGTCCCCGTCCCCTAAACCTAACCCTAGCCCGAACCCTAAACCTAACCCTTCCCCGAAGCCTTCAACTCACCCGTCCCCTAATCGTAACCCGTACGTTAACACTAACCCGTGCCCTCACACGTACACTCCCCCTAAACCGTTGTCGTACCCTCACCTGGACCCTAAACCGTCCCCGTCCCCTAAACCTAACCCTATCCCGAACCCTAAACCTAAACCTTCCTCGAAGCCTTCCCCTCACCCGTCCCCTAATCATAACCCGTACGCTAACACTAACCCGTGCCCTCACATGTACGGTCCCCCTAAACCGTTGTCGTACCCTCACCTGGACCCTAAACCGTCCCCGTCCCCTAACCCTAACCCTAGCCCGAACCCTAAACCTAAACCTTCCCGAAGCCTTACACTCACCCGTCCCCTAATCCTAACCCGTACGCTAACACTAATCCGTGCCCTCACACGTACGCTTCCCCTAAACCGTTGTCGTACCCTCACCTGAACCCTAAACCTTCCCCGAACCCTAACACTAACCCTAGCCCGTACCCTAAACCTAACACTTCCCCGAAGCCTTCCCCTCACCCGTCCCCTAATCCTAACCCGTACGCTAACACTAACCCGTGCCCTCACACGTACGATCCCTCTAAACCGTTGTCGTACCCTCACCTGGACCCTAAACCGTCCCCGTCCCCTAACCCTAACCCTAGCCCGAACCCTAACCCTAACCCTTCCCCGAAGCCTTCCCCTCACCCGTCCCCTAATCCTAACCCGTACGCTAACACTAACCCATGGTCTCACACGTACGTTCACCCTAAACCGTTATCGTACCCTCACCTGGACCCTAAACCGTCCCCGTCCCCTAATCCTAACCCTAGCCCGAACCCTAACCCTAAACCTTCCCCGAAGCCTTCCCCTCACCCGTACCTTAATCCTAACCAGTATGCTAACACTAACCCGTGCCCTCACACGTACGTTCCCCCTAAAGAGTTGTCGTACCCTCACCTGGACCCTAAACCGTCCCCGTCCCCTAACCCTAACCCTAGCCCGAACCCTAAACCTAACCCTTCCCCGAAGCCTTCTCCTCACCCTTCCCCTAATCCTAACCAGTACGGTAACACTAACCCATGCCCTCACACGTACGCTGCCCCTAAACAGTTGTCATACCCTCACCTGGAACCTAAACCGTCCCCGTCCCCTAATTCTAACCCTAACCAAAACCCTAACCCTAACACTTCCCCGAAGCCTTCCCCTCACCCGTCCCCTAATCCTAATCCGTTCACTAACACTAACCCCTGCCCTCACACGTACGCTCCCCCTAAACCGTTGTCGTACCCTCACCTGGACCCTAAACCGCCCCCGTCCCCTAACCCTAAACCTAGCCCGAACCCTAACCCTAACACTTCCCCGAAGCCTTCCCCTCACCCGTCCCCTAATCCTAACCCGTACGCTAACAATAACCCATGCCCTCACACGTACGCTCCCCGTAAAACGTTTTCGTACCCTCACCTTGACCCTAAACCGTCCCCGTCCCCTAACCCTAACCCTAGACCGAACCCTAACCCTAAACCTTCCCCGAAGCCTTCAAATCACTCGTCCCCTAATCCTAACCCGTACGCTAACACTAAACCGTGCCCTCACACGTATGCTCCCCCTAAACCGTTGTCGTACCCTCACCTGGACCCTAAACCGTCCCCGTCCCCTAACCCTAACCCTAGCCCGAACCCTAACACTAAACCTTCCCCGAAGCCTTCCCCTCACCCGTCCCCTAATCCTAATCCGTTCACTAACACTAACCCGTGCCCTCACACCTACGCTCCCCCTAAATCGTGGTCGTACCCTCACCTGGACCCTAAACCGTCCCCGTCCCCTAAACCTAACTCTAGCCCGAATCCTAACCCTAACCCTTCCGCGAAGCCTTCCCCTCACCCGTCCCCTATTCCTAACCCGTACGCTAACACTAACCCGTGCCCTCACATGTACGCTTCCCCTAAACCGTTGTCGTACCCTCACCTGGACCCTAAACCGTCCCCGTCCCGTAACACTAACCCTAGCCAGAACCCTAAACCTAACCCTTCCCCGAAGCCTTCCCCTCACCCGTCCCCGAATCCTAACCCGTACGCTAACACTAACCCGTGCCCTCACACGTACGCTCCCCCTAAAGCGTTGTCGTACCCTCACCTTGACCCTAAACCGTCCCGGTCCCCTAACCCTAACCCTAGCCGGAAACCTAACCCTAACCCATCCCCGAAGACTTCCCCTCACCCGTACCCTAATCCTAACCCGTACGCTAACACTAAACCATGCCCTCACACGTTCGCTCACCCTAAACCGTTGTCGTACCCTCACCTGGACCCTAAACCGTCCCCGTCCCCTAACCCTAACCCTAGCCGGAACCCTAACCCTAACCCTTCCCCGAAGCCTTCCCCTCAGCCGTCCCCTAATCCTAACCCGTACGCTAACACTAACCCATGCCCTCACACGTACACTCCCCCTAAACGGTTGTCGTACCCTCTCCTGGACCCTAAACCTTCCACGTCCCCTAACCCTAAACCTAGCCCGAACCCTAACCCTAACCCTTCCCCGAAGCCTTCCCCTAACCGTCCCCTAATCCTAACCCGTACGCTAAGACTAACCCATGCCCTCACACGTACGCTCCCCCTAAACCGTTGTCGTACCCTAACCTGGACCCTAAACCGTCCCCGTCCCCTAACCGTAATCCTAGCTCGAACCCTAACCCTAACCCTTGTCCGAAGCCTTCCCCTCACCCGTCCCCTAATCCTAACCCGTACGCTAACACTAACCCGTGCCCTCACACGTACGCTCCCACTAACCCTAACCCTACCCTCACCTGGACCCTAAACCGTCCCCGTCCCCTAACCTTAACCCTAGCCCGAACCCTAACCCTAACACTTCCCAGAAGCCTTCCCCTCACCCGTCCCGTAATCCTAACCCGTACGCTAACACTAACCCGTGCCCTCACACGTACGCTCCCCCTAAACCGTTGTCGTACCCTCACCTGGACCCTAAACCGTCCCCGTCCCCTAACCCTAACCCTAGCCCGAAACGTAACCCTAACCCTAACCCTAACCCTAACCATCCCCGTCCCCTAAGCCTAACACTAACCCTAACCTTACCCTAACCCGTCCCCTAATACTAATCCGTACGCTAATACTAACCAATGCCCTCACACGTACGCTCACCCTAAACCGTTGTCGTACCCTACCCTGTCCCCTAAACCGTCCCCGTCCCCTAACCCTAACCCTAACCCTAAACCTTACCCGAAGCCTTACCTAACCCATCCCCTAATCCTAACCCGTACGCTAACACTAACCCGTGCCCTCACACGTACGCTCACCCTAAACCATTGTCGTACCTTAACATGTCCCCTAAACCGTCCCCTTCTCGTAACACTAACCCTTACCCGAAGCCTTACCCTAACCCGTCCCCTAATACTAACCCGTACGCTAACACTAATCCGTGCCCTCACACGTACGCTCACCCTAAACCGTTGTCATAGCCTAACCTGTCCCCTAAACCGTCCCCATCCCCTAACCCTAACCCTAACCCTAACCCTAACCCTTACTCGATGCCTTACCCTAACCCATCACCTAATCCTAACCCGTTCGCTAACACTAACCCGTGCCGTCACACGTACTCTCACCCTAAACCATTGTCGTAACCTAAACTGTCCCCTAAACCGTCCCCATCCCCTGACCCTAACCCTAACCCTAACCCTTACCCGAAGCCTTACCCTAACCCATCCCGTAATCCTAACCCGTTCGCTAACACTAACCCGTGCCCTCACACGTACAGTCACCCTAAACCGTTGGTGTACTCTAACCTGTCCCCTAAACCGTCCCCGTCCCCTAACCCTCACCATAACCGTAGCCCGAACCCTAATCCGAACCCTTACCCGAAGCCTTACCCTAACCCATCACCTAATCCTAACCCGTACGCTTACACTAACCAGTGCCCTCACAAGTACGCTCACCCTAAACCGTTGTTGTACCCTAACCTGTCCCCTAAACCGTCCCCGTTCCCTAACCCTAACCCTAACCCTAACCCTCACACTTACCCGAAGCCTTACCCTAACCCGTTCCCTTATCCTAACCCGTACGCTAACAGTAACCCGTGCCCTCACACGTATGCTCACCCTAAAACATTGTCGTACCCTAACCTGTCCCCTAAACCGTCCCCATCCCCTAACCCTAACCCTAACCTTAACTCTTACCAGAAGTCTTACCCTAACCCGTCCCCTAATCCCAAACCGTACACTAACACTAACCTGTGCCCTCACACGTACGCTCACCACAGACCGTTGTCTTACCCTAACCTGTCTCCTAAACCGTACCCGTCCCCTAACCAACCCTAACCTGAAGCCTTAACCTAACCCATCCCCTAATCCTAACCCGTACGGTAACACTAACCCGTGCCCTCGCACGTACGCTCACCCTAAACCGTTGTCATACCCTAACCTGTCCCCTAAACCGTCCCCGTTCCCTAACCCTAAACCTAACCCTAACCCTAACACTAACCCTAACCCTAACACTTACCCGAAGCCTTACCCTAACCCGTCCCCTTATCCTAACCAATACGCTAAAACTAACCCGTTCCCTCACACGTACGCTTACCCTAAACCATTGTCGTACCCTAACCTGTTCCCTAAACCGTCCCCGTCCCCTAACACTAACTCTAAACCTAACCCGAAGCCTTACCCTAACCTGTCGCCTAATCCTAACCCGTACACTATCACTAACCCCTGCCCTCACATGTATGCTCACCCTAAACCATTGTCGTACCCTAACCTGTCCCCTAAACCGTCCCCATCCCCTAACCTTAACCCTTACCGGAAGCCTTACCCTAACCCGTCCCCTAATCCTAACACGTAAGCTAACACTAACCCGTGCCCTCACACGTACCCTCACCCTAAACCGTTGTCGTACCCTAACCTGTCCCATAAACCATCCCCGTCCCCTAACACTAACCCTAATCCTAACCCTAACTTTTTCCCTAATCCTAACCCATATGCTAACACTAACTCGTGTCCTCACACGTATGCTCACCCTAAACCGTTTTCATACCCTAACCTGTACCCTAAACCATCCCCGTCCCCTAACCCTAACCCTAACCCTAACCCATACCCAAAGCCTTACTCGATCCCGTCAACTAATCCTAATCCCTACGCTAACACTAACCCATGCCCTCAGAGGTACACTCACACTAAACCGTTGTCGTACCCTAACCCTAACCCTAAACCTAACCCTAACCCTTACCCGAAGCCTTACCCTAACCCGTCCCCTAATCCTAAACCATACGCTAACACTAACCCATGCCCTCAGACGTACGCTCACCCTAAACCGTTGTCATACCCTAACCTGTCCCCTAAAGCGTCCCTGTCCCCTAACCCTAACCCTAACCCTAAACCTACATCTTACCCGAAGCCTTACCCTAACCCGTCATTAATCCTAACCCGTACGCTAACACTAACCCATGCCCTCACACGTACGCTCACCCTAAACCGTTGTCGTACCCAAACCTGTGCCCTAAACCGTCCCCGTCCCCTAACCCTAACCATAACTCTAACCCTAACACTTACCCTAAGCCTTAGACTAACCTGTCCCCTAATCCTAACCCTTACGCTAACACTAACCCATGCCCTCACAAGTACGCTCACCCTAAACCGTTGTCGTACCCTAACCTGTCCCCTAAACCGTCCCCGTCCCCGTCCCCTAATCCTAACCCTAACCCTAACACTTACCCGAAGCCTTACCCTAACCCGTCCCCTAATCCTAACCCGTACGCTAACACTAACCCGTGCCCTCACATGTATGCTCACCCTAAACCGTTGTCGTACCCTGAGCTGTCCCATAAACCATCCCCGTCCCCTAACCCTAACCCGAACCCTAACCCTTACCCGAAGACGTAACCTAACCCATCCACTAATCCTAACCCTTACGCTAACACTAAACCGTGCCCTCACGCGTACGCTCACCCTAAACCGTTGTCGTTCCCTAACCTGTCCCCTAAACCGTCCCCGTCCCCTAACTCTAACCCTAACCCTAACACTTACCCGAAGCCTTACCCGAACCCATCCTCTAATCCTAACGCGTACGCTAATACTAACCCGTGCCCTCACACGTACGCTCACCCTAAACTATTGTCGTAACCTAACCTGTCCCCTAAACCTTCCCCGTCCCCTAACCCTAACCCTTACCCGAAGCCTTACCCTAACCCGTCCCCTAATACTAACCCGTACGCTAACACTAATCTGTGCCCTCACACATACGCTTACCCTAAACCGTTGTCATACCCTAACCTGTCCCCTAAACCGTCCCCATCCCCTAACCCTAACCCTAACCCTAACCCTTTCCCGAAGCCTTACCCTAACCCATCCCCTAATCCTAACCCATACGCTAACACTAACCAGTGCCCTCACACGTACACTCACCCTAAACTGTTGTCGTACCCAAACCTGTCCCCTAAACCGTCCCCGTCTCCTAACCCTAACCCTAAACCTAACCCTTACCCGAAGCCTTACCCTAACCCGTCCCCTAATCCTAAACCGTACGCTAACACTAAACCGTGCCCTCACGCGTATACTCACCCTAAACCGTTGTCGTATCCTAACCTGTCCCCTAAACCGTCCCCGTCCCCTAACCCTAACCCTAAACCTAACCCTAACCCGTCCCCTAATCCTAACCCTTACGCTAACAATAACCCGTGCCCTCACACGTATGCTTACCCTAAACCATTGTCGTACCTTAACCTGTACCCAAAACCGTCCCTGTCCACCTAACCCTAACAGTAACCCTAACCCTTACCTAACCCTAACCCCTACCCGAAGCCTTCCCCTCACCCGTCCACTAATCCTAACCCGTACGCTAACACTAATCCGTGCCCTCACACGTACGCTCCCCCTAAACGGCTGTCATACCCTCTCCTTGACCCTAAACCGTCCACGTCCCCTAAACCTAACCCTAGCCCGAACCCTAACCCTAACCCTTACCCGAAGCCTTCCCCTCACTCGTCCCCTAATCCTAACCCGTACGCTAACACTAACCCGTGCCCTCACACATACGCTACCCCTAAACCGCTGTTGTACCCTCACCTGGACCCTAAACCGTCCCCATCCCCTAACCCTAACCCTAGCCAGAACCCTAACCCTAAACCTTCCCGAAGCCTTACCCTCACCCGTCCCCTAATCCTAACCCGTACGCTAACACTAACCCGTGCCCTTACACGTACGCTCCCCCTAAACCGTTGTCGTACCCTCACCTGGACCCTAAACCGTCCCCGTCCCCTAATCCTAACCCTAGCCCGAACCCTAAACCTAACCCTTCCCCGAAGCCTTCCCCTCACCCGTCCCTTAATCCTAACCCGTACGCTAACACAAACCCGTGCCCTCACACGTACACTCCCCCTAAACCATTGTCGTACCCTCACTTGGACCCTATACCGTGCCCATCCCCTAAACCTAACCCTAGCCCGAACCCTAACCCTAACCCTTCCCCGAAGCCTTCCCCTCACACGTCCCCTAATCCTAACCCGTACGCTAACACTAACCCATGCCCTCACACGTACACTCTCCCTAAACCGTTGTCGTACCCTCACCTGGACCCTAAACCGTCCCCGTCCCCTAAACCTAACCCTAGCCCGAACCCTAACACTAACCCTTCCCCGAAGCCTTCCCCTCACCCGTCCCCTAATCCTAACCCGTACGCTAACACTAACCCGTGCCCTCACACGTACACTCCCCCTAAACCGTTGTCGTACCCTCACCTGGACCCTAAACTGTCTCCGTCCCCTAACCCTAACGCTAGCCCGAACCCTAACACTAACCCTTCCCCGAAGCCTTCCCCTCACCCGTCCCCTAATCCTCACCCGTACGCTAACACTAACCCGTGCCCTCACACGTACCCTCCTCCTAAACCGATGTCGTACCCTCACCTGGAACCTAAACCGTCTCCATCCCCTAACCCTAACCCTAGCCGGAACCCTAACCCTAAAACTTCCCTGAAGCCTTCCCATCAACCGTCCCCTAATCCTAACCCGTACGCTAACACTAACCCGTGCCCTCACACGTACGCGCCCCCTAAACCGTTGTCGTACCCTCACCTGGACACTAAACCGTCCCCGTCCCCTAACCCTAACCCTAGCCCGAACCCTAACCCTAACACTTCCCCGAAACCTTCCCCTCACCCGTCCCCTAATCCTAACCTGTACACTAACACTAACCCGTGCCCTCACACGTACGCTCCCCCTAAACCGTTGTCGTACCCTCACCTGGACCCTAAACCGTCCCCGTCCCCTAACCCTAACCCTAGTCCGAACCCTAACCCTAACACTTCCCCGAAGCCTTCCCCTCACCCGTCCCCAATCCTAACCCGTACGCTAACAGTAACCCGTGCCCTCACACGTACCCTCCCCCTAAACCGTTGTCGTACACTCACCTGGACCCTAAACCGTCCTTGTCCCCTTACCCTAACCCTAGCCCGAACCCTAACCCTAACCTTTCCTCGAAGCCTTACCCTCACCCGTCCCCTAATCCTAACCCGTACGCTAACACTAACCCGTGCCCTCACACGTACGCTCCCCCTAAACCGTTGACATACCCTCACCTGGACCCTAAACCGTCCCCGTCCCCTAACCCTAACCCTAGCCCGAACCCAAACCCTAATCTTTCCCAGAAGCTTTCCCCTCACCCGTCCCCTAATCCTAACCCTTACGCTAACACTAACCCGTGCCCTTACACGTACGCTCACCCTAAATCGTTGACGTACCCTAACCTGTCCCCTAAACCATCCCCGTCCCCTAAGCCTAACACTAACCCTAACCTTACCCTAACCCGTCCCCTAATACTAATCCGTACGCTAATACTAACCAATGCCCTCACACGTACGCTCACCCTAAACCGTTGTCGTACCCTACCCTGTCCCCTAAACCGTCCCCGTCCCCTAACCCTAACCCTAACCCTAAACCTTACCCGAAGCCTTACCTAACCCATCCCCTAATCCTAACCCGTACGCTAACACTAACCCGTGCCCTCACACGTACGCTCACCCTAAACCATTGTCGTACCTTAACATGTCCCCTAAACCGTCCCCTTCTCGTAACACTAACCCTTACCCGAAGCCTTACCCTAACCCGTCCCCTAATACTAACCCGTACGCTAACACTAATCCGTGCCCTCACACGTACGCTCACCCTAAACCGTTGTCATAGCCTAACCTGTCCCCTAAACCGTCCCCATCCCCTAACCCTAACCCTAACCCTAACCCTAACCCTTACTCGATGCCTTACCCTAACCCATCACCTAATCCTAACCCGTTCGCTAACACTAACCCGTGCCGTCACACGTACTCTCACCCTAAACCATTGTCGTAACCTAAACTGTCCCCTAAACCGTCCCCATCCCCTGACCCTAACCCTAACCCTAACCCTAACCCTTACCCGAAGCCTTACCCTAACCCATCCCGTAATCCTAACCCGTTCGCTAACACTAACCCGTGCCCTCACACTTACAGTCACCCTAAACCGTTGGTGTACTCTAACCTGTCCCCTAAACCGTCCCCATCCCCTAAGCCTCACCATAACCGTAGCCCGAACCCTAATCCGAACCCTTACCCGAAGCCTTACCCTAACCCATCACCAAATCCTAACCCGTACGCTTACACTAACCAGTGCCCTCACAAGTACGCTCACCCTAAACCGTTGTTGTACCCTAACCTGTCCCCTAAACCGTCCCCGTTCCCTAACCCTAACCCTAACCCTAACCCTCACACTTACCCGAAGCCTTACCCTATCCCGT
Organism: Orcinus orca; assembly: GCF_937001465.1. Taxonomy (NCBI): domain Eukaryota; kingdom Metazoa; phylum Chordata; class Mammalia; order Artiodactyla; family Delphinidae; genus Orcinus; species Orcinus orca. Next base: position 82,162,484 of record NC_064559.1, read on the forward strand.
TCCCTTATCCTAACCCGTACGCTAACAGTAACCCGTGCCCTCACACGTATGCTCACCCTAAAACATTGTCGTACCCTAACCTGTCCCCTAAACCATCCCCATCCCCTAACCCTAACCCTAACCTTAACTCTTACCAGAAGTCTTACCCTAACCCGTCCCCTAATCCCAAACTGTACACTAACACTAACCTGTGCCCTCACACGTACGCTCACCACAGACCGTTGTCTTACCCTAACCTGTCTCCTAAACCGTACCCGTCCCCTAACCAACCCTAACCTGAAGCCTTAACCTAACCCATCCCCTAATCCTAACCCGTACGGTAACACTAACCCGTGCCCTCGCACGTACGCTCACCCTAAACCGTTGTCATACCCTAACCTGTCCCCTAAACCGTCCCCGTTCCCTAACCCTAAACCTAACCCTAACCCTAACACTAACCCTAACCCTAACACTTACCCGAAGCCTTACCCTAACCCGTCCCCTTATCCTAACCAATACGCTAAGACTAACCCGTTCCCTCACACGTACGCTTACCCTAAACCGTTGTCATACCCTAACCTGTTCCCTAAACCGTCCCCGTCCCCTAACACTAACTCTAAACCTAACCCGAAGCCTTACCCTAACCCGTCGCCTAATCCTAACCCGTACGCTATCACTAACCCCTGCCCTCACATGTACGCTCACCCTAAACCATTGTCGTACCCTAACCTGTCCCCTAAACCGTCCCCGTCCCCTAACCCTAACCATAACTCTAACCCTAACCCTTACCCTAAGCCTTAGACTAACCTGTCCCCTAATCCTAACCCGTACGCTAACACTAACCCATGCCCTCACAAGTACGCTCACCCTAAACCGTTGTCGTACCCTAACCTGTCCCCTAAACCGTCCCCGTCCCCGTCCCCTAATCCTAACCCTAACCCTAACACTTACCCGAAGCCTTACACTAACCCGTCCCCTAATCCTAACCCGTACGCTAACACTAACCCGTGCCCTCACATGTATGCTCACCCTAAACCGTTGTCGTACCCTGAGCTGTCCCATAAACCATCCCCGTCCCCTAACCCTAACCCGAACCCTAACCCTTACCCGAAGACGTAACCTAACCCGTCCACTAATCCTAACCCTTACGCTAACACTAAACCGTGCCCTCACGCGTACGCTCACCCTAAACCGTTGTCGTTCCCTAACCTGTCCCCTAAACCGTCCCCGTCCCCTAACTCTAACCCTAACCCTAACACTTACCTGAAGCCTTACCCGAACCCATCCTCTAATCCTAACGCCTACGCTAACACTAACCCGTGCCCTCACACGTACGCTCACCCTAAACTATTGTCGTAACCTAACCTGTCCCCTAAACCTTCCCCGTCCCCTAACCCTAACCCTTACCCGAAGCCTTACCCTAACCCGTCCCCTAATACTAACCCGTACACTAACACTAATCTGTGCCCTCACACATACGCTTACCCTAAACCGTTGTCATACCCTAACCTGTCCCCTAAACCGTCCCCATCCCCTAACCCTAACCCTAACCCTAACCCTTTCCCGAAGCCTTACCCTAACCCATCCCCTAATCCTAACCCATACGCTAACACTAACCAGTGCCCTCACACGTACACTCACCCTAAACTGTTGTCGTACCCAAACCTGTCCCCTAAACCGTCCCCGTCTCCTAACCCTAACCCTAAACCTAACCCTTACCCGAAGCCTTACCCTAACCCGTCCCCTAATCCTAACCCGTACGCTAACACTAAACCGTGCCCTCATGCGTATACTCACCCTAAACCGTTGTCGTATCCTAACCTGTCCCCTAAACCGTCCCCGTCCCCTAACCCTAACCCTAACCCGTCCCCTAATCCTAACCCTTACGCTAACAATAACCCGTGCCCTCACACGTATGCTCACCCTAAACCGTTTTCATACCCTAACCTGTACCCTAAACCATCCCCGTCCCCTAACCCTAACCCTAACCCTAACCCATACCCAAAGCCTTACTCGATCCCGTCAACTAATCCTAATCCCTACGCTAACACTAACCCATGCCCTCAGAGGTACACTCACACTAAACCGTTGTCGTACCCTAACCCTAACCCTAAACCTAACCCTAACCCTTACCCGAAGCCTTACCCTAACCCGTCCCCTAATCCTAAACCATACGCTAACACTAACCCATGCCCTCAGACGTACGCTCACCCTAAACCGTTGTCATACCCTAACCTGTCCCCTAAAGCGTCCCTGTCCCCTAACCCTAACCCTAACCCTAAACCTACATCTTACCCGAAGCCTTACCCTAACCCGTCATTAATCCTAACCCGTACGCTAACACTAACCCATGCCCTCACACGTACGCTCACCCTAAACCGTTGTCGTACCCAAACCTGTGCCCTAAACCGTCCCCGTCCCCTAACCCTAACCATAACTCTAACCCTAACACTTACCCTAAGCCTTAGACTAACCTGTCCCCTAATCCTAACCCTTACGCTAACACTAACCCATGCCCTCACAAGTACGCTCACCCTAAACCGTTGTCGTACCCTAACCTGTCCCCTAAACCGTCCCCGTCCCCGTCCCCTAATCCTAACCCTAACCCTAACACTTACCCGAAGCCTTACCCTAACCCGTCCCCTAATCTTAACCCGTACGCTAACACTAACCCGTGCCCTCACATGTATGCTCACCCTAAACCGTTGTCATACCCTGAGCTGTCCCATAAACCATCCCCGTCCCCTAACCCTAACCCGAACCCTAACCCTTACCCGAAGACGTAACCTAACCCATCCACTAATCCTAACCCTTACGCTAACACTAAACCGTGCCCTCACGCGTACGCTCACCCTAAACCGTTGTCGTTCCCTAACCTGTCCCCTAAACCGTCCCCGTCCCCTAACTCTAACCCTAACCCTAACACTTACCCGAAGCCTTACCCGAACCCATCCTCTAATCCTAACGCGTACGCTAATACTAACCCGTGCCCTCACACGTACGCTCACCCTAAACTATTGTCGTAACCTAACCTGTCCCCTAAACCTTCCCCGTCCCCTAACCCTAACCCTTACCCGAAGCCTTACCCTAACCCGTCCCCTAATACTAACCCGTACGCTAACACTAATCTGTGCCCTCACACATACGCTTACCCTAAACCGTTGTCATACCCTAACCTGTCCCCTAAACCGTCCCCATCCCCTAACCCTAACCCTAACCCTAACCCTTTCCCGAAGCCTTACCCTAACCCATCCCCTAATCCTAACCCATACGCTAACACTAACCAGTGCCCTCACACGTACACTCACCCTAAACTGTTGTCGTACCCAAACCTGTCCCCTAAACCGTCCCCGTCTCCTAACCCTAACCCTAAACCTAACCCTTACCCGAAGCCTTACCCTAACCCGTCCCCTAATCCTAAACCGTACGCTAACACTAAACCGTGCCCTCACGCGTATACTCACCCTAAACCGTTGTCGTATCCTAACCTGTCCCCTAAACCGTCCCCGTCCCCTAACCCTAACCCTAAACCTAACCCTAACCCGTCCCCTAATCCTAACCCTTACGCTAACAATAACCCGTGCCCTCACACGTATGCTTACCCTAAACCATTGTCGTACCTTAACCTGTACCCAAAACCGTCCCTGTCCACCTAACCCTAACAGTAACCCTAACCCTTACCTAACCCTAACCCCTACCCGAAGCCTTCCCCTCACCCGTCCACTAATCCTAACCCGTACGCTAACACTAATCCGTGCCCTCACACGTACGCTCCCCCTAAACGGCTGTCATACCCTCTCCTTGACCCTAAACCGTCCACGTCCCCTAAACCTAACCCTAGCCCGAACCCTAACCCTAACCCTTACCCGAAGCCTTCCCCTCACTCGTCCCCTAATCCTAACCCGTACGCTAACACTAACCCGTGCCCTCACACATACGCTACCCCTAAACCGCTGTTGTACCCTCACCTGGACCCTAAACCGTCCCCATCCCCTAACCCTAACCCTAGCCAGAACCCTAACCCTAAACCTTCCCGAAGCCTTACCCTCACCCGTCCCCTAATCCTAACCCGTACGCTAACACTAACCCGTGCCCTTACACGTACGCTCCCCCTAAACCGTTGTCGTACCCTCACCTGGACCCTAAACCGTCCCCGTCCCCTAATCCTAACCCTAGCCCGAACCCTAAACCTAACCCTTCCCCGAAGCCTTCCCCTCACCCGTCCCTTAATCCTAACCCGTACGCTAACACAAACCCGTGCCCTCACACGTACACTCCCCCTAAACCATTGTCGTACCCTCACTTGGACCCTATACCGTGCCCATCCCCTAAACCTAACCCTAGCCCGAACCCTAACCCTAACCCTTCCCCGAAGCCTTCCCCTCACACGTCCCCTAATCCTAACCCGTACGCTAACACTAACCCATGCCCTCACACGTACACTCTCCCTAAACCGTTGTCGTACCCTCACCTGGACCCTAAACCGTCCCCGTCCCCTAAACCTAACCCTAGCCCGAACCCTAACACTAACCCTTCCCCGAAGCCTTCCCCTCACCCGTCCCCTAATCCTAACCCGTACGCTAACACTAACCCGTGCCCTCACACGTACACTCCCCCTAAACCGTTGTCGTACCCTCACCTGGACCCTAAACTGTCTCCGTCCCCTAACCCTAACGCTAGCCCGAACCCTAACACTAACCCTTCCCCGAAGCCTTCCCCTCACCCGTCCCCTAATCCTCACCCGTACGCTAACACTAACCCGTGCCCTCACACGTACCCTCCTCCTAAACCGATGTCGTACCCTCACCTGGAACCTAAACCGTCTCCATCCCCTAACCCTAACCCTAGCCGGAACCCTAACCCTAAAACTTCCCTGAAGCCTTCCCATCAACCGTCCCCTAATCCTAACCCGTACGCTAACACTAACCCGTGCCCTCACACGTACGCGCCCCCTAAACCGTTGTCGTACCCTCACCTGGACACTAAACCGTCCCCGTCCCCTAACCCTAACCCTAGCCCGAACCCTAACCCTAACACTTCCCCGAAACCTTCCCCTCACCCGTCCCCTAATCCTAACCTGTACACTAACACTAACCCGTGCCCTCACACGTACGCTCCCCCTAAACCGTTGTCGTACCCTCACCTGGACCCTAAACCGTCCCCGTCCCCTAACCCTAACCCTAGTCCGAACCCTAACCCTAACACTTCCCCGAAGCCTTCCCCTCACCCGTCCCCAATCCTAACCCGTACGCTAACAGTAACCCGTGCCCTCACACGTACCCTCCCCCTAAACCGTTGTCGTACACTCACCTGGACCCTAAACCGTCCTTGTCCCCTTACCCTAACCCTAGCCCGAACCCTAACCCTAACCTTTCCTCGAAGCCTTACCCTCACCCGTCCCCTAATCCTAACCCGTACGCTAACACTAACCCGTGCCCTCACACGTACGCTCCCCCTAAACCGTTGACATACACTCACCTGGACCCTAAACCGTCCCCGTCCCCTAACCCTAACCCTAGCCCGAACCCAAACCCTAATCTTTCCCAGAAGCTTTCCCCTCACCCGTCCCCTAATCCTAACCCTTACGCTAACACTAACCCGTGCCCTTACACGTACGCTCACCCTAAATCGTTGACGTACCCTAACCTGTCCCCTAAACCATCCCCGTCCCCTAAGCCTAACACTAACCCTAACCTTACCCTAACCCGTCCCCTAATACTAATCCGTACGCTAATACTAACCAATGCCCTCACACGTACGCTCACCCTAAACCGTTGTCGTACCCTACCCTGTCCCCTAAACCGTCCCCGTCCCCTAACCCTAACCCTAACCCTAAACCTTACCCGAAGCCTTACCTAACCCATCCCCTAATCCTAACCCGTACGCTAACACTAACCCGTGCCCTCACACGTACGCTCACCCTAAACCATTGTCGTACCTTAACATGTCCCCTAAACCGTCCCCTTCTCGTAACACTAACCCTTACCCGAAGCCTTACCCTAACCCGTCCCCTAATACTAACCCGTACGCTAACACTAATCCGTGCCCTCACACGTACGCTCACCCTAAACCGTTGTCATAGCCTAACCTGTCCCCTAAACCGTCCCCATCCCCTAACCTTAACCCTAACCCTAACCCTAACCCTTACTCGATGCCTTACCCTAACCCATCACCTAATCCTAACCCGTTCGCTAACACTAACCCGTGCCGTCACACGTACTCTCACCCTAAACCATTGTCGTAACCTAAACTGTCCCCTAAACCGTCCCCATCCCCTGACCCTAACCCTAACCCTAACCCTAACCCTTACCCGAAGCCTTACCCTAACCCATCCCGTAATCCTAACCCGTTCGCTAACACTAACCCGTGCCCTCACACTTACAGTCACCCTAAACCGTTGGTGTACTCTAACCTGTCCCCTAAACCGTCCCCATCCCCTAAGCCTCACCATAACCGTAGCCCGAACCCTAATCCGAACCCTTACCCGAAGCCTTACCCTAACCCATCACCAAATCCTAACCCGTACGCTTACACTAACCAGTGCCCTCACAAGTACGCTCACCCTAAACCGTTGTTGTACCCTAACCTGTCCCCTAAACCGTCCCCGTTCCCTAACCCTAACCCTAACCCTAACCCTCACACTTACCCGAAGCCTTACCCTAACCCGTTCCCTTATCCTAACCCGTACGCTAACAGTAACCCGTGCCCTCACACGTATGCTCACCCTAAAACATTGTCGTACCCTAACCTGTCCCCTAAACCGTCCCCATCCCCTAACCCTAACCCTAACCTTAACTCTTACCAGAAGTCTTACCCTAACCCGTCCCCTAATCCCAAACTGTACACTAACACTAACCTGTGCCCTCACACGTACGCTCACCACAGACCGTTGTCTTACCCTAACCTGTCTCCTAAACCGTACCCGTCCCCTAACCAACCCTAACCTGAAGCCTTAACCTAACCCATCCCCTAATCCTAACCCGTACGGTAACACTAACCCGTGCCCTCGCACGTACGCTCACCCTAAACCGTTGTCATACCCTAAACTGTCCCCTAAACCGTCCCCGTTCCCTAACCCTAAACCTAACCCTAACCCTAACACTAACCCTAACCCTAACACTTACCCGAAGCCTTACCCTAACCCGTCCCCTTATCCTAACCAATACGCTAAGACTAACCCGTTCCCTCACACGTACGCTTACCCTAAACCGTTGTCATACCCTAACCTGTTCCCTAAACCGTCCCCGTCCCCTAACACTAACTCTAAACCTAACCCGAAGCCTTACCCTAACCCGTCGCCTAATCCTAACCCGTACGCTATCACTAACCCCTGCCCTCACATGTACGCTCACCCTAAACCATTGTCGTACCCTAACCTGTCCCCTAAACCGTCCCCGTCCCCTAACCCTAACCATAACTCTAACCCTAACCCTTACCCTAAGCCTTAGACTAACCTGTCCCCTAATCCTAACCCGTACGCTAACACTAACCCATGCCCTCACAAGTACGCTCACCCTAAACCGTTGTCGTACCCTAACCTGTCCCCTAAACCGTCCCCGTCCCCGTCCCCTAATCCTAACCCTAACCCTAACACTTACCCGAAGCCTTACCCTAACCCGTCCCCTAATCCTAACCCGTACGCTAACACTAACCCGTGCCCTCACATGTATGCTCACCCTAAACCGTTGTCGTACCCTGAGCTGTCCCATAAACCATCCCCGTCCCCTAACCCTAACCCGAACCCTAACCCTTACCCGAAGACGTAACCTAACCCGTCCACTAATCCTAACCCTTACGCTAACACTAAACCGTGCCCTCACGCGTACGCTCACCCTAAACCGTTGTCGTTCCCTAACCTGTCCCCTAAACCGTCCCCGTCCCCTAACTCTAACCCTAACACTTACCCGAAGCCTTACCCGAACCCATCCTCTAATCCTAACGCCTACGCTAACACTAACCCGTGCCCTCACACGTACGCTCACCCTAAACTATTGTCGTAACCTAACCTGTCCCCTAAACCTTCCCCGTCCCCTAACCCTAACCCTTACCCGAAGCCTTACCCTAACCCGTCCCCTAATACTAACCCGTACGCTAACACTAATCTGTGCCCTCACACATACGCTTACCCTAAACCGTTGTCATACCCTAACCTGTCCCCTAAACCGTCCCCATCCCCTAACCCTAACCCTAACCCTAACCCTTTCCCGAAGCCTTACCCTAACCCATCCCCTAATCCTAACCCATACGCTAACACTAACCAGTGCCCTCACACGTACACTCACCCTAAACTGTTGTCGTACCCAAACCTGTCCCCTAAACCGTCCCCGTCTCCTAACCCTAACCCTAAACCTAACCCTTACCCGAAGCCTTACCCTAACCCGTCCCCTAATCCTAACCCGTACGCTAACACTAAACCGTGCCCTCATGCGTATACTCACCCTAAACCGTTGTCGTATCCTAACCTGTCCCCTAAACCGTCCCCGTCCCCTAACCCTAACCCTAACCCGTCCCCTAATCCTAACCCTTACGCTAACAATAACCCGTGCCCTCACACGTATGCTTACCCTAAACCATTGTCGTACCTTAACCTGTACCCAAAACCGTCCCTGTCCACCTAACCCTAACAGTAACCCTAACCCTTACCTAACCCTAACCCCTACCCGAAGCCTTACCCTAACCCGTCCCCTAATCCTAACCCGTACGATAACACTAACCCGTGCCCTCACACTTACACTCACCCTAAACCGTTGTCGTACACTTACCTGTCCCCTAAACTGTCCCCGTCCCCGTCCCCTAACCCTAACCCTTAACCGAAGCCTTACCCTAACCCGTCCCCTAATCCTAACCAGTACGCTAACACTAACCCATACCCTAACACATACGCCTCACTCTAAACCTTTGTCGTACCCTAACCTGTACCATAAACCGTCCCCGTCCCCTAACCGTAACCCTAACCCTTACCCGAAGCCTTACCCTAACCCGTCCCCTAATCCTAACCCGTACGCTAACACTAACCCATACCCTAACACTTATGCTCACCCTAAACCGTTGTTGTACCCTAACCTGTGCCCTAAACCGTCTCCATTCCCTAACCCTAACCGTACCCCTTACTGGAAGCCGTACCCTAAACTTTCCCCTAATCCTTACTCATACGCTGACACTATCCTGTACCCTAACACGTACGCTCACCCTTAACCATTGTCGTACCCTAAACTGTACCCTAATCCGACACTGTCCCCTAACCCTAACACTTACCCGAGGCCTTACCCTAACTCGTCCCCTAATCCTAAGCCATACCCTAACACTAACCTGTACTCTAATACCTATGCTCACCCTAAACCGTTGTTGTACCCTAACATGTACCCTAAACCGTCCCCGTCCCATAAGCCTAACCCTAACACTTACCGGAAGCCTTATCCCATCCTGTCCCCTCATCCTAACCCGTACGCTAACACTAACTCTTATCCTAACACGTACACTCACCCTAAACTGTTGTAGTACCCTAATCTGTACCCTAAACTGTCCCCGTCCCTTAACCCTAACCCTAACCCTAACCCTTACCTGAAGCCTTACCCTAACCCGTCACCTAATCCTAACCCGTACGCTAACACTAACCCATACCCTAACACGTACGGTCACCCTAAACCACTGTCACACCCTAACCTGTACCCTAAACTGTCCCCCTCTCCTAACCCTAATCCTTACCTGAAGCCTTACCCTAACCCGTCCCCTAATCCTAACCCGTACGCTAAACTAACCCGTACCCTAACACGTACACTCACCCTAAACCATTGTCGTAACCTAAACTGTACTCTAAACCTTCCCCGTCCCCTTACCCTAACCCTAACCTTTACCCGAAGCCTTACCTTAACCTGTCCCCTAATCCTAACCCGTATGCTAACACTAACCCATGCCCTAACATGTAAACTCACCCTAAACCATCGTCGTTCCCTAACCTGTACCCTAAACCTTCCCAGTCCCCTAATCCTAACCTTAAACTTTACCTGAAGCCTTACCATAACCCGTCCCCTAATTCTAACCCGTATTCTAACACTAACCCATACCCTAACACGTACGCTCACCCTAAACTCTTGTTGTACCCTAACCTGTACCCTAAACTTTCCCCATCCCCTAACCCTATCTCTAACCCTTACCCGAAGTCTTACCCTATCCGGTCCCCTAATCCTAACCCATACGCTAACTCTAACTCATACCCTAACACGAATGCTGACTCTCAACCATTGTCATACCCTAACCTGTTCCCTAAACGGTCACCGTCCCCTATCCCTAACACTAACCCTAACCCTTACCCGAAGCCTTACCCTAACCCGTCCCCTAATCCTAACCCGTACGCTAACACTAACTCTTACCCTTACATGTACGCTATCCCTAAACTGTTGTCGTACCCTAACTTCTACCCTAAACCATCCCCATTCCCTAACCATAACCCTAACCTGAAACATTACCCTAACACTTACCCTAATCCTAAACGGTACACTAACACTGACCTGTACCCTAACACTTTCGCTCACTCTAAACCATTGTCGCATCTTAAACCATACCCGTTCCCTAACCCTAACCTTAACCCTAACCCTAAACCTACTTATAGCACTATAACTCAGGAAAATTAAAATAACAAGAAACAACCACCCCAAAGTTTAGGGCTGCTCTGTTTACAAGAGTCTCGACTATGGTACAAATTATATATCCTTGAAAGAGAGAAATGGATAAAGAAGTTTTCATACTTATGTACAATGGAACATCACTCAGCAAAGAAATCAATGTCGTCTGGCCCGTACAAGCATAATGAATGGATTTAGGTACAATGATTAAAGGAAATAAGTCACACAGAAAAAGAAACTTATCATAAGATATCACTTATAGAGGGAATGTAAACTTGGCTACACATGAACTGAATTACAAAACAGAACAGAGTCTCACATTTAGAAAACAAACTTATGCTTTCTTAAGGGGAATGATGAGTTGGGGTGCTACGTAAAACCAGAGATTGAAATTAGCACAGATACAGTTCCATAAGCCAGTAATAGACGAGATATACTCCTTGCTCAATGAATTAGACTCAACACCGCCTATTCACTGCAGAGGAATATATCTGACAATAAGAATATTAAAACATATGTATTTATATGTCTCCGTAAGAGAATCAAGTGTGCATCGAGCGGCATAAACACAGCAGTGAAAATCAGCTAAACCCCATTATTAAAATAAATTTCAAAATCAAAACACAAAGACAGTGAAGGAGAGAAAGTTCTTAAATAATTCGTTCAGGGCTTGTGACGAAACTTGGATTTACCACATCTACACCCACAGCTGGGTGAGACATAAGGCAGGACATTTGGGGCTGAGAGGATTGGTGAGGTTCGGTGAGCAAATGGAGACCCTTTGAAGTAATACTGTATGCTACCCATTCCATGGGTCCCAACTCTCCTGGTTTAAGGGATTCTTCCTACAGCTAAAACATGCATGGGAAACCCAGAGGATGGTCCACAGTGTGATCGGGCAAGGTTTCTAAAACGTATCTCATTATTCGTCCGCTGGTACTCGGGTTCGCCATTCCAGACACTTTACTAACAGTCTCCCCACTTGGAGAGTCAGTGCTTGTAACCTCCTGTTTGGCACACTCTGCAATTTCTGCAGAGGATGAACGGGAATAGGGAGAACCAATGAGAGACTAGCTGTAGGTGTTTGGACGGGCACATTTCACTCTAATTTCCCACCAGGATGTAGAATTAACCAAAGACTCAGTGTGCCGTGCCGGAACCAGAATAGGGCCTGAAGCAATCCTGTTGATTTGTGGCCAGCTCACAGAAAGCGAGTTGAAAAAAGGAGCTCAGGGGCACTGCAATTCATAAACCTGCAGAGTTATAAATGACAGCTATCGTCCAAAAATATATTGAGGTAAGGCTGCAAAGAGGACTTGAAAGCACAGCACAATTGCAGGAAATATATTTCAGGAGGTAGATGGAAACTGCATTTAAAGCATATGAAAAGCGGCAGAACTTCGACAGCGATGCACTTGGCCAAAAAATGCATATGCGTTTTTTCCTGAATATATCCAGGAAAAAACGCATACGGCCTTTTTTGCCAACCAAGGAAGCGTGCAATGGAAATCCGCACTACAATGAAGTCTCATCCTAACACGTACCCTAACCCTATCCCGCTACCGTACCCTAACCTGTACCTGAGACCGTACCCGTTCCCTAACCCTAACCCTTACCTTAAGCTGTATACAAACACTAACCCGTATGCTAACATGTACCCTAACAGTAACACATAGCCATACACTAAACTTTATCCTTACCCTACCCCATATCCTAACCCTTTCCCTAAACCGTACCATAACCCGTACCCTAATCCTAACCCATCCCCTAACATTAACCCATAACCTAACCCGTACCCTAATCCTAACCCATACACTAACACGTACCCTAACCCTAACCCGTTGTCATACCCTAACCTGTAACCTAATCTGTACCCATTCCCTAACCCTAACCCTTACACTATCCCGTACCATAATCCTAACCTGTACACTAACACTAAACCATACCCTAACACTTACCCTACTCCTAACCCGTGGTCATACCCTAAACTGTACCCCAAACCATACCCGTTCCCTAACCCTAACCCTAAACCTTACCCTAAACCATACCTTAATCCTCTCCCATACACTAACACTAAACTGTACCCTAACACGTACCCTAACCCTAACCCTTTGTTGTTCCCTATACTGTACCCTAAACTGTACCCCTTCCTTAACACTAAACCTAACCCTAACCCTTATCCTAACCCGTACCTAACACTAACCCATACACTAAACCTAACCATAACCCTGAATGTAAACCATACCCTAATCCTAACCCATACCCTAACACTAACCCATACCTTAACCCGTACCCTAACACTAAACCATAGCCATACCCTAAACTGTACCCTAACACTAACCCGTACCATAACCATAACCCTAAACCATACTCTAAGCCATACAATAATCCTAACCCGTATCCTAACCCTAAACCTTACCCTAAACCCTAATCCTTACCCCTAGCTTAATTTTGTTTTTTTGTATTTAAAAAAATATTTTCTTGGGTTAAAACAAACTAGCAGAACAACAAAATAGGGGGCTTCGCTGGTGGTGCGGTGGTTAGAATCTGCCTGCTAATGCAGGGGACACAGGTTCGAGCCCTGGTCTGGGAGGATCCCACATGCCATGGAGCAACTAGGCCCATAAGCCACAACCAGTGAGCCCTCGCATCTGGAGCCTGTGCTCTGCAAAAAGAGAGGCCGCAATAGTGAGAGGCCCACGCACCGAGATCAAGAGTGGCCCCCCACTTGCCACAACTAGAGAAAGCCCTCACATGGAAACTCAGACCCAACACAACAAAAATAAATAAATAAATAATAAACTCCTACCCCCCCCCAGAAAAAGAACAACAAAATAAAACAGAAAGTAACCTGAGTGTCCCTCAAAAAGCTAAGTCTGAAATAGTTGGTACTTCTGTTCTATGGACTGTTATGTAGCTTATAAAAAGTGTGAGAGCTAAATCTGTTTTTCTACAGTGAGAAGCATGATATTCCAGATGTATAGAACACCTGGATAAAATGAGAACTCTACACATTATGCTGGTCGTTTCAGTAAATGGGAAAGGATGGCAAGTGGTAAAATATTATCTTTTCCTTTAATTTTTTAAATTTCACTTGTTACAAAGAACTTCAATTATAATTGTACTTTAAAAAAGTAACAATGGAAATTTAAAAGAAAAAATATATATTGTGTGTTCAGTTACGTTTCATAGAATTATGAAATGCTCCACCCTCTGGCCATTACCTGCAAAAGCAGCTTTAAAACCTATGCTAATTTTCACTTCATATGAACAAGTCCTGCAGGGCTGTAAAGGAAACCTGCCTTCATCATGTTTTGCGGGAGATAAAGGCCAAAGTATTTCAAAATGTGGCACATATTTCAAGAAAACCATTTGAAGAACTAAGCTGTAATAACCGTTTGAAAAATAAAAGGACATGCCTGAAAGCTCAATTTCAAAGGATTATGAGACACATGCAAATCCAACCACACAGAGGTATCAGCTCACACCATTCAGAATAACCATCAGGAAAGAAACTACAAATGATCAATGCTGAAGAGGTTGTGGAGAAATGCATACCCTTAATTTGAAGTGGGACATAACCTGGTAAGAGTCACTAATGGGAACAGGGTGGAGGTGCCTTTAAAAGGTAAACATTGAGCTACTATATGATCCAGCAGGCCCACTCCTGGGCCTATAACATAAGAAGACATAATTGGAAAGACACAGGCAGGCAAATCTGCACTGCAGCAGTATTACAATAGCCAAGACATGGAAGCAACCAAAAGTCCATCAACAGATGAGTGGACAAAGAGGAACTGTTACATGTAGAGATGGAATATTAGCTCGGGAAAAAAATGAAACAATGCCATTTGCAGCACCATAGATGAGTCTAGAGGTAACCATGCAACTTGTAGTAAGTGAGAAAGCGAAAGACACCTAACGTATATCACTTATAGGTGTTACCTGAAAATTGATAACAATGAAGATATTTCCACAGAGAAAGGCAATCACAGATTCATTGAACAAACTTATGGTTCCCCAAATCGAAAGGTGTGAGGATTGGATACATTACGATATTGGGGTTAACATAGATATAGAAACACATGTGAAATATATAATCACCAAAGACCTACGGAATACCAAGAGAAGACTACTCAACATTGTGTCATAACCTACCTGGGAAAAGGTTCCAAAGAAGAATAGATATATATATGTGTGTGAAAGAACCACATCTTGCACACCTAGAACAAAAAAAAAAACATTGTAATCAAATTTGCTGCGATAAAAAATAAAAATTAAATTAAAAATATGAACAAGAAATAATGAGACATAAACTGAAAGGAATTTTTCCTGGCACATCCCATTCTAATTTTCAACCTAGAACAGGACTTCCATTAAGGCTCTGTTGCCCTGGTAACCAGATTTGGTAAAGGAGAAATGCTGCCGCCTTGTGGCTGTTTCACACAACAGCAGCTTTAAACCAAGAGGTAATGTTCACTTAATATTCAAAATATGTGCAGCACTGTAAAGGACACCGGGCCTCAAAAAATGTCCTGGGGTCGTAATCGACCAGAAAATTCAAAAGACGTCAACATTTCAAGAAGACAATGTCAAGATGTATATTTTACGCACATTTTGTCTTTTCTTTTTTTCTCTTTAAAATAAAAGGAAATTGAAAAATGCGCAACATCAGCAATGAATAAAGCCATGCAAATCCAATTACAAAAATGTTCACCTCACAGCCGTCAGAATGTTCTTCAGCAAAAAGTCTACAAAGAATAAATGCTGAAGGGGTTTCAGAGAACTGTGTACCCTCCAGCTGCTGGGGAGATGTAAACTGGTAACAGCCAGTAGTGAGAACATAATGGAGGTGCGTTTAAGGGTAAAAATTGAGCTACCATGTGATCTGGTAGGTCCTTTGATGTGCCTATCACCTGAGCAGAGCAGAATGGAAAAGACACAGGCTGGCAATCCTGTACTGCAGGAATATTTAACATAGCCAAGACTTGGAAGAAACCAAAATGTCCATCAACAGAAAAATGCACAAAGAGGAAGTGGTCCATGTAAACAATGGAATATTAGCCATGGAAAACAATGAAACAGTGCCGTTTGCACCACCATATAAGGACCTAGAGATAATCACTCAAATTAAAGAAAGAAAGTGAAAGACAGATATCCTATGACATCACTTCTAGGTGTTACCTAAAAGTTGATACTCATGAACTTATTTCCAAGAGAAGGAAAAGCATAGATTAAGAAAAAAAAATTATGTTTAACCAAATGGAAAAGTGTAAGGAATGTGTGAACTAGGATATGAGGGTTAACAGACATGTACTAATACATATGAAATATATAATCACAAAATACCTATGGAATACCAAGAGAGGTCTAGGCAACACTCTGTAATAACCTACACGGTAAAGAATGCAAAGATAAATGACAGATACATTGATATAATGAACCAGATTCTGTACACCTAGGAGAAACAAAATATTTTTATCAAGTTTGCTCTGATAATTAATAAAAATTAAATTTATAAAACAAACAAGAAGTAAGGAGATATAAGCTCTTGGGGATGTGCTCTGGCACATTCCACTCTAATTTGCAGCCTACTAACACGATTTCCAGGAAGGCTCTGCTGCCCAAAAACCCAGAGTTGGAAATGTAGAAATTCTGCTGCCTTGTGGCCGTTTTCCGCAAGAGCAGCGTTAAGCCCACAGCTAATGTTCTCTTAACATTCACAAGGACTCAGGGCTGCAAAGGACACCTGCCCTAAACAACTGTGCTGAGGTAGGGAATGGACAATAAAATTCAAAACTGACAGATTTTTCAAGACGATAGTATGAAGAGGTAAGTTTGACTCACTCTCTTGTTTAAAAAAAGGAAAATGGGTGAAAGCTCAACCTCAGGAATTATTAGACTCATGCAAATCTAATGTACAAAAAGGTTTCAACTCACACCAGTCGACTGACCATCAGCAAAAGGTCTACAAACAATAAATTCTGAAGGGGTTTTAGAGAACTGTGTACCCTCTAGCTGCTGGTGAGATGTAACTTGGTAAGAGCCAATAATGAGAACAGAAAGGAGCTATGATTAAAAGTAAAAGTTGAGATACCATTCGATGCAGCAGTCACACCACTGGGCCTCTCACCTGAGAAGACCAGAATCGAGAAGACCAGAATCGAGAAGACGCGGGCTGCAAAAGCTGCACTGCAGCCTTATTCACAATAGCCAAGACAGTGAAGCCACCAAAATGTCCATCAACAGATGTATGGATGAAGAAGAAGTGGTCCACGTTCACAATAGAATATTAGCCATGGAAAACAATGAAACACTGCTATTTGAGGTGCCATAGATGAGCTTGGAGATAATCACAGAATATGAGGTAAGTCAGAAAGCAAAAGACCTATATCCTATGATATCACTTATAGGCGTTATCTAATAACTAACACAAATGAACATATTTCCACAGAGAAAGACACTCACAGACTTAGAAATTAAGTATGCTTATCTAAAAGGAAAGGTGGGCAGAATGGATAAATTAAGATTAACGTTACCATACGTATACAAATACATATAATAAACATATATCAAAAAGACGGACCATATAGCAAGGGAGGTCTACGGAACACTGTAATATTTTACATGGGAAGAGGATCTGAACATGAATAGACATATATATTGTACAAATGAACCAGATTGTGTACATCTGGACAAACAATATCTAATCATTACCCCGATTAAATAAATTTTAAAAACCAAGATGTAATGAGACATAAACTTATGGGCGTTCCTCCTGGCACATTCCATTCTAACTTAAAACCTAGGACCACGACTTCCAGAAAGGCTCTGCTGCCCTAGTACTCAGATTTGGGAAAGGACAAATGCTGCCTCCTTGTGGCCGTTTCCCACAACAGCAGCTTTAAACCCAGTGCTAATGGTCACTAAATATTCACCAAACTTGCAGTTCTGTAATGACATCTGCCCTGCAAAAAAATCCTGGGGTCGAATATCCACCAAAAATTCAAAAGAGGGCAACCTTCCAAGAAGAGAGCTTCAAGAGATATATTGTACTCACACTTGATTTTTAACAGAAAGGAAAAAGGCATGGAAAATGATGAATTTTAGGAATTTTTAAAGTCATGCAAACCCAAATCACAAAAACTTATCAGGTCACAGCAGTCAGATTGGCCATTAGCAAAAATGCTGCAAACTATAAATGCTGAAGGGATTGTGGAGAAGTTCGTACCCTCGGTTCTAAGGGAGACATGGTAAGAGTCACTAATGAAAACACAATGGAGGTGCTTTGAAAAGGTAAACATTGAGCTACTAGTCAATCAATCACACCCACTGCTGGGCCTATCACCTGAGAAAATGAGAATCAAAAAGTCACAGGCTGGCAATCTTGCACTCCAGCAATACTTAATATAGCCAACACTTGGAAGCAACGAAAATGTCCCTCAACAGAGCTATGCACCAAGAAGTGGTCCATATACACAATTGAATATTACTCCGATAAAAATATAAATTAAATTTAAAAAACAAACAAAAATAAGGAGACATCAGCCTTTGGGGGTTTATCCGGGCACATTCCACTCTAATTTATAACCGAGGAAGACCACTGGCCGGAAGCTCTGTTTCCCTAGTACCAGCATGGGGAACAAAGAAAGGCTGCCGCAATCTGGCCATTACCTGCAAAAGCAGCTTTAAAGCCTGTGCTAATGGTCACTTCATGTGAACAAGTACTGCAGGGCTGTAAATGAAACCTGCCCTCAAAATGTTTTGAGGGAGGTAATGGCCAATAAATTTCAAAATGTAACACATACTTTAGAAAACACTTTGAAGAGCTAAGCTGTAATCACAGTTTGAAAAATAAAAAGGACATGCCTTAAAGCTCAATTTCAAAGGATTATGAGTCATATGCAAATTCAACCACAAAGAGGTATCAGCTCACACCAGTCAGAATATCCATCAGCAAGAAAACTACAAACAATAAATGCTGAAGCCATAAAAAGAAACGAAATTGAGCTATTTGTAATGAGGTGGATAGACCTAGAGTCTGTCATACACAGTGAAGTAAGTCAGAAAGAGAGAGACAAATACCGTATGCTAACACATATACCTGGAATTTAAGAAAAAAAAATGTCATGAAGAACCTAGGGGTAAAACAGGAATAAAGACAGAGACCTACTAGAGAATGGACTTGAGGATATGGGGAGGGGGAAGGGTAAGCTGTGACAAAGGGAGAGAGAGGCATGGACATATATACACTCCCAAACGTAAGGTAGATAGCTAGTGGGAAGCAGCAGCATGGCACAGGGAGATCAGCTCGGTGCTTTGTGACCGCCTGGAGGGGAGGGAGGGTGGGAGGGAGGGAGACGCAAGAGGGAAGTGATATGGGAACATATGTATATGTATAACTGATTCATTTTGTTGTAAAGCACAAGCTAGCACACCATTGTAAAGCAATTATACTTCAATAAAGATGTTAAAAATAAATAAATAAATAAATAAATGCTGAAGGTGTTGTGGAGAAATGCATACCCTCAATTTTAAGTGAGATGTAACCTGGAAAGAGCCACTAATGAGCACAGAATCGTGGTGCATTTAAACGGTAAACCCTGAGATACTATATGATACAGGAGGCCCACTCTTGGGCCTATAACATAAGAAGACAGAATCGGAAAGACACAGGCAGGCAAATGTGCAGTGCAGCAGTATTACAATAGCTAAGACATGGAGGCAACCAAAAAGTCCATCAAGAGGTGAGTGGACAAAGAAGAACTGGTACATGTACAGATGGAATATTATCTAGGGAAAAAAATGAAACAATGCCATTTGCAGCACCGTAGATGATTCTAGAGGTAATCAGGCAAATTGTACTAAGTCAGACAGCAAAAGACACATATCCTATAATATCACTTATAGGTGTTAGCTAAAAATTGATACCAATGAAGATATTTCCACAGAGAAAGGCAATCACAGATTAATTAAACAAAGTTAAGGTTCACCAAATGGAAAGGTGTGAGGACTGGATATATTAGGATATTGGGGTTAACATAGATATAGAAACACATGTGAAATATATAATCACCAAAGACCTACGGAATACCAAGAGAAGACTACTCAACATTGTGTCACAAGCTACATGAGAAAACGATCTGAAGAAGTATAGATACATGTATATGTGTAAAAGAACCACATCTTACACACCTAGAACAAACAAAACATTTTAATCAAATTTGCTCTGATAAAAAATAAAAATTAAAAAAAGAACAAGAAAAAAAGAGAGAAAAAAGGAAAAAAAAAGAACAAGAAGTAATGAGACATACACTTAAGGGACTTTTTGCTGGCACATTGCATTCTAGTTTACAACCAGAACACGACTTCCATTAAAGCTCTGTCATCACTAATAAAGCAGCTTTATAAGCAATGTTGAAGGTAGCTTAAAAGAATTCTCACTAATTATTGACAGTAACAAGAAAACAAACAAAAGTAAAAATCTCACGGCAACAAGTATACATAGAGTAAGGGTAGTAGATCAAACACTTATTAAACTTCTGTAAAGAATAAAAGACAACAGTAGTACTTTTTTTAAAAGAGAGGGCCCAAATAAATCAGAACTGAAAGAGATGATGTTACAAGAGCCACCACAGAAATACAAAGTATCCTAAGATACACACAGGGTAACTCAGGGCTCAGACTGGACAGAGCCCACTCTCCATTCCCCTGTACATGACTTACAGGAGCCTCAGGAACTGAGGAGGGGGTCCTTGAGGAGAGGCACAAGATAGAAGATGTTAGGCATTAACATGACTGCATTCATTTTAAACATGCCTGAACTACATTCACATGAGATGATTTTGTCCTGTTTGTACATCAGCACCTCTAGTCGGAACTGCAGATCTTTGGTTTCACCACCTCTATGACAGCATTAGCTTCACCTGCTGTGGACCGTCTCCTATAGGATTTCTAGAACCACAAAACATTGAAGCTTCACAGGACCCAGAGTCTGTGTGACTCCACTCAGAGTCTCAACTGCACTCAGAGACTCAGAGTCTCAACAGAGACTCCCCTCTTGGAGGACACACACAAAGTAGTGTGCACATCAGGACCCAGGGGAAGGAGCAGTCACCCCATAGGTGAATGATCATACCTAGCTGCTAGTTTTAGAGGGTCTCCTGCAGAAGTGGGGTGTGGCTGCGGCTCACCATGGGGACAACGACACTGACAGCAGAAGTTCTGGGAAATACTCCTTGGCGTGAACTCTCCCAGAGTCCACCATTAGCCTCACCAAGAGCAAGGTAGGCTCCAGTGCTGGGTCGCCTCAGTCCAAACAACCAACAGGGAGGGAACCCAGCCCCATGCATCAGCAGACAAGTGGATTAAACTTTTTATTAAACTTTTATTTAATCCACAGACAAGCAGATTAAAGCTCTGCCCACCAGAGCAACACCCAGCTCTACCCACCACCAGTCCCTTGCATAAGGAAGCTTGCACAAGCCTCTCAGATAGACTCAATCACTGGAGAGCAGACAGCAGAAGCAAGAAGAACTACAATTCTGCAGCCTGTGGAAGGAAAACCACATTCACAGAAAGATAGAGAAAATGAAAAAGCAGAGGACTTTATACCAGATCAAGGAACAAGATAAATCCTCAGAAAAACAACGAAATGAAGTGGGGATAGGTAACCTTCCAGTAAAAGAATTCAGAATAATGATAGTGAAGATGATCCAAGACCTTAGAAAAATAATGGAGGCAAAGATCGAGAAGATGCAAGAAATGCTTAACAAAGACCTAGAAGAATTAAGGAACAAACATCTAGAAGAATTAAAGAACAAACAAACAGAGATGAACAATACAATAACTGAAATGAAAAATACACTAGAAGGAATCAGTAGCAGAATAACTGTGACAGAAGAACGGATAAGTGACCTGGAAGACAGAAAGGTGGAAATCACTGCCATGGAACAGAATAAAGAAAAAGAATGAAAATAAATGAAGACAACTTAAGAGACTTCTGGGACAACATTAAATGCAACAACATTCGCATTATAGGGGTCCCAGATGGAGAACAGAGAGAGAAAGGACTCGAGAAAATATCTGAAGAGATTATAGTTGAAAACTTCCCTAGCATGGGAAAAGAAATAGCCACCGAAGTCCACGAAGCGCAGAGAGTCCCAAGCAGGATAAACCAAAAGAGAAAAATGCCGAGACACACAGTAATCAAATTGAAAAAATTAAAGACAAAGAAAAATTATTGAAAGCAACAAGGGAAAAATGACAACATACAACGGAACTCCCATAAGGTTAACAGCTGATTTCTCAGCAGAAAATCTACAGAAGGGAGTGGCATGATAAATTTAACGTGATGAAAGGGAAGAACCTACCACCAAGAGTACTCCACCCAGCAAGTATCTCATTCAGATTTGATGGAGAAATCAAAAGCTTTACAGACAAGCAAAAGCTAAGAGAATTCAGCACCATGAAACCAGCTCTACAACAAATGCTAAAGGAACTTCTCTAAGTGGGAAACACAAGAGAAGAAAAGGACCCACTAAGACAAACCCATAACAATTAAGAAAATAATAATAGGAACATACATATTGATAATTACCTTAAACATGAATGGATTAAATGCTCCAACCAAATGACACAGGCTCACTGAATGGATACAAAAACAAGATCCATATATATGCTGTCTACAAGAGACCCATTTCAGACCTAGGGACACATACAGACTGAAAGTGAGGGGATGGAAAAATATATTCCATGCAAATGAAAATCAAAAGAAAGCTGGAGTAGCAATACTCATATCAGATAAAATAGATTTTAAAATAAAGAATGTTACAAGAGACAAGGAAGGACACTACATAATGATCAAGGGATCAATCCAAGATATAACAATTATAAATATATATGTACCCAACACAGGAACACCTCAATATATAAGGCAACTGCTAACAGCTATAAAAGAGGAAATCAACAGTAACACAATAATAGCAAGGGACTTTAACACCTCACTTACACCAATGGAGATCATCCAGACAGAAAATTAATAAGGAAACACAAGCTTTAAATGACACAATAGACCAGATAGATTTAATGGATATTTATAGGACATTCCATCCAAAAACAGCAGACTACAAGTTCTTCTCAATGGTACACGGAACATTCTCCGGGATAGATCACATCTTGGGTCACAAATAAAGCCTCAGTAAATTTAAGAAAACTGAAATCATATCAAGCAGCTGTTCCGACCACAATGCTATGAGATTAGAACTCAATTACAGGGAAAATAACGTAAAAAACAAACACATGGAGGCTAAACAATACGTTTCTAAATAACCAAGAGATCACTGAAGAAATAAAAGAGGAAATCAAAAACTACCTAGAGACAAATGACAACAAAAACACGATGATTGAAAACCTATGGGATGCAGCAAAAGCAGTTCTAAGAGGGAAGTTTATAGCAATAAAAGCCTACCTCAAGAAACCAGAAAAATCTCAAATAAACAATCTAACCCTACACCTAAAGGAACTAGAGAACGAAGAACAAAACCCAAAGTTAATAGAAGGAAAGAAATCATAAAGATCAGAGCAGAAATAAATGAAATAAAAACAATAGCAAAGATCAATAAAACTAAAAGCTGGTTCTTTGAGAAGATAAACAAAAATGATAAACCTGTAGCCAGACTCAAGTAAAAGAGGGAGAGGACTCAAATCAATAAAATTAGAAATGAAAAAGGAGAAGTTGTAACAGACACCACAGAAATACAAAGCATCCTAAGAGACCTCTACAAGCAACTCTATGCCAATAAAATGGACAACCTGGAAGAAATGGACAAATTCTTAGAAAGGTATAACCTTCCAAGACTGAACCGGGAAGAAATAGAAAATATGAACAGACCTATCACAAGTAATGAAATTGAAAGTGTGATTAAAAATCTTCCAACAAACAAAAGTCCAGAACTAGATGGCATCAGAGGTGAATTCTATCAAACATTTAGACAAGAGCTAACACCCAAGCTTCTCAAACTCTTCAGAACTTTTCAGGGGAAGGAACACTCCCAAACTCATTATATGAGGCCACCATAACCCTGATACCAAAACCAGACAAAGATACTACAGAAAAAGAAAATTAGAGACCAATATCACTGATTAATATAGATGTAAAAATCCTCAACAAAATACTAGGAAACAGAATTGAACAACACATTAAAAGGATCATGCACCATGATCAGGTGGGGTTTATCCCAGGGATGCAAGAATTCTTCAATATACACAAATCAATCAATGTGATACACCATATTAACAAATTGTAGAATAAAAATATGATCATCCCAATAGATGCAGGAAAAGCTTTCGACAAAATTCAACACCAATTTATGATTAAAAGTCTCCAAAAAGTGGGCATAGAGGGAATCTACCTCAACATAATAAAGGCAGTATATGACAAACCCACAGCAAACATCATTCTCAATAGTGAAAAACTAAAAGCATTTCCTCTAAGATCAGGAACAAGACAAGGATGTCCACTCTCACCACTATTACTCAACATAGTTTTGGAAGTCCTAGACACAGTAATCAGAGAAGAAAAGGAAATAAAAGGAATACAAATTGGAAAAGAAGAAGTAAAATTGTCACTGTTTGCAAATGACACGATACTACACATAGTGAATCCTAAAGATGCCACCAGAAAACTACTAGAGCTAATCAATGAATTTGGTAAAGTTGCAGGATACAAAATTAATGCACAGAAATCTCTTGCATTCCTATACACTAACAATGAAAGATCAGAAAGAGAAATTAAGGAAACAATCTCATTCACCATTGCAACAAAAAGAATAAAATACGGAGGAATGAACCTACATAAGGAGGTAAAAGACCTGTACTCAGAAAACTATAAGACACTGCTGAAAGAAATCAAAGATGATATAAACATATGGAGGTATAAACCATGTTCTTGGATTAGAAGAATCAATATTGTGAAAATGACTATAGTACCCAAAGCAAGCTACAGATTCAATGCAATCCCTATCAAATACCACTGGCATTTTCTACAGAACTAGAACAAAAAAATCTTAAAATTTGTACGGAGACACAAAAGACCCCGAATAGCCAAAGCAGTCTTGAGGGAAATTAAAAGAGCTGGAGGAATCAGACTTCCTAACTTCAGACTATACTACAAAGCTACATTAATCAAGACTATATGGTACTGGCACAAAAACAGAAATATAGATCAATTGAACAAGATAGAAAGCCCAGAGATAAACCTATGTACCTATGGCTAACTCATCTATGACAAAGGAGGCAAAGATATACAATGAAGAAAAGACAGTCTCTTCAGTAAGTGGTGCTGGGAAAACTGGACAACTACACGTGAAAGAATGAAATTAGAACACTCCATAACACCATACACAAAAATAAACTCAAAATGAATTAGAGATCTAAATGTTAGACCAGACACTATAAAATTATTAGAGGAAAACATAGGCAGAACACTCTATGACATAAATCACAGCAAGATCCTTTTTGACCCACCTCCTAGAGAAGTGGAAATAAAAACAAAAATAAACAAATGGGACCTAATGAAACTTCAAAGCTTTTGCACAGCAAAGGAAAACATAAACAAGACGAAAATACAACCCTCAGAATGGGAGAAAATGTTTTCAAATGAAGCAAATGACAAAAGATTAATCTCCAAAATTTACAAGCAGCTCGTGTAGCTCAATATCACAAAAACAAACAACACAATCCAAAAATGGGCAGAAGACCTAAATAGACATTTCTCCAAAGGAGATATACAGATTGCCAATAAACACATGAAAGGATGCTGAACATCACTAATCATTAGAGAAATGCAAATCAAAACTACAGTGAGGTATCACCTCCCAGCAGTCAGAATGGCAATCATCAAAAAATCTACAAACAATAAATGCTGGAGAGGCATTTACTGGAGAAAAGGGAACGTTCTTGCACTGTTGCTGGGAATGTAAATTGCTATACCCACTAGGGATAACAGTATAGAGGTTCCTTAAAAAACTAAAAATAGAAGTACCATACGACCCAGCAATCCAACTACTGGGCATTTGCCCTGAGAAAACCATAATTCAAAAAGAGTTATATACAACAATGTTCATTGCAGTTCTACTTACAATAGCCAGGACATGGAAGCAACCTAAGTGTCCATCGACAGATGAATGGATAAAGAATATCTGGCACATATATAAATGGAATATTACTCAGCCATAAAAAGAAACAAAACTGAGTTATTTGTAGTGAGGGGGATGGACTTAGAGTCTGTCCTACACAGTGAAGTAAGTCAGAAAGAGAAAAATAAATACCGTGTGCTAACAGAGATATATGGAATCTAAAGAAAAAGGTTTATGAAGAACCTAGGGGCAGGACAGGATTAAGGACACAGACATAGAGAAAGGACTTGAGGACACGGGGAGGGGGAAGGGTAAGCTGGGACGAAGTGAGAGAGTGCCATGGACATATATACATTACCAAATGTAACATCGATAGCTACTGGGAAGCAGCCACATAGCACAGGGAGATCAGCTCGGTGCTTTGCGACCACCTAAAGGGGTGGGATGTGGAGGGTGGGAGGGAGATGTAAGAGGGAGGGGATATGGTGATATATGTATATGTATAATTGATTCACTTTGTTATACAGCAGAAACTAACACTCCATTGTAAAGCAATTATACTCCAATAAAGGTGTAAAAGGAAAATAAAAAAGAAAGAAGCCCAGAGATAAACCTACACACCTATGGTCAACTAATCTATGACAAAGTAGGCAAGACTATACAATGGAGAAAAGACAGTGTCTTCAATCAGTGGTGTTGGGAAAAATGGACAGCTACATGTAAAAGAATGAAATTAGAACACCCCCTAACACCATACACAAAAATAAATTCAAAATGGATTAGAGACCTTAATGTAAGACCGGACAGTATAAAACTCTTAGAGGAAAACATAGGAAGAATACTCTAACATAAATCACAGCAAGATCTTTTTTGATCCACCTCTTAGAGTAATGACATAAAAAAGAAAACTAAACAAATGGGACCTAATGAAACGTAAAAGCTTCTGCAAAACAATGGAAACTACAAACACAAAAAGACAACCCTCAGAATGGGAGAATATATTTGCAACTGAATCAATGGACAAAGGATTAATCTCCAATATATATAAACAGCTCATGCAGCTCAATATTAAAAAAACAAACAACCCAATACAAAAATGGGCAGAAGATCTAAATAGACATTTCTTCCAAGAAGACGTAGAGATGGCCAAGGAGCACATGAAAAGCTGCTCTACCTCACTAATTATTAGAGAAATGCAAATCAAAACTACAATGAGGTATCACCTCACACCTGTTAGAATGGGCATCATCAGAAAATCTACAAACAACAAATGCTGGAGAGGGTGTGGAGAAAAGGAACCCTCTTCCACGATTGGTGGGAATGTAAATTGATAGTCACTATGGAGAACAGTATGGAGGCTCCTTAAAAAACTAAAAATAGAATTACCATATGATCCAGCAACCCACTACTGGGCATATACCCAGAGAAAACCATAAATCAAAAAGACACATTCACCACAATGTTCATTGCAGCACTATTTACAATAACCAGGTAATGGAAGCAATCTAAATGCCCACAGACAGATGAATGGATAAAGATGTGGTACATATATAAAATGGACTATTAGCCATAAAAAGGAATGATATTGGGTCATTTGTAGAGACGTCGATGGATCTAGAGACTGTCATACAGAGTGAAGTAAGTCAGAAAGAGAAAAACAAATATTGTATATTAACGCATATATGTGGAACCTAGAAAAATGGTACAGATGAACCAGTTTGAAGGGAAGAAATAGAGACACAGATGTAGAGAACAAATATATGGACACAAAGAGGGGAAAGCCATGGGGGGGGTGGCGGTGGGAGGAGTTGGGAGATTGGGATTGACATGTATACAGTTATATGTATAAAATAGATAACCAATAAGAACCTGCTGTAAAAAAAATAAATAAAATAAAATGAAAAATAAAATTTTCTAAAAAATGGAAAAAAGTTATTCCCTTCACATACATGTATTTATATGAATGAATTATTTCCATGCTTGCATCCGTAAGTACAAAAAAGAGGAATAAAACCTACCTTGAAACAAAAAAGAAAAAAACAAAACAGAACCCACCAGTTATACAGATGAAAACCCTATCAGAGCACTTGCTCCAGTGGTAGACAATTCTGAAGTTGGTCAGAGGTGGGGAATCGTCTCACATGCAGCCAGCAGCCCCCCCGCAAGGAGTGTCCTCATTACAAGCCTGGGGGACTGTGCCGAGGCATCTGTGAGTAAACGTGAGATGAGCCCCAGGCCAGCTGCTGCTGAACTGTTCCCAACCTACCCAGGTAAAACACCTGAATATGTACAAGGACTTGAAAGCCTAGAGGAAGGGCCATGGAGCCACACGAGTGACAGCATGCCAGCCGACTTGGTGCCTGCAGGCCAGCCAGGATGGTCCTGGCCCTGGGTGCTCTTCTGGAAGATTTCCATTTCCCTGCCTGAGATACCCGTCCTGTCCCTGCCCCCACTGCATTTTTCCTTCCTCACCTCTGCCCAGGGAGAAATTCCAGCAGCAGGTATGGGTGACACATCCTCTTCTTTAACAGGTGGCAGCCTGGCAACTGCTGCAGAAAGTCCAGCAGAGCCCCACTCACTCTGGGCCACCCACAAAGCTGTGGCCTCTCACTCCCTCCCACCAGCCCAGCCCCGAGACTGCTGACAGAGCAGAGAAAATGGCTTCAGGCACAGCTGCAGGGGCTCTTGCTGCCTGGAGTGGTATTTATATTGATCTCAACCCAGGCACACCTGGGGAAGGCTGGCCAGCACGGTAAGGCTGCCCAGGTCAGCCAATCATCACCCCTCAGGGTCTCACAGTTGCAGAAAATGGAACTTGCTGAACCGGCCAGGTCCAAGGAACAGGTATGGGCTCCTGAGAGTCAGGATAGACAAGGGGCTGCAGCTTTGGCTTGTTTTCTAATCATTTTATCTGGCCCATGAGTGGGAGACAACTTCAAGAAAACCCTCTCCTAATGAGAGGAACCCAGGAGTCAGGGAGAGGAGGGGTGGGTGGTGGTTGGAGACAGAGCCCTGGTGCCCCGGGTGCAGTGGAAGTCTCTGGAAGACCAGGTGGAGGGAGGCCGCACAGAGTGATGCCCAGGGTCACAGACCTGTTGCAGCTGCTGTTTGTTAGTTCAAGTCCTGCTCTGAGGTGCTCTGTGTCAGCTCTGAGAGACAGGTGAGCTGGGGGTGCTCTGCAATGAGGGCTATGTGCATGGTTCCTGTGTGACCAGCCCTGCCACGGTACCTGCAAGGGTAGCTCTGTATCCTGGGATTGGTGTGACCACGAGAGCCCCATGGGCTGCTGGGGACCTGGTAAAGGATGTCAGGACAGTCAGTGAAGCCACAGAGGATATACCTCCAGTTGCTCCTAATTCCTACACCCTGCTGGTCATTCTACCAACCACCAGGACATGGTATTCTGTATTAGTCTTCAATGATGCCTTTTTTTGTATTCCATTAGTCCCAGAGTCACAAGAAATTTTGGCTTGTGAGTGGCAGGACTCAACATACAACTAAAACAATACTTCCGGGCCGTCTTGCCCCAAGGGTTCAAAAATTCCCACACCGTCTTTGGGGAAAGCTTCGGTAAAGACCTAAAAGTTCTACCTCTGGAAAAGGAAACCCTCCTTCAATACGCAGATGACATTCTGATCGCCAGCCCTACTAAGGAGGCCTCTGAACTACCAAGCCAATAAAGGATAGAAGTTGTCCAAGAAAAAGCTCAAATATCACAGACTGCGGTGACCTGCCTGGGCTTCATTCTCACAGAAGGTCAGAGAAGCCCATCCCAGGAAAGGGAAGAAACCATTTTCAGCCTTACCCCTTTCTAAAACTAGAGGACAGCTTAGGGGTTCCTGGGGAGGCCAGGGTTTGCTGCTTCTGGATCCCTAACTACAGTCTACTAGCTGGGCCTCTAGATGAAACACTGAAAGGAAAAGATGATGATCCTTTTGAATAGAATCCAGAAGTGGCCTTTCAAGAATGGAAAGAGCAGTCAATTCAGACCCTTGCTGTGGAACTCCCTAATTTAGCTAAACCCTTTGACCTTTACATTCCCGGTGAAAGGTGAATCGCCATTGGAGAATTAGTGCAAAAACTGGGACCACTTGAAATGGAACAATGCAAGAATGCCATCCAGGTAGGATAAACTACAGTCACCAAGGGGCTTGGCCCACTGCCACATCTGGCCAAGATACTGGCGGTATCTAAAAACCTGGAAATCAGCAGCCCAAAAGGCCACCTCCCTCCTAAGGGAAAAGGACCCCACGTGGTGATCCTAACCACCAACCATGCCCTGAAGTTGCAGGGTTCGCTCCGTGGGCACACCGACCTCGAGTGAGGAGGCCCTCCGACTCCAACATCCAGAGAGATAACCGGGGGCAACAGGGCACCATGACGACTCATGTGAACATCACTTGACCTGGAGTTTCTCTCATAAAACAACAAGAGTGTGTCCCAAAAGAGTAGACTACTGCTTGCAGGACTTACTGCACCCAGAGGGGAGCTAATAATCTTGGCGGGGGAACTGTATATCACACTGTCACCATAGAAAAGCCTACAGACACCGTGATGATGGTGGCCAATAAGACCGGCTGGATTCCTGTTTACTTGAAAAGGCTGTTGACTCAGTGGCCATCATGGTCCTTGATCACCACTGACCCTGGACTGTCTGGGAGTTGAGCGGGCAGGGCTCTGACACCTGGTGCTGTTTGTACGTTAATTCAGGGGCCTAATTGAAGAAAGAGCAGACTACTGGTCAGAGCATCTAGGCTGGCAGAAACGGTCAGCCTAAGGTGGCCGAACAAATGTGGGGCGGGGTGAAACCGGCCCCACAGCATCTCTGCACATCTCTTTCCTGGACCCTTAAAGGTCATTAGAATCTATAACACTTCCAATGCTGGTGCTCAGGCAGACGAGCAAGGAGGCAGGGGGCCTGGGGACAATCAACGTCACCTGGAGGCTGCTGGGGAGAAGCTCTGACCCTCGCCCCCGGGTATGAGGGCTCCCAACTCAGCACTCAGCAGTTACAGAAGAAGGGTCTGCACCCTCAGCACTCCAAGAATGAGGAACGGGACAAAAGGCAGAGGAGGGGTTTGTCCCCAGCAAAGCCCATTAAAAATCCCTGGGAGATAAAAATAGAATCTGGGCAATAAAGTCAAGTCTGACCTTTTTTATCCTTTGTGCTTTGTCTAATTTCACGTGCTCCTAGGGTCCCGCATGCAGAGGTTCCACACCCGGCACTTCAGACCAGATTTCCTAGTGCAGAATGGCTGGGTCGACATCTCAGCTCCTGGGGCCCAGTGCAGACTCCGAGATATAGAGCCTGAGCTGCAGCCAACCCGGCCCTCGAGAGCTCCGCCCCCTCCCTCCCACTGAATCTGACAGGATCTCTACACAGCAGCCCAGCCCACAGCCCACGGGGTAGTGCATGCTCTCACCTCTCCATTCTCTGATCAAAATATAAAGTGTCCTTTGCTTGTGAACCAAACTCAGTCTTGATCTGTTGGCCCCAATGACACTGGGCAGGGGGACACTTGTTGGGGTCCACTCTGGAGGATCAGTAACAGAAATTGAGACTATTGTAACCTCAATGAACAGATGTGTGAGCCAAACTGTAGTTAACATAGAACAGTGTATAAGGCTCGGGTAAAATAAGATGTTTCTAACACTTCCATTTGATATTTCCATCACTTTATTATAAGCAGGTTCAGTGAAAAGGTTTGTCTTATTTGTCAGGTCAATATTAGAGAAACGAAGTGATTTCTTTCCAAGGATGTACATCTAATAATCTTGGTTAAAGCTTCAATCTTGTTTTAAATGCTTTTCCATTGAAAATGATACCTCTCTTTCAGCTCCCCCATTTCTGAGAAGTATAAAATCTTATAATTTATTATTACCAAAGGGGAAAGGTGGGAGGAGGGATAAATTAACAGTTTGGGATTAACACATACACACTGCTATGTATAAAATAGATCATCAACAAGGAACTACTGGATAGCACAGGGAACTACACTCAACATTTTGCAATAACCTATAAGGGGAAATAATCTGAAAAAGAATAGATATTTTTATTGACATCATCTATCAATGACAGTTAAAGTGTAACCTAAGGGAAGCTGGTGGTGAGTGCTTCTGACCCTGAAGACTTCAATCATCTAAAGTTTGGACTCTGCCTACTTCCCAATACCCTTAATGAACATATGTGTAGCCGTAGCTTAAAAAATTCCCCAGTTTGGGTTTCGGGGAGACACTGATTTTGAAAAAGCCCTGGTGTTCTCCTTACATGAATGGGACTCTTCTTACTGCTAAAACATGTCTGTCACACCCAGAGGATGGTATACCATCTGATCGGGAAGAGTTTGGAAAAGGCATCTCATCTCCTCATCTCCTGGTGCTCGGGTTCACCCCTCCAGCGTCTTTACTAACAGTCTCCCCACTTGGAGATGTCAGCACTGTCAACATCCTGTTGCGTACAGTTTGGAATTTGTCCAGAGGATGAAGCGGAAGGATGAGGAACAATGAGAGACAAGTCCTAGGTGTTCAGACAGGCACATGTCACTCTAATTTCCAATCAGGAAGACGAATTGACCAAAGGCTAGGGTTGCCCATGGAAACAGTATAGGGCTTGAGGAAATCCCGCTGCTTTGTGGCCAGTTCCCATAAACACAAGTTGAACAATGGAACTCAGGGGCAGTAAAATTCACGAAACTGCAGAGTTGAAAATATCCATCACTGAAAAATGTCTTGAGGAAAGTCAGAGAAAAGGACTTGTAAGCAAGGGAGAATGGCAGGAAAGGGATTTGAGGAGGTAGAAAGGACTCGCCATTAAGCACAAGAAAAGGAGCTGAACATTGCCAACTTTGCAGTTGGCCAAAAAGGGTGTATGCGTTTTTTTCTGTATATATTCAAGAAAAGGGCATACACTTTTTTAGCCAACCAAACAGGTGGGCACTGGAAGTCAATACTACAAAAGATATCACTTCGCATCAGTCAGAAGAGCCATCCTCATAAAGCGTAAACAACAGAAATGCAGGACAGGGCAAGGAGAAGAGGGAGCCCTGTGAGACTTATAGTGGAAATGTATATTGCCAACGGCCATTCTGGAGAAGTGTATTGTGTTTACTAAAGCATCTAAAAAATGAGCTACAGAGCATAGGGCACTTGCACTCATGGGCGTATATCTTGGGAAAAACAAAAATCGAGAGGACACAGGCACCCCAATGTTTACCCCCTCTCTGTTTAAAAGATCCTTGACTAGGATATAACTTAAATGTCTCTGGAGGGAAAAAATGGATAGAGATGTGGTACTTAGGTAGAGTGGAATATTATTCAGCCTGGAAATCAATGAAATATGGCCAGTTGTAACAACTCCGGAGGAGTTACGTATGATCATTCTAAGTGACATAATTCAAAAAGAAAAAGACACATATCATAAGATATCACTTAAAGGTGGAATCCAAAATGGCTACACATGAAATAAATTACAAAACAAAAACATAGTCAAATATGTAGAAAACGCGTAAGGCTGCTAAACGGGAAAGGTGGGGAGGGGTGAGGCATCATCCAGGAGGTTGAAATTAGCAAAGATACCATTCCAAATACCAAACTGATAATCAACAAGGCCTACACGGTAGCTAAAAGAACTGCACTCAGCACACTCAAGTCACCGGAAAAGAATATATACGACTGGTAAGAATCTGAAAAAGAATTTACTGATGTCTCTCTGTACGTGAATCAAGTGGATGTACAGCAGCAAGAAACAGAGCTTTGAAAATCAGCTGTAACCAATATAGTAATAAATTGAAAAAACTAAACGACAGAGAGACAGAGAAAACCTCTTACAACTTTTCCTCAGGGACGGTGATGCAACATGCATTGAACACATCTAGACCCACAGCAGGATGAGACATAAGGCTGGAAACTGTTTGCACTAAGAGAAATGTGAGGTTGGGTGAGGAAATGCACACCCTTGAAAGTAATACTACCTGGTACCCATTCAATGGGTCCCAAATCTGCAGGTTCAAGGGATCTTCCTACAGCTAAAACATGCATGGAAAACCCAGAGGACTGTACACCATGTGATCGGGAGATGTGTCTAAAATGCAGCTCATTTATCCTCTCCTGGTGCTCCTGTTCACCATTCCAGCCACGTTACTTAGAATCTCCCCACTTGGAGAATCAGCACATTTCAACTTCTGTTTCACACATTTTGCAAATTGTGAGGAGGATGAATGGGAAGAGGGGGAACCAATGAGAGAATAGTTGTAGGGGTTTGGACGGGCACATATCACTCTAATTTCCCATTAAGAATAAGAATTGAAAAAAGGCTCAGCCCGCCTCGCCGGAGCCAAAATAGGGCCTGAAGCAATCCTGCGGGTTTGAGGCCAGCTCACAAAAGAGCAACTTAAAAAATGGAGCTCAGGGTCACTGCAATTCACAAACCTGCAGAGTTATAAATGAAAACTAACGTCCAAAACTATGTTGAGGTAAGGCAAAGAAGAGGATCTGAATGCAAGACAGAATTGCAAGAAACAGATTTCAAGAGATAGATTGGACTCGTCTTTAAAGCACATGAAAAGCGGCAGAATTTCGACAATGATGCAGTTGGCCCAAAAGGGCGTATGCGTTTTTTCCTGATTATATCCAGGAAAAAACGCTTACGCACTTTATGGTCAACGAAGCAAGCAATCAATGCAAATGTGCACAACAAAGAAGTCTCATTTCCCACCGGTCAAAAGGGCCATCCTAAAAAATTGTAAAAACCAGAAATGCAGGACAGGCCATGGAGAACAGGGAGCCTTTATATGCTGATGGGCAGTGTGTGAACTGCCGAGAGCCACTCTGGAGAAGTGTATGGTGGTTCCTAAATCATCTAAAAAACAGAGCTACAGAGCATAGGACACTTCCAATCATGGGAGTATATCTAGGGAAGTCTAAAAATCAACAAGCACACCACAGTTTAGGGCTACTCTGTTTACAAGAACCTCAACTTCAGTACACCTTAAATATCCCAGGAAAGAGAACAATGGATAAAGAAGATGTGGTACTTATGTACAATGGAATATCTCTTCACCATGAAATCAATGTAATAAGGCTAGTAGAAGGATAAAGAGTGGATTTAGGTCCGATAATACTACTTGAAATAAGTCAAACAGAAAAAGAAACATATCATGAGATATCACCTATAGACGGAGGGTAAATATGGTTGCACAAGAAATGAATTACAGAACAGAACAGTGTCTCACATTTAGAAAACACACTTATGTCAGCTTAAGGGGAAAGGAGAGGTGGGGTGATGCATAAAACCAGAGTTTGAA
Source organism: Orcinus orca (assembly GCF_937001465.1). Lineage (NCBI taxonomy): Eukaryota > Metazoa > Chordata > Mammalia > Artiodactyla > Delphinidae > Orcinus > Orcinus orca. The sequence continues at coordinate 82,197,524 of NC_064559.1, forward strand.
ATTAGCACAGATACCGTTCAATAAACCAAATAGGTATTAGACAAGATCTACATCTTGCTCAATGAACTGGCCTCAACACACCCTATACACTGCAGAGAAATATATCTGAGTAATAAGAATCTTAAAACCCATGTATTGATATATGTCCATAAGGGACTCAAGTGTGTGCAGAGCGGCACAAACACAGCAGTGAAAATGAGCTAAACCCCATTATAGAAATAAATTTTAAAAACAAAACGCAGAAACAATGAAAGAGAGAAAAATTCTTACAAAATTTGCTCAGGGGCTGTGATGCAACCTGGATTGACCACATATAAACCCACAGCTGGATAAGACATAAGGCTGGACACTTGGGGCTGAGAGGATTGGTGAGCTTTGGTGAGCAACTGCCGAAAGTTTAATGCAATACTTCATGCTACTCATTCCAAGGGTCCCAACACTCCAGGTTGAAGGGAATCTTCCTACATCTAAACCATGCTTGGGAAACCCAGCGACTGGTATACCATATGATCGGGAAAGCTTTCTAAAACGCACCTCATTTTTCCTCTCCTGGGGCTCCGGATCGACATTCCAGCCACTTTACTAACAACATCCCCACATGGAGAGTCAATGCCTTTAAGTTCTGGTATCGCACAGTCTGCAGTTAGTGCGGAGGATGAATAGGAATAGGGGGAACCAGTGAGAAAATAGCTGTAGCAGTTTCAATGGGCACATGTCACTCTAATTTCACATCAGTAAGAAGAATTAACCAAAGGCACAGCAAGGTGCCCCAGAAGAATAGGGCCTGAAGGAATCCTGTGGTTGTGAGGCAAAATCACAAAAATAAGAGCTGAAAAATGGAGCTAAGGGCCACTGCAATTCAAAAACATGCAGAGTTATAAAGGCCAACTATTTTCAAAAAATATATTGAGGTAAGGCTATGAAGACGCATTGAAAGCAAGGCAGAATTGCAGGAAACCGATTTCAGGAGGTAGACTGGAATTGCATTTAAAGCATAGGAAAAGAGGCAGAACGTCGACAATGATGCACTTGGCCATAAAGGGGGTATGCGTTTTTTCCTGAATATATTCAGGAAAAAACGCATACGCACTTTTCGGCCAACCAAGCAAGCTTGCAAAGGAAATCTGCACTACAATGAAGTCTCACTTCCCCCCGGTCAAAAGGGCCATCTGAAAAAGTGTAAAATCCAGAAAGGCAGGAAAGGCCATGGAGAACTGGGAGCCTTGTTATGCTGATGGGTGGGATGTAAATGGCCAACAGCCACTCAGGAGAAGTGTATGGTGTTTCCTGAAACATCTAAAAAAAAAGCAACAGAGCCTAGGGCACTTCCACTTATGGTCCTATAGCTTAGGGAAATTAAAATCAAAAAGACACAGCTACCCCAAAGGTTGGGACGGCTCTGTTTACAAGAACCTCGTTTACGGTACAAGTTCAATATTGCTGAAAGTGAAAAATGGATAAAGAAGTTGTGGTACTTACGCACAATGCAATATCACTCAGCAATGAAATCTATGTCATCAGGCCTGTAGCAGCATAATGAGTGGATTCAGGTATGATGATTCTAACTGAAATAAGTCACACAGAAAAAGAAACATCATAAGATATCAGTAATACACGGAATGTAAACTTGGCTACACAGGAACTTGATTACAAAACAGAACAGGGTCTCAAATTTAGAAAACCAACTTATGCTTGCCTAAGGGGAAAGGTGAGTTGGGGTGCTGCATAAAACCAGAGATTGAAATGAGCACAGATAAAGTTCCTTAAGCCAAATATGTAATATACAAGAGCTACTCCTTGCTCAACGAGATGGATTCAACACCCCATATTAAACGCCTAAGAATGTACCTGATTAGTAAGTATGTTAAAACCTATGGATTGCTATGTCTCTGAAAGAGAATCAAGCGTGTGTACAGGGGCATAAACGCAGCAGTGATACGATTGGAGATGTTCGGTGAGCAAATGAAGACCCTTTGAACTCATATTGCATGGTACCCATTCCACGGGTCTCAACTCTCCATGTTTAAGGGATTCTTCCTTCAGCTAAAACATGCATGTGGAACCCAGAGTATGATCAACCGTGTGATCGGGAGACGTGTTCCAATATGTCTCAGTTCTCGTCCCCTGGTACTCGGGTGCAACATTCCAGACGCTTTACTTACACTCTCCCGACTTGGAGAGTCAGTGCCTTTAACCTCCTGTTTGGCCCAGTTTGCAATTTCTGCAGAAGATGAACAGGAATAGGGAGAACCAATGAGAGATTAGCTGGAGGTGTCTGGACGGGCAAATTTAACTCTCATTTCCCACCAGGAAGAGGAATTAACCAAAGGCTCAGCGTGCCGTGCCGGAACCAGATTAGGGCCTGAAGCAATCCTGCAGTGTTGCGGCCAGCTCACAAGAAAGCGAGTTGAAGAAAGGAGCTCAGGGGCACTGTAATTCACAAACCTGCAGAGTTATAAATGACAGCTATCGTCCAAAAATATACTGAAGTAAGGCTGCCAAGAGGACTTGAAAGCGGGGCAGAATTGCAGGAAACCGATTTCAGGAGGTAGACTGGAACTGCATTTAAAGCATAGGAAAAGAGGCAGAACGTCGACAATGATGCACTTGGCCAAAAAGGGCGTATGCGTTTTTTCCTGAATATATTCAGGAAAAAACGCATACGCCCTTTTTGGCCAACCAAGCAAGCTTGCAAAGGAAATCTGCACTACAATGAAGTCTCACTTCCCCCCGGTCAAAAGGGCCATCTGAAAAAGTGTAAAATCCAGAAAGGCAGGACAGGACATGGAGAACTGGGAGCCTTCTTATGCCGATGGGTAGGATGTAAATTGCCAACAGCAACTCTGGGGAAGTGTATGGTGTTTCCTGAAACATCTAAAACACAAAGCAACAGAGCCTAGGGCACTTCCACTTATGGTCCTATAGCTTAGGGAAATTAAAATCAAAAAGACACAGCCACCCCAAGATTGGGATAGCTCTGTTTACAAGAACCTCGTTTACGGTACAAGTTCAATATCGCAGAAAGCGAAAAATGGATAAAGAATTTGTGGTACTTACGTACAATGCAATATCACTCAGCAATGAAATCTATGTCATCAGGACCGTAGCAGCATAATGAGTGGATTCAGGTATGATGATTCTAATTGAAATAAGTCACACAGAAAAAGAAACATCATAAGATATCACTAATACACGGAATGTAAACTTGGCTACACAGGAACTGAATTACAAAACAAAACAGGGTCTCAAATTTAGAAAACCAACTTATGCTTGCTTAAGGGGAAAGGTGAGTTGGGGTGCCTCATAAAACCAGAGATTGAAATGAGCACAGATACCGTTCCATAAGTCAAATATGTAATAGACAAGAGCTACTCCTTGCTCAACGAAATGGACTCAACACCCCATATTCAACGCCTGGGAATATACCTGACTAGTAAGAATCATAAAACCTATGGATTTATATATCTCCGTAAGAGAATCAAGCGCGTCTACAGCGGCATAAACGCAGCAGTGAAAATCAGCTAAATCCCATAATAACAATAAATTTCTTAAAGAAAACACAATGACAGTGAAACAGAGAGCAATACTTAAGAAATTCATACAAGGCTTGTGATGCAACCTGGATTTACAACATCTAAACCTAGAGCTGGGTGACACATAAGGCTGGACACATGGGGCTCATAGGATAGGTGAGATTCGGTGAGCAAATGCAGACCCTTTGAAGTCATATTGCATGGTACCCATTCCATGGGTATCAACTCTCCAGGATGAAGGGATTCTTCCTTCAGCTAAAACATGCATGTGGAACCCAGAGTATTATCCACCGTGTGATCGGGAAATGTGTTCAAATGTGTCTCAGTTTTCGTCCCCTGGTACTCGGATGCAACATTCCAGACGCTTTACTAACACTCTCCCGACTTGGAGAGTCAGTGCCTTTAACCTCCTGTTTGGCCCAGTTTGCAATTTCTGCGGAAGATGAACAGGAATAGGGAGAACCAATGAGAGACTAGCTGGAGGTGTCTGAAGGGCAAATTTAACTCTCATTTCCTACCAGGAACAGGAATTAACCAAAGGCTCAGCGTGCCGTGCCGGAACCACACTAGGGCCTGAAGCAATCCTGCGGTGTTGCGGCCAGCTCACAAGAAAGCGAGTTGAAGAAAGGAGCTCAGGGGCACTGTCATTCACAAACCTGCAGAGTTATAAATGACAGCTATCGTCCAAAAATATACTGAAGTAAGGCTGCCAAGAGGACTTGAAAGCGGGGCAGAATTGCAGGAAACCGATTTCAGGAGGTACACTGGAATTGCATTTAAAGCATAGGAAAAGAGGCAGAACGTCGACAACGATGCACTAGGCCAAAAAGCGCGTATGCGTTTTTAGGAAAAAATGCATACGCCCTTTTTGGCCAACCAAGCAAGCTTGCAAAGGAAATCTGCACTACAATGAAGTCTCACTTCCCCCCGGTCAAAACGGCCAACTGAAAAAAGTGTAAAATCCAGAAAGGCAGGACAGGCCATGGTGAACAGGGAGCCTTGTTATGCTGATGGGCGGGATGTAAATTGCCAACAGCCACTCTGGAGAAGTGTATGGTGTTTCCTGAAACATCAAAAAAACAAAGCAACAGAGCCTAGGGCACTTCCACTTATGGTCCTATAGCTTAGGCAAATTAAAATCAAAAAGACACAGCCACCCCAAAGTTTGGGACGGCTCTGTTTACAAGAACCTCGTTTACAGTACAAGTTCAATATCGCAGAAAGTGAAAAATGGATAAAGAAGTTGTGGTACTTACGAAAAATGCAATATCACTCAGCAATGAAATCTATGTCATCAGGCCCGTAGCAGCATAATGAGTGGATTCAGGTATGATGATTCTAACTGAAATAAGTCACACAGAAAAAGAAACATCATAAGATATCAGTAATACACGGAATGTAAACTTGGCTACACAGGAACTGGATTACAAAACAGAACAGGGTCTCAAATTTAGAAAACCAACTTATGCTTGCTTAAGGGGAAAGGTGAGTTGGGGTGCTGCATAAAACCAGAGATTGAAATGAGCACAGATAAAGTTCCTTAAACCAAATATGTAATAGACAAGAGCTACTCCTTGCTCAACGAAATGGGCTCATCACCCCATAGTAAACGCCTAAGAATGTACCTGACTAGTAAGTATCTTAAAACCTGTGCATTGCTATGTCTTCGAAAGAGAATCAAGCATGTGTAGAGGGGCATAAACGCAGCAGTGATAGGATTGGAGAGGTTCGGTGAGCAAATGCAGACCCTTTGAAGTCATATTGCATGGTACCCATTCCATGGGTCTCAACTCTCCAGGTTTAAGGGATTCTTCCTTCAGCTAAAACATGCATGTGGAACCCAGGGTATGATCCACCGTGTGATCGGGAAACGTGTTCAAATGTGTCTCAGTTTCTGTCCCCTGGTATTCGGGTGCAACTTTCCAGACGCAGTAGTAACACTATCGCCACTTGGAGACTCAGGGCCTTTAACCTCCTGTTTGGCCCAGTTTGCAATTTCTGCGGAAGATGAACAGGAATAGGGAGAACCAATGAGAGACTATCTGGAGGTGTCCAGACGGGCAAATTTAACTCTCATTTCCCACCAGGAAGAGGTATTAACCAAAGGTTCAGCATGCCATGCCGGAACCACACTAGGGCCTGAAGCAATCCTGTGGTGTTGCGGCCAGCTCACAAGAAAGCGAGTTGAAGAAAGGAGCTCAGGGGCACTGTAATTCACAAACCTGCAGAGTTATAAATGACAGCTATCCTCCAAAAATATATTGAAGTAAGTCTGCCAAGAGGACTTGAAAGCGGGGCAGAATTGCAGGAAACCGATTTCAGGAGGTAGACTGGAATTGCATTTAAAGCATAGGAAAAGAGGCAGAACGTCCACAATGATGCACTTGGCCAAAAAGGGCGTTTGCGTTTTTTCCTGAATAAATTCAGGAAAACACGCATACTCCCTTTTTGGCCAACCAAGCAAGCTTGCAAAGGAAATCTGCACTACAATGAAGTCTCACTTCCCCCCGGTCAAAAGGGCCATCTGAAAAAAGTGTAAAATCCAGAAAGGCAGGACAGGCCATGGAGAACTGGGAGCCTTGTTATGCTGCTGGGCAGTATGGAAATTGCCAACAGCAACTCTGGAGAAGTGTATGGTGTTTCCTGAAACATCTAAAAAACAAAGCAACAGAGCCTAGGGCACTTCCACTTATGGTCCTATAGCTTAGGGAAATTAAAATCAAAAAGACACAGCCACCCCAAAGTTTGGGATGGCTCTGTTTACAAGAACCTCGTTTACGGTACAAGTTCAATATCGCAGAAAGCGAAAAATGGATAAAGAAGTTGTGGTAATTACGTACAATGCAATATCACTCAGCAATGAAATCTATGTCATCAGGCCCATAGCAGCATAGTGAGTGGATTTAGGTACGATGATTCTAAGTGAAATAAGTCACATAGAAAAAGAAACATCATAAGATATCACTACTACACGGAATGTAAACTTGGCTACACAGGAACTGAATTACAAAACAGAACAGCGTCTCAAATGTAGAAAACCAACTTATTCTTGCTGAAGGGGAAAGGTGAGTTGCGGTGCTGCATAAAACCAGAGATTGAAATTAGCACAGATACCGTTCCATAAGCCAAATATGTAATAGACAAGAGCTACTCATTGCTCAATGAAGTGACGCAACACCACATATTCAACGCCTAAGAATACACCTGACTAGTAAGAATCTTAAAACCTATGGATTTATATGTCTCCGAAAGAGAATCAAGCGTGTGTACAGCAGCATAAACGCAGCAGTGATAGGATTGGTGACGTTCGGTGAGCAAATACAGACCCTTTGAAGTCATATTGCATGGTACCCATTCCATGGGTCTCAACTCTCCCAGTTTAAGGGATTCTTCCTTCAGCTAAAACATGCATGTGGAACCCAGAGTATGATCCACTGTGTGATCGGGAAACGTGTTCAAATGTGTCTCAGTTTTCATCCCCTGGTACTCGCGTGCAACATTCCAGACGCTTTACTAACACTCTCCCCACTAGGAGAGTCAGTGCCTTTAAACTGCTCTTTGGCCCAGTTTGCAATTTCTGCGGAAGATGAACAGGAATAGGGAGAACCAATGAGAGACTAGCTGGAGGTGTCTGGACGGGCAAATTTAACTCTCATTTCCCACCAGGAAGAGGAATTAACCAAAGGCTCAGCGTGCCATGCCGGAACCACACTAGGGCCTGAAGCAATCATGCGGTGTTGCGGCCAGCTCACAAGAAAGCGTGTTGAAGAAAGGAGCTCTGGGGCACTGTCATTCACAAACCTGCAGAGTTATAAATGACAGCTATCGTCCAAAAATATATTGAAGTAAGGCTTTCAAGAGGACTTGAAAGCGGGGTAGAATTTCAAGAAACCAATTTCAGGAGGTAGACTGGAATTGCATGTAAAGCATAGGAAAAGAGGCAGAACGTCCACAATGATGCACTTGGCCGAAAAGGATGTATGCGTTTTTTCCTGAATATATTCAGGAAAAAATGCATACGCACTTTTTGGCCAACCAAGCAAGCTTGTAAAGGAAATCTGCACTACAATGAAGTCTCACTTACCCCCGGTCAAAAGGGCCATCTGAATAAAGTATAAAATCCAGAAAGGCAGGACAGGCCATGGAGAACTGGGAGCCTTGTTATGCTGCTGGGCGGGATGGAAATTGCCAACAGCCACTCTGGAGAAGTGTATGGTGTTTCCTGAAACATCTAAAAAACAAAGCAACAGAGACTAGGGCACTCCCACTTATGGTCCTATAGCTTAGGGAAATTAAAATCAAAAAGACACAGCCACCCCAAAGTTTGGGACGGCTCTGTTTACAAGAACCTCGTTTACGGTACAAGTTCAATATCGCAGAAAGCGAAAAATGGATAAAGAAGTTGTGGTACTTACGTACAATGCAATATCACTCAGAAATGAAATCTATGTCATCAGGCCCATAGCAGCATAATGAGTGGATTCATTTACGATTATTCTAAGTGAAATAAGTCACACAGAAAAAGAAACATCATAAGATATCACTAATACACGGAATGTAAACTTGGCTACACAGGAACTGAATTACAAAACAGAACAGGGTCTCAAATGTAGAAAACCAACTTATGCTTGCTTAAGGCGAAAGGTGAGTTGGGGTACTGCATAAAACCAGAGATAGAAATTAGCACACATACCGTTCCATAAGCCAAATATGTAATAGACAAGAGCTACTCCTTGCTCAATGAAGTGACTCAACACCCCATATTAAACGCCTAAGAATATACCTGAGTAGTAAGAATCTTAAAACCTATGGATTGATCCAGGAGCAGGAAGATGGCAGAAGAGTAAGATGCGGAGATCACCTTCCTCCCCAGAGATACACCAGAAATACATCTACACGTGGAACAACTCCTACAGATCACCTACTGAAGGCTGGCAGAAGACCTCAGACCTTCCAAAAGGCAAGAAACTCCCCGCGTACCTGGGTAGGGCAAAAGAAATAAAGAATAAACAGAGACAAAAGTATAGGGACTTCACCTGCACAAGTGGGAGGGAGCTGTGAAGGAGGAAATGTTTCCACACACTAGGAAGCCCCTTCGCGGGCGGAGACTGCAGGAGGCGGAGGGCGGAGCTTCGAACCTGCGGAGGAGTGCACAGCAATGGGTGCGGAGGGCAAATCGGGGAGATTCCCACACAGAGGATTGGTGCCGACCGGGACTCACCAGCCCGAGAGGCTTGTCTGCTCACCCGCTGGGGCGGGCGGGGCTGCGAGCTGAGGCTCTGAGGCTCGGGTTTCGGTTTCGGACGGAGCGCAGGGAGAGGACTGGGGTTGGCGGCTTGAACATAGCCTGAAGGGGTTAGTGCACCACAGGTAGCCGGGAGGGAGTCTGGGGAAAAGTCTGCACGTGCTGAAGCCATAAGAGACTTTTTCTTCCCTCTTTGTTTCCTGGTGCTTGAGGAGAGGGGTTTAAGAATGCTGCTTAAAGGAACTCCAGAGACGGGCGCGAGCCGCGGCTGAAAGCGCGGACCCCAGAGACGGGCGCGAGCCGCGGCTGAAAGCGCGGACCCCAGAGACGGGCGCGAGCCGCGGCTGAAAGCGCGGACCCCAGAGACGGGCGCGAGCCGCGGCTGAAAGCGCGGACCCCAGAGACGGGCGCGAGCCGCGGCTGAGGGTGCGGACTCCAGAGACAGGCACAAGCCGCAGCTGGAGGCGCGGACCCCAGAGGAGGGCGGGAGACTTTGGGGCTGCTGCTGTCGCCACCAAGGGGCCTGTGTGCGAGCGCAGGTCGCTCTCCACGCCCCTCTTCCGCTTAGCCTGTGCAGCCCGCCACTGCCGGGTTCCCGGGATCCGGGGACGACTTCCCCGGGAGAGCGCACGGTGGGCCTCGGGCTGGTGCAGGGTCACGCCAGACTTTGCCGCCGCAGGCCCGCCCCGCATTCCATGCCCCTCCCTCCCCACCAGCCTCAGTACGCCAGAACCCCCGAATCAGCGGCTCCTTTAACCCCGTCCTGTCTGAGCAAAAAACAGACGCCCTCCAGCGACCTACACGCAGAGGCAGGGCCAAATCCAAAGCTGAGCCCCTGTGAGCTGTGAGAACAAAGAAGAGAAAGGGAAATCTCTCCCAGCAGCCTCAGAAGCAGCGGATTAAAGCTCCACAATCAACTTGATGTACCCTGCATCTGTGGAATACATGAATAGACAGCCAATCATCCCAAATTAAGGAGGTGGACTTTGGGAGCAAGATCTATGATTTTTTTCCCTATTCCTCTTTTTGTGAATGTGTATGTGTATGCTTCTGTGTGAGATCTTGTCTGTATAGTCTTGCTTCCACCATTTGTCCTAGGGTTCTATCCCTTCATGGTTTTTTCTTAAAATTTTTTTCTTAATAATCAATTTTAATTTTAAGAACGTTATTATACTTTACCTTCATCCTTTCTTTTTCTTTCTTTCTTTCCTTCCTTCCTTCCCTCCTTTAGACAATGAATCATCCCAAATTGAGGAGGTGGTCTCTGACAGCAAGATTTATGATTTTTCCCCCTTTACCTCTTTTAGTGAGGGTGTATGTGTACGCTTCTGTGTAAGATTTTGTCTGTATAACTTTGCTTCCAACATTTGTCCTAAGGTTCTATCCGTCCCTTTTTTTTTTCCTAAATAAGAATTTTTTAATTCAATAACTTTATTATACTTTATTTTATTTTTACTGTATCTTCTTTCTTTCTGTTTTTCCTTCTTTCCCTCCTTCCTTCCTTCCTTCCTCCCTCCCTCCCTCCCTCCTTTCGTTCCTTCTTGCCTTCCTTCCTTCGTTGCTTCTTTCTTTCTTTCTTCCTTCCTTCCTTCCTTCCCTCCTTCCTTCCCTCCTTTCCTTCTTTCTTTCCTCATACTTCTACTAATTCCCTCTACTTTTTCTCCCTTTTATTCTGAGCCGTGTGGATGAAAGGCTCTTAGTGCTCCAGCCAGGAGTCAGGGCTCTGCCTCTGAGGTAGGAGAGCCAACTTCAGGACACTGGTCCACAAGAGACCTCCCAGCTCCACATAATATCAAACGGTGAAAATCTCCCAGAGACCTCCATCTTAACACCAGCACCCAGCTTCACTCAACGACCAGCAAGCCACAGTGCTGGACAACCTGTGCCAAACAACTAGCAAAACAGGAACACAACCCCACCCATTAGCAGAGAGGCAGTCTAAAATCATAATAAGGCCACAGACACCCCAAAATACACCACCAGACGTGAACCTGCCCACTAGAGAGACAAGATCCAGCCTCATCCACCACAACACAGGCACTAGTCCCCTCCACCAGGAAGCCTACACAACCCATTGAACCAACCTTAGCCACTGGAGACAGACATCAAAAACAGGAGGAACTACGAACCTGCAGCCTGCAAAAAGGAGACCCCAAACACAGTAAGATAAGCAAAGTGAGAAAACAGAAAAACACACAGCAGATAAAGGAGCAAGATAAAAAACAGCAGATAAAGGAGCAAGATAAAAATGCACCAGACCTAACAAATGAAGAGGAAATAGGCAGTCTACCTGAAAAAGAATTCAGAATAATGATAGTAAGGTTGATCCGAAATCTTGGAGATAGAATGGACAATAGAATGGACAAAATGCAAGAATCAGTTAACAAGGACCTAGAAGAACTAAAGATGAAACAAACAACGATGAACAACACAATAAATGAAATTAAAAATACTCTAGATGGGATCAATAGCAGAATAACTGAGGCAGAAGAACGGATAAGTGACCTGGAAGATAAAATAGTGGAAATAACTACTGCAGAGCAGAATAAAGAAAAAAGAATGAAAAGAACTGAGGACAGTCTCAGAGACCTCTGGGACAACATTAAACGCACCAACATTCGAATTATAGGGGTTCCAGAAGAAGAAGAGAAAAAGAAAGGGACTGAGAAAATATTTGAAGAGATTATAGTTGAAAACTTCCCTAATATGGGAAAGGAAATAGTTAATCAAGTCCAGGAAGCACAGAGAGTCCCATACAGGATAAATACTAGGAGAAATACGCCAAGACACATATTAATCAAACTGTCAAAAATTAAATACAAAGAAAGCATATTAAAAGCAGCAAGGGAAAAACAACAAATAACACATAAGGGAATCCCCATAAGGTTAACAGCTGATCTCTCAGCAGAAACCCTACAAGCCAGAAGGGAGTGGCAGGACATACTGAAAGTGATGAAGGAGAAAAACCTGCAGCCAAGACTACTCTACCCAGCAAGGATCTCATTCAGATTTGATGGAGAAATTAAAACCTTTACAGACAAGCAAAAGCTGAGAGAGTTCAGCACCACCAAACCAGCTTTACAACAAATGCTAAAGGATCTTCTCTAGGCAAGAAACACAAGAGAAGGAAAAGACCTATAATAACGAACCCAAAACAATTTAGAAAATGGGAATAGGAACATACATATCGATAATTACCTTAAATGTAAATGGACTAAATGCTCCCACCAAAAGACACAGATTAGCTGAATGGATACAAAAACAAGACCCTTATATATGCTGTCTACAAGAGACCCACTTCAGACCTAGAGACACATACAGACTGAAAGTAAGGGGATGGAAAAAGATATTCCATGCAAATGGAAACCAAAAGAAAGCTGGAGTAGCAATTCTCATATCAGACAAAATAGACTTTAAAATAAGGACTATTAAAAGAGACAAAGAAGGACACTACATAATGATCAAGGGATCGATCCAAGAAGATATAACAATTGTAAATATTTATGCACCCAACATAGGAGCACCTCAATACATAAGGCAAATACTAACAGCCATAAAAGGGGAAATCGACAGTAACACATTCATAGTAGGGGACTTAAACACCCCACTTTCACCCATGGACAGATCATCCAAAATGAAAATAAATAAGGAAACACAAGCTTTAAATGATACATTAAACAAGATGGACTTAATTGATATTTATAGGACACTCCATCCAAAAACAACAGAATACACATTTTTCTCAAGTGCTCATGGAACATTCTCCAGGATAGATCATATCTTGGGTCACAAATCAAGCCTTGGTAAATTTAAGAAAATTGAAATTGTATCAAGTATCTTTTCTGACCACAACGCCATGAGACTAGATATCAATTACAGGAAAAGATCTGTAAAAAATACAAACACATGGAGGCTAAACAATACACTACTTAATAATGAAGTGATCACTGAAGAAATCAAAGAGGAAATCAAAAAATACCTAGAAACAAATGACAATGGAGACACAACGACCCAAAACCTGTGGGATGCAGCAAAAGCAGTTCTAAGGGGGAAGTTTATAGCAATACAAGCCCACCTTAAGAAGCAGGAAACATCTAGAATAAACAACCTAACCTTGCACCTCAAGCAATTAGAGAAAGAAGAACAAAAAAAACCCAAAGCTAGCAGAAGGAAAGAAATCATAAAAATCAGATCAGAAATAAATGAAAAAGAAATGAAGGAAACAATAGCAAAGATCAATAAAACTAAAAGCTGGTTCTTTGAGAAGATAAACAAAATTGATAAACCACTAGCCAGACTCATCAAGAAAAAAAGGGAGAAGACTCAAATCAATAGAATTAGAAATGAAAAAGGAGAGGTAACAACTGACACTGCAGAGATAAAAGAGATCATGAGAGATTACTACAAGCAACTCTATGCCAATAAAATGGACAATCTGGAAGAAATGGACAAATTCTTAGAAATGCACAACCTGCCAAGACTGAATCAGGAAGAAATAGAAAATATGAACAGACCAATCACAAGCACTGAAATTGAAACTGTGATTAAAAATCTTCCAACAAAGAAAAGCCCAGGACCAGATGGCTTCACAGGCGAATTCTATCAAACATTTAGAGAAGAGCTAACACCTATCCTTCTCAAACTCTTCCAAAATATAGCAGAGGGAGGAACACTCCCAAACTCCTTCTACGAGGCCACCATCACCTTGATACCAAAACCAGGCAAGGATGTCACAAAGAAAGAAAACTACAGACCAATATCACTGATGAACATAGATGCAAAAATCCTCAACAAAATACTAGCAAACAGAATCCAACAGCACATTAAAAGGATCATACACCATGATCAAGTGGGGTTTATTCCAGGAATGCAAGGATTCTTCAATATACGCAAATCTATCAATGTGATAAACCATATTAACAAATTGAAGGAGAAAAACCATATGATCATCTCAATAGATACAGAGAAAGCTTTTGACAAAATTCAACACCCATTTATGATAAAAACCCTGCAGAAAGTAGGCATAGAGGGAACTTTCCTCAACATAATAAAGGCCATATACGACAAGCCCACAGCAAACATCATCCTCAATGGGGAAAAACTGAAAGCATTTCCACTAAGATCAGGAACAAGACAAGGGTGCCCACTCTCACCACTCTTATTCAACACAGTTTTGGAAGTTTTAGCCACAGCAATCAGAGAAGAGAAGGAAATAAAAGGAATCCAAATCGGAAAAGAAGAAGTAAAGCTGTCACTGTTTGCAGATGACATGATCCTATACATAGAGAATCCTAAAGATGCTACCAGAAAACTACTAGAGCTAATCAATGAATTTGGTAAAGTGGCAGGATACAAAATTAATGCACAGAAATCTCTGGCATTCCTATATACTAATGATGAAAAATCTGAAAGTGAAATCAAGAAAACACTCCCATTTACCATTGCAACAAAAAGAATAAAATATCTAGGAATAAACCTACCTAAGGAGACAAAAGACCTGTATGCAGAAAATTATAAGACACTGATGAAAGAAATTAAAGATGATACAAATAGATGGAGACATATACCATGTTCTTGGATTGGAAGAATCAACATTGTGAAAATGACTCTACTACCCAAAGCAATCTATAGATTCAATGCAATCCCTATCAAACTACCACTGGCATTTTTCACAGAACTAGAACAAAAAATTTCGCAATTTGTATGGAAACACAAAAGACCCCAAATAGCCAAAGCAATCTTGAGAACAAAAAAAGGAACTGGAGGAATCAGGCTCCCTGACTTCAGACTATACTACAAAGCTACAGTTATCAAGACAGTATGGTACTGGCACAAAAACAGAAAGATAGATCAATGGAACAGGATAGAAAGCCCAGAGATAAACCCATGCACATATGGACACCTTATCTTTGATAAAGGTGGCAGGAATGTACAGTGGAGAAAGGACAGCCTCTTCAATAAGTGGTGCTGGGAAAACTGGACAGGTACATGTAAAAGTATGAGATTAGATCACTCCCTAACACCATACACAAAAATAAGCTCAAAATGGATTCAAGACCTAAATATAAGGCCAGAAACTATCAAACTCTTAGAGGAAAACATAGGCAGAACACTCTATGACATAAATCACAGCAAGATTCTTTCTGACCCACCTCCTAGAGTAATGGAAATAAAAACAGAAATAAACAAATGGGACCTAATGAAACTTCAAAGCTTTTGCACAGCAAAGGAAACCATAAACAAGACCAAAAGACAACCCTCAGAATGGGAGAAAATATTTGCAAATGAAGCAACCGACAAAGGATTAATCTCCAAAATTTACAAGCAGCTCATGCAGCTCAATAACAAAAAAACAAACAACAAAATCCAAAAATGGGCAGAAGACCTAAATAGACATTTCTCCAAAGAAGATATACACTCTGCCAACAAACACATGAAAGAATGCTCAATATCATTAATCATTAGAGAAATGCAAATCAAAACTACAATGAGATATCATCTCACACCAGTCAGAATGGCCATCATCAAAAAATCTAGAAACAATGAATGCTGGAGAGGGTGTGGAGAAAAGGGAACCCTCTTGCACTGCTGGTGGGAATGTGAATTGGTTCAGCCACTATGGAGAACAGTATGGAGGTTCCTTAAAAAACTACAAATAGAACTACCATATGACCCAGCAATCCCACTACTGGGCATATACCCTGAGAAAACCGAAATTCAAAAAGAGTCATGTACCAAAATGTTCATTGCAGCTCTATTTACAATAGCCCGGAGATGGAAACAACCTAAGTGCCCATCATCGGATGAATGGATAAAGAAGATGTGGCACCTATATACAATGGAATATTACTCAGCCATAAAAAGAAATGAAATTGAGCTATTTGTAATGAGGTGGATAGACCTAGAGTCTGTCATACACAGTGAAGTAAGTCAGAAAGAAAAAGACAAATACCGTATGCTAACACATATATATGGAATTTAAGGGAAAAAATGTCATGAAGAACCTAGGGGTAAGGCAGGAATAAAGACGCAGATCTCCCAGAGAAGGGACTTGAGGTTATGGGGAGGGGGAAGTGTGAGCTGTGACGGGGCGAGAGAGAGTCATGGACATATACACACTAACAAACGTAGTAAGGTAGATAGCTAGTGGGAAGCAGCCGCATGGCAGAGGGATATTGGCTTGGTGCTTTGTGACAGCCTGGAGGGGTGGGATAGGGAGGGTGGGAGGGAGGGAGACGCAAGAGGGAAGAGATATGGGAACATATGTATATGTATAACTGATTCACTTTGTTATAAAGAAGAAACTAACACATCATTGTAAAGCAATTATACCCGAATAAAGATGTTAAAAAAAAAAAAAAACTATGGATTTATATGTCTCCGAAAGAGAATCAAGCGTATGTACAGCAGCATAAACGCAGCAGTGATAGGATTGGTGAGGTTCGGTGAGCAAATGCAGACCCTTTGAAGTCATATTGCATGGTACCCATTCCATGGGTCTCAACTCTCCAGGTTTAAGGGATTCTTCCTTCAGCTAAAACATGCATGTGGAACCCAGAGTATGATCCACCGAGTGATCGGGAAACGTGTTCAAATGTGTCTCAGTTTTCGTCCCCTGGAACTCGGGTGCAACATTCCAGATGCTTTACTAACACTCTCCCCACTTGGAGAGTCAGTGCCTTTAACCTCCTGTTTGGCCCAGTTTGCAATTTCTGCGGAAAATGAACAGGAAAAGGGAGAACCAATGAGAGACTAGCTGGAGGTGTCTGGACGGGCAAATTTAACTCTCATTTCCCACCAGGAAGAGGAATTAACTAAAGGCTCAGCGTGCCATGCCAGAACCACACTAGGGCCTGAAGCAATCCTGCGGTGTTGCGGCCAGCTCAAAAGAAAGCGAGTTGAAGAAAGGAGCTCAGGGGCACTGTCATTCACAAACCTGCAGAGTTATAAATGACAGGTATCGTCCAAAAATATATTGAAGTAAGGCTGCCAAGAGGACTTGAAAGCGGGGCAGAATTGCAGGAAACCGATTTCAGGAGGTAGACTGGAATTGCATGTAAAGCATAGGAAAAGAGGCAGAACGTCCACAATGATGCACTTGGCCAAAAAGGGCGTACGGGTTTTTTCTTGAATATATACAGGAAAAAACGCGTACACACTTTTTGGCCAACTAAGCAAGCTCGCAAAGGAAATCTGCACTACAATGAAGTCTCACTGCCCCCCGGTCAAAAGGGCCATCTGAAAAAAGTGTAAAATCCAGAAAGGCAGGACAGGCCATGGAGAACTGGGAGCCTTGTTATGCTGATGGGCTGGATGTAAATTGCCAACAGCCAATCTGGAGAAGTGTATGGTGTTTCCTGAAACATCTAAAAAACAAAGCAACAGAGCCTAGGGCACTTCCACTTATGGTCCTATAGCTTAGGGAAATTAAATTCAAAAAGACACAGCCACCCCAAAGTTTGGGACGGCTCTGTTTACAAGAACCTCTTTTACGGTACAAGTTCAATATCGCAGAAAGCGAAAAATGGATAAAGAAGTTGTGGTACTTACGTACAATGCAATATCACTCAGCAATGAAATCTATGTCATCAGACCCATAGCAGCATAATGAGTGGATTCAGGTACGATGATTCTAAGTGAAATAAGTCACACAGAAAACTAAATATCATAAGATATCACTAATACACGGAATGTAAACTTGGCTACACAGGAACTGAATTACAAAACAGAACAGGGTCTCAAATGTAGAAAACCAACTTATGCTTGCTTAAGGGGAAAGGTGAGTTGGATTGCTGCATGAAACCAGAGATTGAAATTTACACAGATACCGTTCCATAAGCCAAACATGTAATAGACAAGAGCTACTCCTTGCTCAACGAAGAGGACACAACACCACATATTAAACGCCTAAGAATATACCTGACTAGTAAGAATCTTAAAACCTATGGATTTATATGACTCCGAAAGAGAATCAAGCGTGTGTACAGCGGCATAAGTGCAGCAGTGATAGGATTGGTGAGGTTCGGTGAGCAAATGCAGACCCTTTGAAGTCATATTGCATGGTACCCATTCCATGGGTCTCAACTCTCCAGGTTTAAGGGATTCTTCCTTCAGCTAAAACATGCATGTGGAACCCAGAGTATGATCCACCGTGTGATCAGGAAACGTGTTCAAATGTGTCTCAGTTTTCGTCCCCTGGTACTCGGGTGCAACATTCCAGACGCTTTACTGACACTCTCCCCACTTGGAGAGTCAGTGCCTTTAACCTCCTGTTTGGCCCAGTTTGCAATTTCTGCGGAAAATGAACAGGAATAGGGAGAACCAATGAGAGATTAGCTGGAGGTGTCTAGACGGGCAAATTTAACTCTCATTTCCCACCGGGAAGAAAATTAACCAAAGGCTCAGTGTGCCATGCCGGAACCACACTAGGGCCTGAAGCAATCCTGCGGTGTTGCGGCCAGCTCACAAGAAAGCGAGTTGAAGAAAGGAGCTCAGAGGCACTGTCATTCACAAACCTGCAGAGTTATAAATTACAGCTATCGTCCAAAAATATATTGAAGTAAGGCTGCCAAGAGGACTTGAAAGCGGGGCAGAATTGCAGGAAACCGATTTCAGGAGGTAGACTGGAATTGCATGTAAAGCGTAGGAAAAGAGGCAGAACGTCCACAATGATGCACTTGGCCAAAAAGTGCGCATGCGTTTTTTCCTGAATATATTCAGGAAAAAACGCATACGCCCTTTTGGCCAAGGAAGCAAGCTTGCAAAGGAAATCTGCACTACAATGAAGTCTCACTGCCCCCGGTCAAAAGGGCCAACTGAAAAAAGTGTAAAATCCAGAAAGGCAGGACAGGCCATGGAGAACTGGAAGCCTTGTTATGCTGATGGGCGGGATGTAAATTGCCAACAGCCACTCTGGAGAAGTGTATGGTGTTTCCTGAAACATCTAAAAAACAAAGTAACAGAGCCTAGGGCACTTCCACTTATGGTCCTATAGCTTAGAGAAATTAAAATCAAAAACACACAGCAACCCTAAAGTTTGGGACGGCTCTGTTTACAAGAACCTCGTTTACGGTACAAGTTCAATATCACAGGAAGCGAAAAATGGATAAAGAAGTTGTGGTACTTACGTACAAAGCAATATCACTCAGCAATGAAATTTATGTCATCGGGCCCGTAGCAGCATAATCAGTGTATTCAGGTACAATGATTCTAAGTGAAATAAGTCACACAGTAAAAGAAACATCATAAGATATCACTACTACATGGAATGTAAACTTGGCTACACAGGAACTGAATTACAAAACAGAACAGGGTCTCAAATGTAGAAAACCAACTTATGCTTGCTTAAGGGGAAAGGTGAGTTGGGGTGCTGCATAAAACCAGAGATTGAAATTAGCACAGATACAGTTCCATAAGCCAAATACGTAATAGACAAGAGCTACACCTTGCTCAAAGAAGTGGACTCAAGACGCCATATTAAATGCCTAAGAATATACTTGACTAGTAAGAATCTTAAAACCTATGGATTTATATGTCTCCGAAAGAGAATCAAGCATGTGTACAGCGACATAAACACAGCAGTGATAGGATTGGTGAGGTTTGGTGAGCAAATGCAGACCCTTTGAAGTCATATTACATGGTACCCATTCCATGGGCCTCAAATCTCCAGGTTTAAGGGATTCTTCCTTCAGCTAAAACATGCATGTGGAACCCAGAGTATGATCCACCATGTGATCGGGAAACGTGTTCAAATGTGTCTCAGTTTTCATCCCCTGGTACTTGGGTGCAACATTCCAGACGCTTTACTAACACTCTCCCCACTTGGAGAGTCAGTGCCTTTAACCTCCTGTTTGGCCCAGTTTGCAATTTCTGCGGAAAATGAACAGGAATAGGGAGAACCAATGAGAGACTAGCTGGAGGTGTCTGGACGGGCAAATTTAACTCTAATTTCCCACCAGGTAGAGGAATTAACCAAAGGCTCAGCGTGCCATGCCGGAACCACAGTAGGGCCTGAAGCAAACCTGCGGTGTTGCGGCCAGCTCACAAGAAAGCAAGTTGAAGAAAGGAGCTCAGGGGCACTGTAATTCACAAACCTGCAGAGTTATAAATGACAGTTATCGTCCAAAAGTATATTGAAGTAAGGCTGCCAAGAGGACTTGAAAGCGGGGCAGAATTGCAGGAAACCGATTTCAGGATTTAGACTGGAATTGCATGTAAAGCATAGGAAAAGAGGTAGAACGTCCACAATGATGCACTTGGCCAAACAGGGCGTATGCGTTTTTTCCTGAATATATTCAGGAAAAAACGCATACACAGTTTTTGGCCAACCAAGCAAGCTTGCAAAAGAAATCTGCACTACAATGAAGTCTCACTGCCCCCCGGTCAAAAGGGCCATCTGAAAAAAGTGTAAAATCCAGAAAGGCAGGACAGGCCATGGAGAACTGGGAGCCTTGTTATGCTGATGGGTGGGATGTAAATTGCCAACAGCCACTCTGAAGAAGTGTATGGTGTTTCCTGAAACATCTAAAAAACAAAGCAACAGAGCCTAGAGCACTTCCACTTATGGTCCTATAGCTTACGGAAATTAAAATCAAAAAGACACAGCCACCCCAAGTTTTGGGATGGCTCTGTTTACAAGAACCTCATTTACGGTACAAGTTCAATATCACAGAAAGTGAAAAATGGATAAAGAAGTTGTGGTACTTACGTACAATGCAATATCACTCAGCAATGAAATCTATGTCATCAGGCCCATAGCAGCATAATGAGTGGATTCAGGTACGATGATTCTAAGTGAAATAAGTCACACAGAAAAAGAAACATCATAAGATATGACTAATACACCGAATGAAAACTTGGCTACACAGGAACTGAATTACAAAACAGAACAGGGTCTCAAATGTAGAAAACCAACTAATGCTTGCTTAAGGGGAAAGGTGAGTTGGGGTGCTGCATAAAACCAGTGATTGAAATTAACACAGATACCGTTCCAGAAGCCAAATATATAATAAGAAGAGCTACTCCTTGCTCAACGAAGTGGACTCTACACCCCATATTAAACGCCTAAGAATATACCTGACTAGTAAGAATCTTAAAACCTATGGATTTCTATGTCTCCGAAAGAGAACCAAGCGTGTGTACAGCGGCATAAACGCAGCAGTGATAGGATTGGTAAGGTTCGGTGAGCAAATGCAGACCCTTTAAAGTCATATTGCATGGTACCCATTCCATGGGTCTCAACTCTCCAGGTTTAAGGGATTCTTCCTTCAGCTAAAACATGCATGTGGAACCCAGAGTACGATCCACCGTGTGATCGGGAAACGTGTTCAAATGTGTCTCAGTTTTCGTCCCCTGGTACTCAGGTGCAACATTCCAGACGCTTTACTAACACTCTCCCTACTTGGAGAGTCAGTGCCTTTAACCTCCAGTTAGGCCCAGTTTGCAATTTCTGTGGAAAATGAACAGGAATAGGAGAACCAATGAGAGACTAGCTGGAGGTGTCTGGACAGGCAAATTTAACTCTCATTTCCCACCAGGAAGAGGAATTAACCAAAGGCTCAGCGTGCCATGCCGAACCACACTAGGGCGTGAAGCAATCCTGCGGTGTTGCGGCCAGCTCACAAGAGAGCGAGTTGAAGAAAGGAGCTCAGGGGCACTGTCATTCACAAACCTGCAGAGTTATAAATGACAGCTATCGTCCAAAAATATATTGAAGTAAGGCTGCCAAGAGGACTTGAAAGCGGGGCAGAATTGCAGGAAACCGATTTCAGGAGGTAGACAGGAATTGCATGTAAAGCATAGGAAAAGAGGCAGAACGTCCACAATGATGCACTTGGCCAAAAATTGCGTATGCGTTTTTTCCTGAATATATTCAGGAAAAAACGCATACGCCCTTTTTGGCCAACCAAGCAAGCTTGCAAAGGAAATCTGCACTACAATGAAGTCTCACTGCCCCCGGTCAAAAGGGCCATCGAAAAAAGTGTAAAATCCAGAAAGGCAGGACAGGCCATGGAGAACTGGGAGCCTTGTTATGCTGATGGGCTGGATGTAAATTGCCAACAGCCAATCTGGAGAAGTGTATGGTGTTTCCTGAAACATCTAAAAAACAAAGCAACAGAGCCTAGGGCACTTCCACTTATGGTCTTATAGCTTAGGGAAATTAAAATCAAAAAGACACAGCCACCCCAAAGTTTGGGCCGGCTCTGTTTACAAGAACCTCGTTTACGGTACAAGTTCAATATCACAGAAAGCGAAAAATGGATAGAGAAATTGTGGTACTTACGTCCAATGCAGTATCACTCAGCAATGAAATCTATGTCATCAGGCCTGTAGCAGCATAATGAGTGGATTCAGGTACGATGATTCTAAGTGAAATAAGTCACACAGAAAAAGAAACATCATAAGATATCACTACTACACGGGACGTAAACTTGGCTACACAGGAACTGAATTCCAAAACAGAACAGGGTCTCAAATGTAGAAAACCAACTTATGCTTGCTTAAGGGCAAAGGTGAGTTGGGGTGCTGCATAAAACCAGAGATTGAAATTAGCACAGATACCGTTCCATAAGCCAAATATGTAATAGACAAGAGCTACTCCTTGCTCAACGAAGTGGACTCAACACCCCATATTAAACGCCTAAGAATAAACCTGACTAGTAAGAATCTTAAAACCTATGGATTTATACGTCTCCGAAAGAGAATCAAGCGTGTGTACGGCAGCATAAACGCAGCAGTGAGAGGATTGGTGAGGTTCGGTGAGCAAATGCAGACCCTTTGAAGTCATATTGCATGGTACCCATTCCATGGTTCTCAACTCTCCAAGTTTAAGGGATTCTTCCTTCAGCTAAAGCATGCATGTGGAACCCAGATTATGATCCACCGTGTGATCGGGATACATGTTCAAATGTGTCTCAGTTTTTCTCCCCTGGTACTCGGGTGCAACATTCCAGACGCTTTACTAACACTCTCCCCACTTGGAGAGTCAGTGCCTTTAACCGCCTGTTTGGCCCAGTTTGCAATTTCTGCGTAAGATGAACAGGAATAGGGAGAACCAATGAGAGACTAGCTGGAGGTGTCTGGACGGGCAAATTTAACTCTCATTTCCCACAAGGAAGACGAATTAAACAAAGGCTCAGGGTGCCGTGCCGGAACTACACTAGGGCCTGAATCCATCCTGTGGTGTTGCGGCCAGTTCACAAGAAAGCGAGTTGAAGTAAGGAGCTCAGGGGCACTCTCATTCACACACCTGCAGAGGTAAAAATGACAGCTATCGTCCAAAAATATATTGAAGTAAGGCTGCCAAGAGGACTTGAAAGCGGGGCAGAATTGCAGGAAACCGATTTCAGGAGGTAGACTGGAATTGCATGTAAAGCATAGGAAAAGAGGCAGAACGTCCACAATGATGCACTTGGCCAAAAGGGTGTATGCGTTTCTTCCTTGGCCAACCAAGCAAGCTTGCAAAAGAAATCTGCACTACAATGAAGTCTCACTTCCCCCCGGTCAAAAGGGCCATCTGAAAAAAGCGTAAAATCCAGAAAGGCAGGACAGGCCATGGAGAACTGGGAGCCTTGTTATGCTGATGGGCGGGATGTAAATTGCCAACAGCCACTCTGGAGAAGTGTATGGTGTTTCCTGAAACATCTAAAAAACAAAGCAACAGAGCCTAGGGCACTTCCACTTATGGTCCTATAGCTTAGGGCAATTAAAATCAAAAAGACACAGCCACCCCAAAGTTTGGGACGGCTCTGTTTACAAGAACCTCGTTTACGGTACAAGTTCAATATCGCAGAAAGCAAAAAATGGATAAAGAAGTTGTGGCACTTACGTACAATGCAATATCACTCAGCAATGAAATCTATGTCATCAGGCCCGTAGCAGCATAATGAGTGGAATCAGGTACGATGATTCTAAGTGAAATAAGTCACAGAGAAAAAGAAACATCGTAAGATATCACTAATACACGGAATGGAAACTTGGCTACACAGGAACTGAATTATAAAACAGAACAGGGTCTCAAATGTAGAAAACCAACTTATGCTTGCTTAAGGGGAAAGGTGAGTTGCGGTGCTGCATAAAACCAGAGATTGAAATTAGCACAGACACCATTCCATAAGCCAAATATGTAATAGACAAGAGCTACTCCTTGCTCAATGAAGTGGACTCAACACCCCATATTAAACGCCTAAGAATATACCTGACTAGTAAGAATCTTAAAACCTATGGATTTCTATGTCTCCAAAAGAGAATCAAGCGTGTGTACAGCGGAATAAACTTAGCAGTGATAGGATTGGAGAGGTTCGGTGAGCAAATGCAGACCCTTTGAAGTCATATTGCATGGTAACCATTCCATGGTTCTCAACTCTCCAGGTTTAAGGGATTCTTCCTTCAGCTAAACCATGCATGTGGACCCCAGAGTACGATCCACCGTGTGATCGGGAAACGTGCTCAAATGTGTCTCAGTTTTTCTCCCCTGGTACTCGGGTGCAACATTCCAGACGCTTTACTAACACTCTCCCCACTTGGAGAGTCAGTGCTTTTAACCTCCTGTTTGGCCCAGTTTGCAATTTCTGCGGAAAATGAAGAGGAATAGGGAGAACACATGAGAGACTAGCTGGAGGTGTCCAGACGGGCAAATTTAACTCTCACTTCCCACCAGGAAGAAGAATTAACCAAAGGCTCAGCCTGCCATGCCAGAACAACACTAGGGCCTGAAGCAATCCTGCGGTGTTGCGGCCAGCTCACAAGAAAGCGAGTTGAAGAAAGGAGCTCTGGGACACTGTCATTCACAAACCTGCAGAGTTATAAATGACAGCTATCGTCCAAAATTATATTGAAGTAAGACTTCCAAGAGGACTTGAAAGCGGGGCAGAATTTCAAGAAACCAATTTCAGGAGGTAGACTGGAATTGCATGTAAAGCATAGGAAAAGAGGCAGAACGTCCACAATGGTGCATTTGGCCAAAAAGTGCGTATGCGTTTTTTCCTGAATATATTCAGGAAAAAACTCATACGCCCTTTTTGGCCAACCAAGCAAGCTTGCAAAGGAAATCTGCACTACAATGAAGTCTCACTGCCCCCCGGTCAAAAGGGCCATCTGAATAAAGTATAAAATCCAGAAAGGCAGGAAGGCCATGGAGAACTGGGAGCCTTGTTATGCTGCTGGGCGGGATGTAAATTGCCAACAGCCACTCTGGAGAAGTGTATGGTGTTTCCTGAAACATCTAAAAAACAAAGCAACAGAGCCTAGGGCACTTCCACTTATGGTCCTATAGCTTAGGGAAATTAAAATCGAAAAGACACAGCCACCCGAAAGTTTGGGACGGCTCTGTTTACAAGAACCTCGTTTACGGTACAAGTTCAATATCACAGAAAGCGAAAAATGGATAAAGAAGTTGTGGTACTTACGTACAATGCAATATCACTCAGCAATGAAATCTATGTCATCAGGCCCGTAGCAGCATAATGAGTGGATTTAGGTACGATGATTCTAAGTGAAATACGTCACACATAAAAAGAAACATCATAAGATATCACTACTACACGGAATGTAAACTTGGCTACACAGGAACTGAATTACAAAACAGAACAGGGTCTCAAATGTAGAAAACCAACTTATGCTTGCTTAAGGGGAAAGGTGAGTTGGGGTACTGCATAAAACCAGAGATAGAAATTAGCCCAGATACCGTTCCATAAGCCAAATATGTAATAGACAAGAGCTACTCCTTGCTCAACGAAGTGACTCAACACTCCATATTAAACGCCTAAGAATATACCTGACCAGTAAGAATCTTAAAACCTATGGATTGATCCAGGAGCAGGAAGATGGCGGAAGTGTAAGATGCGGAGATCACCTTCCTCCCCACAGATACACCAGAAATACATCTACACGTGGAACAACTCCTACAGATCACCTACTGAAGGCTGGCAGAAGACCTCAGACCTCCCAAAAGGCAAGAAACTCCCCACGTACCTGGGTAGGGCAAAAGAAAAAAGAATAAACAGAGACAAAAGGATAGGGACGGCACCTGCACCAGTGGGAGGGAGCTGTGAAGGAGGAAAAGTTTCCACACACTAGGAAGCCCCTTCGCGGGCGGAGACTGCGGGAGGCGGGGGGGGAGCTTCAAACCTGTGGAGGAGTGCACAGCAACGGGTGCGGAGGGCAAATCGGGGAGATTCCCGCACAGAGGATCGGTGCTGACCGGGACTCACCAGCCCAAGAGGCTTGTCTGCTCACCCGCCGGGGCGGGCGGGGTCTGCGAGCTGAGGCTCTGAGGCTCGGGTTTCGGTTTCGGACGGAGCGCAGGGAGAGGACTGGGGTTGGCGGCTTGAACATAGCCTGAAGGGGTTAGTGCACCACAGCTAGCTGGGAGGGAGTCCGGGGAAAAGTCTGCACCTGCCGAAGAGGTAAGAGACTTTTTCTTCCCTCTTTGTTTCCTGGTGCTTGAGGAGAGGGGTTTAAGAATGCTGCTTAAAGGAACTCCAGAGACGGGCGCGAGCCGCGGCTGAAAGCGCGGACCCCAGAGACGGGCGCGAGCCGTGGCTGAAAGCGCGGACCCCAGAGACGGGCACGAGCCGCGGCTGAAAGTGCAGACCCCAGAGACGGGCGTGAGCCGCGGCTGAAAGCGCGGACCCCAGAGACGGGCGCGAGCCGCGGCTGAGGGCGCGGACCCCAGAGACGGGCGCGAGCCGCTGCTGAGGGCGCGGACCCCAGAGACGGGCGCGAGCCACGGCTGAGGGTGCGGACTCCAGAGACGGGCACAAGCCGCAGCTGGAGGCGCGGACCCCAGAGGCGGGCGGGAGACGTTGGGGCTGCTGCTGCCGCCACCAAGGGGCCTGTGTGTGAGCGCAGGTCGCTCTCCACGCCCCTCTTCCGCGGAGCCTGTGCAGCCCGCCACTGCCGGGTTCTCGGGATCCGGGGATGACTTCCCCGGGAGAGTGCACGGCGGGCCTCGGGCTGGTGCAGGGTCACGCCAGACTTTGCCGCCGCAGGCCCGCCCCGCATTCCATGCCCCTCCTTCCCCGCCAGCCTCAGTACGCCAGAACCCCCGAATCAGCGGCTCCTTTAACCCCGTCCTGTCTGAGCAAAAAACAGACGCCCTCCAGCGACCTACACGCAGAGGCAGGGCCAAATCCAAAGCTGAGCCCCTGTGAGCTGTGAGAACAAAGAAGAGAAAGGGAAATCTCTCCCAGCAGCCTCAGAAGCAGCGGATTAAAGCTCCACAATCAACTTGATGTACCCTGCATCTGTGGAATACATGAATAGACAGCCAATCATCCCAAATTAAGGAGGTGGACTTTGGGAGCAAGATCTATGATTTTTTTCCCTATTCCTCTTTTTGTGAATGTGTATGTGTATGCTTCTGTGTGAGATCTTGTCTGTATAGTCTTGCTTCCACCATTTGTCCTAGGGTTCTATCCCTTCATGGTTTTTTCTTAAAATTTTTTTCTTAATAATCAATTTTAATTTTAAGAACGTTATTATACTTTACCTTCATCCTTTCTTTTTCTTTCTTTCTTTCCTTCCTTCCTTCCTTCCCTCCTTTAGACAATGAATCATCCCAAATTGAGGAGGTGGTCTCTGACAGCAAGATTTATGATTTTCCCCCTTTACCTCTTTTAGTGAGGGTGTATGTGTACGCTTCTGTGTAAGATTTTGTCTGTATAGCTTTGCTTCCAACATTTGTCCTAAGGTTCTATCCCTCCCTTTTTTTTTCCTAAATAAGAATTTTTTAATTCAATAACTTTATTATACATTATTTTATTTTTACTGTATCTTCTTTCTTTCTGTTTTTCCTTCTTTCCCTCCTTCCTTCCTTCCTTCCTCCCTCCCTCCCTCCCTCCTTTCGTTCCTTCTTGCCTTCCTTCCTTCGTTGCTTCTTTCTTTCTTTCTTCCTTCCTTCCTTCCTTCCTTCCCTCCTTCCTTCCCTCCTTTCCTTCTTTCTTTCCTCATACTTCTACTAATTCCCTCTACTTTTTCTCCCTTTTATTCTGAGCCGTGTGGATGAAAGGCTCTTGGTGCTCCAGCCAGGAGTCAGGGCTCTGCCTCTGAGGTAGGAGAGCCAACTTCAGGACACTGGTCCACAAGAGACCTCCCAGCTCCACATAATATCAAACGGCGAAAATCTCCCAGAGACCTCCATCTTAACACCAGCACCCAGCTTCACTCAACGACCAGCAAGCCACAGTACTGGACAACCTGTGCCAAACAACTAGCAAAACAGGAACACAACCCCACCCATTAGCAGAGAGGCAGTCTAAAATCATAATAAGGCCACAGACACCCCAAAACACACCACCAGACGTGAACCTGCCCACTAGAGAGACAAGATCCAGCCTCATCCACCACAACACAGGCACTAGTCCCCTCCACCAGGAAGCCTACACAACCCATTGAACCAACCTTAGCCACTGGAGACAGACATCAAAAACGAACCTGCAGCCTGCAAAAAGGAGACCCCAAACACAGTAAGATAAGCAAAATGAGAAAACAGAAAAACACACAGCAGATAAAGGAGCAAGATAAAAATGCACCAGACCTAACAAATGAAGAGGAAATAGGCAGTCTACCTGAAAAAGAATTCAGAATAATGATAGTAAGGTTGATCCGAAATCTTGGAGATAGAATGGACAATAGAATGGACAAAATGCAAGAATCAGTTAACAAGGACCTAGAAGAACTAAAGATGAAACAAGCAACGATGAACAACACAATAAATGAAATTAAAAATACTCTAGATGGGATCAATAGCAGAATAACTGAGGCAGAAGAACGGATAAGTGACCTGGAAGATAAAATAGTGGAAATAACTACTGCAGAGCAGAATAAAGAAAAAAGAATGAAAAGAACTGAGGACAGTCTCAGAGACCTCTGGGACAACATTAAACGCACCAACATTCGAATTATAGGGGTTCCAGAAGAAGAAGAGAAAAAGAAAGGGACTGAGAAAATATTTGAAGAGATTATAGTTGAAAACTTCCCTAATATGGGAAAGAAAATAGTTAGTCAAGTCCAGGAAGCACAGAGAGTCCCATACAGGATAAATACTAGGAGAAATACGCCAAGACACATATTAATCAAACTGTCAAAAATTAAATACAAAGAAAGCATATTAAAAGCAGCAAGGGAAAAACAACAAATAACACATAAGGGAATCCCCATAAGGTTAACAGCTGATCTCTCAGCAGAAACCCTACAAGCCAGAAGGGAGTGGCAGGACATACTGAAAGTGATGAAGGAGAAAAACCTGCAGCCAAGACTACTCTACCCAGCAAGGATCTCATTCAGATTTGATGGAGAAATTAAAACCTTTACAGACAAGCAAAAGCTGAGAGAGTTCAGCACCACCAAACCAGCTTTACAACAAATGCTAAAGGATCTTCTCTAGGCAAGAAACACAAGAGAAGGAAAAGACCTATAATAACGAACCCAAAACAATTTAGAAAATGGGAATAGGAACATACATATCGATAATTACCTTAAATGTAAATGGACTAAATGCTCCCACCAAAAGACACAGATTAGCTGAATGGATACAAAAACAAGACCCTTATATATGCTGTCTACAAGAGACCCACTTCAGACCTAGAGACACATACAGACTGAAAGTAAGGGGATGGAAAAAGATATTCCATGCAAATGGAAACCAAAAGAAAGCTGGAGTAGCAATTCTCATATCAGACAAAATAGACTTTAAAATAAGGACTATTAAAAGAGACAAAGAAGGACACTACATAATGATCAAGGGATCGATCCAAGAAGAAGATATAACAATTGTAAATATTTATGCACCCAACATAGGAGCACCTCAATACATAAGGCAAATACTAACAGCCATAAAAGGGGAAATCGACAGTAACACATTCATAGTAGGGGACTTAAACACCCCACTTTCACCCATGGACAG
Source organism: Orcinus orca (assembly GCF_937001465.1). Classification (NCBI taxonomy): domain Eukaryota; kingdom Metazoa; phylum Chordata; class Mammalia; order Artiodactyla; family Delphinidae; genus Orcinus; species Orcinus orca. The sequence continues at coordinate 82,227,207 of NC_064559.1, forward strand.
ATCATCCAAAATGAAAATAAATAAGGAAACACAAGCTTTAAATGATACATTAAACAAGATGGACTTAATTGATATTTATAGGACACTCCATCCAAAAACAACAGAATACACATTTTTCTCAAGTGCTCATGGAACATTCTCCAGGATAGATCATATCTTGGGTCACAAATCAAGCCTTGGTAAATTTAAGAAAATTGAAATTGTATCAAGTATCTTTTCTGACCACAACGCCATGAGACTAGATATCAATTACAGGAAAAGATCTGTAAAAAATACAAACACATGGAGGCTAAACAATACACTACTTAATAATGAAGTGATCACTGAAGAAATCAAAGAGGAAATCAAAAAATACCTAGAAACAAATGACAATGGAGACACAACGACCCAAAACCTGTGGGATGCAGCAAAAGCAGTTCTAAGGGGGAAGTTTATAGCAATACAAGCCCACCTTAAGAAGCAGGAAACATCTAGAATAAACAACCTAACCTTGCACCTCAAGCAATTAGAGAAAGAAGAACAAAAAAAACCCAAAGCTAGCAGAAGGAAAGAAATCATAAAAATCAGATCAGAAATAAATGAAAAAGAAATGAAGGAAACAATAGCAAAGATCAATAAAACTAAAAGCTGGTTCTTTGAGAAGATAAACAAAATTGATAAACCACTAGCCAGACTCATCAAGAAAAAAAGGGAGAAGACTCAAATCAATAGAATTAGAAATGAAAAAGGAGAGGTAACAACTGACACTGCAGAGATAAAAGAGATCATGAGAGATTACTACAAGCAACTCTATGCCAATAAAATGGACAATCTGGAAGAAATGGACAAATTCTTAGAAATGCACAACCTGCCAAGACTGAATCAGGAAGAAATAGAAAATATGAACAGACCAATCACAAGCACTGAAATTGAAACTGTGATTAAAAATCTTCCAACAAAGAAAAGCCCAGGACCAGATGGCTTCACAGGCGAATTCTATCAAACATTTAGAGAAGAGCTAACACCTATCCTTCTCAAACTCTTCCAAAATATAGCAGAGGGAGGAACACTCCCAAACTCCTTCTACGAGGCCACCATCACCTTGATACCAAAACCAGGCAAGGATGTCACAAAGAAAGAAAACTACAGACCAATATCACTGATGAACATAGATGCAAAAATCCTCAACAAAATACTAGCAAACAGAATCCAACAGCACATTAAAAGGATCATACACCATGATCAAGTGGGGTTTATTCCAGGAATGCAAGGATTCTTCAATATACGCAAATCTATCAATGTGATAAACCATATTAACAAATTGAAGGAGAAAAACTATATGATCATCTCAATAGATGCAGAGAAAGCTTTTGACAAAATTCAACACCCATTTATGATAAAAACCCTGCAGAAAGTAGGCATAGAGGGAACTTTCCTCAACATAATAAAGGCCATATACGACAAGCCCACAGCAAACATCATCCTCAATGGGGAAAAACTGAAAGCATTTCCACTAAGATCAGGAACAAGACAAGGGTGCCCACTCTCACCACTCTTATTCAACACAGTTTTGGAAGTTTTAGCCACAGCAATCAGAGAAGAGAAGGAAATAAAAGGAATCCAAATCGGAAAAGAAGAAGTAAAGCTGTCACTGTTTGCAGATGACATGATCCTATACATAGAGAATCCTAAAGATGCTACCAGAAAACTACTAGAGCTAATCAATGAATTTGGTAAAGTGGCAGGATACAAAATTAATGCACAGAAATCTCTGGCATTCCTATATACTAATGATGAAAAATCTGAAAGTGAAATCAAGAAAACACTCCCATTTACCATTGCAACAAAAAGAATAAAATATCTAGGAATAAACCTACCTAAGGAGACAAAAGACCTGTATGCAGAAAATTATAAGACACTGATGAAAGAAATTAAAGATGATACAAATAGATGGAGACATATACCATGTTCTTGGATTGGAAGAATCAACATTGTGAAAATGACTCTACTACCCAAAGCAATCTATAGATTCAATGCAATCCCTATCAAACTACCACTGGCATTTTTCACAGAACTAGAACAAAAAATTTCGCAATTTGTATGGAAACACAAAAGACCCCAAATAGCCAAAGCAATCTTGAGAACAAAAAAAGGAACTGGAGGAATCAGGCTCCCTGACTTCAGACTATACTACAAAGCTACAGTTATCAAGACGGTATGGTACTGGCACAAAAACAGAAAGATAGATCAATGGAACAGGATAGAAAGCCCAGAGATAAACCCATGCACATATGGACACCTTATCTTTGATAAAGGTGGCAGGAATGTACAGTGGAGAAAGGACAGCCTCTTCAATAAGTGGTGCTGGGAAAACTGGACAGGTACATGTAAAAGTATGAGATTAGATCACTCCCTAACACCATACACAAAAATAAGCTCAAAATGGATTCAAGACCTAAATATAAGGCCAGAAACTATCAAACTCTTAGAGGAAAACATAGGCAGAACACTCTATGACATAAATCACAGCAAGATTCTTTCTGACCCACCTCCTAGAGTAATGGAAATAAAAACAGAAATAAACAAATGGGACCTAATGAAACTTCAAAGCTTTTGCACAGCAAAGGAAACCATAAACAAGACCAAAAGACAACCCTCAGAATGGGAGAAAATATTTGCAAATGAAGCAACCGACAAAGGATTAATCTCCAAAATTTACAAGCAGCTCATGCAGCTCAATAACAAAAAAACAAACAACAAAATCCAAAAATGGGCAGAAGACCTAAATAGACATTTCTCCAAAGAAGATATACACTCTGCCAACAAACACATGAAAGAATGCTCAATATCATTAATCATTAGAGAAATGCAAATCAAAACTACAATGAGATATCATCTCACACCAGTCAGAATGGCCATCATCAAAAAATCTAGAAACAATGAATGCTGGAGAGGGTGTGGAGAAAAGGGAACCCTCTTGCACTGCTGGTGGGAATGTGAATTGGTTCAGCCACTATGGAGAACAGTATGGAGGTTCCTTAAAAAACTACAAATAGAACTACCATATGACCCAGCAATCCCACTACTGGGCATATACCCTGAGAAAACCGAAATTCAAAAAGAGTCATGTACCAAAATGTTCATTGCAGCTCTATTTACAATAGCCCGGAGATGGAAACAACCTAAGTGCCCATCATCGGATGAATGGATAAAGAAGATGTGGCACCTATATACAATGGAATATTACTCAGCCATAAAAAGAAATGAAATTGAGCTATTTGTAATGAGGTGGATAGACCTAGAGTCTGTCATACACAGTGAAGTAAGTCAGAAAGAAAAAGACAAATACCGTATGCTAACACATATATATGGAATTTAAGGGAAAAAATGTCATGAAGAACCTAGGGGTAAGGCAGGAATAAAGACGCAGATCTCCCAGAGAAGGGACTTGAGGTTATGGGGAGGGGGAAGTGTGAGCTGTGACGGGGCGAGAGAGAGTCATGGACATATACACACTAACAAACGTAGTAAGGTAGATAGCTAGTGGGAAGCAGCCGCATGGCAGAGGGATATTGGCTTGGTGCTTTGTGACAGCCTGGAGGGGTGGGATAGGGAGGGTGGGAGGGAGGGAGACGCAAGAGGGAAGAGATATGGGAACATATGTATATGTATAACTGATTCACTTTGTTATAAAGAAGAAACTAACACATCATTGTAAAGCAATTATACCCGAATAAAGATGTTAAAAAAAAAAAAAAACTATGGATTTATATGTCTCCGAAAGAGAATCAAGCGTATGTACAGCAGCATAAACGCAGCAGTGATAGGATTGGTGAGGTTCGGTGAGCAAATGCAGACCCTTTGAAGTCATATTGCATGGTACCCATTCCATGGGTCTCAACTCTCCAGGTTTAAGGGATTCTTCCTTCAGCTAAAACATGCATGTGGAACCCAGAGTATGATCCACCGAGTGATCGGGAAACGTGTTCAAATGTGTCTCAGTTTTCGTCCCCTGGAACTCGGGTGCAACATTCCAGATGCTTTACTAACACTCTCCCCACTTGGAGAGTCAGTGCCTTTAACCTCCTGTTTGGCCCAGTTTGCAATTTCTGCGGAAAATGAACAGGAAAAGGGAGAACCAATGAGAGACTAGCTGGAGGTGTCTGGACGGGCAAATTTAACTCTCATTTCCCACCAGGAAGAGGAATTAACTAAAGGCTCAGCGTGCCATGCCAGAACCACACTAGGGCCTGAAGCAATCCTGCGGTGTTGCGGCCAGCTCAAAAGAAAGCGAGTTGAAGAAAGGAGCTCAGGGGCACTGTCATTCACAAACCTGCAGAGTTATAAATGACAGGTATCGTCCAAAAATATATTGAAGTAAGGCTGCCAAGAGGACTTGAAAGCGGGGCAGAATTGCAGGAAACCGATTTCAGGAGGTAGACTGGAATTGCATGTAAAGCATAGGAAAAGAGGCAGAACGTCCACAATGATGCACTTGGCCAAAAAGGGCGTACGGGTTTTTTCTTGAATATATACAGGAAAAAACGCGTACACACTTTTTGGCCAACTAAGCAAGCTCGCAAAGGAAATCTGCACTACAATGAAGTCTCACTGCCCCCCGGTCAAAAGGGCCATCTGAAAAAAGTGTAAAATCCAGAAAGGCAGGACAGGCCATGGAGAACTGGGAGCCTTGTTATGCTGATGGGCTGGATGTAAATTGCCAACAGCCAATCTGGAGAAGTGTATGGTGTTTCCTGAAACATCTAAAAAACAAAGCAACAGAGCCTAGGGCACTTCCACTTATGGTCCTATAGCTTAGGGAAATTAAATTCAAAAAGACACAGCCACCCCAAAGTTTGGGACGGCTCTGTTTACAAGAACCTCTTTTACGGTACAAGTTCAATAGCGCAGAAAGCGAAAAATGGATAAAGAAGTTGTGGTACTTACGTACAATGCAATATCACTCAGCAATGAAATCTATGTCATCAGACCCATAGCAGCATAATGAGTGGATTCAGGTACGATGATTCTAAGTGAAATAAGTCACACAGAAAACTAAATATCATAAGATATCACTAATACACGGAATGTAAACTTGGCTACACAGGAACTGAATTACAAAACAGAACAGGGTCTCAAATGTAGAAAACCAACTTATGCTTGCTTAAGGGGAAAGGTGAGTTGGATTGCTGCATGAAACCAGAGATTGAAATTTACACAGATACCGTTCCATAAGCCAAACATGTAATAGACAAGAGCTACTCCTTGCTCAACGAAGAGGACACAACACCACATATTAAACGCCTAAGAATATACCTGACTAGTAAGAATCTTAAAACCTATGGATTTATATGACTCCGAAAGAGAATCAAGCGTGTGTACAGCGGCATAAGTGCAGCAGTGATAGGATTGGTGAGGTTCGGTGAGCAAATGCAGACCCTTTGAAGTCATATTGCATGGTACCCATTCCATGGGTCTCAACTCTCCAGGTTTAAGGGATTCTTCCTTCAGCTAAAACATGCATGTGGAACCCAGAGTATGATCCACCGTGTGATCAGGAAACGTGTTCAAATGTGTCTCAGTTTTCGTCCCCTGGTACTCGGGTGCAACATTCCAGACGCTTTACTGACACTCTCCCCACTTGGAGAGTCAGTGCCTTTAACCTCCTGTTTGGCCCAGTTTGCAATTTCTGCGGAAAATGAACAGGAATAGGGAGAACCAATGAGAGATTAGCTGGAGGTGTCTAGACGGGCAAATTTAACTCTCATTTCCCACCGGGAAGAAAATTAACCAAAGGCTCAGTGTGCCATGCCGGAACCACACTAGGGCCTGAAGCAATCCTGCGGTGTTGCGGCCAGCTCACAAGAAAGCGAGTTGAAGAAAGGAGCTCAGAGGCACTGTCATTCACAAACCTGCAGAGTTATAAATTACAGCTATCGTCCAAAAATATATTGAAGTAAGGCTGCCAAGAGGACTTGAAAGCGGGGCAGAATTGCAGGAAACCGATTTCAGGAGGTAGACTGGAATTGCATGTAAAGCGTAGGAAAAGAGGCAGAACGTCCACAATGATGCACTTGGCCAAAAAGTGCGCATGCGTTTTTTCCTGAATATATTCAGGAAAAAACGCATACGCCCTTTTGGCCAAGGAAGCAAGCTTGCAAAGGAAATCTGCACTACAATGAAGTCTCACTGCCCCCGGTCAAAAGGGCCAACTGAAAAAAGTGTAAAATCCAGAAAGGCAGGACAGGCCATGGAGAACTGGAAGCCTTGTTATGCTGATGGGCGGGATGTAAATTGCCAACAGCCACTCTGGAGAAGTGTATGGTGTTTCCTGAAACATCTAAAAAACAAAGTAACAGAGCCTAGGGCACTTCCACTTATGGTCCTATAGCTTAGAGAAATTAAAATCAAAAACACACAGCAACCCTAAAGTTTGGGACGGCTCTGTTTACAAGAACCTCGTTTACGGTACAAGTTCAATATCACAGGAAGCGAAAAATGGATAAAGAAGTTGTGGTACTTACGTACAAAGCAATATCACTCAGCAATGAAATTTATGTCATCGGGCCCGTAGCAGCATAATCAGTGTATTCAGGTACAATGATTCTAAGTGAAATAAGTCACACAGTAAAAGAAACATCATAAGATATCACTACTACATGGAATGTAAACTTGGCTACACAGGAACTGAATTACAAAACAGAACAGGGTCTCAAATGTAGAAAACCAACTTATGCTTGCTTAAGGGGAAAGGTGAGTTGGGGTGCTGCATAAAACCAGAGATTGAAATTAGCACAGATACAGTTCCATAAGCCAAATACGTAATAGACAAGAGCTACACCTTGCTCAAAGAAGTGGACTCAAGACGCCATATTAAATGCCTAAGAATATACTTGACTAGTAAGAATCTTAAAACCTATGGATTTATATGTCTCCGAAAGAGAATCAAGCATGTGTACAGCGACATAAACACAGCAGTGATAGGATTGGTGAGGTTTGGTGAGCAAATGCAGACCCTTTGAAGTCATATTACATGGTACCCATTCCATGGGCCTCAAATCTCCAGGTTTAAGGGATTCTTCCTTCAGCTAAAACATGCATGTGGAACCCAGAGTATGATCCACCGTGTGATCGGGAAACGTGTTCAAATATGTCTCAGTTTTCCTCCCCTGGTACTCGGGTGCAACATTCCAGACGCTTTACTAACACTCTCCTCACTTGGAGAGTCAGTGCTTTTAACCTCCTGTTTGGCCCAGTTTGCAATTTCTTCGGAAAATGAACAGGAATTGGGAGAACCAATGAGAGACTAGCTGGAGGTGTCTGGACGGGCAAATTGAACTCTCATTTCCCACCAGGAAGAGGAATTAACCAAAGGCTCAGCGTGCCATGCCGGAACCACACTAGGACCTGAAGCAATCCTGCGGTGTTGCGGCCAGCTCACAACACAGCGAGTTGAAGAAAGGAGCTCAGGGGCACTGTAATTCACAAACCTGCAGAGTTATACATGACAGCTATCGTCCAAAATTATATTGAAGTAAGGCTTCCAAGAGGACTTGAAAGTGGGACAGAATTGCAGGAAACCGATTTCCGGAGGTAGACTGGAATTGCATGTAAAACATAGGAAAAGAGGCAGAACGTCCACAATGATGCACTTGGCCAAAAATGGTGTATGCGTTTTTTCCTGAATATATTCAGGAAAAAATGCATACGCCCTTTTTGGCCAACCAAGCAAGCTTGCAAAGGAAATCTGCACTACAATGAGTCTCACTGCCCCTGGTCAAATGCGCCATCTGAAAAAAGTGTAAAACCCAGAAAGGCAGGACAGGCCATGGAGAACTGGGAGCCTTGTTATGCTGATGGGCGGGATGTAAATTGCCAACAGCCACTCTGGAGAAGTGTATGGTGTTTCCTGAAACATCCAAAAAACAAAGCAACAGAGCCTAGGGCACTTCCACTTATGGTCCTATAGCTTAGGGAAATTAAAATCAAAAAGACACAGCCACCCCAAAGTTTGGGCCGGCTCTGTTTACAAGAACCTCGTTTACGGTACAAGTTCAATATCACAGAAAGCGAAAAATGGATAAAAAAGTTGTGGTACTTACGTACAATGCAATATCACTCAGCAATGAAATCTCTGTAATCAGGCCCGTAGCAGCATAATGAGTGGATTCAGGTACGATGATTCTAAGTGAAATAAGTCACACAGAAAAAGAAACATCATAAGATATCACTACTACACGGAATGTAAACTTGGCTACACAGGAACTGAATTACAAATGAGAACAGGGTCTCAAATGTAGAAAACCAACTTATGCTTGCTTAAGGGGAAAGGTGAGTTGGGGTGCTGCATAAAACCAGAGATTGAAATTAGGACAGTTACCGTTCCATAACCCAAATATGTAATAGACAAGAGCTACTCCTTGCTCAACGAGTGGACTCAAAACTCCATATTGAACGCCTAAGAATATACCTGACTAGTAAGAATCTTAAAACCTATGGATTTATAAGTCTCCGAAAGAGAATCAAGCGAGTGTACAGCGGCATAAACGCAGCAATGATAGGATTGGTGAGGTTCGGTGAGCAAATGCAGACCCTTTGAAGTCATATTGCATGGTACCCATTCCATGGGTCTCAACTCTCCAGGTTTAAGTATTCTTCCTTCAGCTAAAACATGCATGTGGAACCCAGAGTATGATCCACCGTGTGATCAGGAAACGTGTTCAAATGTGTCTCAGTTTTCGTCCCCTGGTACTCGGGCGCAACATTCCAGACGCTTTACTAAAACTCTCCCCACTTGGAGAGTCAGTGCCTTTAACCTCCTGTTTGGCCCAGTTTGCAATTTCTGCGGAAAATGAACAGGAATAGGGAGAACCAATGAGAGACTAGCTGGAGGTGTCTGGACGGGCAAATTTAACTCTCATTTCCCACCAGGAAGAGGAATTAACCAAAGGCTCAGCGTGCCGTGCCGGAACTACACTAGGGCCTGAATCAATCCTGTGGTGTTGCGGCCAGTTCACAAGAAAGCGAGTTGAAGTAAGGAGCTCAGGGGCACTCTCATTCACACACCTGCAGAGGTAAAAATGACAGCTATCGTCCAAAAATATATTGAAGTAAGGCTGCCAAGAGGACTTGAAAGCGGGGCAGAATTGCAGGAAACCGATTTCAGGAGGTAGACTGGAATTGCATGTAAAGCATAGGAAAAGAGGCAGAACGTCCACAATGATGCACTTGGCCAAAAGGGCGTATGCGTTTCTTCCTTGGCCAACCAAGCAAGCTTGCAAAAGAAATCTGCACTACAATGAAGTCTCACTTCCCCCCGGTCAAAAGGGCCATCTGAAAAAAGTGTAAAATCCAGAAACGCAGGACAGGCCATGGAGAACTGGGAGCCTTATTATGCTGCTGGGCGGGATGGAAATTGCCAACAGCCACTCTGGAGAAGTGTATGGTGTTTCCTGAAACATCTAAAAAACAAAGCAACAGAGCCTAGGGCACTTCCACTTATGGTCCTATAGCTTAGGGCAATTAAAATCAAAAAGACACAGCCACCCCAAAGTTTGGGACGGCTCTGTTTACAAGAACATCGTTTACGGTACAAGTTCAATATCGCAGAAAGCGAAAAATGGATAAAGAAGTTGTGGTACTTACGTACAATGCAATATCACTCAGCAATGAAATCTATGTCATCAGGCCCATAGCAGCATAATGAGTGGATTCAGGTACGATGATTCTAAGTGAAATAAGTCACAGAGAAAAAGAAACATCGTAAGATATCACTAATACACGGAATGGAAACTTGGCTACACAGGAACTGAATTATAAAACAGAACAGGGTCTCAAATGTAGAAAACCAACTTATGCTTGCTTAAGGGGAAAGGTGAGTTGGGGTGCTGCATAAAACCAGTGATTGAAATTAGCACAGATACCGTTCCATAAGCCAAATATGTAATAGACAAGAGCTACTCCTTGCTCAATGAAGTGGACTCAACACCCCATATTAAACGCCTAAGAATATACCTGACTAGTAAGAATCTTAAAACCTATGGATTTCTATGTCTCCGAAAGAGAATCAAGCGTGTGTACAGCGGAATAAACGTAGCAGTGATAGGATTGGAGAGGTTCGGTGAGCAAATGCAGACCCTTTGAAGTCATATTGCATGGTACCCATTCCATGGGTCTCAACTCTCCAGGTTTAAGGGATTCTTCCTTCAGCTAAACCATGCATGTGGACCCCAGAGTACGATCCACCGTGTGATCGGGAAACGTGCTCAAATGTGTCTCAGTTTTCGTCCCCTGGCACTCGGGTGCAACATTCCAGATGCTTTACTAACACTCTCCCCACTTGGAGAGTCAGTGCTTTTAACCTCCTGTTTGGCCCAGTTTGCAATTTCTGCGGAAAATGAAGAGGAATAGGGAGAACACATGAGAGACTAGCTGGAGGTGTCCAGACGGGCAAATTTAACTCTCACTTCCCACCAGGAAGAAGAATTAACCAAAGGCTCAGCGTGCCATGCCAGAACAACACTAGGGCCTGAAGCAATCCTGCGGTGTTGCGGCCAGCTCACAAGAAAGCGAGTTGAAGAAAGGAGCTCTGGGACACTGTCATTCACAAACCTGCAGAGTTATAAATGACAGCTATCGTCCAAAATTATATTGAAGTAAGGCTTCCAAGAGGACTTGAAAGCGGGGCAGAATTTCAAGAAACCAATTTCAGGAGGTAGACTGGAATTGCATGTAAAGCATAGGAAAGAGGCAGAACGTCCACAATGATGCACTTGGCCAAAAAGGATGTATGCGTTTTTTCCTGAATATATTCAGGAAAAAACTCATACGCCCTTTTTGGCCAACCAAGCAAGCTTGCAAAGGAAATCTGCACTACAATGAAGTCTCACTGCCCCCCGGTCAAAAGGGCCATCTGAATAAAGTATAAAATCCAGAAAGGCAGGAAGGCCATGGAGAACTGGGAGACTTGTTATGCTGCTGGGCGGGATGTAAATTGCCAACAGCCACTCTGGAGAAGTGTATGGTGTTTCTTGAAACATCTAAAAAACAAAGCAACAGAGCCTAGGGCACTTCCACTTATGGTCCTATAGCTTAGGGAAATTAAAATCGAAAAGACACAGCCACCCGAAAGTTTGGGACGGCTCTGTTTACAAGAACCTCGTTTACGGTACAAGTTCAATATCACAGAAAGCGAAAAATGGATAAAGAAGTTGTGGTACTTACGTACAATGCAATATCACTCAGCAATGAAATCTATGTCATCAGGCCCGTAGCAGCATAATGAGTGGATTCAGGTACGATGATTCTAAGTGAAATAAGTCACACAGAAAATGAAACATCATAAGATATCACTACTACACGGAATGTAAACTTGGCTACACAGGAACTGAATTACAAAACAGAACAGGGTCTCAAATGTAGAAAACCAACTTATGCTTGCTTAAGGGGAAAGGTGAGTTGGGGTACTGCATAAAACCAGAGATAGAAATTAGCCCAGATACCGTTCCATAAGCCAAATATGTAATAGACAAGAGCTACTCCTTGCTCAACGAAGTGACTCAACACTCCATATTAAACGCCTAAGAATATACCTGACCAGTAAGAATCTTAAAACCTATGGATTGATCCAGGAGCAGGAAGATGGCGGAAGAGTAAGATGCGGAGATCACCTTCCTCCCCACAGATACACCAGAAATACATCTACACGTGGAACAACTCCTACAGATCACCTACTGAAGGCTGGCAGAAGACCTCAGACCTCCCAAAAGGCAAGAAACTCCCCACGTACCTGGGTAGGGCAAAAGAAAAAAGAATAAACAGAGACAAAAGGATAGGGACGGCACCTGCACCAGTGGGAGGGAGCTGTGAAGGAGGAAAAGTTTCCACACACTAGGAAGCCCCTTCGCGGGCGGAGACTGCGGGAGGCGGGGGGGGAGCTTCAAACCTGCGGAGGAGTGCACAGCAACGGGTGCGGAGGGCAAATCGGGGAGATTCCCGCACAGAGGATCGGTGCTGACCGGGACTCACCAGCCCAAGAGGCTTGTCTGCTCACCCGCCGGGGCGGGCGGGGTCTGCGAGCTGAGGCTCTGAGGCTCGGGTTTCGGTTTCGGACGGAGCGCAGGGAGAGGACTGGGGTTGGCGGCTTGAACATAGCCTGAAGGGGTTAGTGCACCACAGCTAGCTGGGAGGGAGTCCGGGGAAAAGTCTGCACCTGCCGAAGAGGTAAGAGACTTTTTCTTCCCTCTTTGTTTCCTGGTGCTTGAGGAGAGGGGTTTAAGAATGCTGCTTAAAGGAACTCCAGAGACGGGCGCGAGCCGCGGCTGAAAGCGCGGACCCCAGAGACGGGCGCGAGCCGTGGCTGAAAGCGCGGACCCCAGAGACGGGCACGAGCCGCGGCTGAAAGCGCGGACCCCAGTGACGGGCGTGAGCCGCGGCTGAAAGCGCGGACCCCAGAGACGGGCGTGAGCCGCGGCTGAGGGCGCGGACCCCAGAGACGGGCGCGAGCCGCTGCTGAGGGCGCGGACCCCAGAGACGGGCGCGAGCCACGGCTGAGGGTGCGGACTCCAGAGACGGGCACAAGCCGCAGCTGGAGGCGCGGACCCCAGAGGCGGGCGGGAGACGTTGGGGCTGCTGCTGCCGCCACCAAGGGGCCTGTGTGTGAGCGCAGGTCGCTCTCCACGCCCCTCTTCCGCGGAGCCTGTGCAGCCCGCCACTGCCGGGTTCCCGGGATCCGGGGATGACTTCCCCGGGAGAGTGCACGGCGGGCCTCGGGCTGGTGCAGGGTCACGCCAGACTTTGCCGCCGCAGGCCCGCCCCGCATTCCATGCCCCTCCTTCCCCGCCAGCCTCAGTACGCCAGAACCCCCGAATCAGCGGCTCCTTTAACCCCGTCCTGTCTGAGCAAAAAACAGACGCCCTCCAGCGACCTACACGCAGAGGCAGGGCCAAATCCAAAGCTGAGCCCCTGTGAGCTGTGAGAACAAAGAAGAGAAAGGGAAATCTCTCCCAGCAGCCTCAGAAGCAGCGGATTAAAGCTCCACAATCAACTTGATGTACCCTGCATCTGTGGAATACATGAATAGACAGCCAATCATCCCAAATTAAGGAGGTGGACTTTGGGAGCAAGATCTATGATTTTTTTCCCTATTCCTCTTTTTGTGAATGTGTATGTGTATGCTTCTGTGTGAGATCTTGTCTGTATAGTCTTGCTTCCACCATTTGTCCTAGGGTTCTATCCCTTCATGGTTTTTTCTTAAAATTTTTTTCTTAATAATCAATTTTAATTTTAAGAACGTTATTATACTTTACCTTCATCCTTTCTTTTTCTTTCTTTCTTTCCTTCCTTCCTTCCTTCCCTCCTTTAGACAATGAATCATCCCAAATTGAGGAGGTGGTCTCTGACAGCAAGATTTATGATTTTCCCCCTTTACCTCTTTTAGTGAGGGTGTATGTGTACGCTTCTGTGTAAGATTTTGTCTGTATAGCTTTGCTTCCAACATTTGTCCTAAGGTTCTATCCCTCCCTTTTTTTTTTCCTAAATAAGAATTTTTTAATTCAATAACTTTATTATACATTATTTTATTTTTACTGTATCTTCTTTCTTTCTGTTTTTCCTTCTTTCCCTCCTTCCTTCCTTCCTTCCTCCCTCCCTCCCTCCCTCCTTTCGTTCCTTCTTGCCTTCCTTCCTTCGTTGCTTCTTTCTTTCTTTCTTCCTTCCTTCCTTCCTTCCTTCCCTCCTTCCTTCCCTCCTTTCCTTCTTTCTTTCCTCATACTTCTACTAATTCCCTCTACTTTTTCTCCCTTTTATTCTGAGCCGTGTGGATGAAAGGCTCTTGGTGCTCCAGCCAGGAGTCAGGGCTCTGCCTCTGAGGTAGGAGAGCCAACTTCAGGACACTGGTCCACAAGAGACCTCCCAGCTCCACATAATATCAAATGGCGAAAATCTCCCAGAGACCTCCATCTTAACACCAGCACCCAGCTTCACTCAACGACCAGCAAGCCACAGTACTGGACAACCTGTGCCAAACAACTAGCAAAACAGGAACACAACCCCACCCATTAGCAGAGAGGCAGTCTAAAATCATAATAAGGCCACAGACACCCCAAAACACACCACCAGACGTGAACCTGCCCACTAGAGAGACAAGATCCAGCCTCATCCACCACAACACAGGCACTAGTCCCCTCCACCAGGAAGCCTACACAACCCATTGAACCAACCTTAGCCACTGGAGACAGACATCAAAAACGAACCTGCAGCCTGCAAAAAGGAGACCCCAAACACAGTAAGATAAGCAAAATGAGAAAACAGAAAAACACACAGCAGATAAAGGAGCAAGATAAAAATGCACCAGACCTAACAAATGAAGAGGAAATAGGCAGTCTACCTGAAAAAGAATTCAGAATAATGATAGTAAGGTTGATCCGAAATCTTGGAGATAGAATGGACAATAGAATGGACAAAATGCAAGAATCAGTTAACAAGGACCTAGAAGAACTAAAGATGAAACAAGCAACGATGAACAACACAATAAATGAAATTAAAAATACTCTAGATGGGATCAATAGCAGAATAACTGAGGCAGAAGAACGGATAAGTGACCTGGAAGATAAAATAGTGGAAATAACTACTGCAGAGCAGAATAAAGAAAAAAGAATGAAAAGAACTGAGGACAGTCTCAGAGACCTCTGGGACAACATTAAACGCACCAACATTCGAATTATAGGGGTTCCAGAAGAAGAAGAGAAAAAGAAAGGGACTGAGAAAATATTTGAAGAGATTATAGTTGAAAACTTCCCTAATATGGGAAAGGAAATAGTTAATCAAGTCCAGGAAGCACAGAGAGTCCCATACAGGATAAATACTAGGAGAAATACGCCAAGACACATATTAATCAAACTGTCAAAAATTAAATACAAAGAAAGCATATTAAAAGCAGCAAGGGAAAAACAACAAATAACACATAAGGGAATCCCCATAAGGTTAACAGCTGATCTCTCAGCAGAAACCCTACAAGCCAGAAGGGAGTGGCAGGACATACTGAAAGTGATGAAGGAGAAAAACCTGCAGCCAAGACTACTCTACCCAGCAAGGATCTCATTCAGATTTGATGGAGAAATTAAAACCTTTACAGACAAGCAAAAGCTGAGAGAGTTCAGCACCACCAAACCAGCTTTACAACAAATGCTAAAGGATCTTCTCTAGGCAAGAAACACAAGAGAAGGAAAAGACCTATAATAACGAACCCAAAACAATTTAGAAAATGGGAATAGGAACATACATATCGATAATTACCTTAAATGTAAATGGACTAAATGCTCCCACCAAAAGACACAGATTAGCTGAATGGATACAAAAACAAGACCCTTATATATGCTGTCTACAAGAGACCCACTTCAGACCTAGAGACACATACAGACTGAAAGTAAGGGGATGGAAAAAGATATTCCATGCAAATGGAAACCAAAAGAAAGCTGGAGTAGCAATTCTCATATCAGACAAAATAGACTTTAAAATAAGGACTATTAAAAGAGACAAAGAAGGACACTACATAATGATCAAGGGATCGATCCAAGAAGAAGATATAACAATTGTAAATATTTATGCACCCAACATAGGAGCACCTCAATACATAAGGCAAATACTAACAGCCATAAAAGGGGAAATCGACAGTAACACATTCATAGTAGGGGACTTAAACACCCCACTTTCACCCATGGACAGATCATCCAAAATGAAAATAAATAAGGAAACACAAGCTTTAAATGATACATTAAACAAGATGGACTTAATTGATATTTATAGGACACTCCATCCAAAAACAACAGAATACACATTTTTCTCAAGTGCTCATGGAACATTCTCCAGGATAGATCATATCTTGGGTCACAAATCAAGCCTTGGTAAATTTAAGAAAATT
The DNA here is from genome assembly GCF_937001465.1 of Orcinus orca. Taxonomy (NCBI): domain Eukaryota; kingdom Metazoa; phylum Chordata; class Mammalia; order Artiodactyla; family Delphinidae; genus Orcinus; species Orcinus orca. The sequence continues at coordinate 82,243,105 of NC_064559.1, forward strand.
GAAATTGTATCAAGTATCTTTTCTGACCACAACGCCATGAGACTAGATATCAATTACAGGAAAAGATCTGTAAAAAATACAAACACATGGAGGCTAAACAATACACTACTTAATAATGAAGTGATCACTGAAGAAATCAAAGAGGAAATCAAAAAATACCTAGAAACAAATGACAATGGAGACACAACGACCCAAAACCTGTGGGATGCAGCAAAAGCAGTTCTAAGGGGGAAGTTTATAGCAATACAAGCCCACCTTAAGAAGCAGGAAACATCTAGAATAAACAACCTAACCTTGCACCTCAAGCAATTAGAGAAAGAAGAACAAAAAAAACCCAAAGCTAGCAGAAGGAAAGAAATCATAAAAATCAGATCAGAAATAAATGAAAAAGAAATGAAGGAAACAATAGCAAAGATCAATAAAACTAAAAGCTGGTTCTTTGAGAAGATAAACAAAATTGATAAACCACTAGCCAGACTCATCAAGAAAAAAAGGGAGAAGACTCAAATCAATAGAATTAGAAATGAAAAAGGAGAGGTAACAACTGACACTGCAGAGATAAAAGAGATCATGAGAGATTACTACAAGCAACTCTATGCCAATAAAATGGACAATCTGGAAGAAATGGACAAATTCTTAGAAATGCACAACCTGCCAAGACTGAATCAGGAAGAAATAGAAAATATGAACAGACCAATCACAAGCACTGAAATTGAAACTGTGATTAAAAATCTTCCAACAAAGAAAAGCCCAGGACCAGATGGCTTCACAGGCGAATTCTATCAAACATTTAGAGAAGAGCTAACACCTATCCTTCTCAAACTCTTCCAAAATATAGCAGAGGGAGGAACACTCCCAAACTCCTTCTACGAGGCCACCATCACCTTGATACCAAAACCAGGCAAGGATGTCACAAAGAAAGAAAACTACAGACCAATATCACTGATGAACATAGATGCAAAAATCCTCAACAAAATACTAGCAAACAGAATCCAACAGCACATTAAAAGGATCATACACCATGATCAAGTGGGGTTTATTCCAGGAATGCAAGGATTCTTCAATATACGCAAATCTATCAATGTGATAAACCATATTAACAAATTGAAGGAGAAAAACCATATGATCATCTCAATAGATGCAGAGAAAGCTTTTGACAAAATTCAACACCCATTTATGATAAAAACCCTGCAGAAAGTAGGCATAGAGGGAACTTTCCTCAACATAATAAAGGCCATATACGACAAGCCCACAGCAAACATCATCCTCAATGGGGAAAAACTGAAAGCATTTCCACTAAGATCAGGAACAAGACAAGGGTGCCCACTCTCACCACTCTTATTCAACATAGTTTTGGAAGTTTTAGCCACAGCAATCAGAGAAGAGAAGGAAATAAAAGGAATCCAAATCGGAAAAGAAGAAGTAAAGCTGTCACTGTTTGCAGATGACATGATCCTATACATAGAGAATCCTAAAGATGCTACCAGAAAACTACTAGAGCTAATCAATGAATTTGGTAAAGTGGCAGGATACAAAATTAATGCACAGAAATCTCTGGCATTCCTATATACTAATGATGAAAAATCTGAAAGTGAAATCAAGAAAACACTCCCATTTACCATTGCAACAAAAAGAATAAAATATCTAGGAATAAACCTACCTAAGGAGACAAAAGACCTGTATGCAGAAAATTATAAGACACTGATGAAAGAAATTAAAGATGATACAAATAGATGGAGACATATACCATGTTCTTGGATTGGAAGAATCAACATTGTGAAAATGACTCTACTACCCAAAGCAATCTATAGATTCAATGCAATCCCTATCAAACTACCACTGGCATTTTTCACAGAACTAGAACAAAAAATTTCGCAATTTGTATGGAAACACAAAAGACCCCAAATAGCCAAAGCAATCTTGAGAACAAAAAAAGGAACTGGAGGAATCAGGCTCCCTGACTTCAGACTATACTACAAAGCTACAGTTATCAAGACGGTATGGTACTGGCACAAAAACAGAAAGATAGATCAATGGAACAGGATAGAAAGCCCAGAGATAAACCCATGCACATATGGACACCTTATCTTTGATAAAGGTGGCAGGAATGTACAGTGGAGAAAGGACAGCCTCTTCAATAAGTGGTGCTGGGAAAACTGGACAGGTACATGTAAAAGTATGAGATTAGATCACTCCCTAACACCATACACAAAAATAAGCTCAAAATGGATTCAAGACCTAAATATAAGGCCAGAAACTATCAAACTCTTAGAGGAAAACATAGGCAGAACACTCTATGACATAAATCACAGCAAGATTCTTTCTGACCCACCTCCTAGAGTAATGGAAATAAAAACAGAAATAAACAAATGGGACCTAATGAAACTTCAAAGCTTTTGCACAGCAAAGGAAACCATAAACAAGACCAAAAGACAACCCTCAGAATGGGAGAAAATATTTGCAAATGAAGCAACCGACAAAGGATTAATCTCCAAAATTTACAAGCAGCTCATGCAGCTCAATAACAAAAAAACAAACAACAAAATCCAAAAATGGGCAGAAGACCTAAATAGACATTTCTCCAAAGAAGATATACAGTCTGCCAACAAACACATGAAAGAATGCTCAATATCATTAATCATTAGAGAAATGCAAATCAAAACTACAATGAGATATCATCTCACACCAGTCAGAATGGCCATCATCAAAAAATCTAGAAACAATGAATGCTGGAGAGGGTGTGGAGAAAAGGGAACCCTCTTGCACTGCTGGTGGGAATGTGAATTGGTTCAGCCACTATGGAGAACAGTATGGAGGTTCCTTAAAAAACTACAAATAGAACTACCATATGACCCAGCAATCCCACTACTGGGCATATACCCTGAGAAAACCGAAATTCAAAAAGAGTCATGTACCAAAATGTTCATTGCAGCTCTATTTACAATAGCCCGGAGATGGAAACAACCTAAGTGCCCATCATCGGATGAATGGATAAAGAAGATGTGGCACATATATACAATGGAATATTACTCAGCCATAAAAAGAAATGAAATTGAGCTATTTGTAATGAGGTGGATAGACCTAGAGTCTGTCATACACAGTGAAGTAAGTCAGAAAGAAAAAGACAAATACCGTATGCTAACACATATATATGGAATTTAAGAAAAAAAAATGTCATGAAGAACCTAGGGGTAAGGCAGGAATAAAGACGCAGACCTCCTAGAGAACCGACTTGAGGTTATGGGGAGGGGGAAGTGTGAGCTGTGACGGGGCGAGAGAGAGTCATGGACATATACACACTAACAAACGTAGTAAGGTAGATAGCTAGTGGGAAGCAGCCGCATGGCAGAGGGATATTGGCTTGGTGCTTTGTGACAGCCTGGAGGGGTGGGATAGGGAGGGTGGGAGGGAGGGAGACGCAAGAGGGAAGAGATATGGGAAATATATATATGTATAACTGATTCACTTTGTTATAAAGCAGAAACTAACACATCATTGTAAAGCAATTATACCCCAATAAAGATGTTAAAAAAAAAAAAACCTATGGATTTATATGTCTCCGAAAGAGAATCAAGCGTGTGTACAGTGCCATAAACGCAGCAGTGATAGGACTGGAGAGGTTTGGTGAGCAAATGCAGACCCTTTGAAGTCATATTGCATGGTACCCATTCCATGGTTCTCAACTCTCCAGGTTTAAAGGATTCTTCCTTCAGCTAAAACATGCATGTGGAACCCAGAGTATGATCCACCGTGTGATCGAGAAACGTGTTCAAACGTGTCTCAGGTTTCGTCCCCTGGTACTCGGGCGCAACATTCCAGATGCTCTACTAACACTCTCCCCACTTGGAGAGTCAGTGCCTTTAACCTCCTGTTTGGCCCAGTTTGCAATTTCTGCGGAAAATGAACACGAATAGGGAGAGCCAATGAGAGACTAGCTGGAGGTGTCTGGACAGGCAACTTTAACTCTCATTTCCCACCAGGAAGAGATTAACCAAAGGCTCAGTGTGCCGTGCAGGAACCACACTAGGGCCTGAAGCAATCCTGCGGTGTTGCGACCAGCTCACAAGAAAGCGAGTTGAAGAAAGGAGCTCAGGGGCACTGTCATTCACAAACCTGCAGAGTTAAAAATGACAACTATCGTCCAAAAATATATTGAAGTAAGGCTGCCAAGAGGACTTGAAAGCAGGGAAGAATTGCAGGAAACCGATTTCAGGAGGTAGACTGGAATTGCATGTAAAGCATAGGAAAAGAGGCAGAACGTCCACAATGATGCACTTGGCCAAAAACGGCGTATGCGTTTTTTCCTGAATATATTCCAGGAATATATTCAGGAAAAAACGCATACGCCCTTTTTGGCCAACCAAGCAAGCTTGCAAAGGAAATCTGCACTACAATGAAGTCTCACTGCCCCCGGTCAAATGGGCCATCTGAAGAAACTGTAAAATCCAGAAAGGCAGGACAGGCCATGGAGAACTGGGAGCCTTGTTATGCTGATAGGTGGGATGTAAACTGCCAACAGCCACTCTGGAAAAGTGTATGGTGTTTCCTGAAACATCCAAAAAACAAAGCAACAGAGCCTAGGGCAGTTCCACTTATGGTCCTATAGCTCAGGGAAATTAAAATCAAAAAGACACAGCCACCCCAAAGTTTGGGACGGCTCTGTTTACAAGAACCTCGTTTACGGTACAAGTTCAATATCACAGAAAGCGAAAAATGGATAAAGAAGTTGTGGTACTTACGTACAATGCAATATCACTCAGCAATGAAATCTATGTCATCAGGCCCGTAACAGCATAATGAGTGGATTCAGGTACGATGATTCTAAGTGTAATAAGTCACACAGAAAAAGAAACATCATAAGATATCACTACTACACGGAATGTAAACTTGGCTACACAGGAACTGAATTCCAAAACAGAACAGGGTCTCAAATGTAGAAAACCAACTTATGCTTGCTTAAGGGGAAAGGTGAGTTGGGGTGCTGCATAAAACCAGAGATTGAAATTAGGACAGTTACCGTTCCATAACCCAAATATGTAATAGACAAGAGCTACTCCTTGCTCAACGAGAGGAATCAACACTCCATATTAAACGCCTAAGAATATACCTGACTAGTAAGAATCTGAAAACCTATGGATTTATATGTCTCCGAAAGAGAATCAAGCGTGTGTACAGCGGCATAAACGCAGCAGTGATAGGATTGGTGAGGTTCGTTGAGCAAATGCAGACCCTTTGAAGTCATATTGCATGGTACCCATTACATGGGTCTCAACTCTCCAGGTTTAAGGGATTCTTCCTTCAGCTAAAACATGCATGTGGAACCCAGAGTATGATCCACCATGTGATCGGGAAACGTGTTCAAATGTGTCTCAGTTTCCATCCCCTGGTACTCGGGTGCAACATTCCAGACGCTTTACTAACACTCTCCTCACTTGGAGAGTCCGTGCCTTTAACCTCCTGTTTGGCCCAGTTTGCAAATTCTGCGGAAAATGAACAGGAATAGGGAGAACCAATGAGAGACTAGCTGGAGGTGTCTGGACGGGCAAATTTAACTCTCATTTCCCACCAGGAAGAGGAATTAACCAAAGGCTCAGTGTGCCGTGCTGGAACCACACTAGGGCCTGAAGCAATCCTGCGGTGTTGCGACCAGCTCACAAGAAAGCGAGTTGAAGAAAGGAGCTCAGGGGCACTGTCATTCACAAACCTGCAGAGTTAAAAATGACAACTATCGTCCAAAAATATATTGAAGTAAGGCTGCCAAGAGGACTTGAAAGCAGGGTAGAATTGCAGGAAACCGATTTCAGGAGGTAGACTGGAATTGCATGTAAAGCATAGGAAAAGAGGCAGAACGTCCACAATGATGCACTTGGCCAAAAACGGTATATACGTTTTTTCCTGAATATATTCCAGGAATATATTCAGGAAAAAACGCATAGGCACTTTTGGGCCAACGAAGCAAGCTTGCAAAGGAAATCTGTACTACAATGAAGTCTCACTTCCCCCCAGTCAAAAGGGCCATCTGAAAAATGTGTAAAATCCAGAAACGCAGGACAGGCCATGGAGAACTGGGAGCCTTTTTATGCTGATGGGCGGGATGTAAATTGCCAACAGCCACTCTGGAGAAGTGTATGGTGTTTCCTGAAACATCTAAAAAACAAAGCAACAGAGCCTGGGGCACTTCCACTTATGGTCCTATAGCTTAGGGAAATTAAAATCAAAAAGACACAGCCACCCAAAAGTTTGGGACGGCTCTGTTTACAAGAACCTCGTTTACGGTACAAGTTCAATATCGCAGAAAGCGAAAAATGGATAAAGACTTTGTAGTACTTACGTCCAATGCAATATCACTCAGCAATGAAATCTATGTCATCAGGCCCGTAGCAGCATAATGAGTGGATTCAGGTACGATGATTCTACATGAAATAAGTCACACAGAAAAAGAAACATCATAAGATATCACTAATACACGGAATGTAAACTTGGCTACACAGGCACTGAATTACAAAACAGAACAGGGTCTCAAATGTAGAAAACCAACTTATGCTTGCTTAAGGGGAAAGGTGAGTTGAAGTGCTGCATAAAACCAGAGATTGAAATTAGCACAGTTACCATTCCATAAGCCAAATATGTAGTAGACAAGAGCTACTCCTTGCTCAACGAGTGGACTCAACACCCCATATTAAACGCCTAAGAATATACCTGACTAGTAATAATCTTAAATCCTATGGATTTATATGTCTCCGAAAGAGAATCAAGCATGTGTATAGTGGCATAAGAGCAGCAGTGATAGGATTGGTGAAGTTCGGTGAGCAAATGCAGACCCTTTGAAGTCATATTGCATGGTACCCATTCCATGGGTCTCAACTCTCCAGGTTTAAGGGATTCTTCCTTCAGCTAAAACATGCATGTGGAACCCAGAGTATGATCCACCATGTGATCGGGAAACGTGTTCAAATGTGTCTCAGTTTTCATCCCCTGGTACTCGGGTGCAACATTCCAGACGCTTTACTAACACTCTCCTCACTTGGAGAGTCAGTGCCTTTAACCTCCTGTTTGGCCCAGTTTGCAATTTCTGCGGAAAATGAACAGGAATAGGGAGAACCAATGAGAGACTAGCTGGAGGTGTCTGGACGGGCAAATTTAACTCTCATTTCCCACCAGGAAGAGGAATTAACCAAAGGCTCAGCGTGCCATGCCGGAACCACACTAGGGTCTGAAGCAATCCTGCGGTGTTGCGGCCTGCACACAAGACAGCGAGTTGAAGAAAGGAGCTCAGGGGCACTGTAATTCACAAACCTGCAGAGTTATAAATGACAGCTATCGTCCAAAAATATATTGAAGTAAGGCTTCCAAGAGGACTTGAAAGTGGGGCAGAATGGCAGGAAACCGATTTCAGGAGGTAGACTGCAATTGCATGTAAAGCAGAGGAAAAGAGGCAGAACGTCCACAATGATGCACTTGGCCAAAAAGGGCGTATGCATTTTTTCCTGAATATATTCAGGAAAAAAAGCATACGTGCTTTTTGGCCAACCAAGCAAGCTTGCAAAGGAAATCTGCACTACAATGAAGTCTCACTGCCCCCGGTCAAATGGGCCATCTGAAAAAAGTGTAAAATCAAGAAAGGCAGGACAGGCCATGGAGAACTGGGAGCCTTGTTATGCTGATGGCAGGGATGTAAATTGCCAAGAGCCACTCTGGAGAAGTGTATGGTGTTTCCTGAAACATCCAAAAAACAAAGCAACAGAGCCTAGGGCACTTCCACTTATGGTCCTATAGCTTAGGGAAATTAAAATCAAAAAGACACAGCCACCCCAAAGTTTGGGACGGCTCTGTTTACAAGAACCTCATTTACAGTACAAGTTCAATATCACAGAAAGCGAAAAATGGATAAAGAAGTTGTGGTACTTACGTACAATGCAATATCACTCAGCAATGAAATCTCTGTAATCAGGCCCGTAGCAGCATAATGAGTGGATTCAGGTACGATGATTCTAAGTGAAATAAGTCACACAGAAAAAGAAACATCATAAGATATCACTACTACACGGAATGTAAACTTGGCTACACAGGAACTGAATTCCAAAACAGAACAGGGTCTCAAATGTAGAAAACCAACTTATGCTTGCTTAAGGGGAAAGGTGAGTTGGGGTGCTGCATAAAACCAGAGATTGAAATTAGGACAGTTACCGTTCCATAACCCAAATATGTAATAGACAAGAGCTACTCCTTGCTCAACGAGTGAACTCAACACTCCATATTGAACGCCTAAGAATATACCTGACTAGTAAGAATCTTAAAACCTATGGATTTATATGTCTCCGAAAGAGAATCAAGCGTGTGTACAGCGGCATAAACGCAGCAGTGATAGGATTGGTGAGGTTCGGTGAGCAAATGCAGACCCTTTGAAGTCATATTGCATGGTACCCATTCCATGGGTCTCAACTCTCCAGGTTTAAGGGATTCTTCCTTCAGCTAAAACATGCATGTGGAACCCAGAGTATGATCCACCGTGTGATTGGGAAACGTGTTCAAATGTGTCTCAGTTTTCATCCCCTGGTACTCGGGTGCAATATTCCAGACGCTTTACTAAGACTCTCCTCACTTGGAGAGTCCGTGCCTTTAACCTCCTGTTTGGCCCAGTTTGCAATTTCTGCGGAAAATGAACAGGAATAGAGAGAACCAATGAGAGACTAGCTGGAAGTTTCTGGACGGGCAAATTTAACTCTCATTTCCCACCAGGAAGAGTAATTAACCAAAGGCTCAGCGTGCCATGCCGGAACCACACTAGGGCCTGAAGCAATCCTGCGGTGTTGCGACCAGCTAACAAGAAAGCGAGTTGAAGAAAGGAGCTCAGGGGCACTGTAATTCACAAACCTGCAGAGTTATAAATGACAGCTATCGTCCAAAAATGTATTGAAGTAAGGCTGCCAAGAGGACTTGAAAGCGGGGCAGAATTGCAGGAAACCGATTTCAGGAGGTAGACTGGAATTCCATTTAAAGCATAGGAAAAGAGGCAGAACGTCCACAATGGTGCATTTGGCCAAAAAGTGCGTATGCGTTTTTTCCTGAATATATTCAGGAAAAAACTCATACGCCCTTTTTGGCCAACCAAGCAAGCTTGCAAGGGAAATCTGCACTACAATGAAGTCTCTCTTCCCCCCCGGTCAAAAGGGCCATCTGAAAAAAGTGTAAAATCCAGAAAGGCGGGACAGGCCATGGGGACTGGGAGCCTTTTAATGCTGATGGGCGTGATGTAAATTGCCAACAGCCACTCTGGAGAAGTGTATGGTGTTTCCTGAAACATCCAAAAAACAAAGGAACAGAGCCTAGGGCACTTCCACTTATGGTCCTATAGCTTAGGGAAATTAAAATCAAAAAGACACAGCCACCCCATAGGTTGGGACGGCTGTGTTTACAAGAACCTTGTTTACGGTACAAGTTTAATATCGCAGAAAGCAAAAAATGGATAAAGAAGTTGTGGTACATACGTACAATGCAATATCACTCAGCAATGAAATCTATGTAATCAGGCCCGTAGCAGCATAATGAGTGGATTCAGCTACGATGATTCTAAGTGAAATAAGTCACAGAGAAAAAGAAACATCATAAGATATCTCTAATACACGGAATGTAAACTTGGCTACACAGGAACTGAATTACAAAACAGAACAGGGTCTCAAATGTAGAAAACCAACTTATGCTTGCTTAAGGGGAAAGGTGAGTTGGGGTGCTGCATAAAACCAGAGATTGAAATTAGCACAGATACCATTCCATAAGCCAAATATGTAATAGACAAGAGCTACTCCTTGCTCAACGAAGTGGACTCAACACCCCATATTAAACGCCTAAGAATATACCAGACTAGTAAGAATCTTAAAACCTATGGATTTATATGTCTCCGAAAGAGAATCAAGCGTGTGTACAGCGGCATAAACGCAGCAGTGATAGGATTGGTGAGGTTCATTGAGCAAATGCAGACCCTTTGAAGTCATATTGCATGGTACCCATTCCATGGGTCTCAACTCTCCAGGTTTAAGGGATTCTTCCTTCAGCTAAAACATGCATGTGGAACCCAGAGTATGATCCACCGTGTGATCGGGAAACGTGTTCAAATGTGTCTCAGTTTTCCTCCCCTGGTACTCGGGTGCAACATTCCAGACACTTTACTAACAGTCTCCTCACTTGGAGAGTCCATACCTTTAACCTCCTGTTTGGCCCAGTTTGCAATTTCTTCGGAAAATGAACAGGAATAGGGAGAACCAATGAGAGACTAGCTGGAGGTGTCCGGACGGGCAAATTTAACTCTCATTTCCCACCAGGAAGAGGAATTAACCAAAGGCTCAGCGTGCCGTGCCAGAACCACACTAGGGGCTGAAGCAATCCTGCAGTGTTGCGGCCAGCTCACAACACAGCGAGTTGAAGAAAGGAGCTCAGGGGCACTGTAATTCACAAACCTGCAGAGTTATAAATGACAGCTATCGTCCAAAAATGTATTGAAGTAACGCTGCCAAGAGGACTTGAAAGCGGGGCAGAATTGCAGGAAACCGATTTCAGGAGGTAGACTGGAATTTCATTTAAAGCATAGGAAAACAGGCAGAACGTCCACAATGGTGCACTTGGCCAAAAAGGGCATATGTGTTTTTTCCTGAATATATTCAGGAAGAAGCGCATACGCTGTTTTTGGACAACCAAGCAAGCTTGCAAAGGAAATCTGCACTACAATGAAGTCTCACTGCCCCCCGGTGAAAAGGGCCATCTGAAAAATGTGTAAAATCCAGAAAGGCAGGACAGGCCATGGAGAACTGGGAGCCTTGTTATGCTGATGGGCGGGATGTAAATTGCCAACAGCCACTCTGGAGAAGTGTATGGTGTTTCCTGAAACATCTAGAAAACAAAGCAACGGAGCATAGGGCACTTCCACTTATGGTCCTATAGCTTAGGCAAATTAAAATCAAAAAGACACAGCCACCCTAAAGATTGGGACAGCTCTGTTTACAACAACCTCGTTTACGGTACAAGTTCAATATCACAGAAAGCGAAAAATAGATAAAGAAGTTTGGTACTTACGTACAGTGCAATATCACTCAGCAATGAAATCTATGTCATCAGGCCCGTAGCAGCATAATGAGTGGATTCAGGTACGATGATTCTAAGTGAAATAAGTCACACAGAAAAAGAAACATCATAAGATATCACTAATACACAGAATGTAAACTTGTCTACACAGGAACTGAATTACAAAACAGAACAGGGTCTCAAATGTAGAAAACCAACTTATGCTTGCTTAAGGGGAAAGGTGAGTTGGGGTGCTGCATAAAACCAGAGATTGAAATTAACACAAATACCGTTCCATAAGCCAAATATGTAATAGACAAGAGCTACTCCTTGCTCAACGAAGTGGACTCAGCACCCCATATTAAGCACCTAAGAATATACCTGACTAGTAAGAATCTTAAAACCTATGGATTTCTATGTCTCCGAAAGAGAATCAAGCGTGTGTACAGCGGCATAAACGCAGCAGTGATAGGATTGGTGAGGATCGGTGAGCAAATGCAGACCCTTTGAAGTCATATTGCATGGTACCCATTCCAAGCGTCTCAACTCTCCAGGTTTAAGGGATTGTTCCTTCAGCTAAAACATGCATGTGGAACCCAGAGTATGATTCACCGTGTGATCGGGAAACGTGTTCAAATGTGTCTCAGTTTTCGTCCCCTGGTACTCGGGTGCAACATTCCAGAAGCTTTACTAACACTCTCCTCACTTGGAGAGTCAGTGCTTTTAACCTCCTGTTTGGCCCAGTTTGCAATTTCTTCGGAAAATGAACAGGAATTGGGAGAACCAATGAGAGACTAGCTGGAGGTGTGTGGACGGGCAAATTGAACTCTCATTTCCCACCAGGAAGAGGAATTAACCAAAGGCTCAGCGTGCTCTGCCGGAACCACACTAGGGCCTGAAGCAATCCTGCGGTGTTGCGGCCAGCTCACAAGACAGCGAGTTGAAGAAAGGAGCTCAGGGACACTGTAGTTCACAAACCTGCAGAGTTATAAATTACAGCTATCATCCAAAAATATATTGAAGTAAGGCTGCCAAGAGGACATGAAAGAGGGGAAGAATTGCAGGAAACCGATTTCAGGAGGTAGACTGGAATTCCATTTAAAGCATAGGAAAAGAGGCAGAACGTCCACAATGGTGCATTTGGCCAAAAAGTGCGTATGCGTTTTTTCCTGAATATATTCAGGAAAAAACTCATACGCCCTTTTTGGCCAACCAAGCAAGCTTGCAAGGGAAATCTGCACTACAATGAAGTCTCTCTTCCCCCCCGGTCAAACGGGCCATCTGAAAAAAGTGTAAAATCCAGAAAGGCGGGACAGGCCATGGAGAACTGGGAGCCTTTTAATGCTGATGGGCGCGATGTAAATTGCCAACAGCCACTCTGAAGAAGTGTATGGTGTTTCCTGAAACATCCAAAAAACAAAGGAACAGAGCCTAGGGCATTTCCACTTATGGTCCTATAGCTTAGGGAAATTAAAATCAAAAAGACACAGCCACCCCATAGTTTGGGACGGCTGTGTTTACAAGAACCTTGTTTACGGTACAAGTTTAATATCGCAGAAATCAAAAAATGGATAAAGAAGTTGTGGTACTTACGAACAATGCAATATCACTCAGCAATGAAATCTCTGTAATCAGGCCCGTAGCAGCATAATGAGTGGATTCAGGTACGATGATTCTAAGTGAAATAAGTCACACAGAAAAAGAAACATCATAAGATATCACTACTACACGGAACGTAAACTTGGCTACACAGGAACTGAATTACAAAAGAGAACAGGGTCTCAAATGTAGAAAACCAACTTATGCTTGCTTAAGGGGAAAGGTGAGTTGGGTGCTGCATAAAACCAGAGATTGAAATTAGCACAGATACCGTTCCATAAGCCAAATATGTAATAGACAAGAGCTACTCCTTGCTCAACGAAGTGGACTCAACACCCCATATTGAACGCCTAAGAATATACCTGACTAGTAAGAATCTTAAAACCTATGGATTTATATGTCTCTGAAAGAGAATGAAGCGTGTGTACAGCGGCCTAAACGCAGCATTGATAGGATTGGTGAGGTTCGTTGAGCAAATGCAGACCCTTTGAAGTCATATTGCATGGTACCCATTCCATGGTTCTCAACTCTCCAGGTTTAAAGGATTGTTCCTTCAGCTAAAACATGCATGTGGAACCCAGAGTATGATTCACCGTGTGATCGGGAAACGTGTTCAAATGTGTCTCAGTTTTCGTCCCCTGGTACTCGGGTGCAACATTCCAGATTCTTTACTAACACTCTCCTCACTTGGAGAGTCAGTGCTTTTAACCTCCTGTTTGGCCCAGTTTGCAATTTCTTCGGAAAATGAACAGGAATTGGGAGAACCAATGAGAGACTAGCTGGAGGTGTCTGGACGGGCAAATTGAAGTCTCATTTCCCACCAGGAAGAGGAATTAACCAAAGGCTCAGCGTGCTCTGCCGGAACCACACTAGGGCCTGAAGCAATCCTGCGGTGTTGCGGCCAGCTCACAACACAGCGAGTTGAAGAAAGGAGCTCAGGGGCACTATAATTCACAAACCTGCAGAGTTATAAATGACAGCTATCGTCCAAAAATATATTGAAGTAAGGCTGCCAAAAGGACATGAAAGAGGGGAAGAATTGCAGGAAACCGATTTCAGGAGGTAGACTGGAATTGCATTTAAAGCAGAGGAAAAGAGGCAGAACGTCCACAATGGTGCATTTGGCCAAAAAGTGCGTATGCGTTTTTTCCTGAATATATTCAGGAAAAAACTCATACGCCCTTTTTGGCCAACCAAGCAAGCTTGCAAGGGAAATCTGCACTACAATGAAGTCTCTCTTCCCCCCCGGTCAAAAGGGCCATCTGAAAAAAGTGTAAAATCCAGAAAGGCGGGACAGGCCATGGGGAACTGGGAGCCTTGTTATGCTGATGGGCGGGATGTAAATTGCCAACAGCCACTCTGGAGAAGTGTATGGTGTTTCCTGAAACATCCAAAAAACAAAGGAACAGAGCCTAGGGCACTTCCACTTATGGTCCTATAGCTTAGGGAAATTAAAATCAAAAAGAGACAGCCACCCAAAGTTTGGGCCAGCTTTGTTTACAAGAACCTCGGTTACGGTACAAGTTCAATATCACAGAAAGTGAAAAATGGATAAAGAAGTTGTGGTACTTACGTCCAATGCAGTATCACTCAGCAATGAAATCTGTGTAATCAGGCCCGTAGCAGCATAATGAGTGGATTCAGGTACGATGATTCTAAGTGAAATAAGTCACACAGAAAAAGAAACATCATAAGATATCACTACTACACGGAACGTAAACTTGGCTACACAGGAACTGAATTCCAAAACAGAACAGGGTCTCAAATGTAGAAAACCAACTTATGCTTGCTTAAGGGGAAAGGTGAGTTGGGGTGCTGCATAAAACCAGAGATTGAAATTAGCACAGATACCGTTCCATAAGCGAAATATGTAATAGACAAGAGCTACTCCTTGCTCAACGAAGTGGACTCAACACCCCATATTAAACGCCTAAGAATATACCTGACTAGTAAGAATCTTAAAACCTATGGATTTATATGTCTCCGAAAGAGAATCAAGCGTGTGTACAGCGGCATAAACGCAGCAGTGATAGGATTGGTGAGGTTCGTTGAGTAAATGCAGACCCTTTGAAGTCATATTGCATGGTACCCATTCCATGGGTCTCAACTCTCCAGGTTTAAGGGATTCTTCCTTCAGCTAAAACATGCATGTGGAACCCAGAGTATGATCCACCGTGTGATCGGGAAACGTGTTCAAATATGTCTCAGTTTTCCTCCCCTGGTACTCGGGTGCAACATTCCAGACGCTTTACTAACACTCTCCTCACTTGGAGAGTCAGTGCTTTTAACCTCCTGTTTGGCCCAGTTTGCAATTTCTTCGGAAAATGAACAGGAATTGGGAGAACCAATGAGAGACTAGCTGGAGGTGTCTGGACGGGCAAATTGAACTCTCATTTCCCACCAGGAAGAGGAATTAACCAAAGGCTCAGCGTGCCATGCCGGAACCACACTAGGACCTGAAGCAATCCTGCGGTGTTGCGGCCAGCTCACAACACAGCGAGTTGAAGAAAGGAGCTCAGGGGCACTGTAATTCACAAACCTGCAGAGTTATACATGACAGCTATCGTCCAAAATTATATTGAAGTAAGGCTTCCAAGAGGACTTGAAAGTGGGACAGAATTGCAGGAAACCGATTTCCGGAGGTAGACTGGAATTGCATGTAAAACATAGGAAAAGAGGCAGAACGTCCACAATGATGCACTTGGCCAAAAATGGTGTATGCGTTTTTTCCAGAATATATTCAGGAAAAAATGCATACGCCCTTTTTGGCCAACCAAGCAAGCTTGCAAAGGAAATCTGCACTACAATGAGTCTCACTGCCCCTGGTCAAATGCGCCATCTGAAAAAAGTGTAAAACCCAGAAAGGCAGGACAGGCCATGGAGAACTGGGAGCCTTGTTATGCTGATGGGCGGGATGTAAATTGCCAACAGCCACTCTGGAGAAGTGTATGGTGTTTCCTGAAACATCCAAAAAACAAAGCAACAGAGCCTAGGGCACTTCCACTTATGGTCCTATAGCTTAGGGAAATTAAAATCAAAAAGACACAGCCACCCCAAAGTTTGGGCCGGCTCTGTTTACAAGAACCTCGTTTACGGTACAAGTTCAATATCACAGAAAGCGAAAAATGGATAAAAAAGTTGTGGTACTTACGTACAATGCAATATCACTCAGCAATGAAATCTCTGTAATCAGGCCCGTAGCAGCATAATGAGTGGATTCAGGTACGATGATTCTAAGTGAAATAAGTCACACAGAAAAAGAAACATCATAAGATATCACTACTACACGGAATGTAAACTTGGCTACACAGGAACTGAATTACAAATGAGAACAGGGTCTCAAATGTAGAAAACCAACTTATGCTTGCTTAAGGGGAAAGGTGAGTTGGGGTGCTGCATAAAACCAGAGATTGAAATTAGGACAGTTACCGTTCCATAACCCAAATATGTAATAGACAAGAGCTACTCCTTGCTCAACGAGTGGACTCAAAACTCCATATTGAACGCCTAAGAATATACCTGACTAGTAAGAATCTTAAAACCTATGGATTTATAAGTCTCCGAAAGAGAATCAAGCGAGTGTACAGCGGCATAAACGCAGCAATGATAGGATTGGTGAGGTTCGGTGAGCAAATGCAGACCCTTTGAAGTCATATTGCATGGTACCCATTCCATGGGTCTCAACTCTCCAGGTTTAAGTATTCTTCCTTCAGCTAAAACATGCATGTGGAACCCAGAGTATGATCCACCGTGTGATCAGGAAACGTGTTCAAATGTGTCTCAGTTTTCGTCCCCTGGTACTCGGGCGCAACATTCCAGACGCTTTACTAAAACTCTCCCCACTTGGAGAGTCAGTGCCTTTAACCTCCTGTTTGGCCCAGTTTGCAATTTCTGCGGAAAATGAACAGGAATAGGGAGAACCAATGAGAGACTAGCTGGAGGTGTCTGGACGGGCAAATTTAACTCTCATTTCCCACCAGGAAGAGGAATTAACCAAAGGCTCAGCGTGCCGTGCCGGAACTACACTAGGGCCTGAATCAATCCTGTGGTGTTGCGGCCAGTTCACAAGAAAGCGAGTTGAAGTAAGGAGCTCAGGGGCACTCTCATTCACACACCTGCAGAGGTAAAAATGACAGCTATCGTCCAAAAATATATTGAAGTAAGGCTGCCAAGAGGACTTGAAAGCGGGGCAGAATTGCAGGAAACCGATTTCAGGAGGTAGACTGGAATTGCATGTAAAGCATAGGAAAAGAGGCAGAACGTCCACAATGATGCACTTGGCCAAAAGGGCGTATGCGTTTCTTCCTTGGCCAACCAAGCAAGCTTGCAAAAGAAATCTGCACTACAATGAAGTCTCACTTCCCCCCGGTCAAAAGGGCCATCTGAAAAAAGTGTAAAATCCAGAAACGCAGGACAGGCCATGGAGAACTGGGAGCCTTATTATGCTGCTGGGCGGGATGGAAATTGCCAACAGCCACTCTGGAGAAGTGTATGGTGTTTCCTGAAACATCTAAAAAACAAAGCAACAGAGCCTAGGGCACTTCCACTTATGGTCCTATAGCTTAGGGCAATTAAAATCAAAAAGACACAGCCACCCCAAAGTTTGGGACGGCTCTGTTTACAAGAACATCGTTTACGGTACAAGTTCAATATCGCAGAAAGCGAAAAATGGATAAAGAAGTTGTGGTACTTACGTACAATGCAATATCACTCAGCAATGAAATCTATGTCATCAGGCCCATAGCAGCATAATGAGTGGATTCAGGTACGATGATTCTAAGTGAAATAAGTCACAGAGAAAAAGAAACATCGTAAGATATCACTAATACACGGAATGGAAACTTGGCTACACAGGAACTGAATTATAAAACAGAACAGGGTCTCAAATGTAGAAAACCAACTTATGCTTGCTTAAGGGGAAAGGTGAGTTGGGGTGCTGCATAAAACCAGTGATTGAAATTAGCACAGATACCGTTCCATAAGCCAAATATGTAATAGACAAGAGCTACTCCTTGCTCAATGAAGTGGACTCAACACCCCATATTAAACGCCTAAGAATATACCTGACTAGTAAGAATCTTAAAACCTATGGATTTCTATGTCTCCGAAAGAGAATCAAGCGTGTGTACAGCGGAATAAACGTAGCAGTGATAGGATTGGAGAGGTTCGGTGAGCAAATGCAGACCCTTTGAAGTCATATTGCATGGTACCCATTCCATGGGTCTCAACTCTCCAGGTTTAAGGGATTCTTCCTTCAGCTAAACCATGCATGTGGACCCCAGAGTACGATCCACCGTGTGATCGGGAAACGTGCTCAAATGTGTCTCAGTTTTCGTCCCCTGGCACTCGGGTGCAACATTCCAGATGCTTTACTAACACTCTCCCCACTTGGAGAGTCAGTGCTTTTAACCTCCTGTTTGGCCCAGTTTGCAATTTCTGCGGAAAATGAAGAGGAATAGGGAGAACACATGAGAGACTAGCTGGAGGTGTCCAGACGGGCAAATTTAACTCTCACTTCCCACCAGGAAGAAGAATTAACCAAAGGCTCAGCGTGCCATGCCAGAACAACACTAGGGCCTGAAGCAATCCTGCGGTGTTGCGGCCAGCTCACAAGAAAGCGAGTTGAAGAAAGGAGCTCTGGGACACTGTCATTCACAAACCTGCAGAGTTATAAATGACAGCTATCGTCCAAAATTATATTGAAGTAAGGCTTCCAAGAGGACTTGAAAGCGGGGCAGAATTTCAAGAAACCAATTTCAGGAGGTAGACTGGAATTGCATGTAAAGCATAGGAAAGAGGCAGAACGTCCACAATGATGCACTTGGCCAAAAAGGATGTATGCGTTTTTTCCTGAATATATTCAGGAAAAAACTCATACGCCCTTTTTGGCCAACCAAGCAAGCTTGCAAAGGAAATCTGCACTACAATGAAGTCTCACTGCCCCCCGGTCAAAAGGGCCATCTGAATAAAGTATAAAATCCAGAAAGGCAGGAAGGCCATGGAGAACTGGGAGACTTGTTATGCTGCTGGGCGGGATGTAAATTGCCAACAGCCACTCTGGAGAAGTGTATGGTGTTTCTTGAAACATCTAAAAAACAAAGCAACAGAGCCTAGGGCACTTCCACTTATGGTCCTATAGCTTAGGGAAATTAAAATCGAAAAGACACAGCCACCCGAAAGTTTGGGACGGCTCTGTTTACAAGAACCTCGTTTACGGTACAAGTTCAATATCACAGAAAGCGAAAAATGGATAAAGAAGTTGTGGTACTTACGTACAATGCAATATCACTCAGCAATGAAATCTATGTCATCAGGCCCGTAGCAGCATAATGAGTGGATTCAGGTACGATGATTCTAAGTGAAATAAGTCACACAGAAAATGAAACATCATAAGATATCACTACTACACGGAATGTAAACTTGGCTACACAGGAACTGAATTACAAAACAGAACAGGGTCTCAAATGTAGAAAACCAACTTATGCTTGCTTAAGGGGAAAGGTGAGTTGGGGTACTGCATAAAACCAGAGATAGAAATTAGCCCAGATACCGTTCCATAAGCCAAATATGTAATAGACAAGAGCTACTCCTTGCTCAACGAAGTGACTCAACACTCCATATTAAACGCCTAAGAATATACCTGACCAGTAAGAATCTTAAAACCTATGGATTGATCCAGGAGCAGGAAGATGGCGGAAGAGTAAGATGCGGAGATCACCTTCCTCCCCACAGATACACCAGAAATACATCTACACGTGGAACAACTCCTACAGATCACCTACTGAAGGCTGGCAGAAGACCTCAGACCTCCCAAAAGGCAAGAAACTCCCCACGTACCTGGGTAGGGCAAAAGAAAAAAGAATAAACAGAGACAAAAGGATAGGGACGGCACCTGCACCAGTGGGAGGGAGCTGTGAAGGAGGAAAAGTTTCCACACACTAGGAAGCCCCTTCGCGGGCGGAGACTGCGGGAGGCGGGGGGGGAGCTTCAAACCTGCGGAGGAGTGCACAGCAACGGGTGCGGAGGGCAAATCGGGGAGATTCCCGCACAGAGGATCGGTGCTGACCGGGACTCACCAGCCCAAGAGGCTTGTCTGCTCACCCGCCGGGGCGGGCGGGGTCTGCGAGCTGAGGCTCTGAGGCTCGGGTTTCGGTTTCGGACGGAGCGCAGGGAGAGGACTGGGGTTGGCGGCTTGAACATAGCCTGAAGGGGTTAGTGCACCACAGCTAGCTGGGAGGGAGTCCGGGGAAAAGTCTGCACCTGCCGAAGAGGTAAGAGACTTTTTCTTCCCTCTTTGTTTCCTGGTGCTTGAGGAGAGGGGTTTAAGAATGCTGCTTAAAGGAACTCCAGAGACGGGCGCGAGCCGCGGCTGAAAGCGCGGACCCCAGAGACGGGCGCGAGCCGTGGCTGAAAGCGCGGACCCCAGAGACGGGCACGAGCCGCGGCTGAAAGCGCGGACCCCAGTGACGGGCGTGAGCCGCGGCTGAAAGCGCGGACCCCAGAGACGGGCGTGAGCCGCGGCTGAGGGCGCGGACCCCAGAGACGGGCGCGAGCCGCTGCTGAGGGCGCGGACCCCAGAGACGGGCGCGAGCCACGGCTGAGGGTGCGGACTCCAGAGACGGGCACAAGCCGCAGCTGGAGGCGCGGACCCCAGAGGCGGGCGGGAGACGTTGGGGCTGCTGCTGCCGCCACCAAGGGGCCTGTGTGTGAGTGCAGGTCGCTCTCCACGCCCCTCTTCCGCGGAGCCTGTGCAGCCCGCCACTGCCGGGTTCCCGGGATCCGGGGATGACTTCCCCGGGAGAGTGCACGGCGGGCCTCGGGCTGGTGCAGGGTCACGCCAGACTTTGCCGCCGCAGGCCCGCCCCGCATTCCATGCCCCTCCTTCCCCGCCAGCCTCAGTACGCCAGAACCCCCGAATCAGCGGCTCCTTTAACCCCGTCCTGTCTGAGCAAAAAACAGACGCCCTCCAGCGACCTACACGCAGAGGCAGGGCCAAATCCAAAGCTGAGCCCCTGTGAGCTGTGAGAACAAAGAAGAGAAAGGGAAATCTCTCCCAGCAGCCTCAGAAGCAGCGGATTAAAGCTCCACAATCAACTTGATGTACCCTGCATCTGTGGAATACATGAATAGACAGCCAATCATCCCAAATTAAGGAGGTGGACTTTGGGAGCAAGATCTATGATTTTTTTCCCTATTCCTCTTTTTGTGAATGTGTATGTGTATGCTTCTGTGTGAGATCTTGTCTGTATAGTCTTGCTTCCACCATTTGTCCTAGGGTTCTATCCCTTCATGGTTTTTTCTTAAAATTTTTTTCTTAATAATCAATTTTAATTTTAAGAACGTTATTATACTTTACCTTCATCCTTTCTTTTTCTTTCTTTCTTTCCTTCCTTCCTTCCTTCCCTCCTTTAGACAATGAATCATCCCAAATTGAGGAGGTGGTCTCTGACAGCAAGATTTATGATTTTCCCCCTTTACCTCTTTTAGTGAGGGTGTATGTGTACGCTTCTGTGTAAGATTTTGTCTGTATAGCTTTGCTTCCAACATTTGTCCTAAGGTTCTATCCCTCCCTTTTTTTTTTCCTAAATAAGAATTTTTTAATTCAATAACTTTATTATACATTATTTTATTTTTACTGTATCTTCTTTCTTTCTGTTTTTCCTTCTTTCCCTCCTTCCTTCCTTCCTTCCTCCCTCCCTCCCTCCCTCCTTTCGTTCCTTCTTGCCTTCCTTCCTTCGTTGCTTCTTTCTTTCTTTCTTCCTTCCTTCCTTCCTTCCTTCCCTCCTTCCTTCCCTCCTTTCCTTCTTTCTTTCCTCATACTTCTACTAATTCCCTCTACTTTTTCTCCCTTTTATTCTGAGCCGTGTGGATGAAAGGCTCTTGGTGCTCCAGCCAGGAGTCAGGGCTCTGCCTCTGAGGTAGGAGAGCCAACTTCAGGACACTGGTCCACAAGAGACCTCCCAGCTCCACATAATATCAAACGGCGAAAATCTCCCAGAGACCTCCATCTTAACACCAGCACCCAGCTTCACTCAACGACCAGCAAGCCACAGTACTGGACAACCTGTGCCAAACAACTAGCAAAACAGGAACACAACCCCACCCATTAGCAGAGAGGCAGTCTAAAATCATAATAAGGCCACAGACACCCCAAAACACACCACCAGACGTGAACCTGCCCACTAGAGAGACAAGATCCAGCCTCATCCACCACAACACAGGCACTAGTCCCCTCCACCAGGAAGCCTACACAACCCATTGAACCAACCTTAGCCACTGGAGACAGACATCAAAAACGAACCTGCAGCCTGCAAAAAGGAGACCCCAAACACAGTAAGATAAGCAAAATGAGAAAACAGAAAAACACACAGCAGATAAAGGAGCAAGATAAAAATGCACCAGACCTAACAAATGAAGAGGAAATAGGCAGTCTACCTGAAAAAGAATTCAGAATAATGATAGTAAGGTTGATCCGAAATCTTGGAGATAGAATGGACAATAGAATGGACAAAATGCAAGAATCAGTTAACAAGGACCTAGAAGAACTAAAGATGAAACAAGCAACGATGAACAACACAATAAATGAAATTAAAAATACTCTAGATGGGATCAATAGCAGAATAACTGAGGCAGAAGAACGGATAAGTGACCTGGAAGATAAAATAGTGGAAATAACTACTGCAGAGCAGAATAAAGAAAAAAGAATGAAAAGAACTGAGGACAGTCTCAGAGACCTCTGGGACAACATTAAACGCACCAACATTCGAATTATAGGGGTTCCAGAAGAAGAAGAGAAAAAGAAAGGGACTGAGAAAATATTTGAAGAGATTATAGTTGAAAACTTCCCTAATATGGGAAAGGAAATAGTTAATCAAGTCCAGGAAGCACAGAGAGTCCCATACAGGATAAATACTAGGAGAAATACGCCAAGACACATATTAATCAAACTGTCAAAAATTAAATACAAAGAAAGCATATTAAAAGCAGCAAGGGAAAAACAACAAATAACACATAAGGGAATCCCCATAAGGTTAACAGCTGATCTCTCAGCAGAAACCCTACAAGCCAGAAGGGAGTGGCAGGACATACTGAAAGTGATGAAGGAGAAAAACCTGCAGCCAAGACTACTCTACCCAGCAAGGATCTCATTCAGATTTGATGGAGAAATTAAAACCTTTACAGACAAGCAAAAGCTGAGAGAGTTCAGCACCACCAAACCAGCTTTACAACAAATGCTAAAGGATCTTCTCTAGGCAAGAAACACAAGAGAAGGAAAAGACCTATAATAACGAACCCAAAACAATTTAGAAAATGGGAATAGGAACATACATATCGATAATTACCTTAAATGTAAATGGACTAAATGCTCCCACCAAAAGACACAGATTAGCTGAATGGATACAAAAACAAGACCCTTATATATGCTGTCTACAAGAGACCCACTTCAGACCTAGAGACACATACAGACTGAAAGTAAGGGGATGGAAAAAGATATTCCATGCAAATGGAAACCAAAAGAAAGCTGGAGTAGCAATTCTCATATCAGACAAAATAGACTTTAAAATAAGGACTATTAAAAGAGACAAAGAAGGACACTACATAATGATCAAGGGATCGATCCAAGAAGAAGATATAACAATTGTAAATATTTATGCACCCAACATAGGAGCACCTCAATACATAAGGCAAATACTAACAGCCATAAAAGGGGAAATCGACAGTAACACATTCATAGTAGGGGACTTAAACACCCCACTTTCACCCATGGACAGATCATCCAAAATGAAAATAAATAAGGAAACACAAGCTTTAAATGATACATTAAACAAGATGGACTTAATTGATATTTATAGGACACTCCATCCAAAAACAACAGAATACACATTTTTCTCAAGTGCTCATGGAACATTCTCCAGGATAGATCATATCTTGGGTCACAAATCAAGCCTTGGTAAATTTAAGAAAATTGAAATTGTATCAAGTATCTTTTCTGACCACAACGCCATGAGACTAGATATCAATTACAGGAAAAGATCTGTAAAAAATACAAACACATGGAGGCTAAACAATACACTACTTAATAATGAAGTGATCACTGAAGAAATCAAAGAGGAAATCAAAAAATACCTAGAAACAAATGACAATGGAGACACAACGACCCAAAACCTGTGGGATGCAGCAAAAGCAGTTCTAAGGGGGAAGTTTATAGCAATACAAGCCCACCTTAAGAAGCAGGAAACATCTAGAATAAACAACCTAACCTTGCACCTCAAGCAATTAGAGAAAGAAGAACAAAAAAAACCCAAAGCTAGCAGAAGGAAAGAAATCATAAAAATCAGATCAGAAATAAATGAAAAAGAAATGAAGGAAACAATAGCAAAGATCAATAAAACTAAAAGCTGGTTCTTTGAGAAGATAAACAAAATTGATAAACCACTAGCCAGACTCATCAAGAAAAAAAGGGAGAAGACTCAAATCAATAGAATTAGAAATGAAAAAGGAGAGGTAACAACTGACACTGCAGAGATAAAAGAGATCATGAGAGATTACTACAAGCAACTCTATGCCAATAAAATGGACAATCTGGAAGAAATGGACAAATTCTTAGAAATGCACAACCTGCCAAGACTGAATCAGGAAGAAATAGAAAATATGAACAGACCAATCACAAGCACTGAAATTGAAACTGTGATTAAAAATCTTCCAACAAAGAAAAGCCCAGGACCAGATGGCTTCACAGGCGAATTCTATCAAACATTTAGAGAAGAGCTAACACCTATCCTTCTCAAACTCTTCCAAAATATAGCAGAGGGAGGAACACTCCCAAACTCCTTCTACGAGGCCACCATCACCTTGATACCAAAACCAGGCAAGGATGTCACAAAGAAAGAAAACTACAGACCAATATCACTGATGAACATAGATGCAAAAATCCTCAACAAAATACTAGCAAACAGAATCCAACAGCACATTAAAAGGATCATACACCATGATCAAGTGGGGTTTATTCCAGGAATGCAAGGATTCTTCAATATACGCAAATCTATCAATGTGATAAACCATATTAACAAATTGAAGGAGAAAAACCATATGATCATCTCAATAGATGCAGAGAAAGCTTTTGACAAAATTCAACACCCATTTATGATAAAAACCCTGCAGAAAGTAGGCATAGAGGGAACTTTCCTCAACATAATAAAGGCCATATACGACAAGCCCACAGCAAACATCATCCTCAATGGGGAAAAACTGAAAGCATTTCCACTAAGATCAGGAACAAGACAAGGGTGCCCACTCTCACCACTCTTATTCAACATAGTTTTGGAAGTTTTAGCCACAGCAATCAGAGAAGAGAAGGAAATAAAAGGAATCCAAATCGGAAAAGAAGAAGTAAAGCTGTCACTGTTTGCAGATGACATGATCCTATACATAGAGAATCCTAAAGATGCTACCAGAAAACTACTAGAGCTAATCAATGAATTTGGTAAAGTGGCAGGATACAAAATTAATGCACAGAAATCTCTGGCATTCCTATATACTAATGATGAAAAATCTGAAAGTGAAATCAAGAAAACACTCCCATTTACCATTGCAACAAAAAGAATAAAATATCTAGGAATAAACCTACCTAAGGAGACAAAAGACCTGTATGCAGAAAATTATAAGACACTGATGAAAGAAATTAAAGATGATACAAATAGATGGAGACATATACCATGTTCTTGGATTGGAAGAATCAACATTGTGAAAATGACTCTACTACCCAAAGCAATCTATAGATTCAATGCAATCCCTATCAAACTACCACTGGCATTTTTCACAGAACTAGAACAAAAAATTTCGCAATTTGTATGGAAACACAAAAGACCCCAAATAGCCAAAGCAATCTTGAGAACAAAAAAAGGAACTGGAGGAATCAGGCTCCCTGACTTCAGACTATACTACAAAGCTACAGTTATCAAGACGGTATGGTACTGGCACAAAAACAGAAAGATAGATCAATGGAACAGGATAGAAAGCCCAGAGATAAACCCATGCACATATGGACACCTTATCTTTGATAAAGGTGGCAGGAATGTACAGTGGAGAAAGGACAGCCTCTTCAATAAGTGGTGCTGGGAAAACTGGACAGGTACATGTAAAAGTATGAGATTAGATCACTCCCTAACACCATACACAAAAATAAGCTCAAAATGGATTCAAGACCTAAATATAAGGCCAGAAACTATCAAACTCTTAGAGGAAAACATAGGCAGAACACTCTATGACATAAATCACAGCAAGATTCTTTCTGACCCACCTCCTAGAGTAATGGAAATAAAAACAGAAATAAACAAATGGGACCTAATGAAACTTCAAAGCTTTTGCACAGCAAAGGAAACCATAAACAAGACCAAAAGACAACCCTCAGAATGGGAGAAAATATTTGCAAATGAAGCAACCGACAAAGGATTAATCTCCAAAATTTACAAGCAGCTCATGCAGCTCAATAACAAAAAAACAAACAACCCAATCCAAAAATGGGCAGAAGACCTAAATAGACATTTCTCCAAAGAAGATATACAGTCTGCCAACAAACACATGAAAGAATGCTCAATATCATTAATCATTAGAGAAATGCAAATCAAAACTACAATGAGATATCATCTCACACCAGTCAGAATGGCCATCATCAAAAAATCTAGAAACAATGAATGCTGGAGAGGGTGTGGAGAAAAGGGAACCCTCTTGCACTGCTGGTGGGAATGTGAATTGGTTCAGCCACTATGGAGAACAGTATGGAGGTTCCTTAAAAAACTACAAATAGAACTACCATATGACCCAGCAATCCCACTACTGGGCATATACCCTGAGAAAACCGAAATTCAAAAAGAGTCATGTACCAAAATGTTCATTGCAGCTCTATTTACAATAGCCCGGAGATGGAAACAACCTAAGTGCCCATCATCGGATGAATGGATAAAGAAGATGTGGCACATATATACAATGGAATATTACTCAGCCATAAAAAGAAATGAAATTGAGCTATTTGTAATGAGGTGGATAGACCTAGAGTCTGTCATACACAGTGAAGTAAGTCAGAAAGAAAAAGACAAATACCGTATGCTAACACATATATATGGAATTTAAGAAAAAAAATGTCATGAAGAACCTAGGGGTAAGGCAGGAATAAAGACGCAGACCTCCTAGAGAACCGACTTGAGGTTATGGGGAGGGGGAAGGGTGAGCTGTGATGGGGCGAGAGAGAGTCATGGACATATACACACTAACAAACGTAGTAAGGTAGATAGCTAGTGGGAAGCAGCCGCATGGCAGAGGGATATTGGCTTGGTGCTTTGTGACAGCCTGGAGGGGTGGGATAGGGAGGGTGGGAGGGAGGGAGACGCAAGAGGGAAGAGATATGGGAAATATGTATATGTATAACTGATTCACTTTGTTATAAAGCAGAAACTAACACATCATTGTAAAGCAATTATACCCCAATAAAGATGTTAAAAAAAAAAACCCTATGGATTTATATGTCTCCGAAAGAGAATCAAGCGTGTGTACAGTGCCATAAACGCAGCAGTGATAGGACTGGAGAGGTTTGGTGAGCAAATGCAGACCGTTTGAAGTCATATTGCATGGTACCCATTCCATGGTTCTCAACTCTCCAGGTTTAAAGGATTCTTCCTTCAGCTAAAACATGCATGTGGAACCCAGAGTATGATCCACCGTGTGATCGAGAAACGTGTTCAAACGTGTCTCAGGTTTTGTCCCCTGGTACTCGGGCGCAACATTCCAGATGCTCTACTAACACTCTCCCCACTTGGAGAGTCAGTGCCTTTAACCTCCTGTTTGGCCCAGTTTGCAATTTCTGCGGAAAATGAACACGAATAGGGAGAGCCAATGAGAGACTAGCTGGAGGTGTCTGGACAGGCAACTTTAACTCTCATTTCCCACCAGGAAGAGATTAACCAAAGGCTCAGTGTGCCGTGCAGGAACCACATTAGGGCCTGAAGCAATCCTGCGGTGTTGCCACCAGCTCACAAGAAAGCGAGTTGAAGAAAGGAGCTCAGGGGCACTGTCATTCACAAACCTGCAGAGTTAAAAATGACAACTATCGTCCAAAAATATATTGAAGTAAGGCTGCCAAGAGGACTTGAAAGCGGGGTAGAATTGCAGGAAACCGATTTCAGGAGGTAGACTGGAATTGCATGTAAAGCATAGGAAAAGAGGCAGAACGTCCACAATGATGCACTTGGCCAAAAACGGCGTATGCGTTTTTTCCTGAATATATTCCAGGAATATATTCAGGAAAAAACGCATAGGCACTTTTGGGCCAACCAAGCAAGCTTGCAAAGGAAATCTGCACTACAATGAAGTCTTACTTCCCCCCAGTCAAAAGGGCAATCTGAAAAATGTGTAAAATCCAGAAACGCAGCACAGGCCATGGAGAACTGGGAGCCTTGTTATGCTGATGGTCGGGATGTAAATTGCCAACAGCCACTCTGGAGAAGTGTATGGTGTTTCCTGAAACATCTACAAAACAAAGCAACAGAGCCTAGGGCACTTCCACTTATGGTCCTATACCTTAGGGAAATTAAAATCAAAAAGACACAGCCACCCCAAAGTTTGGGACGGCTCTGTTTACAAGAACCTCGTTTACGGTACAAGTTCAATATCGCAGAAAGCGAAAAATGGATAAAGACGTTGTAGTTCTTACGTCCAATGCAATATCAATCAGCAATGAAATCTATGTCATCAGGCCCGTAGCAGCATAATGAGTGGATTCAGGTACGATGATTCTACGTGAATAAGTCACAGAGAAAAAGAAACATCATAAGATATCACTACTACACGGAATGTAAACTTGGCTACACAGGCACTGAATTACAAAACAGAACAGGGTCTCAAATGTAGAAAACCAACTTATGCTTGCTTAAGGGGAAAGGTGAGTTGGGGTGCTGCATAAAACCAGAGATTGAAATTAGCACAGTTACCGTTCCATAAGCCAAATATGTAATAGACAAGAGCTACTCCTTGCTCAACGAGTGGACTCAACACTCCATATTAAACGCCTAAGAATATACCTGACTAGTAAGAATCTTAAAACCTATGGATTTATATGTCTCTGAAAGAGAATCAAGCATGTGTACAGCGGCATAAGAGCAGCAGTGATAGGATTGGTGATGTTCGGTGAGCAAATGCAGACCCTTTGAAGTCATATTGCATGGTACCCATTCCATGGGTCTCAACTCTCCAGGTTTAAGGGATTCTTCCTTCAGCTAAAACATGCATGTGGAACCCAGAGTATGATCCACCGTGTGATCGGGAAACGTGTTCAAATGTGTCTCAGTTTTCATCCCCTGGTACTCGGGTGCAACATTCCAGAAACTTTACTAACACTCTCCTCACTTGGAGAGTCCGTGCCTTTAACCTCCTGTTTGGCCCAGTTTGCAATTTCTGCGGAAAATGAACAGGAATAGGGAGAACCAATGAGAGAGTAGCTGGAGGTGTCTGTACGGGCAAATTTAACTCTCATTTCCCACCAGGAAGAGGAATTAACCAAAGGCTCAGCGTGCCATGCCGGAACCACACTAGGGCCTGAAGCAATCCTGCGGTGTTGCGGCCAGCTAACAAGAAAGCGAGGTGAAGAAAGGAGCTCAGGGACAGTGTAATTCACAAACCTGCAGAGTTATAAATGACAGCTATCATCCAAAAATATATTGAAGTAAGGCTGCCAAGACGACTTGAAAGCGGGGCAGAATGTCAGGAAACCGATTTCAGGAGGTAGACTGGAATTGCATGTAAAGCATAGGAAAAGAGGCAGAACGTCCACAATGATGCACTTGGCCAAAAATGGCGTATGCATTTTTTCCTGAATATATTCAGGAAAAAACGCATACGCCCTTTTTGGCCAACCAAGCAAGCTTGCAAAGGAAATCTGCACTACAATGAAGTCTCA
Source organism: Orcinus orca (assembly GCF_937001465.1). Taxonomy (NCBI): domain Eukaryota; kingdom Metazoa; phylum Chordata; class Mammalia; order Artiodactyla; family Delphinidae; genus Orcinus; species Orcinus orca. The sequence continues at coordinate 82,272,707 of NC_064559.1, forward strand.
CTGCCCCCGGTCAAATGGGCCATCTGAAGAAACTGTAAAATCCAGAAAGACAGGACAGGCCATGGAGAACTGGGAGCCTTGTTATGCTGATAGGCGGGATGTAAACTGCCAACAGCCACTCTGGAAAAGTGTATGGTGTTTCCTGAAACATCCAAAAAACAAAGCAACAGAGCCTAGGGCAGTTCCACTTATGGTCCTAGAGCTTAGGGAAATTAAAATCAAAAAGACACAGCCACCCCAAAGTTTGGGACGGCTCTGTTTACAAGAACCTCGTTTACGGTACAAGTTCAATATCACAGAAAGCGAAAAATGAATAAAGAAATTGTGGTACTTACGTACAATGCAATATCACTCAGCAATGAAATCTATGTCATCAGGCCCGTAACAGCATAATGAGTGGATTCAGGTACGATGATTCTAAGTGTAATAAGTCACACAGAAAAAGAAACATCATAAGATATCACTACTACACGGAATGTAAACTTGGCTACACAGGAACTGAATTCCAAAACAGAACAGGGTCTCAAATGTAGAAAACCAACTTATGCTTGCTTAAGGGGAAAGGTGAGTTGGGGTGCTGCATAAAACCAGAGATTGAAATTAGGACAGTTACCGTTCCATAACCCAAATATGTAATAGACAAGAGCTACTCCTTGCTCAACGAGAGGAATCAACACTCCATATTAAACGCCTAAGAATATACCTGACTAGTAAGAATCTGAAAACCTATGGATTTATATGTCTCCGAAAGAGAATCAAGCGTGTGTACAGCGGCATAAACGCAGCAGTGATAGGATTGGTGAGGTTCGTTGAGCAAATGCAGACCCTTTGAAGTCATATTGCATGGTACCCATTACATGGGTCTCAACTCTCCAGGTTTAAGGGATTCTTCCTTCAGCTAAAACATGCATGTGGAACCCAGAGTATGATCCACCATGTGATCGGGAAACGTGTTCAAATGTGTCTCAGTTTCCATCCCCTGGTACTCGGGTGCAACATTCCAGACGCTTTACTAACACTCTCCTCACTTGGAGAGTCCGTGCCTTTAACCTCCTGTTTGGCCCAGTTTGCAAATTCTGCGGAAAATGAACAGCAATAGGGAGAACCAATGAGAGACTAGCTGGAGGTGTCTGGACGGGCAAATTTAACTCTCATTTCCCGCCAGGAAGAGGAATTAACCAAAGGCTCAGTGTGCCGTGCTGGAACCACACTAGGGCCTGAAGCAATCCTGCGGTGTTGCGACCAGCTCACAAGAAAGCGAGTTGAAGAAAGGAGCTCAGGGGAACTGTCATTCACAAACCTGCAGAGTTAAAAATGACAACTATCGTCCAAAAATATATTGAAGTAAGGCTGCCAAGAGGACTTGAAAGCAGGGTAGAATTGCAGGAAACCGATTTCAGGAGGTAGACTGGAATTGCATGTAAAGCATAGGAAAAGAGGCAGAACGTCCACAATGATGCACTTGGCCAAAAACGGCGTATGCGTTTTTTCCTGAATATATTCCAGGAATATATTCAGGAAAAAACGCATAGGCACTATTGGGCCAACGAAGCAAGCTTGCAAAGGAAATCTGTACTACAATGAAGTCTCACTTCCCCCCAGTCAAAAGGGCCATCTGAAAAATGTGTAAAATCCAGAAACGCAGGACAGGCCATGGAGAACTGGGAGCCTTTTTATGCTGATGGGCGGGATGTAAATTGCCAACAGCCACTCTGGAGAAGTGTATGGTGTTTCCTGAAACATCTAAAAAACAAAGCAACAGAGCCTAGGGCACTTCCACTTATGGTCCTATAGCTTAGGGAAATTAAAATCAAAAAGACACAGCCACCCAAAAGTTTGGGACGGCTCTGTTTACAAGAACCTCATTTACGGTACAAGTTCAATATCGCAGAAAGCGAAAAATGGATAAAGACTTTGTAGTACTTTCGTCCAATGCAATATCACTCAGCAATGATATCTATGTCATCAGGCCCGTAGCAGCATAATGAGTGGATTCAGGTACGATGATTCTACATGAAATAAGTCACACAGAAAAAGAAACATCATAAGATATCACTACTACACGGAATGTAAACTTGGCTACACAGGCACTGAATTACAAAACAGAACAGGGTCTCAAATGTAGAAAACCAACTTATGCTTGCTTAAGGGGAAAGGTGAGTTGAAGTGCTGCATAAAACCAGAGATTGAAATTAGCACAGTTACCGTTCCATAAGCCAAATATGTAGTAGACAAGAGCTACTCCTTGCTCAACGAGTGGACTCAACACCCCATATTAAACGCCTAAGAATATACCTGACTAGTAATAATCTTAAAACCTATGGATTTATATGTCTCCGAAAGAGAATCAAGCATGTGTACAGCGGCATAAGAGCAGCAGTGATAGGATTGGTGAAGTTCGGTGAGCAAATGCAGACCCTTTGAAGTCATATTGCATGGTACCCATTCCATGCGTCTCAACTCTCCAGGTTTAAGGGATTCTTCCTTCACCTAAAACATGCATGTGGAACCCAGAGTATGATCCACTATGTGATCGGGAAACGTGTTCAAATGTGTCTCAGTTTTCATCCCCTGGTACTCGGGTGCAACATTCCAGACGCTTTACTAACACTCTCCTCACTTGGAGAGTCAGTGCCTTTAACCTCCTGTTTGGCCCAGTTTGCAATTTCTGCGGAAAATGAACAGGAATAGGGAGAACCAATGAGAGACTAGCTGGAGGTGTCTGGACGGGCAAATTTAACTCTCATTTCCCACCAGGAAGAGGAATTAACCAAAGGCTCAGCGTGCCATGCCGGAACCACACTAGGGTCTGAAGCAATCCTGTGGTGTTGCGGCCTGCACACAAGACAGCGAGTTGAAGAAAGGAGCTCAGGGGCACTGTAATTCACAAACCTGCAGAGTTATAAATGACAGCTATCGTCCAAAAATATATTGAAGTAAGGCTTCCAAGAGGACTTCAATGTGGGGCAGAATGGCAGGAAACCGATTTCAGGAGGTAGACTGCAATTCCATGTAAAGCAGAGGAAAAGAGGCAGAACGTCCACAATGATGCACTTGGCCAAAAAGGGCGTATGCATTTTTTCCTGAATATATTCAGGAAAAAAAGCATACGTGCTTTTTGGCCAACCAAGCAATCTTGCAAAGGAAATCTGCACTACAATGAAGTCTCTCTTCCCCCCCCGGTCAAAAGGGCCATCTGAAAAAAGTGTAAAATCCAGAAAGGCGGGACAGGCCATGGGGAACTGGGAGCCTTTTAATGCTGATGGGCGTGATGTAAATTGCCAACAGCCACTCTGGAGAAGTGTATGGTGTTTCCTGAAACATACAAAAAACAAAGGAACAGAGCCTAGGGCACTTCCACTTATGGTCCTATAGCTTCGGGAAATTAAAATCAAAAAGACACAGCCACCCCATAGGTTGGGACGGCTGTGTTTACAAGAACCTTGTTTACGGTACAAGTTTAATATCGCAGAAAGCAAAAAATGGATAAAGAAGTTGTGGTACTTACGTACAATGCAATATCACTCAGCAATGAAATCTATGTAATCAGGCCCGTAGCAGCATAATGAGTGGATTCAGCTACGATGATTCTAGGTGAAATAAGTCACAGAGAAAAAGAAACATCATAAGATATCTCTAATACACGGAATGTAAACTTGGCTACACAGGAACTGAATTACAAAACAGAACAGGGTCTCAAATGTAGAAAACCAACTTATGCTTGCTTAAGGGGAAAGGTGAGTTGGGGTGCTGCATAAAACCAGAGATTGAAATTAGCACAGATACCATTCCATAAGCCAAATATGTAATAGACAAGAGCTACTCCTTGCTCAACGAAGTGGACTCAACACCCCATATTAAACGCCTAAGAATATACCTGACTAGTAAGAATCTTAAAACATATGGATTTATATGTCTCCGAAAGAGAATCAAGCGTGTGTACAGCGGCATAAACGCAGCAGTGATAGGATTGGTGAGGTTCGTTGAGCAAATGCAGACCCTTTGAAGTCATATTGCATGGTACCCATTCCATGGGTCTCAACTCTCCAGGTTTAAGGGATTCTTCCTTCAGCTAAAACATGCATGTGGAACCCAGAGTATGATCCACCGTGTGATTGGGAAACGTGTTCAAATGTGTCTCAGTTTTCCTCCCCTGGTACTCGGGTGCAACATTCCAGACACTTTAATAACACTCTCCTCACTTGGAGAGTCCATACCTTTAACCTCCTGTTTGGCCCAGTTTGCAATTTCTGCGGAAAATGAACAGGAATAGGGAGAACCAATGAGAGACTAGCTGGAGGTGTCCGGACGGGCAAATTTAACTCTCATTTCCCACCAGGAAGAGGAATTAACCAAAGGCTCAGCGTGCCGTGCCGGAACCACACTAGGGGCTGAAGCAATCCTGCAGTGTTGCGGCCAGCGCCCAAGAAAGCGAGTTGAAGAAAGGAGCTCAGGGGCACTGTAATTCACAAACCTGCAGAGTTATAAATGACAGCTATCGTCCAAAAATATATTGAAGTAAGGCTGCCAAGAGGACATGAAAGAGGGGAAGAATTGCAGGAAACCGATTTCAGGAGGCAGACTGTAATTGCATGTAAAGCATAGGAAAAGAGGCAGAACGTCCACAATGGTGCATTTGGCCAAAAAGTGCGTATGCGTTTTTTCCTGAATATATTCAGGAAAAAACTCATACGCCCTTTTTGGCCAACCAAGCAAGCTTGCAAGGGAAATCTGCACTACAATGAAGTCTCTCTTCCCCCCCGGTCAAAAGGGCCATCTGAAAAAGGTGTAAAATCCAGAAAGGCGGGACAGGCCATGGAGAACTGGGAGCCTTTTAATGCTGATGGGCGCGATGTAAATTGCCAACAGCCACTCTGGAGAAGTGTATGGTGTTTCCTGAAACATCCAAAAAACAAAGGAACAGAGCCTAGGGCATTTCCACTTATGGTCCTATAGCTTAGGGAAATTAAAATCAAAAAGACACAGCCACCCCATAGTTTGGGACGGCTGTGTTTACAAGAACCTTGTTTACGGTACAAGTTTAATATCGCAGAAATCAAAAAATGGATGAAGAAGTTGTGGTACTTACGAACAATGCAATATCACTCAGCAATGAAATCTATGTAATCAGGCCCGTAGCAGCATAATGAGTGGATTCAGCTACGATGATTCTAAGTGAAATAAGTCACACAGAAAAAGAAACATCATAAGGTATCTCTAATACACGGAATGTAAACTTGGCTACACAGGAACTGAATTCCAAAACAGAACAGTGTCTCAAATGTAGAAAACCAATTTATGCTTGCTTAAGGGGAAAGGTGAGTTGGGGTGCTGCATAAAACCAGAGATTGAAATTAGCACAGATACCATTCCATAAGCCAAATATGTAATAACAAGAGCTACTCCTTGCCCAATGAAGTGAACTCAACACCCCATATTAAACGCCTAAGAATATACCTGACTAGTAAGAATCTTACAACCTATGGATTTATACGTCTCCGAAAGAGAATCAAGCGTGTGTACAGCAGCATAAACGCAGCAGTGATAGGATTGGTGAGGATCGGTGAGCAAATGCAGACCCTTTGAAGTCATATTTCATGGTACCCATTCCATGGGTCTCAACTCTCCAGGTTTAAGGGATTCTTCCTTCAGCTAAAACATGCATGTGGAACCCAGAGTATGATCCACCGTGTGATCAGGAAAAGTGTTCAAATCTGTCTCAGTTTTCATCCCCTGGTACTCGGGTGCAACATTCCAGACGCTTTACTAACACTCTCCCCACTTGGAGAGTCAGTGCCTTTAACCTCCTGTTTGGCCCAGTTTGCAATTTCTGCGTAAGATGAACAGGAATAGGGAGAACCAATGAGAGACTAGCTGGAGGTGTCTGGACGGGAAAATTTAACTCTCATTTCCCACAAGGAAGAGGAATTAAACAAAGGCTCAGCTTGCCATGCCGGAACTACACTAGGGCCTGAATCAATCCAGTGGTGTTGCGGCCAGCTCACAAGAAAGCGAGTTGAAGAAAGGAGCTCAGGGACACTCTCATTCACACACCTGCAGAGGTAAAAATGACACCTATCGTCCAAAAATATATTGAAGTAAGGCTGCCAAGAGGACTTGAAAGCGGGGCAGAATTGCAGGAAACCGATTTCAGGAGGTAGACTGGAATTGCATTTAAAGCATAGGAAAAGAGGCAGAACGTCCACAATGATGCACTTGGCCAAAAAGGGCGTATGACTTTTTTCCTGAATATATTCAGGAAAAAACGCATACGCCCTTTTTGGCCAACCAAGCAAGCTTGCAAAGGAAATCTGCACTACAATGAACTCTCACTGCCCCCCGGTCAAAAGGGCAATCTGAAAAAAGTGTAAATCCAGAAAGTCAGGACAGGCCATGGAGAACTGGGAGCCTTGTTATGCTGATGGGCGGGATGTAAATTGCCAACAGCCACTCTGGAGAAGTGTATGGTGTTTCCTGAAACATCCAAAAAACAAAGCAACAGAACCTAGGGCACTTCCACTTATGGTCCTATAGCTTAGGGAAATTAAAATCAAAAAGACACAGCCACCCCAAAGTTTGGGACGGCTGTGTTTACAAGAACCTCGTTTACAGTACAAGTTCAATATCACAGAAAGCGAAAAATGGATAAAGAAGTTGTGGTACTTACGTACAATGCAATATCACTCAGCAATGAAATCTATGTCATCAGGCCCGTAACAGCATAATGAGTGGATTCAGGTACAATGATTCTAAGTGAAATAAGTCACACAGAAAAAGAAATATCATAAGATATCACTAATACACGGAATGTAAACTTGGCTACACAGGAACTGAATTACAAAACAGAACAGGGTATCAAATGTAGAAAACCAACTTATGCTTGCTTAAGGGGAAAGGTGAGTTGGATTGCTGCATGAAACCAGAGATTGAAATTTACACAGATACCATTCCAGAAGCCAAATATGTAATAGACAAGAGCTACTCCTTGCTCAACGAATAGGACACAACACCCCATATTAAACGCCTAAGAATATACCTGACTAGTAATAATCTTAAAACCTATGGATTTATATGTCTCTGAAAGAGAATCAAGCGTGTGTACAGCGGCATAAACGCAGCAGTGATAGGATTGGTGAGGTTCGTTGAGCAAATGCAGACCCTTTGAAGTCATATTGCATGGTACCCATTCCATGAGTCTCAACTCTCCAGGTTTAAGGGATTCTTCCTTCAGCTAAAACATGCATGTGGAACCCAGAGTATGATCCACCGTGTGATCGGGAAACGTGTTCAAATGTGTCTCAGTTTTCGTCCCCTGGAACTCGGGTGCAACATTCCAGACGCTTTACTAACACTCTCCCCACTTGGAGAGTCAGTGCCTTTAACCTCCTGTTTGGCCCAGTTTGCAATTTCTGCGTAAGATGAACAGGAATAGGGAGAACTAATGAGAGACTAGCTGGAGGTGTCTGGACGGGCAAATTTAACTCTCATTTCCCACAAGGAAGAGGAATTAACCAAAGGCTCAGCGTGCCGTGCCAGAACTACACTAGGGCCTGAATCAATCCTGCGGTGTTGCGGCCAGCTCACAACACAGCGAGTTGAAGAAAGGAGCTCAGGGGCACTCTCATTCACACACCTGCAGAGTTATAAATGACAGCTATCATCCAAAAATATATTGAAGTAAGGCTGCCAAGAGGACTTGAAAGCGGGGCAGAATGGCAGGAAACCAATTTCAGGAGGTAGACTATAATTGCATGTAAAGCATAGGAAAAGAGGCAGAACGTCCACAATGATGCACTTGGCCAAAAATGGCATATTTGTTTTTTCCTGAATATATTCAGGAAAAAAAGCATACGCACTTTTTGGCCAACTAAGCAAGCTTGCAAAGGAAATCTGCACTACAATGAAGTCTCACTGCCCCCGGTCAAATGGGCCATCTGAAAAAAGTGTAAAATCAAGAAAGGCAGTACAGGCCATGGAGAACTGGGAGCCTTGTTATGCTGATGGGCGGGATGTAAATTGCCAACAGCCACTCTGGAGAAGTGTATGGTGTTTCCTGAAACATCCTAAAAACAAAGCAACAGAGCCTAGGGCACTTCCACTTATGGTCCTATAGCTTAGGGAAATTAAAATCAAAAAGACACAGCCACCCCAAAGTTTGGGACAGCTCTGTTTACAAGAACCTCGTTTACGGTACAAGTTCAATATCACAGAAAGCGAAAAATGGATAAAGAAGTTGTGGTACTTACGTACAATGCAATATCACTCAGCAATGAAATCTGTGTAATCAGGCCCGTAGCAGCATAATGAGTGGATTCAGGTACGATGATTCTAAGTGAAATAAGTCACACAGAAAAAGAAACATCATAAGATATCACTACTACACGGAATGTAAACTTGGCTACACAGGAACTGAATTACAAAAGAGAACAGGGTCTCAAATGTAGAAAACCAACTTATGCTTGCTTAAGGGGAAAGGTGAGTTGGGGTGCTGCATAAAACCAGAGATTGAAATTAGGACAGTAACCGTTCCATAACCCAAATATGTAATAGACAAGAGCTACTCCTTGCTCAACGAGTGGACTCAACACTCCATATTGAACGCCTAAGAATATACCTGACTAGTAAGAATCTTAAAACCTATGGATTTATATGTCTCCGAAAGAGAATCAAGCGTGTGTACAGTGGCATAAACGCAGCAATGATAGGATTGGTGGGGTTCGGTGAGCAAATGCAGACCCTTTGAAGTCATATTGCATGGTACCCATTCCATGGGTCTCAACTCTTCAGGTTTAAGGGATTCTTCCTTCAGCTAAAACATGCATGTGGAACCCAGAGTATGATCCACTGTGTGATCGGGAAACGTGTTCAAATGTGTCTCAGTTTTCCTTCCCTGGTACTCGGGTGCAACATTCCAGACGCTTTACTAACACTCTCCTCACTTGGAGAGTCCATACCTTTAACCTCCTGTTTGGCCCAGTTTGCAATTTCTTCGGAAAATGAACAGGAATTGGGAGAACCAATGAGAGACTAGCTGGAGGTGTCTGGACGGGCCAATTGAACTCTCATTTCCCACCAGGAAGAGGAATTAACCAAAGGCTCAGCATGCTCTGCCGGAACCACACTAGGGCCTGAAGCAATCCTGCGGTGTTGCGGCCAGCTCACAACACAGCGAGTTGAAGAAAGGAGCTCAGGGGCACTATAATTCACAAACCTGCAGAGTTATAAATGACAGCTATCGTCCAAAAATATATTGAAGTAAGGCTGCCAAAAGGACATGAAAGAGGGGAAGAATTGCAGGAAACCGATTTCAGGAGGTAGACTGGAATTGCATTTAAAGCATAGGAAAAGAGGCAGAACGTCCACAATGGTGCATTTGGCCAAAAAGTGCGTATGCGTTTTTTCCTGAATATATTCAGGAAAAAACTCATACGCCCTTTTTGGCCAACCAAGCAAGCTTGCAAGGGAAATCTGCACTACAATGAAGTCTCTCTTCCCCCCCGGTCAAAAGGGCCATCTGAAAAAAGTGTAAAATCCAGAAAGGCAGGACAGGCCATGGGGAACTGGGAGCCTTGTTATGCTGATGGGCGGGATGTAAATTGCCAACAGCCACTCTGGAGAAGTGTATGGTGTTTCCTGAAACATCCAAAAAACAAAGGAACAGAGCCTAGGGCACTTCCACTTATGGTCCTATAGCTTAGGGAAATTAAAATCAAAAAGACACAGCCACCCAAAAGTTTGGGCCAGCTCTGTTTACAAGAACCTCGTTTACGGTACAAGTTCAATATCACAGAAAGTGAAAAATGGATAAAGAAGTTGTGGTACTTACGTCCAATGCAGTATCACTCAGCAATGAAATCTGTGTAATCAGGCCCGTAGCAGCATAATGAGTGGATTCAGGTACGATGATTCTAAGTGAAATAAGTCACACAGAAAAAGAAACATCATAAGATATCACTACTACACGGAAAGTAAACTTGGCTACACAGGAACTGAATTCCAAAACAGAACAGGGTCTCAAATGTAGAAAACCAACTTATGCTTGCTTAAGGGGAAAGGTGAGTTGGGTGCTGCATAAAACCAGAGATTGAAATTAGCACAGATACCGTTCCATAAGCCAAATATGTAATAGACAAGAGCTACTCCTTGCTCAACGAAGTGGACTCAACACCCCACATTAAACGCCTAAGAATAAACCTGACTAGTAAGAATCTTAAAACCTATGGATTTATATGTCTCCGAAAGAGAATGAAGCGTGTGTACAGCAGCCTAAACGCAGCATTGATAGGATTGGTGAGGTTCGTTGAGCAAATGCAGACCCTTTGAAGTCATATTGCATGGTACCCATTCCATGGTTCTCAACTCTCCAGGTTTAAAGGATTGTTCCTTCAGCTAAAACATGCATGTGGAACCCAGAGTATGATTCACCGTGTGATCGGGAAACGTGTTCAAATGTGTCTCAGTTTTCGTCCCCTGGTACTCGGGTGCAACATTCCAGATTCTTTACTAACACTCTCCTCACTTGGAGAGTCAGTGCTTTTAACCTCCTGTTTGGCCCAGTTTGCAATTTCTTCGGAAAATGAACAGGAATTGGGAGAACCAATGAGAGACTAGCTGGAGGTGTCTGGACGGGCAAATTTAACTCTCATTTCCCACCAGGAAGAGGAATTAACCAAAGGCTCAGCGTGCTCTGCCGGAACCACACTAGGGCCTGAAGCAATCCTGTGGTGTTGCGGCCAGCTCACAACACAGCGAGTTGAAGAAAGGAGCTCAGGGGCACTATAATTCACAAACCTGCAGAGTTATAAATGACAGCTATCGTCCAAAAATATATTGAAGTAAGGCTGCCAAAAGGACATGAAAGAGGGGAAGAATTGCAGGAAACCGATTTCAGGAGGTAGACTGGAATTGCATTTAAAGCATAGGAAAAGAGGCAGAACGTCCACAATGGTGCATTTGGCCAAAAAGTGCGTATGCGTTTTTTCCTGAATATATTCAGGAAAAAACTCATACGCCCTTTTTGGCCAACCAAGCAAGCTTGCAAGGGAAATCTGCACTACAATGAAGTCTCTCTTCCCCCCCGGTCAAAAGGGCCATCTGAAAAAAGTGTAAAATCCAGAAAGGCGGGACAGGCCATGGGGAACTGGGAGCCTTGTTATGCTGATGGGCGGGATGTAAATTGCCAACAGCCACTCTGGAGAAGTGTATGGTGTTTCCTGAAACATCCAAAAAACAAAGGAACAGAGCCTAGGGCACTTCCACTTATGGTCCTATAGCTTAGGGAAATTAAAATCAAAAAGACACAGCCACCCAAAAGTTTGGGCCAGCTCTGTTTACAAGAACCTCGTTTACGGTACAAGTTCAATATCACAGAAAGTGAAAAATGGATAAAGAAGTTGTGGTACTTACGTCCAATGCAGTATCACTCAGCAATGAAATCTGTGTAATCAGGCCCGTAGCAGCATAATGAGTGGATTCAGGTACGATGATTCTAAGTGAAATAAGTCACACAGAAAAAGAAACATCATAAGATATCACTACTACACGGAACGTAAACTTGGCTACACAGGAACTGAATTCCAAAACAGAACAGGGTCTCAAATGTAGAAAACCAACTTATGCTTGCTTAAGGGGAAAGGTGAGTTTGGGTGCTGCATAAAACCAGAGATTGAAATTAGCACAGATACCATTCCATAAGCCAAATATGTAATAACAAGAGCTACTCCTTGCTCAACGAAGTGAACTCAACACCCCATATTAAACGCCTAAAAATATACCTGACTAGTAAGAATCTTACAACCTATGGATTTATACGTCTCCGAAAGAGAATCAAGCGTGTGTACAGCAGCATAAACACAGCAGTGATAGGATTGGTGAGGATCGGTGAGCAAATGCAGACCCTTTGAAGTCATATTGCATGGTACCCATTCCATGGGTCTCAAATCTCCAGGTTTAAGGGATTCTTCCTTCAGCTAAAACATGCATGTGGAACCCAGAGTATGATCCACTGTGTGATCGGGAAACGTGTTCAAATGTGTCTCAGTTTTCCTCCCCTGGTACTCGGGTGCAACATTCCAGACGCTTTACTAACACTCTCCCCACTTGGAGAGTCAGTGCCTTTAACCTCCTGTTTGGCCCAGTTTGCAATTTCTGCGTAAGATGAACAGGAATAGGGAGAACCAATGAGAGACTAGCTGGAGGTGTCTGGACGGGAAAATTTAACTCTCATTTCCCACCAGGAAGAGGAATTAAACAAAGGCTCAGCGTGCCGTGCCGGAACTACACTAGGGCCTGAATCAATCCAGTGGTGTTGCGGCCAGCTCACAAGAAAGCAAGTTGAAGAAAGGAGCTCAGGGGCACTCTCATTCACACAACTGCAGAGGTAAAAATGACAGCTATCGTCCAAAAATATATTGAAGTAAGGCTGCCAAGAGGATTTGAAAGCGGGGCAGAATTGCAGGAAACCGATTTCAGGAGGTAGACTGGAATTGCATTTAAAGCATAGGAAAAGAGGCAGAACGTCCACAATGATGCACTTGGCCAAAAAGGGCGTATGACTTTTTTCCTGAATATATTCAGGAAAAAACGCATACGCCCTTTTTGGCCAACCAAGCAAGCTTGCAAAGGAAATCTGCACTACAATGAACTCTCACTGCTCCCCGGTCAAAAGGGCCATCTGAAAAAAGTGTAAAATCCAGAAAGGCAGGACAGGCCATGGAGAACTGGGAGCCTTGTTATGCTGATGGGCGGGATGTAAATTGCCAACAGCCACTCTGGAGAAGTGTATGGTGTTTCCTGAAACATCTAGAAAACAAAGCAACGGAGCCTAGGGCACTTCCACTTATGGTCCTATAGCTTAGGCAAATTAAAATAAAAAAGACACAGCCACCCTAAAGATTGGGACAGCTCTGTTTACAAGAACCTCGTTTACGGTACAAGTTCAATATCACAGAAAGCGAAAAATAGATAAAGAAATTTGGTACTTACGTACAGTGCAATATCACTCAGCAATGAAATCTATGTCATCAGGCCCGTAGCAGCATAATGAGTGGATTCAGGTACGATGATTCTAAGTGAAATAAGTCACACAGAAAAAGAAACATCATAAGATATCACTAATACACGGAATGTAAACTTGGCTACACAGGAACTGAATTCCAAAACAGAACAGGGTCTCAAATGTAGAAAACCAACTTATGCTTGCTTAAGGGGAAAGGTGAGTTGGGGTGCTGCATAAAACCAGAGATTGAAATTAACACAGATACCGTTCCATAAGCCAAATATGTAATAGACAAGAGCTACTCCTTGCTCAACGAAGTGGACTCAGCACCCCATATTAAACGCCTAAGAATATACCTGACTAGTAAGAATCTTAAAACCTATGGAGTTATATGTCTCCGAAAGAGAATCAAGCGTGTGTACAGTGGCATAAACGCAGCAGTGATAGGATTGGTGAGGATCGGTGAGCAAATGGAGACCCTTTGAAGTCATATTGCATGGTACCCATTCCATGGGTCTCAACTCTCCAGGTTTAAGGGATTGTTCCTTAAGCTAAAACATGCATGTGGAACCCAGAGTATGATTCACCGTGTGATCGGGAAACGTGTTCAAATGTGTCTCAGTTTTCGTCCCCTGGTACTCGGGTGCAACATTCCAGATGCTTTACTAACACTCTCCTCACTTGGAGAGTCAGTGCTTTTAACCTCCTGTTTGGCCCAGTTTGCAATTTCTTCGGAAAATGAACAGGAATTGGGAGAACCAATGAGAGACTAGCTGGAGGTGTCTGGACGGGCAAATTGAACTCTCATTTCCCAACAGGAAGTGGAATTAACCAAAGGCTCAGCGTGCTCTGCCGGAACCACACTAGGGCCTGAAGCAATCCTGCGGTGTTGCGGCCAGCTCACAACACAGCGAGTTGAAGAAAGGAGCTCAGGGGCACTGTAATTCACAAACCTGCAGAGTTATAAATGACAGCTATCGTCCAAAAATATATTGAAGTAAGGCTGCCAAAAGGACATGAAAGAGGGGAAGAATTGCAGGAAACCGATTTCAGGAGGTAGACTGGAATTGCATTTAAAGCATAGGAAAAGAGGCAGAACGTCCACAATGGTGCATTTGGCCAAAAAGTGTGTATGCGTTTTTCCCTGAATATATTCAGGAAAAAACTCATACGCCCTTTTTGGCCAACCAAGCAAGCTTGTAAGGGAAATCTGCACTACAATGAAGTCTCTCTTCCCCCCCGGTCAAAAGGGCCATCTGAAAAAAGTGTAAAATCCAGAAAGGCGGGACAGGCCATGGGGAACTGGGAGCCTTTTAATGCTGATGGGCGCGATGTAAATTGCCAACACCCACTCTGGAGAAGTGTATGGTGTTTCCTGAAACATCCAAAAAACAAAGGAACAGAGCCTAGGGCACTTCCACTTATGGTTCTATAGCTTAGGGAAATTAAAATCAAAAAGACACAGCCACCCCATAGTTTGGGACGGCTGTGTTTACAAGAACCTTGTTTACGGTACAAGTTTAATATCGCAGAAAGCAAAAAATGGATAAAGAAGTTGTGGTACTTACGTACAATGCAATATCACTCAGCAATGAAATCTATGTAATCAGGCCCGTAGCAGCATAATGAGTGGATTCAGCTACGATGATTCTAAGTGAAATAAGTCACAGAGAAAAAGAAACATCATAAGATATCTCTAATACACGGAATGTAAACTTGGCTACACAGGAACTGAATTCCAAAACAGAACAGTGTCTCAAATGTAGAAAACCAACTTATGCTTGCTTAAGGGGAAAGGTGAGTTTGGGTGCTGCATAAAACCAGAGATTGAAATTAGCACAGATACCATTCCATAAGCCAAATATGTAATAACAAGAGCTACTCCTTGCTCAACGAAGTGAACTCAACACCCCATATTAAACGCCTAAAAATATACCTGACTAGTAAGAATCTTACAACCTATGGATTTATACATCTCCGAAAGATAATCAAGTGTGTGTACAGCAGCATAAACGCAGCAGTGATAGGATTGGTGAGGATCGGTGAGCAAATGCAGACCCTTTGAAGTCATATTGCATGGTACCCATTCCATGGGTCTCAAATCTCCAGGTTTAAGGGATTCTTCCTTCAGCTAAAACATGCATGTGGAACCCAGAGTATGATCCACTGTGTGATCGGGAAACGTGTTCAAATGTGTCTCAGTTTTCCTCCCCTGGTACTCGGGTGCAACATTCCAGACGCTTTACTAACACTCTCCCCACTTGGAGAGTCAGTGCCTTTAACCTCCTGTTTGGCCCAGTTTGCAATTTCTGCGTAAGATGAACAGGAATAGGGAGAACCAATGAGAGACTAGCTGGAGGTGTCTGGACGGGAAAATTTAACTCTCATTTCCCACCAGGAAGAGGAATTAAACAAAGGCTCAGCGTGCCGTGCCGGAACTACACTAGGGCCTGAATCAATCCAGTGGTGTTGCGGCCAGCTCACAAGAAAGCGAGTTGAAGAAAGGAGCTCAGGGGCACTCTCATTCACACACCTGCAGAGGTAAAAATGACAGCTATCGTCCAAAAATATATTGAAGTAAGGCTGCCAAGAGGACTTGAAAGCGGGGCAGAATTGCAGGAAACCGATTTCAGGAGGTAGACTGGAATTGCATTTAAAGCATAGGAAAAGAGGCAGAACGTCCACAATGATGCACTTGGCCAAAA
Organism: Orcinus orca; assembly: GCF_937001465.1. NCBI lineage: Eukaryota > Metazoa > Chordata > Mammalia > Artiodactyla > Delphinidae > Orcinus > Orcinus orca. The sequence goes on from NC_064559.1 coordinate 82,288,409, forward strand.
AGGGCGTATGACTTTTTTCCTGAATATATTCAGGAAAAAACGCATACGCCCTTTTTGGCCAACCAAGCAAGCTTGCAAAGGAAATCTGCACTACAATGAACTCTCACTGCCCCCCGGTCAAAAGGGCCATCTGAAAAAAGTGTAAAATCCAGAAAGGCAGGACAGGCCATGGAGAACTGGGAGCCTTGTTATGCTGATGGGTGGGATGTAAGTTGCCAACAGCCATTCTGGAGAAGTGTATGGTGATTCCTGAAACATCTAGAAAACAAAGCAACGGAGCATAGGGCACTTCCACTTATGGTCCTATAGCTTAGGGAAATTAAAATCAAAAAGACACAGCCACCCCAAAGTTTGGGACGGCTGTGTTTACAAGAACCTCGTTTACGGTACAAGTTCAATATCACAAAAAGCGAAAAATGGATAAAGAAGTTGTGGTACTTACGTACAATGCAATATCACTCAGCAATGAAATCTATGTCATCAGGCCCGTAGCAGCATAATGAGTGGATTCAGGTATGATGATTCTAAGTGAAATAAGTCACACAGAAAAAGAAACATCATAAGATATCACTAATACACGGAATGTAAACTTGGCTACACAGGAACTGAATTACAAAACAGAACAGGGTCTCAAATGTAGAAAACCAACTTATGCTTGCTTAAGGGGAAAGGTGAGTTGGGGTGCTGCATAAAACCAGAGATTGAAATTAACACAGATACCGTTCCATAAGCCAAATATGTAATAGACAAGAGCTACTCCTTGCTCAACGAAGTGGACTCAGCACCCCATATTAAACGCCTAAGAATATACCTGACTAGTAAGAATCTTAAAACCTATGGAGTTATATGTCTCCGAAAGAGAATCAAGCGTGTGTACAGTGGCATAAACGCAGCAGTGATAGGATTGGTGAGGATCGGTGAGCAAATGGAGACCGTTTGAAGTCATATTGCATGGTACCCATTCCATGGGTCTCCACTCTCCAGGTTTAAGGGATTGTTCCTTAAGCTAAAACATGCATGTGGAACCCAGAGTATGATTCACCGTGTGATCGGGAAACGTGTTCAAATGTGTCTCAGTTTTCGTCCCCTGGTACTCGGGTGCAACATTCCAGATGCTTTACTAACACTCTCCTCACTTGGAGAGTCAGTGCTTTTAACCTCCTGTTTGGCCCAGTTTGCAATTTCTTCGGAAAATGTACAGAATTGGGAGAACCAATGAGAGACTAGCTGGAGGTGTCTGGACGGGCAAATTGAACTCTCATTTCCCAACAGGAAGTGGAATTAACCAAAGGCTCAGCGTGCTCTGCCGGAACCACACTAGGGCCTGAAGCAATCCTGCGGTGTTGCGGCCAGCTCACAACACAGCGAGTTGAAGAAAGGAGCTCAGGGGCACTGTAATTCACAAACCTGCAGAGTTATAAATGACAGCTATCGTCCAAAAATATATTGAAGTAAGGCTGCCAAAAGGACATGAAAGAGGGGAAGAATTGCAGGAAACCGATTTCAGGAGGTAGACTGGAATTGCATTTAAAGCATAGGAAAAGAGGCAGAACGTCCACAATGGTGCATTTGGCCAAAAAGTGCGTATGCGTTTTTCCCTGAATATATTCAGGGAAAAACTCATACGCCCTTTTTGGCCAACCAAGCAAGCTTGTAAGGGAAATCTGCACTACAATGAAGTCTCTCTTCCCCCCGGTCAAAAGGGCCATCTGAAAAAAGTGTAAAATCCAGAAAGGCGGGACAGGCCATGGGGAACTGGGAGCCTTTTAATGCTGCTGGGCGCGATGTAAATTGCCAACACCCACTCTGGAGAAGTGTATGGTGTTTCCTGAAACATCCAAAAAACAAAGGAACAGAGCCTAGGGCACTTCCACTTATGGTTCTATAGCTTAGGGAAATTAAAATCAAAAAGACACAGCCACCCCATAGTTTGGGACGGCTGTGTTTACAAGAACCTTGTTTACGGTACAAGTTTAATATCGCAGAAAGCAAAAAATGGATAAAGAAGTTGTGGTACTTACGTACAATGCAATATCACTCAGCAATGAAATCTATGTAATCAGGCCCGTAGCAGCATAATGAGTGGATTCAGCTACGATGATTCTAAGTGAAATAAGTCACAGAGAAAAAGAAACATCATAAGATATCTCTAATACACGGAATGTAAACTTGGCTACACAGGAACTGAATTCCAAAACAGAACAGGGTCTCAAATGTAGAAAACCAACTTATGCTTGGTTAAGGGGAAAGGTGAGTTTGGGTGCTGCATAAAACCAGAGATTGAAATTAGCACAGATACCATTCCATAAGCCAAATATGTAATAACAAGAGCTACTCCTTGCTCAACGAAGTGAACTCAACACCCCATATTAAACGCCTAAAAATATACCTGACTAGTAAGAATCTTACAACCTATGGATTTATACATCTCCGAAAGAGAATCAAGTGTGTGTACAGCAGCATAAACGCAGCAGTGATAGGATTGGTGAGGATCGGTGAGCAAATGCAGACCCTTTGAAGTCATATTGCATGGTACCCATTCCATGGGTCTCAACTCTCCAGGTTTAAGGGATTCTTCCTTCAGCTAAAACATGCATGTGGAACCCAGAGTATGATCCACTGTGTGATCGGGAAACGTGTTCAAATGTGTCTCAGTTTTCCTCCCCTGGTACTCGGGTGCAACATTCCAGACGCTTTACTAACACTCTCCCCACTTGGAGAGTCAGTGCCTTTAACCTCCTGTTTGGCCCAGTTTGCAATTTCTGCGTAAGATGAACAGGAATAGGGAGAACCAATGAGAGACTAGCTGGAGGTGTCTGGACGGGAAAATTTAACTCTCATTTCCCACCAGGAAGAGGAATTAAACAAAAGCTCAGCGTGCCGTGCCGGAACTACACTAGGGCCTGAATCAATCCAGTGGTGTTGCGGCCAGCTCACAAGAAAGCGAGTTGAAGAAAGGAGCTCAGGGGCACTCTCATTCACACACCTGCAGAGGTAAAAATGACAGCTATCGTCCAAAAATATATTGAAGTAAGGCTGCCAAGAGGACTTGAAAGCGGGGCAGAATTGCAGGAAACCGATTTCAGGAGGTAGACTGGAATTGCATTTAAAGCATAGGAAAAGAGGCAGAACGTCCACAATGATGCACTTGGCCAAAAAGGGCGTATGACTTTTTTCCTGAATATATTCAGGAAAAAACGCATACGCCCTTTTTGGCCAACCAAGCAAGCTTCCAAAGGAAATCTGCACTACAATGAACTCTCACTGCCCCCCGGTCAAAAGGGCCATCTGAAAAAAGTGTAAAATCCAGAAACGCAGGACAGGCCATGGAGAACTGGGAGCCTTATTATGCTGCTGGGCGGGATGGAAATTGCCACCAGCCACTCTGGAGAAGTGTATGGTGTTTCCTGAAACATCTAAAAAACAAAGCAACAGAGCCTAGGGCACTTCCACTTATGTTCCTATAGCTTAGGGCAATTAAAATCAAAAAGACACAGCCACCCCAAAGTTTGGGACGGCTCTGTTTACAAGAACCTCGTTTACGGTACAAGTTCAATATCGCAGAAAGCGAAAAATGGATAAAGAAGTTGTGGTACTTACGTACAATGCAATATCACTCAGCAATGAAATCTATGTCATCAGGCCCATAGCAGCATAATGAGTGGATTCAGGTACGATGATTCTAAGTGAAATAAGTCACAGAGAAAAAGAAACATCGTAAGATATCACTAATACACGGAATGGAAACTTGGCTACACAGGAACTGAATTATAAAACAGAACAGGGTCTCAAATGTAGAAAACCAACTTATGCTTGCTTAAGGGGAAAGGTGAGTTGGGGTGCTGCATAAAACCAGAGATTGAAATTAGCACAGATACCGTTCCATAAGCCAAATATGTAATAGACAAGAGCTACTCCTTGCTCAATGAAGTGGACTCAACACCCCATATTAAACGCCTAAGAATATACCTGACTAGTAAGAATCTTAAAACCTATGGATTTCTATGTCTCCGAAAGAGAATCAAGCGTGTGTACAGCGGAATAAACGTAGCAGTGATAGGATTGGAGAGGTTCGGTGAGCAAATGAAGACCCTTTGAAGTCATATTGCATGGTACCCATTCCATGGGTCTCAACTCTCCAGGTTTAAGGGATTCTTCCTTCAGCTAAACCATGCATGTGGACCCCAGAGTACGATCCACCGTGTGATCGGGAAACGTGCTCAAATGTGTCTCAGTTTTCGTCCCCTGGTACTCGGGTGCAACATTCCAGACGCTTTACTAACACTCTCCCCACTTGGAGAGTCAGTGCTTTTAACCTCCTGTTTGGCCCAGTTTGCAATTTCTGCGGAAAATGAAGAGGAATAGGGAGAACACATGAGAGACTAGCTGGAGGTGTCCAGACGGGCAAATTTAACTCTCACTTCCCACCAGGAAGAAGAATTAACCAAAGGCTCAGCGTGCCATGCCAGAACAACACTAGGGCCTGAAGCAATCCTGCGGTGTTGCGGCCAGCTCACAAGAAAGCGAGTTGAAGAAAGGAGCTCTGGGACACTGTCATTCACAAACCTGCAGAGTTATAAATGACAGCTATCGTCCAAAATTATATTGAAGTAAGGCTTCCAAGAGGACTTGAAAGCGGGGCAGAATTTCAAGAAACCAATTTCAGGAGGTAGACTGGAATTGCATGTAAAGCATAGGAAAAGAGGCAGAACGTCCACAATGATGCACTTGGCCAAAAAGGATGTATGCGTTTTTTCCTGAATATATACAGGAAAAAACGCATACGTTCTTTTTGGCCAACCAAGCAAGCTTGCAAAGGAAATCTGCACTACAATGAAGTCTCACTGCCCCCCGGTCAAAAGGGCCATCTGAATAAAGTATAAAATCCAGAAAGGCAGGAAAGGCCATGGAGAACTGGGAGCCTTGTTATGCTGCTGGGCGGGATGTAAATTGCCAACAGCCACTCTGGAGAAGTGTATGGTATTTCCTGAAACATCCAGAAAACAAAGCAACAGAGCCTAGGGCACTTCCACTTATGGTCCTATAGCTTAGGGAAATTAAAATCAAAAAGACACAGCCACCCCAAAGTTTGGGCCAGCTCTGTTTACAAGAACCTCGTTTACGGTACAAGTTCAATATAACAGAAAGCGAAAAATGGATAAAGAAGTTGTGGTACTTACGTCCAATGCAGTATCACTCAGCAATGAAATCTATGTCATCAGGCCCGTAGCAGCATAATGAGTGGATTCAGGTACGATGATTCTAAGTGAAATAAGTCACACAGAAAAAGAAACATCATAAGATATCACTACTACACAGAACGTAAACTTGGTTACAAAGGAACGGAATTCCAAAACAGAACAGGGTCTCAAATGTAGAAAACCAACTTATGCTTGCTTAAGGGCAAAGGTGAGTTGGGGTGCTGCATAAAACCAGAGATTGAAATTAGCACAGATACCGTTCCATTAGCCAAATATATAATAGACAAGAGCTACTCCTTGCTCAACGAAGTGGACTCAACACCCCATATTAAACGCCTAAGAATATACCTGACTAGTAAGAATCTTACAACCTATGGATTTATATGTCTCCGAAAGAGAATCAAGCGTGTGTACAGTGGCATAAACGCAGCAATGATAGGATTGGTGGGGTTCGGTGAGCAAATGCAGACCCTTTGAAGTCATATTGCATGGTACCCATTCCATGGTTCTCAACTCTTCAGGTTTAAAGGATTCTTCCTTCAGCTAAAACATGCATGTGGAACCCAGAGTATGATCCACCGTGTGATCGAGAAACGTGTTCAAATGTGTCTCAGTTTTCGTCCCCTGGTACTCGGGCGCAACATTCCAGACGCTTTACTAACACTCTCCCCACTTGGAGAGTCAGTGCCTTTAACCTCCTGTTTGGCCCAGTTTGCAATTTCTGCGGAAAATGAACAGGAATAGGGAGAACCAATGAGAGACTAGCTGGAGGTGTCTGGACGGGAAAATTTAACTCTCATTTCCCACCAGGAAGAGGAATTAACCAAAGGCTCAGCGTGCCGTGCCGGAACCACACTAGGGGCTGAAGCAATCCTGCGGTGTTGCGGCCAGCGCCCAAGAAAGCGAGTTGAAGAAAGGAGCTCAGAGGTACTGTAATTCACAAACCTGCAGAGTTATAAATGACAGCTATCGTCCAAAAATGTATTGAAGTAACGCTGCCAAGAGGACTTGAGAGAGGGGCAGAATTGCAGGAAACCGATTTCAGGAGGTAGACTGGAATTGCATTTAAAGCATAGGAAAACAGGCAGAAGTCCACAATGGTGCACTTGGCCAAAAAAGGCGTATGCGTTTTTTCCTGAATATATTCAGGAAAAAACTCATATGCCCTTTTTGACCAACCAAGCAAGCTTGCAAGGGAAATCTGCACTACAATGAAGTCTCTCTTCCCCCCCAGTCAAAAGTGTCATCTGTAAAAAGTGTAAAATCCAGAAAGGCGGGACAGGCCATGGAGAACTGGGTGCCTTTTTATGCTGATGGGCGCGATGTAAATTGCCAACAGCCACTCTGGAGAAGTGTATGGTGTTTCCTGAAACATCCAAAAAACAAAGCAACAGAGCCTAGGACACTTCCACTTATGGTCCTATAGCTTACGGAAATTAAAATCAAAAAGACACAGCCACCCCATAGTCTGGGACAGCTGTGTTTACAAGAACCTCGTTTACGGTACAAGTTTAATATCGCAGAAAGCGAAAAATGAATAAAGAAGTTGTGGTATTTACGTACAATGCAATATCACTCAGCAATGAAATCTATGTAATCAGGCACGTAGCAGCATAATGAGTGGATTCAGGTACGATGATTCTAAGTGAAATAAGTCACAGAGAAAAAGAAACATCATAAGATATCTCTAATACACGGAATGTAAACTTGGCTACACAGGAACTGAATTACAAAACAGAACAGGGTCTCAAATGTAGAAAACCAACTTATGCTTGCTTAAGGGGAAAGGTGAGTTGGGGTGCTGCATAAAACCAGAGATTGAAATTAGCACAGATACCATTCCATAAGCCAAATATGTAATAACAAGAGCTACTCCTTGCTCAACGAAGTGAACTCAACACCCCATATTAAACGCCTAAGAATATACCTGACTAGTAAGAATCTTACAACCTATGGATTTATACGTCTCCGAAAGAGAATCAAGCGTGTGTACAGCAGCATAAACGCAGCAGTGAGAGGATTGGTGAGGTTCGGTGAGCAAATGCAGACCCTTTGAAGTCATATTGCATGGTACCCATTCCATGGTTCTCAACTCTCCAAGTTTAAGGGATTCTTCCTTCAGCTAAAACATGCATGTGGAACCCAGAGTATGATCCACCGTGTGATCGGGAAACGTGTTCAAATGTGTCTCAGTTTTTCTCCCCTGGTACTCGGGTGCAACATTCCAGACGCTTTACTAACACTCTCCCCACTTGGAGAGTCAGTGCCTTTAACCTCCTGTTTGGCCCAATTTGCAATTTCTGCGTAAGATGAACAGGAATAGGGAGAACCAATGAGAGACTAGCTGGAGGTGTCTAGACGGGCAAACTTAACTCTCATTTCCCACAAGGAAGACGAATTAAACAAAGGCTCAGCGTGCCGTGCCAGAACTACACTAGGGCCTGAATCAATCCTGTGGTGTTGCGGCCAGTTCACAAGAAAGCGAGTTGAAGTAAGGAGCTCAGGGGCACTCTCATTCACACACCTGCAGAGGTAAAAATGACAGCTATCGTCCAAAAATATATTGAAGTAAGGCTGCCAAGAGGACTTGAAAGCGGGGCAGAATTGCAGGAAACCGATTTCAGGAGGTAGACTCTAATTGCATGTAAAGCATAGGAAAAGAGGCAGAACGTCCACAATGATGCACTTGGCCAAAAGGGCGTATGCGTTTCTTCCTTGGCCAACCAAGCAAGCTTGCAAAAGAAATCTGCACTACAATGAAGTCTCACTTCCCCCCGGTCAAAAGGGCCATCTGAAAAAATTGTAAAATCCAGAAAGGCAGGACAAGCCATGGAGAACTGGGAGCCTTGTTATGCTGCTGGGCGGGATGGAAATTGCCAACAGCCACTCTGGAGAAGTGTATGGTGTTTCCTGAAACATCTAAAAAACAAAGCAACAGAGCCTAGGGCACTTCCACTTATGGTCCTATAGCTTAGGGAAATTAAAATCAAAAAGACACAGCCACCCCAAAGTTTGGGACGGCTCTGTTTACAAGAACCTCGTTTACGGTACAAGTTCAATATCGCAGAAAGAGAAAAATGGATAAAGAAGTTGTGGTACTTACGTACAATGCAATATCACTCAGCAATGAAATCTATGTCATCAGGCCCGTAGCAGCATAATGAGTGGATTCAGTTACGATGATTCTAAGTGAAATAAGTCACAGAGAAAAAGAAACATCGTAAGATATCACTACTACACGGAATGTAAACTTGGCTACACAGGAACTGAATTACAAAACAGAACAGTGTCTCAAATGTAGAAAACCAACTTATGCTTGCTTAAGGGGAAAGGTGAGTTGCGGTACTGCATAAAACCAGAGATAGAAATTAGCCCAGATACCGTTCCATAAGCCAAATATGTAATAGACAAGAGCTACTCCTTGCTCAACGAAGTGACTCAACACCCCATATTAAACGCCTAAGAATATACCTGACTAGTAAGAATCTTAAAACCTATGGATTGATCCAGGAGCAGGAAGATGGCGGAAGAGTAAGATGCGGAGATCACCTTCCTCCCCACAGATACACCAGAAATACATCTACACGTGGAACAACTCCTACAGATCACCTACTGAAGGCTGGCAGAAGACCTCAGACCTCCCAAAAGGCAAGAAACTCCCCACGTACCTGGGTAGGGCAAAAGAAAAAAGAATAAACAGAGACAAAAGGATAGGGACGGCACCTGCACCAGTGGGAGGGAGCTGTGAAGGAGGAAAAGTTTCCACACACTAGGAAGCCCCTTCGCGGGCGGAGACTGCGGGAGGCGGGGGGGGGAGCTTTAAACCTGCGGAGGAGTGCACAGCAACGGGTGCGGAGGGCAAATCGGGGAGATTCCCGCACAGAGGATCGGTGCTGACCGGGACTCACCAGCCCAAGAGGCTTGTCTGCTCACCCGCCGGGGCGGGCGGGGTCTGCGAGCTGAGGCTCTGAGGCTCGGGTTTCGGTTTCGGACGGAGCGCAGGGAGAGGACTGGGGTTGGCGGCTTGAACATAGCCTGAAGGGGTTAGTGCACCACAGCTAGCTGGGAGGGAGTCCGGGGAAAAGTCTGCACCTGCCGAAGAGGTAAGAGACTTTTTCTTCCCTCTTTGTTTCCTGGTGCTTGAGGAGAGGGGTTTAAGAATGCTGCTTAAAGGAACTCCAGAGATGGGCGCGAGCCGCGGCTGAAAGCGCGGACCCCAGAGACGGGCGCGAGCCGTGGCTGAAAGCGCGGACCCCAGAGACGGGCACGAGCCGCGGCTGAAAGCGCGGACCCCAGAGACGGGCGTGAGCCGCGGCTGAAAGCGCGGACCCCAGAGACGGGCGTGAGCCGCGGCTGAGGGCGCGGACCCCAGAGACGGGCGCGAGCCGCTGCTGAGGGCGCGGACCCCAGAGACGGGCGCGAGCCACGGCTGAGGGTGCGGACTCCAGAGACGGGCACAAGCCGCAGCTGGAGGCGCGGACCCCAGAGGCGGGCGGGAGACGTTGGGGCTGCAGCTGCCGCCACCAAGGGGCCTGTGTGTGAGCGCAGGTCGCTCTCCACGCCCCTCTTCCGCGGAGCCTGTGCAGCCCGCCACTGCCGGGTTCCCGGGATCCGGGGATGACTTCCCTGGGAGAGTGCACGGCGGGCCTCGGGCTGGTGCAGGGTCACGCCAGACTTTGCCGCCGCAGGCCCGCCCCGCATTCCATGCCCCTCCTTCCCCGCCAGCCTCAGTACGCCAGAACCCCCGAATCAGCGGCTCCTTTAACCCCGTCCTGTCTGAGCAGAAAACAGACGCCCTCCAGCGACCTACACGCAGAGGCAGGGCCAAATCCAAAGCTGAGCCCCTGTGAGCTGTGAGAACAAAGAAGAGAAAGGGAAATCTCTCCCAGCAGCCTCAGAAGCAGCGGATTAAAGCTCCACAATCAACTTGATGTACCCTGCATCTGTGGAATACATGAATAGACAGCCAATCATCCCAAATTAAGGAGGTGGACTTTGGGAGCAAGATCTATGATTTTTTTCCCTATTCCTCTTTTTGTGAATGTGTATGTGTATGCTTCTGTGTGAGATCTTGTCTGTATAGTCTTGCTTCCACCATTTGTCCTAGGGTTCTATCCCTTCATGGTTTTTTCTTAAAATTTTTTTCTTAATAATCAATTTTAATTTTAAGAACGTTATTATACTTTACCTTCATCCTTTCTTTTTCTTTCTTTCTTTCCTTCCTTCCTTCCTTCCCTCCTTTAGACAATGAATCATCCCAAATTGAGGAGGTGGTCTCTGACAGCAAGATTTATGATTTTTCCCCCTTTACCTCTTTTAGTGAGGGTGTATGTGTACGCTTCTGTGTAAGATTTTGTCTGTATAGCTTTGCTTCCAACATTTGTCCTAAGGTTCTATCCGTCCCTTTTTTTTTTCCTAAATAAGAATTTTTTAATTCAATAACTTTATTATACATTATTTTATTTTTACTGTATCTTCTTTCTTTCTGTTTTTCCTTCTTTCCCTCCTTCCTTCCTTCCTTCCTCCCTCCCTCCCTCCCTCCTTTCGTTCCTTCTTGCCTTCCTTCCTTCGTTGCTTCTTTCTTTCTTTCTTCCTTCCTTCCTTCCTTCCTTCCCTCCTTCCTTCCCTCCTTTCCTTCTTTCTTTCCTCATACTTCTACTAATTCCCTCTACTTTTTCTCCCTTTTATTCTGAGCCGTGTGGATGAAAGGCTCTTGGTGCTCCAGCCAGGAGTCAGGGCTCTGCCTCTGAGGTAGGAGAGCCAACTTCAGGACACTGGTCCACAAGAGACCTCCCAGCTCCACATAATATCAAATGGCGAAAATCTCCCAGAGACCTCCATCTTAACACCAGCACCCAGCTTCACTCAACGACCAGCAAGCCACAGTACTGGACAACCTGTGCCAAACAACTAGCAAAACAGGAACACAACCCCACCCATTAGCAGAGAGGCAGTCTAAAATCATAATAAGGCCACAGACACCCCAAAACACACCACCAGACGTGAACCTGCCCACTAGAGAGACAAGATCCAGCCTCATCCACCACAACACAGGCACTAGTCCCCTCCACCAGGAAGCCTACACAACCCATTGAACCAACCTTAGCCACTGGAGACAGACATCAAAAACGAACCTGCAGCGTGCAAAAAGGAGACCCCAAACACAGTAAGATAAGCAAAATGAGAAAACAGAAAAACACACAGCAGATAAAGGAGCAAGATAAAAATGCACCAGACCTAACAAATGAAGAGGAAATAGGCAGTCTACCTGAAAAAGAATTCAGAATAATGATAGTAAGGTTGATCCGAAATCTTGGAGATAGAATGGACAATAGAATGGACAAAATGCAAGAATCAGTTAACAAGGACCTAGAAGAACTAAAGATGAAACAAGCAACGATGAACAACACAATAAATGAAATTAAAAATACTCTAGATGGGATCAATAGCAGAATAACTGAGGCAGAAGAACGGATAAGTGACCTGGAAGATAAAATAGTGGAAATAACTACTGCAGAGCAGAATAAAGAAAAAAGAATGAAAAGAACTGAGGACAGTCTCAGAGACCTCTGGGACAACATTAAACGCACCAACATTCGAATTATAGGGGTTCCAGAAGAAGAAGAGAAAAAGAAAGGGACTGAGAAAATATTTGAAGAGATTATAGTTGAAAACTTCCCTAATATGGGAAAGGAAATAGTTAATCAAGTCCAGGAAGCACAGAGAGTCCCATACAGGATAAATACTAGGAGAAATACGCCAAGACACATATTAATCAAACTGTCAAAAATTAAATACAAAGAAAGCATATTAAAAGCAGCAAGGGAAAAACAACAAATAACACATAAGGGAATCCCCATAAGGTTAACAGCTGATCTCTCAGCAGAAACCCTACAAGCCAGAAGGGAGTGGCAGGACATACTGAAAGTGATGAAGGAGAAAAACCTGCAGCCAAGACTACTCTACCCAGCAAGGATCTCATTCAGATTTGATGGAGAAATTAAAACCTTTACAGACAAGCAAAAGCTGAGAGAGTTCAGCACCACCAAACCAGCTTTACAACAAATGCTAAAGGATCTTCTCTAGGCAAGAAACACAAGAGAAGGAAAAGACCTATAATAACGAACCCAAAACAATTTAGAAAATGGGAATAGGAACATACATATCGATAATTACCTTAAATGTAAATGGACTAAATGCTCCCACCAAAAGACACAGATTAGCTGAATGGATACAAAAACAAGACCCTTATATATGCTGTCTACAAGAGACCCACTTCAGACCTAGAGACACATACAGACTGAAAGTAAGGGGATGGAAAAAGATATTCCATGCAAATGGAAACCAAAAGAAAGCTGGAGTAGCAATTCTCATATCAGACAAAATAGACTTTAAAATAAGGACTATTAAAAGAGACAAAGAAGGACACTACATAATGATCAAGGGATCGATCCAAGAAGATATAACAATTGTAAATATTTATGCACCCAACATAGGAGCACCTCAATACATAAGGCAAATACTAACAGCCATAAAAGGGGAAATCGACAGTAACACATTCATAGTAGGGGACTTAAACACCCCACTTTCACCCATGGACAGATCATCCAAAATGAAAATAAATAAGGAAACACAAGCTTTAAATGATACATTAAACAAGATGGACTTAATTGATATTTATAGGACACTCCATCCAAAAACAACAGAATACACATTTTTCTCAAGTGCTCATGGAACATTCTCCAGGATAGATCATATCTTGGGTCACAAATCAAGCCTTGGTAAATTTAAGAAAATTGAAATTGTATCAAGTATCTTTTCTGACCACAACGCCATGAGACTAGATATCAATTACAGGAAAAGATCTGTAAAAAATACAAACACATGGAGGCTAAACAATACACTACTTAATAATGAAGTGATCACTGAAGAAATCAAAGAGGAAATCAAAAAATACCTAGAAACAAATGACAATGGAGACACAACGACCCAAAACCTGTGGGATGCAGCAAAAGCAGTTCTAAGGGGGAAGTTTATAGCAATACAAGCCCACCTTAAGAAGCAGGAAACATCTCGAATAAACAACCTAACCTTGCACCTCAAGCAATTAGAGAAAGAAGAACAAAAAAAACCCAAAGCTAGCAGAAGGAAAGAAATCATAAAAATCAGATCAGAAATAAATGAAAAAGAAATGAAGGAAACAATAGCAAAGATCAATAAAACTAAAAGCTGGTTCTTTGAGAAGATAAACAAAATTGATAAACCACTAGCCAGACTCATCAAGAAAAAAAGGGAGAAGACTCAAATCAATAGAATTAGAAATGAAAAAGGAGAGGTAACAACTGACACTGCAGAGATAAAAGAGATCATGAGAGATTACTACAAGCAACTCTATGCCAATAAAATGGACAATCTGGAAGAAATGGACAAATTCTTAGAAATGCACAACCTGCCAAGACTGAATCAGGAAGAAATAGAAAATATGAACAGACCAATCACAAGCACTGAAATTGAAACTGTGATTAAAAATCTTCCAACAAAGAAAAGCCCAGGACCAGATGGCTTCACAGGCGAATTCTATCAAACATTTAGAGAAGAGCTAACACCTATCCTTCTCAAACTCTTCCAAAATATAGCAGAGGGAGGAACACTCCCAAACTCCTTCTACGAGGCCACCATCACCTTGATACCAAAACCAGGCAAGGATGTCACAAAGAAAGAAAACTACAGACCAATATCACTGATGAACATAGATGCAAAAATCCTCAACAAAATACTAGCAAACAGAATCCAACAGCACATTAAAAGGATCATACACCATGATCAAGTGGGGTTTATTCCAGGAATGCAAGGATTCTTCAATATACGCAAATCTATCAATGTGATAAACCATATTAACAAATTGAAGGAGAAAAACCATATGATCATCTCAATAGATGCAGAGAAAGCTTTTGACAAAATTCAACACCCATTTATGATAAAAACCCTGCAGAAAGTAGGCATAGAGGGAACTTTCCTCAACATAATAAAGGCCATATACGACAAGCCCACAGCAAACATCATCCTCAATGGGGAAAAACTGAAAGCATTTCCACTAAGATCAGGAACAAGACAAGGGTGCCCACTCTCACCACTCTTATTCAACATAGTTTTGGAAGTTTTAGCCACAGCAATCAGAGAAGAGAAGGAAATAAAAGGAATCCAAATCGGAAAAGAAGAAGTAAAGCTGTCACTGTTTGCAGATGACATGATCCTATACATAGAGAATCCTAAAGATGCTACCAGAAAACTACTAGAGCTAATCAATGAATTTGGTAAAGTGGCAGGATACAAAATTAATGCACAGAAATCTCTGGCATTCCTATATACTAATGATGAAAAATCTGAAAGTGAAATCAAGAAAACACTCCCATTTACCATTGCAACAAAAAGAATAAAATATCTAGGAATAAACCTACCTAAGGAGACAAAAGACCTGTATGCAGAAAATTATAAGACACTGATGAAAGAAATTAAAGATGATACAAATAGATGGAGACATATACCATGTTCTTGGATTGGAAGAATCAACATTGTGAAAATGACTCTACTACCCAAAGCAATCTATAGATTCAATGCAATCCCTATCAAACTACCACTGGCATTTTTCACAGAACTAGAACAAAAAATTTCGCAATTTGTATGGAAACACAAAAGACCCCAAATAGCCAAAGCAATCTTGAGAACAAAAAAAGGAACTGGAGGAATCAGGCTCCCTGACTTCAGACTATACTACAAAGCTACAGTTATCAAGACGGTATGGTACTGGCACAAAAACAGAAAGATAGATCAATGGAACAGGATAGAAAGCCCAGAGATAAACCCATGCACATATGGACACCTTATCTTTGATAAAGGTGGCAGGAATGTACAGTGGAGAAAGGACAGCCTCTTCAATAAGTGGTGCTGGGAAAACTGGACAGGTACATGTAAAAGTATGAGATTAGATCACTCCCTAACACCATACACAAAAATAAGCTCAAAATGGATTCAAGACCTAAATATAAGGCCAGAAACTATCAAACTCTTAGAGGAAAACATAGGCAGAACACTCTATGACATAAATCACAGCAAGATTCTTTCTGACCCACCTCCTAGAGTAATGGAAATAAAAACAGAAATAAACAAATGGGACCTAATGAAACTTCAAAGCTTTTGCACAGCAAAGGAAACCATAAACAAGACCAAAAGACAACCCTCAGAATGGGAGAAAATATTTGCAAATGAAGCAACCGACAAAGGATTAATCTCCAAAATTTACAAGCAGCTCATGCAGCTCAATAACAAAAAAACAAACAACAAAATCCAAAAATGGGCAGAAGACCTAAATAGACATTTCTCCAAAGAAGATATACAGTCTGCCAACAAACACATGAAAGAATGCTCAATATCATTAATCATTAGAGAAATGCAAATCAAAACTACAATGAGATATCATCTCACACCAGTCAGAACGGCCATCATCAAAAAATCTAGAAACAATGAATGCTGGAGAGGGTGTGGAGAAAAGGGAACCCTCTTGCACTGCTGGTGGGAATGTGAATTGGTTCAGCCACTATGGAGAACAGTATGGAGGTTCCTTAAAAAACTACAAATAGAACTACCATATGACCCAGCAATCCCACTACTGGGCATATACCCTGAGAAAACCGAAATTCAAAAAGAGTCATGTACCAAAATGTTCATTGCAGCTCTATTTACAATAGCCCGGAGATGGAAACAACCTAAGTGCCCATCATCGGATGAATGGATAAAGAAGATGTGGCACATATATACAATGGAATATTACTCAGCCATAAAAAGAAATGAAATTGAGCTATTTGTAATGAGGTGGATAGACCTAGAGTCTGTCATACACAGTGAAGTAAGTCAGAAAGAAAAAGACAAATACCGTATGCTAACACATATATATGGAATTTAAGAAAAAAAAATGTCATGAAGAACCTAGGGGTAAGGCAGGAATAAAGACGCAGACCTCCTAGAGAACCGACTTGAGGTTATGGGGAGGGGGAAGGGTGAGCTGTGACGGGGCGAGAGAGAGTCATGGACATATACACACTAACAAACGTAGTAAGGTAGATAGCTAGTGGGAAGCAGCCGCATGGCAGAGGGATATTGGCTTGGTGCTTTGTGACAGCCTGGAGGGGTGGGATAGGGACGGTGGGAGGGAGGGAGACGCAAGAGGGAAGAGATATGGGAAATATGTATATGTATAACTGATTCACTTTGTTATAAAGCAGAAACTAACACATCATTGTAAAGCAATTATACCCCAATAAAGATGTTAAAAAAAAAAAAACCTATGGATTTATATGTCTCCGAAAGAGAATCAAGCGTGTGTACAGTGCCATAAACGCAGCAGTGATAGGACTGGAGAGGTTTGGTGAGCAAATGCAGACCCTTTGAAGTCATATTGCATGGTACCCATTCCATGGTTCTCAACTCTCCAGGTTTAAAGGATTCTTCCTTCAGCTAAAACATGCATGTGGAACCCAGAGTATGATCCACCGTGTGATCGAGAAACGTGTTCAAACGTGTCTCAGGTTTCGTCCCCTGGTACTCGGGCGCAACATTCCAGATGCTCTACTAACACTCTCCCCACTTGGAGAGTCAGTGCCTTTAAGCTCCTGTTTGGCCCAGTTTGCAATTTCTGCGGAAAATGAACACGAATAGGGAGAGCCAATGAGAGACTAGCTGGAGGTGTCTGGACAGGCAACTTTAACTCTCATTTCCCACCAGGAAGAGATTAACCAAAGGCTCAGTGTGCCGTGCAGGAACCACACTAGGGCCTGAAGCAATCCTGCGGTGTTGCGACCAGCTCACAAGAAAGCGAGTTGAAGAAAGGAGCTCAGGGGGACTGTCATTCACAAACCTGCAGAGTTAAAAATGACAACTATCGTCCAAAAATATATTGAAGTAAGGCTGCCAAGAGGACTTGAAAGCGGGGTAGAATTGCAGGAAACCGATTTCAGGAGGTAGACTGCAATTGCATGTAAAGCATAGGAAAAGAGGCAGAACGTCCACAATGATGCACTTGGCCAAAAACGGCGTATGCGTTTTTTCCTGAATATATTCCAGGAATATATTCAGGAAAAAACGCATAGGCACTTTTGGGCCAACCAAGCAAGCTTGCAAAGGAAATCTGCACTACAATGAAGTCTCACTTCCCCCCAGTCAAAAGGGCAATCTGAAAAATGTGTAAAATCCAGAAACGCAGGACAGGCCATGGAGAACTGGGAGCCTTGTTATGCTGATGGTCGGGATGTAAATTGCCAACAGCCACTCTGGAGAAGTGTATGGTGTTTCCTGAAACATCTACAAAACAAAGCAACAGAGCCCAGGGCACTTCCACTTATGGTCCTATACCTTAGGGAAATTAAAATCAAAAAGACACAGCCACCCCAAAGTTTGGGACGGCTCTGTTTACAAGAACCTCGTTTACGGTACAAGTTCAATATCGCAGAAAGCGAAAAATGGATAAAGACGTTGTAGTTCTTACGTCCAATGCAATATCAATCAGCAATGAAATCTATGTCATCAGGCCCGTAGCAGCATAATGAGTGGATTCAGGTACGATGATTCTAGGTGAATAAGAAACAGAGAAAAAGAAACATCATAAGATATCACTACTACACGGAATGTAAACTTGGCTACACAGGCACTGAATTACAAAACAGAACAGGGTCTCAAATGTAGAAAACCAACTTATGCTTGCTTAAGGGGAAAGGTGAGTTGGGGTGGTGCATAAAACCAGAGATTGAAATTAGCACAGTTACCGTTCCATAAGCCAAATATGTAATAGACAAGAGCTACTCCTTGCTCAACGAGTGGACTCAACACTCCATATTAAACGCCTAAGAATATACCTGACTAGTAAGAATCTTAAAACCTATGGATTTATATGTCTCTGAAAGAGAATCAAGCATGTGTACAGCGGCATAAGAGGAGCAGTGATAGGATTGGTGATGTTCGGTGAGCAAATGCAGACCCTTTGAAGTCATATTGCATGGTACCCATTCCATGGGTCTCAACTCTCCAGGTTTAAGGGATTCTTCCTTCAGCTAAAACATGCATGTGGAACCCAGAGTATGATCCACCGTGTGATCGGGAAACGTGTTCAAATGTGTCTCAGTTTTCATCCCCTGGTACTCGGGTGCAACATTCCAGAAGCTTTACTAACACTCTCCTCACTTGGAGTGTCCGTGCCTTTAACCTCCTGTTTGGCCCAGTTTGCAATTTCTGCGGAAAATGAACAGGAATAGGGAGAACCAATGAGAGAGTAGCTGGAGGTGTCTGGACGGGCAAATTTAACTCTCATTTCCCACCAGGAAGAGGAATTAACCAAAGGCTCAGCGTGCCATGCCGGAACCAAGGGCCTGAAGCAATCCTGCGGTGTTGCGGCCTGCTCACAAGAAAGCGAGGTGAAGAAAGGAGCTCAGGGACACTGTAATACACAAACCTGCAGAGTTATAAATGACAGCTATCGTCCAAAAATATATTGAAGTAAGGCTGCCAAGACGACTTGAAAGCGGGGCAGAATGTCAGGAAACCGATTTCAGGAGGTAGACTGGAATTGCATGTAAAGCATACGAAAAGAGGCAGAACGTCCACAATGATGCACTTGGCCAAAAATGGCGTATGCATTTTTTCCTGAATATATTCAGGAAAAAACGCATACGCCCTTTTTGGCCAACCAAGCAAGCTTGCAAAGGAAATCTGCACTACAATGAAGTCTCACTGCCCCCGGTCAAATGGGCCATCTGAAGAAACTGTAAAATCCAGAAAGGCAGGACATGCCATGGAGAACTGGGAGCCTTGTTATGCTGATAGGCGGGATGTAAACTGCCAACAGCCACTCTGGAAAAGTGTATGGTGTTTCCTGAAACATCCAAAAAACAAAGCAACAGAGCCTAGGGCACTTCCACTTATGGTCCTATAGCTTAGGGAAATTAAAATCAAAAAGACACAGCCACCCCAAAGTTTGGCACGGCTCTGTTTACAAGAACCTCGTTTACGGTACAAGTTCAATATCACAGAAAGCGAAAAATGGATAAAGAAGTTGTGGTACTTACGTACAATGCAATATCACTCAGCAATGAAATCTATGTCATCAGGCCCGTAACAGCATAATGAGTGGATTCAGGTACGATGATTCTAAGTGTAATAAGTCACACAGAAAAAGAAACATCATAAGATATCACTACTACACGGAATGTAAACTTGGCTACACAGGAACTGAATTCCAAAACAGAACAGGGTCTCAAATGTAGAAAACCAACTTATGCTTGCTTAAGGGGAAAGGTGAGTTTGGGTGCTGCATAAAACCAGAGATTGAAATTAGCACAGATACCATTCCATAAGCCAAATATGTAATAGACAAGAGCTACTCCTAACTCAACGAAGAGGACACAACACCCCATATTAAACGCCTAAGAATATACCTGACTAGTAATAATCTTAAAACCTATGGATTTATATGTCTCCAAAAGAGAATCAAGCATGTGTACAGCAGCATAAACGCAGCAGTGATAGGATTGGTGAGGTTCGGTGAGCAAATGCAGATCCTTTGAAGTCATATTGCATGGTACCCATTCCATGGGTCTCAACTCTCCAGGTTTAAGGGATTCTTCCTTCAGCTAAAACATGCATGTGGAACCCAGAGTATGATCCACCGTGTGATCGGGAAACGTGTTCAAATGTGTCTCAGTTTTCGTCCCCTGGAACTCGGGTGCAACATTCCAGACGCTTTACTAACACTCTCCCCACTTGGAGAGTCAGTGCCTTTAACCTCCTGTTTGGCCCAGTTTGCAATTTCTGTGGAAAATGAACAGGAATAGGGAGAACCAATGAGAGACTAGCTGGAGGTGTCTGGACGGGCAAATTTAACTCTCATTTCCCACCAGGAAGAGGAATTAACCAAAGGCTCAGCTTGCCATGCCGGAACCACACTAGGGTCTGAAGCAATCCTGCGGTGTTGCGGCCAGCTCACAAGAAAGCGAGTTGAAGAAAGGAGCTCAGGGGCACTGTAATTCAAAAACCTGCAGAGTTATAAATGACAGCTATGGTCCAAACATATATTGAAGTAAGGCTGCCAAGAGGACTTGAAAGCGGGGCAGAATTGCAGGAAACCGATTTCAGGAGGTAGACTGGAATTGCATGTAAAGCATAGGAAAAGAGGCAGAACGTCCACAATGATGCACTTGGCCAAAAAGGGCGTATGCGTTTCTTCCTGAATATATTCAGGAAAAAACGCATACGCCCTTTTTGGCCAACCAAGCAAGCTTGCAAAGGAAATCTGCACTACAATGAAGTCTCACTGCCCCACGGTCAAAAGGGCCATCTGAAAAAAGTGTAAAATCCAGAAAGGCAGGACAGGCCATGGAGAACTGGGAGCCTTGTTATGCTGATGGGCGGGATGTAAATTGCCAACAGCCACTCTGGAGGAGTGTATGGTGTTTCCTGAAACATCTAAAAAACAAAGCAACAGAGCCTAGGGCACTTCCACTTATGGTCCTATAGCTTAGGGAAATTAAAATCAAAAAGACACAGCCACCCCAAAGTTTGGGACGGCTCTGTTTACAAGAACCTCTTTTACGGTACAAGTTCAATATCGCAGAAAGCGAAAAATGGATAAAGAAGTTGTGGTACTTACGTACAATGCAATATCACTCAGCAATGAAATCTATGTCATCAGGCCCATAGCAGCATAATGAGTGGATTCAGGTACGATGATTCTAAGTGAAATAAGTCACACAGAAAACTAAATATCATAAGATATCACTAATACACGGAATGTAAACTTGGCTACACAGGAACTGAATTACAAAACAGAACAGGGTCTCAAATGTAGAAAACCAACTTATGCTTGCTTAAGGGGAAAGGTGAGTTGGATTGCTGCATGAAACCAGAGATTGAAATTTACACAGATACCATTCCAGAAGCCAAATATGTAATAGACAAGAGCTACTCCTAACTCAACGAAGAGGACACAACACCCCATATTAAACGCCTAAGAATATACCTGACTAGTAATAATCTTAAAACCTATGGATTTATATGTCTCCGAAAGAGAATCAAGCGTGTGTACAGCAGCATAAACGCAGCAGTGATAGGATTGGTGAGGTTCGGTGAGCAAATGCAGACCCTTTGAAGTCATATTGCATGGTACCCATTCCATGGGTCTCAACTCTCCAGGTTTAAGGGATTCTTCCTTCAGCTAAAACATGCATGTGGAACCCAGAGTATGATCCACCGTGTGATCGGGAAACGTGTTCAAATGTGTCTCAGTTTTCGTCCCCTGGAACTCGGGTGCAACATTCCAGACGCTTTACTAACACTCTCCCCACTTGGAGAGTCAGTGCCTTTAACCTCCTGTTTGGCCCAGTTTGCAATTTCTGCGGAAAATGTACAGGAATAGGGAGAACCAATGAGAGACTAGCTGGAGGTGTCTGGACGGGCAAATTTAACTCTCATTTCCCACCAGGAAGAGGAATTAACCAAAGGCTCAGCTTGCCATGCCGGAACCACACTAGGGTCTGAAGCAATCCTGCGGTGTTGCGGCCAGCTCACAAGAAAGCGAGTTGAAGAAAGGAGCTCAGGGGCACTGTAATTCAAAAACCTGCAGAGTTATAAATGACAGCTATGGTCCAAACATATATTGAAGTAAGGCTGCCAAGAGGACTTGAAATCGGGGCAGAATTGCAGGAAACCGATTTCAGGAGGTAGACTGGAATTGCATGTAAAGCATAGGAAAAGAGGCAGAACGTCCACAATGATGCACTTGGCCAAAAAGGGCGTATGCGTTTCTTCCTGAATATATTCAGGAAAAAACGCATACGCCCTTTTTGGCCAACCAAGCAAGCTTGCAAAGGAAATCTGCACTACAATGAAGTCTCACTGCCCCCCAGTCAAAAGGGCCATCTGAAAAAAGTGTAAAATCCAGAAAGGCAGGACAGGCCATGGAGAACTGGGAGCCTTGTTATGCTGATGGGCGGGATGTAAATTGCCAACAGCCACTCTGGAGGAGTGTATGGTGTTTCCTGAAACATCTAAAAAACAAAGCAACAGAGCCTAGGGCACTTCCACTTATGGTCCTATAGATTAGGGAAATTAAAATCAAAAAGACACAGCCACCCCAAAGTTTGGGACGGCTCTGTTTACAAGAACCTCTTTTACGGTACAAGTTCAATATCGCAGAAAGCGAAAAATGGATAAAGAAGTTGTGGTACTTACGTACAATGCAATATCACTCAGCAATGAAATCTATGTCATCAGGCCCATAGCAGCATAATGAGTGGATTCAGGTACGATGATTCTAAGTGAAATAAGTCACACAGAAAACTAAATATCATAAGATATCACTAATACACGGAATGTAAACTTGACTACACAGGAACTGAATTACAAAACAGAACAGGGTCTCAAATGTAGAAAACCAACTTATGCTTGCTTAAGGGGAAAGGTGAGTTGGATTGCTGCATGAAACCAGAGATTGAAATTTACACAGATACTGTTCTAGAAGCCAAATATGTAATAGACAAGAGCTACTCCTTGCTCAACGAAGAGGACACAACACCCCATATTAAACGCCTAAGAATATACCTGACTAGTAAGAATCTTAAAACCTATGGATTTATATGACTCCGAAAGAGAATCAAGCGTGTGTACAGCGGCATAAGCGCAGCAGTGATAGGATTGGTGAGGTTCGGTGAGCAAATGCAGACCCTTTGAAGTCATATTGCATGGTACCCATTCCATGGGTCTCAACTCTCCAGGTTTAAGGGATTCTTCCTTCAGCTAAAACATGCATGTGGAACCCAGAGTATGATCCACCGTGTGATCAGGAAACGTGTTCAAATGTGTCTCAGTTTTCGTCCCCTGGTACTCGGGTGCAACATTCCAGACGCTTTACTGACACTCTCCCCACTTGGAGAGTCAGTGCCTTTAACCTCCTGTTTGGCCCAGTTTGCAATTTCTGCGGAAAATGAACAGGAATAGGGAGAACCAATGAGAGACTAGCTGGAGGTGTCTGGACGGGCAAATTTAACTCTCATTTCCCACCGGGAAGAAAATTAACCAAAGGCTCAGTGTGCCATGCCGGAACCACACTAGGGCCTGAAGCAATCCTGCGGTGTTGCGGCCAGCTCACAAGAAAGCGAGTTGAAGAAAGGAGCTCAGAGGCACTGTCATTCACAAACCTGCAGAGTTATAAATTACAGCTATCGTCCAAAAATATATTGAAGTAAGGCTGCCAAGAGGACTTGAAAGCGGGGCAGAATTGCAGGAAACCGATTTCAGGAGGTAGACTGGAATTGCATGTAAAGCATAGGAAAAGAGGAAGAACGTCCACAATGATGCACTTGGCCAACAAGTGCGCATGCGTTTTTTCCTGAATATATTCAGGAAAAAACGCATACGCCCTTTTGGCCAACGAAGCAAGCTTGCAAAGGAAATCTGCACTACAATGAAGTCTCACTGCCCCCGGTCAAAAGGGCCATCTGAAAAAAGTGTAAAATCCAGAAAGGCAGGACAGGCCATGGAGAACTGGAAGCCTTGTTATGCTGATGGGCGGGATGTAAATTGCCAACAGCCACTCTGGAGAAGTGTATGGTGTTTCCTGAAACATCTAAAAAACAAAGTAACAGAGCCTAGGGCACTTCCACTTATGGTCCTATAGCTTAGAGAAATTAAAATCAAAAACACACAGCAACCCTAAAGTTTGGGACGGCTCTGTTTACAAGAACCTCGTTTACGGTACAAGTTCAATATCACAGGAAGCAAAAAATGGATAAAGAAGTTGTGGTACTTACGTACAATGCAATATCACTCAGCAATGAAATCTATGTCATCAGGCC
The DNA here is from genome assembly GCF_937001465.1 of Orcinus orca. Taxonomy (NCBI): domain Eukaryota; kingdom Metazoa; phylum Chordata; class Mammalia; order Artiodactyla; family Delphinidae; genus Orcinus; species Orcinus orca. Next base: position 82,312,503 of record NC_064559.1, read on the forward strand.
CATAGCAGCATAATGAGTGGATTTAGTTACGATGATTCTAAGTGAAATACGTCACACATAAAAAGAAACATCATAAGATATCACTACTACACGGAATGTAAACTTGGCTACACAGGAACTGAATTACAAAACAGAACAGGGTCTCAAATGTAGAAAACCAACTTATGCTTGCTTAAGGGGAAAGGTGAGTTTGGGTGCTGCATAAAACCAGAGATTGAAATTAGCACAGATACCATTCCATAAGCCAAATATGTAATAGACAAGAGCTACTCCTAACTCAACGAAGAGGACACAACACCCCATATTAAACGACTAAGAATATACCTGACTAGTAATAATCTTAAAACCTATGGATTTATATGTCTCTGAAAGAGAATCAAGCGTGTGTACAGCAGCATAAACGCAGCAGTGATAGGATTGGTGAGGTTTGGTGAGCAAATGCAGACCCTTTGAAGTCATATTGCATGGTACCCATTCCATGGGTCTCAACTCTCCAGGTTTAAGGGATTCTTCCTTCAGCTAAAACATGCATGTGGAACCCAGAGTATGATCCACCGTGTGATCGGGAAACGTGTTCAAATGTGTCTCAGTTTTCGTCCCCTGGAACTCGGGTGCAACATTCCAGACGCTTTACTAACACTCTCCCCACTTGGAGAGTCAGTGCCTTTAACCTCCTGTTTGGCCCAGTTTGCAATTTCTGCGGAAAATGAACAGGAATGGGGAGAACCAATGAGAGACTAGCTGGAGGTGTCTGGACGGGCAAATTTAACTCTCATTTCCCACCAGGAAGAGGAATTAACCAAAGGCTCAGCTTGCCATGCCGGAACCACACTAGGGTCTGAAGCAATCCTGCGGTGTTGCGGCCAGCTCACAAGAAAGCGAGTTGAAGAAAGGAGCTCAGGGGCACTGTAATTCAAAAACCTGCAGAGTTATAAATGACAGCTATGGTCCAAACATATATTGAAGTAAGGCTGCCAAGAGGACTTGAAAGCGGGGCAGAATTGCAGGAAACCGATTTCAGGAGGTAGACTGGAATTGCATGTAAAGCATAGGAAAAGAGGCAGAACGTCCACAATGATGCACTTGGCCAAAAAGGGCGTATGCGTTTCTTCCTGAATATATTCAGGAAAAAACGCATACGCCCTTTTTGGCCAACCAAGCAAGCTTGCAAAGGAAATCTGCACTACAATGAAGTCTCACTGCCCCCCGGTCAAAAGGGCCATCTGAAAAAAGTGTAAAATCCAGAAAGGCAGGACAGGCCATGGAGAACTGGGAGCCTTGTTATGCTGATGGGCGGGATGTAAATTGCCAACAGCCACTCTGGAGGAGTGTATGGTGTTTCCTGAAACATCTAAAAAACAAAGCAACAGAGCCTAGGGCACTTCCACTTATGGTCCTATAGCTTAGGGAAATTAAAATCAAAAAGACACAGCCACCCCAAAGTTTGGGACGGCTCTGTTTACAAGAACCTCTTTTACGGTACAAGTTCAATATCGCAGAAAGCGAAAAATGGATAAAGAAGTTGTGGTACTTACGTACAATGCAATATCACTCAGCAATGAAATCTATGTCATCAGGCCCATAGCAGCATAATGAGTGGATTCAGGTACAATGATTCTAAGTGAAATAAGTCACACAGAAAACTAAATATCATAAGATATCACTAATACACGGAATGTAAACTTGGCTACACAGGAACTGAATTACAAAACAGAACAGGGTCTCAAATGTAGAAAACCAACTTATGCTTGCTTAGGGGAAAGGTGAGTTGGGGTGCCGCATAAAACCAGAGATTGAAATTAGCACAGATACCATTCCAGAAGCCAAATATGTAATAGACAAGAGCTACTCCTTGCTCAACGAAGTGGACTCAACACCCCATATTAACCGCCTAAGAATATACCTGACTAGTAAGAATCTTAAAACCTATGGATTTATATGTCTCCGAAAGAGAACGAAGCGTGTGTACAGCGGCATAAACGCAGCAGTGATAGGATTGGTGAGTTTCGGTGAGCAAATGCAGACCCTTTGAAGTCATATTGCATGGTACCCATTCCATGGGTCTCAACTCTCCAGGTTTAAGGGATTCTTCCTTCAGCTAAAACATGCATGTGGAACCCAGAGTATGATCCACCGTGTGATCAGGAAACGTGTTCAAATGTGTCTCAGTTTTCGTCCCCTGGTACTCGGGTGCAACATTCCAGACGCTTTACTAACACTCTCCCCACTTGGAGAGTCAGTGCCTTTAACCTCCTGTTTGGCCCAGTTTGCAATTTCTGCGGAAAATGAACAGGAATAGGGAGAACCAATGAGAGACTAGCTGGAGGTGTCTGGACGGGCAAATTTAACTCTCATTTCCCACCGGGAAGAAAATTAACCAAAGGCTCAGTGTGCCATGCCGGAACCACACTAGGGCCTGAAGCAATCCTGCGGTGTTGCGGCCAGCTCACAAGAAAGCGAGTTGAAGAAAGGAGCTCAGAGGCACTGTCATTCACAAACCTGCAGAGTTATAAATTACAGCTATCGTCCAAAAATATATTGAAGTAAGGCTGCCAAGAGGACTTGAAAGCGGGGCAGAATTGCAGGAAACCGATTTCAGGAGGTAGACTGGAATTGCATGTAAAGCATAGGAAAAGAGGAAGAACGTCCACAATGATGCACTTGGCCAACAAGTGCGCATGCGTTTTTTCCTGAATATATTCAGGAAAAAACGCATACGCCCTTTTGGCCAACGAAGCAAGCTTGCAAAGGAAATCTGCACTACAATGAAGTCTCACTGCCCCCGGTCAAAAGGGCCAACTGAAAAAAGTGTAAAATCCAGAAAGGCAGGACAGGCCATGGAGAACTGGGAGCCTTGTTATGCTGATGGGCGGGATGTAAATTGCCAACAGCCACTCTGGAGAAGTGTATGGTGTTTCCTGAAACATCTAAAAAACAAAGTAACAGAGCCTAGGGCACTTCCACTTATGGTCCTATAGCTTAGAGAAATTAAAATCAAAAACACACAGCAACCCTAAAGTTTGGGACGGCTCTGTTTACAAGAACCTCGTTTACGGTACAAGTTCAATATCACAGGAAGCAAAAAATGGATAAAGAAGTTGTGGTACTTACGTACAATGCAATATCACTCAGCAATGAAATCTATGTCATCAGGCCCATAGCAGCATAATGAGTGGATTTAGTTACGATGATTCTAAGTGAAATACGTCACACATAAAAAGAAACATCATAAGATATCACTACTACACGGAATGTAAACTTGGCTACACAGGAACTGAATTACAAAACAGAACAGGGTCTCAAATGTAGAAAACCAACTTATGCTTGCTTAAGGGGAAAGGTGAGTTTGGGTGCTGCATAAAACCAGAGATTGAAATTAGCACAGATACCATTCCATAAGCCAAATATTTAATAGACAAGAGCTACTCCTAACTCAACGAAGAGGACACAACACCCCATATTAAACGACTAAGAATATACCTGACTAGTAATAATCTTAAAACCTATGGATTTATATGTCTCTGAAAGAGAATCAAGCGTGTGTACAGCAGCATAAACGCAGCAGTGATAGGATTGGTGAGGTTTGGTGAGCAAATGCAGACCCTTTGAAGTCATATTGCATGGTACCCAATCCATGGGTCTCAACTCTCCAGGTTTAAGGGATTCTTCCTTCAGCTAAAACATGCATGTGGAACCCAGAGTATGATCCACCGTGTGATCGGGAAACGTGTTCAAATGTGTCTCAGTTTTCGTCCCCTGGAACTCGGGTGCAACATTCCAGACGCTTTACTAACACTCTCCCCACTTGGAGAGTCAGTGCCTTTAACCTCCTGTTTGGCCCAGTTTGCAATTTCTGCGGAAAATGAACAGGAATAGGGAGAACCAATGAGAGACTAGCTGGAGGTGTCTGGACGGGCAAATTTAACTCTCATTTCCCACCAGGAAGAGGAATTAACCAAAGGCTCAGCTTGCCATGCCGGAACCACACTAGGGTCTGAAGCAATCCTGCGGTGTTGCGGCCAGCTCACAAGAAAGCGAGTTGAAGAAAGGAGCTCAGGGGCACTGTAATTCAAAAACCTGCAGAGTTATAAATGACAGCTATGGTCCAAACATATATTGAAGTAAGGCTGCCAAGAGGACTTGAAAGCGGGGCAGAATTGCAGGAAACCGATTTCAGGAGGTAGACTGGAATTGCATGTAAAGCATAGGAAAAGAGGCAGAACGTCCACAATGATGCACTTGGCCAAAAAGGGCGTATGCGTTTCTTCCTGAATATATTCAGGAAAAAACGCATACGCCCTTTTTGGCCAACCAAGCAAGCTTGCAAAGGAAATCTGCACTACAATGAAGTCTCACTGCCCCCCGGTCAAAAGGGCCATCTGAAAAAAGTGTAAAATCCAGAAAGGCAGGACAGGCCATGGAGAACTGGGAGCCTTGTTATGCTGATGGGCGGGATGTAAATTGCCAACAGCCACTCTGGAGGAGTGTATGGTGTTTCCTGAAACATCTAAAAAACAAAGCAACAGAGCCTAGGGCACTTCCACTTATGGTCCTATAGCTTAGGGAAATTAAAATCAAAAAGACACAGCCACCCCAAAGTTTGGGACGGCTCTGTTTACAAGAACCTCTTTTACGGTACAAGTTCAATATCGCAGAAAGCGAAAAATGGATAAAGAAGTTGTGGTACTTACGTACAATGCAATATCACTCAGCAATAAAATCTATGTCATCAGGCCCATAGCAGCATAATGAGTGGATTCAGGTACAATGATTCTAAGTGAAATAAGTCACACAGAAAACTAAATATCATAAGATATCACTAATACACGGAATGTAAACTTGGCTACACAGGAACTGAATTACAAAACAGAACAGGGTCTCAAATGTAGAAAACCAACTTATGCTTGCTTAGGGGAAAGGTGAGTTGGGGTGCCGCATAAAACCAGAGATTGAAATTAGCACAGATACCATTCCAGAAGCCAAATATGTAATAGACAAGAGCTACTCCTTGCTCAACGAAGTGGACTCAACACCCCATATTAACCGCCTAAGAATATACCTGACTAGTAAGAATCTTAAAACCTATGGATTTATATGTCTCCGAAAGAGAACGAAGCGTGTGTACAGCGGCATAAACGCAGCAGTGATAGGATTGGTGAGTTTCGGTGAGCAAATGCAGACCCTTTGAAGTCATATTGCATGGTACCCATTCCATGGGTCTCAACTCTCCAGGTTTAAGGGATTCTTCCTTCAGCTAAATCATGCATGTGGAACCCAGAGTATGATCCACCATGTGATCGGGAAATGTGTTCAAATGTGTCTCAGTTTTCATCCCCTGGTACTCGGGTGCAACATTCCAGACGCTTTACTAACACTCTCCCCACTTGGAGAGTCAGTGCCTTTAACCTCCTGTTTGGCCCAGTTTGCATTTTCTGCAGAAAACGTACAGGAATAGGGAGAACCAATGAGAGACTAGCTGGAGGTGTCTGGACGGGCAAATTTAACTCTCATTTCCCACCAGGAAGAGGAATTAACCAAAGGCTCAGCGTGCTGTGCCGGAACCACACTAGGGCCTGAAGCAATCCTGAGGTGTTGTGGCCAGCTCACAAGAAAGCGAGTTGAAGAAAGGAGCTCAGGGGCACTGTTATTCACAAAACTGCAGAGTTATAAATGACAGCTATCGTCCAAAATTATATTGAAGTAAGGCTGCCAAGAGGACTTGAAAGCGGGGTAGAATTGCAGGAAACCGATTTCAGGAGGTAGACTGGAATTGCATGTAAAGCATAGGAAAAGAGGCAGAACGTCCACAATGATGCACTTGGCCAAAAAGGGCATATGCGTTTCTTCCTGAATATATTCAGGAAAACACGCATACGCCCTTTTTGGCCAACCAAGCAAGCTTGCAAAGGAAATCTGCACTAAAATGAAGTCTCACTTCCCCCCGGTCAAAAGGGCCATCTGAAAAAAGTGTAAAATCCAGAAAGGCAGGACAGGCCATGGAGAACTGGGAGCCTTGTTATGCTGATGGGTGGGCTGTAAATTGCCAACAGCCACTCTGGAGAAGTGTATGGTGTTTCCTGAAACATCTACAAAACAAAGCAACAGAGCCTAGGGCACGTCCACTTATGGTCCTATAGCTCAGGGAAATTAAAATCAAAATGACACAGCCACCCCAAATTTTGGGACGGCTCTGTTTACAAGAACCTCGTTTACGGTACAAGTTCAATATCACAGAAAGTGAAAAATGGATAAAGAAGTTGTGGTCCTTATGTACAATGCAATATCACTCAGCAATGAAATCTATGTCATCAGGCCCATAGCAGCATAATGAGTGGATTCAGGTACGATGATTCTAAGTGAAATAAGTCACACAGAAAAAGAAACATCATAAGATATCACTAAAACATGGAATGTAAACTTGGCTACACAGGAACTGAATTACAAAACAGAACAGGGTCTCAAATGTAGAAAACCAACTTATGCTTGCTTAAGGGGAAAGGTGAGTTGGGGTGCTGCATAAAACCAGAGATTGAAATTAGCACAGATACCGTTCCATAAGCCAAATATGTAATAGACAAGAGCTACTCCTTGCTCAACGAAGTGGACTCAACACCCCATATTAACCGCCTAAGAATATACCTGACTAGTAAGAATCTTAAAACCTATGGATTTATATGTCTCCAAAAGAGAACCAAGCGTGTGTACAGCGGCATAAACACAGCAGTGATAGGATTGGTGATGTTCGGTGAGCAAATGCAGACCCTTTGAAGTCATATTGCATGGTACCCATTCCATGGGTCTCAACTCTCCAGGTTTAAGGGATTCTTCCTTCAGCTAAAACATGCATGTTGTACCCACAGTACGATCCACCATGTAATCGGGAAACGTGTTCAAATGTGTCTCAGTTTTCGTCCCCTGGTACTCGGGTGCACCATTCCAGACGCTTTACTAACACTCTCCCCACTTGGAGAGTCAGTGCTTTAACCTCCTGTTAGGCCCAGTTTGCAATTTCTGTGGAAAATGAACAGGAATAGGGAGAACCAATGAGAGACTAGCTGGAGGTGTCTGGACAGGCAAATTTAACTCTCATTTCCCACCAGGAAGAGGAATTAACCAAAGGCTCAACGTGCCATGCTGGAACCACACTAGGGCCTGAAGAAATCCTGCGGTGTTGCGGCCAGCTCACAAGAGAGCGAGTTGAAGAAAGGAGCTCAGGGGCACTGTCATTCACAAACCTGCAGAGTTATAAATGACAGCTATCGTCCAAAACTATATTGAAGTAAGGCTGCCAAGAGGACTTGAAAGCAGGGCAGAATTGCAGGAATCCGATTTCAGGAGGTAGACTGGAATTGCATGTAAAGCATAGGAAAAGAGGCAGAACGTCCACAATGATGCACTTGGCCAAAAAGGGCGTATGCGTTTTTTCCTGAATATATTCAGGAAAAAACGCATACACACTTTTTGGCCAACCAAGCAAGCTTGCAAAGGAAATCTGCACTACAATGAAGTCTCACTGTCCCCCGGTCAAAAGGGCCATCTGAAAAAAGTGTAAAATCCAGAAAGGCAGGACAGGCCATGGAGAACTGGGAGCCTTGTTATGCTGATGGGCGGGATGTAAATTGCCAACAGCCACTCTGGAGAAGTGTATGGTGTTTCCTGAAACATCTAAAAAACAAAGCAACAGAGCCTAGGGCACTTCCAATTATGGTCCTATAGCTGAGGGAAATTAAAATCAAAAAGACACAGCCACCCCAAAGTTTGGGACTGCTCTGTTTATAAGAACCTCGTTTACGGTACAAGTTCAATATAACAGAAAGCGAAAAATGGATAAAGAAGTTGTGGTACTTACGTACAAAGCAATATCACTCAGCAATGAAATTTATGTCATCAGGCCCGTAGGAGCATAATCAGTGGATTCAGGTACAATGATTCTAAGTGAAATAAGTCACACAGAAAAAGAAACATCATAAGATATCACTACTACACGGAATGTAAACTTGGCTACACAGGACCTGAATTACAAAACAGAACAGGGTCTCAAATGTAGAAAACCAACTTATGCTTGCTTAAGGGGAAAGGTGAGTTGGGGTGCTGCATAAAAGCAGAGATTGAAATTAACACAGATACCGTTCCATTAGCCAAATATGGAATAATCAAGAGCTACTCCTTGCTCAACGAAGTGGACTCAAGACGCCATATTAAATGCCTAAGTATATACCTGACTAGTAAGAACCTTAAAACCTATGGATTTATATGTCTCCGAAAGAGAATCAAGCGTGTGTACAGTGGCATAAATGCAGCAGTGATAGTATTGGTGAGGTTCGGTGAGCAAATGCAGACCCTTTGAAGTCATATTGCATGGTACCCATTCCATGGGTCTCAACTCTCCATGTTTAAGGGATTCTTCCTTCAGCTAAAACATGCATGTGGAACCCAGAGTATGATCCACCGTGTGATCGGGAAACGTGTTCAAATGTGTCTCAGTTTTTGTCCCCTGGTACTCGGGTGCAACATTCCAGATGCTTTACTAACACTCTCCCCACTTGGAGAGTCAGTGCCTTTAACCTCCTGTTTGGCCCAGTTTGCAATTTCTGCGGAAAATGAACAGGAATAGGGAGAACCAATGAGAGACTAGCTGGAGGTGTCTGGACGGGCAAATTTAACTCTCATTTCCCACCAGGAAGAGGAATTAACCAAAGGCTCAGCGTGCCGTGCCGGAACCACACTAGGGCCTGAAGCTATTCTGCGGTGTCGCGGCCAGCTCACAAGAAAGCGAGTTGAAGAAAGGAGCTCAGGGGCACTGTAATTCACAAACCTGCAGAGTTATAAATGACAGCTATCTTCCAAAATATATTGAAGTAAGGCTGCCAAGATGACTTGAAAACGGGGCAGAATTGCAGGAAACCGATTTCAGGAAGTAGACTGGAATTGCATGTAAAGCATAGGAAAAGAGGCAGAACGTCCACAATGATGCACTTGGTCAAAAATGGTGTATGCGTTTTTTCCTGAATATATTCAGGAAAAAACGCATACGCCCTTTTTGGCCAACCAAGCAAGCTTGCAAAGGAAATCTGCACTACAATGAAGTCTCACTGCCCCCCGGTCAAAAAGGCCATCTGAAAAAAGTGTAAAATCCAGAAAGGCAGGACAGGCCATGGAGAACTGGGAGCCTTGTTATGCTGATGGGCGGGATGTAAATTGCCAACAGCTACTCTGGAGAAGTGTATGGTGTTTCCTGAAACATCTAAAAAACAAAGCAACACCGCCTACGGCACTTCCACTTATGGTCCTATAGTTTAGGGAAATTAAAATCAAAAAGACACAGCCACCCCAAAGTTTGGGACGGCTCTGTTTACAAGAACCTCATTTACGGTAGAAGTTCAATATCACAAAAAGCGAAAAATGTATAAAGAAGTTGTGGTACTTACGTACAATGCAATATCACTCAGCAATGGAATCTATGTCATCAGGCCCGTAGCAGCATAATGAGTGGATTCAGGTACGATGATTCTAAGTGAAATAAGTCACAGAGAAAAAGAAACATCATTTGATATCACTACTATGTGGAATGTAAACTTGGCTACACAGGAACTGAATTACAAAACAGAACAGGGTCTCAAATGTAGAAAACCAACTTATGCTTGCTTAAGGGGAAAGGTGAGTTTGGGTGCTGCATAAAACCAGAAATTGAAATTAGCACAGATACCGTTCCATAAGCCAAATATGTAATAGACCAGAGCTACTCCTTGCTCAACGAAGTGGACTCAAGACGCCATATTAAATGCCATAAGAATATACCTGACTAGTAAGAATCTTAAAACCTATGGATTTATATATCTCCGAAAGACAATCAAGCGTGTGTACTGTGACATAAACGCAGCAGTGATAGGATTGGTGAGGTTTGGTGAGCAAATGCAGACCCTTTGAAGTCATATTGCATGGTACCCATTCCATGGGTCTTAACTCTCCAGGTTTAAGGGATTCTTCCTTCAGCTTAATCATGCATGTGGAACCCAGAGTATGATCCACCGTGTGTTCGGGAAACGTGTTCACATGTGTCTCAGTTTTCGTCCCCTGGTACTCGGGTGCAACATTCCAGACGCTTTACTAACACTCTCCCCACTTGGAGAGTCAGTGCCTTTAAACTCCTGTTTGGCCCAGTTTGAAATTTCTGCGGAAAATGAACAGGAATAGGGAGAACCAATGAGAGACTAGCTGGAGGTGTCTGGACGGGCAAATTTAACTCTCATTTCCCACCAGGTAGAGGAATTCACCAAAGGCTCAGCATGCCATGCCAGAACCACACTAGGGCCTGAAGCAATCCTGCTGTGTTGCGGCCAGCTCACAAGAAAGCGAGTTGAAGAAAGGAGCTCAGTGGCACTGTCATTCACAAACCTGCAGAGTTATAAATGACAGCTATCATCCAAAAATATATTGAAGTAAGGCTGCCAAGAGGACTTGAAAGCGGGGCAGAATTGCAGGAAACCGATTTCAGGAGGTAGACTGGAATTGCATGTAAAGCATAGGAAAAGAGGCAGAACGTCCACAATGATGCACTTGGCCAAAAAGGGCGTATGCGTTTTTTCCTGAATATATTCAGGAAAAAACGCATACGCCCTTTTTGGCCAACCAAGCAAGCTTGCAAAGGAAATCTGCACTACAATGAAGTCTCACTGCCCCCCGGTCAAAAGGGCCATCTGAAAAAAGTGTAAAATCCAGAAAGGCAGGACAGGCCATGGAGAACTGGGAGCCTTGTTATGCTGATGGGCGGGATGTAAATTGCCAACAGCCACTCTGGAGAAGTGTATGGTGTTTCCTGAAACATGTAAAAAACAAAGCAACAGAGCCTAGGGCACTTCCACTTATGGTCCTATAGATTAGGGAAATTAAAATTAAAAAGACACAGCCACCCCAAAGTTTGGGATGGCTCTGGTTACAAGAACCTCGTTGACGGTACAAGTTCAATATCACAAAAAGCGAAAAATGGATAAAGAAGTTGTGCTACTTATGTACAATGCAATATCACTCAGCAATGAAATCTATGTCATCAGGCCCGTAGCAGCATAATGAGTGAATTCAGGTACGATGATTCTAAGTGAAATAAGTCACACAGAAAAAGAAACATCATAAGATATGACTAATACACGGAATGTAAACTTGGCTACAGAGGAACTGAATTACAAAACAGAACAGGGTCTCAAATGTAGAAAACCAACTTATGCTTGCTTAGGGGGAAAGGTGAGTTGGGGTGCTGCATAAAAACAGTGATTCAAATTAGCACAGATACCGTTCCATAAGCCAAATATGTAATAGACAAGAGCTACTCCTTGCACAACGAAGTGGACTCAACACCCCATATTAAACGCCTAACAACATACCTGACTAGTAAGAATCTTAAAACCTATGGATTTATATGTGTCTGAAGGAGAATCAAGCGTGTGTAAGTGGCATAAATGCAGCAGTGATAGGATTGGTGAGGATCGGTGAGCAAATGCAGACCCTTTGAAGTCATATTGCATGGTACCCATTCCATGGGTCTCAACTCTCCAGGTTTAAGGGATTCTTCCTTCAGCTAAAACATGCATGTGGAACCCAGAGTATGATCCACCGTGTGATCGGGAAACGTGTTCAAATGTGTCTCAGTTTTCGTCCCCTGGAACTCGGGTGCAACATTCCAGACGCTTTACTAACACTCTCCCCACTTGGAGAGTCAGTGCCTTTAACCTCCTGTTTGGCCCAGTTTGCAATTTCTGCGGAAAATGAACAGGAATGGGGAGAACCAATGAGAGACTAGCTGGAGGTGTCTGGACGGGCAAATTTAACTCTCATTTCCCACCAGGAAGAGGAATTAACCAAAGGCTCAGCTTGCCATGCCGGAACCACACTAGGGTCTGAAGCAATCCTGCGGTGTTGCGGCCAGCTCACAAGAAAGCGAGTTGAAGAAAGGAGCTCAGGGGCACTGTAATTCAAAAACCTGCAGAGTTATAAATGACAGCTATGGTCCAAACATATATTGAAGTAAGGCTGCCAAGAGGACTTGAAAGCGGGGCAGAATTGCAGGAAACCGATTTCAGGAGGTAGACTGGAATTGCATGTAAAGCATAGGAAAAGAGGAAGAACGTCCACAATGATGCACTTGGCCAACAAGTGCGCATGCGTTTTTTCCTGAATATATTCAGGAAAAAACGCATACGCCCTTTTGGCCAACGAAGCAAGCTTGCAAAGGAAATCTGCACTACAATGAAGTCTCACTGCCCCCGGTCAAAAGGGCCAACTGAAAAAAGTGTAAAATCCAGAAAGGCAGGACAGGCCATGGAGAACTGGAAGCCTTGTTATGCTGATGGGCGGGATGTAAATTGCCAACAGCCACTCTGGAGAAGTGTATGGTGTTTCCTGAAACATCTAAAAAACAAAGTAACAGAGCCTAGGGCACTTCCACTTATGGTCCTATAGCTTAGAGAAATTAAAATCAAAAACACACAGCAACCCTAAAGTTTGGGACGGCTCTGTTTACAAGAACCTCGTTTACGGTACAAGTTCAATATCACAGGAAGCAAAAAATGGATAAAGAAGTTGTGGTACTTACGTACAATGCAATATCACTCAGCAATGAAATCTATGTCATCAGGCCCATAGCAGCATAATGAGTGGATTTAGTTACGATGATTCTAAGTGAAATACGTCACACATAAAAAGAAACATCATAAGATATCACTACTACACGGAATGTAAACTTGGCTACACAGGAACTGAATTACAAAACAGAACAGGGTCTCAAATGTAGAAAACCAACTCATGCTTGCTTAAGGGGAAAGGTGAGTTTGGGTGCTGCATAAAACCAGAGATTGAAATTAGCACAGATACCATTCCATAAGCCAAATATGTAATAGACAAGAGCTACTCCTAACTCAACGAAGAGGACACAACACCCCATATTAAACGACTAAGAATATACCTGACTAGTAATAATCTTAAAACCTATGGATTTATATGTCTCTGAAAGAGAATCAAGCGTGTGTACAGCAGCATAAACGCAGCAGTGATAGGATTGGTGAGGTTTGGTGAGCAAATGCAGACCCTTTGAAGTCATATTGCATGGTACCCATTCCATGGGTCTCAACTCTCCAGGTTTAAGGGATTCTTCCTTCAGCTAAAACATGCATGTGGAACCCAGAGTATGATCCACCGTGTGATCGGGAAACGTGTTCAAATGTGTCTCAGTTTTCGTCCCCTGGAACTCGGGTGCAACATTCCAGACGCTTTACTAACACTCTCCCCACTTGGAGAGTCAGTGCCTTTAACCTCCTGTTTGGCCCAGTTTGCAATTTCTGCGGAAAATGAACAGGAATGGGGAGAACCAATGAGAGACTAGCTGGAGGTGTCTGGACGGGCAAATTTAACTCTCATTTCCCACCAGGAAGAGGAATTAACCAAAGGCTCAGCTTGCCATGCCGGAACCACACTAGGGTCTGAAGCAATCCTGCGGTGTTGCGGCCAGCTCACAAGAAAGCGAGTTGAAGAAAGGAGCTCAGGGGCACTGTAATTCAAAAACCTGCAGAGTTATAAATGACAGCTATGGTCCAAACATATATTGAAGTAAGGCTGCCAAGAGGACTTGAAAGCGGGGCAGAATTGCAGGAAACCGATTTCAGGAGGTAGACTGGAATTGCATGTAAAGCATAGGAAAAGAGGCAGAACGTCCACAATGATGCACTTGGCCAAAAAGGGCGTATGCGTTTCTTCCTGAATATATTCAGGAAAAAACGCATACGCCCTTTTTGGCCAACCAAGCAAGCTTGCAAAGGAAATCTGCACTACAATGAAGTCTCACTGCCCCCCGGTCAAAAGGGCCATCTGAAAAAAGTGTAAAATCCAGAAAGGCAGGACAGGCCATGGAGAACTGGGAGCCTTGTTATGCTGATGGGCGGGATGTAAATTGCCAACAGCCACTCTGGAGGAGTGTATGGTGTTTCCTGAAACATCTAAAAAACAAAGCAACAGAGCCTAGGGCACTTCCACTTATGGTCCTATAGCTTAGGGAAATTAAAATCAAAAAGACACAGCCACCCCAAAGTTTGGGACGGCTCTGTTTACAAGAACCTCTTTTACGGTACAAGTTCAATATCGCAGAAAGCGAAAAATGGATAAAGAAGTTGTGGTACTTACGTACAATGCAATATCACTCAGCAATGAAATCTATGTCATCAGGCCCATAGCAGCATAATGAGTGGATTCAGGTACAATGATTCTAAGTGAAATAAGTCACACAGAAAACTAAATATCATAAGATATCACTAATACACGGAATGTAAACTTGGCTACACAGGAACTGAATTACAAAACAGAACAGGGTCTCAAATGTAGAAAACCAACTTATGCTTGCTTAGGGGAAAGGTGAGTTGGGGTGCCGCATAAAACCAGAGATTGAAATTAGCACAGATACCATTCCAGAAGCCAAATATGTAATAGACAAGAGCTACTCCTTGCTCAACGAAGTGGACTCAACACCCCATATTAACCGCCTAAGAATATACCTGACTAGTAAGAATCTTAAAACCTATGGATTTATATGTCTCCGAAAGAGAACGAAGCGTGTGTACAGCGGCATAAACGCAGCAGTGATAGGATTGGTGAGTTTCGGTGAGCAAATGCAGACCCTTTGAAGTCATATTGCATGGTACCCATTCCATGGGTCTCAACTCTCCAGGTTTAAGGGATTCTTCCTTCAGCTAAAACATGCATGTGGAACCCAGAGTATGATCCACCGTGTGATCAGGAAACGTGTTCAAATGTGTCTCAGTTTTCGTCCCCTGGTACTCGGGTGCAACATTCCAGACGCTTTACTGACACTCTCCCCACTTGGAGAGTCAGTGCCTTTAACCTCCTGTTTGGCCCAGTTTGCAATTTCTGCGGAAAATGAACAGGAATAGGGAGAACCAATGAGAGACTAGCTGGAGGTGTCTGGACGGGCAAATTTAACTCTCATTTCCCACCGGGAAGAAAATTAACCAAAGGCTCAGTGTGCCATGCCGGAACCACACTAGGGCCTGAAGCAATCCTGCGGTGTTGCGGCCAGCTCACAAGAAAGCGAGTTGAAGAAAGGAGCTCAGAGGCACTGTCATTCACAAACCTGCAGAGTTATAAATTACAGCTATCGTCCAAAAATATATTGAAGTAAGGCTGCCAAGAGGACTTGAAAGCGGGGCAGAATTGCAGGAAACCGATTTCAGGAGGTAGACTGGAATTGCATGTAAAGCATAGGAAAAGAGGAAGAACGTCCACAATGATGCACTTGGCCAACAAGTGCGCATGCGTTTTTTCCTGAATATATTCAGGAAAAAACGCATACGCCCTTTTGGCCAACGAAGCAAGCTTGCAAAGGAAATCTGCACTACAATGAAGTCTCACTGCCCCCGGTCAAAAGGGCCAACTGAAAAAAGTGTAAAATCCAGAAAGGCAGGACAGGCCATGGAGAACTGGAAGCCTTGTTATGCTGATGGGCGGGATGTAAATTGCCAACAGCCACTCTGGAGAAGTGTATGGTGTTTCCTGAAACATCTAAAAAACAAAGTAACAGAGCCTAGGGCACTTCCACTTATGGTCCTATAGCTTAGAGAAATTAAAATCAAAAACACACAGCAACCCTAAAGTTTGGGACGGCTCTGTTTACAAGAACCTCGTTTACGGTACAAGTTCAATATCACAGGAAGCAAAAAATGGATAAAGAAGTTGTGGTACTTACGTACAATGCAATATCACTCAGCAATGAAATCTATGTCATCAGGCCCATAGCAGCATAATGAGTGGATTTAGTTACGATGATTCTAAGTGAAATACGTCACACATAAAAAGAAACATCATAAGATATCACTACTACACGGAATGTAAACTTGGCTACACAGGAACTGAATTACAAAACAGAACAGGGTCTCAAATGTAGAAAACCAACTTATGCTTGCTTAAGGGGAAAGGTGAGTTTGGGTGCTGCATAAAACCAGAGATTGAAATTAGCACAGATACCATTCCATAAGCCAAATATTTAATAGACAAGAGCTACTCCTAACTCAACGAAGAGGACACAACACCCCATATTAAACGACTAAGAATATACCTGACTAGTAATAATCTTAAAACCTATGGATTTATATGTCTCTGAAAGAGAATCAAGCGTGTGTACAGCAGCATAAACGCAGCAGTGATAGGATTGGTGAGGTTTGGTGAGCAAATGCAGACCCTTTGAAGTCATATTGCATGGTACCCATTCCATGGGTCTCAACTCTCCAGGTTTAAGGGATTCTTCCTTCAGCTAAAACATGCATGTGGAACCCAGAGTATGATCCACCGTGTGATCGGGAAACGTGTTCAAATGTGTCTCAGTTTTCGTCCCCTGGAACTCGGGTGCAACATTCCAGACGCTTTACTAACACTCTCCCCACTTGGAGAGTCAGTGCCTTTAACCTCCTGTTTGGCCCAGTTTGCAATTTCTGCGGAAAATGAACAGGAATAGGGAGAACCAATGAGAGACTAGCTGGAGGTGTCTGGACGGGCAAATTTAACTCTCATTTCCCACCAGGAAGAGGAATTAACCAAAGGCTCAGCTTGCCATGCCGGAACCACACTAGGGTCTGAAGCAATCCTGCGGTGTTGCGGCCAGCTCACAAGAAAGCGAGTTGAAGAAAGGAGCTCAGGGGCACTGTAATTCAAAAACCTGCAGAGTTATAAATGACAGCTATGGTCCAAACATATATTGAAGTAAGGCTGCCAAGAGGACTTGAAATCGGGGCAGAATTGCAGGAAACCGATTTCAGGAGGTAGACTGGAATTGCATGTAAAGCATAGGAAAAGAGGCAGAACGTCCACAATGATGCACTTGGCCAAAAAGGGCGTATGCGTTTCTTCCTGAATATATTCAGGAAAAAACGCATACGCCCTTTTTGGCCAACCAAGCAAGCTTGCAAAGGAAATCTGCACTACAATGAAGTCTCACTGCCCCCCGGTCAAAAGGGCCATCTGAAAAAAGTGTAAAATCCAGAAAGGCAGGACAGGCCATGGAGAACTGGGAGCCTTGTTATGCTGATGGGCGGGATGTAAATTGCCAACAGCCACTCTGGAGGAGTGTATGGTGTTTCCTGAAACATCTAAAAAACAAAGCAACAGAGCCTAGGGCACTTCCACTTATGGTCCTATAGCTTAGGGAAATTAAAATCAAAAAGACACAGCCACCCCAAAGTTTGGGACGGCTCTGTTTACAAGAACCTCTTTTACGGTACAAGTTCAATATCGCAGAAAGCGAAAAATGGATAAAGAAGTTGTGGTACTTACGTACAATGCAATATCACTCAGCAATGAAATCTATGTCATCAGGCCCATAGCAGCATAATGAGTGGATTCAGGTACAATGATTCTAAGTGAAATAAGTCACACAGAAAACTAAATATCATAAGATATCACTAATACACGGAATGTAAACTTGGCTACACAGGAACTGAATTACAAAACAGAACAGGGTCTCAAATGTAGAAAACCAACTTATGCTTGCTTAGGGGAAAGGTGAGTTGGGGTGCCGCATAAAACCAGAGATTGAAATTAGCACAGATACCATTCCAGAAGCCAAATATGTAATAGACAAGAGCTACTCCTTGCTCAACGAAGTGGACTCAACACCCCATATTAACCGCCTAAGAATATACCTGACTAGTAAGAATCTTAAAACCTATGGATTTATATGTCTCCGAAAGAGAACGAAGCGTGTGTACAGCGGCATAAACGCAGCAGTGATAGGATTGGTGAGTTTCGGTGAGCAAATGCAGACCCTTTGAAGTCATATTGCATGGTACCCATTCCATGGGTCTCAACTCTCCAGGTTTAAGGGATTCTTCCTTCAGCTAAATCATGCATGTGGAACCCAGAGTATGATCCACCATGTGATCGGGAAATGTGTTCAAATGTGTCTCAGTTTTCATCCCCTGGTACTCGGGTGCAACATTCCAGACGCTTTACTAACACTCTCCCCACTTGGAGAGTCAGTGCCTTTAACCTCCTGTTTGGCCCAGTTTGCATTTTCTGCAGAAAACGTACAGGAATAGGGAGAACCAATGAGAGACTAGCTGGAGGTGTCTGGACGGGCAAATTTAACTCTCATTTCCCACCAGGAAGAGGAATTAACCAAAGGCTCAGCGTGCTGTGCCGGAACCACACTAAGGCCTGAAGCAATCCTGATGTTGTGGCCAGCTCACAAGAAAGCGAGTTGAAGAAAGGAGCTCAGGGGCACTGTTATTCACAAAACTGCAGAGTTATAAATGACAGCTATCGTCCAAAATTATATTGAAGTAAGGCTGCCAAGAGGACTTGAAAGCGGGGTAGAATTGCAGGAAACCGATTTCAGGAGGTAGACTGGAATTGCATGTAAAGCATAGGAAAAGAGGCAGAACGTCCACAATGATGCACTTGGCCAAAAAGGGCATATGCGTTTCTTCCTGAATATATTCAGGAAAACACGCATACGCCCTTTTTGGCCAACCAAGCAAGCTTGCAAAGGAAATCTGCACTAAAATGAAGTCTCACTTCCCCCCGGTCAAAAGGGCCATCTGAAAAAAGTGTAAAATCCAGAAAGGCAGGACAGGCCATGGAGAACTGGGAGCCTTGTTATGCTGATGGGTGGGCTGTAAATTGCCAACAGCCACTCTGGAGAAGTGTATGGTGTTTCCTGAAACATCTACAAAACAAAGCAACAGAGCCTAGGGCACGTCCACTTATGGTCCTATAGCTCAGGGAAATTAAAATCAAAATGACACAGCCACCCCAAATTTTGGGACGGCTCTGTTTACAAGAACCTCGTTTACGGTACAAGTTCAATATCACAGAAAGTGAAAAATGGATAAAGAAGTTGTGGTCCTTATGTACAATGCAATATCACTCAGCAATGAAATCTATGTCATCAGGCCCATAGCAGCATAATGAGTGGATTCAGGTACGATGATTCTAAGTGAAATAAGTCACACAGAAAAAGAAACATCATAAGATATCACTAAAACATGGAATGTAAACTTGGCTACACAGGAACTGAATTACAAAACAGAACAGGGTCTCAAATGTAGAAAACCAACTTATGCTTGCTTAAGGGGAAAGGTGAGTTGGGGTGCTGCATAAAACCAGAGATTGAAATTAGCACAGATACCGTTCCATAAGCCAAATATGTAATAGACAAGAGCTACTCCTTGCTCAACGAAGTGGACTCAACACCCCATATTAACCGCCTAAGAATATACCTGACTAGTAAGAATCTTAAAACCTATGGATTTATATGTCTCCAAAAGAGAACCAAGCGTGTGTACAGCGGCATAAACACAGCAGTGATAGGATTGGTGATGTTCGGTGAGCAAATGCAGACCCTTTGAAGTCATATTGCATGGTACCCATTCCATGGGTCTCAACTCTCCAGGTTTAAGGGATTCTTCCTTCAGCTAAAACATGCATGTTGTACCCACAGTACGATCCACCATGTAATCGGGAAACGTGTTCAAATGTGTCTCAGTTTTCGTCCCCTGGTACTCGGGTGCACCATTCCAGACGCTTTACTAACACTCTCCCCACTTGGAGAGTCAGTGCTTTAACCTCCTGTTAGGCCCAGTTTGCAATTTCTGTGGAAAATGAACAGGAATAGGGAGAACCAATGAGAGACTAGCTGGAGGTGTCTGGACAGGCAAATTTAACTCTCATTTCCCACCAGGAAGAGGAATTAACCAAAGGCTCAACGTGCCATGCTGGAACCACACTAGGGCCTGAAGAAATCCTGCGGTGTTGCGGCCAGCTCACAAGAAAGCGAGTTGAAGAAAGGAGCTCAGGGGCACTGTCATTCACAAACCTGCAGAGTTATAAATGACAGCTATCGTCCAAAACTATATTGAAGTAAGGCTGCCAAGAGGACTTGAAAACGGGGCAGAATTGCAGGAATCCGATTTCAGGAGGTAGACTGGAATTGCATGTAAAGCATAGGAAAAGAGGCAGAACGTCCACAATGATGCACTTGGTCAAAAAGGGTGTATGCGTTTTTTCCTGAATATATTCAGGAAAAAACGCATACGCCCTTTTTGGCCAACCAAGCAAGCTTGCAAAGGAAATCTGCACTACAATGAAGTCTCACTGCCCCCCGGTCAAAAAGGCCATCTGAAAAAAGTGTAAAATCCAGAAAGGCAGGACAGGCCATGGAGAACTGGGAGCCTTGTTATGCTGATGGGCGGGATGTAAATTGCCAACAGCTACTCTGGAGAAGTGTATGGTGTTTCCTGAAACATCTAAAAAACAAAGCAACACCGTCTACGGCACTTCCACTTATGGTCCTATAGTTTAGGGAAATTAAAATCAAAAAGACACAGCCACCCCAAAGTTTGGGACGGCTCTGTTTACAAGAACCTCGTTTACGGTAGAAGTTCAATATCACAGAAAGCGAAAAATGGATAAAGAAGTTGTGGTACTTACGTACAATGCAATATCACTCAGCAATGGAATCTATGTCATCAGGCCCGTAGCAGCATAATGAGTGGATTCAGGTACGATGATTCTAAGTGAAATAAGTCACACAGAAAAAGAAACATCATAAGATATCACTACTACACGGAATGTAAACTTGACACACAGGACCTGAATTACAAAACAGAACAGGGTCTCAAATGTAGAAAACCAACTTATGCTTGCTTAAGGGGAAAGGTGAGTTGGGGTGCTGCATAAAACCAGAAATTGAAATTAGCACAGATACCGTTCCATTAGCCAAATATGGAATAATCAAGAGCTACTCCTTGCTCAACGAAGTGGACTCAAGACGCCATATTAAATGCCATAAGAATATACCTGACTAGTAAGAATCTTAAAACCTATGGATTTATATGTCTCCGGAAGAGAATCAAGCGTGTGTACTGTGACATAAACGCAGCAGTGATAGGATTGGTGAGGTTTGGTGAGCAAATGCAGACCCTTTGAAGTCATATTGCATGGTACCCATTCCATGGGTCTTAACTCTCCAGGTTTAAGGGATTCTTCCTTCAGCTTAATCATGCATGTGGAACCCAGAGTATGATCCACCGTGTGTTCGGGAAACGTGTTCACATGTGTCTCAGTTTTCGTCCCCTGGTACTCGGGTGCAACATTCCAGACGCTTTACTAACACTCTCCCCACTTGGAGAGTCAGTGCCTTTAACCTCCTGTTTGGCCCAGTTTGCAATTTCTGCGGAAAATGAACAGGAATAGGGAGAACCAATGAGAGACTAGCTGGAGGTGTCTGGACAGGCAAATTTAACTCTCATTTCCCACCAGGTAGAGGAATTCACCAAAGGCTCAGCGTGCCGTGCCGGAACCACACTAGGGCCTGAAGCAATCCTGCTGTGTTGCGGCCAGCTCACAAGAAAGCGAGTTGAAGAAAGGAGCTCAGTGGCACTGTCATTCACAAACCTGCAGAGTTATAAATGACAGCTATCATCCAAAAATATATTGAAGTAAGGCTGCCAAGAGGACTTGAAAGCGGGGCAGAATTGCAGGAAACCGATTTCAGGAGGTAGACTGGAATTGCATGTAAAGCATAGGAAAAGAGGCAGAACGTCCACAATGATGCACTTGGCCAAAAAGGGCGTATGCGTTTTTTCCTGAATATATTCAGGAAAAAACGCATACGCCCTTTTTGGCCAACCAAGCAAGCTTGCAAAGGAAATCTGCACTACAATGAAGTCTCACTGCCCCCCGGTCAAAAGGGCCATCTGAAAAAAGTGTAAAATCCAGAAAGGCAGGACAGGCCATGGAGAACTGGGAGCCTTGTTATGCTGATGGGCGGGATGTAAATTGCCAACAGCCACTCTGGAGAAGTGTATGGTGTTTCCTGAAACATGTAAAAAACAAAGCAACAGAGCCTAGGGCACTTCCACTTATGGTCCTATAGATTAGGGAAATTAAAATTAAAAAGACACAGCCACCCCAAAGTTTGGGATGGCTCTGGTTACAAGAACCTCGTTGACGGTACAAGTTCAATATCACAAAAAGCGAAAAATGGATAAAGAAGTTGTGCTACTTATGTACAATGCAATATCACTCAGCAATGAAATCTATGTCATCAGGCCCGTAGCAGCATAATGAGTGAATTCAGGTACGATGATTCTAAGTGAAATAAGTCACACAGAAAAAGAAACATCATAAGATATGACTAATACACGGAATGTAAACTTGGCTACAGAGGAACTGAATTACAAAACAGAACAGGGTCTCAAATGTAGAAAACCAACTTATGCTTGCTTAGGGGGAAAGGTGAGTTGGGGTGCTGCATAAAAACAGTGATTCAAATTAGCACAGATACCGTTCCATAAGCCAAATATGTAATAGACAAGAGCTACTCCTTGCACAACGAAGTGGACTCAACACCCCATATTAAACGCCTAACAACATACCTGACTAGTAAGAATCTTAAAACCTATGGATTTATATGTCTCTGAAGGAGAATCAAGCGTGTGTAAGTGGCATAAATGCAGCAGTGATAGGATTGGTGAGGATCGGTGAGCAAATGCAGACCCTTTGAAGTCATATTGCATGGTACCCATTCCATGGGTCTCAACTCTCCAGGTTTAAGGGATTCTTCCTTCAGCTAAAACATGCATGTGGAACCCAGAGTATGATCCACCGTGTGATCGGGAAACGTGTTCAAATGTGTCTCAGTTTTCGTCCCCTGGTACTCGGGTGCAACATTCCAGATGCTTTACTAACACTCTCCCCACTTGGAGAGTCAGTGCCTTTAACCTCCTGTTTGGGCCAGTTTGCAATTTCTGCGGAAAATGAACAGGAATAGGGAGAACCAATGAGAGACTAGCTGGAGGTGTCTGGACGGGCAAATTTAACTCTCATTTCCCACCAGGAAGAGGAATTAACCAAAGGCTCAGCGTGCCATGCCGGAACCACACTAGGGCCTGAAGCTATCCTGCGGTGTCGCGGCCAGCTCACAAGAAAGCGAGTTGAAGAAAGGAGCTCAGGGGCACTGTAATTCACAAACCTGCAGAGTTATAAATGACAGCTATGTTCCAAAATATATTGAAGTAAGGCTGCCAAGATGACTTGAAAACGGGGCAGAATTGCAGGAAACCGATTTCAGGAAGTAGACTGGAATTGCATGTAAAGCATAGGAAAAGAGGCAGAACGTCCACAATGATGCACTTGGCCAAAAATGGCGTATGCGTTTTTTCCTGAATATATTCAGGAAAAAACGCATACGCCCTTTTTGGCCAACCAAGCAAGCTTGCAAAGGAAATCTGCACAACAATGAAGTCTCACTGCCCCCCGGTCAAAAGGGCCATCTGAAAAAAGTGTAAAATCCAGAAAGGCAAGACAGGCCATGGAGAACTGGGAGCCTTGTTATGCTGATGGGCGGGATGTAAATTGCCAACAGCCACTCTGGAGAAGTGTATGGTGTTTCCTGAAACATCTAAAAAACAAAGCAACACCGCCTAGGGCACTTCCACTTATGGTCCTATAGTTTAGGGAAATTAAAATCAAAAAGACACAGCCACCCCAAAGTTTGGGACGGCTCTGTTTACAAGAACCTCATTTACGGTAGAAGTTCAATATCACAAAAAGCGAAAAATGGATAAAGAAGTTGTGGTACTTACGTACAATGCAATATCACTCAGCAATGGAATCTATGTCATCAGGCCCGTAGCAGCATAATGAGTGGATTCAGGTACGATGATTCTAAGTGAAATAAGTCACAGAGAAAAAGAAACATCATTTGATATCACTACTACGTGGAATGTAAACTTGGCTACACAGGAACTGAATTACAAAACAGAACAGGGTCTCAAATGTAGAATACGAACTTATGCTTGCTTAAGGGGAAAGGTGAGTTTGGGTGCTGCATAAAACCAGAAATTGAAATTAGCACAGATACCGTTCCATAAGCCAAATATGTAATAGACCAGAGCTACTCCTTGCTCAACGAAGTGGACTCAAGACGCCATATTAAATGCCATAAGAATATACCTGATTAGTAAGAATCTTAAAACCTATGGATTTATATATCTCCGAAAGAGAATCAAGCGTGTGTACTGTGGCATAAACGCAGCAGTGATAGGATTGGTGAGGTTTGGTGAGCAAATGCAGACCCTTTGAAGTCATATTGCATGGTACCCATTCCATGGGTCTTAACTCTCCAGGTTTAAGGGATTCTTCCTTCAGCTTAATCATGCATGTGGAACCCAGAGTATGATCCACCGTGTGATCGGGAAACGTGTTCACATGTGTCTCAGTTTTCGTCCCCTGGTACTCGGGTGCAACATTCCAGACGCTTTACTAACACTCTCCCCACTTGGAGAGTCAGTGCCTTTAAACTCCTGTTTGGCCCAGTTTGAAATTTCTGCGGAAAATGAACAGGAATAGGGAGAACCAATGAGAGACTAGCTGGAGGTGTCTGGACGGGCAAATTTATCTCTCATTTCCCACCAGGTAGAGGAATTCACCAAAGGCTCAGCATGCCATGCCGGAACCACACTAGGGCCTGAAGCAATCCTGCTGTGTTGCGGCCAGCTCACAAGAAAGCGAGTTGAAGAAAGGAGCTCAGTGGCACTGTCATTCACAAACCTGCAGAGTTATAAATGACAGCTATCATCCAAAAATATATTGAAGTAAGGCTGCCAAGAGGACTTGAAAGCGGGGCAGAATTGCAGGAAACCGATTTCAGGAGGTAGACTGGAATTGCATGTAAAGCATAGGAAAAGAGGCAGAACGTCCACAATGATGCACTTGGCCAAAAAGGGCGTATGCGTTTTTTCCTGAATATATTCAGGAAAAAACGCATACGCCCTTTTTGGCCAACCAAGCAAGCTTGCAAAGGAAATCTGCACTACAATGAAGTCTCACTGCCCCCCGGTCAAAAGGGCCATCTGAAAAAAGTGTAAAATCCAGAAAGGCAGGACAGGCCATGGAGAACTGGGAGCCTTGTTATGCTGATGGGCGGGATGTAAATTGCCAACAGCCACTCTGGAGAAGTGTATGGTGTTTCCTGAAACATCTACAAAACAAAGCAACAGAGCCTAGGGCACTTCCACTTATGGTCCTATAGATTAGGGAAATTAAAATTAAAAAGACACAGCCACCCCAAAGTTTGGGATGGCTCTGGTTACAAGAACCTCGTTGACGGTACAAGTTCAATATCACAAAAAGCGAAAAATGGATAAAGAAGTTGTGCTACTTATGTACAATGCAATATCACTCAGCAATGAAATCTATGTCATCAGGCCCATAGCAGCATAATGAGTGAATTCAGGTACGATGATTCTAAGTGAAATAAGTCACACAGAAAAAGAAACATCATAAGATATCACTAATACACGGAATGTAAACTTGGCTACAGAGGAACTGAATTACAAAACAGAACAGGGTCTCAAATGTAGAAAACCAACTTATGCTTGCTTAAGGGGAAAGGTGAGTTTGGGTGCTGCATAAAACCAGAGATTGAAATTAGCACAGATACTGTTCCATAAGCCAAATATGTAATAGACAAGAGCTACTCCTTGCGCAACAAAGCGGACTCAACACCCCATATTAAACGCCTAACAACATACCTGACTAGTAAGAATCTTAAAACCTATGGATTTATATGTCTCTGAAGGAGAATCAAGCGTGTGTAAGTGGCATAAACGCAGCAGTGATAGGATTGGTGAGGATCGGTGAGCAAATGCAGACCCTTTGAAGTCATATTGCATGGTACCCATTCCATGCGTCTCAACTCTCCATGTTTAAGGGATTCTTCCTTCAGCTAAAACATGCATGTGGAATCCAGAGTATGATCCACCGTGTGATCGGGAAACGTGTTCAAATGTGTCT
This sequence comes from Orcinus orca, assembly GCF_937001465.1. NCBI lineage: Eukaryota > Metazoa > Chordata > Mammalia > Artiodactyla > Delphinidae > Orcinus > Orcinus orca. Next base: position 82,338,351 of record NC_064559.1, read on the forward strand.
CAGTTTTCGTCCCCTGGTACTCGGGTGCAACATTCCAGACGGTTTACCAACACTCTCCCCACTTGGAGAGTCAGTGCCTTTAACCTCCTGTTTGGCCCAGTTTGCAATTTCTGTGGAAAATGAACAGGAATAGGGAGAACCAATGAGAGACTAGCTGGAGGTGTCTGGACGGGCAAATTTAACTCTCATTTCCCACCAGGAAGAGGAATTAACCAAAGGCTCAGCATGCCGTGCCGGAACCACACTAGGGCCTGAAGCTATCCTGCGGTGTTGCGGCCAGCTCACAAGAAAGCGAGTTGAAGAAAGGAGCTCAGGGGCACTGTTATTCAAAAACCTGCAGAGTTATAAATGACAGCTATCTTCCAAAAATATATTGAAGTAAGGCTGCCAAGATGACTTGAAAACGGGGCAGAATTGCAGGAAACCGATTTCAGGAAGTAGACTGGAATTGCATGTAAAGCATAGGAAAAGAGGCAGAACGTCCACAATGATGCACTTGGCCAAAAAGGGCGTATGCGTTTTTTCCTGAATATATTCAGGAAAAAACGCATACGCCCTTTTTGGCCAACCAAGCAAGCTTGCAAAGGAAATCTGCAGTACAATGAAGTCTCACTGCCCCCCGGTCAAAAGGGCCATCTGAAAAAAGTGTAAAATCCAGAAAGGCAGGACAGGCCATGGAGAACTGGGAGCCTTGTTATGCTGATGGGCAGGATGTAAATTGCCAACAGCCACTCTGGAGAAATGTATGGTGTTTCCTGAAACATCTAAAAAACAAAGCAACAGAGCCTAGGGAGCTTCCACTTATGGTCCTCTAGTTTAGGGAAATTAAAATCAAAAAGACACAGCCACCCCAAAATTTGGGACGGCTCTGTTTATAAGAACCTCGTTTACGGTAGAAGTTCAATATCACAAAAAGCGAAAAATGGATAAAGAAGTTGTGGTACTTACGTACAATGCAATATCACTCAGCAATGAAATCTATGTCATCAGGCCCGTAGCAGCATAATGAGTGGATTCAGGTACGATGATTCTAAGTGAAATAAGTCACAGAGAAAAAGAAACATCATTTGATATCACTGCTACGCGGAATGTAAACTTGGCTACACAGGAACTGAATTACAAAACAGAACAGGGTCTCAAATGTAGAATACCAACTTATGCTTGCTTAAGGGGAAAGGTGAGTTGGGGTGCTGCATAAAACCAGAAATTGAAATTAGCACAGATACCGTTCCATAAGCCAAATATGTAATAGACCAGAGCTACTCCTTGCTCAACGAAGTGGACTCAAGACGCCATATTAAATGCCATAAGAATATACCTGATTAGTAAGAATCTTAAAACCTATGGATTTATATATCTCCGAAAGAGAATCAAGCGTGTGTACAGTGGCATAAACGCAGCAGTGATAGGATTGGTGAGGTTCGGTGAGCAAATGCAGACCCTTTGAAGTCATATTGCATGGTACCCATTCCATGGGTCTCAACTATCCAGGTTTAAGGGATTCTTCCTTCAGCTTAATCATGCATGTGGAACCCAGAGTATGATCCACCGTGTGATCGGGAAACGTGTTCAAATGTATCTCAGTTTTCATCACCTGGAACTCGGGTGCAACATTCCAGTCGCTTTACTAACACTCTCCCCACTTGGAGAGTCAGTGCCTCTAACCTCCTGTTTGGCCCAGTTTGCAATTTCTTCGGAAAATGAACAGGAATAGGGAGAACCAATGACACACTAGCTGGAGGTGTCTGGACGGGCAAATTTAACTCTCATTTCCCACCAGGAAGAGGAATTAACCAAAGGCTCAGCGTGCCATGCTGGAACCACACTAGGGCCTGAAGCAATCCAGCGGTGTTGCGGCCAGCTCACAAGAAAGCGAGTTGAAGAAAGGAGCTCAGGGGCCCTGTAATTCACAAACCTGCAGAGTTATAAATGACAGCTATCGTCCAAAAATATATTGAAGTAAGGCTGCCAAGAGGACTTGAAAGCGGGGCAGAATTGCAGGAAACCGATTTTAGGAGGTAGACTGGAATTGCATTTAAAGCATAAGAAAAGAGGCAGAACGTCCACAATGATGCACTTGGCCAAAAAGGGCGTATGCGTTTTTTCCTGAATATATTCAGGAAAAAACGCATACGCCCTTTTTGGCCAACCAAGCAAGCTTGCAAAGGAAATCTGTACTACAATGAAGTCTCACTGCCCCCCGGACAAAAGGGCCATCTGCAAAAACTTTAAAATCCAGAAAGGCAGGACAGGCCATGGAGAACTGAGAGCCTTGTTATGCTGATGGGCGGGATGTAAATTGCCAACAGCCACTCTGGAGAAGTGTATGGTGTTTCCTGAAACATCTAAAACACAAAGCAACAGAGCCTAGGGCACTTCCACTTATGGTCCTATAGCTTAGGGAAATTAAAATCAAAAAGACACAGCCAACCCAAAGTTTGGGATGGCTCTGTTTACAAGAACCTCGTTTACGGGACAAGTTGAATATTGCAGAAAGCGAAAACTGGATAAAGAAGTTGTGGTACTTATGTACAATGCAATATCACTCAGCAATGAAATCTATGCCATCAGGCCCGTAGAAGCATAATGAGTGGATTCAGGTACGATGATTCTAAGTGAAATAAGTCACACATAAAGAGAAACAACATAAGATATCACTACTACACGGAATGTAAACTTGGCTACACAGGAACTGAATTACAAAACAGAACAGGGTCTCAAGTGTAGAAAACCAACTTATGCTTGCTTAAGGGGAAAGGTGAGTTGGGGTGCTGCATAAAACCAGAGATTGAAATTAGCACAGATACCGTTCCATAAGCCAAATATGTAATAGACAAGAGCTACTCCTTGCTCAATGAAGTGGACTCAACATGCCATATTAAACGCCTAAGAATATACCTGACTAGTAAGAATCTTAAAACCTATGGATTTATATGTCTCCAAAAGAGAATTAAGTGTGTGTACAACGGCATAAATGCAGCAGTGATAGGATTGGTGAGGTTTGGTGAGCAAATGCAGACCCTTTGAAATCATATTGCATGGTACGCATTCCATGGGTCCCAACTATCCTGGTGTAAGGGATTCTTCCTTCAGCTAAAACATGTATGTGGAACCTAGAGTATGATCCACCGTGTGATCGGCAAACGTGTTCAAATGTATCTCATTTTTCGTCCCCTGCTACTCGGTGCAACTTTCCAGACACTTTACTAACACTCTCCCCACTTGGAGAGTCAGTGCCTTTAACCTCCTGTGTGGCCCAGTTTGCAATTTCTTTGGAAGATGAACAGGAATAAGGAGAAGCAATGGGAGCCTATCTGTAGGTGTCTGGACGGGCAAATTTAACTCTCATTTCCCACCAGGAAGACGAATGAACCAAAGGCTCCACGTGCCATGCTGGAACTAGATTAGGACCTGAAAAGATCCTGTGGTTTTGCGGACAGCTCACAAGAAAGCGAGTTGAAGAAAAGAGCTGAGGGGCACTGTAATTCACAAACCTGCGGAGTTATAAATGACAGCTATGTTCCAAAATATATTGAAGTAAGGCTGCCAAGATGACTTGAAAACGGGGCAGAATTGCAGGAAACCGATTTCAGGAAGTAGACTGGAATTGCATGTAAAGCATAGGAAAAGAGGCAGAACGTCCACAATGATGCACTTGGCCAAAAATGGCGTATGCGTTTTTTCCTGAATATATTCAGGAAAAAACGCATACGCCCTTTTTGGCCAACCAAGCAAGCTTGCAAAGGAAATCTGCACAACAATGAAGTCTCACTGCCCCCCGGTCAAAAGGGCCATCTGAAAAAAGTGTAAAATCCAGAAAGGCAGGACAGGCCATGGAGAACTGGAAGCCTTGTTATGCTGATGGGCGGGATGTAAATTGCCAACAGCCACTCTGGAGAAGTGTATGGTGTTTCCTGAAACATCTAAAAAACAAAGCAACACCGCCTAGGGCACTTCCACTTATGGTCCTATAGTTTAGGGAAATTAAAATCAAAAAGACACAGCCACCCCAAAGTTTGGGACGGCTCTGTTTACAAGAACCTCATTTACGGTAGAAGTTCAATATCACAAAAAGCGAAAAATGGATAAAGAAGTTGTCTTACTTACGTACAATGCAATATCACTCAGCAATGGAATCTATGTCATCAGGCCCGTAGCAGCATAATGAGTGGATTCAGGTACGATGATTCTAAGTGAAATAAGTCACAGAGAAAAAGAAACATCATTTGATATCACTACTACGTGGAATGTAAACTTGGCTACACAGGAACTGAATTACAAAACAGAACAGGGTCTCAAATGTAGAATACGAACTTATGCTTGCTTAAGGGGAAAGGTGAGTTTGGGTGCTGCATAAAACCAGAAATTGAAATTAGCACAGATACCGTTCCATAAGCCAAATATGTAATAGACCAGAGCTACTCCTTGCTCAACGAAGTGGACTCAAGACGCCATATTAAATGCCATAAGAATATACCTGATTAGTAAGAATCTTAAAACCTATGGATTTATATATCTCCGAAAGAGAATCAAGCGTGTGTACTGTGGCATAAACGCAGCAGTGATAGGATTGGTGAGGTTTGGTGAGCAAATGCAGACCCTTTGAAGTCATATTGCATGGTACCCATTCCATGGGTCTTAACTCTCCAGGTTTAAGGGATTCTTCCTTCAGCTTAATCATGCATGTGGAACCCAGAGTATGATCCACCGTGTGATCGGGAAACGTGTTCACATGTGTCTCAGTTTTCGTCCCCTGGTACTCGGGTGCAACATTCCAGACGCTTTACTAACACTCTCCCCACTTGGAGAGTCAGTGCCTTTAAACTCCTGTTTGGCCCAGTTTGAAATTTCTGCGGAAAATGAACAGGAATAGGGAGAACCAATGAGAGACTAGCTGGAGGTGTCTGGACGGGCAAATTTATCTCTCATTTCCCACCAGGTAGAGGAATTCACCAAAGGCTCAGCATGCCATGCCGGAACCACACTAGGGCCTGAAGCAATCCTGCTGTGTTGCGGCCAGCTCACAAGAAAGCGAGTTGAAGAAAGGAGCTCAGTGGCACTGTCATTCACAAACCTGCAGAGTTATAAATGACAGCTATCATCCAAAAATATATTGAAGTAAGGCTGCCAAGAGGACTTGAAAGCGGGGCAGAATTGCAGGAAACCGATTTCAGGAGGTAGACTGGAATTGCATGTAAAGCATAGGAAAAGAGGCAGAACGTCCACAATGATGCACTTGGCCAAAAAGGGCGTATGCGTTTTTTCCTGAATATATTCAGGAAAAAACGCATACGCCCTTTTTGGCCAACCAAGCAAGCTTGCAAAGGAAATCTGCACTACAATGAAGTCTCACTGCCCCCCGGTCAAAAGGGCCATCTGAAAAAAGTGTAAAATCCAGAAAGGCAGGACAGGCCATGGAGAACTGGGAGCCTTGTTATGCTGATGGGCGGGATGTAAATTGCCAACAGCCACTCTGGAGAAGTGTATGGTGTTTCCTGAAACATCTACAAAACAAAGCAACAGAGCCTAGGGCACTTCCACTTATGGTCCTATAGATTAGGGAAATTAAAATTAAAAAGACACAGCCACCCCAAAGTTTGGGATGGCTCTGGTTACAAGAACCTCCTTGACGGTACAAGTTCAATATCACAAAAAGCGAAAAATGGATAAAGAAGTTGTGCTACTTATGTACAATGCAATATCACTCAGCAATGAAATCTATGTCATCAGGCCCATAGCAGCATAATGAGTGAATTCAGGTACGATGATTCTAAGTGAAATAAGTCACACAGAAAAAGAAACATCATAAGATATCACTAATACACGGAATGTAAACTTGGCTACAGAGGAACTGAATTACAAAACAGAACAGGGTCTCAAATGTAGAAAACCAACTTATGCTTGCTTAAGGGGAAAGGTGAGTTTGGGTGCTGCATAAAACCAGAGATTGAAATTAGCACAGATACTGTTCCATAAGCCAAATATGTAATAGACAAGAGCTACTCCTTGCGCAACGAAGCGGACTCAACACCCCATATTAAACGCCTAACAACATACCTGACTAGTAAGAATCTTAAAACCTATGGATTTATATGTCTCTGAAGGAGAATCAAGCGTGTGTAAGTGGCATAAACGCAGCAGTGATAGGATTGGTGAGGATCGGTGAGCAAATGCAGACCCTTTGAAGTCATATTGCATGGTACCCATTCCATGCGTCTCAACTCTCCATGTTTAAGGGATTCTTCCTTCAGCTAAAACATGCATGTGGAATCCAGAGTATGATCCACCGTGTGATCGGGAAACGTGTTCAAATGTGTCTCAGTTTTCGTCCCCTGGTACTCGGGTGCAACATTCCAGACGGTTTACCAACACTCTCCCCACTTGGAGAGTCAGTGCCTTTAACCTCCTGTTTGGCCCAGTTTGCAATTTCTGTGGAAAATGAACAGGAATAGGGAGAACCAATGAGAGACTAGCTGGAGGTGTCTGGACGGGCAAATTTAACTCTCATTTCCCACCAGGAAGAAGAATTAACCAAAGGCTCAGCATGCCGTGCCGGAACCACACTAGGGCCTGAAGCTATCCTGCGGTGTTGCGGCCAGCTCACAAGAAAGCGAGTTGAAGAAAGGAGCTCAGGGGCACTGTTATTCAAAAACCTGCAGAGTTATAAATGACAGCTATCTTCCAAAAATATATTGAAGTAAGGCTGCCAAGATGACTTGAAAACGGGGCAGAATTGCAGGAAACCGATTTCAGGAAGTAGACTGGAATTGCATGTAAAGCATAGGAAAAGAGGCAGAACGTCCACAATGATGCACTTGGCCAAAAAGGGCGTATGCGTTTTTTCCTGAATATATTCAGGAAAAAACGCATACGCCCTTTTTGGCCAACCAAGCAAGCTTGCAAAGGAAATCTGCAGTACAATGAAGTCTCACTGCCCCCCGGTCAAAAGGGCCATCTGAAAAAAGTGTAAAATCCAGAAAGGCAGGACAGGCCATGGAGAACTGGGAGCCTTGTTATGCTGATGGGCAGGATGTAAATTGCCAACAGCCACTCTGGAGAAATGTATGGTGTTTCCTGAAACATCTAAAAAACAAAGCAACAGAGCCTAGGGCACTTCCACTTATGGTCCTCTAGTTTAGGGAAATTAAAATCAAAAAGACACAGCCACCCCAAAATTTGGGACGGCTCTGTTTATAAGAACCTCGTTTACGGTAGAAGTTCAATATCACAAAAAGCGAAAAATGGATAAAGAAGTTGTGGTACTTACGTACAATGCAATATCACTCAGCAATGAAATCTATGTCATCAGGCCCGTAGCAGCATAATGAGTGGATTCAGGTACGATGATTCTAAGTGAAATAAGTCACAGAGAAAAAGAAACATCATTTGATATCACTGCTACGCGGAATGTAAACTTGGCTACACAGGAACTGAATTACAAAACAGAACAGGGTCTCAAATGTAGAATACCAACTTATGCTTGCTTAAGGGGAAAGGTGAGTTGGGGTGCTGCATAAAACCAGAAATTGAAATTAGCACAGATACCGTTCCATAAGCCAAATATGTAATAGACCAGAGCTACTCCTTGCTCAACGAAGTGGACTCAAGACGCCATATTAAATGCCATAAGAATATACCTGATTAGTAAGAATCTTAAAACCTATGGATTTATATATCTCCGAAAGAGAATCAAGCGTGTGTACAGTGGCATAAACGCAGCAGTGATAGGATTGGTGAGGTTCGGTGAGCAAATGCAGACCCTTTGAAGTCATATTGCATGGTACCCATTCCATGGGTCTCAACTATCCAGGTTTAAGGGATTCTTCCTTCAGCTTAATCATGCATGTGGAACCCAGAGTATGATCCACCGTGTGATCGGGAAACGTGTTCAAATGTATCTCAGTTTTCATCACCTGGAACTCGGGTGCAACATTCCAGTCGCTTTACTAACACTCTCCCCACTTGGAGAGTCAGTGCCTTTAACCTCCTGTTTGGCCCAGTTTGCAATTTCTGCGAAAAATGAACAGGAATAGGGAGAACCAATGACACACTAGCTGGAGGTGTCTGGACGGGCAAATTTAACTCTCATTTCCCACCAGGAAGAGGAATTAACCAAAGGCTCAGCGTGCCATGCTGGAACCACACTAGGGCCTGAAGCAATCCAGCGGTGTTGCGGCCAGCTCACAAGAAAGCGAGTTGAAGAAAGGAGCTCAGGGGCCCTGTAATTCACAAACCTGCAGAGTTATAAATGACAGCTATCGTCCAAAAATATATTGAAGTAAGGCTGCCAAGAGGACTTGAAAGCGGGGCAGAATTGCAGGAAACCGATTTTAGGAGGTAGACTGGAATTGCATTTAAAGCATAAGAAAAGAGGCAGAACGTCCACAATGATGCACTTGGCCAAAAAGGGCGTATGCGTTTTTTCCTGAATATATTCAGGAAAAAACGCATACGCCCTTTTTGGCCAACCAAGCAAGCTTGCAAAGGAAATCTGTACTACAATGAAGTCTCACTGCCCCCCGGACAAAAGGGCCATCTGCAAAAACTTTAAAATCCAGAAAGGCAGGACAGGCCATGGAGAACTGAGAGCCTTGTTATGCTGATGGGCGGGATGTAAATTGCCAACAGCCACTCTGGAGAAGTGTATGGTGTTTCCTGAAACATCTAAAACACAAAGCAACAGAGCCTAGGGCACTTCCACTTATGGTCCTATAGCTTAGGGAAATTAAAATCAAAAAGACACAGCCAACCCAAAGTTTGGGATGGCTCTGTTTACAAGAACCTCGTTTACGGGACAAGTTGAATATTGCAGAAAGCGAAAACTGGATAAAGAAGTTGTGGTACTTATGTACAATGCAATATCACTCAGCAATGAAATCTATGCCATCAGGCCCGTAGAAGCATAATGAGTGGATTCAGGTACGATGATTCTAAGTGAAATAAGTCACACATAAAGAGAAACAACATAAGATATCACTACTACACGGAATGTAAACTTGGCTACACAGGAACTGAATTACAAAACAGAACAGGGTCTCAAGTGTAGAAAACCAACTTATGCTTGCTTAAGGGGAAAGGTGAGTTGGGGTGCTGCATAAAACCAGAGATTGAAATTAGCACAGATACCGTTCCATAAGCCAAATATGTAATAGACAAGAGCTACTCCTTGCTCAATGAAGTGGACTCAACATGCCATATTAAACGCCTAAGAATATACCTGACTAGTAAGAATCTTAAAACCTATGGATTTATATGTCTCCAAAAGAGAATTAAGTGTGTGTACAACGGCATAAATGCAGCAGTGATAGGATTGGTGAGGTTTGGTGAGCAAATGCAGACCCTTTGAAATCATATTGCATGGTACGCATTCCATGGGTCCCAACTATCCTGGTGTAAGGGATTCTTCCTTCAGCTAAAACATGTATGTGGAACCTAGAGTATGATCCACCGTGTGATCGGCAAACGTGTTCAAATGTATCTCATTTTTCGTCCCCTGCTACTCGGTGCAACTTTCCAGACACTTTACTAACACTCTCCCCACTTGGAGAGTCAGTGCCTTTAACCTCCTGTGTGGCCCAGTTTGCAATTTCTTTGGAAGATGAACAGGAATAAGGAGAAGCAATGGGAGCCTATCTGTAGGTGTCTGGACGGGCAAATTTAACTCTCATTTCCCACCAGGAAGACGAATGAACCAAAGGCTCCACGTGCCATGCTGGAACTAGATTAGGACCTGAAAAGATCCTGTGGTTTTGCGGACAGCTCACAAGAAAGCGAGTTGAAGAAAAGAGCTGAGGGGCACTGTAATTCACAAACCTGCGGAGTTATAAATGACAGCTATGTTCCAAAATATATTGAAGTAAGGCTGCCAAGATGACTTGAAAACGGGGCAGAATTGCAGGAAACCGATTTCAGGAAGTAGACTGGAATTGCATGTAAAGCATAGGAAAAGAGGCAGAACGTCCACAATGATGCACTTGGCCAAAAATGGCGTATGCGTTTTTTCCTGAATATATTCAGGAAAAAACGCATACGCCCTTTTTGGCCAACCAAGCAAGCTTGCAAAGGAAATCTGCACAACAATGAAGTCTCACTGCCCCCCGGTCAAAAGGGCCATCTGAAAAAAGTGTAAAATCCAGAAAGGCAGGACAGGCCATGGAGAACTGGAAGCCTTGTTATGCTGATGGGCGGGATGTAAATTGCCAACAGCCACTCTGGAGAAGTGTATGGTGTTTCCTGAAACATCTAAAAAACAAAGCAACACCGCCTAGGGCACTTCCACTTATGGTCCTATAGTTTAGGGAAATTAAAATCAAAAAGACACAGCCACCCCAAAGTTTGGGACGGCTCTGTTTACAAGAACCTCATTTACGGTAGAAGTTCAATATCACAAAAAGCGAAAAATGGATAAAGAAGTTGTCTTACTTACGTACAATGCAATATCACTCAGCAATGGAATCTATGTCATCAGGCCCGTAGCAGCATAATGAGTGGATTCAGGTACGATGATTCTAAGTGAAATAAGTCACAGAGAAAAAGAAACATCATTTGATATCACTACTACGTGGAATGTAAACTTGGCTACACAGGAACTGAATTACAAAACAGAACAGGGTCTCAAATGTAGAATACGAACTTATGCTTGCTTAAGGGGAAAGGTGAGTTTGGGTGCTGCATAAAACCAGAAATTGAAATTAGCACAGATACCGTTCCATAAGCCAAATATGTAATAGACCAGAGCTACTCCTTGCTCAACGAAGTGGACTCAAGACGCCATATTAAATGCCATAAGAATATACCTGATTAGTAAGAATCTTAAAACCTATGGATTTATATATCTCCGAAAGAGAATCAAGCGTGTGTACTGTGGCATAAACGCAGCAGTGATAGGATTGGTGAGGTTTGGTGAGCAAATGCAGACCCTTTGAAGTCATATTGCATGGTACCCATTCCATGGGTCTTAACTCTCCAGGTTTAAGGGATTCTTCCTTCAGCTTAATCATGCATGTGGAACCCAGAGTATGATCCACCGTGTGATCGGGAAACGTGTTCACATGTGTCTCAGTTTTCGTCCCCTGGTACTCGGGTGCAACATTCCAGACGCTTTACTAACACTCTCCCCACTTGGAGAGTCAGTGCCTTTAAACTCCTGTTTGGCCCAGTTTGAAATTTCTGCGGAAAATGAACAGGAATAGGGAGAACCAATGAGAGACTAGCTGGAGGTGTCTGGACGGGCAAATTTATCTCTCATTTCCCACCAGGTAGAGGAATTCACCAAAGGCTCAGCATGCCATGCCGGAACCACACTAGGGCCTGAAGCAATCCTGCTGTGTTGCGGCCAGCTCACAAGAAAGCGAGTTGAAGAAAGGAGCTCAGTGGCACTGTCATTCACAAACCTGCAGAGTTATAAATGACAGCTATCATCCAAAAATATATTGAAGTAAGGCTGCCAAGAGGACTTGAAAGCGGGGCAGAATTGCAGGAAACCGATTTCAGGAGGTAGACTGGAATTGCATGTAAAGCATAGGAAAAGAGGCAGAACGTCCACAATGATGCACTTGGCCAAAAAGGGCGTATGCGTTTTTTCCTGAATATATTCAGGAAAAAACGCATACGCCCTTTTTGGCCAACCAAGCAAGCTTGCAAAGGAAATCTGCACTACAATGAAGTCTCACTGCCCCCCGGTCAAAAGGGCCATCTGAAAAAAGTGTAAAATCCAGAAAGGCAGGACAGGCCATGGAGAACTGGGAGCCTTGTTATGCTGATGGGCGGGATGTAAATTGCCAACAGCCACTCTGGAGAAGTGTATGGTGTTTCCTGAAACATCTACAAAACAAAGCAACAGAGCCTAGGGCACTTCCACTTATGGTCCTATAGATTAGGGAAATTAAAATTAAAAAGACACAGCCACCCCAAAGTTTGGGATGGCTCTGGTTACAAGAACCTCCTTGACGGTACAAGTTCAATATCACAAAAAGCGAAAAATGGATAAAGAAGTTGTGCTACTTATGTACAATGCAATATCACTCAGCAATGAAATCTATGTCATCAGGCCCATAGCAGCATAATGAGTGAATTCAGGTACGATGATTCTAAGTGAAATAAGTCACACAGAAAAAGAAACATCATAAGATATCACTAATACACGGAATGTAAACTTGGCTACAGAGGAACTGAATTACAAAACAGAACAGGGTCTCAAATGTAGAAAACCAACTTATGCTTGCTTAAGGGGAAAGGTGAGTTTGGGTGCTGCATAAAACCAGAGATTGAAATTAGCACAGATACTGTTCCATAAGCCAAATATGTAATAGACAAGAGCTACTCCTTGCGCAACGAAGCGGACTCAACACCCCATATTAAACGCCTAACAACATACCTGACTAGTAAGAATCTTAAAACCTATGGATTTATATGTCTCTGAAGGAGAATCAAGCGTGTGTAAGTGGCATAAACGCAGCAGTGATAGGATTGGTGAGGATCGGTGAGCAAATGCAGACCCTTTGAAGTCATATTGCATGGTACCCATTCCATGCGTCTCAACTCTCCATGTTTAAGGGATTCTTCCTTCAGCTAAAACATGCATGTGGAATCCAGAGTATGATCCACCGTGTGATCGGGAAACGTGTTCAAATGTGTCTCAGTTTTCGTCCCCTGGTACTCGGGTGCAACATTCCAGACGGTTTACCAACACTCTCCCCACTTGGAGAGTCAGTGCCTTTAACCTCCTGTTTGGCCCAGTTTGCAATTTCTGTGGAAAATGAACAGGAATAGGGAGAACCAATGAGAGACTAGCTGGAGGTGTCTGGACGGGCAAATTTAACTCTCATTTCCCACCAGGAAGAAGAATTAACCAAAGGCTCAGCATGCCGTGCCGGAACCACACTAGGGCCTGAAGCTATCCTGCGGTGTTGCGGCCAGCTCACAAGAAAGCGAGTTGAAGAAAGGAGCTCAGGGGCACTGTTATTCAAAAACCTGCAGAGTTATAAATGACAGCTATCTTCCAAAAATATATTGAAGTAAGGCTGCCAAGATGACTTGAAAACGGGGCAGAATTGCAGGAAACCGATTTCAGGAAGTAGACTGGAATTGCATGTAAAGCATAGGAAAAGAGGCAGAACGTCCACAATGATGCACTTGGCCAAAAAGGGCGTATGCGTTTTTTCCTGAATATATTCAGGAAAAAACGCATACGCCCTTTTTGGCCAACCAAGCAAGCTTGCAAAGGAAATCTGCAGTACAATGAAGTCTCACTGCCCCCCGGTCAAAAGGGCCATCTGAAAAAAGTGTAAAATCCAGAAAGGCAGGACAGGCCATGGAGAACTGGGAGCCTTGTTATGCTGATGGGCAGGATGTAAATTGCCAACAGCCACTCTGGAGAAATGTATGGTGTTTCCTGAAACATCTAAAAAACAAAGCAACAGAGCCTAGGGCACTTCCACTTATGGTCCTCTAGTTTAGGGAAATTAAAATCAAAAAGACACAGCCACCCCAAAATTTGGGACGGCTCTGTTTATAAGAACCTCGTTTACGGTAGAAGTTCAATATCACAAAAAGCGAAAAATGGATAAAGAAGTTGTGGTACTTACGTACAATGCAATATCACTCAGCAATGAAATCTATGTCATCAGGCCCGTAGCAGCATAATGAGTGGATTCAGGTACGATGATTCTAAGTGAAATAAGTCACAGAGAAAAAGAAACATCATTTGATATCACTGCTACGCGGAATGTAAACTTGGCTACACAGGAACTGAATTACAAAACAGAACAGGGTCTCAAATGTAGAATACCAACTTATGCTTGCTTAAGGGGAAAGGTGAGTTGGGGTGCTGCATAAAACCAGAAATTGAAATTAGCACAGATACCGTTCCATAAGCCAAATATGTAATAGACCAGAGCTACTCCTTGCTCAACGAAGTGGACTCAAGACGCCATATTAAATGCCATAAGAATATACCTGATTAGTAAGAATCTTAAAACCTATGGATTTATATATCTCCGAAAGAGAATCAAGCGTGTGTACAGTGGCATAAACGCAGCAGTGATAGGATTGGTGAGGTTCGGTGAGCAAATGCAGACCCTTTGAAGTCATATTGCATGGTACCCATTCCATGGGTCTCAACTATCCAGGTTTAAGGGATTCTTCCTTCAGCTTAATCATGCATGTGGAACCCAGAGTATGATCCACCGTGTGATCGGGAAACGTGTTCAAATGTATCTCAGTTTTCATCACCTGGAACTCGGGTGCAACATTCCAGTCGCTTTACTAACACTCTCCCCACTTGGAGAGTCAGTGCCTTTAACCTCCTGTTTGGCCCAGTTTGCAATTTCTGCGAAAAATGAACAGGAATAGGGAGAACCAATGACACACTAGCTGGAGGTGTCTGGACGGGCAAATTTAACTCTCATTTCCCACCAGGAAGAGGAATTAACCAAAGGCTCAGCGTGCCATGCTGGAACCACACTAGGGCCTGAAGCAATCCAGCGGTGTTGCGGCCAGCTCACAAGAAAGCGAGTTGAAGAAAGGAGCTCAGGGGCCCTGTAATTCACAAACCTGCAGAGTTATAAATGACAGCTATCGTCCAAAAATATATTGAAGTAAGGCTGCCAAGAGGACTTGAAAGCGGGGCAGAATTGCAGGAAACCGATTTTAGGAGGTAGACTGGAATTGCATTTAAAGCATAAGAAAAGAGGCAGAACGTCCACAATGATGCACTTGGCCAAAAAGGGCGTATGCGTTTTTTCCTGAATATATTCAGGAAAAAACGCATACGCCCTTTTTGGCCAACCAAGCAAGCTTGCAAAGGAAATCTGTACTACAATGAAGTCTCACTGCCCCCCGGACAAAAGGGCCATCTGCAAAAACTTTAAAATCCAGAAAGGCAGGACAGGCCATGGAGAACTGAGAGCCTTGTTATGCTGATGGGCGGGATGTAAATTGCCAACAGCCACTCTGGAGAAGTGTATGGTGTTTCCTGAAACATCTAAAACACAAAGCAACAGAGCCTAGGGCACTTCCACTTATGGTCCTATAGCTTAGGGAAATTAAAATCAAAAAGCACAGCCAACCCAAAGTTTGGGATGGCTCTGTTTACAAGAACCTCGTTTACGGGACAAGTTGAATATTGCAGAAAGCGAAAACTGGATAAAGAAGTTGTGGTACTTATGTACAATGCAATATCACTCAGCAATGAAATCTATGCCATCAGGCCCGTAGAAGCATAATGAGTGGATTCAGGTACAATGATTCTAAGTGAAATAAGTCACACATAAAGAGAAACAACATAAGATATCACTACTACACGGAATGTAAACTTGGCTACACAGGAACTGAATTACAAAACAGAACAGGGTCTCAAGTGTAGAAAACCAACTTATGCTTGCTTAAGGGGAAAGGTGAGTTGGGGTGCTGCATAAAACCAGAGATTGAAATTAGCACAGATACCGTTCCATAAGCCAAATATGTAATAGACAAGAGCTACTCCTTGCTCAATGAAGTGGACTCAACATGCCATATTAAACGCCTAAGAATATACCTGACTAGTAAGAATCTTAAAACCTATGGATTTATATGTCTCCAAAAGAGAATTAAGTGTGTGTACAACGGCATAAACGCAGCAGTGATAGGATTGGTGAGGTTTGGTGAGCAAATGCAGACCCTTTGAAATCATATTGCATGGTACGCATTCCATGGGTCCCAACTATCCTGGTGTAAGGGATTCTTCCTTCAGCTAAAACATGTATGTGGAACCTAGAGTATGATCCACCGTGTGATCGGCAAACGTGTTCAAATGTATCTCATTTTTCGTCCCCTGCTACTCGGTGCAACTTTCCAGACACTTTACTAACACTCTCCCCACTTGGAGAGTCAGTGCCTTTAACCTCCTGTGTGGCCCAGTTTGCAATTTCTTTGGAAGATGAACAGGAATAAGGAGAAGCAATGGGAGCCTATCTGTAGGTGTCTGGACGGGCAAATTTAACTCTCATTTCCCACCAGGAAGACGAATGAACCAAAGGCTCCACGTGCCATGCTGGAACTAGATTAGGGCCTGAAAAGATCCTGTGGTTTTGCGGACAGCTCACAAGAAAGCGAGTTGAAGAAAAGAGCTGAGGGGCACTGTAATTCACAAACCTGCGGAGTTATAAATGACAGCTATCATCCAAAATTATACTGTAGTAAGGCTGCGAAGAGGACTTGAATGCGGGGCAGAATTGCTGGAAACCGATTTCAGAAGGTACAAGGGAGTCGCTCTTAAAGCATAGGAAAAGAGACAGAACTTGGAAAATAATGCACTTGGCAAAAAAGGGCATATGTGTTTTATCCAGAGCTCTCATAACTGAGGGGAGGAGATTCCCAGCAGGCTCCAACTGCCACCTGAGGGCTCACGTTGCCAAGGCAACGTGAGCAAGCCAGGCAGGAGTTACCTCACAGCAGATGTCCCACCTCACAGAAGGGTGAGAAACCCAGCCAACATCAGACTCTCACCAGAGGGCCCACATCACCAAGGGGATGGGAACCAGGCAGGAGTGTCTTCACACCAGTGGGGCCTCATCATCGAAAGGTGAGGTACTCAGCACATGTGTCCCCAAACCAGAGGACCCACATCACCAAGGGCCTCGGAGTGAGGCAGGCAGGAGTAGCCTCACAACACTGGGCCCATAGAATAAAAAAGTGGGGAATCCAGCAGTTGGAACCTCCCAGCAGGCGGCCCAGATCACCGAGGCTATGGGATCCAGGCCACAGTGAACTCACAGAAGAGGGCCCATGTCATGAAACTGAGCAACCCAGCCATTGGGACCTCAGAGCAGGAGGCCCACATCCCCACGGGGATGGAAATCTGGTAGGAGTGTCCTCGCACCACTGAGAACGTATCAGAAAATTTTGGGCAACCAGCAGTTCAGGCCTGACGCCAGAGGACCCTCATCACCAATGGAAGGAGGCTCCCAGCAGGCTCCAACTGCCACCAGAGGGCTGACGTCGCCAAGGCGATGTGTGCCAACCAGGCACGAATGACCTCACAGCAGAGGGCCCACCTCAGAGAAGTGTGACGAACCCAGTGAGGATCAGACTCGCACCAGAGGGCCCACATCACCAAATGGATTGGAACCAGGCAGGAGTGTCCTCACATGAGTAGGGCCACATCATCTAAAGGTGAGGAACCCAGAACATGTGGCTTCAAACCATAGGACACCCATCACCAAGGGGCTGGGAGTGAGGCAGGCAGGAGGAGCCTCATAACAGAGGGCCCAAAAATAAAAAAGGTGAGGAATCCAGCAGTTGGAACCTCCCAGCAGGCGGCCAAGAACACAGAGGCTAGGGGATCCATGCCGGAGTGAACTAACACCAGACAGCCCACATCATGAAACTGTGAGCAACCCAGACATTGGGACCTCAGAGCAGAAGACCCACATCCCCATGGTGATGGGAACATGACAGGAGTGTCCTGGCATCACTGGGCTCACATCAGAAAACGTGGGGTGCTCAGAAATTAGGGCCTGACGCTAGAGGGCACTCATCACCGAGAGGAGGAGGCTCCCAGCAGGCTCCAGCTGCCACCAGAGGGCCAACGTCGCCAAGGCGATGTGTGCCAGCCCGGCAGGAGTGACCTCACAGCAGAGGGCCCACCTCACAGAAGGGTGAGGAACACAGACAGGATCAGACTCTCACCAGAGGGCCCACATCACAAAGGGGATGGGAACCAGGCAGGAGTGTCCCCACACCAGTGGGACAACATCATCGAAAGGTGAGGATCCCAGCACATGTAGCCTCAAACCACAGGAACCACATCACCAAGGGGTTCAGAATGAGGCTGGCAGGACCGGCCTCACAACACAGGGTCCATAGAATATAAAAGTTGAGGAATCCAGCAGTTGGAACCTCCCAGCAAGTGGCCCAGAGCACCGAGGCTATGGGATCCAGGCCGCAGTGAACTCACAGCAGAGGGCCCACATCATGAACCTGTGAGCAGCCCAGCCGTTGGGACCTCAGAACAGAAGACCCACATCCCCATTGGGATGGGAACCTGGCAGGAGTGGCTTCGCACCACTTAGCACATATCAGAAAATGTTAGGAGCCCAGCAGTTAGGGCCTGACGCCAGGGGCCCTCATAACTGAGGGGAGGAGACTCCCAGCAGGTTCCAACTGTCAACAGAGGGCCCACGTCTACAAGGTGGCATGCGCCAGCCAGGCAGTAGTGACCTCACAGCAGAGGGCCTATCTCACAGAAGGGTGAGGAACCGAGGCAGGATGAGACTCTCGCCAGAGGGCCCACAACACCAAGGGGATGGGAACCAGTCAGGACTGTCCTCCCACCAGTGGGGCCACATCATCGAAAGGTGAGGAACCCAGCACATGCGGCCTCATATCAGAGGACATACATCACAAAGGGGATGGGAGTGAGGCAGGTAGGAGTAGCCTAAAAACAGAGGGCCCAAAGAATAAAAAAGGTGAGGAATCCAGGATTTGGAACCGCCCAGCAGGCGGCCGAGAGCACAGAAGCTATGGGATGCAGGCAGGAGTGAACTAACAGCAGAGAGCCCACATCATGAAACTGTGAGCAACCCAGGCGTTGGGACCTCAGAGCAGAAAGCCCACATCCTCATGGGGATGGGAACCTGACAGAAGTGTCCTGGCATCACTGGGCTCACATCAGAAAACGTGGGGAGCCCAGCAGTTAGAGCCTGATGCTAGAGGGCCATCATCACCGAGGGCAGGAGGCTCCCAGCAGGTTCCATGTGCCAACAGAGGGCCCACGTCGCCAAGGTGATGTGTGCAAGTCAGGCAGGAGTGACCTCACAGCAGAGGGCCTACCTCACAGAAGAGTGAGGAACCCAGCCAGGATAAGACTGTCACCAGAAGGCCCACATCACCAAGGGGATGGGAACCAGGCAGGAGTGTCCTCACACCAGTGGGGCCACATCATTGAAAGTTGCGGAACCCAGCACATGTGGCCTCAAACCAAAAGACCCACATCACGAAGGGGTTGCGAGTGAGGCAGGCAGGAGGAGCATCACAACACAGGACCCATAGAATACAAAAGTTGATGAATCGAGAAGTTGGAACCTCCCAGCAGGCGGCCCAGAGCACAGAGGCTATGGCATCCAGGCCACAGTGAACTAACACCAGAGAGCCCACATCATGAAATTGTGATCAACCCAGCTGTTGGAACCTCAGAGCAGAAGGCCCACATCCCCGTGGAGATGGGAACCTAAGAGGAGTGTCCGAGCATCACTGAGCTCACTAAGAAAAGTTGGGGAGCCCAGCAGTTAGGGCCTGACGTCAGAGGGCCCTCATCACAGAGGTGAGGAGGCTCCCAGCAGGGTCCAAGTGCCACCAGAGGGCTCATGTCAACAAGGCGAGGTGAGCAAGCCAGGCAAGAGTTACCTGATAGTAGAGGGCTCACCTCACAGATGGGTGAGGAACGCAGCCAGGATCAGACTCTCACCAGAGGGCCCACATCACAAAGGGGATGGGAACCAGTCAGGATTATCCTCACACCAGTGGGGCCTCATCATCTTAAGGTGAGGAACCCAGCACATGTGTCCTCAAACCAGAGGACCCACATCACCAAGGGCCTTGGAGTGAGGAACGCAGGAGTAGCCTCACAACACAGGGCACATAATATAAAAAACGTGAGGATTCCAGCATTTAGACCTTCCAGCAGGCGGCCCAGAACACTGAGGCTATGGGAACCAGGCCACAGTGAACTCACAGCAGAGGGCCCACATCATAAAACTGTGAGCAACCCAGGCGTTGGGACCTCAGCGCAGAAGGCCCACATCCCCATGGGAATGGGAACCTGGCTGGAGTGTCCTCGCACCACTGGGCGCACATCAGAAAATGTGGGGAGCCCACCATTTAGGGCCTGACGCCAGAGGGCCGTCATCACCAAAAGGAGGAGGCACCCTGCACGCTCCAACTGCCACCAGAGGGCTCATGTCTCCAAGGTGACGTGTGCCAGCCAGGCAGGAGTGACCTCACAGCAGAGGGCCTACCTCACAGAACGTTGAGGAACCCAGCCAGGATTAGACTCTCGCCAGAGGGCCCACCTCACCAAGGGGATGGGAACCAGGCAGGAGTGTCCTCACACGAGTGGGGCCAGATCATCGAAAGGTGAGGAATGCAGCACATGTGGCCTCAAGCCATAGGACAGTCATCACCAAGGGGCTGGCAGTGAGGCAGGCAGGAGGAGCCTCACAACAGAGGGCACATAGAATAAAAAAGTTGAGGAATCCAGCAGTTGGAACCTCCCAGCAGGCGGCTCAGAGCACCGATGATAAGGGATCCTTGCCGGAGTGAACTCACAGCAGAGGGCCCACATCATGGTACTGTGAGCAAGCCAGCCGTTTTGACCTCAGAGCAGAAGGCCCATATCCCCATGGGGATGGGAACCTGGCAAGAGTGTCCTCACTCACTTGGTGCACATCAGAAAATGTGGGGAGCCCAGCAGTTATGGCCTAAGGCAAGAGGGCCCTCATCACCGAGGGGAGGAGGATCCCAGCACACTCCAACTACCACCAGAGGGCCCACGTCGCCAAGGTGACGTGTGCCAGACAGGCATGATTGACCTCACAGCAGAGGGCCCACCTCACAGAAGGGTGAGGAACCCAGCCAGGATCAGACTCTCACCTGAGGGCCCACATCTGCAAGGGGATGGGAACCAGTCAGGACTGTCTTCCCTCCAGTGGGGCCACATCATCGAAAGGTGCGGAACCCAGCACATGTGGCCTCAAATCAGAGGACACATATCACAAAGGGAATGGGAGTGAGGCAGGCAGCAGTAGCCTAAAAACAGAGGGCCCAAAGAATAAGAAAGGTGAGGAATCCAGCAGTTGGAACCTCCCAGCAGGCGGCCGAGAGCACAGAAGCTATGGGATGCAGACAGGAGTGAACTAACAGCAGAGAGCCCACATCATGAAACTGTGAGCAACCCAGGGGTTGGGACCTCAGAGCAGAAGGCCCACATCCCAATAGGGATGTGAACCTGGATGGAGTGTCCTCGCACCACTGGGCACACATCACAAAATGTGGGGAGCCCAGCAGTTAGGGCCTGACGCCAGAGGGCCCTCATCACCGAGGGGAGGAGGCTCCCAGCAGGCTCCAAGTGCCACCAGAGGGCTCATGTCCACAAGGCGAGGTGAGCAAGCCAGGCAGGAGTGACTTCACAGCAGACGGCCCACCTCACAGATGGGGGAGGAACCCAGCCAGGATCAGACTCTCAACAGAGGGCCCACATCACCAAGGGGATGTGAACCAGGCAGGAGTCTCCTAAGACCATTGGTCCCACATCATCGAAAGGTGAGGAACCCAGCACATGTGGCCTCAAACCAGACGACACACATCACGAAGGGGCTGGGAGTGAGGCAGGCAGGAGGATCCTCACAACAGAGGGCCCAAAAAATTAAAAAAGTGAGGAATCCAGCAGTTGGAACCTCCCAGCAGGTGGCCAAGTGCACAGAGGCTATGGGATCCAGGCCTCTGTGAACTAACACCAGAGAGCCCACATCATGAAAATGTGAACAACCCAGCCGTTGGGACCTCAGAGCAGAAGGCCCACATCCCCATGGAGATGGGATCCTAAGAGGAGTGCCCAAGCATCACTGGGCTCACTAAGAAAAGTTGGTGAGCCCAGCAGTTAGGGCCTGACCGAAGAGGGCCCTCATCACCGGTGGGAGGAGATTCCCAGCACGCTCCAACTGCCACCACACGGCTGACTTCACCAAGGCAATGTGTGCCAGCCATGCAGGAGTGACCTATCAGCAGAGGGTCTCCCTCACAGAAGGGTGAGGAACACAGCCAGGAACAGACTCTCACCAGGGGGTCCACATAACCACGTGGATGAGAACCAGGCAGGAGTGTCCTCACACTAGTGGGGCCACATCATCGAAACGTGAGGAACCCAGCAAAGGTGGCCACAAACCAGAGGACCCACATCACCAAGGGGTTGAGAGTGAGGTAGGTGTCTGGACGGGCATATTTAACACTCATTTCCCACCAGGAAGAGAAATTAAACAAAGGCTCAGCGTGCCCTGCCAGAAGCAGATTAGGGCCTGAAGCAGTCTTGTGGGTTTGCGGCCAGCTCACAAGAAAGCGAGTTGAAGAAAGGAGCTCAGGGGCCCTGTAATTCACAAACCTGCAGAGTTATAAATGACAGATAACGTCCAAAAATATATTGAAGTAAGGCTGCGAAGAGGACTTGAAAGCGGGGCAGAATTGCAGGAAACCGATTTCAGGAGGTAGACTGGATTTGCATTTAAAGCATAGGAAAAGAGGCAGAACATCGACAATGATGCACTTGGCAAAAAAGGGCGTATGAGTTTGTTCCTGAATATATTCAGGAAAAAACACATACGCCCTTTTTGGCAAACCAAGCAAGCTTGCAATGGAAATCCGAACTACTATGAAGTGTCACTTCCCCCCGGTCTAAAGGGCCATCTGAAAAAAGTGTAAAATCCAGAAAGGCAAGACACGCCATGGGGAAAAAGGAGCCTTGTTATGCTGATGGGCGGGATGTAAATTGCCAACAGCCACTCTGGAGAAGATTATGGTGTTTCCTAAACATCTAAAAAACAAAGCAACAGAGCCTAGGGCACTTCCACATATGGTCCTATGGTTTAGGGAAATTAAAATCAAAAAGACACAGCCAACCCAAATTTTGGGACGGCTCTGTTTACAAGAACCTCTTTTACGGTACAAGTTCAATATCAGAGAAAGCGAAAAATGGATAAAGAAGTTGTGGTACTTACATACAATGCAGTATCACTCAGCAATGAAATCTATGTAATGAGGCCCGTAGCAGAAAAATGAGTGGATTCAGGTACGATGATTCTAAGTGAAATAAGTCACACAGAAAAAGAAACATCATAAGATATCACTACTACACGGAATGTAAACTTGGCTACACAGGAACTGAATTACAAAACAGAACAGGGTCTCAAATGTAGAAAACCAACTTATGCTTGCTTAAGGGGAAAGGTGAGTTGGGGAGCTGCATAAAACCAGAGATTGAAATTAGCACACATACCGTTCCATAAGCCAAATATGTAATACACAAGAGCTACTCCTTGCTCAACGAAGTGGACTCAACACCCCATATTAAACGCCTAAGAATATACCTGACTAGTAAGAATCTTAAAACCTATGGATTTATATGTCTCCGAAAGAGAATCAAGCATGTGTACACTGGCATAAATGCAGCAGTGATAGGATTGGTGAGGTTCGGTGAGCAAATGCAGACCCTTTGAAGTCATATTGCATGGTACCCATTCCATGGGTCTCAACTCTCCAGGTTTAAGGGATTCTTCCTTCAGCTAAAACATGCATGTGGAACCCAGAGTATGATCCACCGTGTGATCAGGAAACGTGTTCAAATGTGTCTCAGTTTTCGTCCCCTGTTACTCGGGTGCAACATTCCAGACGCTTTACTAACACTCTCCCCACTTGGAGAGTCAGTGCCTTTAACCTCCTGTTTGGCCCAGTTTGCAATTTCTGCGGAAAATGAACAGGAATAGGAAGAACCAATGAGAGACTAGCTGGAGGTGTCTGGACGGGCAAATTTAACTCTCATTTCCCACCAGGTAGAGGAATTAACCAAAGGCTCAGCATGCCATGCCTGAACCACACTACGGCCTGAAGCAATCCTGCGGTGTTGCGGCCAGCTCACAAGAAAGCGAGTTGAAGAAAGGAGCTCAGGGGCACTGTCATTCACAAACCTGCAGAGTTATAAATGACAGCTATCGTCCAAAAATATATTGAAATAAGGCTGCCAAGAGGACTTGAAAGCGGGGCAGAATTGCAGGAAACCGATTTCAGGAGGTAGACTGGAATTGCATGTAAAGCATAGGAAAAGAGGCAGAACGTCCACAATGATGCACTTGGCCAAAAAGAGCGTATGAGTTTTTTCCTGAATATATTCAGGAAAAAACGCATACGCCCTTTTTGGCCAACCAAGCAAGCCTGCAAAGGAAATCTGCACTACAATGAAGTCTCACTGCCCCCCGGTCAAAAGGGCCATCTGAAAAGAGTGTAAAGTCCAGAAAGGCAGGACAGGCCATGGAGAACTGCGAGCCTTGTTATGCTGATGGGCGGCATGTAAATTGCCAACAGCCACTCTGGAGAAGTGTATGGTGTTTCCTGAAACATCTAAAAAACAAAGCAACAGAGCCTAGGGCACTTCCACTTATGGTCCTATAGCTTAGGGAAATTAAACTCAAAAAGACACAGCCATCATAATGTTTGGGACAGCTCTGTTTACAAGAACCTCTTGTACGGTACAAGTTCAATATCACAGAAAGCGAAAAATGGATAAAGAAGTTGTGGTACTTACGTACAATGCAATATCCCTCAGCAATGAAATCTATGTCATCAGGCCCGTAGCAGCATAATGAGTGGATTCAGGTACGATGATTCTAAGTGAAATAAGTCACACAGAAAAAGAAACATCATAACATGTCACTACTACACGGAATGTAAACTTGGCTACACAGGAACTGAATTACAAAACAGAACAGGGTCTCAAATGTAGAAAACCAACTTATGCTTACTTAAGGGGAAAGGTGAGTTGGGGTGCTGCATAAAACCAGAGATTGAAATTAGCACAGATACCATTCCATAAGGCAAATATGTAAAAGACAAGAGCTACTCCTTGCTCAACGAAGTGGACTCAACACCCCATATTAAACGCCTAAGAATATACCTGACTAGTAAGAATCTTAAAACCTATGGATTTATATGTCTCCGAAAGAGAATCAAGCATGTGTACAGCGGCATAAACACAGCAGTGATAGGATTGTTGAGGTTTGGTGAGCAACTGCAGACCCTATGAAGTCATATTGCATGGTACCCATTCCATGGGTCTCAACTCTCCAGCTTAAACGGATTCTTCCTTCAACTAAAACATGCATGTGGAACCCAGAGTATGATCCACCGTGTGATCGGGAAACGTGTTCAAATGTGTCTCAGTTTACGTCCCCAGGTACACGGGCGCAACATTCCAGATGCTTTACTAACACTCTCCCCACTTGGAGAGTCAGTGCCTTTAACCTCCTGTTTGGCCCAGTTTGCAATTTCTGCGGAAAATGAACAGGAATAGGGAGAACCAATGAGAGACTAGCTGGAGGTGTCTGGAGGGGCAAAGTTAACTCTCATTTCCCACCAGGAAGAGAAATTAACCAAAGGCTCAGCATGCCATGCCGGAACCACTCTAGGGCCTGAAGCAATCCTGCAGTGTTGCGGCCAGCTCACAAGAAAGCGAGTTGAAGAAAGGAGCTCAGGGGCACTGTAATTCACAAACCTGCAGAGGTATAAATGACAGCTATCATCCAAAAATATATTAAAGTAAGGCTGCCACGAGGATTTGAAAGCGGGGCAGAATTGCAGGAAACCGATTTCAGGAGGTAGAGATGAATTGCATGTAAAGCATAGGAAAAGAGGCAGAACGTCCACAATGATGCACTTGGCCAAAAAGGGCGTATGCGTTATATCCTGAATCAGGAAAAAACTCATACGCCCTTTTTGGTCAACCAAGCAAGTTTGCAAAGGAAATCTGCACTACAATGACATCTCACTTCCCCCTGGTCAAAAGGGCCATCTGAAAAAAGTGTAAAATCCAGAAAGGCAGGACAGGCCATGGAGAACCGGGAGCCTTGTTATGCTGATGGGCGGGATGTAAATTGCCAACAGCCACTCTGGAGAAGTGTATGGTGTTTCCTGAAACATCCAAAAAACAAAGCAACAGAGCCTAGGGCACTTCCACTTATGGTCCTATAGTTTAGGGAAATTAAAATCAAAATGACACAGCCACCCCAAAGTTTGGGACGGCTGTGTTTACAAGAACGTCGTTCATGGTACAAGTTCAATATCACAGAAAGCGAAAAATGGATAAAGAAGTTGTGGTACTTACGTACAGTGCAATATCACTCAGCAATGAAATCTATGTCATCAGGCCCGTAGCAGGATAATCAGTGGATTCAGGTATGATGATTCTAAGTGAAATAAGTCACACAGAAAAAGAAACATCATAAGTTATCACTACTACACGGAATGTAAACTTGGCTACACAGGAACTGAATTACAAAACAGAACAGGGTCTCAAATGTAGAAAACCAACTTATGCTTGCTTAAGGGGAAAGGTGAGTTGGGGTGCTGCATAAAACCAATGATTGAAATTAGCATAGATACTGTTCCATAAGCCAAATATGTAATAGACAAGAGCTACTCCTTGCTCAAAGAAGTGAACTCAACACCGCATATTAAACGCCTAAGAATATACCTGACTAGTAAGAATCTTACAACCTATGGATTTATATGTCTCCAAAAGGGAATCAAGCGTGTGTACAGCAGCATAAACGCAGCAGTGATAGAATTGGTGAGGTTCGGTGAGCAAATGCAGACCCTTTGAAGTCATATTGCATGGTACCCATTACATGGGTCTCAACTCTCCAGGTTTAAGGGATTCTTCCTTCAGCTAAAACATGCATGTGGAACCCAGAGTATGATCCACCATGTGATCGGGAAACGTGTTCAAATGTGTCTCAGTTTTCGTCCCCTGGTACTTGGGTGCAACATTCCAGACGCTTTACTAACACTCTCCCCACTTGGAGAGTCAGTGTCTTTAACCTCCTGTTTGGCCCAGTTTGCAATTTCTGCGTAAGATGAACAGGAATAGGGAGAACCAATGAGAGACGAGCTGGAGGTGTCTGGACGGGCAAATTTAACTCTCATTTCCCACCAGGAAAAGGAATTAACCAAAGGCTCAGCGTGCCATGCCAGAACCACACTAGGGCCTGAAGCAATCCTGCGGTGTTGCGGCCAGCTAACAAGAAGGCGAGTTGAAGAAAGGAGCTCAGGGGCACTGTCATTCACAAACCTGCAGAGTTATAAATGACAGCTATCGTCCAAAAATATATTGAAGTAAGGCTGCCAAGAGGACTTGAAAGCGGGGCAGAATTGCAGGAAACCGATTTCAGGAGGTAGACTGGAATTGCATGTAAAGCATAGGAAAGGAGGCAGAACGTCCACAATGATGCACTTGGTCAAAAAGGGCGTATGTGTTTTTTCCTGAATATATTCAGGAAAAAATGCATACGCCCTTTTTGGCCAACCAAGCAAGCTTGCAAAGGAAATGTGCACTACAATGAAGTCTCACTGCCCCCCGGTCAAAAAGGCCATCTGAAAAAAGTGTAAAATCCAGAAAGGCAGGACAGGCCATGGAGAACTGGGAGCCTTGTTATGCTGATGGGCGGGATGTAAATTGCCAACAGCCACTCTGGAGAAGTGTATGGTGTTTTCTGAAACACCTAAAAAACAAAGCAACAGAGCCTAGGGCACTTCCACTTATGGTCCTATAGCATAGGGAAATTAAAATCAAAAAGACACAGCCACCCCAAAGTTTGAGACGGCTCTGTTTACAAGAACCTCGTTTACGGTACAAGTTCAATATCACAGAAGGCGAAAAGTGGATAAAGAAGTTGTGGTACTTACGTCCAATGCAATATCACTCAGCAATGAAATCTATGTCATCAGGTCCGGAGCAGCATAATGAGTGGATTCAGGTACAATGATTCTAAGTGAAATAAGTCACACAGAAAAAGAAACATCATAACATATCACTACTACACGGAATGTAAACTTGGCTACACAGGAACTGAATTACAAAACAGAACAGGGTCTCAAATGTAGAAAACAAACTTATGCTTGCTTAAGGGGAAAGGTGAGTTGGGGTGCTGCATAAAACCAGAGATTGAAATTAGCACAGATACCGTTCCATAAGCCAAATATGTTATAGACAACAGCTACTCCTTGCTCAACGAAGTGAACTAAACACCCCATATTAAACGCCTAAGAATATACCTAACTAGTAAGAATCTTAAAACCTATGGATTTATATGTCTCCGAAAGAGAATCAAGCGTGTGTACAGCGGCATAAATGCAGCAGTGATAGGATTGGTGAGGTTCGGTGAGCAAATGCAGACCCTTTGAAGTCATATTGCATGGTACCCATTCCATGGGTCTCAACTCTCCAGGTTTAAGGGATTCTTCCTTCAGCTAAAACATGCATGTGGAACCGAGAGTATGATCCACCGTGTGATCGGGAAACGTGTTCAAATGTGTCTCAGTTTTCCTCCCCTGTTACTCGGGTGCAACATTCCAGATGCTTTACTAACACTCTCCCCACTTGGAGAGTCAGTGCCTTTAAACTCCTGTTTGGCTCAGTTTGCAATTTCTGTGGAAGATGAACAGGAATAGGGAGAACCAATGAGAGACTAGGTGGAGGTGTCTCGATGGGCAAATTTAACTCTCATTTCCCACCAGGAAGCGGAATTAACCAAAGGCTCAGCGTGCCATGCAGGAACCACACTAGGGCATGAAGCAATCCTGCGGTGTTGCGGCCAGCTCACAAGAAAGCGAGTTGAAGAATGGAGCTCAGGGGCACTGTGATTCACAAACCTGCAGAGTTATAAATGACAGCTATCGTCCAAAAATATATTGAAGTAAGGCTGCCAAGAGGACCTGAAAGTGGGGCAGAATTGCAGGAAACCGATTTCAGGATGTAGACTGGAATTGCGTGTAAAGCATAGGAAAAGAGGCAGAACGTCCACAATGATGCACTTGGCCAAAAAGAGGGTATGCGTTTTCTCCTGAATATATTCAGGAGAAAACGCATACGCACTTTTTGGCAAACAAAGCAAACTTGCAAAGGAAATCTGCACTACAATGAAGTCTCACTGCCCCCTGGTCAAAAGGTCCATCTGAAAAAAGTGTAAAATCCAGAAAGGCAGGACTGGCCATGGAGAACTGGGAGCCTTGTTATGCTGATGGGCGGGATGTAAATTGCCAACAGCCACTCTGGAGAAGTGTATGGTGTTTCCTGAAACATCTAAGAAACAAAGCAACAGAGCCTAGGGCACTTCCACTTATGGTTCTATAGCTTAGGGAAATTAAAATCAAAAAGACACAGCCACCCCAAAGTTTGGGACGGCTCTGTTTACAAGAACCTCGTTTACGGTAAAAGTTCAATATCACAGAAAGGGAAAAATGGATAAAGACGTTGTGGTACTTACGTACAATGCAATATCACTCAGCAATGAAATCTATGTCATCAGGCCCGTAGCAGCAGAATGAGTGGATTCAGGTACAATGATTCTAAGTGAAATAATTCACACAGAAAAGAAACATCATAAGATATCACTAATACACGGAATGTAAACTTGGCTACACAGGAACTGAATTACAAAACAGAACAGGGTCTCAAATGTAGAAAACCAACGCATGCTTGCTTAAGGGGAAAGGTGAGTTGGGGTGCTGCATAAAACCAGAGATTGAAATTAGCACAGATACCGTTCCATAAGCCAAATATGTAATAGACAAGAGCTACTCCTTGCTCAACGAAGTGGACTCAACACCCCATATTAAACGCCTAAGAATATACCTGACTAGTAAGAATCTTAAAACCTATGGATTTATATGTCTCCGAAAGAGAATCAAGCGTGTGTACAGCGGCATAAACGCAGCAGTGATAGGATTGGTGAGGTTCGGTGAGCAAATGCAGACTGTTTGAAGTCATATTGCATGGTACCCATTCCATGGGTCTCAACTCTCCAGGTTTAAGGGATTCTTCCTTCAGCTAAAACATGCATGTGGAACCCAGAATATGATCCACCGTGTGATCGGGAAACGTGTTCAAATGTGTCTCAGTTTTCGTCCCCTGGTACTCGGGTGCAACATTCCAGAAGCTTTACTCACACTCTCCCGACTTGGAGAGTCAGTGCCTTTAACTTCCTGTTTGGCCCAGTTTGCAATTTCTGCGGAAGATGAACAGGAATAGGGAGAACCAATGAGAGATTAGCTGGAGGTGTCTGGACGGGCAAATTTAACTCTCATTTCCCACCAGGAAGAGGAATTAACCAAAGGCTCAGCGTACCGTGCCGGAACCACACTACGGCCTGAAGCAATCCTGTGGTGTTGCGGCCAGCTCACAAGAAAGCGAGTTGAAGAAAGGAGCTCAGGGGGACTGTCATTCACAAACCTGCAGAGTTATAAATGACAGCTATCGTCCAAAAATATATTGAAGTAAGGCTGCCAAGAGGACTTGAAAGCGGGGCAGAATTGCAGGAAACCGATTTCAGGAGGTAGACTGGAATTGCATGTAAAGCATAGGAAAAGAGGCAGAACGTCCACAATGATGCACTTGGCCAAAAAGGGCGTATGTGTTTTTTTCTGAATATATTCAGGAAAAAACGCATACGCCCTTTTTGGCCAAACAAGCAAGCTTGCAAAGGAAATCTGCACTACAATGAAGTCTCACTGCCCCCCGGTCAAAAGGGCCATCTGAAAAAAGTGTAAAATCCAGAAAGGCAGGACAGGCCATGGAGAACTGGGAGCCTTGTTATGCTGATGGGCGGGATGTAAATAGCCAACAGCCACTCTGGAGAAGTGTATGGTGTTTCCTGAAACATCTAAGAAACAAAGCAACAGAGCCTAGGGCACTTCAACTTATGGTCCTATAGCTTAGGGAAATTAAAATCAAAAAGACACAGCCACCCCAAAGTTTGGGACGGCTCTGTTGACAAGAACCTCGTTTACGGTACAAGTTCAGTATCACAGAAAGCGAAAAATGGATAAAGAAGTTGTGGCACTTACGTACAATGCAATATCACTCAGCAATGAAATCTATGTCATCAGGCCCGTAGCAGCATAATGAGTGGATTCAGGTATGATCATTCTAAGTGAAATAAGTCACACAGAAAAAGAAACATCATAAGATATCACTACTACACGGAATGTAAACTTGGCTACACAGGAACTGAATTACAAAACAGAACAGGGTCTCAAATGTAGAAAACCAACTTATGCTTGCTTAAGGGGAAAGGTGAGTTGGGGTGCTGCATAAAACCAGAGATTGAAATTAGCACAGATACCGTTCCATTAGCCAAATATGTAATAGACAAGACCTACTCCTTGCTCAACGAAGTGGACTCAACACCCCATATTAAACGCCTAA
This sequence comes from Orcinus orca, assembly GCF_937001465.1. Taxonomy (NCBI): domain Eukaryota; kingdom Metazoa; phylum Chordata; class Mammalia; order Artiodactyla; family Delphinidae; genus Orcinus; species Orcinus orca. The sequence goes on from NC_064559.1 coordinate 82,369,351, forward strand.
GAATATACCTGACTATTAAGAATCTTAAAACCTATGGATTTATATGTCTCTGAAACAGAATCAAGCATGTGTACAGCAGCATAAATGCAGCAGTGATAGGATTGGTGAGGTTCGGTGAGCAAATGCAGACCCTTTGAAGTCATATTTCATGGTACCCATTCCATGGGTCTCAACTCTCCAGGTTTAAGTATTCTTCCTTCAGCTAAAACATGCATGTGGAACCCAGAGTATGATCCACCGTGTGATCGGGAAACGTGTTCAAATGTGTCTCAGTTTTCGTCCCCTGGTACTCGGGTGCAACATTCCAGACGCTTTACTAACACTCTCCCCACTTGGAGAGTCAGTGCCTTTAACCTCCTGTTTGGCCCAGTTTGCAATTTCTGCGGAAAATGAACAGGAATAGGGAGAACCAATGAGAGACTAGTTGGAGGTGTCTGGACGGGCAAATTTAACTCTCATTTCTCACCAGGAAGAGGAATTAACCAAAGGTTCAGCGTGCGATGCCGGAACCACACTAGGGCCTGAAGCAATCCTGCGGTGTTGCGGCCAGCTCACAAGAAAGCGAGTTGAAGAAAGGAGCTCAGGGGCACTGTCATTCACAAACCTGCAGAGTTATAAATGACAGCTATCGTCCAAAAATATATTGAAGTAAGGCTGCCAAGAGGACTGGAAAGCGGGGCAGAATTGCAGGAAACTGATTTCAGGAGGTAGACTGGAACTGCATGTAAAGCATAGGAAAAGAGGCAGAACGTCCACAATGATGCACTTGGCCAAAAAGGGCGTATGCGTTTTTTCCTGAATATATTCAGGAAAAAACGCATACGCACTTTTTGGCCAACCAAGCAAGCTTGCAAAGGGAATCTGCACTAAAATGAAGTCTCACTGCCCCCTGGTCAAAAGGTCCATCTGAAAAAAGTGTAAAATCCAGAAAGGCAGGACTGGCCATGGAGAACTGGGAGCCTTGTTATGCTGATGGGCGGGATGTAAATTGCCAACAGCCACTCTGGAGAAGTGTATGGTGTTTCCTGAAACATCTAAGAAACAAAGCAACAGAGCCTAGGGCACTTCCACTTATGGTTCTATAGCTTAGGGAAATTAAAATCAAAAAGACACAGCCACCCCAAAGTTTGGGACGGCTCTGTTTACAAGAACCTCGTTTACGGTAAAAGTTCAATATCACAGAAAGGGAAAAATGGATAAAGACGTTGTGGTACTTACGTACAATGCAATATCACTCAGCAATGAAATCTATGTCATCAGGCCCGTAGCAGCAGAATGAGTGGATTCAGGTACAATGATTCTAAGTGAAATAATTCACACAGAAAAGAAACATCATAAGATATCACTAATACACGGAATGTAAACTTGGCTACAAAGGAACTGAATTACAAAACAGAACAGGGTCTCAAATGTAGAAAACCAACGTATGCTTGCTTAAGGGGAAAGGTGAGTTGGGGTGCTGCATAAAACCAGAGATTGAAATTAGCACAGATACCGTTCCATAAGCCAAATATGTAATAGACAAGAGCTACTCCTTGCTCAACGAAGTGGACTCAACACCCCATATTAAACGCCTAAGAATATACCTGACTAGTAAGAATCTTAAAACCTATGGATTTATATGTCTCCGAAAGAGAATCAAGCGTGTGTACAGCGGCATAAACGCAGCAGTGATAGGATTGGTGAGGTTCGGTGAGCAAATGCAGACCGTTTGAAGTCATATTGCATGGTACGCATTCCATGGGTCTCAACTCTCCAGGTTTAAGGGATTCTTCCTTCAGCTAAAACATGCATGTGGAACCCAGAGTATGATCCACAGTGTGATCGGGAAACGTGTTCAAATGTGTCTCAGTTTTCGTCCCCTGGTACTCGGGTGCAACATTCCAGACGCTTTACTAACACTCTCCCGACTTGGAGAGTCAGTGCCTTTAACCTCCTGTTTGGCCCAGTTTGCAATTTCTGCGGAAGATGAACAGGAATAGGGAGAACCAATGAGAGACTAGCTGGAGGTGTCTGGACGGGCAAATTTAACTCTCATTTCCCACCAGGAAGAGGAATTAACCAAAGGCTCAGCGTACCGTGCCGGAACCACACTACGGCCTGAAGCAATCCTGTGGTGTTGCGGCCAGCTCACAAGAAAGCGAGTTGAAGAAAGGAGCTCAGGGGCACTGTAATTCACAAACCTGCAGAGTTATAAATGACAGCTATCGTCCAAAAATATATTGAAGTAAGGCTGCCAAGAGGACTTGAAAGCGGGGCAGAATTGCAGGAAACCGATTTCAGGAGGTAGACTGGAATTGCATGTAAAGCATAGGAAAAGAGGCAGAACGTCCACAATGATGCACTTGGCCAAAAAGGGCGAATGTGTTTTTTTCTGAATATATTCAGGAAAAAACGCATACGCCCTTTTTGGCCAAACAAGCAAGCTTGCAAAGGAAATCTGCACTACAATGAAGTCTCACTGCCCCCCGGTCAAAAGGGCCATCTGAAAAAAGTGTAAAATCCAGAAAGGCAGGACAGGCCATGGAGAACTGGGAGCCTTGTTATGCTGATGGGCGGGATGTAAATTGCCAACAACCACTCTGGAGAAGTCTATGGTGTTTCCTGAAACATCTAAGAAACAAAGCAACAGAGCCTAGGGCACTTCAACTTATGGTCCTATAGCTTAGGGAAATTAAAATCAAAAAGACACAGCCACCCCAAAGTTTGGGACGGCTCTGTTGACAAGAACCTCGTTTACGGTACAAGTTCACTATCACAGAAAGCGAAAAATGGATAAAGAAGTTGTGGCACTTACGTACAATGCAATATCACTCAGCAATGAAATCTATGTCATCAGGCCCGTACAGCATAATGAGTGGATTCAGGTATGATCATTCTAAGTGAAATAAGTCACGCAGAAAAAGAAACATCATAAGATATCACTACTACACGGAATGTAAACTTGGCTACACAGGAACTGAATTACAAAACAGAACAGGGTCTCAAATGTAGAAAACCAACTTATGCTTGCTTAAGGGGAAAGGTGAGTTGGGGTGCTGCATAAAACCAGAGATTGAAATTAGCACAGATACCGTTCCATTAGCCAAATATGTAATAGACAAGACCTACTCCTTGCTCAACGAAGTGGACTCAACACCCCATATTAAACGCCTAAGAATATACCTGACTAGTAAGAATCTTAAAACCTATGGATTTATATGTCTCCGAAACAGAATCAAGCATGTGTACAGCAGCATAAATGCAGCAGTGATAGGATTGGTGAGGTTCGGTGAGCAAATGCAGACCCTTTGAAGTCATATTTCATGGTACCCATTCCATGGGTCTCAACTCTCCAGGTTTAAGTATTCTTCCTTCAGCTAAAACATGCATGTGGAACCCAGAGTATGATCCACCGTGTGATCGGGAAACGTGTTCAAATGTGTCTCAGTTTTCGTCCACTGGTACTCGGGTGCAACATTCCAGACGCTTTACTAACACTCTCCCCACTTGGAGAGTCAGTGCCTTTAACCTCCTGTTTGGCCCAGTTTGCAATTTCTGCGGAAAATGAACAGGAATAGGGAGAACCAATGAGAGACTAGCTGGAGGTGTCTGGACGGGCAAATTTAACTCTCATTTCTCACCAGGAAGAGGAATTAACCAAAGGTTCAGCGTGCCATGCCGGAACCACACTAGGGCCTGAAGCAATCCTGCGGTGTTGCGGCCAGCTCACAAGAAAGCGAGTTGAAGAAAGGAGCTCAGGGGCACTGTCATTCACAAACCTGCAGAGTTATAAATGACAGCTATCGTCCAAAAACATATTGAAGTAAGGCTGCCAAGAGGACTGGAAAGCGGGGCAGAATTGCAGGAAACTGATTTCAGGAGGTAGACTGGAACTGCATGTAAAGCATAGGAAAAGAGGCAGAACGTCCACAATGATGCACTTGGCCAAAAAGGGCGTATGCGTTTTTTCCTGAATATATTCAGGAAAAAACGCATACGCACTTTTTGGCCAACCAAGCAAGCTTGCAAAGGGAATCTGCACTAAAATGAAGTCTCACTGCCCCCTGGTCAAAAGGTCCATCTGAAAAAAGTGTAAAATCCAGAAAGGCAGGACTGGCCATGGAGAACTGGGAGCCTTGTTATGCTGATGGGCGGGATGTAAATTGCCAACAGCCACTCTGGAGAAGTGTATGGTGTTTCCTGAAACATCTAAGAAACAAAGCAACAGAGCCTAGGGCACTTCCACTTATGGTTCTATAGCTTAGGGAAATTAAAATCAAAAAGACACAGCCACCCCAAAGTTTGGGACGGCTCTGTTTACAAGAACCTCGTTTACGGTAAAAGTTCAATATCACAGAAAGGGAAAAATGGATAAAGACGTTGTGGTACTAACGTACAATGCAATATCACTCAGCAATGAAATCTATGTCATCAGGCCCGTAGCAGCAGAATGAGTGGATTCAGGTACAATGATTCTAAGTGAAATAATTCACACAGAAAAGAAACATCATAAGATATCACTAATACACGGAATGTAAACTTGGCTACAAAGGAACTGAATTACAAAACAGAACAGGGTCTCAAATGTAGAAAACCAACGTATGCTTGCTTAAGGGGAAAGGTGAGTTGGGGTGCTGCATAAAACCAGAGATTGAAATTAGCACAGATACCGTTCCATAAGCCAAATATTTAATAGACAAGAGCTACTCCTTGCTCAACGAAGTGGACTCAACACCCCATATTAAACGCCTAAGAATATACCTGACTAGTAAGAATCTTAAAACCTATGGATTTATATGTCTCCGAAAGAGAATCAAGCGTGTGTACAGCGGCATAAACGCAGCAGTGATAGGATTGGTGAGGTTCGGTGAGCAAATGCAGACCGTTTGAAGTCATATTGCATGGTACGCATTCCATGGGTCTCAACTCTCCAGGTTTAAGGGATTCTTCCTTCAGCTAAAACATGCACGTGGAACCCAGAGTATGATCCACCGTGTGATCGGGAAACGTGTTCAAGTGTGTCTCAGTTTTCGTCCCCTGGTACTCGGGTGCAACATTCCAGACGCTTTACTAACACTCTCCCGACTTGGAGAGTCAGTGCCTTTAACCTCCTGTTTGGCCCAGTTTGCAATTTCTGCGGAAGATGAACAGGAATAGGGAGAACCAATGAGAGACTAGCTGGAGGTGTCTGGACGGGCAAATTTAACTCTCATTTCCCACCAGGAAGAGGAATTAACCAAAGGCTCAGCTTGCCATGCCAGAACCACACTAGGGTCTGAAGCAATCCTGCGGTGTTGCGGCCAGCTCACAAGAAAGCGAGTTGAAGAAAGGAGCTCAGGGGCACTGTCATTCACAAACCTGCAGAGTTATAAATGACAGCTATCGTCCAAAAATATATTGAAGTAAGGCTGCCAAGAGGACTTGAAAGCGGGGCAGAATTGCAGGAAACCGATTTCAGGAGGTAGACTGGAATTGCATGTAAAGCATAGGAAAAGAGGCAGAACGTCCACAATGATGCACTTGGCCAAAAAGGGCGTATGCGTTTTTTCCTGAATATATTCAGGAAAAAACGCATACGCCCTTTTTGGCCAAACAAGCAAGCTTGCAAAGGAAATCTGCACTACAATGAAGTCTCACTGCTCCCCTGTCAAAAGGGCCATCTGAAAAAAGTGTAAAATCCAGAAAGGCAGGACAGGCCATGGAGAACTGGGAGCCTTGTTATGCTGATGGGCGGGATGTAAATTGCCAACAGCCAGTCTGGAGAAGTGTATGGTGTTTCCTGAAACATCTACAAAACAAAGCAACAGAGCCTAGGGCACTTCCACTTATGGTCCTATAGCTTAGGGAAATTAAAATCAAAAAGACACAGCCACCCCAAAGTTTGGGACGGCTCTGTTGACAAGAACCTCTTTTACGGTACAAGTTCAGTATCACAGAAAGCGAAAAATGGATAAAGAAGTTGTGGCACTTACGTACAATGCAATATCACTCAGCAATGAAATCTATGTCATCAGGCCCGTAGCAGCATAATGAGTGGATTCAGGTATGATCATTCTAAGTGAAATAAGTCACACAGAAAAAGAAACATCATAAGATATCACTACTACACGGAATGTAAACTTGGCTACACAGGAACTGAATTACAAAACAGAACAGGGTCTCAAATGTAGAAAACCAACTTATGCTTGCTTAAGGGGAAAGGTGAGTTGGGGTGCTGCATAAAACCAGAGATTGAAATTAGCACAGATACCGTTCCATTAGCCAAATATGTAATAGACAAGACCTACTCCTTGCTCAACGAAGTGGACTCAAAACCCCATATTAAACGCCTAAGAATATACCTGACTAGTAAGAATCTTAAAACCTATGGATTTATATGTCTCCGAAACAGAATCAAGCATGTGTACAGCAGCATAAATGCAGCAGTGATAGGATTGGTGAGGTTCGGTGAGCAAATGCAGACCCTTTGAAGTCATATTTCATGGTACCCATTCCATGGGTCTCAACTCTCCAGGTTTAAGGGATTCTTCCTTCAGCTAAAACATGCATGTGGAACCCAGAGTATGATCCACCGTGTGATCGGGAAACGTGTTCAAATGTGTCTCAGTTTTCGTCCCCTGGAACTCGGGTGCAACATTCCAGACGCTTTACTAACACTCTCCCCACTTGGAGAGTCAGTGCCTTTAACCTCCTGTTTGGGCCAGTTTGCAATTTCTGCGGAAAATGAACAGGAATAGGGAGAACCAATGAGAGACTAGCTGGAGGTGTCTGGACGGGCAAATTTAACTCTCATTTCTCACCAGGAAGAGGAATTAACCAAAGGTTCAGCGTGCCATGCCGGAACCACACTAGGGCCTGAAGCAATCCTGCGGTGTTGCGGCCAGCTCACAAGAAAGCGAGTTGAAGAAAGGGGCTCCGGGGCACTGTCATTCACAAACCTGCAGAGTTATAAATGACAGCTATCGTCCAAAAATATATTGAAGTAAGGCTGCCAAGAGGACTTGAAAGCGGGGCAGAATTGCAGGAAACTGATTTCAGGAGGTAGACTGGAACTGCATGTAAAGCATAGGAAAAGAGGCAGAACGTCCACAATGATGCACTTGGCCAAAAAGGGCGTATGCGTTTTTTCCTGAATATATTCAGGAAAAAACGCATACGCCCTTTTTGGCCAACCAAGCAAGCTTGCAAAGGGAATCTGCACTAAAATGAAGTCTCACTGCCCCCCGGTCAAAAGGGCCATCTGAATAAAGTGTAAAATCCAGAAACGCAGGACAGGCCATGGAGAACTGGGAGCCTTGTTATGCTGCTGGGCGGGATGTAAATTGCCAATAGCCACTCTGGAGAAGTGTATGGTGTTTCTTGAAACATCTAAAAAACAAAGAAACAGAGCCTAGGGCACTTCCAATTATGGTCCTATAGTTTAGGGAAATTAAAATCAAAAAGACACAGCCACCCCAAAGTTTGGGACGGCTCTGTTTACAAGAACCTCGTTTATGGTACAAGTTCAGTATTGCAGAAAGCAAGAAATGGATAAAGAAGTTGTGGTACTTACGTACAATGCAATATCACTCAGCAATGAAATCTATGTCATCAGGCCCGTAGCAGCATAATGAGTGGATTCAGGTACGATGATTCTAAGTGAAATAAGTCACACAGAAAAAGAAACATCATAAGATATCACCAATACACGGAATGTAAACTTGACTACACAGGAACTGAATTACAAAACAGAACAGGGTCTCAAATGTAGAAAACCAACTTATGCTTGCTTAAGGGGAAAGGTGAGTTTGGGTGCTGCATAAAACCAGAGATTGAAATTAGCACAGATACCATTCCATAAGCCAAATATGTAATAGACAAGAGCTACTCCTAACTCAACGAAGAGGACAGAACACCCCATATTAAACGCCTAAGAATATACCTGACTAGTAAGAATCTTAAAACCTATGGATTTATATGTCTCCGAAAGAGAATCAAGCGTGTGTACAGCAGCATAAACGCAGCAGTGATAGGATTGGTGAGGTTCGGTGAGCAAATGCAGACCCTTTGAAGTCATATTGCATGGTACCCATTCCATGGGTCTCAACTCTCCAGGTTTAAGGGATTCTTCCTTCAGCTAAAACATGCATGTGGAACCCAGAGTATGATCCACCGTGTGATCGGGAAACGTGTTCAAATGTGTCTCAGTTTTCATCCCCTGGAACTCGGGTGCAACATTCCAGACGCTTTACTAACACTCTCCCCACTTGGAGAGTCAGTGCCTTTAACCTCCTGTTTGGCCCAGTTTGCAATTTCTGCGGAAGATGAACAGGAATAGGGAGAACCAATGAGAGACTAGCTGGAGGTGTCTGGACGGGCAAATTTAACTCTCATTTCCCACCAGGAAGAGGAATTAACCAAAGGCTCAGCTTGCCATGCCAGAACCACACTAGGGTCTGAAGCAATCCTGCGGTGTTGCGGCCAGCTCACAAGAAAGCGAGTTGAAGAAAGGAGCTCAGGGGCACTGTCATTCACAAACCTGCAGAGTTATAAATGACAGCTATCGTCCAAAAATATATTGAAGTAAGGCTGCCAAGAGGACTTGAAAGCGGGGCAGAATTGCAGGAAACCGATTTCAGGAGGTAGACTGGAATTGCATGTAAAGCATAGGAAAAGAGGCAGAACGTCCACAATGATGCACTTGGCCAAAAAGGGCGTATGCGTTTTTTCCTGAATATATTCAGGAAAAAACGCATACGCCCTTTTTGGCCAAACAAGCAAGCTTGCAAAGGAAATCTGCACTACAATGAAGTCTCACTGCTCCCCTGTCAAAAGGGCCATCTGAAAAAAGTGTAAAATCCAGAAAGGCAGGACAGGCCATGGAGAACTGGGAGCCTTGTTATGCTGATGGGCGGGATGTAAATTGCCAACAGCCAGTCTGGAGAAGTGTATGGTGTTTCCTGAAACATCTACAAAACAAAGCAACAGAGCCTAGGGCACTTCCACTTATGGTCCTATAGCTTAGGGAAATTAAAATCAAAAAGACACAGCCACCCCAAAGTTTGGGACGGCTCTGTTGACAAGAACCTCTTTTACGGTACAAGTTCAGTATCACAGAAAGCGAAAAATGGATAAAGAAGTTGTGGCACTTACGTACAATGCAATATCACTCAGCAATGAAATCTATGTCATCAGGCCCGTAGCAGCATAATGAGTGGATTCAGGTATGATCATTCTAAGTGAAATAAGTCACACAGAAAAAGAAACATCATAAGATATCACTACTACACGGAATGTAAACTTGGCTACACAGGAACTGAATTACAAAACAGAACAGGGTCTCAAATGTAGAAAACCAACTTATGCTTGCTTAAGGGGAAAGGTGAGTTGGGGTGCTGCATAAAACCAGAGATTGAAATTAGCACAGATACCGTTCCATTAGCCAAATATGTAATAGACAAGACCTACTCCTTGCTCAACGAAGTGGACTCAACACCCCATATTAAACGCCTAAGAATATACCTGACTAGTAAGAATCTTAAAACCTATGGATTTATATGTCTCCGAAACAGAATCAAGCATGTGTACAGCAGCATAAATGCAGCAGTGATAGGATTGGTGAGGTTCGGTGAGCAAATGCAGACCCTTTGAAGTCATATTTCTTGGTACCCATTCCATGGGTCTCAACTCTCCAGGTTTAAGGGATTCTTCCTTCAGCTAAAACATGCATGTGGAACCCAGAGTATGATCCACCGTGTGATCGGGAAACGTGTTCAAATGTGTCTCAGTTTTCGTCCCCTGGAACTCGGGTGCAACATTCCAGACGCTTTACTAACACTCTCCCCACTTGGAGAGTCAGTGCCTTTAACCTCCTGTTTGGGCCAGTTTGCAATTTCTGCGGAAAATGAACAGGAATAGGGAGAACCAATGAGAGACTAGCTGGAGGTGTCTGGACGGGCAAATTTAACTCTCATTTCTCACCAGGAAGAGGAATTAACCAAAGGTTCAGCGTGCCATGCCGGAACCACACTAGGGCCTGAAGCAATCCTGCGGTGTTGCGGCCAGCTCACAAGAAAGCGAGTTGAAGAAAGGGGCTCCGGGGCACTGTCATTCACAAACCTGCAGAGTTATAAATGACAGCTATCGTCCAAAAATATATTGAAGTAAGGCTGCCAAGAGGACTTGAAAGCGGGGCAGAATTGCAGGAAACTGATTTCAGGAGGTAGACTGGAACTGCATGTAAAGCATAGGAAAAGAGGCAGAACGTCCACAATGATGCACTTGGCCAAAAAGGGCGTATGCGTTTTTTCCTGAATATATTCAGGAAAAAACGCATACGCCCTTTTTGGCCAACCAAGCAAGCTTGCAAAGGGAATCTGCACTAAAATGAAGTCTCACTGCCCCCCGGTCAAAAGGGCCATCTGAATAAAGTGTAAAATCCAGAAACGCAGGACAGGCCATGGAGAACTGGGAGCCTTGTTATGCTGCTGGGCGGGATGTAAATTGCCAATAGCCACTCTGGAGAAGTGTATGGTGTTTCTTGAAACATCTAAAAAACAAAGAAACAGAGCCTAGGGCACTTCCAATTATGGTCCTATAGTTTAGGGAAATTAAAATCAAAAAGACACAGCCACCCCAAAGTTTGGGACGGCTCTGTTTACAAGAACCTCGTTTATGGTACAAGTTCAGTATTGCAGAAAGCAAGAAATGGATAAAGAAGTTGTGGTACTTACGTACAATGCAATATCACTCAGCAATGAAATCTATGTCATCAGGCCCGTAGCAGCATAATGAGTGGATTCAGGTACGATGATTCTAAGTGAAATAAGTCACACAGAAAAAGAAACATCATAAGATATCACCAATACACGGAATGTAAACTTGACTACACAGGAACTGAATTACAAAACAGAACAGGGTCTCAAATGTAGAAAACCAACTTATGCTTGCTTAAGGGGAAAGGTGAGTTTGGGTGCTGCATAAAACCAGAGATTGAAATTAGCACAGATACCATTCCATAAGCCAAATATGTAATAGACAAGAGCTACTCCTAACTCAACGAAGAGGACAGAACACCCCATATTAAACGCCTAAGAATATACCTGACTAGTAAGAATCTTAAAACCTATGGATTTATATGTCTCCGAAAGAGAATCAAGCGTGTGTACAGCAGCATAAACGCAGCAGTGATAGGATTGGTGAGGTTCGGTGAGCAAATGCAGACCCTTTGAAGTCATATTGCATGGTACCCATTCCATGGGTCTCAACTCTCCAGGTTTAAGGGATTCTTCCTTCAGCTAAAACATGCATGTGGAACCCAGAGTATGATCCACCGTGTGATCGGGAAACGTGTTCAAATGTGTCTCAGTTTTCATCCCCTGGAACTCGGGTGCAACATTCCAGACGCTTTACTAACACTCTCCCCACTTGGAGAGTCAGTGCCTTTAACCTCCTGTTTGGCCCAGTTTGCAATTTCTGCGGAAAATGAACAGGAATAGGGAGAACCAATGAGAGACTAGCTGGAGGTGTCTGGACGGGCAAATTTAACTCTCATTTCCCACCAGGAAGAGGAATTAACCAAAGGATCAGCGTGCCGTGCCAGAACCACACTAGGGCCTGAAGCAATCCTGCGGTGTTGCGGCAAGCTCACAAGAAAGAGAGTTGAAGAAAGGAGCTCAGGGGCACTGTCATTCACAAACCTGCAGAGTTATAAATGACAGCTATCGTCCAAAAATATATTGAAGTAAGGCTTCCAAGAGGACTTGAAAGCGGGGCAGAATTGCAGGAAACCGATTTCAGGAGGTAGACTGGAATTGCATGTAAAGCATAGGAAAAGAGGCAGAACGTCCACAATGATGCACTTGGCCAAAAAGGGCGTACGGGTTTTTTCTTGAATATATACAGGAAAAAATGCGTACACACTTTTTGGCCAACTAAGGAAGCTCGCAAAGGAAACCTGCACTACAATGAAGTCTCACTGCCCCCTGGTCAAAAGGGCCATCTGAAAAAAGTGTAAAATCCAGAAAGGCAGGACAGGCCATGGAGAACTGGGAGCCTTGTTATGCTGATGGGCGGGCTGTAAATTGCCAACAGCCACTCTGGAGAAGTGTATGGTGTTTCTTGAAACATCTAAAAAACAAAGCAACAGAGCCTAGGGCACTTCCTCTTATGGTCCTATAGCTTAGTGAAATTAAAATCAAAAAGACACAGGCACCCCAAAGTCTGGGATGGCTCTGTTTGCAAGAACCTCGTTTACGGTACAAGTTCAATATCAGAGAAAGCGAAAAAAGGATAAAGATGTTGTAGTAATTACGTACAATGCAATATCACTCAGCAATGAAATCTATGTCATCAGGCCCATAGCAGCATAATGAGTGGATTCAGGTACGATGATTCTAAGTGAAATAAGTCACACAGAAAAAGAAACATCATAAGATATCACTACTACACGGAATGTAAACTTGGCTACACAGGAACTGAATTACAAAAGAGAACAGGGTCTCAAATGTAGAAAACCAACTTATGCTTGCTTAACGGGAAAGGTGAGTTGGGGTGCTGCATAAAACCAGAGATTGAAATTAGCACAGATACCGTTCCATAAGCCAAATATGTAATAGACAAGAGCTACTCCTTGCTCAACGAAGTGGACTCAACACCCCATATTAAACGCCTAAGAATATACCTGACTAGTAAGAATCTTAAAACCTATGGATTTATATGTTTCTGAAAGAGAATCAAGCGTGTGTACAGCAGCATAAGCGCAGCAGTGATAGGACTGGTGAGGTTCGGTGAGCAAATGCAGACCCTTTGAAGTCATATTGCATGGTACCCATTCCATGGGTCTCAACTCTCCAGGTTTAAGGGATTCTTCCTTCAGCTAAAACATGCATGTGGAACCCAGAGTATGATCCACCATGTGATCGGGAAACGTGTTCAAATGTGTCTCAGTTTTCATCCCCCGGTACTCGGGTGCAACATTCCAGACTCTTTACTAACACTCTCCCCACTTGGAGAGTCAGTGCCTTTAACCTCCTGTTTTTGCCAGTTTGCAATTACTGCGTAAGATGAACAGGAATAGGGAGAACCAATCAGAGACTAGCTGGAGGTGTCTGGACTGGAAAATTTAACTCTCATTTCCCACCAGGAAGAGGAATTAAACAAAGCCTCAGCATGCCATGCCAGAATCACACTAGGGCCTGAAACAATCCTGCAGTGTTGCGGCCAGCTCGCAAGAAAGCGAGTTGAAGAAAGGAGCTCAGGGGCACTGTAATTCACAAACCTGCAGAGTTATAAATGACAGTTATCGTCCAAAAATATATTGAAGTAAGGCTACCAAGAGGACTTGAAAGCGGGGCAGAATTGCAGGAAACCGATTTCAGGAGGTAGACTGGAATTGCATGTAAAGCATAAGAAAAGAAGCAGAACGTCCACAATGATGCACTTGGCCAAAAAGGGCGTATGCGTTTTTTCCTGAATATATTCAGGAAAAAATGCATACGCCCTTTTTGGCCAACTAAGCAAGCTTGCAAAGAAATCTGCACTACAATGAAGTCTCACTGCCCCCCCGGTCAAAAGGGCCATCTGGAAAAAGTGTAAAATCCAGAAAGGCAGGAAAGGCTATGGGGAACTGGGAGCCTTGTTATGCTGATGGGCGGGATGTAAATTGCCAACAGCCACTCTGGAGAAGTGTATGGTGTTTTCTGAAACATCTAAAAAACAAAGCAACAGAGCCTAGGGCACTTCCACTTATGTTCCTATAGCTTAGGGAAATTAAAGTCAAAAAGACACAGCCACCCGAAAGTTTGGGACGGCTCTGTTAACAAGAACCTCGTTTGCGGTACAAGTTCAATATCGCAGAAAGCGAAAAATGGAGAAAGAATTAGTGGTACTTACGTACAATGCAATATCACTCAGCAATGTAGTCTATGTAATCAGGCTCGTAGCAACAGAATGAGTGGATTCAGGTAAGATGATTCTAAGTGAAATAAGTCACACAGAAAAAGAAACATCATAAGATATCACTACTACACGGAATGTAAACTTGGCTACACAGGAACTGAATTACAAACCAGAACAGGGTCTCAAATGCAGAAAACCAACTTATGCTTGCTTATGGGGAAAGGTGAGTTGGGGTGCTGCATAAAACCAGAGATTGAAATTAGCACAGATACCATTCCATAAGCCAAATATGTAATAGACAAGAGCTACTCCTTGCTCAACGAAGTGGACTCAACGCCCCATATAAAATGCCTAAGAATATACCTGACTAGTAAGAATCTTAAAACCTATGGATTTCTATGTCTCCGAAAGAGAATCAAGCGTGTGTACAGCGGCATAAACGCAGCAGTGATAGGATTGGTGAGGTTCAGTGAGCAAATGCAGACCCTTTGAAGTCATATTGCATGGTACCCATTCCATGGGTCTCAACTCTCCAGGTTTAAGGGATTCTTCCTTCAGCTAAAACATGTATGTGGAACACAGAGTATGATCCACCGTGTGATCAGGAAATGTGTTCAAATGTGTCTCAGTTTTCGTCCCCTGGTACTCAGGTGCAACATTCCAGACGCTTTACTAACACTCTCCCCACATGGAGAGTCAGTGCCTTTAACCTCCTGTTTGGCCCAGTTTGCAATTTCTGTGGAAAATGAACAGGAATAGGGAGAACCAATGAGAGACTAGCTGGAGGTGTCTGGACGGGCAAATTTAACTCTCATTTCCCACCAGGAAGAGGAATTAACCAAAGGCTCAGCGTGCCGTGCCGTAACCACACTAAGGCCTGAAGCAATCCTGCGGTGTTGCGGCCAGCTCACAAGAAAGCGAGTTGAAGAAAGGAGCTCAGGGACACTGTAATTCACAAACCTGCAGAGTTATAGATGACAGCTATCGTCCAAAAATATATTGAAGTAAGGCTGCCAAGAGGACTTGAAAGTGGGGCAGAATTGCAGGAAACAAATTTCAGGAGGTAGACTGGAATTGCATGTAAAGCATAGGAAAAGAGGCAGAATGTCCACAATGATGCACTTGGCCAAAAAGGGTGTATGCGTTTTTTCCTGAATATATTCAGGAAAATACTTATATGCCCTTTTTGGCCAACCAAGCAAGCTTGCAAAGGAAATCTGCACTACAATGAAGTCTCACTGCCCCCCGGTCAAAAGGGCCATCTGAAAAAAGTGTAATATCCAGAAAGGCAGGACAGGCCATGGAGAACTGGGAGCCTTGTTATTATGATGGGCGGGATGTAAATTGCCAACAGCCACTCTGGAGAAGTGTATGGTGTTTCCTGAAACATCTAAAAAACAAAGCAACAGAGCCTAGGGCACTTCCACTTATGGTCCTATAGCTTAGGGAAATTAAAATCAAAAAGACACAGCCACCCCAATGTTTGGGCCGGCTCTGTTTACAAGAATCTCGTTTACTGTACAAGTTCAATATCACAGAAAGCGAAAAATGGATAAAGAAGTTGTGGTACTTACGTACAATGCAATATCAGTCAGCAATGAAATCTATGTCATCAGGCCCATAGCAGCATAGTGAGTGGATTCAGGTACGATGATTCTAAGTGAAATAAGTCACACAGAAAAAGAAACATCCTAAGATATCACTACTACACGGAATGTAAACTTGGCTACCCAGGAACTGAATTACAAAACAGAACAGGGTCTCAAATGTAGAAAACCAACTTATGCTTGCTTAAGGGGAAAGGTGAGTTGGGGTGCTGCATAAAACCAGAGATTGAAATTAACACAGATACCATTCCATAAGCCAAATATGTAATAGACAAGAGCTACTCCTTGCTCAACGAAGTGGACTCAACACCCCATATTAAACGCCTAAGAATATACCTGACTAGTAAGAATCTTAAAACCTATGGATTTATATGTCTGCGAAAGAGAATCAAGCATGTGTACAGTGGCATAAACGCAGCAGTGATAGGATTGGTGAGGTTCGGTGAGGAAATGCAGACCCTTTGAAGTCATATTTCATGGTACCCATTCCATGGGTCTCAACTCTCCAGGTTTAAGGGATTCTTCCTTCAACTAAAACATGCATGTGGAACCCAGAGTATGATCCACCGTGTGATCGGGAAACGTGTACAAATGTGTCTCAGTTTTCGTCCCCTGGTACTCGGGTGCAACATTCCAGACGCTTTACTAACACTCTCCGCCTTGGAGAGTCAGTGCCTTTAACCTCCTGTTTGGCCCAGTTTGCAATTTCTGCGGAAGATGAACAGGAAGAGGGAGAACTAATGAGAGACTAGCTGGAGGTGTCTGGACGGGAAAATTTAACTCTCATTTCCCACCAGGAAGAGGAATTACCAAAGGCTCAGCGTGCCGTGCCGGAACCACACTAGAGCCTGAAGCAATCCTGCGGTGTTGCGGCCAGCTCACAAGAAAGCGAGTTGAAGAAAGGAGCTCAGGGGCACTGTCATTCACAAACCTGCAGAGTTATAAATGACAGCTATCGTCCTAAAATATATTGAAGTAAGGCTACCAAGAGGACTTGAAAGCGGGGCAGAATTGCAGGAATGCCATTTCAGGAGGTAGACTGGAATTGCATGTAAAGCATAGGAAAAGAGGCAGAACGTCCACAATGATGCACTTGGCCAAAAAGGGCGTATGCGTTTTTTCCTGAATATATTCAGGAAAAAACGCATACGCCCTTTTTGGCCAACCAAGCAAGCTTGCAAAGGAAATCTGCACTACAATGAAGTCTCACTGCCCCCCGGTCAAAAGGGCCATCTGAAAAAAGTGTAAAATCCAGAAAGGCAGGACAGGCCATGGAGAACTGGGAGCCTTGTTATGCTGATGGGTGGGATGTAAATTGTCAACAGGCACTGTGGAGAAGTGAATGGTGTTTCCTGAAACATCTACAAAACAAAGCAACAGAGCCTAGTGAATGTACACTTATGGTCCTATAGCTCAAGGAAATTAAAATCAAAAAGACACAGCCACCCCAAAGTTTTGGACGGCTCTGTTTACAAGAACGTCGTTTACGGTACAAGTTCAATATCACAGAAAGCGAAAAATGGATAAAGAGGTTTTGATACTTACGTACAAAGCAATATCACTCAGAAATGAAATCTATGTCATC
Organism: Orcinus orca; assembly: GCF_937001465.1. Taxonomy (NCBI): domain Eukaryota; kingdom Metazoa; phylum Chordata; class Mammalia; order Artiodactyla; family Delphinidae; genus Orcinus; species Orcinus orca. The sequence goes on from NC_064559.1 coordinate 82,386,403, forward strand.
AGGCCCATAGCAGCATAATGAGTGGATTCAGGTACGATGATTGTAAGTGGAATAAGTCACAGAGAAAAAGAAACATCATAAGATATCACTAATACACGGAATGTAAACTTGGCTATACAGGAACTGAATTACAAAACAGAACAGGGTCTCAAATGTAGAAAACCTACTTATGCTTGCTTAAGGGGAAAGGTGAGTTGGGGTGCTGCATAAAACCAGAGATTGAAATTAGCACAGATACCGTTCCATAAGCCAAATATGTAATAGACAAGAGCTACTCCTTGCTCAACAAAGTGGATTCAACATCCCATATTAAACGCCTAAGAATATACCTGATTAGTAAGAATCTTGAAACCTATGTATTTATATGTCTCCGAAAGAGAATCAAGCGTGTGTACAGCAGCATAAGCGCAGTGATAGGATTGGTGAGGTTTGGTGAGCAAATGCAGACCCTTTGAAGTCATATTGCATGGTACCCATTCCATGGGTCTCAACTCTCCAGGTTTAAGGGATTCTTCCTTCAGCTAAAACATGCATGTGGAACCCAGAGTATGATCCACCGTGTGATCGGGAAACGTGTTCAAATGTGTCTCATTTTTCGTCACCTGGTACTTGGGTGCAACATTCCAGACGCTTTACTAACACTCTCCCCACTTGGAGACTCAGTGCCTTTAACCTCCTGTTTGGCCCAGTTTGCAATTTCTGCGGAAAATGAACAGGAATAGGGAGAACCAATGAGAGACTAGCTGGAGGTGTCTGGACGGGCAAATTTAACTCTCATTTCCCACCAGGAAGAGGAATTAACCAAAGGCTCAGCGTGCCATGCCGGAACCACACTAGGTCCTGAAACCATCCTGCGGTGTTGCGGCCAGCTCACAAGAAAGCGAGTTGAAGAAAGGAGTTGAGGGGCACTGTAATTCACAAACCTGCGGAGTTATAAATGACAGCTATCATCCAAAATTATACTGAAGTAAGGCTGCGAAGAGAACTTGAATGCGGGGCATAATTGCTGGAAACCGATTTCAGAAGGTACACGGGAGTCGCTCTTAAAGCATAGGAAAAGAGACAGAAGCTGGAAAATAATGCACTTCGCAAAAAAGTGTATCTGTGTTTTATCCAGAGCTCTCATAACTGAGGGGAGCAGATTCCCAGCAGGCTTCATCTGCCACCTCAGGGCTCACATTGCCAAGGCAATGTGAGCAGGCCAGGCAGGAGTTACCTCACAGCAGAGGTCCCACCTCACAGAAGGGTGAGAAACCCAGCCAACATCAGACTCTCACCAGAGGGCCCACATCACCAAGAGGATGGGAACCAGGCAGGAGTGTCTTCACACCAGTGGGGCCACATCTTCGAAAGGTGAGGTACTCAGCACATGTGTCCTCAAACCAGAGGACCCACATCACAAAGGACCTCGGAGTGAGGCAGGCAGGAGTAGCCTCACAACACTGGGCCCATAGAATAAAAAAGTGAGGAATCCAGCAGTTGGAACCTCCCAGCAGGCGGCCCAGAGCACCGAGGCTATGGAATCCAGGCCACAGTGAACTCACAGAAGAGGGCCCATGTCATGAAACTGAGCAACCCAGCCATTGGGACCTCAGAGCAGGAGGCCCACATCCCCATGGGGATGGAAATCTGGTAGGAGTGTCCTCGCACCACTGAGAATGTATCAGAAAATTTTGGGAGACCAGCAGTTAGGGCCTGACGCCAGAGGACCCTCATCACCAAGGGAAGGAGGCTCCCAGCAGGCTCCAACTGCCACCAGAGGGCTGACGTCGCCAAGGCGATGTGTGCCAACCAGGCACGAATGACCTCACAGCAGAGGGCCTACCTCACAGAAGAGTGAGGAACCCAGCCAGGATAAGACTGTCACCAGAAGGCCCACATCACCAAGGGGATGGGAACCAGGCAGGAGTGTCCTCACACCAGTGGGGCCACATCATAGAAAGTTGCGGAACCCAGCACATGTGGCCTCAAACCAGAAGACCCACATCACGAAGGGGTTGTGAGTGAGGCAGGGAGGAGGAGCATCACAAAACAGGACCCATAGAATACAAAAGTTGAGGAATCGAGCAGTTGGAACCTCCCAGCAGGCAGCCAAGAGCACAGAGGCTATGGGATCCAGGCCACAGTGAACTAACACCAGAGAGTCCACATCATGAAATTTTGATCAACCCAGCCGTTGGAACCTCAGAGCAGAAGGCCCACATCCCCATGGAGATGGGAACCTAAGAGGAGTGCCCGAGCATCACTGGGCTCACTAAGAAAAGTTGGGGAGCCCAGCAGTTAGGGCCTGACGTCAGAGGGCCCTCATCACAGAGGTGAGGAGGCTCCCAGCAGGGTCCAAGTGCCACCAGAGGGCTCATGTCAACAAGACGAGGTGAGCAAGCCAGGCAAGAGTTACCTGATAGTAGAGGGCCCACCTCACAGATGGGTGAGGAACCCAGCCAGGATCAGACTCTCACCAGAAGACCCACATCACAAAGGGGATGGGAACCAGTCAGGATTATCCTCACACCAGTGGGGCCTCATCATCTTAAGGTGAGGAACCCAGCACATGTGTACTCAAACCAGAGGATCCACATCACCAAGGGCCTTGGAGTGAGGCAGGCAGGAGTAGCCTCACAACACAGGGCACATAATATAAAAAACGTGAGGATTCCAGAATTTAGACCTTCCAGCAGGTGGCCCAGAACACCGAGGTATGGGATCCAGGCCACAGTGAACTCACAGCAGAGGGCCCACATCATAAAACTGTGAGCAACCCAGGCGTTGGGACCTCAGCGCAGAAGGCCCACATCCCCATGGGAATGGGAACCTGACTGGAGTGTCCTCGCACCACTGGGCGCACATCAGAAAATGTTTGGAGCCCACCATTTAGGGCCTGACGACAGAGGGCTGTCATCACCGAGAGGAGGAGGCACCCTGCATGCTCCAACTGCCACCAGAGGGCTCACGTCTCCAAGGTGACGTGTGCCAGCCAGGCAGGAGTGACCTCACAGCAGAGGGCCTACCTCACAGAACGTTGAGGAACCCAGCCAGGATTAGACTCTCGCCAGAGGGCCCACCTCACCAAGGGGATGGGAACCAGGCAGGAGTGTCCTCACACGAGTGGGGCCACATCATCGAAAGGTGAGGAACCAGCACATGTGGCCTCAAGCAATAGGACAGTCATCACCGAGGGGCTGGCAGTGAGGCAGGCAGGAGGAGCCTCACAACAGCGGGCACATAGAATAAAAAATTTGAGGAATCCAGCAGTTGGAACCTCCCAACAGGCGGCTCAGAGCACCGATGATAAGGGATCCTTGCCGGAGTGAACTCACAGCAGAGGGCCCACATCATGGTACTGTGAGCAAGCCAGCCGTTTTGACCTCAGAGCAGAAGGCCCATATCCCCATGGGGATGGGAAGCTGGCAAGAGTGTCCTCACTCACTTGGCGCACATCAGAAAATGTGGGGAGCCCAGCAGTTATGGCCTAAGGCAAGAGGGCCCTCATCACCGAGGGGAGGAGGGTCCCAGCACACTCCAACTGCCACCAGAGGGCCCACGTCGCCAAGGTGACGTGTGCCAGACAGGCATGATTGACCTCACAGCAGAGGGCCCACCTCACAGAAGGGTGAGGAACCCAGCCAGGATCAGACTCTCACCTGAGGGCCCACATCAGCAAGGGGATGGGAACCAGTCAGGACTGTCTTCCCTCCAGTGGGGCCACATCATCGAAAGGTGCGGAACCCAGCACATGTGGCCTCAACTCAGAGGACACATATCACAAAGGGAATGGGAGTGAGGCAGGCAGGAGTAGCCTAAAAACAGAGGGCCCAAAGAATAAGAAAGGTGAGGAATCCAGCAGTTGGAACCTCCCAGCAGGTGGCCGAGAGCACAGAAGCTATGGGATGCAGGCAGGAGTGAACTAACAGCAGAGAGCCCACATCATGAAACTGTGAGCAACCCAGGCATTGGGACCTCAGAGCAGAAGGCCCACATCCCAATGGGGATGTGAACCTGGCTGGAGTGTTCTCGCACCACTGGGCGCACATCACAAAATGTGGGGAGCCCAGCAGTTAGGGCCTGACACCAGAGGCCTCTCATCACTGAGGGGAGGAGGCTCCCAGCAGGCTCCAAGTGCCACCAGAGGGCTCATGTCCACAAGGCGAGGTGAGCAAGCCAGGCAGGAGTGACCTCACAGCAGACGGCCCACCTCACAGATGGGTGAGGAACCCAGCCAGGATCAGACTCTCAACAGAGGGCCCACATCACCAAGGGGATGTGAACCAGGCAGGAGTCTCCTAAGACCATTGGTCCCACATCATCAAAAGGTGAGGAACCCAGCACATGTGGCCTCAAACCAGACGACACACATCACGAAGGGGCTGGGAGTGAGGCAGGCAGGAGGATCCTCACAACAGAGAGCCCAAAAAATTAAAAAAGTGAGGAATCCAGCAGTTGGAACCTCCCAGCAGGCGGCCAAGAGCACAGAGGCTATGGGATCCAGGCCTCTGTGAACTAACACCAGAGAGCCCACATCATGAAAATGTGAACAACCCAGCCGTTGGGACCTCAGAGCAGAAGGCCCACATCCCCATGGAGATGGGATCCTAAGAGGAGTGCCCAAGCATCATTGGGCTCACTAAGAAAAGTTGGTGAGCCCAGCAGTTAGGGCCTGACGCAAGAGGGCCCTCATCACCGGGGGGAGGAGATTCCCAGCACGCTCCAACTGCCACCACACGGCTGACTTCACCAAGGCAATGTGTGCCAGCCATGCAGGAGTGACCTATCAGCAGAGGGTCTCCCTCACAGAAGGGTGAGGAACACAGCCAGGAACAGACACTCACCAGGGGGTCCACATAACCACGTGGATGAGAACCAGGCAGGAGTGTCCTCACACTAGTGGGGCCACATCATCGAAAGGTGAGGAACCCAGCAAAGGTGGCCACAAACCAGAGGACCCACATCACCAAGGTGTTGAGAGTGAGGTAGGTGTCTGGACCGGCATATTTAACACTCATTTCCCACCAGGAAGAGGAATTAAACAAAGGCTCAGCATGCCCTGCCAGAAGCAGATTAGGGCCTGAAGCAGTCTTGCGGATTTGCGGCCAGCTCACAAGAAAGCGAGTTGAAGAAAGGAGCTAAGGGGCACTGTAATTCACAAACCTGCAGAGTTATAAATGACAGATAACGTCCAAAAATATATTGAAGTAAGGCTGCGAAGAGGACTTGAAAGCGGGGCAGAATTGCAGGAAACTGATTTCAGGAGGTAGACTGGATTTGCATTTAAAGCATAGGAAAAGAGGCAGAACATCGACAATGATGCACTTGGCAAAAAAGGGCGTATGAGTTTGTTCCTGAATATATTCAGGAAAAGACGCATACGCCCTTTTTGGCAAACCAAGCAAGCTTGCAATGGAAATCCGAACTACTATGAAGTGTCACTTCCCCCCAGTCTAAAGGGCCATCTGAGATAAGTGTAAAATCCAGAAAGGCAAGACAGGCCATGGGGAAAAAGGAGCCTTGTTATGCTGATGGGCGGGATGTAAATTGCCAACAGCCACTCTGGAGAAGTGTATGGTGTTTCCTGATACATCTGAAAAACAAAGCAACAGAGTCTAGGGCATTTCCACTTATGGTCCTATAGCTTAGGGAAATTAAAATCAAAAAGACACAGCCACCCCAAAATTTGGGACGGCTCTATTTACAGGAACCTCTTCTACAGTACAAGTTAAATATCCCAGAGAACAAATAATTGATAAAGAAGTTGCGGTACTTACGTACAACAGAATACCACTCAGCAATGAAATCTGTGTCACCAGGCCTGTACCAGCATAATGAGTGGATTGAGGCACGATGATTCTAAGTGAAATAAGTCACACAGAAAAAGAAACATCATAAGGTATCACTAATGCACGGAATGTAAACTTGGCTACACATGAACTGAATTACAAAACAGAACAGGGTCTCAAGTTTAGAAAACCAACTTATGCTTGCTTAAGGGGAAAGGTGAGTTGGGGTGCTGCATAAAACCAGAGTTTGAAATTAGCACAGATACCGTTCCATAAGCCAAATATGTAATAGACAAGACCTACCCCTTGCTCAACGAAATGGACTCAACAATGAGGTATCACCTCACACCTGTTAGAATGGGCATCATCTGAAAATCTACAAACAACAAATGCTGGAAAGGGTGTGGAGAAAAGGAAGCCTCTTCCACTATTGTTGGGAATATAAATTGATACAGTCACTATGGAGAACAATATGGAGTTTCTTAAGAAACTAATAATAGAATTACCATATGATACAGCAATCCCAGTACTGGACATATACCCAGACAAAACCATAAATCAAAAAGAGACATTCACCGCAATGTTCATTGCATCACTATTTACAATATCGAGGTAATGGAAGCAACCTAAATGCCCACAGACAGACGAATGCATAAAGCTGTGGTACATATATAAAATGGAATATTACTAAGCCATGAAAGGAATGAAATTGGGTCATTTGTAGAGACGTCGATGGATCTAGAGACTGTCATACAGAGTGAAGTAAGTCAGAAAGAGAAAAACAAATCTTGTATATTCATGCATATATGTGGAACCTAGAAAAACTGTACAGATTAACCGTTTTGCAAGGCATAAATAGAGCAACAGATGTAGACAACAATCGTATGGACAACAAGGGGGGAAAGCTCTTGGGGGGGTGGTGGTGGGAGGAGTTGAGAGATTGGGATTGGCATGTAAACATTTATATGTATAAAATAGATAACCAATAAGAACCTGCTGTATAAAAGTATAAAATAAAATTCAAAATTAAAAAGAAATAAAATTTAAAAAATAAAACAGAAAAAACAATTATTCCCTTCACATACATGTATTTATATGAATAAATTATTTCCATGCTTATATCTGTAAATACAAAAAAGAGGAATAAAATCTACCTTGAACCAAAAACGAAAAAGAGAAAAAAAAAAAAACAGAACCCACCAGTTACTCAGAGGAAAACCGTATCAGGGCACTTGCTCCAGTTGTAAACAATTCTGAAGTTGGTCAGTGGTGGGGAATCGTCTCCCATTCAGCCAGCAGCCCCCACACAACAAGCGTCCTCATTGCAAAGCTGGGGCGCCGTGCCGAGGCATCTGTGAGTAAACGTGAGCTGAGCCCCAGGCCAGTTGCTGCTGAACTGTTCCCACCCTTCCCAGGTAAAACACCTGAATATATACAAGGACTTGAAAGCCTAGAGGAAGGGCCATGGAGCCACACGAGTGACAGCATGCCAGCTGACTTGGTGCCTGCAGGCCAGCCAGGATGGTCCTGGCCCTGGGTGCTCTTCTGGAAGATTTCCATTTCCCTGCCTGAGATACCCGTCCTGTCCCTGCCCCCACTGCTTTTTCCCTTCCTCACCTCTGCCCAGGGAGAAATTCCAGCAGCAGGTATGGGTGACACATCCTCTTCTTTAGCAGGTGGCAGCCTGGCAACTGCTGCAGAAAGTCCAGCAGAGCCCCACTCACACTGGGCCACCCACAAAGCCATGGCCTCTCACTCCCTCCCACCAGCCCAGCCCCGAGACTGCTGACAGGGCAGAGAAAATGGTGTCAGGCACAGCTGCAGGGGCTCTTGCTGCCTGGAGTGGTATTTATATTGATCTCAACCCAGGCACACCTAGAGAGGGCTGGCCAGCACGGTAAGGCTGTCCAGGTCAGCCAATCATCACCCCTCAGGGGCTCACAGTTGCAGAAAATGGAACTTGTTGAACCGGCCAGGTCCAAGGAACAGGTGTGGGCTCCTGAGAGTCAGGATAGACAAGGGGCTGCAGCTTTGGCTTGTTTTCTAATCATTTTATCTGGCCCATGAGTGGGAGACAACTTCAAGAAAACCCTCTCCTAATGAGAGGAACCCAGGAGTCAGGGAGAGGAGGGGGTGGGTGGTGGTTGGAGACAGAGGCCTGGTGCCCTGGGTGCAGTGGAAGTCTCTGGAAGACCAGGTGGAGGGAGGCCACACAGAGTGATGCCCAGGGTCACAGACCTGTCGGAGCTGCTGTTTGTTAGTTCAAGTCCTGCTCTGAGGTGCTCTGTGTCAGCTCTGAGTGACAGGTGAGCTGGGGGTGCTCTTCAATGAGGGCTATGTGCACGGTTCCTGTGTGCCCAGCCCTGCCACGGTACCTGCAAGGGTAGCTCTGTATCCTGGGAGGGGCCTGACCATGAGAGCCCCATGGGCTGGGTTGGGGGTGGGGTACCTGCCCAGGAGAGCTCCATATCCTGGGATTGGCCTGACCACGAGAGCCCCATGGGCTGCTGGGGACCTGGTAAAGGATGTCAGGACAGTCAGTGAAGCCACCGAGGATATACCTCCAGGTGCTCCTGATTCCTACATCCTGCTGGTCATTCTACCAACCACCAGGACATGGTATTCTGTATTAGTCTTCAATGATGCCTTCTTTTGTATTCCATTAGTCCCAGAGTCACAAGAAATTTTGGCTTGTGAGTGGCAGGACTCAACATACAACTAAAACAATACTTCCAGGCCGTCTTGCCCCAAGGGTTCAAAAATTCCCACACCATCTTTGGGGAAAGCTTAGCTAAAGACCGAAAAGTTCTACCTCTGGAAAAGGAAACCCTCCTTCAATATGCAGATGACATTCTGATCGCCAGCCCTACTAAGGAGGCCTCTGAACTACCAAGCCAATAAAGGATAGAAGTTGTCCAAGAAAAAGCTCAAATATCAAAGACTGCGGTGACCTGCCTGGGCTTCATTCTCACACAAGGTCAGAGAAGCCCATCCCAGGAAAGGGAAGAAATCATTTGCAGCCTTACCCCTTTCTAAAACTAGAAGACAGCTTAGGGGTTCCTGGGGAGGCCAGGGTTTGCTGCTTCTGGATCCCTAACTACAGTCTACTAGCTGGGCCTCTATATGAAACACTGAAAGGAAAAGATGATGATCCTTTTGAACAAAATCCAGAAGTGGCCTTTCAAGAATGGAAAGAGCAGTCAATTCAGACCCTTGCCCTGGAACTCCCTAATTGAGCTAAACCTTTTGACCTTTACATTCCTGGTGAAAGGTGAATCGCCATTGGAGAATTAGTGCAAAAACTGGGACCACTTGAAATGGAACAACGCAAGAATGCCATCCAGGTAGGATAAACTACAGTCACCAAGGGGCTTGGCCCACTGCCACATCTGGCCAAGATACTGGCGGTATCTAAAAACCTGGAAATCAGCAGCCCAAAAGGCCACCTCCCTCCTAAGGGAAAAGGACCCCACGTGGTGATCCTAATCACCAACCATGCCCTGAAGTTGCAGGGTTCGCTCCGTGGGCACACCGACCTCGAGTGAGAAGGCCCTCCAACTCCAACATCCAGAGAGATAACCGGGGGCAACAGGGCACCATGACGACTCGTGTGAACATCACTTGACCTGGAGTTTCTCTCATAAAACAACAATAGTGTGTCCCGAAGGAATAGACTACTGCTTGCAGGACTTACTGCACCCGGAGGGGAGCTAATAATCTTGGTGGGGGAACCGTATATCACACTGTCACCATAGAAAAGCCTACAGACACCGTGATGATGGTGGCCAATAAGACCGGCTGGACTCCTGTTTACTTCAAAAGGCTGTTGACTCAGTGGCCATCATGGTCCTTGATCACCACTGACCCTGGACTGTCTGGGAGTTGAGCGGGCAGGGCTCTGACACCTGGTGCTGTTTTTACGTTAATTCAGGGGCCTAATTGAAGAAAGAGCAGACTACTGGTCAGAGCATCTAGGCTGGCAGAAACGGTCAGCCTAAGGTGGCCGAACAAATGTGGGGCGGGGTGAAACCGGCCCCCACAGCGTCTCTGCACATCTCTTTCCTGGACCCTTAAAGGTCATTAGAATCTATAACACTTCCAATGTTGGTGCTCAGGCGGACGAGCAGGGAGGCAGGGGTCCTGGGGCCAATCAACGTCACCTGGAGGCTGCTGGGGAGAAGTTCTGACCCTCGTCCCCTGGTATGAGGGCTCCCAACTCAGCACTCAGCCGTTACAGAAGAAGGGTCTGCACCCTCAGCACTCCAAGAATGAGGAACGGGACAAAAGGCAGAGGAGGGGTTTGTCCCCAGCAAAGCCCATTAAAAATCCCTGGGAGATAAAAATAGAATCTGGGCAATAAAGTCAAGTCTGACCTTTTTTATCCTTTGTGCTTTGTCTAATTTCACGTGCTCCTAGGGTCCCGCATGCAGAGGTTCCACACCCGGCACTTCAGACCAGATTTCCTAGTGCAGAATGGCTGGGTCAACACCTCAGCTCCTGGGGTCCAGTGCAGACTCCGAGATATAGAGCCTGAGCTGCAGCCAACCCGGCCCTCGAGAGCTCCGCCCCCTCCCTCCCACTGACTCTGACAGGATCTCTACACAGCAGCCCAGCCCACAGCCCACGGGGTAGTGCATGCTCTCACCTCTCCATTCTCTGATCAAAATATAAAGTTTCCTTTGCTCGTGAACCAAGCTCAGTCTCGATCTGTTGACCCCAATGACACTGGGCAGGGGGTCACTTGTTGGGGTCCACTCTGGAGGATCAGTAACAGAAATTGAGACTATTGTAACCTCAATGAACAGATGTGTGAGCCAAACTGTAGTTAACATAGAACAGTTTAGAAGGCTCGGGTAAAATAAGATGTTTCTAACACTTCCATTTGATATTTCCATCACTTTATTATAAGCAAGTTCAGTGAAAAGGTTTGTCTTATTTGTCAGGTCAATATTAGAGAAATGAAGTGATTTCTTTCCAAGGATGTACATCTAATAATCTTGGTTAAAGCTTCAATCTTGTTTTAAATGCTTTTCCATTGAAAATGATACCTCTCTTTCAGCTCCCCCATTTCTGAGAAGTATAAAATCTTATAATTTATTATTATCAAAGGGGAAAGGTGGGAGGAGGGATAAATTAACAGTTTGGAATTAACACATACACACTGCTATGTATAAAATAGATCATCAACAAGGAACTACTGGATAGCACAGGGAACTACACTCAATATTTTGCAATAACCTATAAGGGGAAATAATCGGAAAAAGAATAGATATTTTTATTGACATCATCTATCAATGACAGTTAAAGTGTAACCTAAGGGAAGCCGGTGGTGAGTGCTTCTGACCCTGAAGACTTCAATCATCTAAAGTTTGGACTCTGCCTACTTCCCAAGGCCCTTAATGAACATATGTGTAGCCGTAGCTTAAAAAATTCCCCAGTTGGGGTTTCGGGGAGACACTGATTTTGAAAAAGCCCTGGTGTTCTCCTTACATGAATGGGACTCTTTCTACTGCTAAAACATGTCTGTCACACCCAGAGGATGGTATACCATCTGATCGGGAAGAGTTTGGAAAAGGCATCTCATCTCCTCATCTCCTGGTGCTCGGGTTCACCCCTCCAGCGTCTTTACTAACAGTCTCCCCACTTGGAGATGTCAGCACTGTCAACATCCTGTTGCGTACAGTTTGGAATTTGTCCAGAGGATGAAGCGGAAGGATGAGGAACAATGAGAGACAAGTCCTAGGTGTTCAGACAGGCACATGTCACTCTAATTTCCAATCAGGAAGACGAATTGACCAAAGGCTAGGGTTGCCCATGGAAACAGTATAGGGCTTGAGGAAATCCCACTGCTTTGTGGCCAGTTCCCATAAACACAAGTTGAACAATGGAACTCAGGGGCAGTAAAATTCACGAAACTGCAGAGTTGAAAATATCTATCACTGAAAAATGTCTTGAGGAAAGTCAGAGAAAAGGATTGGTAAGCAAGGGAGAATGGCAGGAAAGGGATTTGAGGAGGTAGAAAGGACTTGCCATTAAGCACAAGAAAAGGGGCTGAACATTGCCAACATTGCAGTTGGCCAAAAAGGCTGTATGCGTTTTTTTCTGTATATATTCAAGAAAAGGGCATACACTTTTTTAGCCAACCAAACAGGTGGGCACTGGAAATCAATACTACAAAAGATATCACTTCGCATCAGTCAGAAAAGCCATCCTCATAAAGTGTAAACACCAGAAATGCAGGACAGGGCAAGGAGAAGAGGGAGCCCTGTGAGGCTTATAGTGGAAATGTATATTGCCAACGGCCATTCTGGAGAAGTGTATTGTGTTTACTAAAACATCTAAAAAATGAGCTACAGAGCATAGGGCACTTGCACTCATGGGCGTATATCTTGGGAAAAACAAAAATCGAGAGGACACAGGCACCCCAATGTTTACTGCCTCTCTGTTTAAAAGATCCTCGACTAGGATATAACTTAAATGTCTCTGGAGGGAAAAAATGGATAGAGATGTGGTACTTATGCAGAGTGGAATATTACTCAGCCTGGAAATCAATGAAATATGGCCAGTTGTAACAACTCCGGAGGAGTTACGTATGATCATTCTAAGTGACATAATTCAAAAAGAAAAAGACACATATCATAAGATATCACTTAAAGGTGGAATCCAAAATGGCTACACATGAAATAAATTACAAAACAAAAACATAGTCAAATATGTAGAAAACGCGTAAGGCGGCTAAACGGGAAAGGTGGGGAGGGGTGAGGCATCATCCAGGAGGTTGAAATTAGCAAAGATACCATTCCAAATACCAAACTGATAATCAACAAAGCCTACACGGTAGCTAAAAGAACTGCACTCAGCACACTCAAGTCACCGGAAAAGAATATCTATGACTGGTAAGAATCTGAAAAAGAATTTATTGATGTCTCTCTGTACGTGAATCAAGTGGATGTACAGCAGCAAGAAACAGAGCTTTGAAAATCAGCTGTAACCAATATAGTAATAAATTGAAAAAAATAAACGACAGAGAGACAGAGAAAACCTCTTACAACTTTTCCTCAGGGACGGTGATGCAACGTGGATTGAACACATCTAGACCCACAGCAGGATGAGACATAAGGCTGGAAACTGTTCGCGCTAAGAGAAATGTGAAGTTGGGTGAGGAAATGCACACCCTTTAAAGTAATACTACCTGGTACCCATTCAATGGGTCCCAAATCTGCAGGTTCAAGGAATCTTCCTACAGCTAAAACATGCATGGAAAACCCAGAGGACTGTACACCATGTGATCGGGAGATGTGTCTAAAATGCACCTCATTTATCCTCTCCTGGTGCTCCTGTTCACCATTCCAGCCACGTTACTTAGAATCTCCCCACTTAGAGAATCAGCACATTTAAACTTCTGTTTCACACATTTTGCAAATTGTGAGGAGGATGAACGGGAAGAGGGGGAACCAATGAGAGAATAGTTGTAGGGGTTTGGATGGGCACATGTCACTCTAATTTCCCATTAAGAATAAGAATTAAAAAAAGGCTCAGCCCACCTCGCCAGAGCCAAAATAGGGCCTGAAGAAATCCTGCGGCTTTGAGGCCAGCTCACAAAACAGCAATTTAAAAAATGGAGCTCAGGGTCACTGCAATTCACAAACCTGCAGAGTTATAAATGAAAACTAACGTCCAAAAATATGTTGAGGTAAGGCAAAGAAGAGGATCTGAATGCAAGACAGAATTGCAAGAAACAGATTTCAAGACATAGATTGGACTCGTCTTTAAAGCACATGAAAAGCGGCAGAATTTCGACAATGATGCAGTTGGCCCAAAAGGGCGTATGCGTTTTTTCCTGAATATATTCAGGAAGAAACGCATACGCCCTTTCTGGCAAACCAAGCAAGCTTGCAAAGGAAATCTGAACTACAATGAAGTCTCACTTCCCCCCAGTCAAAAGGGCCATCTGAAAAAAGTGTAAAATCCAGAAAGGCAGGACAGGCCATGGAGAACTGGGAGCCTTGTTATGCTGATGGGCGGGATGTAAATTGCCAACAGCCACTCTGGAGAAGTGTATGGTGTTTCCTGAAACATCTAAAAAACAAAGCAACAGAGCCTAGGGCACTTCCACTTATGGTCCTATAGCTTAGGGAAATTAAAATCAAAAACACACAGCCACCCGAAAGTTTGGGACAGCTCTGTTTACAACAACCTCGTTTACGGTACAAGTTCAATATCGCGAAAGCGAAAAATGGATAAAGAATTTGTGGTACTTACGTACAATGCAATATCACTCAGCAATGATATCTATGTCATCAGGCCCGTAGCAGCATAATGAGTGGATGCAGGTACAATGATTCTAAGTGAAATAATGCACATAGAAAAAGAAACATCATAAGATATCTCTACTACACGGAATGTAAACTTGGCTACACAGGAACTGAATTACAAAACAGAACAGGGTCTCAAATGTAGAAAACCAACTTATGCTTGCTTAAGGGGAAAGGTGAGTTGGGGTGCTACATAAAACCAGAGATTGAAATTAGCACAGATACCATTCCATAAGCCAAATATGTAATAGACAAGAGCTACTCCTTGCTCAACAAAGTGGACTCAACACCCCATATTAAACGCCTAAGAATATACCTGACTAGTAAGAATCTTAAAACCTATGGATTTATATGTCTCCGAAAGAGAATCAAGCGTGTTACAGCGGCATAAACGCAGCAGTGATAGGATTGGTGAGGTTCGGTGAGCAAATGCAGACCCTTTGAAGTCATATTGCATGGTACCCATTCCATGGGTCTCAACTCTCCAGGTTTAAGGGATTCTTCCTTCAGCTAAAACATGCATGTGGAACCCAGAGTCTGATCCACCGTGTGATCGGGAAACGTGTTCAAATGTGTCTCAGTTTTCGTCCCCAGGTACTCGGGTGCAACATTCCAGATGATTTACTAACAGTCTCCCCACTTGGAGAGTCAGTGCCTTTAAACTCCTGTTTTGCCCAGTTTGTAATTTCTGCGGAAGATGAACAGGAATAGGGAGAACCAATGAGAGACCAGCTGGAGGTGTCTGGACGGGCAAATTTAACTCTCATTTCCCACCAGGAACAGGAATTAACCAAAGGCTCAGCGTGCCGTGCGGGAACCACACTAGGGCCTGAAGCAATCCTGTGGTGTTGCGGCCAGCTCACAAGAAAGTGAGTTGAAGAAAGGAGCTCAGGGGCACTGTAATTCACAAACCTGCAGAGCTATAAATGACAGCTATCGTCCAAAAATATATTGAAGTAAGGCTGCCAAGAGGACTTGAAAGCGGGGCAGAATTGCAGGAAACCGATTTCAGGAGGTAGACTGGAATTGCATGTAAAGAATAGGAAAAGAGGCAGATGTCCACAGTGATGCACTTGGCCAAAAAGGGCGTATGCGTTTTTTCCTGAATATATTCAGGAAAAAACGCATACGCCCTTTTTGGCCAACCAAGCAAGCTTGCAAAGGAAATCTGCACTACAATGAAGTCTCACTGCCCCCCGGTCAAAAGGGCCATCTGAAAAAAGTGTAAAATCCAGAAAGGCAGGACAGGCCATGGAGAACTGGGAGCCTTGTTATGCTGATGGGCGAGATGTAAATTGCCAACAGCCACTCTGGAGAAGTGTATGGTGTTTCCTGAAACATCTACAAAACAAAGCAACAGAGCCTAGGGCACTTCTACTTATGGTCCTATAGCGTAGGGTAATTAAAATCAAAAAGACACAGCCACCCCAAATTTTGGTCCGACTCTGTTTACAAGAACCTCGTGTACTGTACAAGTTCAATATCACAGAAAGCGAAAAATGGATAAAGACGTTGTGGTACTTACGTACAATGCAATATCACTCAGCAATGAAATCTATGTCATCAGGCCCATAGCAGCATAATGAGTGGATTCAGGTACGACGATTCTAAGTGAAATAAGTCACACAGAAAAGAAACATCATAAGATATCACTACTACACGGAATGGAAACTTGGCTACACAGGAACTGAATTACAAAACAGAACAGGGTCTCAAATGTAGAAAACCAACTTATGCTTGCTTAAGGGGAAAGGTGAGTTGGGGTGCTGCATAAAACCAGAGATTGAAATTAGCACAGATACCGTTCCATAAGCCAAATATGTAATAGACTAGAGCTACTCCTTGCTCAACGAAGTGGACTCAACACCCCATATTAAACGCCTAAGAATATACCTGACTAGTAAGAATCTTAAAACCTATGGATTTCTATGTCTCCGAAAGAGAATCAAGCGTGTGTACAGCGGCATAAAGGCAGTACTGATAGCACTGGTGAGGTTCGGTGAGCAAATGCAGACCCTTTGAAGTCATATTGCATGGTACCCATTCCATGGGTCTCAACTCTCCAGGTTTAAGGGATTCTTCCTTCAGCTAAAACATGCATGTGGAACCCAGAGTATGATCCACCGTGTGTTCAGGAAACGTGTTCACATGTGTCTCAGTTTTCGTCCCCTGGTACTCGGGTGCAACATTCCAGACGCTTTACTAACACTCTCCCGACTTGGAGAGTCAGTGTCTTTAACCTCCTGTTTGGCCCAGTTTGCAATTTCTGCAGAAAATGAACAGGAATAGGGAGAACCAATGAGAGGCTAGCTGGAGGTGTCTGGACGGGCAAATTTAACTCTCATTTCCCACCAGGAACAGGAATTAACCAAAGGCTCAGCGTGCCGTGCCGGAACCACACTAGGGCCTGAAGCAATCCTGCGGTGTTGCGGCCAGCTCACAAGAAAGCGAGTTGAAGAAAGGAGCTCAGGGGCACTGTAATTCACAAACCTGCAGAGTCATAAATGACAGCTATCGTCCAAAAATATATTGAAGTAAGGCTGCCAAGAGGACTTGAAAGCGGGGCAGAATTGCAGGAAACCGATTTCAGGAGGTAGACTGGAATTGCATGTAAAGCATAGGAAAAGAGGCAGAACGTCCACAATGATGCAGTTGGCCAAAAAGGGCGTATGCGTTTTTTCCTGAATATATTCAGGAAAAAACGCATGCACCCTTTTTGGCCAACCAAGCAAGCTTGCAAAGGAAATCTGCACTACAATGAAGTCTCACTCCCCCCCGGTAAAAGGGCCATCTGAAAAAAGTGTAAAATCCAGAAAGGCAGGACAGGCCATGGAGAACTGGGAGCCTTGTTATGCTGATGGGCGGGATGTAAACTGCCAACAGCCACTCTGGAGAAGTGTATGGTGTTTCCTGAAACATCTAAAAAACAAAAAAACAGAGCCTAGGTCACTTCCACATATGGTCCTATAGCGTAGGGAAATTAAAATCAAAAAGACACAGCCACTCCAAAGTTTGGGACGGCTCTGTTTACAAGAACCTCGTTTACGGTACAAGTTCAATATCACAGAAAGCGAAAAATGGATAAAGACATTGTGGTACTTACGTACAATGCAATATCACTCAGCAATGAAATCTATGTCATCAGGCCCATAGCAGCATAATGAGTGGATTCAGGTACGATGATTCTAAGTGAAATAAGTCACACAGAAAAAGAAACATCATAAGATATCACTACTACACGGAATGGAAACTTGGCTACACAGGAACTGAATTACAAAACAGAACAGGGTCTCAAATGTAGAAAACCAACATATGCTTGCTTAAGGGGAAAGGTGAGTTGGGGTGCTGCATAAAACCAGAGATTGAAATTAGCACAGATACCGTTCCATAAGCCAAATATGTAATAGACAAGAGCTACTCCTTGCTCAACGAAGTGGACTCAAGACGCGATATTAAACGCCTAAGAATATACCTGACTAGTAAGAATGTTAAAACCTATGGATTTCTATGTCTCCAAAAGAGAATCAAGCATGTGTACAGCGGCATAAAGGCAGCAGTGATAGCATTGGTGAGGTTCGGTGAGCAAATGCAGACCCTTTGAAGTCATATTACATGGTACCCATTCCATGGGTCTCAACTCTCCAGGATTAAGGGATTCTTCCTTCAGCTAAAACATGCATGTGGAACCCAGAGTATGATCCACCGTGTGATCGGGAAACTTGTTTAAATGTGTTTCAGTTTTCGTCCCCCGGTACTCGGGTGCAACATTCCAGACTCTTTACTAACACTCTCCCCACTTGGAGAGTCAGTGCCTTTAACCTCCTGTTTGGCGCAGTTTGCAATTTCTGCCGAAGATGAACAGGAATATGGAGAACCAATGAGAGACTAGCTGGAGGTGTCTGGATGGGCAAATTTAACTCTCATTTCACACCAGGAAGAGGAATTAACCAAAGGCTCAGCGTGCCGTGCCGTAACCACACTAGGGCCTGAAGCAATCCTGCGCTATTGCGGCCAGCTCACAAGAAAGCGAGTTGAAGAAAGTAGCTCAGGGGTACTGTCATTCACAAACCTGCAGAGTTATAAATGACAGCTATCGTCCAAAAATATATGAAGGAAGGCTGCCAAGAGGACTTGAAAGTGGGGCAGAATTGCAGGAAACCGATTTCAGGTGGTAGACTGGAATTGCATGTAAAGCATAGGAAAAGAGGCAGAACGTCCACAATGATGCACTTGGCCAAAAAGGGCGCATGCGTTTTTTTCTGAATATATTCAGGAAAAAACGCATGCGCCCTTTTTGGCCAACCAAGCAAGCTTGCAAAGGAAATCTGCACTACAATGAAGTCTCACTGCCCCCCGGTCAAAAGGGCCATCTGAAAAAAGTGTAAAATCCAGAAAGGCAGGACAGGCCATGGAGAACTGGGAGCCTTGTTATGCTGATGGGCGGGATGTAAATTGCCAACAGCCACTCTGGAGAAGTGTATGGTGTTTCCTGAAACATCTAAAAAACAAGCAACAGAGCCTAGGGCACTTCCACTTATGGTCCTATAGCTTAGGGAAATTAAAATCAAAAAGACACAGCCACCCGAAAGTTTGGGACGGCTCTGTTTACAAGAATCTCGTTTACGGTACAAGTTCAATATCGCAGAAAGCGAAAAATGGATAAAGAAGTTGTGGTACTTACGTCCAATGCAATATCACTCAGCAATGAAATCTATGTCATCAGGCCCGTAGCAGCATATTGAGTGGATTCAGGTACGATGATTCTAAGACAAATAAGGCACATAGAAAAAGAAACATCATAAGATATCTCTACTATACGGAATGTAAACTTGGTTACACAGGAACTGAAGTACAAAACAGAACAGGGTCTCAAATGTAGAAAACCAACTTATGCTTGCTTAAGGGGAAAGGTGAGTTGGGGTGCTGCATAAAACCAGAGATTGAAATTAGCACAGAGGACTTCCGGGAAGATGGCGGAAGAGTATGACGCGGAGATCACCTTCCTCCCCACAGATACACCAGAAATACATCTACACGTGGAACAACTCCTACGGAGCACCTACTGAACGCTGGCAGAAGACCTCAGACCTCCCAAAAGGCAAGGAACCCCCCACGTACCTGGTTAGGGCAAAAGAAAAAACTAAACAGAGACAAAAGGATAGGGACGGGTCCTGCACCAGCTGTGAAGGAGGAAAAGTGTCCACACACTAGGAAGCCCCTTCGCAGGTGGAGACTTCGGGAGGCGGAGTGGGGGAGCTTGGGAGCCGCGGAGGAGAGCACAGCAACAGGGGCGCGGAGGGCAAAGCGGACAGATTCCAGCGCAGAGGATCGGGCCGACCGGAACTCACCAGCCAAGAGGCTTTTCTGCTCGCCCGCCGGGGCGGGTGGGACTGGGAGCTGAGGCTCCGGCTTTTGTCGGAGCGCCGGGAGAGGACTGAGGTTGGCGGCGTGAACACAGCCTGCAGGGCGATAGTGCACCACGGCTAGCCGGGAGAGAGTCCGGGGAAAAGTCTGGACCTGCCGAAGAGGCAAGAGACTTTTACGTCCCTCTTTGTTTCCTGGTGCACGAGGAGAGGGGATTGGGAACGCTGCTTGAGAGAGCTCCAGGGACGGGCGCGAGCCGCGGCTAAAAGTGCGGAGCCCAGAGACGGACATGAGATGCTAAGGCCGCTGCTGCCACCACCAGGAGGCCTGTGTGCGAACACAGGTCACTAGCCACACGCCCTTCCGGGGAGCCTGTGCAGCCCGCCACTGCCAGGGTCCCGGGATCCAGGGACAACTCGCCTGGGAGATCGTGCGGCGCGCCTCAGGCTGCAACGTCACGCCGGCCTCTGCCGCTGCAGGCCCGCCCCACACTCCGTGACCCTCCCTACCCCCCGGCCTGAGTGAGCCAGAGCCTCCGAATCAGCGGCTCCTTTAACCCCGTCCTGTCTGAGCAAAGAACAGACGCCCTCCGGCGACCTACATGCACAGGCGGGGCCAAATCCAAAGCTGAGCCCCTGGGAGCTGTGAGAACCCAGAAGAGAAAGGGAAATCTCTCCCAGCAGCCTCAGAAGCAGCGGATTAAAGCTCCACAATCAACTTGATATACCCTGCATCTGTGGAATACATGAATAGTCAACAAATCATCCCAAATTAAGGAGCCCTGTGGATGAAAGACTCTTGGTGCTGCAGCCAGGAGTCAGTGCTGTGCCTCTGAGGTGGGAGAGCCAACTTCAGGACACTGGTCCACAAGAGGCCTCCCAGCTGCACATAATATCAAACAGCAAAAATCTCCGAGAGATCTCCATCTCAACGCCAGCACCCAGCTTCACTCAACGACCAGCAAGCTACAGTGCTGGACATCCTATGCCAAACAACTAGCAAGACAGGAACACAACCCCACCCATTAGCAGAGAGGCTGCCCAAAATCATAATAAGTCCACAGACACCCCAAAACACACCACCAGACGTGGACCTGCCCACCAGAAAGACAAGATCCAGCCTCATCCACCAGAACACAGGCACTAGTACCCTCCACCAGGAAGCCGACACAACCCACTGAACCAACCTTAGCCACTGGGGACAGACACAAAAAACAACAGGAACTACGAACCTTCAGCCTGCAAAAAAGGAGACCACAAACACAGTAAGATAAGCAAAATGAAAACACAGAAAAACACACAGCAGATGAAGGAGCAAGATAAAAACCCACCAGACCTAACAAATGAAGAGGAAATAGGCAGTCTACCGGAAAAAGAATTCAGAATAATGATAGTAAGGTTGATCCGAAATCTTGGAGATAGAATGGACAATAGAATGGACAAAATGCAAGGATCAGTTAACAAGGACCTAGAAGAACTAAAGATGAAACAAGCAACGATGAACAACACAATAAATGAAATTAAAAGTACTCTAGATGGGATCAATAGCAGAATAACTGAGGCAGAAGAACGGATAAGTGACCTGGAAGATAAAATAATGGAAATAACTACTGCAGAGCAGAATAAAGAAAAAAGAATGAAAAGAACTGAGGACAGTCTCAGAGACCTCTGGGACAACATTAAATGCACCAACATTCGAATTATAGGGGTTCCAGAAGAAGAAGAGAAAAAGAAAGGGACTGAGAAAATATTTGAAGAGATTATAGTTGAAAACTTCCCTAATATGGGAAAGGAAATAGTTAATCAAGTCCAGGAAGCACAGAGAGTCCCATACAGGATAAATCCAAGGAGAAATACGCCAAGACACATATTAATCAAACTGTCAAAAATTAAATACAAAGAAAACATATTAAAAGCAGCAAGGGAAAAACAACAAATAACACACAAGGGAATCCCCATAAGGTTAACAGCTGATCTTTCAGCAGAAACTCTGCAAGCCAGAAGGGAGTGGCAGGACATATTCAAAGTGTTGAAGGAGAAAAACCTGCAACCAAGATTACTCTACCCAGCAAGGATCTCATTCAGATTTGATGGAGAAATTAAAACCTTTACAGACAAGCAAAAGCTGAGAGAGTTCAGCACCACCAAACCAGCTCTACAACAACTGCTAAAGGAACTTCTCTAGGCAAGAAACACAAAAGAAGGAAAAGACCTACAATAACAAACCCCAAACAATTAAGAAAATGGGAATGGGAACACACATATCGAAAATTACCTTAAATGTAAATGGACTAAATGCTCCCACCAAAAGACACAGATTGGCTGAATGGATACAAAAACAAGACCCATATATTTGCTGTCTACAAGAGACCCACTTCAGACCTAGAGACACATACAGACTGAAAGTAAGGGGATGGAAAAAGGTATTTCATGCAAATGGAAACCAAAAGAAAGCTGGAGTAGCAATTCTCATATAAGTTATATATATATATATATATATATATATGTAGTTTGCTTGAGTGCAGTGTTTTTTGTTTTCTGTACTGAATTCATTAGCATGGGTCGGTATAAAATTTAGCATAGGTCAATATGTAATTTGTAAACTAATAAGGTCTTAAAAGTGAGGAATTAAGTCTTTTAAATTTAATTATTTATTGTAAAGAGCAGAATAGCATACATAAACAGGTGCCTAAGGAAAACTTGTATTCTAATATGGAACTCTCATGAACACCTTTTTTTTTTCTTCTAACGGTATGATAGTAGGCCATTTGATTATTTTTATGGCTTTAACTTTACAACAATGAAATATTTGTAAATTTTAAAAAGTATTTTTCTTTATTTGATGTGGGTGGGATACTGGAGAAATGAAAGGTCAAACATCTATTGAGGAATCCATACTTGTCTATATATTGTGTACTTTTATTTCAAGAACTGATTTAAAATTCCTAAAAGGATGCTATAATAAGTTATTATGCCATTTTACAGACTGAATTAAGTGAATTTCAGGGAGGTATGAAACTTGCCTAAGGCTATCCAGCTACCAAGCGGTAGAAGTGAGAATTAAATCCAGGTATACCTATAAAAAAAAGAAAAAAAAAATAAAAAAAAAAGAAGGCGAGGGCAGCACCAGGGTATGGGGTTGTTAGTTTTATAGGGGTGAGTAATTTCATACGCTGATGAGTGGGAGGAGTATTCCAGCTATTTTGGGGAAGGGGTGGGGATTTCTAGGAATTGAGCCACCGCCCACTTTTTGACCTTTATGGTCATCCTTGGAACTGTCGTGGCACATGTGGGTGTGTCGCTTAGCTTGCTAATGTGTTACAATGAGTGTATACTGAGGCTCAAGGTCTAGTGGAAGTAGACTCGTCCGCCATCTTGGACCTATTTTGTTCTAATCAGTTTATGTTGTGTCCTTGGTCTATGTAATTCTTTTAAAGGTTGTGCCCTGACCCCTTTCCTCCTGTTTCATATTGAATATATAATATTTACCAGAGTATGTTTTAATAATTAATACATGATATATTGTATAATTAATTTATATATCATATATATAATGATATCTATAGGTATTTGTTCTAATAAGTCATTAAAAATAAATGAATATTCTTTTTCTTTCATAAAAAAAAAAGATGTTAAATTAATTGATCCTGATCTTTTAATAGAAAGGATTGAAATTTAAACATGTATGAATCTAAAAAAAAACAAAAAAGAAAAAAAAAAGAAATTAGCACAGATACCGTTCCATAAGCCAAATATGTAATAGACAAGAGCTACTCCTTGCACAACGAAGTGGACTCAACACCCCATATTAAACGCCTAAGAATACACCTGACTAGTAACAATCTTAAAACCTATGGATTTATATGTCTCCAAAAGAGAATCAAGCGTGTGTACAGCGGCATAAACGCAGCAGTGATAGGATTGGTAAGGTTCGGTGAGCAAATGCAGACCCTTTGAAGTCATATTGCATGGTACCCATTCCATGGGTCTCAACTCTCCAGGTTTAAGGGATTCTTCCTTCAGCTAAAACATGCATGTGGAACCCAGAGTATGATCCACCATGTGATCGGGAAACTTGTTTAAATGTGTTTCAGTTTTCGTCCCCCGGAACTCGGGTGCAACATTCCAGACGCTTTACTAACACTCTCCCCACTTGGAGAGTCAGTGCCTTTAACCTCCTGTTTGGCGCAGTTTGCAATTTCTGCCGAAGATGAACAGGAATATGGAGAACAAATGAGAGACTAGCTGGAGGTGTCTGGATGGGCAAATTTAACTATCATTTCACACCAGGAAGAGGAATTAACCAAAGGCTCAGCGTGCCATGCCGGAACCACACTAGGGCCTGAACCAATCCTGCGCTATTGCGGCCAGCTCACAAGAAAGCGAGTTGAAGAAAGTAGCTCAGGGGCACTGTCATTCACAAACCTGCAGAGTTATAAATGACAGCTATCGTCCAAAAATATATTGAAGTATGGCCGCCAAGAGGACTTGAAAGCGAGGCAGAATTGCAGGAAACCGATTTCAGGATGTAGACTGGAATTGCATGTAAAGCATAGGAAAAGAGGCAGAACGTCCACAATGATGCACTTGGCCAAAAAGGGCGTATGCTTTTTTTCCTGAATATATTCAGGAAAAAACGCATGCGCCCTTTTTGGCCAACCAAGCAAGCTTGCAAAGGAAATCTGCACTACAATGAAGTCTCACTGCCCCACGGTCAAAAGGGACATCTGAAAAAAGTGTAAAATCCAGAAAGGCAGGACAGGCCATGGAGAACTGGGAGCCTTGTTATGCTGATGGATGGGATGTAAATTGCCAACAGCCACTCTGGAGAAGTGTATGGTGTTTCCTGAAACATGTAAAAAACAAGCAACAGAGCCTGGTGCATGTCCAATTATGGTCCTATAGATTACGGAAATTAAAATCAAAAAGACACAGCCACCCCAAAGTTTGGGACGGCTTTGTTTACAAGAACCTCGTTTACGGTACAAGTTCAATATCACAGAAAGCGAAAAATGGATAAAGAAGTTGTGGTACTTACGTACAATGCAATATCATTCAGCAATGAAATCTATGTCATCAGGCCCGTAGCAGCATAATGAGTGGATTCAGGTACGATGATTCTAAGTGAAATAAGTCACAAAGAAAAAGAAACATCATAAGATATCACTACTAGACGGAATGTAAACTTGGCTACACAGGAACTGAATTACAAAACAGAACAGAGTCTCAAATGTAGAAAACCAACTTATGCTTGCTTAAGGGGAAAGGTGAGTTGGGGTGCTGCATAAAACCAGAGATTGAAATTAGCACAGATACCGTTCCAT
Source organism: Orcinus orca (assembly GCF_937001465.1). Lineage (NCBI taxonomy): Eukaryota > Metazoa > Chordata > Mammalia > Artiodactyla > Delphinidae > Orcinus > Orcinus orca. The sequence goes on from NC_064559.1 coordinate 82,411,176, forward strand.
AAGCCAAATATGTAATAGACAAGAGCTACTCCTTGCTCAACGAAGGGGACTCAACACCCCATATTAAACGCCTAAGAATATACCTGACTAGTAAGAATCTAAAAACCTATGGATTTATATGTCTCCGAAAGAGAATCAAGCGTGTGTACAGCGGCCTAAATGCAGCAGTGATAGTATTGGTGAAGTTCGGTGAGCAAATGCAGACCCTTTGAAGTCATATTGCATGGTACCCATTCCAAGGGTCTCAACTCTCCAGGTTTAAGGGATTCTTCCTTCAGCTAAAACATGCATGTGGAACCCAGAGTATGATCCACTGTGTGTTGGGGAAATGTGTTCAAATGTGTCTCAGTTTTCGTCCCCTGGTACTCGGGTGCAACATTCCAGACGCTTTACTAACACTCTCCCCACTTGGAGAGTCAGTGCCTTTAACCTCCTGTTTGGCCCAGTTTGCAATATCTGCTGAAGACGAACAGGAATAGGGAGAACCAATGAGAGACTAGCTGGAGGTGTCTCTAGGGGCAAATTTAACTCTCATTTCCCACCAGGATGAAGAATTAACCACAGGCTGAGTGTGCCGTTCCGGAATCACACTAGTGCTGAAGCAACCCTGCGGTGTTGCGGCCAGCTCACAAAAAGCGAGTTGAAGAAAGGAGCTCAGGGGCACTGTCATTCACAAACCTGCAGAGTTATAAATGACAGCTATCGTCCAAAAATATATTGAAGTAAGGCGGCCAAGAGGACTTGAAAGTGGGGCAGAATTGCAGGAAACCGATTTCAGGAGGTAGACTGGAATTGCATGTAAAGCATAGGAAAAGAGGCAGAACGTCCACAATGATGCACTTGGCCAAAAAGGGCGTATGTGTTCTTTCCTGAATATATTCAGGAAAAAACGCATACGCCCTTTTTGGCCAACCAAGCAAGCTTGCAAAGGAAATCTGCACTATAATGAAGTCTCAGTGCCCCCTGGTAAAAAGGGACATCTGAAACATGTGTAAAATCCAGAATGGCAGGACAGGCCATGGAGAACTGGGAGCCTTGTTATGTTGATGGGCGGGATGTAAATTGCCAACAGCCACTCTGGAGAAGTGTATGGTGTTTCCTGAAACATCAAAAAAACAAAGCAACAGAGCCTAGGGCACTTCCACTTATGGTCCTATAGCTTAGGGAAATTAAAATCAAAAAGACACAGCCACCCCAAAGATTGGGCCGGCTCTGTTTACAAGAACCTCGTTTACGGTACAAGTTCAATATCACAGAAAGCGAAAAATGGATAAAGAAGTTGTGGTACTTACGTACAATGCAATATCACTCAGCAATGAAATCTATGTCATCAGGCCCGTAGCAGCATAATGAGTGGATTCAGGTACGATGATTCTAAGTGAAATAAATCACAGAGAATAAGAAACATCATAAGATATCACTACTACACGGAATGTAAACTTGGCTACACAGGAACTGAATTACAAAACAGAACAGGGTCTCAAATGTAGAAAACCAACTTATGCTTGCTTAAGGGGAAAGGTGAGTTGGGGTGCTGCATAAAACCAGAGATTGAAATTAGCACAGATACCGTTCCATAAGCCAAATATGTAATAGACAAGAGCTACTCCTTGCTCAATGAAGTGGACTCAACACCCCATATTGAACGCCTAAGAATATACCTGACTAGTAATAATCTTAAAACCTATGGATTTATATGTCTCCGAAAGAGAATCAAGCATGTGTACAGCGGCATAAATGCAGCAGTGATAGGATTGGTGAGGTTCGGTGAGCAAATGCAGACCCTTTGAAGTCATATTGCATGGTACCCATTCCATGGGTCTCAACTCTCCAGGTTAAAGGGATTCTTCCTTCAGCTAAAACATGCATGTGGAACCCAGAGTATGATCCACCGTGTGATCGGGAAACGTGTTCAAATGTGTCTCAGTTTTCATCCCCTGGTACTCGGGTGCAACATTCCAGATGCTTTACTAACACTCTCCCCACTTGGAGAGTCAGTGCCTTTAACCTCCTGTTTGGCCCAGTTTGCAATTTCTGCGGAAGATGAACAGGAATATGGAGAACCAATGAGAGACAAGCTGGAGGTATCAGGACGGGAAAATTTAACTCTCATTTCCCACCAGGAAGAGGAATTAACCAAAGGCTCAGCGTGCCGTGCCGGAACCAGATTAGGGCCTGAAGCAATCCTGCGGTGTTGCGGCCAGCTCACAATAAAGCGAGTTGAAGAAAGGAGCTCAGGGGCACTGTCATTCACAAACCTGCAGAGTTATAAATGACAGCTATCGTCCAAAAATATACTGAAGTAAGGCTGCCAAGAGGACTTGAAAGCGGGGCAGAATTGCAGGAAAACGATTTCAGGAGGTAGACTGGAATTGCATTTAAAGCATAGGAAAAGAGGCAGAACGTCCACAATGGTGCACTTGGCCAAAAAGGGCGTATGCGTTTTTTCCTGAATATATTCAGGAAAAAACGCATACGCCCTTTTTGGCCAACCAAGCAAGCTTGCAAAGGAAATCTGCACTACAATGAAGTCTCACTTCCCCCCGGTCAAAAGGGCCATCTGAAAAAAGTGTAAAATCCAGAAAGGCAGGACAGGCCATGGAGAACTGGGAGCCTTGTTATGCTGAGGAGTGGGATGTAAATTGCCAACAGCCACTCTGGAGAAGTGTATGGTGTTTCCTGAAACATCTAAAAAACAAAGCAACAGAGCCTAGGGCACTTCGACTTATGGTCCTATAGCTTAGGGAAATTAAAATCAAAAAGACACAGCCACCCCAACGTTTGGGACGGCTCTGTTTACAAGAACCTCGTTTACGGTACAAGTTCAATATCGCAGAAAGTGAAAAATGGATAAAGAAGTTGTGGTACTTACGTACAATGCAATATCTCTCAGCAATGAAATCTATGTCATCAGGCCCGTAACAGCATAGAGTGGATTCAGGTATGATGATTCTAACTGAAATAAGTCACACAGAAAAAGAAACATCATAAGATATCACTAATACACGGAATGTAATCTTGGCTACACAGGAACGGAATTACAAAACAGAACAGGGTCTCAAATTTAGAAAACCACCTTAGGCTTGCTTAAGGGGAAAGGTGAGTTGGGGTGCTGCATAAAACCAGAGATTGAAATGAGCACAGATAAAGTTCCTTAAGCCAAATATGGAATAGACAAGAGCTACTCCTTGCTCAACGAAATGGACTCAACACCCCATATTAAATGCCTAAGAATGTACCTGACTAGTAAGTATCTTAAAACCTATGGATTGCTATGTCTCCGAAAGAGAATCAAGCATGTGCACAGGGGCATAAACGCAGCAGTGATAGGATTGGAGAGGTTTGGTGAGCAAATGAAGACCCTTTGAAGTCATATTGCATGGTACCCATTCCACGGGTCTCAACTCTCCAGGTTTAAGGGATTCTTCCTTCAGGTAAAACATACATGTGGAACCCACAGTATAATCAACCGTGTGATCGGGAGATGTGTTCAAATATGTCTCAATTCTCGTCCCCTGGTACTCGGGTGCCACATTGCAGACGCTTTACTAACACTCTCCCCACTTGGAGAGTCAATGACTTTAAACTCCTGTTTGGCCCAGTTTGCAATTTCTGTGGAAGATGAACAGGAATAGGGAGAACCAATGAGAGACTAGCTGGAGGTGTCTGGACGGGCAAAATTAACTCTCATTTCCCACCAGGAAGAGGAATTAACCAAAGGCTCAGCATGCCGTGCCGGAACCAGATTAGGGCCTGAAGCAATCCTGCGGTGTTGCGGCCAGCTCACAAGAAAGGGAGTTGAAGAAAGCAGCTCAGGGACACTGTAATTCACAAACCTGCAGAGTTATAAATGACAGCTATCGTCCAAAAATATACTGAAGTAAGGCTGCCAAGAGGACTGCAAACTGGGGCAGAATTGCAGGAAACTGATTTCACGAAGTAGACAGGAATTGCATTTAAAGCATAGGAAAAGAGGCAGAACGTGCACAATGATGCACTTGGGCAAAAAGGGCGTATGCGTTTTTTCCTGAATATATTCAGGAAAAAACGCATACGCCCTTTTTGGCCAACCAAGCAAGCTTGCAAAGGAAATCTGCACTACAATGAAGTCTCACCTCCCCCCGGTCAAAAGTGCCATTTGAAAAAAGTGTAAAATCCAGAAAGGCAGGACAGGCCATGGAGAACTGGGAGCCTTGTTATGCTGATGGGCGGGATGTAAATTGCCAACAGCCACTCTGGAGAAGTGTATGGTGTTTCCTGAAACATCTAAAAAACAAAGCAACAGAGCCTAGGGCACTTCCACTTATGGTCCTATAGCTTAGGAAAATTAAAATCAAACAGACACAGCCACCCCAAAGTTTGGGATGGCTCTGTTTACAAGAACCTCGTTTACGGTACAAGTTCAATATCGCAGAACGCGAAAAATGGATAAAGAAGTTGTGGTACTTACGTAGAATGCAATATCACTCAGCAATGAAATCTATGTCATCAGGCCCGTAGCAGCATAATGAGTGGATTCAGTTATGATGATTCTAACTGAAATAAGTCACACAGAAAAAGAAACATCATAAGATATCATTAATACACGGAATGTAAACGTGGCTACACAGGAACTGAATTACAAAACAGAACAGGGTCTCAAATTTAGAAAACCAACTTATGCTTGCTAAAGGGGAAAGGTGAGTTGGGGTGCTGCATAAAACCAGAGATTGAAATGAGCACAGATAATGTTCCTTAAGCCAAATATGTAATAGACAAGAGCTACTCCTTGCTCAACGAAATGGACTAAAAACCCCATATTAAACGCTTAACACTGTACCTGACTTGTAAGTATCTTAAAACCTATGGATTGCTATGCCTCTGAAAGAGAATCAAGCGTGAGTACAGGGGCATAAACGCAGCAGTGATAGGATTGGAGAGGTTCGGTGAGCAAATGAAGACCCTTTGAAGTCATATTGCATGGTACCCATTCCATGGGTCTCAACTCTCCAGGTTTAAGGGATTCTTCCTTCAGCTAAAACATGCATGTGGAACCCACAGTATGATCCACCATGTGATCGGGAAACTTGTTTAAATGTGTTTCAGTTTTCGTCTCCCGGAACTCGGGTGCAACATTCCAGACGCTTTACTAACACTCTCCCCACTTGGAGAGTCAGTGCCTTTAACCTCCTGTTTGGCGCAGTTTGCAATTTCTGCCGAAGATGAACAGGAATATGGAGAACAAATGAGAGACTAGCTGGAGGTGTCTGGATGGGCAAATTTAACTATCATTTCACACCAGGAAGAGGAATTAACCAAAGGCTCAGCGTGCCATGCCGGAACCACACTAGGGCCTGAAGCAATCCTGCGCTATTGCGGCCAGCTCACAAGAAAGCGAGTTGAAGAAAGTAGCTCAGGGGCACTGTCATTCACAAACCTGCAGAGTTATAAATGACAGCTATCGTCCAAAAATATATTGAAGTATGGCCGCCAAGAGGACTTGAAAGCGAGGCAGAATTGCAGGAAACCGATTTCAGGATGTAGACTGGAATTGCATGTAAAGCATAGGAAAAGAGGCAGAACGTCCACAATGATGCACTTGGCCAAAAAGGGCGTATGCTTTTTTTCCTGAATATATTCAGGAAAAAACGCATGCGCCCTTTTTGGCCAACCAAGCAAGCTTGCAAAGGAAATCTGCACTACAATGAAGTCTCACTGCCCCACGGTCAAAAGGGACATCTGAAAAAAGTGTAAAATCCAGAAAGGCAGGACAGGCCATGGAGAACTGGGAGCCTTGTTATGCTGATGGATGGGATGTAAATTGCCAACAGCCACTCTGGAGAAGTGTATGGTGTTTCCTGAAACATGTAAAAAACAAGCAACAGAGCCTGGTGCATGTCCAATTATGGTCCTATAGATTACGGAAATTAAAATCAAAAAGACACAGCCACCCCAAAGTTTGGGACGGCTTTGTTTACAAGAACCTCGTTTACGGTACAAGTTCAATATCACAGAAAGCGAAAAATGGATAAAGAAGTTGTGGTACTTACGTACAATGCAATATCATTCAGCAATGAAATCTATGTCATCAGGCCCGTAGCAGCATAATGAGTGGATTCAGGTATGATGATTCTAAGTGAAATAAGTCACAAAGAAAAAGAAACATCATAAGATATCACTACTAGACGGAATGTAAACTTGGCTACACAGGAACTGAATTACAAAACAGAACAGAGTCTCAAATGTAGAAAACCAACTTATGCTTGCTTAAGGGGAAAGGTGAGTTGGGGTGCTGCATAAAACCAGAGATTGAAATTAGCACAGATACCGTTCCATAAGCCAAATATGTAATAGACAAGAGCTACTCCTTGCTCAACGAAGGGGACTCAACACCCCATATTAAACGCCTAAGAATATACCTGACTAGTAAGAATCTAAAAACCTATGGATTTATATGTCTCCGAAAGAGAATCAAGCGTGTGTACAGCGGCCTAAATGCAGCAGTGATAGTATTGGTGAAGTTCGGTGAGCAAATGCAGACCCTTTGAAGTCATATTGCATGGTACCCATTCCAAGGGTCTCAACTCTCCAGGTTTAAGGGATTCTTCCTTCAGCTAAAACATGCATGTGGAACCCAGAGTATGATCAACTGTGTGTTGGGGAAATGTGTTCAAATGTGTCTCAGTTTTCGTCCCCTGGTACTCGGGTGCAACATTCCAGACGCTTTACTAACACTCTCCCCACTTGGAGAGTCAGTGCCTTTAACCTCCTGTTTGGCCCAGTTTGCAATATCTGCTGAAGACGAACAGGAATAGGGAGAACCAATGAGAGACTAGCTGGAGGTGTCTCTAGGGGCAAATTTAACTCTCATTTCCCACCAGGATGAAGAATTAACCACAGGCTGAGTGTGCCGTTCCGGAATCACACTAGTGCTGAAGCAACCCTGCGGTGTTGCGGCCAGCTCACAAAAAGCGAGTTGAAGAAAGGAGCTCAGGGGCACTGTCATTCACAAACCTGCAGAGTTATAAATGACAGCTATCGTCCAAAAATATATTGAAGTAAGGCGGCCAAGAGGACTTGAAAGTGGGGCAGAATTGCAGGAAACCGATTTCAGGAGGTAGACTGGAATTGCATGTAAAGCATAGGAAAAGAGGCAGAACGTCCACAATGATGCACTTGGCCAAAAAGGGCGTATGCGTTTTTTCCTGAATATATTCAGGACAAAACGCACACGCCCTTTTTGGCCAACCAAGCAAGCTTGCAAAGGAAATCTGCACTACAATGAAGTCTCACCTCCCCCCGGTCAAAAGTGCCATCTGAAAAAAGTGTAAAATCCAGAAAGGCAGGACAGGCCATGGAGAACTGGGAGCCTTGTTATGCTGATGGGTGGGATGTAAATTGCCAACAGCCACTCTGGAGAAGTGTATGGTGTTTCCTGAAACATCTAAAAAACAAAGCAACAGAGCCTAGGGCACTTCCACTTATGGTCCTATAGCTTAGGAAAATTAAAATCAAACAGACACAGCCACCCCAAAGTTTGGGATGGCTCTGTTTACAAGAACCTCGTTTACGGTACAAGTTCAATATCGCAGAACGCGAAAAATGGATAAAGAAGTTGTGGTACTTACGTAGAATGCAATATCACTCAGCAATGAAATCTATGTCATCAGGCCCGTAGCAGCATAATGAGTGGATTCAGTTATGATGATTCTAACTGAAATAAGTCACAGAGAAAAAGAAACATCATAAGATATCATTAATACACGGAATGTAAACGTGGCTACACAGGAACTGAATTACAAAACAGAACAGGGTCTCAAATTTAGAAAACTAACTTATGCTTGCTAAAGGGGAAAGGTGAGTTGGGGTGCTGCATAAAACCAGAGATTGAAATGAGCACAGATAATGTTCCTTAAGCCAAATATGTAATAGACAAGAGCTACTCCTTGCTCAACGAAATGGACTAAAAACCCCATATTAAACGCTTAACACTGTACCTGACTTGTAAGTATCTTAAAACCTATGGATTGCTATGCCTCTGAAAGAGAATCAAGCGTGAGTACAGGGGCATAAACGCAGCAGTGATAGGATTGGAGAGGTTCGGTGAGCAAATGAAGACCCTTTGAAGTCATATTGCATGGTACCCATTCCATGGGTCTCAACTCTCCAGGTTTAAGTGATTCCTCCTTCAGCTAAAACATGCATGTGGAACCCAGAGTATGATCAACCGTGTGATCGGGAGACGTGTTCCAATATGTCTCAGGTCTCATCCCCTGGTACTCGGGTGCAACATTCCAGACGCTTTCCTAACAGTCTCCCGACTTGGACAGTCAGTGCCTTTAACCTCCTGTTTGGCCCTGTTTGCAAATTCCGCGGAAGATGTACAGGAATAGGGAGAACCAATGAGAGACTAGCTGTAGGTGTCTGGACGGGCAAATTTAACTCTCATTTCCCACCAGGAAGAGGAATTAACCAAAGGCTCAGCGTGCCGTGCCGGAACCAGATTAGGGCCTGAAGCAATCCTGTGGTGTTGCGGCCAGCTCACAAGAAAGCGAGTTGAAGAAAGTAGCTCAGGGGCACTGTAACTCACAAACCTGCAGAGTTATAAATGACAGCTATCGTCCAAAAATATACTGAAGTAAGGCTGCCAAGAGGACTCGAAAGCGGGGCAGAATTGCAGGAAACCGATTTCAGGAGGTAGACTGGAATTGCATTTAAAGCATAGGAAAAGAGGCAGAACGTCCACAATGATGCACTTGACCAAAAAGGACATATGCGATTTTTCCTGAATATATTCAGGAAAAAACACATACGTCCTTTTTGGCCAACCAAGCAAGCTTGCAAAGGAAATCTGCAATACAATGAAGTCTCACTTCCCCCCGGTCCAAAGGGCCATCTGAAAAAAGTGTAAAATCCAGAAAGGCAGGACAGGCCATGGAGAACTGGGAGCCTTTTTATGCTGATGGGCGGGATGTAAATTGCCAACAGCCACTGGGGAGAAGTGTATGGTGTTTCCTGAAACATCTAAAAAACAAAGCAACAGAGCCTAGGGCACTTCCACTTATGGTCCTATAGCTTAGGGAAATTAAAATCAAAAAGACACAGCCACCCAAATGTTTCTGATGGCTCTGTTTACAAGAACCTCGTTTATGGTACAAGTTCAATACCGCAGAAAGTGAAAAATGGATAAAGAAGTTGTCGTACTTACGTACAATGCAATATCACTCAGCAATGAAATCTATGTCATCAGGCCCGTAGCAGCATAGAGTGGATTCAGGTATGATGATTCTAACTGAAATAAGTCACACAGAAAAAGAAACATCATAAGATATCACTAATACACGGAATGTAATCTTGGCTACACAGGAACTGAATTACAAAACAGAACAGGGTCTCAAATGTAGAAAACCAACTTATGCTTGCTTAAGGGGAAAGGTGAGTTGGGGTGCTACATAAAACCAGAGATTGAAATTAGCACAGATACCGTTCCATAAGCCAAATATGTAATATACAAGAGCTACTCCTTGCTCAACAAAATGGACTCAACACCCCATATTAAATGCCTAAGAATGTACCTGACTAGTAAGAATCTTAAAACCTATGGATTGCTATGTCTCCGAAAGAGAATCAAGCATGTGCACAGGGGCATAAACACAGCACTGATAGGATTGGAGAGGTTCGGTGAGCAAATGAAGACCCTTTGAAGTCATATTGCATGGTACCCATTCCACGGGTCTCAACTCTCCAGGTTTAAGGGATTCTTCCTTCAGCTGAAACATGCATGTGGAACCCACAGTATGATCAACCGTGTGATCGGGAGATGTGTTCAAATATGTCTCAGTTCTCATCCCCTGGTACTCGGGTGCAACATTCCAGACGCTTGACTAACAGTCTCCCCACTTGGAGAGTCAGTGCCTTTAACCTCCTGTTTGGCCCTGTTTGCAAATTCCACGGAAGATGAACAGGAATAGGGAGAACCAATGAGAGACTAGCTGGAGGTGTCTGGACGGGCAAATTTAACTCTCATTTCCCACCAGGAAGAGGAATTAACCAAAGGCTCAGTGTGCCGTGCCGGAACCAGATTAGGGCCTGAAGCAATCCTGCGGTGTTGTGGCCAGCTCACAAGAAAGGGAGTTGAAGAAAGGAGCTCAGGGACACTGTAATTCACAAACCTGCAGAGTTATAAATGACAGCTATCGTCCAAAAATATACTGAAGTAAGGCTGCCAAGAGGACTGCAAACTGGGGCAGAATTGTAGGAAACTGATTTCAGGAAGTAGACAGGAATTGCATTTAAAGCATAGGAAAAGAGGCAGAACGTGCACAATGATGCACTTGGCCAAAAAGGGCGTATGCGTTTTTTCCTGAATATGTTCAGGAAAAAACGCATACGCCCTTTTTGGCCAACCAAGCAAGCTTGCAAAGGAAATCTGCACTACAATGAAGTCTCACTTCCCCCGGTCAAAAGGGCCATCTGTAAAAAGTGTAAAATCCAGAAAGGCAGGACAGGCCATGGAGAACTGGGAGCCTTGTTATGCTGATGGGCGGGATGTAAATTGCCAACAGCCACTCTGGAGAAGTGTATGGTGTTTCCTGAAACATCTAAAAAACAAAGCAACAGAGCCTAGGGCACTTCCACTTATGGTCCTATAGCTTAGGGAAATTAAAATCAAAAAGACACAGCCACCCCAAAGTTTGGGACAGCTCTGTTTACAAGAACCTCGTTTACGGTAAAAGTTCAATATCGCAGAAAGCGAAAAATGGATAAAGAAGTTGTGGTACTTACGTAGAATGCAATATCACTCAGCAATGAAATCTATGTCATCAGCCCCATAGAAGCATAATGAGTGGATTCAGGTATGATGATTCTAAGTGAAATAAGTCACACAGAAAAAGAAACATCATAAGATATCACTAATACACAGAATGTAATCTTGGCTACACAGGAACTGGATTACAAAACAGAACAGAGTCTCAAATTTAGAAAACCAACTTATGCTTGCTGAAGGGGAAAGGTGAGTTGGGGTGCTGCATAAAACCAGAGATTGAAATGAGCACAGATAAAGTTCCTTAAGCCAAATATGGAATAGACAAGAGCTACTCCTTGCTCACCGAAATGGACTCAAAACACCATATTAAACGCCTAATAATGTACCTGACTAGTAAGTATCTTAAAACCTATGGATTGCTATGTCTCTGAAAGAGAATCAAGCGTGAGTACAGGGGCATAAACGCAGCAGTGATAGGATGGAGAGGTTCGGTGAGCAAATGAAGAACCTTTGAAGTCATATTGCATGGTACCCATTCCACGGGTCTCAACTCTCCAGGTTTAAGGGATTCTTCCTTTAGCTGAAACATGCATGTGGAACCCAGAGTATGATCAACCATGTGATCGGGAAACGTGTTCAAATATGTCTCAGTTTTCGTCCCCTGGTACTCGAGTGCAACATTGCAGACGCTTTACTAACACTCTACCGACTTGGAGAGTCAGTGCCTTTAAGCTCCTGTTTGGCCCAGTTTGCAATTTCTCCGGAAGATGAACAGGAATAGGGAGAACCAATGAGAGACTAGCTGGAGGTGTCTGGACGGGCAAATTTAACTCTCATTTCCCACCAGGAAGAGGAATAACCAAAGGCTCAGCGTGCAGTGCCAGAAGCAGATTAGGGCCTGAAGCAATCCTGCGGTGTTGTGGGCAGCTCACAAGAAAGCGAGTTGAAGAAAGGGGCTCAGGGACACTGTAATTCACAAACCTGCAGAATTATAAATGACAGCTATCGTCCAAAAATATACTGAAGTAAGGCTGCCAAGAGGACTTGAAAGCGGGGCAGAATTGCAGGAAACCGATTTCAGGAGGTAGACTGGAATTGCATTTAAAGCATAGGAAAAGAGGCAGAACGTGCACAATGATACAGTTGGACAAAAAGGGCGTATGCGTTTTTTCCTGAATATATTCAGGAAAAAACGCATACGCCCTTTTTGGCCAACCAAGCAAGCTTGCAAAGGAAATCTGCACTACAATGAAGTCTCACTTCCCCCCGGTCAAAACGGCCATCTGAAAAAAGTGTAAAATCCAGAAAGGCAGGACAGGCCATGGAGAACTGCTAGCCTTGTTATGCTGATGGGCGGGATGTAAATTGCCAACAGCCACTCTGGAGAAGTGTATGGTGTTTCCTGAAATATCTAAAAAACAAAGCAACAGAGCCTAGGGCACTTCCACTTATGGTCCTATAGCTTAGGGAAATTAAAATCAAAAAGACACAACCACCCCAAAGTTTGGGTTGGCTCTGTTTACAAAAACCTCGTTTACGGTACAAGTTCAATATCGCAGAAAGCGAAAAATGGATAAAGAAATTGTGGTATTTACCTACAATGCAATATCACTCAGCAGTGAAATCTATGTCATCAGGCCCGTAGCAGCATAATGAGTGGATTCAGGTATGATGATTCTAACAGAAATAAGTCACACAGAAAAAGAAATATCATAAGATATCACTAAAACACGGAATGTAAACATGGCTACACAGGAACTGAATTACAAAACAGAACTGGGTCTCAAATTCAGAAAACCAACTTATGCTTGCTCAAGTGGAAAGGTGAGTTGGGGTGCTGCATAAAACCAGAGATTGAAATGAGCACAGATAAAGTTCCTTAAGCCAAATATGTAATAGACAAGAGCTACTCCTTGCTCAACGAAATGGACTCAACACCCCATATTAAACGCCTAACAATGTACCTGACTAGTAAGTATCTTAAAACCTATGGATTGCTATGTCACTGAAAAAGAATCAAGCGTGTGTACAGGGGCATAAACGCAGCAGTGATAGGATTGGAGAGGTTCGGTGAGCAAATGCAGACCCTTTGAAGTCATATTGCATGGTACCCATTCCACGGGTCTCAACTCTCCAGGTTTAAGGGATTCTTCCTTCAGCTAAAACATGCATGTGGAACCCAGAGTATGATCAACCATGTGATCGCGAGACGTGTTCAAATATGTCTCAGTTCTCGTACCCTGGTACTCGGGTGCAACATTCCAAACACTTTACTAACACTCTCCCAACTTGGAGAGTCAGTGCCTTTAACCTCCTGTTTGGCCCAGTTTGCAATTTCTGCGGAAGATGAACAGGAATAGGGAGAAACAATGAGAGACTAGCTGGAGGTGTCTGGACGGGCAAATTTAACTCTCATTCCCCACCAGGAAGAGGAATTAACCAAAGGCTCAGTGTGCCGTTCCGGAACCAGATTAGGGCCTGAAGAAATCCTGCGGTGTTGCGGTCAGCTCACAAGAAAGCGAGTTGAAGAAAGGAGCTCAGGGGCACTGTAATTCACAAACATGCAGAGTTATAAATGACAGCTATCGTCCAAAAATATACTGAAGTAAGGCTGCCAAGAGGATTTGAAAGCGGGGCAGAATTGCAGGAAACCGATTTCAGGAGGTAGACTGGAATTGCATTTAAAGCATAGGAAAAGAGGCAGAACGTCCACAATGATGCACTTGGCCAAAAAGGGCATATGAGTTTTTTCCTGAATATATTCAGGACGAAACTCATACGCACTTTTTGGCCAACCAAGCAAGCTTGCAAAGGAAATCTGCACTACAATGAAGTCTCACTTCCCCCCGGTCAAAGGGCCATCTGAAAAAAGTGTAAAATCCAGAAAGGCAGGACAGGCCATGGAGAACTGGGAGCCTTGTTATGCTGATGGGCGGGATGTAAATGGTCAACAGCCACTCAGGAGAAGTGTATGGTGCTTCCTGAAACATCTAAAAAACAAAGCAACAGAGCCTAGGGCACTTCCACTTATGGTCCTATAGCGTAGGAAAATTAAAATAAAAAAGACAGAGCCACCCCAAAGTTTGGGACGACTCTGTTTACAAGAACCTCGTTTACGGTACAAGTTCAATATCGCAGAAAGCGAAAAATGGATAAAGAAGTTGTGGTACTTATGTACAATGCAATATCACTCAGCAATGAAATCTATGTCATCAGCCCCGTAGCAGCATAATGAGTGGATTCAGCTATGATGAATCTAACTGAATTAAGTCACACGGAAAAAGAAACATCATAAGATATCACTACTACACGGAATGTAAACTTGGCTACACAGGAACTGGATTACAAAACAGAACAGGGTCTCAAATTTAGAAAACCAACTTATGCTTGCTTAAGGGGAAAGGTGAGTTGAGGTGCTGCATAAAACCAGAGATTGAAATGAGCACAGATAAACTTCCTTAAGCCAAATATGTAATAGACAAGAGCTACTCCTTGCTCAACAAAATGGACTCAACACCCCATATTAAACGCCTAAGAATGTACCTGACTAGTAAGTATCTTAAAAGTTATGGATTGCTGTGTCTCCGAAAGAGAATCAAGCATGTGTACAGCGGCCTAAACGCAGCAGTGATAGTATTGGAGAGTATCGGTGAGCAAATGAAGACCCTTTGAAGTCATATTGCATGGTACCCATTCCATGGGTCTCAACTCTCCAGGTTTAAGGGATTCTTCCTTCAGCTAAAACATGCATATGGAACCCAGAGTATGATCCACAGTGTGATCGGCAAACGTGTTCAAATGTGTCTCAGTTTTCGTCCCCTGGTACTCGGGTGCAACATTCCAGACGCTTTACTAACACTCTCCCCACTTGGAGAGTCAGTGCCTTTAACCTCCTGTTTGGCCCAGTTGGCAATTTCTGCGTAAGATGAACAGGAATAGGGAGAACCAATGAGAGACTAGGTGGAGGTGTCTGGACGGGCAAATTTAACTCTCATTTCCCACCAGGAAGAGGAATTAACCAAAGGCTCGGCGTGCCGTGCCGGAACCACACTAGGGACTGAAGCAATCCGGTGGTGTTGCGGCCAGCTCACAAGAAAGTGAGATGAAGAAAGGAGCTCAGTGGAACTGTCATACACAAACCTGCAGAGTTATAAATGACAGCTATCATCCAAAAATATATTGAAGTAAGGCTGCCAAGAGGACTTGAAAGCGGGGCAGAATTGCAGGAAACCGATTTCAGGAGGTACACTGGAATTGCATGTAAAGCATAGGAAAGGAGGCAGAACGTTCACAATGATGCACTTGGCCAAAAAGGGCGTATGCGTTTTTTCCTGAATATATTCAGGAAAAAACGCATACGCCCTTTTTGGCCAACCAAGCAAGCTTGCAAAGGAAATCTGCACTACAATGAAGTCTCCCTGCTCCCCGGTCAAAAGGGCCATCTGAAAAAAGTGTAAAATCCAGACAGGCAGGACAGGGCATGGAGAACTGGGAGCCTTGTTATGCTGATGGGCGGGATGTAAATTGCCAACAGCCACTCTGGACAAGTGTATGGTGTTTCCTGAAACATCTAAAAACAGAGCAACAGAGCCTAGGGCACTTCCACTTATGGTCCTATAGCTTAGGGAAATTGAAATCCAAAAGACACAGCCACCCCAAAGTTTGGGACGGCTCTGTATACAAGAACCTCGTTTACGGTACAAGTTCAATATCGCAGAAATTGAGAAATGGATAAAGAAGTTGTGGTACTTACGTACAATGCAATATCACTCAGCAATGAAATCTATGTCATCAGGGCCATAGCAGCATAGAGTGGATTCAGGTATGATGATTCTAACTGAAATAAGTCACACAGAAAAAGAAACATCATAAGATATCACTAATACACGGAATGTAAACTTGGCTACACAGGAACGGAATTACAAAACAGAACAGGGTCTCAAATTTAGAAAACCAACTTATGCTTGCTTAAGGGAAAAGGTGAGTTGGGGTGCTGCATAAAACCAGAGATTGAAATGAGCACAGATAAAGTTCCTTAAGCCAAATATGAAATAGACAAGAGCTACTCCTTGCTCAACGAAATGGGCTCAACACCCCATATTAAATGCCTAAGAATGTACCTGACTAGTAAGAATCTTAAAACCTATGGATTGCTATGTCTCTGAAAGAGAATCAAGCGTGTGTACAGGGGCATAAACGCAGCAGTGATAGGATTGGAGAGGTTCGGTGAGCAAATGAAGACCCTTTGAAGTCATATTGCATGGTACCCATTCCACGGGTCTCAACTCTCCAGGTTTAAGGGATTCTTCCTTCAGCTGAAACATGCATGTGGAACCCAGAGTATGATCAACCGTGTGATCCGGAGACATGTTCAAATATGTGTCAGTTTTTGTCCCCTGGTACTCGGGTGCAACATTCCAGACGCTTTACTAACACTCTCCCCACTTGGAGAGTCAGTGCCTTTAACCTCCTGTTTGGCCAAGTTTGCAATTTCTGCGGAAGATGAACGGGAATAGGGAGGACCAGTGAGAGACTAGCTGGAGGTGTCTGCACGGGCAAATTTAACTCTCATTTCCCACCAGGAAGAGGAATTAACAAAAGGCTCAGCGTGCCGTGCTGGAACCAGATTAGGGCCTGAAGCAATCCTGCGGTGTTGCGGCCAGCTCACAAGAAAGTGAGATGAAGAAAGGAGCTCAGGGGCACTGTAATTCACAAACCTGCAGAGTTATAAATTACAGCTATCGTCAAAAATATCCTGAAGTAAGCCTGCCAAGAGGACTTGAAAGTGGGGCAGAATTGCAGGAAACCGATTTCAGGAGGTAGACTGGAATTGCATGTAAAGCATAGGAAAAGAGGCATAACGTCCACAATGATGCACTTGGCCAAAAAGGGCATATGCGTTTTTTCCTGAATATATTCAGGAAAAAACGCATACGCCCTTTTTGGCCAAGCAAGCAAGCTTGCAAAGGAAATCTGCACTACAATGAAGTCTCACTGCCCCCGAGTCAAAAGGGCCATCTGAAAAAAGTGTAAAATCCAGAAAGGCAGGACAGGCCATGGAGAACTGGGAGCCTTGTCATGCTGATAGGCGGGATGTAAATTGCCAACAGCCACTCGGAGAAGTGTATGGTGTTTCCTGAAACATCTAAAAACAAAGCAACAGAGCCTAGGGCTCTTCCACTTATGGTCCTATAGCTTAGGGAAATTAAAATCAAAAAGACACAGCCACCCCAAAGTTTGGGACAGCTGTGTTTGCAAGAACCTCGTTTATGGTACAATTTCAATATCGCAGAAAGTGAAAAATGGATAAAGAAGTTGTGGTACTTACGTACAATGCAATATCACTCAGCAATGAAATCTATTTCAACCGGCCTGTAGCAGAAAATATGTGGGTTCAGGTATGATGATTCTAACTGAAATAAGTCACACAGAAAAAGAAACATCATAAGATATCACTACTACACGGAATGTAAACTTGGCTACACAGGAACTGAATTACAAAACAGAACAGGGTCTCAAATGTAGAAAACCAACTTATGCTTGCTTAAGGGGAAAGGTGAGTTGGGGTGCTGCATAAAACCAGAGGTTGAAATGAGCATAGATAAAGTTCCTTAAGCCAAATATGTAATAGACAAGAGCTACTCCATGCTCAACGAAATGGACTCAACACCCCATATTAAACGCCTAAGAATGAACCTGACTAGTAAGTATCTTAAAACCTATGGATTGCTATGTCTCTGAAAGAGAATCAAGCGTGTGTACAGCAGCATAAACGCAGCAGTGATAGGATTGTTGAAGTTCGGTGAACAAATGCAGACCCTTTGAAGTCATATTGCATGGTACCCATTACATGGGTCTCAACTCTCCAGGTTTAAGGGATTCTTCCTTCAGCTAAAACATGCATGTGGAACCCAGAGTATGATCCACTGTGTGATCGAGAAACGTGTTCAAATGTGTCTCAGTTTTCATCCCGTGGTACTCGGTTGCAACATTCCAGACGCTTTACTATCACTCTCCCCACTTGGAGAGTCAGTGCCTTTAACCTCCTGTTTGGCCCAGTTTGCAATTTCTGCGGAAAATGAACAGGAATATGGAGAACCAATGAGAGACTAGCTGGAGGTGTCCGGACGGGCAAATTTAACTCTCATTTCCCAACAGGAAGAGGAATTAACCAAAGGTTCAGCTTGCCATGCCGGAAGCACACTAGGGCCTGAAGCAATCCTGCGGTGTTGCGGCCAGCTCACAAGAAAGCGAGTTGAAGAAAGGAGCTCAGGGGCACTCTCATTCACAAACTCGCAGAGTTATACATGACAGCTATCGTCCAAAAGTATATTCAAGTAAGGCTGCCAAGAGGACTTGAGAGCGGGGTTGAATTGCAGGCAACCGATTTCAGGAGGTAGACTGGAATTGCATGTAAAGCATAGGAAACGAGGCAGAACGTCCACAATGATGCACTTGGCCAAAAAGTGCGTATGCGTTTTTTCCTGAATATATTCAGGAAAAAACGCATACGACCTTTTTGGCCAACCAAGCAAGTTTGCAAAGGAAATCTGCACTACAATGAAGTCTCACTGCCCCCCGGTCAAAAGGGCCATCTGAAAAAAGTGTAAAATCCAGAAACGCAGGACAGGCCATGGAGAACTGGGAGCCTTGTTATGCTGATGGGCGGGATATAAATTGCCAACAGCCACTCTGGAGAAGTGTATGGGGTTTCCTGAAACATCTAAAAAACAAAGCAACAAAGTCTAGGGCACTTCCACTTACGGTCCTATAGCTTAGGGAAATTAAAATCAAAAAGACAAAGCCACCCCATAGTTTGGGACGGCTGTGTTTACAAGAACCTCGTTTATGGTACAAGTTCAATATCACAGAAAGCGAAAAATGGATAAAGAAGTTGTCGTACTTACGTACAATGCAATATCACTCAGCAATGAAATCTATGTCATCAGGCCCGTAGGAGCATAACGAGTGGATTCAGGTACGATGATTCTAAGTGAAATAAATCACACAGAAAAAGAAACATCATAAGATATCTCTAATACACGGAATGTAAACTTGGCTACACAGGAACTGAATTACAAAACAGAACAGGGTCTCAAATGTAGAAAACCAACTTATGCTTGCTTAAGGGGAAAGGTGAGTTGGGGTGCTGCATAAAACAAGAGATTGAAATTAGCACAGATACCGTTCCATAAGCCAAATATGTAATAGACCAGAGCTACTCCTTGCTCAACGAAGTGGACTAAACACCTCATATTAAACGCCTAAGAATATACCTGACTACTAAAAATCTTAAAACCTATGGATTTATATGTCTCCGAAAGAGAATCAAGAGTGTGTACAGTGGCATAAACGCAGCAGTGATAGGATTGGTGAGGATCGGTGAGCAAATGCAGACCCTTTGAAGTCATATTGCATGGTACCCATTACATGTGTCTCAACTCTCCAGGTTTAAGGGATTCTTCCTTCAGCTAAAACATGTATGTGGAACCCAGAGTATGATCGACAGTGTGATCGGGGAACGTGTTCAAATGTGTCTCAGTTTTTGTCCCCTGGTCCTCGGGTGCAACATTCCAGACGCTTTACTAACACTCTCCCCACTTGTAGAGTCAGTGCCTTTAACCTCCTGTTTGGCCCAGTTTGCAATTTCTGTGGAAGATGAACAGGAATAGGGAGAACTAATGAGAGACTAGTTGGAGGTGTCTGGACGGGCAAATTTAACTCTCATTTTCCACCAGGAAGAGGAGTTAACCAAAGGCTCAGCATGCCATGCCGGAAACACACTAGGGCCTGAAGCAATCCGGCGGCGTTGCGGCCAGCTCACAAGAAAGCGAGTTGAAGAAAGGAGCTCAGGGACACTGTAATTCACAAACCTGCAGAGTTATAAATGACAGCTATCGTCCAAAAATATATTGAAGTAAGGCTCCCAAGAGGACTTGAAACTGGGGCAGAATTGCAGGAAACCGATTTCAGGAGGTAGACTGGAATTGCATGTAAAGCAGAGGAAAAGAGGCAGAACGTCCACAATGATGCACTTGGCCAAAAAGGGCGTATGCGTTTTTTCCTGAATATATTCAGGAAAAAACGCATACGCCCTTTTTGGCCAACCAAGCAAGCTTGCAAAGGAAATCTGCACTACAATGAAGTCTCACTGCCCCCCGTCAAAAGGGCCATCTGAAAGAAGTGTAAAATACAGAAAGGCAGGACAGGCCATGGAGAACTGGGAGCCTTGTTATGCTGATGGGCGGGATGTAAATTGCCAACAGCCACTCTGGAGAAGTGTATGGTGTTGCCTGAAACATCTAAAAAACAAAGCAACAGAGCCTAGGGCACTTCCACTTATGGTCCTATAGCTTAGGGAAATTGAAATCAAAAAGACACAGCCACCCCAAAGTTTGGGCCGGCTCTGTTTACAAGAACCTCGTTTACGGTACAAGTTCAATATGACAGAATGCGAAAAATGGATAAAGAAGTTGTGGTACTTACGTACAATGCAATATCACTCAGCAATGAAATCTATGTCATCAGGCCCATAGCAGCATAATGAGTGGATTCAGGTACGATGATTCTAAGTGAAATAAGTCACTCAGAAAAAGAAACATCATAAGATATCACTACTACACGGAATGTAAGCTTGGCTACACAGGAATTGAATTCCAAAACAGAACAGGGTCTCAAATGTAGAAAACCAACTATGCTTGCTTAAGGGGAAAGGTGAGTTGGGGTGCTGCATAAAACCAGAGATTGAAATTAGCACAGATACCGTTCCATAAGCCAAATATGTAATACACAAGAGCTACTCCTTGCTCAACGAAGTGGACTCAACACCCCATATTAAATGCCTAAGAATATACCTGACTAGTAAGAATCTTAAAACCTATGGATTTATATGTCTCCGAAAGAGAATCAAGCGAGTGTAGAGCGGCATAAATGCAGCAGTGATAGGATTGGTGAGGTTCGGTGAGCAAATGCAGACCCTTTGAAGTCATATTGCATGGTACCCATTCCATGGGTCTCAACTCTCCAGGTTTAAGGGATTCTTCCTTCAGCTAAAACATGCATGTGGAACCCAGAGTATGATCCACCGTGTGATCGGGAAACGTTTTCAAATGTGTCTCAGTTTTCGACCCCTGTTACTCGGAGGCAACATTCCAGACACTTTACTAACTCTCTCCCCACTTGGAGAGTCAGGGCCTTTAACCTCCTGTTTGGCCCAGTTTGCAATTTCTGCGGAAAATGAACAGGAATAGGGAGAACCCATGAGAGACTAGCTGGAGGTATCTGGACGGGCAAATTTAACTCTCATTTCCCACCAGGAAGAGGAATTAACCAAAGGCTCAGCGTGCTGTGCCAGAACCACACTAGGGCCTGAAGCAATCCTGCGGTGTTGCGGCCAGCTCACAAGAAAGCGAGTTGAAGAAAGGAGCTCAGGGACACTGTAATTCACAAACCTGCAGAGTTACAAATGAGCGCTATCGTCCAAAAATATATTGAAGTAAGACTGCCAAGAGGACTTGAAAGCGGGGCAGAATTGCAGGAAACCGATTTCAGGAGGTAGACTGGAATTGCATGTAAAGCATAGGAAAAGAGGCAGAACGTCCACAATGATGCACTTGGACAAAAAGGGCGTATGAGTTTTTTCCTGACTATATTCAGGAAAAAACGCACACGCCCTTTTTGGCCAACCAAGAAAGCTTGCAAAGGAAATCTGCACTACAATGAAGTCTTACTTCCTCCCGGTCAAAAGGGGCATCTGAAAAAAGTGTAAAATCCAGAAAGGCAGGACAGGCCATGGAGAACTGGGAGCCTTGTTATGCTGATGGGTGGGATGTAAATTGCCAACAGCCACTCTGGAGAAGTCTATGGTGTTTCCTGAAACATCTGAAAAACAAAGCAACAGATCCTAGGGCATTCCAATTATGGTCCTATAGCTTAGGGAAATTAATATCAAAAAGACACAGCTACCCCAAGGTTTGGAATGGCTCTGTTTACAAGAACCTCGTTTACAGTACAAGTTCAATATCACAGAAAGCGAAAAATGGATAAAGAAGTTGTGGAACTTACGTACAATGCAATATCACTCAGCAATGAAATCTATGTCATCAAGCCCGTAGCAGCATAATGAGTGGATTCAGGTACGACAATTTTAAGTGAAATAAGTCACACAGAAAAAGAAACATCATAAGATATCACTACTACACAGAATGTCAACTTGGCTACACAGGAACTGAATTACAAAACAGAACAGGGTCTCAAATGTAGAAAACCAACTTATGCTTGCTTAAGGGGAAAGGTGAGTTTGGGTGCTGCATAAAATCAGAGATTGAAATTAGCACAGATACTGTTCCCATAAGCCAAATATGTAATAGTGAAGAGCTACTCCTTGCTCAACGAAGTGCACTAAACACCCGATATTAAACGCCTAAGAATATACCTGACTAGTAAGAATCTTAAAACCTATGGATTTATATGTCTCTGAAAGAGAATCAAGCGTGTGTACAGCGGTATAAACGCAGCAGTGATAGGATTGGTGAGGTTCAGTGAGTAAAGGCAGACCCTTTGAAGTCATATTGTATGGTACCCATTCCACGGGTCTCAACTCTCCAGGTTTAAGGGATTCTTCCTTCAGCTAAAACATGCATGTGGAACCCAAAGTATGATCCACCATGTGATCGGGAAACATGTTCAAATGTGTCTCAGTTTTGGTCCTCTGGTACTTGGGTGCAACATTTCAGTTGCTTTACTAACACTCTACCCACATGGAGAGTCAGTGGCTTTAACCTGCTGTTTGGCCCAGTTGCAATTTCTGTGGAAGATGAACAGGAATAGGGAGAACAAATGAGAGACTAGCTGGAGGTGTCTGGACGGGCAAATTTAACTCTCATTTCCCACCAGGAAGAGGAATTAATCAAAGGCTCAGCGTGCCATGCCGGAACCACACTAGGGCCTGAAGCAATCCTGCGGTGTTGCGGCCAGCTCACAAGAAAGCGAGTTGAAGGAAGGAGCTCAGGGGCACTGTAATTCACAAACCTGCAGAGTTATAAATGACACCTATCGTCCAAAAATATATTGAAGTAAGGCTGCCAAGAGGACTTGAAAGCAGCGCAGAATTGCAGGAAACCGATTTCAGGAGGTAGACTGGAATTGCATGTAAAGCATAGGAAACGAGGCAGAACGTCCACAATGATGCACTTGGACAAAAAGGGCGTATGCGTTTTTTCCTGAATATATTCAGGAAAAAACGCATACGCCCGTTTTGGCCAACCAAGCAAGCTTGCAATGTAAATCTACACTACAATGAAGTCTCACTGTCCCCCGGTCAAAAGGGCCATCTGAAAAAAGTGTAAAATCCAGAAAGGCAGGACTGGCCATGGAGAACTGGGAGACTTGTTATGCTGATGGGCGGGATGTAAATTGCCAACAGCCACTCTGGAGAAGTGTATGGTGTTTCCTGAATTATCTACAAAACAAAGCAACAGAGCCTAGGGCACTTCCACTTATGGTCCTATAACTTAGGGAAATTAAAATCAAAAAGACACAGCTACCCCAAAGTTTGGGACGGCTCTGTTTACAAGAACCTCGTTTACAGAACAAGTTCAATATCACAGAAAGCGAAAAATGGATAAAGAAGTTGTGGTACTTACGTACAATGCAATATCACTCAGCAATGAAATCTATGTCATCAGGCCCGTAGCAGCATAATGAGTGGATTCAGGTACGATGATTCTAAGTGAAATAAGTCACCCAGAAAAAGAAACATCATAAGATATCACTAATACACGGAATGTAAACTTGGCTACACAGGAACTGAATTACAAAACAGAACAGTGTCTCAAATGTAGAAAACCAACTTATGCTTGCTTAAGGGGAAAGGTGAGTTGGGGTGCTGTATAAAACCAGAGATTGAAATTAGCACAGATACATTCCATAAGCCAAATATGTAATAGACAAGAGCTACTCCTTGCTCAACGAAGTGGACTCAACACCCCATATTAAACGCCTAAGAATATACCTGACTAGTAAGAATCTTAAAACCTATGGATTTATATGTCCCTGAACGAGAATCAAGTGTGTGTACAGCGGCATAAGCGCAGTCGTGATAGGATTGGTGATGTTCGGTGAGCAAATGCAGACCCTTGGAAGTCATATTGCATGGTACCCATTCCATGGGTCTCAACTCTCCATGTTTAAGGGATTCTTCCTTCAGCTAAAACATGCATGTGGAACCCAGAGTATGATCCACCATGTGATCGGGAAACGTGTTCAAATGTGTCTCAGTTTTCATCCCCTGGTACTCGGGTGCAACATTCCAGACGCTTTACTAACACTCTCCTCACTTGGAGAGTCAGTGCCTTTAACCTCCTGTTTGGCCCAGTTTGCAATTTCTGCGGAAAATGAACAGGAATAGGGAGAACCAATGATAGACTAGCTGGAGGTGTCTGGACGGGCAAATTTAACTCTCATTTCCCACCAGGAAGAGGAATTAACCAAAGGCTCAGCGTGCCATGCCGGAACCACACTAGGGCCTAAAGCAATCCTGCGGTGTTGCGGCCAGCTCACAAGAAAGCGAGTTGAAGAAAGGAGCTCAGGGTCACTGTAATTCACAAATCTGCAGAGTTATAAATGACAGCTATCGTCCAAAAGTATATTGAAGTAAGGCTGCCAAGAGGACTTGAAAGCGGGGCAGAATTGCAGGAAACCAATTTCTGGAGGTAGACTAGAATTGAATGTAAAGCATAGGAAAAGTGGCAGAACGTCCACAATGATGCACTTGGCCAAAAAGGGCGTATGCGTTTTTTCCTGAATATATTCAGGAATATATTCAGGAAAAAACGCATACGCCCTTTTTGGCCAACCAAGCAAGCTTGCAAAGGAAATCTGCACTACAATGAAGTCTCACTTCCCCCGGTCAAAAGGGCCATCTGAAAAAAGTGTAAAATCCAGAAAGGCAGGACAGGCCATGGAGAACTGGGAGCCTTGTTATGCTGATGGGCGGGATGTAAATTGCCAACAGCCACTCTGGAGAAGTGTATGGTGTTTCCTGAAACATCTAAAAAACAAAGCAACAGAGCCTAGGGCACTTCCACTTATGGTCCTACAGCTTAGGGAAATTAAAATCAAAAAGACACAGCCACCCCAAATTTTGGGACGGCTCTGTTTACAAGAACCTCGTTTATGGTACAAGTTCAATATCACAGAAAGCGAAAAATGGATAAAGAAGTTGTGGTACTTACGTACAATGCAATATCACTCAGCAATGAAATCTATGTCATCAGGCCCGTAGCAACAGAATGAGTGGATTCAGGTACGATGATTCTAAGTGAAATAAGTCACAGAGAAAAAGAAACATCATAAGATATCACTAATACACGGAATGTAAACTTGGGTACACAGGAACTGAATTACAAAACAGAATAGGGTCTCAAATGTAGAAAACCAACATATGCTTGCTTAAGGGGAATGGTGAGTTGGGGTGCTGCATGAAACCAGAGATTGAAATTAGCACAGATACCGTTCCATAAGCCAAATATGTAATAAACAAGAGCTACTCCTTGCTCAACGAAGTGGACTCAACACCCCATATTAAACGCCTAAGAATATACGTGACTAGTAAGAATCTTAAAACCTATGGATTTATATGTCTCCGAAAGAGAATCAAGCGTGTGTACAGCGGCATAAACGCAGCAGTGATAGGATTGGTGAGGTTCGGTGAGCAAATGCAGACCCTTTGAAGTCATATTGCATGGTACCCATTCCATGGGTCTCAACTCTCCAGGTTTAAGGGATTCTTCCTTCAGCTAAAACATGCATGTGGAACCCAGAGTATGATCCACCATGTGATCGGGAATCATGTTCAAATGTGTCTCAGTTTTCATCCCCTGGTACTCGGGTGCAAAATTCCAGACGCTTTACTAACACTCTCCCCACTTGGAGAGTCAATGCCGTTAACCTCCTGTTTGGCCCAGTTTGCAATTTCTGCGTAGGATGAACAGGAATAGGGAGAACCAATGAGAGACTAGCTGGAGGTGTCTGGACGGGCAAATTTAACTCTCATTTCCCACCAGGAAGAGGAATTAACCAAAGGCTCAGCGTGCCGTGCCGGAACCACACTAGTGCCTGAAGCAATCCTGCGGTTTTGCGGCCAGCTCACAAGAAAGCGAGTTAAAGAAAGGAGCTCAGGGGCACTGTCATTCACAAACCTGCAGAGTTATAAATGACAGCTATCGTCCAAAAATATATTGAAGTAAGGCTGCCAGGACGACTTCAAAGCGGGGCAGAATTGCAGGAAACCGATATCAGGAGGTAGACTGGAATTGCATGTAAAGCATAGGAAAAGAGGCAGAACGTCCACAATGATGCACTTGGCCAAAAAGGGCGTATGCGTTTTTTCCTGAATATATTTAGTAA
This sequence comes from Orcinus orca, assembly GCF_937001465.1. Classification (NCBI taxonomy): domain Eukaryota; kingdom Metazoa; phylum Chordata; class Mammalia; order Artiodactyla; family Delphinidae; genus Orcinus; species Orcinus orca. The sequence goes on from NC_064559.1 coordinate 82,437,331, forward strand.
AAAACGCATACACCCTTTTTGGCCAACCAAGCAAGCTTGCAAAGGAAATCTGCACTACAATGAAGTCTCACAGCCCCCGGTCAAAAGGGCCATCTGAAAAAAGTGTAAAATTCAGAAACGCAGGACAGGCCATGGAGAACTAGGAGCCTTGTTATGCTGATGGGCGGGATGTAAATTGCCAACAGCCACTCTGGAGAAGTGTATGGTGTTTCCTGAAACATCCAAAAAACAAAGCAACAGAGCCTAGGGCACTTCCACTTATGGTCCTATAGCTTAGGGATATTAAAATCAAAAACACACAGCCACCCCAAAGTTTGGGACGGCTCTGTTTACAAGAATCTCGTTTACAGTACAAGTTCAATATCACAGAAAGCAAAAAATGGATAAAGAAGTTGTGGTACTTACGTACAATGCAATATCACTCAGCAATAAAATCTATGTCATCAGGCCCGTAGGAGCATAATGAGTGGATTCAGGTACGATGATTGTAAGTGAAATAAGTCACACAGAAAAGAAACATCATAAGGTATCACTAATACACGGAATGTAAACTTGGCTACACAGGAACTGAATTACAAAACAGAACAGTGTCTCAAATGTAGAAAACCAACTTATGCTTGCTTAAGGGGAAAGGTGAGTTGGGGTGCTGTATAAAACCAGAGATTGAAATTAGCACAGATACATTCCATAAGCCAAATATGTAATAGACAAGAGCTACTCCTTGCTCAACGAAGTGGACTCAACACCCCATATTAAACGCCTAAGAATATACCTGACTAGTAAGAATCTTAAAACCTATGGATTTATATGTCCCTGAACGAGAATCAAGTGTGTGTACAGCGGCATAAGCGCAGTCGTTATAGGATTGGTGAGGTTCGGTGAGCAAATGCAGACCCTTGGAAGTCATATTGCATGGTACCCATTCCATGGGTCTCAACTCTCCAGGTTTTAGGGATTCTTCCTTCAGCTAAAACATGCATGTGGAACCCAGAGTATGATCCACCGTGTGATCGGGAAACGTGTTCAAATGTGTCTCAGTTTTCGTGCCCTGGTACTCGGAGGCAACATTCCAGACGCTTTACTAACTCTCTCCCCACTTGGAGAGTCAGGGCCTTTAATCTCCTGTTTGGCCCAGTTTGCAATTTCTGCGGAAAATGAACAGGAATAGGGAGAACAAATGTGAGACTAGCTGGAGGTGTCTGGACGGGCAAATTTAACTCTCATTTCCCACCAGGAAGAGGAATTAACCAAAACCTCAGTGTGCCGTGCCGGAGCCACACTAGGGCCTGAAGCAATGCTTCCGGTGTTGCGGCCTGCTCACAAGAAAGCGAGTTGAAGAAAGGAGCTCAGGGGCACTGTAATTCACAAACCTGCAGAGTTATCAATGACAGCTATCGTCCAAAAATATATTGAAGTAAGGCTGCGAAGACGACTTGAAAGCGGGGAAGAATTGCAGGAAACCGACTTCAGGAGGTAGACTGGAATTGCATGTAAAGCATAGGAAAAGAGGCAGAACGTCCACAATGATGCACTTGGCCAAAAAGGGCGTATGAGTTTTTTCCTGAATATATTCAGGAAAAAACGCATACGCACTTTTTGGCCAACCAAGCAAGCTTGCAAAGGGAATCTGCACTAAAATGTAGTCTCACTGCCCCCTGGTCAAAAGGTCCATCTGAAAAAAGTGTAAAATCCAGAAAGGCAGGACTGGCCATGGAGAACTGGGAGCCTTGTTATGCTGATGGGCGGGATGTAAATTGCCAACAGCCACTCTGGAGAAGTGTATGGTGTTTCCTGAAACATCTAAAAAACAAAGCAACAGAGCCTAGGGCACTTCCACTTATGGTCCTATAGCATAGGGAAATTAAAATCAAAAAGACACAGCCACCCCAAAGTTTGGGACGGGTCTGTTTACAAGAACCTCGTTTACGGTACAAGTTCAATATCACAGAAAGCAAAAAATGGATAAAGAAGTTGTGGTACTTACGTAGAATGCAATATCACTCAGCAATGCAATCTATGTCATCAGGCCCATAGGAGCATAATGAGTGGGTTCAGGTACGATGATTCTAAGTGAAATAAGTCACACAGAAAAAGAAACATCATAAGATATAACTACTACACGTTATGTCAACTTGGCTACACAGGAAATGAATTACAAAACAGAACAGGGTCTCAAATGTAGAAAACCAACTTATGCTTGCTTAAGGGGAAAGGTGAGTTGGGGTGCTGCATAAAACCAGAGATTGAAATTAGCACAGACACCATTCCATAAGCCAAATATGTAATAGACAAGAGCTACTCCTTGCTCAACGAAGTGGACCCAACACCCCATATTAAACGCCTAAGAATATACCTGACTAGTAAGAATCTTAAAACCTATGGATTTATATGTCTCCGAAAGAGAATCAAGCGTGTGTACAGTGGCATAAACGCAACAGTGATAGGATTGGTGAGGTTCAGTGAGCAAATGCAGACCCTTTGAAGTCATATTGTATGGTACCCATTCCATGGGTCTCAACTCTCCATGTTTAAGGGATTCTTCCTTCAGCTAAAACATGCATGTGGAACCCAGAGTATGATCCACCATGTGATCGGGAAACGTGTTCAAATGTGTCTCAGTTTTCCTCCCCTGGTACTCGGGTGCAACATTCCAGACGCTTTACTAACACTCTCCTCACTTGGAGAGTCAGTGCCTTTAACCTCCTGTTTGGCCCAGTTTGCAATTTCTGCGGAAAATGAACAGGAATAGGGAGAACCAATGATAGACTAGCTGGAGGTGTCTGGACGGGCAAATTTAACTCTCATTTCCCACCAGGAAGAGGAATTAACCAAAGGCTCAGCGTGCCATGCCGGAACCACACTAGGGCCTAAAGCAATCCTGCGGTGTTGCGGCCAGCTCACAAGAAAGCGAGTTGAAGAAAGGAGCTCAGGGTCACTGTAATTCACAAACCTGCAGAGTTATAAATGACAGCTATCGTGCAAAAGTATATTGAAGTAAGGCTGCCAAGAGGATTTGAAAGCGGGGCAGAATTGCAGGAAACTAATTTCTGGAGGTAGACTGGAATTGCATGTAAAGCATAGGAAAAGTGGCAGAACGTCCACAATGATGCACTTGGCCAAAAAGGGCGTATGCGTTTTTTCCTGAATATATTCAGGAATATATTCAGGAAAAAACGCATACGCCCTTTTTGGCCAACCAAGCAAGCTTGCAAAGGAAATCTGCACTACACTGAAGTCTCACTGCCCCCCGGTCAAAAGGGCCATCTGAAAAAAGTGTAAAATCCAGAAAGGCAGGACAGGCCATGGAGAACTGGGAGCCTTGTTATGCTGATGGGCGGGATGTAAATTGCCAACAGCCACTCTGGAGAAGTGTATGGTGTTTCCTGAAACATCTAAAAAACAAAGCAACAGAGCCTAGGGCACTTCCACTTATGGTCCTACAGCTTAGGGAAATTGAAATAAAAAAGACACAGCCACCCCAAAGTTTGGGACGGCTCTGTTTACAAGAACCTCGTTTACGGTACAAGTTCAATATCACAGAAAGCGAAAAATGGATAAAGAAGTTGTGGTACTTACGTACAATGCAATATCACTCAGCAATAAAATCTATGTCATCAGGCCCGTAGGAGCATAATGAGTGGATTCAGGTACGATGATTGTAAGTGAAATAAGTCACACAGAAAAGAAACATCATAAGGTATCACTAATACACGGAATGTAAACTTGGCTACACAGGAACTGAATTACAAAACAGAACAGTGTCTCAAATGTAGAAAACCAACTTATGCTTGCTTAAGGGGAAAGGTGAGTTGGGGTGCTGTATAAAACCAGAGATTGAAATTAGTACAGATACATTCCATAAGCCAAATATGTAATAGACAAGAGCTACTCCTTGCTCAACGAAGTGGACTCAACACCCCATATTAAACGCCTAAGAATATACCTGACTAGTAATAATCTTAAAACCTATGGATTTATATGTCCCTGAACGAGAATCAAGTGTGTGTACAGCGGCATAAGCGCAGTCGTGATAGGATTGGTGATGTTCGGTGAGCAAATGCAGACCCTTGGAAGTCATATTGCATGGTACCCATTCCATGGGTCTCAACTCTCCAGGTTTTAGGGATTCTTCCTTCAGCTAAAACATGCATGTGGAACCCAGAGTATGATCCACCATGTGATCGGGAAACGTGTTCAAATGTGTCTCAGTTTTCATCCCCTGGTACTCGGGTGCAACATTCCAGACGCTTTACTAACACTCTCCTCACTTGGAGAGTCAGTGCCTTTAACCTCCTGTTTGGCCCAGTTTGCAATTTCTGTGGAAAATGAACAGGAATAGGGAGAACCAATGAGAGACTAGCTGGAGGTGTCTGGATGGGCAAATTTAACTCTCATTCCCCACCAGGAAGAGGAATTAACCAAAGGCTCAGCGTGCCATGCCGGAACCACACTAGGGCCTAAAGCAATCCTGCGGTGTTGCGGCCAGCTCACAAGAAAGCGAGTTGAAGAAAGGAGCTCAGGGGCACTGTAATTCACAAACCTGCAGAGTTATAAATGACAGCTATCGTCCAAAAGTATATTGAAGTAAGGCTGCCAAGAGGATTTGAAAGCGGGGCAGAATTGCAGGAAACCAATTTCTGGAGGTAGACTGGAATTGCATGTAAAGCATAGGAAAAGAGGCAGAACGTCCACAATGATGCACTTGGCCAAAAAGGGCGTATGCGTTTTTTCCTGAATATATTCAGGAAAAAACGCATACGCCCTTTTTCGCCAAGCAAGCAAGTTTGCAAAGGAAATCTGCACTACAATGAAGTCTCACTGCCCCCCAGACAAAAGGGCCATCTGAAAAAAGTGTAAAATCCAGAAAGGCAGGACAGGCCATGGAGAACTGGGAGCCTTGTTATGCTGATGGGCGGGATGTAAATTGCCAACAGCCACTCTGGAGAAGTGTATGGTGTTTCCTGAAACATCTAAGAAACAAAGCAACAGAGCCTAGGGCACTTCCACTTATGGTCCTATAGCTTAGGGAAATTAAAATCAAAAAGACACAGCCACCCCAAAGTTTGGGACGGCTCTGTTTACAAGAACCTCGTTTACGGTACAAGTTCAATATCACAGAAAGCGAAAAATGGATAAAGAAGATGTGGTACTTACGTACAATGCAATATCACTCAGCAATGAAATCTATGTCATCAGACCCGTAGCAGCATAATGAGTGGATTCAGGTACGATGATTCTAAGTGAAATAAGTCACACAGAAAAAGAAACATCATAAGATATGACTACTGCACGGAATGTAAACTTGGCTACACAGGAACTGAATTACAAAACAGAACAGGGTCTCAAATGTAGAAAACCAACTTATGCTTGCTTAAGGGGAAAGGTGAGTTGGGGTGCTGCATAAAACCAGAGATTGAAATTAGCACAGATACCGTTTCATAAGCCCAATATGTAACAGATAAGAGCTACTCCTTGCTCAACAAAGTGGAACCAACACCCCATATTAAATGGCTAATAATATACCTGACTAGTAAGAATCTTCAAACCTATGGATTTATATGTCTCCGAAAGAGAATCAAGCATGTGTACAGCGGCATAAACGCAGCAGTTATAGGATTGGTGAGGCTCGGTGAGCAAATGCAGACCCTTTGACATCATATTGCATGGTACCCATTCCATGGGTCTCAACTCTCCAGGTTTAAGGGATTCTTCCTTCAGCTAAAACATGCATGTGGAACCCAGAATATGATCCTCCATGTGATAGGGAAACGTGTTCAAATGTGTCTCAGTTTTCGTCCCCTGGTACTCGGGTGCAACATTCCGTGTGCTTTACTAACACTCTACCCACTTGGAGAGTCAGTGCCTTTAACCTCCTGTTTGGCCCAGTTGCAATTTCTGAGGAAGATGAACAGGAATACGGAGAACCAATGAGAGACTAGCTGGAGGTGTCTGGACGGGCAAATTTAACTCTCATTTCCCACCAGGAAGAGGAATTAACCAAAGGCTCAGCGTCCCGTGCCGGAACCACACTAGGGCCTGAAGCAATCCTGTGGTGTTGCGGTCAGCTCACAAGAAAGCGAGTTGAAGAAAGGAGCTCAGGGGCACTGTAATTCACAAACCTGTAGAGTTATAACTGACAGCTATCGTCCAAAAATATATTGAAGTATGTCTGCCAAGAGGACTTGAAAGCAGGGCAGAATTGCAGGAAACCAATTTCAGGAGGTAGACTGGAACTGCATTTAAAGCATAGGAAAAGAGGCAGAACGTCCACAATGATGCACTTGGCCAAAAAGTGCGTATGCGTTTTTTCCTGAATATATTCAGGAAAAAACGCATACGCCCTTTTTGGCCAACCAAGCAAGCTTGCAAAGGAAATCTGCACTACAATGAAGTCTCACTTCCCCCGGGTCAAAAGGGCCATCTGAAAAATGTGTAAAATCCAGAAAGGCAGGACAGGCCATGGAGAACTGGGAGCCTTGTTATGCTGATGGGCGGGATGTAAATTGCCAATAGCCACTCTGGAGAAGTGTATGGTGTTTCCTGAAACATCTAAGAAACAAAGCAACAGAGCCTAGGGCACTTCCACTTATGGTCCTATAGCTTAGGGAAATTAAAATCAAAAAGACACAGCCACCCCAAAGTTTGGGACGGCTCTGTTTACAAGAACCTCGTTTACGGTGCAAGTTCAATATCACAGAAAGCGAAAAATGGATAAAGAAGATGTGGTACTTACGTACAATGCAATATCACTCAGCAATGAAATCTATGTCATCAGACCCGTAGCAGCATAATGAGTGGATTCAGGTACGATGATTCTAAGTGAAATAAGTCACACAGAAAAAGAAACATCATAAGATATGACTACTACACGGAATGTAAACTTGGCTACACAGGAACTGAATTACAAAACAGAACAGGGTCTCAAATGTAGAAAATCAACTTATGCTTGCTTAAGGGGAAAGGTGAGTTGGGGTGCTGCATAAAACCAGAGATTGAAATTAGCACAGATACCCTTCCATAAGATAAATATGTAATAGACAAGAGCTACAACTTGCTCAACGAAGTGGACTCAACACCCCATATTAAACGCCTAAGAATATACCTGACTAGTAAGAATCATAAAACCTATGGATTGATATGTCTCCGAAAGAGAATCAAGCATGTTTACAGCGGCATAAACGCAGCAGGAATAGGACTGGTGAGGTTCGGTGAGCAAATGCAGACCCTTTGAAGTCATATTTCATGGTACCCATTCCATGGGTCTCAACTCTCCAGGTTTAAGGGATTCTTCCTTCAGCTAAAACATGCATGTGGAACCCAGAGTATGATCCACCGTGTGATCGGGAAACGTGTTCAAATGTATCTCAGTTGTCGTCCCCTGGTACTCAGGTGCAACATTCCAGACGCTTTACTAACACTCTCCCCACTTGGAGAGTCAGTGCCTTTAACCTCCTGTTTGGCCCAGTTTGCAATTTCTGCGTAAGATGAACAGGAATAGGGATAACCAATGAGAGACTAGCTGGAGGTGTCTGGACAGGCAAATTTAACTCTCATTTCCCACAAGGAAGAGGAATTAACCAAAGGCTCAGCATGCCGTGCCAGAACCACACTAAGGCCTGAAGCAATCCTGCGGTGTTGCAGCCAGCTCACAAGAAAGCGAGTTGAAGAAAGTAGCTCAGGGGCACTGTAATTCACAAACCTGCAGAGTTAAAAATGACAGCTATCGTCCAAAAATATATTGAAGTAAGGCTGCCAAGAGGACTTGAAAGCGGGGCAGAATTGCAGGAAACCCATTTCAGGAGGTAGACTGGAATTGCATGTAATGCATAGGAAAAGAGGCAGAACGTCCACAATGATGCACTTGGCCAAAAAGTGCGTATGCGTTTTTTCCTGAATGTATTCAGGAAAAAACGCATACGCCCTTTTTGGCCAACCAAGCAAGCTTGCAAAGGAAATCTGCACTACAATGAAGTCTCACTGCCCCCCGGTCAAAAGGGCCATCTGAAAAAAGTGTAAAATCCAGAAAGGCAGGACAGGCCATGTAGAACTGGAAGTCTTGTTATGCTGATGGGCGGGATGTAAATTGCCAACAGCCACTCTGGAGAAGTGTATGGTGTTTCCTGAAATATCTAAAAAACAAAGCAACAGAGCCTGGGGCACTTCCAGTTATGGTCCTATAGCTTAGGGAAATTAAAATAAAAAAGACACAGCCACCCCAAAGTTTGGGATGACTCTGTTTACAAGAACCTCGGTTACGGTAGAAGTTCAATATCGCAGAAAGCGAAAAATGGATAAAGACGTTGTGGTACTTACGTACAATGCAATATCACTCAGCAATGAAATCTATGTCATCAGGACCGTAGCAGCATAATGAGTGGATTCAGGTACGATGATTCTAAGTGAAATAAGTCACACAGAAAAAGAAACATCATAAGATATCACTAATAAACGGAATGTAAACTTGGCTACACAGGAACTGAATTACAAAACAGAACAGGGTCTCAAATGTAGAAAACCTACTTATGCTTGCGTAAGGGGAAAGGTGAGTTGGGGTGCTGCATAAAACCAGAGCTTGAAATGAGCACAGATACCGTTCCATACGCCAAATATGTAACAGACAAGAGCTACTCCTTGCTCAACGAAGTGGACTCAACACCGCATATTAAACGCCTAAGAATATACCTGACTAGTAAGAATCTTAAAACCTATGGATTTATATGTCTCCGAAAGAGAATCAAGCGTGTGTACGGTGGCATAAATGTGGCAGTGATAGGATTGGTGAGGTTCGGGGAGCAAATGCAGACCCTTTGAAGTCATATTGCATGGTACCCATTCCATGGGTCTCAACTCTCCAGGTTTAAGGGATTCTTCCTTCAGCTAAAACATGCATGTGGAACACAGAGTATGATCCTCCATGTGATAGGGAAACGTGTTCAAATGTGTCTCAGTTTTCGTCCCCTGGTACTCGGGTGCAACATTCCAGACGCTTTACTAACACTCTCCCCACTTGGAGAGTCAGTCCCTTTAACCTCCTGTTTGGCCAAGTTTGCAATTTCTGCGGAACGTGAACAGGAATAGGGAGGACCAATGAGAGACTAGCTGGAGGTGTCTGGACGGGCCAATTTAACTCTCATTTCCCACCAGGAAGAGGAATTAACCAAAGGCTCAGCGTGCCGTGCCGGAACCACACTAGGGCCTGAAGCAATCCTGCGGTGTTGCAGCCAGCTCACAAGAAAGCGAGTTGAAGAAAGGAGCTCAGGGGCACTGTAATTCACAAACCTGCAGAATTATAAATGACAGCTATCGTCCAGAAATATATTGAAGTAAGGCTGCCAAGAGGACTTGAATGCGGGACAGAATTGCAGGAAACCGATTTCAGGAGGTAGACTGGAATTGCATTTAAAGCATAGGAAAAGAGGCAGAACGTCCACAATGATGCACTTGGCTAAAAAGGGCGTGTGCGTTTTTTCCTGAATATATTCAGGAAAAAACGCATATGCCCTTTTTGGCCAACCAAGCAATCTTGCAAAGAAATCTGCACTACAATGAAGTCTCACTTCCCCCTGGTCAAAAGGGCCATCTAATAAAAAGTGTAAAATCCAGAAAGGCAGGACAGGCCATGTAGAACTGGGAGCCTTGTTATGCTGATGGGCGGGATGTAAATTGCCAACAGCCACTCTGGAGAAGTGTATGGTGTTTCCTGAAATATCTAAAAAACAAAGCAACAGAGCCTGGGGCACTTCCAGTTATGGTCCTATAGCTTAGGGAAATTAAAATAAAAAAGACACAGCCACCCCAAAGTTTGGGATGACTCTGTTTACAAGAACCTCGGTTACGGTAGAAGTTCAATATCGCAGAAAGCGAAAAATGGATAAAGACGTTGTGGTACTTACGTACAATGCAATATCACTCAGCAATGAAATCTATGTCATCAGGACCGTAGCAGCATAATGAGTGGATTCAGGTACGATGATTCTAAGTGAAATAAGTCACACAGAAAAAGAAACATCATAAGATATCACTAATAAACGGAATGTAAACTTGGCTACACAGGAACTGAATTACAAAACAGAACAGGGTCTCAAATGTAGAAAACCTACTTATGCTTGCTTAAGGGGAAAGGTGAGTTGGGGTGCTGCATAAAACCAGAGCTTGAAATGAGCACAGATACCGTTCCATACGCCAAATATGTAACAGACAAGAGCTACTCCTTGCTCAACGAAGTGGACTCAACACCGCATATTAAACGCCTAAGAATATACCTGACTAGTAAGAATCTTAAAACCTATGGATTTATATGTCTCCGAAAGAGAATCAAGCGTGTGTACGGTGGCATAAATGTGGCAGTGATAGGATTGGTGAGGTTCGGGGAGCAAATGCAGACCCTTTGAAGTCATATTGCATGGTACCCATTCCATGGGTCTCAACTCTCCAGGTTTAAGGGATTCTTCCTTCAGCTAAAACATGCATGTGGAACACAGAGTATGATCCTCCATGTGATAGGGAAACGTGTTCAAATGTGTCTCAGTTTTCGTCCCCTGGTACTCGGGTGCAACATTCCAGACGCTTTACTAACACTCTCCCCACTTGGAGAGTCAGTGCCTTTAACCTCCTGTTTGGCCCAGTTTGCAATTTCTGCGGAACGTGAACAGGAATAGGGAGGACCAATGAGAGACTAGCTGGAGGTGTCTGGACGGGCCAATTTAACTCTCATTTCCCACCAGGAAGAGGAATTAACCAAAGGCTCAGCGTGCCGTGCCGGAACCACACTAGGGCCTGAAGCAATCCTGCGGTGTTGCAGCCAGCTCACAAGAAAGCGAGTTGAAGAAAGGAGCTCAGGGGCACTGTAATTCACAAACCTGCAGAATTATAAATGACAGCTATCGTCCAGAAATATATTGAAGTAAGGCTGCCAAGAGGACTTGAATGCGGGACAGAATTGCAGGAAACCGATTTCAGGAGGTAGACTGGAATTGCATTTAAAGCATAGGAAAAGAGGCAGAACGTCCACAATGATGCACTTGGCTAAAAAGGGCGTGTGCGTTTTTTCCTGAATATATTCAGGAAAAAACGCATATGCCCTTTTTGGCCAACCAAGCAATCTTGCAAAGAAATCTGCACTACAATGAAGTCTCACTTCCCCCTGGTCAAAAGGGCCATCTAATAAAAAGTGTAAAATCCAGAAAGGCAGGACAGGCCATGGAGAACTGGGAGCCTTGTTATGCTGATGGGCGGGATGTAAATTGCCAACAGCCACTCTGCAGAAGTGTATGGCGTTTCCTGAAACATCTAAAAAACAAAGCAACAGAGCCTAGGGCACTTTCACTTATGGTCCTATAACTTAGGGAAATTAAAATCAAAAAGACACAGCCACCCAAAAGTTTGGGCATCTCTGTTTACAAGAACCTCGTTTACGGTACAAGTTCAATATCACAGAAAGCGAAAAATGGATAAAGAAGTTGTGGTACTTACATACAATGCAATATCACTCAGCAATGAAATCTATGTCATCAGGGCCGAAGCCGCATAATGAGTGGATTCAGGTACGATGATTCTAAGTGAAATAAGTCACAGAGAAAAAGAAACATCATAAGATATCACTACTACACGGAATGTAAACTTGGCTACACAGGAACTGAATTACAAAACAGAACAGGGTCTCAAATGTAGAAAACTGACTTATGCTTGCTTAAGGGGAAAGGTGAGTTGGGTGCTGCATAAAACCAGAGATTGAAATTAGCACAGATACCGATCCATAAGCCAAATATGTAATAGACAAGAGCTACTCCTTGCTCAACGAAGTGGACTCAACACCCCATATTAAACGCCTAAGAATATACCTGACTAGTAAGAATCTTAAAACCTATGGATTGATATGTCTCCGAAAGAGAATCAAGCGTGTGTACAGCGGCATAAACGCAGCAGTGATAGGATTGGTGAGGTTCAGTAAGCAAATGCAGACCCTAGACATCATATTGCATGGTACCCATTCCATGGGTCTCAACTCTGCAGGTTTAAGGGATTCTTCCTTCAGCTAAAACATGCATGTGGAACCCAGAATATGATCCTCCATGTGATCGGGAAACGTGTTCAAATGTGTCTCAGTTTTCGTCCCCTGGTACTCGGGTTCAACATTCCGTGTGCTTTACTAACACTCTACCCACTTGGAGAGTCAGTGCCTTTAACCTCCTGTTTGGCTCAGTTTGCAATTTTTGCGAAAGATGAACAGGAATAGGGAGAACCAATGGGAGACTAGCTGGAGGTGTCTGGACGGGCAAATTTAACTCTCATTTCCCACCAGGAAGAGGAATTAACCAAAGGCTCAGCGTTGCATACCGGAATCACACTAGGGCCTGAAGCAATCCTGTGGTGTTGCGGTCAGCTCACAAGAAAGCGAGTTGAAGAAACGAGCTCAGGGGCACTGTAATTCACAAACCTGTAGAGTTATAACTGACAGCTATCGTCCAAAAATATATTGAAGTATGTCTGCCAAGAGGACTTGAAAGCAGGGCAGAATTGCAGGAAACCAATTTCAGGAGGTAGACTGGAACTGCATTTAAAGCATAGGAAAAGAGGCAGAACGTCCACAATGATGCACTTGGCCAAAAAGGGCGTATGCGTTTTTTCCTGAATATATTCAGGAAAAAACGCATACCCCCTTTTTGGCCAACCAAGCAAGCTTGCAAAGGAAATCTGCACTACAATGAAGTCTCACTTCCCCCGGGTCAAAAGGGCCATCTGAAAAATGTGTAAAATCCAGAAAGGCAGGACAGGCCATGGAGAACTGGGAGCCTTGTTATGCTGATGGGCGGGATGTAAATTGCCAATAGCCACTCTGGAGAAGTGTATGGTGTTTCCTGAAACATCTAAGAAACAAAGCAACAGAGCCTAGGGCACTTCCACTTATGGTCCTATAGCTTAGGGAAATTAAAATCAAAAAGACACAGCCACCCCAAAGTTTGGGACGGCTCTGTTTACAAGAACCTCGTTTACGGTACAAGTTCAATATCACAGAAAGCGAAAAATGGATAAAGAAGATGTGGTACTTACGTACAATGCAATATCACTCAGCAATGAAATCTATGTCATCAGACCCGTAGCAGCATAATGAGTGGATTCAGGTACGATGATTCTAAGTGAAATAAGTCACACAGAAAAAGAAACATCATAAGATATGACTCCTGCACGGAATGTAAACTTGGCTACACAGGAACTGAATTACAAAACAGAACAGGGTCTCAAATGTAGAAAACCAACTTATGCTTGCTTAAGGGGAAAGGTGAGTTGGGGTGCTGCATAAAACCAGAGATTGAAATTAGCACAGATACCGTTTCATAAGCCCAATATGTAACAGATAAGAGCTACTCCTTGCTCAACAAAGTGGAACCAACACCCCATATTAAATGGCTAATAATATACCTGACTAGTAAGAATCTTCAAACCTATGGATTTATATGTCTCCGAAAGAGAATCAAGCATGTGTACAGCGGCATAAACGCAGCAGTTATAGGATTGGTGAGGCTCGGTGAGCAAATGCAGACCCTTTGACATCATATTGCATGGTACCCATTCCATGGGTCTCAACTCTCCAGGTTTAAGGGATTCTTCCTTCAGCTAAAACATGCATGTGGAACCCAGAATATGATCCTCCATGTGATAGGGAAACGTGTTCAAATGTGTCTCAGTTTTCGTCCCTGGTACTCGGGTACAACATTCCGTGTGCTTTACTAACACTGTACCCACTTGGAGAGTCAGTGCCTTTAACCTCCTGTTTGGCCCAGTTGCAATTTCTGAGGAAGATGAACAGGAATACGGAGAACCAATGAGAGACTAGCTGGAGGTGTCTGGACGGGCAAATTTAACTCTCATTTCCCACCAGGAAGAGGAATTAACCAAAGGCTCAGCGTCCCGTGCCGGAACCACACTAGGGCCTGAAGCAATCCTGTGGTGTTGCGGTCAGCTCACAAGAAAGCGAGTTGAAGAAAGGAGCTCAGGGGCACTGTAATTCACAAACCTGTAGAGTTATAACTGACAGCTATCGTCCAAAAATATATTGAAGTATGTCTGCCAAGAGGACTTGAAAGCAGGGCAGAATTGCAGGAAACCAATTTCAGGAGGTAGACTGGAACTGCATTTAAAGCATAGGAAAAGAGGCAGAACGTCCACAATGATGCACTTGGCCAAAAAGGGCGTATGCGTTTTTTCCTGAATATATTCAGGAAAAAACGCATACGCCCTTTTTGGCCAACCAAGCAAGCTTGCAAAGGAAATCTGCACTACAATGAAGTCTCACTTCCCCCGGGTCAAAAGGGCCATCTGAAAAATGTGTAAAATCCAGAAAGGCAGGACAGGCCATGGAGAACTGGGAGCCTTGTTATGCTGATGGGCGGGATGTAAATTGCCAATAGCCACTCTGGAGAAGTGTATGGTGTTTCCTGAAACATCTAAGAAACAAAGCAACAGAGCCTAGGGCACTTCCACTTATGGTCCTATAGCTTAGGGAAATTAAAATCAAAAAGACACAGCCACCCCAAAGTTTGGGACGGCTCTGTTTACAAGAACCTCATTTATGGTACAAGTTCAATATCACAGAAAGCGAAAAATGGATAAAGAAGATGTGGTACTTACGTACAATGCAATATCACTCAGCAATGAAATCTATGTCATCAGACCCGTAGCAGCATAATGAGTGGATTCAGGTACGATGATTCTAAGTGAAATAAGTCACACAGAAAAAGAAACATCATAAGATATGACTACTACACGGAATGTAAACTTGGCTACACAGGAACTGAATTACAAAACAGAACAGGGTCTCAAATGTAGAAAACCAACTTATGCTTGCTTAAGGGGAAAGGTGAGTTGGGGTGCTGCATAAAACCAGAGATTGAAAGTAGCACAGATACCGTTTCATAAGCCCAATATGTAACAGATAAGAGCTACTCCTTGCTCAACAAAGTGGAACCAACACCCCATATTAAATGGCTAATAATATACCTGACTAGTAAGAATCTTCAAACCTATGGATTTATATGTCTCCGAAAGAGAATCAAGCATGTGTACAGCGGCATAAACGCAGCAGTTATAGGATTGGTGAGGCTCGGTGAGCAAATGCAGACCCTTTGACATCATATTGCATGGTACCCATTCCATGGGTCTCAACTCTCCAGGTTTAAGGGATTCTTCCTTCAGCTAAAACATGCATGTGGAACCCAGAATATGATCCTCCATGTGATAGGGAAACGTGTTCAAATGTGTCTCAGTTTTCGTCCCCTGGTACTCGGGTGCAACATTCCGTGTGCTTTACTAACACTGTACCCACTTGGAGAGTCAGTGCCTTTAACCTCCTGTTTGGCCCAGTTGCAATTTCTGAGGAAGATGAACAGGAATACGGAGAACCAATGAGAGACTAGCTGGAGGTGTCTGGACGGGCAAATTTAACTCTCATTTCCCACCAGGAAGAGGAATTAACCAAAGGCTCAGTGTCCTGTGCCGGAACCACACTAGGGCCTGAAGCAATCCTGCGGTGTTGCAGCCAGCTCACAAGAAAGCGAGTTGAAGAAAGGAGCTCAGGGGCACTGTAATTCACAAACCTGCAGAATTATAAATGACAGCTATCGTCCAGAAATATATTGAAGTAAGGCTGCCAAGAGGACTTGAATGCGGGACAGAATTGCAGGAAACCGATTTCAGGAGGTAGACTGGAATTGCATTTAAAGCATAGGAAAAGAGGCAGAACGTCCACAATGATGCACTTGGCTAAAAAGGGCGTGTGCGTTTTTTCCTGAATATATTCAGGAAAAAACGCATATGCCCTTTTTGGCCAACCAAGCAATCTTGCAAAGAAATCTGCACTACAATGAAGTCTCACTTCCCCCTGGTCAAAAGGGCCATCTAATAAAAAGTGTAAAATCCAGAAAGGCAGGACAGGCCATGGAGAACTGGGAGCCTTGTTATGCTGATGGGCGGGATGTAAATTGCCAACAGCCACTCTGCAGAAGTGTATGGCGTTTCCTGAAACATCTAAAAAACAAAGCAACAGAGCCTAGGGCACTTTCACTTATGGTCCTATAACTTAGGGAAATTAAAATCAAAAAGACACAGCCACCCAAAAGTTTGGGCATCTCTGTTTACAAGAACCTCGTTTACGGTACAAGTTCAATATCACAGAAAGCGAAAAATGGATAAAGAAGTTGTGGTACTTACATACAATGCAATATCACTCAGCAATGAAATCTATGTCATCAGGGCCGAAGCCGCATAATGAGTGGATTCAGGTACGATGATTCTAAGTGAAATAAGTCACAGAGAAAAAGAAACATCATAAGATATCACTACTACACGGAATGTAAACTTGGCTACACAGGAACTGAATTACAAAACAGAACAGGGTCTCAAATGTAGAAAACTGACTTATGCTTGCTTAAGGGGAAAGGTGAGTTCGGGTGCTGCATAAAACCAGAGATTGAAATTAGCACAGATACCGATCCATAAGCCAAATATGTAATAGACAAGAGCTACTCCTTGCTCAACGAAGTGGACTCAACACCCCATATTAAACGCCTAAGAATATACCTGACTAGTAAGAATCTTAAAACCTATGGATTGATATGTCTCCGAAAGAGAATCAAGCGTGTGTACAGCGGCATAAACGCAGCAGTGATAGGATTGGTGAGGTTCAGTAAGCAAATGCAGACCCTAGACATCATATTGCATGGTACCCATTCCATGGGTCTCAACTCTGCAGGTTTAAGGGATTCTTCCTTCAGCTAAAACATGCATGTGGAACCCAGAATATGATCCTCCATGTGATCGGGAAACGTGTTCAAATGTGTCTCAGTTTTCGTCCCCTGGTACTCGGGTGCAACATTCCGTGTGCTTTACTAACACTCTACCCACTTGGAGAGTCAGTGCCTTTAACCTCCTGTTTGGCTCAGTTTGCAATTTTTGCGAAAGATGAACAGGAATAGGGAGAACCAATGGGAGACTAGCTGGAGGTGTCTGGACGGGCAAATTTAACTCTCATTTCCCACCAGGAAGAGGAATTAACCAAAGGCTCAGCGTTGCATACCGGAATCACACTAGGGCCTGAAGCAATCCTGTGGTGTTGCGGTCAGCTCACAAGAAAGCGAGTTGAAGAAACGAGCTCAGGGGCACTGTAATTCACAAACCTGTAGAGTTATAACTGACAGCTATCGTCCAAAAATATATTGAAGTATGTCTGCCAAGAGGACTTGAAAGCAGGGCAGAATTGCAGGAAACCAATTTCAGGAGGTAGACTGGAACTGCATTTAAAGCATAGGAAAAGAGGCAGAACGTCCACAATGATGCACTTGGCCAAAAAGGGCGTATGCGTTTTTTCCTGAATATATTCAGGAAAAAACGCATACGCCCTTTTTGGCCAACCAAGCAAGCTTGCAAAGGAAATCTGCACTACAATGAAGTCTCACTTCCCCCGGGTCAAAAGGGCCATCTGAAAAATGTGTAAAATCCAGAAAGGCAGGACAGGCCATGGAGAACTGGGAGCCTTGTTATGCTGATGGGCGGGATGTAAATTGCCAATAGCCACTCTGGAGAAGTGTATGGTGTTTCCTGAAACATCTAAGAAACAAAGCAACAGAGCCTAGGGCACTTCCACTTATGGTCCTATAGCTTAGGGAAATTAAAATCAAAAAGACACAGCCACCCCAAAGTTTGGGACGGCTCTGTTTACAAGAACCTCGTTTACGGTACAAGTTCAATATCACAGAAAGCGAAAAATGGATAAAGAAGATGTGGTACTTACGTACAATGCAATATCACTCAGCAATGAAATCTATGTCATCAGACCCGTAGCAGCATAATGAGTGGATTCAGGTACGATGATTCTAAGTGAAATAAGTCACACAGAAAAAGAAACATCATAAGATATGACTACTGCACGGAATGTAAACTTGGCTACACAGGAACTGAATTACAAAACAGAACAGGGTCTCAAATGTAGAAAACCAACTTATGCTTGCTTAAGGGGAAAGGTGAGTTGGGGTGCTGCATAAAACCAGAGATTGAAATTAGCACAGATACCGTTTCATAAGCCCAATATGTAACAGATAAGAGCTACTCCTTGCTCAACAAAGTGGAACCAACACCCCATATTAAATGGCTAATAATATACCTGACTAGTAAGAATCTTCAAACCTATGGATTTATATGTCTCCGAAAGAGAATCAAGCATGTGTACAGCGGCATAAACGCAGCAGTTATAGGATTGGTGAGGCTCGGTGAGCAAATGCAGACCCTTTGACATCATATTGCATGGTACCCATTCCATGGGTCTCAACTCTCCAGGTTTAAGGGATTCTTCCTTCAGCTAAAACATGCATGTGGAACCCAGAATATGATCCTCCATGTGATAGGGAAACGTGTTCAAATGTGTCTCAGTTTTCGTCCCCTGGTACTCGGGTACAACATTCCGTGTGCTTTACTAACACTGTACCCACTTGGAGAGTCAGTGCCTTTAACCTCCTGTTTGGCCCAGTTGCAATTTCTGAGGAAGATGAACAGGAATACGGAGAACCAATGAGAGACTAGCTGGAGGTGTCTGGACGGGCAAATTTAACTCTCATTTCCCACCAGGAAGAGGAATTAACCAAAGGCTCAGCGTCCCGTGCCGGAACCACACTAGGGCCTGAAGCAATCCTGTGGTGTTGCGGTCAGCTCACAAGAAAGCGAGTTGAAGAAAGGAGCTCAGGGGCACTGTAATTCACAAACCTGTAGAGTTATAACTGACAGCTATCGTCCAAAAATATATTGAAGTATGTCTGCCAAGAGGACTTGAAAGCAGGGCAGAATTGCAGGAAACCAATTTCAGGAGGTAGACTGGAACTGCATTTAAAGCATAGGAAAAGAGGCAGAACGTCCACAATGATGCACTTGGCCAAAAAGGGCGTATGCGTTTTTTCCTGAATATATTCAGGAAAAAACGCATACGCCCTTTTTGGCCAACCAAGCAAGCTTGCAAAGGAAATCTGCACTACAATGAAGTCTCACTTCCCCCGGGTCAAAAGGGCCATCTGAAAAATGTGTAAAATCCAGAAAGGCAGGACAGGCCATGGAGAACTGGGAGCCTTGTTATGCTGATGGGCGGGATGTAAATTGCCAATAGCCACTCTGGAGAAGTGTATGGTGTTTCCTGAAACATCTAAGAAACAAAGCAACAGAGCCTAGGGCACTTCCACTTATGGTCCTATAGCTTAGGGAAATTAAAATCAAAAAGACACAGCCACCCCAAAGTTTGGGACGGCTCTGTTTACAAGAACCTCATTTATGGTACAAGTTCAATATCACAGAAAGCGAAAAATGGATAAAGAAGATGTGGTACTTACGTACAATGCAATATCACTCAGCAATGAAATCTATGTCATCAGACCCGTAGCAGCATAATGAGTGGATTCAGGTACGATGATTCTAAGTGAAATAAGTCACACAGAAAAAGAAACATCATAAGATATGACTACTACACGGAATGTAAACTTGGCTACACAGGAACTGAATTACAAAACAGAACAGGGTCTCAAATGTAGAAAACCAACTTATGCTTGCTTAAGGGGAAAGGTGAGTTGGGGTGCTGCATAAAACCAGAGATTGAAATTAGCACAGATACCGTTTCATAAGCCCAATATGTAACAGATAAGAGCTACTCCTTGCTCAACAAAGTGGAACCAACACCCCATATTAAATGGCTAAGAATATACCTGACTAGTAAGAATCTTCAAACCTATGGATTTATATGTCTCCGAAAGAGAATCAAGCATGTGTACAGCGGCATAAACGCAGCAGTTATAGGATTGGTGAGGCTCGGTGAGCAAATGCAGACCCTTTGACATCATATTGCATGGTACCCATTCCATGGGTCTCAACTCTCCAGGTTTAAGGGATTCTTCCTTCAGCTAAAACATGCATGTGGAACCCAGAATATGATCCTCCATGTGATAGGGAAACGTGTTCAAATGTGTCTCAGTTTTCGTCCCCTGGTACTCGGGTGCAACATTCCGTGTGCTTTACTAACACTGTACCCACTTGGAGAGTCAGTGCCTTTAACCTCCTGTTTGGCCCAGTTGCAATTTCTGAGGAAGATGAACAGGAATACGGAGAACCAATGAGAGACTAGCTGGAGGTGTCTGGACGGGCAAATTTAACTCTCATTTCCCACCAGGAAGAGGAATTAACCAAAGGCTCAGTGTCCTGTGCCGGAACCACACTAGGGCCTGAAGCAATCCTGCGGTGTTGCAGCCAGCTCACAAGAAAGCGAGTTGAAGAAAGGAGCTCAGGGGCACTGTAATTCACAAACCTGCAGAATTATAAATGACAGCTATCGTCCAGAAATATATTGAAGTAAGGCTGCCAAGAGGACTTGAATGCGGGACAGAATTGCAGGAAACCGATTTCAGGAGGTAGACTGGAATTGCATTTAAAGCATAGGAAAAGAGGCAGAACGTCCACAATGATGCACTTGGCTAAAAAGGGCGTGTGCGTTTTTTCCTGAATATATTCAGGAAAAAACGCATATGCCCTTTTTGGCCAACCAAGCAATCTTGCAAAGAAATCTGCACTACAATGAAGTCTCACTTCCCCCTGGTCAAAAGGGCCATCTAATAAAAAGTGTAAAATCCAGAAAGGCAGGACAGGCCATGGAGAACTGGGAGCCTTGTTATGCTGATGGGCGGGATGTAAATTGCCAACAGCCACTCTGCAGAAGTGTATGGCGTTTCCTGAAACATCTAAAAAACAAAGCAACAGAGCCTAGGGCACTTTCACTTATGGTCCTATAACTTAGGGAAATTAAAATCAAAAAGACACAGCCACCCAAAAGTTTGGGCATCTCTGTTTACAAGAACCTCGTTTACGGTACAAGTTCAATATCACAGAAAGCGAAAAATGGATAAAGAAGTTGTGGTACTTACATACAATGCAATATCACTCAGCAATGAAATCTATGTCATCAGGGCCGAAGCCGCATAATGAGTGGATTCAGGTACGATGATTCTAAGTGAAATAAGTCACAGAGAAAAAGAAACATCATAAGATATCACTACTACACGGAATGTAAACTTGGCTACACAGGAACTGAATTACAAAACAGAACAGGGTCTCAAATGTAGAAAACTGACTTATGCTTGCTTAAGGGGAAAGGTGAGTTCGGGTGCTGCATAAAACCAGAGATTGAAATTAGCACAGATACCGATCCATAAGCCAAATATGTAATAGACAAGAGCTACTCCTTGCTCAACGAAGTGGACTCAACACCCCATATTAAACGCCTAAGAATATACCTGACTAGTAAGAATCTTAAAACCTATGGATTGATATGTCTCCGAAAGAGAATCAAGCGTGTGTACAGCGGCATAAACGCAGCAGTGATAGGATTGGTGAGGTTCAGTAAGCAAATGCAGACCCTAGACATCATATTGCATGGTACCCATTCCATGGGTCTCAACTCTGCAGGTTTAAGGGATTCTTCCTTCAGCTAAAACATGCATGTGGAACCCAGAATATGATCCTCCATGTGATCGGGAAACGTGTTCAAATGTGTCTCAGTTTTCGTCCCCTGGTACTCGGGTGCAACATTCCGTGTGCTTTACTAACACTCTACCCACTTGGAGAGTCAGTGCCTTTAACCTCCTGTTTGGCTCAGTTTGCAATTTTTGCGAAAGATGAACAGGAATAGGGAGAACCAATGGGAGACTAGCTGGAGGTGTCTGGACGGGCAAATTTAACTCTCATTTCCCACCAGGAAGAGGAATTAACCAAAGGCTCAGCGTTGCATACCGGAATCACACTAGGGCCTGAAGCAATCCTGTGGTGTTGCGGTCAGCTCACAAGAAAGCGAGTTGAAGAAAGGAGCTCAGGGGCACTGTAATTCACAAACCTGTAGAGTTATAACTGACAGCTATCGTCCAAAAATATATTGAAGTATGTCTGCCAAGAGGACTTGAAAGCAGGGCAGAATTGCAGGAAACCAATTTCAGGAGGTAGACTGGAACTGCATTTAAAGCATAGGAAAAGAGGCAGAACGTCCACAATGATGCACTTGGCCAAAAAGTGCGTATGCGTTTTTTCCTGAATATATTCAGGAAAAAACGCATACGCCCTTTTTGGCCAACCAAGCAAGCTTGCAAAGGAAATCTGCACTACAATGAAGTCTCACTTCCCCCGGGTCAAAAGGGCCATCTGAAAAATGTGTAAAATCCAGAAAGGCAGGACAGGCCATGGAGAACTGGGAGCCTTGTTATGCTGATGGGCGGGATGTAAATTGCCAATAGCCACTCTGGAGAAGTGTATGGTGTTTCCTGAAACATCTAAGAAACAAAGCAACAGAGCCTAGGGCACTTCCACTTATGGTCCTATAGCTTAGGGAAATTAAAATCAAAAAGACACAGCCACCCCAAAGTTTGGGACGGCTCTGTTTACAAGAACCTCGTTTACGGTGCAAGTTCAATATCACAGAAAGCGAAAAATGGATAAAGAAGATGTGGTACTTACGTACAATGCAATATCACTCAGCAATGAAATCTATGTCATCAGACCCGTAGCAGCATAATGAGTGGATTCAGGTACGATGATTCTAAGTGAAATAAGTCACACAGAAAAAGAAACATCATAAGATATGACTACTACACGGAATGTAAACTTGGCTACACAGGAACTGAATTACAAAACAGAACAGGGTCTCAAATGTAGAAAACCAACTTATGCTTGCTTAAGGGGAAAGGTGAGTTGGGGTGCTGCATAAAACCAGAGATTGAAATTAGCACAGATACCGTTTCATAAGCCCAATATGTAACAGATAAGAGCTACTCCTTGCTCAACAAAGTGGAACCAACACCCCATATTAAATGGCTAAGAATATACCTGACTAGTAAGAATCTTCAAACCTATGGATTTATATGTCTCCGAAAGAGAATCAAGCATGTGTACAGCGGCATAAACGCAGCAGTTATAGGATTGGTGAGGCTCGGTGAGCAAATGCAGACCCTTTGACATCATATTGCATGGTACCCATTCCATGGGTCTCAACTCTCCAGGTTTAAGGGATTCTTCCTTCAGCTAAAACATGCATGTGGAACCCAGAATATGATCCTCCATGTGATAGGGAAACGTGTTCAAATGTGTCTCAGTTTTCGTCCCCTGGTACTCGGGTGCAACATTCCGTGTGCTTTACTAACACTGTACCCACTTGGAGAGTCAGTGCCTTTAACCTCCTGTTTGGCCCAGTTGCAATTTCTGAGGAAGATGAACAGGAATACGGAGAACCAATGAGAGACTAGCTGGAGGTGTCTGGACGGGCAAATTTAACTCTCATTTCCCACCAGGAAGAGGAATTAACCAAAGGCTCAGTGTCCTGTGCCGGAACCACACTAGGGCCTGAAGCAATCCTGCGGTGTTGCAGCCAGCTCACAAGAAAGCGAGTTGAAGAAAGGAGCTCAGGGGCACTGTAATTCACAAACCTGCAGAATTATAAATGACAGCTATCGTCCAGAAATATATTGAAGTAAGGCTGCCAAGAGGACTTGAATGCGGGACAGAATTGCAGGAAACCGATTTCAGGAGGTAGACTGGAATTGCATTTAAAGCATAGGAAAAGAGGCAGAACGTCCACAATGATGCACTTGGCTAAAAAGGGCGTGTGCGTTTTTTCCTGAATATATTCAGGAAAAAACGCATATGCCCTTTTTGGCCAACCAAGCAATCTTGCAAAGAAATCTGCACTACAATGAAGTCTCACTTCCCCCTGGTCAAAAGGGCCATCTAATAAAAAGTGTAAAATCCAGAAAGGCAGGACAGGCCATGGAGAACTGGGAGCCTTGTTATGCTGATGGGCGGGATGTAAATTGCCAACAGCCACTCTGCAGAAGTGTATGGCGTTTCCTGAAACATCTAAAAAACAAAGCAACAGAGCCTAGGGCACTTTCACTTATGGTCCTATAACTTAGGGAAATTAAAATCAAAAAGACACAGCCACCCAAAAGTTTGGGCATCTCTGTTTACAAGAACCTCGTTTACGGTACAAGTTCAATATCACAGAAAGCGAAAAATGGATAAAGAAGTTGTGGTACTTACATACAATGCAATATCACTCAGCAATGAAATCTATGTCATCAGGGCCGAAGCCGCATAATGAGTGGATTCAGGTACGATGATTCTAAGTGAAATAAGTCACAGAGAAAAAGAAACATCATAAGATATCACTACTACACGGAATGTAAACTTGGCTACACAGGAACTGAATTACAAAACAGAACAGGGTCTCAAATGTAGAAAACTGACTTATGCTTGCTTAAGGGGAAAGGTGAGTTCGGGTGCTGCATAAAACCAGAGATTGAAATTAGCACAGATACCGATCCATAAGCCAAATATGTAATAGACAAGAGCTACTCCTTGCTCAACGAAGTGGACTCAACACCCCATATTAAACGCCTAAGAATATACCTGACTAGTAAGAATCTTAAAACCTATGGATTGATATGTCTCCGAAAGAGAATCAAGCGTGTGTACAGCGGCATAAACGCAGCAGTGATAGGATTGGTGAGGTTCAGTAAGCAAATGCAGACCCTAGACATCATATTGCATGGTACCCATTCCATGGGTCTCAACTCTGCAGGTTTAAGGGATTCTTCCTTCAGCTAAAACATGCATGTGGAACCCAGAATATGATCCTCCATGTGATCGGGAAACGTGTTCAAATGTGTCTCAGTTTTCGTCCCCTGGTACTCGGGTGCAACATTCCGTGTGCTTTACTAACACTCTACCCACTTGGAGAGTCAGTGCCTTTAACCTCCTGTTTGGCTCAGTTTGCAATTTTTGCGAAAGATGAACAGGAATAGGGAGAACCAATGGGAGACTAGCTGGAGGTGTCTGGACGGGCAAATTTAACTCTCATTTCCCACCAGGAAGAGGAATTAACCAAAGGCTCAGCGTTGCATACCGGAATCACACTAGGGCCTGAAGCAATCCTGTGGTGTTGCGGTCAGCTCACAAGAAAGCGAGTTGAAGAAAGGAGCTCAGGGGCACTGTAATTCACAAACCTGTAGAGTTATAACTGACAGCTATCGTCCAAAAATATATTGAAGTATGTCTGCCAAGAGGACTTGAAAGCAGGGCAGAATTGCAGGAAACCAATTTCAGGAGGTAGACTGGAACTGCATTTAAAGCATAGGAAAAGAGGCAGAACGTCCACAATGATGCACTTGGCCAAAAAGTGCGTATGCGTTTTTTCCTGAATATATTCAGGAAAAAACGCATACGCCCTTTTTGGCCAACCAAGCAAGCTTGCAAAGGAAATCTGCACTACAATGAAGTCTCACTTCCCCCGGGTCAAAAGGGCCATCTGAAAAATGTGTAAAATCCAGAAAGGCAGGACAGGCCATGGAGAACTGGGAGCCTTGTTATGCTGATGGGTGGGATGTAAATTGCCAATAGCCACTCTGGAGAAGTGTATGGTGTTTCCTGAAACATCTAAGAAACAAAGCAACAGAGCCTAGGGCACTTCCACTTATGGTCCTATAGCTTAGGGAAATTAAAATCAAAAAGACACAGCCACCCCAAAGTTTGGGACGGCTCTGTTTACAAGAACCTCGTTTACGGTGCAAGTTCAATATCACAGAAAGCGAAAAATGGATAAAGAAGATGTGGTACTTACGTACAATGCAATATCACTCAGCAATGAAATCTATGTCATCAGACCCGTAGCAGCATAATGAGTGGATTCAGGTACGATGATTCTAAGTGAAATAAGTCACACAGAAAAAGAAACATCATAAGATATGACTACTACACGGAATGTAAACTTGGCTACACAGGAACTGAATTACAAAACAGAACAGGGTCTCAAATGTAGAAAACCAACTTATGCTTGCTTAAGGGGAAAGGTGAGTTGGGGTGCTGCATAAAACCAGAGATTGAAATTAGCACAGATACCGTTTCATAAGCCCAATATGTAACAGATAAGAGCTACTCCTTGCTCAACAAAGTGGAACCAACACCCCATATTAAATGGCTAAGAATATACCTGACTAGTAAGAATCTTCAAACCTATGGATTTATATGTCTCCGAAAGAGAATCAAGCATGTGTACAGCGGCATAAACGCAGCAGTTATAGGATTGGTGAGGCTCGGTGAGCAAATGCAGACCCTTTGACATCATATTGCATGGTACCCATTCCATGGGTCTCAACTCTCCAGGTTTAAGGGATTCTTCCTTCAGCTAAAACATGCATGTGGAACCCAGAATATGATCCTCCATGTGATCGGGAAACGTGTTCAAATGTGTCTCAGTTTTCATCCCCTGGTACTCGGGTGCAACATTCCAGACGCTTTACTAACACTCTCCCCACTTGGAGAGTCAATGCCGTTAACCTCCTGTTTGGCCCAGTTTGCAATTTCTGCGTAGGATGAACAGGAATAGGGAGAACCAATGAGAGACTAGCTGGAGGTGTCTGGATGGGCAAATTTAACTCTCATTTCCCACCAGGAAGAGGAATTAACCAAAGGCTCAGCGTGCCATGCCGGAACCACACTGGGGCCTGAAGCAATCCTGCGGTGTTGCGGCCACCTCACAAGAAAGCGAGTTGAAGAAAGGAGCTCAGGGACACTGTAATTCACAAACCTCCAGAGTTATAAATGACAGCTATCGTCCAAAAATATATTGAAGTAAGGCTGCCAAGAGGACTTGAAAGCGGGGCAGAATTGCAGGAAACCCATTTCAGGAGGTAGACTGGAATTGCAGGTACAGCATAGGAAAAGAGGCAGAACGTCCACAATGATGCACTTGGCCAAAAAGGGCGTATGCGTTTTTTCCTGAATATATTCAGGAAAAAACGCATACGCCCTTTTTGGCCAACCAAGCAAGTTTGCAAAGGAAATCTGCACTACAATGAAGTCTCACTGCCCCCCCTGTAAAAAGGGCCATCTGAAAAAAGTGTAAAATCCAGAAAGTCAGGACAGGCCATGGAGAACTGGGAACCTTGTTATGCTGATGGGCGAGATGTAAATTGCCAACAGCCACTCTGGAGAAGTGTATGGTGTTTCCTGAAACATCTAAGAAACAAAGCAACAGAGCCTAGGGCACTACCTCGTATGGTCCTATAGCATAGGGAAATTAAAATGAAAAACACACAGCCACCCCAAATTTGGGGATGGCTCTGTTTACAAGAACCTCGTTTACGGTACAATTTCAATATCACAGAAAGCGAAAAATGGATAAAGAAGTTGTGGTACTTACGTACAATGCAATATCACTCAGCAATGAAATCTATGTCATCAGGCCCGTGGCAGCATAACGAGTGGATTCAGGTATGATGATTCTAAGTGAAATAAGTCACAGAGAAAAAGAAACATCATAAGATATCACTACTACACGGAATGTAACTTGGCTACACAGGAACTGAATTACAAAACAGAACAGGGTCTCAAATGTAGAAAACCAACTTATGCTTGCTTAAGGGGAAAGGTGAGTTGGGGTGCTGCATAAAACCAGAGATTGAAATTAGCACAGATACCGTTCCATAAGCCAAATATGTAATAGACAACAGCTACTCCTTGCTCAATGAAGTGGACCCAACACCCCATATTAAATGCCTAAGAATATACCTGACTAGTAACAATCTTAAAACCTATGGATTTATATGTCTCCGAAAGAGAATCAAGCGTGTGTACAGCGGCATAAACGCAGCAGTGATACGATTGGTGAGGTTCGGTGAGCAAATGCAGACGCTTTGAAGTCATATTGCATGGTACCCATTCCATGGGTCTCAACTCTCCAGGTTTAAGGGATTCTTCCTTCAGCTAAAACATGCATGTGGAACCCAGAATATGATCCACCGTGTGATCGGGAAACGTATTCAAATGTGTCTCAGTTTTCGTCCCCTGGTACTCGGGTGCAACATTCCAGACGCTTTACTAACACTCTCCCCACTTGGAGAGTCAGTGCCTTTAACCTCCTGTTTGGCCCAGTTTGCAATTTCTGCGGAAAATGAACAGGAATAGGGAGAATGAATGAGAGACTAGCTGGAGGTGTCTGGACGGGCAAATTTAACTCTCATTTCCCACCAGGAAGAGGAATTAACCAAAGGCTCAGCGTGCCGTGCCGGAACCACACTAGGGACTGAAGCAATCCTGCGGTGTTGCGGCCAGCTCACAAGAAAGCGAGTTGAAGAAAGGAGCTCAGGGGCACTGTAATTCACAAACCTGCAGAGTTATAAATGAGAGCTATCGTCCAAAAATATATTGAAGTAAGACTGCCAAAATGACTTGAAAGCGGGGCAGAATTGCAGGAAACCGATTTCAGGAGGTAGACTGGAATTGCATATAAAGCATAAGAAAAGAGGCAGAACCTCCACAATGATGTACTTGGCCAAAAAGGGCGTATGCGTTTTTTCCTGAATATATTCAGGAAAAAACGCATACGCCCTTTTTGGCCAACCAAGCAAGCTTGCAAAGGAAATCTGCACTACAATGAAGTCTCACTGCCCCATGGTCAAAAGGGCCATCTGAAAAAAGTGTAAAATCCAGAAAGGCAGGACAGGCCATGGAGAACTGGGAGCCTTGTTATGCTGATGGGCCCGATGTAAATTGCCAACAGCCACTCTGGAGAAGTGTATGGTGTTTCCTGAAACATGTAAGAAACAAAGCAACAGAGCCTAGGGCACTTCCACTTATGGTCCTATAGCATAGGGAAATTAAAATCAAATAGACACAGCCACCCCAAATTTTGGAACGGCTCTGTTTACAAGAACCTCGTTTACGGTACAAGTTCAATATCACAGAAAGCGAAAAATGGATAAAGAAGTTGTGGTACTTACGTACAATGCAATATCACTCAGCAATGAAATCTATGTCATCAGGCCCGTAGCAGCATAATGAGTGGATTCAGGTACGATGATTCTAAGCGAAATAAGTCAAACAGAAAAAGAAACATCATAAGATATCACTACTACACGGAATGTAAACTTGGCTACACAGGAACTGAATTACAAAACAGAACAGGGTCTCAAATATAGAAAACCAACTTATGCTTGCTTAAGGGGAAAGGTGAGTTGGGGTGCTGCATAAAACCAGAGATTGAAATTAGCACAGATACCGTTCCATAAGCCAAATATATAATAGACAAGAGCTACTCCTTGCTCAGCGAAGTGGACTCAAGACGCCATATTAAACGCCTAAGAATATACCTGACTATTACGAATCTTAAAACCTATGGATTTATATGTCTCTGAAAGAGAATCAAGCGTGTGTACAGTGACATAAACGCAGCAGTGATAGGATTGGTGAGGTTCGGTGAGCAAATGCAGACCCTTTGAAGTCATATTGCATGGTACCCATTCCATGGGTCTCAACTCTCCAGGTTTAAGTGATTCTTCCTTCAGCTAAAACATGCATGTGGAACCCAGAGTATGATCCACCATGTGATCGGGAAACGTGTTCAAATGTGTCTCAGTTTTCGTCCCCTGGTACTCGGGTGCAACATTCCAGATGCTTTACTAACACTCTCCCCACTTGGAGAGTCAGTGCCTTTAACCTCCTGTTTGGCCCAGTTTGCAATTTCTGCGGAAAATGAACAGGAATAGGGAGAACCAATGAGCGACTAGCTGGAGGTGTCTGTACGGGCAAATTTAACTCTCATTTCCCACCAGGAAGAGGAATTAACCAAAGGCTCATTGTGCCATGCTGGAAACACACTCGGGCCTGAAGCAATCCTGCAGTGTTGCGGCCAGCTCACAAGAAAGCGAGTTGAAGAAAGGAGCTCAGGGGTACTGTAATTCGAAAACCTACAGAGTTATAAATGACAGCTATCGTCCAAAAATATATTGAAGTAAGACTGCCAAGAGGACTTGAAATCGGGGCAAAATTGCAGGAAACCGATTTCAGGAGGTAGACTGGAATTGCATTTAAAGCATAGGAATAGAGGCAGAACGTCCACAATGATGCACTTGGCCAAGAAGGGCGTATGTGTTTTTTCCTGAATATATTCAGGAAAAAACGCATACGTGCTTTTCGGCCAACCAAGCAAGCTTGCAAAGGAAATCTGCACTACAATGAAGTCTCACTGTCCCCCGGTCAAAAGGGCCATCTGAAAACAGTGTAAAATGCAGAAAGGCAGGACAGGCCATGGAGAACTGGGAGCCTTGTTATGCTGATGGGCGGGATGTAAATTGCCAACAGCCATTCTGGAGAAGTGTATGGTGTTTCCTGAAACATCTAAAAAACAAAGCAACAGAGCTTAGGGCATTTCCACTTATGGTCCTATAGCTTAGGGAAATTAAAATCAAAAAGACACAGCCACCCCAAAGTTTGGGACGGCTCTGTTTACAAGAAGCTCGTTTACGGTACAAGTTCAATATCACAGAAAGCAAAAATGGATAAAGACGTTGTGGTACTTACGTACAATGCAATATCACTCAGCAATGAAATCTATGTCATCAGGCCCGTAGCAGCATAATGAGTGGATTCAGGTACGATGATTCAAAGTGAAATAAGTCACACAGAAAAAGAAACATCATAAGAGATCACTACTACACAGAATGTAAACTTGGCTACACAGGAACTGAATTACAAAACAGAACAGGGTCTCAAATGTCGAAAACCAACTTATGCTTGCTTAAGGGGAAAGGTGAGTTGGGGTGCTGCATAAAACCAGAGATTGAAATTAGCACAGATACCATTCCTTAAGCCAAATATGTAATAGACAAGAGCTACTCCTTGCTCAACGAAGTGGACTCAACACCCCATATTAAACGCCTAAGAATATACCTGACTAGTAAGAATCTTAAAACCTATGTATTTATATGTCTCCGAAAGAGAATCAAGCGTGTGTACAGCGGCATAAACGCAGCAGTGATAGGATTGGTGAGGTGCAGTGAGCAACTGCAGACCCTTTGAAGTCATATTTCATGGTACCCATTCCATGGGTCTCAACTCTCCAGGTTTAAGGGATTCTTCCTTCAGCTAAAACATGCATGTGGAACCCAGAGTATGATCCACCGTGTGATCGGGAAACGTGTTCAAATGTGTCTCAGTTTTCATCCCCTGGTACTCGGGTGCAACATTCCAGACGCTTTACTAACACTCTCCCCACTTGGAGAGTCAATGCCGTTAACCTCCTGTTTGGCCCAGTTTGCAATTTCTGTGTAGGATGAACAGGAATAGGGAGAACCAATGAGAGACTAGCTGGAGGTGTCTGGACGGGCAAATTTAACTCTCATTTCCCACCAGGAAGAGGAATTAACCAAAGGCTCAGCGTTGCATACCGGAATCACACTAGGGCCTGAAGCAATCCTGTGGTGTTGCGGTCAGCTCACAAGAAAGCGAGTTGAAGAAAGGAGCTCAGGGGCACTGTAATTCACAAACCTGTAGAGTTATAACTGACAGCTATCGTCCAAAAATATATTGAAGTATGTCTGCCAAGAGGACTTGAAAGCAGGGCAGAATTGCAGGAAACCAATTTCAGGAGGTAGACTGGAACTGCATTTAAAGCATAGGAAAAGAGGCAGAACGTCCACAATGATGCACTTGGCCAAAAAGGGCGTATGCGTTTTTTCCTGAATATATTCAGGAAAAAACGCATACGCCCTTTTTGGCCAACCAAGCAAGCTTGCAAAGGAAATCTGCACTACAATGAAGTCTCACTTCCCCCGGGTCAAAAGGGCCATCTGAAAAATGTGTAAAATCCAGAAAGGCAGGACAGGCCATGGAGAACTGGGAGCCTTGTTATGCTGATGGGCGGGATGTAAATTGCCAATAGCCACTCTGGAGAAGTGTATGGTGTTTCCTGAAACATCTAAGAAACAAAGCAACAGAGCCTAGGGCACTTCCACTTATGGTCCTATAGCTTAGGGAAATTAAAATCAAAAAGACACAGCCACCCCAAAGTTTGGGACGGCTCTGTTTACAAGAACCTCGTTTACGGTGCAAGTTCAATATCACAGAAAGCGAAAAATGGATAAAGAAGATGTGGTACTTACGTACAATGCAATATCACTCAGCAATGAAATCTATGTCATCAGACCCGTAGCAGCATAATGAGTGGATTCAGGTACGATGATTCTAAGTGAAATAAGTCACACAGAAAAAGAAACATCATAAGATATGACTACTACACGGAATGTAAACTTGGCTACACAGGA
This sequence comes from Orcinus orca, assembly GCF_937001465.1. Taxonomy (NCBI): domain Eukaryota; kingdom Metazoa; phylum Chordata; class Mammalia; order Artiodactyla; family Delphinidae; genus Orcinus; species Orcinus orca. The sequence continues at coordinate 82,469,490 of NC_064559.1, forward strand.
ACTGAATTACAAAACAGAACAGGGTCTCAAATGTAGAAAACCAACTTATGCTTGCTTAAGGGGAAAGGTGAGTTGGGGTGCTGCATAAAACCAGAGATTGAAATTAGCACAGATACCGTTTCATAAGCCCAATATGTAACAGATAAGAGCTACTCCTTGCTCAACAAAGTGGAACCAACACCCCATATTAAATGGCTAAGAATATACCTGACTAGTAAGAATCTTCAAACCTATGGATTTATATGTCTCCGAAAGAGAATCAAGCATGTGTACAACGGCATAAACGCAGCAGTTATAGGATTGGTGAGGCTCGGTGAGCAAATGCAGACCCTTTGACATCATATTGCATGGTACCCATTCCATGGGTCTCAACTCTCCAGGTTTAAGGGATTCTTCCTTCAGCTAAAACATGCATGTGGAACCCAGAATATGATCCTCCATGTGATCGGGAAACGTGTTCAAATGTGTCTCAGTTTTCATCCCCTGGTACTCGGGTGCAACATTCCAGACGCTTTACTAACACTCTCCCCACTTGGAGAGTCAATGCCGTTAACCTCCTGTTTGGCCCAGTTTGCAATTTCTGCGTAGGATGAACAGGAATAGGGAGAACCAATGAGAGACTAGCTGGAGGTGTCTGGATGGGCAAATTTAACTCTCATTTCCCACCAGGAAGAGGAATTAACCAAAGGCTCAGCGTGCCATGCCGGAACCACACTGGGGCCTGAAGCAATCCTGCGGTGTTGCGGCCACCTCACAAGAAAGCGAGTTGAAGAAAGGAGCTCAGGGACACTGTAATTCACAAACCTCCAGAGTTATAAATGACAGCTATCGTCCAAAAATATATTGAAGTAAGGCTGCCAAGAGGACTTGAAAGCGGGGCAGAATTGCAGGAAACCCATTTCAGGAGGTAGACTGGAATTGCAGGTACAGCATAGGAAAAGAGGCAGAACGTCCACAATGATGCACTTGGCCAAAAAGGGCGTATGCGTTTTTTCCTGAATATATTCAGGAAAAAACGCATACGCCCTTTTTGGCCAACCAAGCAAGCTTGCAAAGGAAATCTGCACTACAATGAAGTCTCACTGCCCCCCCTGTCAAAAGGGCCATCTGAAAAGTGTAAAATCCAGAAAGGCAGGACAGGCCATGGAGAACTGGGAGCCTTGTTATGCTGATGGGCGGGATGTAAATTGCCAACAGCCACTCTGGAGAAGTGTATGGTGTTTCCTGAAACATGTAAGAAACAAAGCAACAGAGCCTAGGGCACTTCCACTTATGGTCCTATAGCATAGGGAAATTAAAATCAAATAGACACAGCCACCCCAAATTTTGGAACGGCTCTGTTTACAAGAACCTCGTTTACGGTACAAGTTCAATATCACAGAAAGCGAAAAATGGATAAAGAAGTTGTGGTACTTACGTACAATGCAATATCACTCAGCAATGAAATCTATGTCATCAGGCCCGTAGCAGCATAATGAGTGGATTCAGGTACGATGATTCTAAGCGAAATAAGTCAAACAGAAAAAGAAACATCATAAGATATCACTACTACACGGAATGTAAACTTGGCTACACAGGAACTGAATTACAAAACAGAACAGGGTCTCAAATATAGAAAACCAACTTATGCTTGCTTAAGGGGAAAGGTGAGTTGGGGTGCTGCATAAAACCAGAGATTGAAATTAGCACAGATACCGTTCCATAAGCCAAATATATAATAGACAAGAGCTACTCCTTGCTCAGCGAAGTGGACTCAAGACGCCATATTAAACGCCTAAGAATATACCTGACTATTACGAATCTTAAAACCTATGGATTTATATGTCTCTGAAAGAGAATCAAGCGTGTGTACAGTGACATAAACGCAGCAGTGATAGGATTGGTGAGGTTCGGTGAGCAAATGCAGACCCTTTGAAGTCATATTGCATTGTACCCATTCCATGGGTCTCAACTCTCCAGGTTTAAGTGATTCTTCCTTCAGCTAAAACATGCATGTGGAACCCAGAGTATGATCCACCATGTGATCGGGAAACGTGTTCAAATGTGTCTCAGTTTTCGTCCCCTGGTACTCGGGTGCAACATTCCAGACGCTTTACTAACACTCTCCCCACTAGGAGAGTCAGTGCCTTTAACCTCCTGTTTGGCCCAGTTTGCAATTTCTGCGGAAAATGAACAGGAATAGGGAGAACCAATGAGCGACTAGCTGGAGGTGTCTGTACGGGCAAATTTAACTCTCATTTCCCACCAGGAAGAGGAATTAACCAAAGGCTCATTGTGCCATGCTGGAAATACACTCGGGCCTGAAGCAATCCTGCGGTGTTGCGGCCAGCTCACAAGAAAGCGAGTTGAAGAAAGGAGCTCAGGGGTACTGTAATTCGAAAACCTACAGAGTTATAAATGACAGCTATCGTCCAAAAATATATTGAAGTAAGGCTGCCAAGAGGACTTGAAAGCGGGGCAGAATTGCAGGAAACCCATTTCAGGAGGTAGACTGGAATTGCTTTTAAAGCATAGGAATAGAGGCAGAACGTCCACAATGATGCACTTGGCCAAAAAGTGCGTATGCGTTTTTTCCTAATATGTCCAGGAAAAAACGCATACGCACTTTTTGGCCAACCAAGCAAGCTTGCAAAGGAAATCTGCACTACAATGAAGTCTCACTGCCCCCGGGTCAAAAGGGCCATCTGAAAAAAGTGTAAAATCCAGAAAGGCAGGACAGGCCATGGAGAACTGGAAGCCTTGTTATGCTGATGGGCAGGACGTAAATTGCCGACAGCCACTCTGGAGAAGTGTATAGTGTTTCCTGAAACATCTAAAAAAATAGCAAAAGAGCCTAGGTCACTTCCACTAATGGTCCTATAGCTTAGGGAAATTAAAATCAAAAAGACACAGCCACTCCAAAGTTTGGGACGGCTCTGTTTACAAGAACTTCGTTTATGGTACAAGTTCAATATCACAGAAAGCGAAAAATGGATAAAGAAGTTGTGGTACTTACATACAATGCAATATCACTCAGCAATGAAATCTATATCATCAGGCCCGTAGCAGCATAATGAGTGGATTCAGGTACGATTATTCTAAGTGAAATAAGTCACACAGAAAAAGAATCATAAGATATCACTACTAAATGGAATGTAAACTTGGCTACACAGGAACTGAATTACAAAACAGAACAGGGTCTCAAATGTAGAAAACCAACTTATGCTTGCTTAAGGGGAAAGGTGAGTTGGGGTGCTGCATAAAACCAGAGATTGAAATTAGCACAGATACCGTTCCATAAGCCAAATATGTAATAGACAAGAGCTACTCCTTGCTCAACGAAGTGGACTCAACACTCCATATTAAACGCCTAAGAATATACCTGACTAGTAAGAATCTTAAAACCTATTGATTTATATATCTCCGAAAGAGAATCAAGCGTGTGTACAGTGGCAAAAAAGCAGCAGTGATAGGATTGGTGAGGTTCGGTGAGCAAATGCACACCCTTTGAAGTCATAGTGCATGGTACCCATTCCATGGGTCTCAACTCTCCAGGTTTAAGGGATACTTCCTTCAGCTAAAACATGTATGTGGAACCCAGAGTATGATTCACCGTGTGATTGGGAAACGTGTTCAAATGTGTCTGTTTTCGTCCCCTGGTACTCGGGTGCAACATTCCAGACGCTTTACTGTCACTCTCCCCACTTGGATAGTCAATGCCTTTAACCTCCTGTTTGGCCCAGCTTGCAAATTCTCCAGAAAATGAACAGGAATAGGGAGAACCAATGAGAGACTAGCTGGAGGTGTCTGGACGGGCAAATTTAACTCTCATTTCCCACCAGGAAGAGGAATTAACCAAAGGCTCAGCGTGCCATGCCGGAACCACAGTAGGGCCTGAAGCAATCCTGCAGTGTTGCGGCCAGCTCACAAGAAAGCGAGTTGAAGAAAGGAGCTCAGGGGCACTGTAATTCACAAATCTGAAAAGTTATAAATGACAGCTATCGTCCAAAAATATATTGAAGTAAGGCTGCCAAGAGGACTTGAAAGCGGGACAGAATTGCAGGAAACCGATTTCAGGAGGTACACTGGAATTGCATGTAAAGCATAGGAAAAGAGGCAGAACGTTCACAATGATGCACTTGGCCAAAAAGGGCGTATGCGTTTTTTCCTGAATATATTCAGGAAAAAACGCATACGCCCTTTTTGGCCAAACAAGCAAGCTTGCAAAGGAAATCTGCACTACATTGAAGTCTCACTGCCCCCCAGTCAAAAGGGCCAACTGAAAAAAGTGTAAAATCCAGAAAGGCAGGATAGGCCATGGAGAACTGGGAGCCTTGTTATGCTGATGGGCGGGATGTAAATTGCCAACAGCCACTCTGGAGAAGTGAATGGTGTTTCCTGAAACATCTAAGAAACAAAGCAACAGAGCCTAGGGTACTTCCACTTATGGTCCTATAGCATAGGGAAATTAAAATCAAAAAGACACAGCTACCCCAAAGTTTGGGACGGCTCTGTTTACAAGAACCTCGTTTACGGTACAAGTTCAATATCACAGAAAGCGAAAAATGGATAAAGATGTTGTGGTACTTACGTACAATGCTATATCACTCAGCAATGAAATCTATGTCATCAGGCCCATAGCAGCATAATGAGTGGATTCAGGTACGATGATTCTAAGTGAAATAAGTCACAGAGAAAAAGAAATATTATAAGATATCACTACTACACGGAATGTAAACTTGGCTACCCAGGAACTGAATTACAAAACAGAACATGGTCTCAAATGTAGAAAACCAACTTATTTTTGCTTAAGGGGAAAGTTGAGTTGGGGTGCTGCATAAAACCAGAGATTGAAATTAGCACAGATACCGTTCCATAAGCCAAATATATAATAGAAAAGAGCTACTCCTTGCTCAACGAAGTGGACTCAACACCCCATATTAAACGCCTAAGAATATACCTGACTAGTAAGAATCTTAAAACCTATGTATTTATATGTCTCTGAAAGAGAATCAAGCGTGTGTACAGCGGCATAAACGCAGCAGTGATAGGATTGGTGAGGTTCGGTGAGCAAATGCAGACCCTTTGAATTCATATTGCATGGTACCCATTCCATGGGTTTCAACTCTCCAGGTTTAAGGGATTCTTCCTTCAGCTAAAACATGCATGTGGAACCCAGAGTATGATCCACCGTGTGATCAGGAAACGTGTTCAAATGTGTCTCTGTTTTCATTCCCTGGTTTTCGGGTGCAACATTCCAGACGCTTTACTAACACTCTCCCCACTTGGAGAGTCAGTGCCTTTAACCTCCTGTTTGGCCCAGTTTGCAATTTCTTCGGAAGATGAACAGGAATAAAGAGAAGCAATGGGAGACTCTCTGTAGGCGTCTGGACGGGCAAATTTTACTCTCATTTCCCACCAGGAAGACGAATGAACCAATGGCTCCGCGTGCCGTGCTCAAACTAGATTAGGGCCTGAGGAGATCCTGCGGTTTTGCGGCCAGCTCACAAGAAGGCGAGTTGAAGAAAGGAGCTGAGGGGCACTGTAATTAACTAACCTGCGGAAGTATAAATGACAGCTATCATCCAAAATTATACTGAAGCAAGGCTGCGAAGAGGACTTGAAAGCGGGGCAGAATTGCTGGAAACCGATTTCAGAAGGTACACGGGAGTCGCTCTTAAAGCATAGCAAAAGAGACAGAACTTGGAAAATAATGCACTTGACAAAAAAGGGCATATGTGTTTTATCCAGAGCTCTCATAACTGAGGGGAGGAGATTCCCAGCAGGCTCCAACTACCACCTGAGGGATCACATTGCAAAGGCAACGTGAGCAAGCCAGGCAGGAGTTACCTCACAGCAGAGGTCCCACCTCACAGAAGGGTGAGAAACCCAGCCAACATCAGACTCTCACCAGAGGGTCCACATCACCAAGGGGATGGGAACCAGGCAGGAGTGTCTTCACACCAGTGGGCCACATCATCGAAAGGTGAGGTACTCAGCACATGTGTCCTCAAACCAGAGGACCCACATCACCAAGGGCCTCGGAGTGAGGCAGGCAGGAGTAGCCTCACAACACTGGGCCCATAGAATAAAAAAGTGAGGAATCCAGCAGTTGGAACCTCCCAGCAGGCGGCCCAGAGCACCGAGGCTATGGGATCCAGGCCACAGTGAACTCACAGAAGAGGGCCCATGTCATGAAACTGAGCAAACCAGCCATTGGAACCTCAGAGCAGGAGGCCCACATCCCCATGGGGATGGAAATCTGGTAGGAGTGTCCTCGCAACACTGAGAACGTATCAGAAAATTTTGGGCGACCAGCAGTTAGGGCCTGACGCCAGAGGACCCTCATCATCAAGGGAAGGAGGCTCCCAGCAGGCTCCAACTGCCACCAGAGGGCTGACGTCGCCAAGGCGATGTGTGCCAACCAGGCACGAATGACCTCACAGCAGAGGGCCCACCTCAGAGAAGTGTGACGAACCCAGTCAGGATCAGACTCGCACCAGAGGGCCCACATCACCAAATGGATTGGAACCAGGCAGGAGTGTAGTCACATGAGTAGGGCCACATCATCTAAAGTTGAGGAACCCAGAACATGTGGCTTCAAACCATAGGACACCCATCACCAAGGGGCTGGGAGTGAGGCAGGCAGGAGGAGCCTCACAACAGAGGGCCCAAAAATAAGAAAGGTGAGGAATCCAGCAGTTGGAACCTCCCAGCAGGCGGCCCAGAGCACAGAGGCTAGGGGATCCAGGCCGGAGTGAACTAACACCAGACAGCCCACATCATGAAACTGTGAGCAACCCAGACATTGGGACCTCAGAGCAGAAGGCCCACATCCCCATGGTGATGGGAACATGACAGGAGTGTCCTGGAATCACTGGGCTCACATCAGAAAACGTGGGGTGCTCAGAAGTTAGGGCCTGACGCTAGAGGGCACTCATCACCGAGAGGAGGAGTCTCCCAGCAGGCTCCAGCTGCCACCAGAGGGCCAACGTCGCCAAGGCGATGTGTGCCAGCCCGGCAGGAGTGACCTTACAGCAGAGGGCCCACCTCACAGAAGGGTGAGGAACACAGCCAGGATCAGACTCTCACCAGAGAGCCCACATCACCAAGGGGATGGGAACCAGACAGGAGTGTCCCCACACCAGTGGGACAACATCATCGAAAGGTGAGGATCCCAGCACATGTAGTCTCAAACCAGAGGAACCACATCACCAAGGGGTTCGGAATGAGTCTGGCAGGACCGGCCTCACAACACAGAGTCCATAGAATATAAAAGTTGAGGAATCCAGCAGTTGGAACCTCCCAGCAAGTGGCCCAGAGCACCGAGGCTATGGGATCCAGGCCGCAGTGAACTCACAGCAGAGGGCCCACATCATGAACCTGTGAGCAGCCCAGCCGTTGGGACCTCAGAACAGAAGGCCCACATCCCCAATGGGATGGGAACCTGGCAGGAGTGGCTTCGCACCACTTAGCACATATCAGAAAATGTTAGGAGCCCAGCAGTTAGGGCCTGACGCCAGGGGGCCCTCATAACTGAGGGGAGGAGACTCCCAGCAGGTTCCAACTGCCAACAGAGGGCGCACGTCTACAAGGTGGCATGCAACAGCTAGGCAGTAGTGACCTCACAGCAGAGGGCCTATCTCACAGAAGGGTGAGGAACCGAGGCAGGATGAGACTCTCGCCAGAGGGCCCACAACACCAAGGGGTTGGGAACCAGTCAGGACTGTCCTCCCACCAGTGGGGCCACATCATCGAAAGGTGAGGAACCCAGCACATGTGGCCTCATATCAGAGGACATACATCACAAAGGGGATGGGATTGAGGCAGGTAGGAGTAGCCTAAAAACAGAGGGCCCAAAGAATAAAAAAGGTGAGGAATCCAGCATTTGGAACCTCCCAGCAGGCGACCGAGAGCACAGAAGTTATGGGATGCAGGCAGGAGTGAACTAACAGCAGAGAGCCCACATCATGAAACTGTGAGCAACCCAGGTGTTGGGACCTCAGAGCAGAAAGCCCACATCCCCATGGAGATGGGAACCTGACAGGAGTGTCCTGGCATCACTGGGCTCACATCAGAAAACGTGGCGAGCCCAGCAGTTAGGGCCTGATGCTAGAGGGCCGTCATCACCGAGGGCAGGAGGCTCCCAGCAGGTTCCATGTGCCAACAGAGGGCCCACGTCGCCAAGGTGATGTGTGCAAGTCAGGCAGGATTGACCTCACAGCAGAGGGCCTACCTCACAAAAGAGTGAGGAACCCAGCCAGGATCAGACTGTCACCAGAAGGCCCACATCACCAAGGGGATGGGAACCAGGCAGGAGTGTCCTCACACCAGTGGGGCCACATCATTGAAAGTTGCGGAACCCAGCACATGTGGCCTCAAACCAGAAGACCCACATCACGAAGGGGTTGCGAGTGAGGCAGGCAGGAGCAGCATCACAACACAGGACCCATAGAATACAAAAGTTTAGGAATCGAGCATTTGGAACCTCCCAGCAGGCGGCCAAGAGCACAGGGGCTATGGGATCCAGGCCACAGTGAACTAACACCAGAGAGCCCACATCATGAAATTGTGATCAACCCAGCCGTTGGAACCTCAGAGCAGAAGGCCCACATCCCCATGGAGATGGGAACCTAAGAGGAGTGCCCGAGCATCACTGGGCTCACTAAGAAAAGTTGGGGAGCCCAGCAGTTAGGGCCTGACGTCAGAGGGCCCTCATCACAGAGGTGAGGAGGCTCCCAGCAGGGTCCAAGTGCCACCAGAGGGCTCATGTCAACAAGGCGAGGTGAGCAAGCCAGGCAAGAGTTACCTGATAGTAGAGGGCCCACCTCACAGATGGGTGAGGAACCCAGCCATGATCAGACTCTCACCAGAGGGCCCACATCACAAAGGGGATGGGAACCAGTCAGGATTATCCTCACACCAGTGGGGCCTCATCATCTTAAGGTGAGGAACCCAGCACATGTGTCCTCAAACCAGAGGACCCACATCACCAAGGGCCTTGGAGTGAGGCAGGCAGGAGTAGCCTCACAACACAGGGCACATAATATAAAAAACGTGAGGATTCCAGCATTTAGACCTTCCAGCAGGCGGCCCAGAACACCTAGGCTATGGGATCCAGGCCACAGTGAACTCACAGCAGAGGGCCCACATCATAAAACTGTGAGCAACCCAGGCGTTGGGACCTCAGCACAGAAGGCCCACATCCCCATGGGAATGGGAACCTGGCTGGAGTGTCCTCGCTCCACTGGGCGCACATCAGAAAATGTGGGGAGCCCACCATTTAGGGCCTGACACCAGAGGGCCGTCATCACCGAGAGGAGGAGGCACCCTGCATGCTCCAACTGCCACCAGAGGGCTCACGTCTCCAAGGTGACGTGTGCCAGCCAGGCAGGAGTGACCTCACAGCAGAGGGCCTACCTCACAGAACGTTGAGGAACCCAGCCAGGATTAGACTCTCGCCAGAGAGCCCACCTCACCAAGGGGATGGGAACCAGGCAGGAGTGTCCTCACACGAGTGGGGCCACATCATCGAAAGGTGAGGAACGCAGCACATGTGGCCTCAAGCCATAGGACATTCATCACCAAGGGGCTGGCAGTGAGGCAGGCAGGAGGAGCCTCACAACAGAGGGCACATAGAATAAAAAAGTTGAGGAATCCAGCAGTTGGAACCTCCCAGCAGGCGGCTCAGAGCACCAATGATAAGGGATCCTTGCCAGAGTGAACTCACAGCAGAGGGCCCACATCATGGTACTGTGAGCAAGCCAGCCGTTTTGACCTCAGAGCAGAAGGCCCATATCCCCATGGGGATGGGAACCTGGCAAGAGTGTCCTCACTCACTCGGCGCACATCAGAAAATGTGGGGAGCCCAGCAGTTATGGCCTAAGGCAAGAGGGCCCTCATCACCGAGGGGAGGAGGATCCCAGCACACTCCAACTGCCACCAGAGGGCCCACGTCGCCAAGGTGATGTGTGCCAGACAGGCATGGTGGACCTCACAGCAGAGGGCCCACCTCACAGAAGGGTGAGGAACCCAGCCAGGATCAGACTCTCACCTGAGGGCCCACATCAGCAAGGGGATGGGAACCAGTCAGGACTGTCTTCCCTCCAGTGGGGCCACATCATCAAAAGGTGCGGAACCCAGCACATGTGGCCTCAAATCAGAGGACACATATCACAAAGGGAATGGGAGTGAGGCAGGCAGGAGTAGCCTAAAAACAGAGGGCCCAAAGAATAAGAAAGGTGAGGAATCCAGAAGTTGGAACCTCCCAGCAGGCGGCCGAGAGCACAGAAGCTATGGGATGCAGGCAGGAGTGAACTAACAGCAGAGAGCCCACATCATGAAACTGTGAGCAACCCAGGCGTTGGGACCTCAGAACAGAAGGCCCACATCCCAATGGGGATGTGAACCTGGCTGGAGTGTCCTCGCACCACTGGGCGCACATCACAAAATGTGGGGAGCCCAGCAGTTAGGGCCTGACGCCAGAGGGCCCTCATCACCGAGGGGAGGAGGCTCCCAGCAGGCTCCAAGTGCCACCAGAGGGCTCATGTCCACAAGGCGAGGTGAGCAAGCCAGGCAGGAGTGACCTCACAGCAGACGGCCCACCTCACAGATGGGTGAGGAACCCAGCCAGGATCAGACTCTCAACAGAGGGCCCACATCACCAAGGGGATGTGAACCAGGCAGGAGTCTCCTAAGACCATTGGTCCCACATCATCGAAAGGTGAGGAACCCAGCACATGTGGCCTCAAACCAGACGACACACATCACGAAGGGGCTGGGAGTGAGGCAGGCAGGAGGATCCTCACAACAAAGGGCCCAAAAAATTAAAAAAGTGAGGAATCCAGCAGTTGGAACCTCCCAGCAGGCGGCCAAGAGCACAGAGGCTATGGGATCCAGGCCTCTGTGAACTAACACCAGAGAGCCCACATCATGAAAATGTGAACAACCCAGCCGTTGGGACCTCAGAGCAGAAGGCCCACATCCCCATGGAGATGGGATCCTAAGAGGAGTGCCAAAGCATCACTGGGCTCACTAAGAAAAGTTGGTGAGTCCAGCAGTTAGGGCCTGACGAAAGAGGGCCCTCATCACCGGGGGGACGAGATTCCCAGCACGCTCCAACTGCCACCACACGGCTGACTTCACCAAAGCAATGTGTGCCAGCCATGCAGGAGTGACCTATCAGCAGAGGGTCTCCCTCACAGAAGGGTGAGGAACACAGCCAGGAACAGACTCTCACCAGGGGGTCCACATAACCACGTGGATGAGAACCAGGCAGGAGTGTCCTCACACTAGTGGGGCCACATCATCGAAAGGTGAGGACCCCAGCAAAGGTGGCCACAAACCAGAGAACCCACATCACCAAGGGGTTGAGAGTGAGGTAGGTGTCTGGACCGGCATATTTAACACTCATTTCCAACCAGAAAGAGGAATTAACCAAAGGCTCAGCGTGCCCTGCCAGAAGCAGATTAGGGCCTGCAGCAGTCTTGCGGGTTTGCGGCCAGCTCACAAGAAACCGAGTTGAAGAAAGGAGCTCAGGGGCCCTGTAATTCACAAACCTGCAGAGTTATAAATGACAGATAACGTCCAAAAATATATTGAAGTAAGGCTGCGAAGAGGACTTGAAAGCGGGGCAGAATTTCAGGAAACCAATTTCAGGAGGTAGACTGGATTTGCATTTAAAGCATAGGAAAAGAGGCAGAACATTGACAATGATGCACTTGGCAAAAAAGGGCGTATGAGTTTGTTCCTGAATATATTCAGGAAAAAACACATACGCCCTTTTTGGCAAACCAAGCAAGCTTGCAATGGAAATCCGAACTACTATGAAGTGTCACTTCCCCCCGGTCTAAAGGGCCATCTGAAAAAAAGTGTAAAATCCAGAAAGACAAGACAGGCCATGGGGAAAAAGGAGCCTTTTTATGCTGATGGTCGGTATGTAAATTGCCAACAGCCACTCTGGAGAAGTATATGGTGTTTCCTGATACATCTGAAAAACAAAGCAACAGAGTCTAGGACATTTCCACTTATGGTCCTATAGCTTAGGGAAATTAAAATCAAAAAGACACAGCCACCCCAAAATTTGGGACGGCTCTGTTTACAGGAACCTCTTCTACAGTACAAGTTAAATATCCCAGAGAACAAATAATTGATAAAGAAGTTGCGGTACTTACGTACAACAGAATACCACTCAGCTATGAAATCTGTGTCACCAGGCCTGTACCTGCATAATGAGTGGATTGAGGCACGATGATTCTAAGTGAAATAAGTCACACAGAAAAAGAAACATCATAAGGTATCACTAAGGCACGGAATGTAAACTTGGCTACACATGAACTGAATTACAAAACAGAACAGGGTCTCAAGTTTAGAAAACCAACTTATGCTTGCTTAAGGGGAAAGGTGAGTTGGGGCGCTGCATAAAACCAGAGTTTGAAATTAGCACAGATACCATTCCATAACCCAAATATGTTATAGACAAGACCTACACCTTGCTCAACGAAATGGACTCAACAATGAGGTATCACCTCACACCTGTTAGAATGGGCATCGTCTGAAAATCTACAAACAACAAATGCTGGAAAGGGTGTGGAGAAAAGGAACCCTCTTCCACTATTGTTGGGAATATAAATTGATACAGTCACTATGGAGAACAATATGGAGTTTCTTAAGAAACTAATAATAGAATTACCATATGATACAGCAATCCCAGTACTGGACATATACCCAGACAAAACCATAAATCAAAAAGAGACATTCACTGCAATGTTCATTGCATCACTATTTACAATATCGAGGTAATGGAAGCAACCTAAATGCCCACAGACAGACGAATGCATAAAGATGTGGTACATATATAAAATGGAATATTACTAAGCCATGAAAGGAATGAAATTGGGTCATTTGTAGAGACATCGATGGATCTAGAGACTGTCATACAGAGTGAAGTAAGTCAGAAAGAGAAAAACAAATCTTGTATATTCATGCATATATGTGGAACCTAGAAAAACTGTACAGATTAACCGTTTTGCAAGGCATAAATAGAGCAACAGATGTAGACAACAATTGTATGGACAACAATGGGGGAAAGCTCTTGGGGAGGTGGTGGTGGGAGGAGTTGAGAGATTGGGATTGGCATGTAAACATTTATATGTATAAAATAGATAACCAATAAGAACCTGCTGTATAAAAATATAAAATAAAATTCAAAATTAAAAAGAAATAAAATTTAAAAAATAAAACAGAAAAAACAATTATTCCCTTCACATACATGTATTTATATGAATAAATTATTTCCATGCTTATATCTGTAAATACAAAAAAGAGGAATAAAATCTACCTTGAACCAAAAACGAAAAAGAGAAAAAAAAAACAGAACCCACCAGTTACTCAGAGGAAAACCGTAGCAGGGCACTTGCTCCAGTTTTAAACAATTCTGAAGTTGGTCAGTGGTGGGGAATCGTCTCCCATTCAGCCAGCAGCCCCCACACAACAAGCGTCCTCATTGCAAAGCTGGGGCACCGTGCCGAGGCATCTGTGAGTAAACGTGAGCTGAGCCCCAGGCCAGCTGCTGCTGAACTGTTCCCACCCTTCCCAGGTAAAACACCTGAATATATACAAGGACTTGAAAGCCTAGAGGAAGGGCCATGGAGCCACACGAGTGACAGCATGCCAGCTGACTTGGTGCCTGCAGGCCAGCCAGGATGGTCCTGGCCCTGGGTGCTCTTCTGGAAGATTTCCATTTCCCTGCCTGAGATACCCGTCCTGTCCCTGCCCCCACTGCTTTTTTCCTTCCTCACCTCTGCCCAGGGAGAAATTCCAGCAGCACGTATGGGTGACACATCCTCTTCTTTAGCAGGTGGCAGCCTGGCAACTGCTGCAGAAAGTCCAGCAGAGCCCCACTCACACTGGGTCACCCACAAAGCCGTGGCCTCTCACTCCCTCCCACCAGCCCAGCCCCGAGACTGCTGACAGGGCAGAGAAAATGGCGTCAGGCACAGCTGCAGGGGCTCTTGCTGCCTGGAGTGGTATTTATATTGATCTCAACCCAGGCACACCTGGGGAGGGCTGGCCGGCAAGGTAAGGCTGCTCAGGTCAGCCAATCATCACCCCTCAGGGGCTCACAGTTGCAGAAAATGGAACTTGCTGAACCGGGCCAGGTCCAAGGAACAGGTGTGGGCTCCTGAGAGTCAGGATAGACAAGGGGCTGCAGCTTTGGCTTGTTTTCTAATCATTTTATCTGGCCCATGAGTGGGAGACAACTTCAAGAAAACCCTCTCCTAATGAGAGGAACCCAGGAGTCAGGGAGAGGAGAGGGTGGGTGGTAGTTGGAGACAGAGACCTGGTGCCCTGGGTGCAGTGGAAGTCTCTGGAAGACCAGGTGGAGGGAGGCCACACAGAGTGATGCCCAGGGTCACAGACCTGTCGCAGCTGCTGTTTGTTAGTTCAAGTCCTGCTCTGAGGTGCTCTGTGTCAGCTCTGAGCGACAGGTGAGCTGGGGGTGCTCTTCAATGAGGGCTATGTGCACGGTTCCTGTGTGCCCAGTCCTGCCACGGTACCTGCAAGGGTAGCTCTGTATCCTGGGAAGGGCCTGACCATGAGAGCCCCGTGGGCTGGGTTGAGGGTGGGGTACCTGCCCAGGAGACCTCCATATCCTGGGATTGGCCTGACCACGAGAGCCCCACGGGCTGCTGGGGACCTGGTAAAGGATGTCAGGACAGTCAGTGAAGCCACCGAGGATATACCTCCAGTTGCTCCTGATTCCTACACCCTGCTGGTCATTCTACCAACCACCAGGACATGGTATTCTGTATTAGTCTTCAATGATGCCTTCTTTTGTATTCCATTAGTCCCAGAGTCACAAGAAATTTTGGCTTGTGAGTGGCAGGACTCAACATACAACTAAAACAATACTTCCAGGCCGTCTTGCCCCAAGGGTTCAAAAATTCCCACACTATCTTTGGGGAAAGCTTAGCGAAAGACCGAAAAGTTCTACCTCTGGAAAAGGAAACCCTCCTTCAATATGCAGATGACATTCTGATTGCCAGCCCTACTAAGGAGGCCTCTGAACTACCAAGCCAATAAAGGATAGAAGTTGTCCAAGAAAAAGCTCAAATATCACAGACTGCGGTGACCTGCCTGGGCTTCATTCTCACACAAGGTCAGAGAAGCCCATCCCAGGAAAGGGAAGAAACCATTTGCAGCCTTACCCCTTTCTAAAACTAGAAGACAGCTTAGGGGTTCCTGGGGAGGCCAGGGTTTGCTGCTTCGGGATCCCTAACTACAGTCTACTAGCTGGGCCTCTATATGAAACACTGAAAGGAAAAGATGATGATCCTTTTGAACAGAATCCAGAAGTGGCCTTTCAAGAATGGAAAGAGCAGCCAATTCAGACCCTTGCCCTGGAACTCCCTAATTGAGCTAAACCCTTTGACCTTTCCATTCCCGGTGAAAGGTGAATCGCCATTGGAGAATTAGTGCAAAAACCGGGACCACTTGAAATGGAACAACGCAAGAATGCCATCCAGGTAGGATAAACTACAGTCACCAAGGGGCTTGGCCCACTGCCACATCTGGCCAAGATACTGGCGGTATCTAAAAACCTGGAAATCAGCAGCCCAAAAGACCACCTCCCTCCTAAGGGAAAAGGACCCCACGTGGTGATCCTAATCACCAACCATGCCCTGAAGTTGCAGGGTTCGCTCCGTGGGCACACCGACCTCGAGTGAGGAGGCCCTCCAACTCCAACATCCAGAGAGATAACCGGGGGCAACAGGGCACCATGACGACTCGTGTGAACATCACTTGACCTGGAGTTTCTCTCATAAAACAACAATAGTGTGTCCCGAAGGAGTAGACTACTGCTTGCAGGACTTACTACACCCGGAGTGGAGCTAATAATCTTGGCGGGGGAACCGTATATCACACTGTCACCATAGAAAAGCCTACAGACACCGTGATGATGGTGGCCAATAAGACCGGCTGGACTCCTGTTTACTTCAAAAGGCTGTTGACTCAGTGGCCATCATGGTCCTTGATCACCACTGACCCTGGACTGTCTGGGAGTTGAGCGGGCAGGGCTCTGACACCTGGTGCTGTTTGTATGTTAATTCAGGGGCCTAATTGAAGAAAGAGCAGACTACTGGTCAGAGCATCTAGGCTGGCAGAAATGGTCAGCCTAAGGTGGCCGAACAAATGTGGGGCGGGGTGAAATCGGCCCCCACAGCGTCTCTGCACATCTCTTTCCTGGACCCTTAAAGGTTATTAGAATCTATAATACTTCCAATGCTGGTGCTCAGGCGGACGAGCAGGGAGGCAGGGGTCCTGGGGCCAATCAACGTCACCTGGAGGGTGCTGGGGAGAAGTTCTGACCCTCGTCCCCTGGTATGAGGGCTCCCAACTCAGCACTCAGCAGTTACAGAAGAAGGGTCTGCACCCTCAGCACTCCAAGAATGAGGAACGGGACAAAAGGCAGAGGAGGGGTTTGTCCCCAGCAAAGCCCATTAAAAATCCCTGGGAGATAAAAATAGAATCTGGGCAATAAAGTCAAGTCTGACCTTTTTTATCCTTTGTGCTTTGTCTAATTTCACGTGCTCCTAGGGTCCCGCATGCAGAGGTTCCACACCCGGCACTTCAGACCAGATTTCCTAGTGCAGAATGGCTGGGTCGACACCTCAGCTCCTGGGGCCCAGTGCAGACTCCGAGATATAGAGCCTGAGCTGCAGCCAACCCGGCCCTCGAGAGCTCCGCCCCCTCCCTCCCACTGACTCTGACAGGATCTCTACACAGCAGCCCAGCCCACAGCCCACGGGGTAGTGCATGCTCTCACCTCTCCATTCTCTGATCAAAATATAAAGTTTCCTTTGCTTGTGAACCAAACTCAGTCTCGATCTGTTGGCCCCAATGACACTGGGCAGGGGGACCCTTGTTGGGGTCCACTCTGGAGGATCAGTAACAGAAATTGAGACTATTGTAACTTCAATGAACAGATGTGTGAGCCAAACTGTAGTTAACATAGAACAGTTTATAAGGCTCGGGTAAAATAAGATGTTTCTAACACTTCCATTTGATATTTCCATCACTTTATTATAAGCAAGTTCAGTGAAAAGGTTTGTCTTATTTGTCAGGTCAATATTAGAGAAATGAAGTGATTTCTTTCCAAGGATGTACATCTAATAATCTTGGTTAAAGCTTCAATCTTGTTTTAAATGCTTTTCCATTGAAAATGATACCTGTCTTTCAGCTCCCCCATTTCTGAGAAGTAGAAAATCTTATAATTTATTATTACCAAAGGGGAAAGGTGGGAGGAGGGATAAATTAACAGTTTGGAATTAACACATACACACTGCTATGTATAAAATAGATCATCAACAAGGAACTACTGGATAGCACAGGGAACTACACTCAATATTTTGCAATAACCTATAAGGGGAAATAATCGGAAAAAGAATAGATATTTTTATTGACATCATCTATCAATGACAGTTAAAGTGTAACCTAAGGGAAGCCGGTGGTGAGTGCTTCTGACCCTGAAGACTTCAATCATCTAAAGTTTGGACTCTGCCTACTTCCCAAGGCCCTTAATGAACATATGTGTAGCCGTAGCTTAAACAACTCCCCAGTTTGGGTTTCGGGGAGACACTGATTTTGAAAAAGCCCTGGTGTTCTCCTTACATGAATGGGACTCTTCCTACTGCTAAAACATGTCTGTCACACCCAGAGGATGGTATACCGTCTGATCGGGAAGAGTTTGGAAAAGGCATCTCATCTCCTCATCTCCTGGTGCTCGGGTTCACCCCTCCAGCGTCTTTACTAACAGTCTCCCCACTTGGAGATGTCAGCACTGTCAACATCCTGTTGCGTACAGTTTGGAATTTGTCCAGAGGATGAAGCGGAAGGATGAGGAACAATGAGAGACAAGTCCTAGGTGTTCAGACAGGCACATGTCACTCTAATTTCCAATCAGGAAGACGAATTGACCAAAGGCTAAGGTTGCCCATGGAAACAGTATAGGGCTTGAGGAAATCCCACTGCTTTGTGGCCAGTTCCCATAAACACAAGTTGAACAATGGAACTCAGGGGCAGTAAAATTCACGAAACTGCAGAGTTGAAAATATCTATCACTGAAAAATGTCTTGAGGAAAGTCAGAGAAAAAGATTGGTAAGCAAGGGAGAATGGCAGGAAAGGGATTTGAGGAGGTAGAAAGGACTCGCCATTAAGCACAAGAAAAGGGGCTGAACATTGCCAACATTGCAGTTGGCCAAAAAGGCTGTATGCATTTTTTTCTGTATATATTCAAGAAAAGGGCATACACTTTTTTAGCCAACCAAACAGGTGGGCACTGGAAATCAATACTACAAAAGATATCACTTCGCATCAGTCAGAAGAGCCATCCTCATAAAGTGTAAACACCAGAAATGCAGGACAGGGCAAGGAGAAGAGGGAGCCCTGTGAGGCTTATAGTGGAAATGTATATTGCCAACGGCCATTCTGGAGAAGTGTATTGTGTTTACTAAAGCATCTAAAAAATGAGCTACAGAGCATAGGGCACTTGCACTCATGGGCGTATATCTTGGGAAAAACAAAAATCGAGAGGACACAGGCACCCCAATGTTTACTGCCTCTCTGTTTAAAAGATCCTCGACTGGGATATAACTTAAATGTCTCTGGAGGGAAAAAATGGATAGAGATGTGGTACTTATGCAGAGTGGAATATTACTCAGCCTGAAAATCAATGAAATATGGCCAGTTGTAACAACTCCGGAGGAGTTACGTATGATCATTCTAAGTGACATAATTCAAAAAGAAAAAGACACATATCATAAGATATCACTTAAAGGTGGAATCCAAAATGGCTACACATGAAATAAATTACAAAACAAAAACATAGTCAAATATGTAGAAAACACGCTTAAGACTGCTAAACGGGAAAGGTGGGGAGGGGTGAGGCATCATCCAGGAGGTTGAAATTAGCAAAGATACCATTCCAAATACCAAACTGATAATCAACAAGGCCTACACGGTAGCTAAAAGAACTGCACTCAGCACACTCAAGTCACCGGAAAAGAATATCTATGACTGGTAAGAATCTGAAAAAGAATTTATTGATGTCTCTCTGTACGTGAATCAAGTGGATGTACAGCAGCAAGAAACAGAGCTTTGAAAATCAGCTGTAACCAATATAGTAATAAATTGAAAAAAATAAACGACAGAGAGACAGAGAAAACCTCTTACAACTTTTCCTCAGGGACGGTGATGCAACATGGATTGAACACATCTAGACCCACAGCAGGATGAGACATAAGGCTGGAAACTGTTCGCGCTAAGAGAAATGTGAGGTTGGGTGAGGAAATGCACACCCTTTAAAGTCATACTACCTGGTACCCATTCAATGGGTCCCAAATCTGCAGGTTCAAGGCATCTTCCTACAGCTAAAACATGCATGGAAAACCCAGAGGACTGTACACGATGTGATCGGGAGATGTGTCTAAAATGCACCTCACTTATCCTCTCCTGGTGCTCCTGTTCATCATTCCAGCCACGTTACTTAGAATCTCCCCACTTAGAGAATCAGCACATTTAAACTTCTGTTTCACACATTTTGCAAATTGTGAGGAGGATGAACGGGAAGAGGGGGAACCAATGAGAGAATTGTTGTAGGGGTTTGGACGGGCACATGTCACTCTAATTTCCCATTAAGAATAAGAATTAAAAAAAGGCTCAGCCCGCCTCGCCGGAGCCAAAATAGGGCCTGAAGCAATCCTGCGGCTTTGAGGCCAGCTCACAAAAGAGCAACTTAAAAAATGGAGCTCAGGGTCACTGCAATTCACAAACCTGCAGAGTTATAAATGAAAACTAACGTCCAAAAATATGTTGAGGTAAGGCAAAGAAGAGGATCTGAATGCAAGACAGAATTGCAAGAAACAGATTTCAAGAGATAGATTGGACTCGTCTTTAAAGCACATGAAAAGCGGCAGAATTTCGACAATGATGCAGTTGGCCCAAAAGGGAGTATGCGTTTTTTCCTGAATATATCCAGGAAAAAACGCATACGCACTTTATGGGCAAACAAGCAAGCAAGCAATGCAAATGTGCACAACAAAGAAGTCTCATTTCCCACCGGTCAAAAGGGCCATCCGAAAAAAGCGTAAAAACCAGAAATGCAGGACAGGCCATGGAGAACAGGGAGCCTTTATACGCTGATGGACAGTGTGTGAACTGCCGAGAGCCACTCTGGAGAAGTGTATGGTGGTTCCTAAATCATCTAAAAAACAGAGCTACAGAGCATAGGGCACTTCCAATCACGGGAGTATATCTAGGGAAGTCTAAAAATCAACAAGACAAAGGACACCACAGTTTAGGGCTACTCTGTTTACAAGAACCTCAACTTCAGTACACCTTAAATATCCCAGGAAAGAGAACAATAGATAAAGAAAATGTGGTACTTATGTACAATGGAATATCTCTTCACCATGAAATCAATGTAATAAGGCTAGTAGAAGGATAAAGAGTGGATTTAGGTCCGATAATACTACTTGAAATAAGTCAAACAGAAAAAGAAACATATCATAAGATATCACTTATAGAGGGAGGATAAATATGGCTGCACAAAAAATGAATTACAAAACACAACAGTGTCTCACATTTAGAAAACACACTTATGTCAGCTTAAGGGGAAAGGAGAGGTGGGGTGATGCATAAAACCAGAGTTTGAAATTAGCACAGATACCATTCAATAAACCAAATAGGTATTAGACAAGATCTACACCTTGCTCAATGAACTGGCCTCAACACACCCTATACAACGCAGAGAAATATATCTGAGTAATAAGAATCTTAAAACCCATGTATTGATATATCTCCATAAGGGAATCAAGTGTGTGCAGAGCGGCACAAACACAGCAGTGAAAATGAGCTAAACCCCATTATAGAAATAAATTTTAAAACCAAAACGCAGAAACAATGAAAGAGAGAAAAATTCTTACAAAATTCACTCAGGGGCTGTGATGCAACCTGGAATGACCACATATAAACCCACAGCTGGATAAGACATAAGGCTGGACACTTGGGGCTGAGAGGATTGGTGAGCTTTGGTGAGCAACTGCCGAAAGTTTAATGCAATACTTCATGCTACTCATTCCAAGGGTCCCAACACTCCAGGTTGAAGCGAATCTTCCTAGAGCTAAACCATGCATGGGAAATCCAGCGGATGGTATACCATATGATCGGGAAAGGTTTCTAAAACGCACATCATTTTCCTCTCCTGGGGCTCCGGATCAACATTCCAGCCACTTTACTAAAAACATCTCCACATGGAGAGTCAATGCCTTTAAGTTCCGGTATCGCACAGTCTGCAGTTAGTGCAGAGGATGAATGGGAATAGGGGGAACCAGTGAGAAAATAGCTGTAGCGGTTTCAATGGGCACATGTCACTCTAATTTCACATCAGTAAGAATAATTAACCAAAGGCAGAGCAAGGCGCCCCAGAGAAGAATAGGGCCTGAAGAAATCCTGTGGATATGAGGCAAGATCACAAAAATAAGAGCTGAAACTTGGAGCTAAGGGCCACTGCAATTCAAAAACTTGCAGAGTTATAAAGGCCAACTATTTTCCAAAAGTATATTGAGGTAAGGCTATGAAGAGGCACTGAGAGCAAGGCAGAATTGCAGGAAACCGATTTCAGGAGATAGACTGGAATTTCATTTAAAGCATAGGAAAAGAGGCAGAACGTCCACAATGATGCACTTGGCCAAAAAGGTCGTATGCGTTTTTTCCTGAATATATTCAGGAAAAAACGCATACGCCCTTTTTGGCCAACCAAGCAAGCTTGCAAAGGAAGTCTGCACTACAATGAAGTCTCACTTCCCCCCGGTCAAAAGGGCCATCTGAAAAAAAGTGTAAAATCCAGAAAGGCAGGACAGGCCATGGAGAACTGGGAGCCTTGTTATGCTGATGGGCAGGATGTAAATTGCCAACAGCCACTCTGGAGAAGTGTATGGTGTTTCCTGAACCATCTAAAAAACAAAGCAACAGAGCCTAGGGCACTTCCACTTATGGTTCTATAGCTTAGGGCAATTAAAATCAAAAAGACACAGCCACCCCAAAGTTTGGGACGGCTCTGTTTACAAGAACCTCGTTTACGGTACAAGTTCAATATCGCAGAAAGCGAAAAATGGATAAAGAAGTTGTGGTACTTACGTACAATGCTATATCACTCAGCAATGAAATCTATGTCATCAGGCCCATAGCAGCATAATGAGTGGATTCAGGTACGATGATTCTAAGTGAAATAAGTCACACAGAAAAAGAAACATCATAAGATATCACTACTACACGGAATGTAAACTTGGCTACACAGGAACTGAATTACAAAACAGAACAGGGGCTGCAATGTAGAAAACCAACATATGCTTGCTTAAGGGGAAAGGTGAGTTGGGGTGCTGCATGAAACCAGAGATTGAAATTGGCACAGATACCGTTCCATAAGCCAAATATGTAATAGACAAGAGCTACTCCTTCCTCAACGAAGTGGACTGAAGACGCCATATTAAACGCCTAAGAATATACCTGACTAGTAAGAATCTTAAAACCTATGGATTTATATGTCTCCGAAAGAGAATCAAGCATGTGTACAGCGGCATAAACGCAGCAGTGATAGGATTGGTGAGGTTCGGTGAGCAAATGCAGACCCTTTGAAGTCATATTGCATGGTACCCATTCCATGGGTCTCAACTCTCCATGTTTAAGGGATTGTTCCTTCAGCTAAAACATGCATGTGGAACCCAGAGTATGATCCACCATGTGATTGGGAAATGTGTTCAAATGTGTCTCAGTTTTCGTCCCCTGATACTCGGGTGCAATATTCCAGACGCTTTACTAACACTCTCCTCACTTGGAGAGTCAGTGCCTTTAACCTCCTGTTTGGCCCAGTTTGCAATTTCTGCGGAGGATGTACAGGAATAGGGAGAACAAATGCGAGACTAGCTGGAGGTGTCTGGACGGGCAAATTTAACTCTCATTTCCCACCAGGAAGAGGAATTAACCAAAAGCTCAGTGTGCCGTGCCGGAGCCACACTAGGGCCTGAAGCAATCCTTCCAGTGTTGCGGCCTGCTTACAAGAAAGCGAGTTGAAGAAAGGAGCTCAGGGGCACTATAACTCACAATCCTGCAGAGTTATAAATGACAGCTATCGTCCAAAAATATATTGAAGTAAGGCTGCCAAGAGAACTTGAAAGCGGGGCAGAATTGCAGGAAACCGATTTCAGGAGGTAGACTGGAATTGCATGTAAAGCATAGGAAAAGAGGCAGAACGTCCACAATGATGCACTTGGCCAAAAAGGGCATATGCGTTTTTTCCTGAATATATTCAGGAAAAAACGCACATGCCCTTTTTGGCCAACCAAGCAAGCTTGCAAGGGAAATCTGCACTACAATGAAGTCTCACTTCCCCCAGGTCAAAAGGGCCATCTGAAAAAAGTGTAAAATCCAGAAAGGCAGGACAGGCCATGGAGAACTCGGAGCATTGTTATGCTGATGGGCGGGATGTAAATTGCCAACAGACACTCTGGAGAAGTGTATGGTGTTTCCTGAAACATCTAAAAAACAAAGCAACAGAGCCTAGGGCACTTCCACTTATAGTCCTATAGCATAGGGAAATTAAAATCAAAAAGACACAGCCACCCCAAAGTTTGGGATGGCTCTGTGTACAAGAACTTCGTTTCCAGTACAAGTTCAATATCACAGAAAGCGAAAAATGGATAAAGAAGTTGTGGTACTTACGTACAATGCAATATCACTCAGCAATGAAATCTATGTCATCAGGCCCGTAGCAGCATAATGAGTGGATTCAGATACGATGATTCTAAGTGAAATAAGTCACACAGAGAAAGAAATATCATAAGATATCACTACTACACGGAATGTATACTTGGCTACACAGGAACTGAATTACAAAACAGAACAGGGTCTCAAATGTAGAAAACCAACTTATGCTTGCTTAAGGGGAAAGGTGAGTTGGGGTGCTGCTAAAAACCAGAGGTTGAAATTAGCACAGATACCGTTCTATAAGCCAAATATGTAATAGACAAGAGCTACTGCTTGCTCAACGAAGTGGACTCAACCCTCCATATTAAACGCCTAAGAATATACCTGACTACTAAGAATCTTAAAACCTATGGATTTATATGTCTCCGAAAGAGAATCAAGCATGTGTATAGTGGCATAAACGCAGCATTGATAGGACTGGTGAGGTTTGGTGAGCAAATGCAGACTCTGTGAAGTCATATTGCATGTTACCCATTCCATGGGTCTCAACTCTCCATGTTTAAGGGATTCTTCCTTCAGCTAAAACATGCATGTGGAACCCAGAGTATGATACACCGTGTGATCGGGAAACGTGTTCAAATGTGTCTCAGTTTTCGTCCCCTGGTACACGTATGCAAGATTCCTGACACTTTACTAACACTCTCCACATTTAGAGACTCAGTGCCTTTAACCTCCTGTTTGGCCCAGTTTGCAATTTCTGCGTAAGTTGAACAGGAATAGGGAGAACCAATCAGAGACTAGCTGGAGGTGTCTGGACGGGCAAATTTAACTCTCATTTCCCACCAGGAAGAGGAATTAACCAAAGGCTCAGCGTGCGGTTCCGAAACCACACTAGGGTTTGAAGTAATCCTGCGGTGTTGCGGCCAGCTCACAAGAAAGCGAGTTGAAGAAAGGAGCTTAGGGGCACTGTAATTCACAAACCTGCAGAGTTATAAATGACAGCTATCTTCCAAAAATATATTGAAGTAAGGCTGCCAAGAGGACTTGAAAGCGGGGCAGAATTGCAGGAAACCAATTTCAGGAGGTAGACTGGAATTGCATTTAAAGCATATTAAAAGAGGCAGAACGTCCACAATGATGCACTTGGCCAAAAAGGGCGTATGCGTTTTTTCCTGAATATATTCAGGAAAAAAAGCATACGCCCTTTTTGGCCAACCAAGCAAGCTTGCAAGTCAAATCTGCACTACAATGAAGTCTCACTTCCCCCCGGTCAAAAGGGCCATCTGAAAAAAGTGTAAAATCCAGAAAGGAAGGACAGGCCATGGAGAACTGGGAGCCTTGTTATGCTGGTGAGCGGGATGTAAATTACCCACAGCCACTCTGGAGAAGTGTATGGTGTTTCCTGAAACACCTAAGAAACAAAGCAACAGAGCCTAGGGCACTTTCACTTATGGTCCTATAGCTTAAGGAAATTAAAATCAAAAAGACACAGCCACCCCAAAATTTGGGATGGCTCTGTTTACAAGAACCTCGTTTACGGTACAAGTTCAATATCACAGAGCAAAAAATGGATAAAGAAGTTGTGGTACTTACGTACAGTGCAATAACACACAGCAATGAAACCTATGTCATCGGGCCCGTAGCAGCATAATGAGTGGATTTAGGTACGATGATTCTAAGTGAAATAAGGTACACAGAAAAATAAATACCATAAGATATCACTAATACATGTAATGTAAACTTGGCTACACAGGAACTGAATTACAAAACAGAACAGGGTCTCAAATGTAGAAAACCATCTTATGCTTGCTTAAGGGGAAAGGTGAGTTGGGGTGCTGCATAAAACAAGAGATTGAAATTAGCACAGATACCGTTCCATAAGCCAAATATGTAACAGAAAAGAACTACTCCTTGCTGAACGAAATGGACTAAACACCTCATATTAAACGCCTAAGAATATACCTGACTAGTAAGAATCTTAAAACCTATGGATTTATATGTCTCCGAAAGAAAATCAAGCGTGTGTACAGCGGCATACACACAGCAGTGATAGGATTGGTGAGGTTCGGTGAGCAAATGCAGACCCTTTGAAGTCATATTGCATGGTACCCATTCCATGGGTCGCAACTCTCCAGGTTTAAGGGATTCTTCCTTCAGCTAAAACATGCATGTGGAACCCAGCGTATCATCCACCATGTGATCGGGAAACGTGTTCAGATGTGTCTCAGTTTTCGTCCCCTGGTACTCGGGTGCAACATTCCAGACGCTTTACTAACACTTTCCCCACTTGGAGAGTCAGTGCCTTTAAACTCCTGTTCGGCCCAGTTTGCAATTTCTGCGTAAGATGAACAGGAATAGGGAGAACCAATGAGAGACTAGCTGGAGGTGTCTGGACGGGCAAATTTAACTCTTATTTCCCACCAGGAAGAGGAATTAAACAAAGGCTCAGCGTGCCGTGCCGGAACCACACTAGGGCCTGAAGCAATCCTGCGGTGTTGTGGCCAGCTCACAAGAAAGCGAGTTGAAGAAAGAAGCTCAGGGGCACTGTCATTCACAAACCTGCAGAGTTATAAATGGCAGCTATCCTCCAAAAATATATTGAAGTAAGGCTGCCAAGAGGACTTGAACGCGGTGAAGAATTGCAGGAACCGAGTTCAGGAGGTAGACTGGAATTGCATTTAAAGCATATTAAAAGAGGCAGAACCTCCACAATGATGCACTTGGCCAAAAAGGGCGTATGCGTTTTTTCCTGAATATATTCAGGAAAAAATGCATACGCCCTTTTTGGCCAACCAAGCAAGCTTGCAAAGGAAATGTGCACTACAATGAAGTCTCACTTCCCCCCGGTCAAAAGGGCCATCTGAAAAAAGTGTAAAATCCAGAAAGGCAGGACAGGCCATGGAGAACTGGGAGCCTTGTTATGCTGATGGGCGGGATGTAAATTGCCAACAGCCACTCTGGAGAAGTGTATGGTGTTTCCTGAAACATCTAAAAAACAAAGCAACAGAGCCTAGGGCACTTCAACTTATGGTCCTCTAGCTTAGGGAAATTAAATTCAAAAAGACACAGCCACCCAAGGTTTGGGACGGCTCTGTGTACAAGAACCTCGTTTACAGTACAAGTTCTATATCACAGAAAGCGAAAAATGGATAAAGAAGTTGTGGTACTTATGTACAATGCAATATCACTCAGCAATGAAATCTATCTCATCAGGCCCATAGCAGCATAATGAGTGGATTCAGGTACGATGATTCTAAGTGAAATAAGTAACACAGAAAAAGAAACATCATAAGATATCACTACTACACGGAATGTAAACTTGGCTACACAGGAACTGAATTACAAAACAGAACAGGGTCTCAAACGTAGAAACCCAACATATGCTTGCTTAACGGGAAAGATGAGTTGGGGTGCTGCATAAAACCAGAGATTGAAATTAGCACAGATACCATTCCAAAAGCCAAATATGTAATAGACAAGAGCTACTCCTTTCTCAACGAAGTGGACTCAACACCCCATATTAAACGCCTAAGAATATACCTGACTGGCAATAACATGAAAACCTATGTATTTATATGTCTCCAAAAGAGAATCAAGCGTGTTTACAGCGGCATAAACGCAGCAGTGATAGGATTGGTGAGGTTTGGTGAGCAAATGCAGACCCTTTGAAGTCATATTGCATGGTACCCATTCCATGGGTCTCAACTCTCCAGGTTTAAGGGATTCTTCCTTCAGCTAAAACATGCATGTTGAACCCAGAGTATGATCCACCGTGTGATCGGCAAACGTGTTCAAATGTGTCTCAGTTTTCGTCCCCTGGTACTTGGCTGCAACATTCCAGACGCTTTACTAACACTCTCCCCACTTGGAGAGTCAGTGCCTTTAACCTCCTTTTGGCCCAGTTTGCAATTTCTGCGGAAAATGAACAGGAATAGGGAGAACCCATGAGAGACTAGCTGGAGGTGTCTGGACGGGCAAATTTAACTCTCATTTCCCACCAGGAGGAGGAATTAACCAAAGGCTCAGCATGCCAGGCCGGAACCACACTAGGGCCTGAAGCAATCCTGCAGTGTTGCGGCCATCTCACAAGAAAGCAAGTTGAAGAAAGGAGCTCAGGGGCACTGTAATTCACAAACCTGCAGAGTTATAAATGACAGCTATCGTCCAAAAATATATTGAAGTAAGGCTGCCAAGAGGACTTGAAAGCGGGGCAGAATTGCAGGAAACCGATTTCAGGAGGTAGACTGGAATTGCATGTAAAGCATAGGAAAAGAGGCAGAACGTCCACAATGATGCACTTGGCCTAAAAGGGCGTATGCGTTTTTTCCTGAATATATTCAGGAAAAAATGCATACGCACTTTTTGGCCAACCAAGCAAGCTTGCAAAGGAAATCTGCACTACAATGAAGTCTCACTGCCCCCCGGTCAAAAGGGCCATCTGAAAAAAGTGTAAAATCCAGAAAGGCAGGACAGGCCATGGAAAACTGGGAGCCTTCTTATGCTGATGGGCGGGATGTAAATTGCCAACAGCCACTCTGGAGAAGTCTATGGTGTTTCCTGAAACATCTAAAAAACAAAGCAACAGAGCCTAGGGCACTTCCACTTATGGTCCTATAGCTTAGGGAAATTAACATCAAAAAGACACAGCCACCCCAGAGTTTGGGATGGCTCTGTTTACAAGAACCTCGTTTACGGTACAAGTTCAATATCGCAAAAAGTGAAAAATAGATAAAGAAGTTGTGGTACTTACGTACAATGCAATATCACTCAGCAATGAAATCTATGTCATCAGGCCCGTAGCAGCATAATGAGTGGATTCAGGTATGATGACTCTAAGTGAAATAAATCACACAGAAAAAGAAACATCATAAGATATCACTACTACACGGAATGTAAACTTGGCTACACAGGAACTGAATTACAAAAGAGAACACGGTCTCAAATGTCGAAAACCAACTTATGCTTGCTTAAGGGGAAAGGTGAGTTGGGGTGCTGCATAAAACCAGAGATTGAAATTAGCACAGATACCGTTCCATAAGCCAAATATGTAATAGACAAGAGCTACTCCTTGCTCAACGAAGTGGACACAACACCCCATATTAAACGCCTAAGAATGTACCTGACTAGTAAGAATCTTATCACCTATGGATTTATATGTCTCCGAAAGAGAATCAAGCGTGTGTACAGCGGCATAAACGCAGCAGTGATAGGATTGGTGAGGTTCGGTGAGCAAATGCAGACCCTTTGAAGTCATATTGCATGGTATCCATTCCATGCGTCTCAACCCTCCATGTTTAAGGGATTCTTCCTTCAGCTAAAACATGCATGTGTCAACCCAGAGTATGATCCACCGTGTGATCGGGAAACGTGTTCAAATGTTTCTCAGTTTTCGTCCCCTGGTACTCGGGTACAACATTCAAGACGCTTTACTAACACTCTGCCCTCTTGTAGAGTCAGTGCCTTTAACCTCCTGTTTGGCACAGTTTGCAATTTCTGCAGAAAATTAACAGGAATAGGGAGAACGAATGAGAGACTAGCTGGAGGTGTCTGGACGGGCAAATTTAACTCTCATTTCCCACCAGGAAGAGGAATTAACCAAAGGCTCAGCGTGCCATGCCGGAACCACAGTAGGGCCTGAAGCAAGCCTGCGGTGTTGCAGCCAGCTCACAAGAAAGCGAGTTGAAGAAAGGAGCTCAGGGGCAGTGTAATTCACAAACCTGCAGAGTTATAAATGACAGCTATCCTCCAAAAATATATTGAAGTAAGCCTGCCAAGAGGACTTGAAAGCGGGGCAGAATTGCAGGAAACCGATTTCAGGAGGTAGACTGGAATTGCATGTAAAGCATAGGAAAAGAGGCAGAACGTCCACAATGATGCACTTGGCCAAAAAGGGCGTATGCGTTTTTTCCTGAATATATTCAGGAAAAAACGCATACGCCCTTTTTGGCCAACCAAGCAAGCTTGCAAAGGAAATCTGCACTACAATGAAGTCTCACTGCCCTCCTGTCAAAAGGGCCATCTGAAAAAAGTGTAAAATCCAGAAAGGCAGGACAGGCCATGGAGAACTGGGAGCCTTGTTATGCTGATGGGCGGGATGTAAATTGCCAATAGCCACTCTGGAGAAGTGTATGCTGTTTCCTGAAACATCTAAAAAACAAAGCAACAGAGCCTAGGGCACTTCCACTTATGGTCCCATAGCTTAGGGAAATTAAAATCAAAAAGACACAGCCACCCCAAAGTTTGAGACGGCTCTGTTTACAAGAACCACATTTACCGTACAAGTTCAATATCGCAGAAAGCGAAAAATGTATTAAGAAGTTGTGGTACTTACGTACAATGCAATATCACTCAGCAATGGAATCTATGTCATCAGGCCCGTAGTACCATAATGAGTGGATTCAGGTACGATGATTCTAAGTGAAATAAGTCACACAGAAAAAGAAACATCATAAGATATCACTAAAACACGGAATGTAAACTTGGATACACAGGAACTGAATTACAAAACAGAACAGGGTCTCAAATGTAGAAAACCAACTTATGCTTGCTTAAGGGTAAAGGTGAGTTGGGGTGCTGCATAAAACCAGAGATTGAAATTAGCACAGATACCGTTCCAAGAGCCAAATATATAATAGACAAGAGCTACTCCTTGCTCAACGAAGTGGACTCAACACAACATATTAAACGCCTAAGAATATACCTGACTAGTAAGAATCTTAAAACTTATGGATTTATATGTCTCCGAAAGAGAATCAAGCGTGTGTACAGCGGCATAAACGCAGCAGTGATAGGATTGGTGAGGTTTGGTGAGCAAATGCAGACGCTTTGAAGTCCTATTGCATGGTACCCATTCCATGGGTCTCAACTCTCCAGGTTTAAGGGATTCTTCCTTCAGCTAAAACATGCATGTGGAACCCAGAGTATGATCCACCATGTGATCGGGAAACGTGTTCAAATGTGTCTCAGTTTTCGTCCCCTGGTACTCGGGTGCAACATTCCAGACGCTCTACTAACACTCTCCCCACTTGGAGAGTCAGTGCCTTTAACCTCCTGTTTGGCCCAGTTTGCAATTTCTGCGTAAGATGAACAGGAATAGGGAGAACCAATGAGAGACTAGCTGGAGGTGTCTGGACGGGCAAATTTAACTCTCATTTCCCACCAGGAAGAGGAATTAACCAAAGGCTCAGTGTGCCATGCCAGAACCACACTAGGGCCTGAAGCAATCCTGCGGTGTTGCGACCAGCTCACAAGAAAGCGAGTTGAAGAAAGGAGCTCAGGGGCACAGTCATTCACAAACCTGCAGAGTTAAAAATGACAACTATCGTCCAAAAATATATTGAAGTAAGGCTGCCAAGAGGACTTGAAAGCGGGGTAGAATTGCACGAAACCGATTTCAGGAGGTAGACTGGAATTGCATGTAAAGCATAGGAAAAGAGGCAGAACGTCCACAATGATGCACTTGGCCAAAAACGGCATATGCGTTTTTTCCTGAATATATCCCAGGAATATATTCAGGAAAAAAGGCATACGCACTTTTGGGCCAACCAAGCAAGCTTGCAAAGGAAATCTGCACTACAATGAAGTCTCACTGCCCCCCGGTCAAAAGGGTCATCTAAAAAAAGTGTAAAATCCAGAAAGGCAGGACAGGCCATGGAGAACTGGGAGCCTTGTTATGCTGATGGGCGGGATGTAAATTGCCAACAGCCACTCTGGAGAAGTGTATGGTGTTTCCTGAAACATCTAAAAAACGAAGCAACAGTGCCTAGGGCACTTCCACTTATGGTCCTATAGCTTAGGGAAATTAAAATCAAAAAGACACAGCCACCCCAAAGTTTGGAACGGCTCTGTTTACAAGAACCTCGTTTACGGTACAAGTTCAATATCGCAGAAAGTGAAAAATGGATAAAGAAGTTGTGGTACTTACGTACAATGCAATATCACTCAGCAATGACATCTATGTCATCAGGCCCGTAGCAGCATAATGAGTGGATTCAGGTATGATGATTCTAATTGAAATAAGTCACACAGAAAAAGAAACATCATTAGATATCACTAATACACGGAATGTAAACTTGGCTAAACAGGAACTGGATTACAAAACAGAACAGGGTCTCAAATTTAGAAAGCCAACTTATGCTTGCTTAAGGGGAAAGGTGAGTTGGGGTGCTGCATAAAACCAGAGATTGAAATGAGCACAGAAAAATTTCCTTAAGCCAAACATGTAATAGACAAGAGCTACTCCATGCTCAACGAAATGGACTCAACACCCCATATTAAACGCCTAAGAATGTACCTGACTAGTAAGTATCTTAAAACGTATGGATTGCTATGTCTCTGAAAGAGAATCAAGCGTGTGTACAGGGGCATAAACCAAGCAGTGATAGGATTGGAGAGGTTCGGTGAGCAAATGAAGACCCTTTGAAGTCATATACCATGGTACCCATTCCACAGGTCTCAACTCTCCAGGTTTAAGGGATTCTTCCTTCAGCTAAAACATGCATGTGGAACCCAGAGTAGGATCAACCGTGTGATCAGGAAACGTGTTCAAATATGTCACAGTTTTCATCCCCTGGTACTCGGGTGCAACATTCCAGAAGCTTTACTAACACTCTCCCCACTTGGAGAGTCAGTGCCTTTAACCTCTTGTTTGTCCCAGTTTGCAATTTCTGCGGAAGATGAAAAGGAATAGGGAGAACCAATGAGAGACTAGCTGGAGGTGTCTGGACGGGCAAATTTAACTCTCATTACCCACCAGGAAGAGGAATTAACCAAAGACTCCGCGTGCCATGCCGGAACCAGATTAGGGCCTGAAGCAATCCTGCGGTGTTGCGGCCAGCTCACAAGAAAGCGAGTTGAAGAAAGGAGCTCAGGGGCACTGTAATTCACAAACCTGCAGAGTTATAAATGACAGCTATCGTCCAAAAATATACTGAAGTAAGGCTGCCAAGAGGACTTGAAAGCGGGGCAGAATTGCAGGAAACTGATTTCAGGAGGTAGACTGGAATTGCATTTAAAGCATAGGAAATGAGGCAGAACATCGACAATGATGCACTTGGCCAAAAAGGGCGTATGCGTTTTTTCCTGAATATATTCAGGAAAAAATGCATACGTCCTGTTTGGCCAACCAAGCAAGCTTGCAAAGGAAATCTGCACTACAATGAAGTCTCACTTCCCCCCGGTCAAAAGGGCCATCTGAAAAAAGTGTAAAATCCAGAAAGGCAGGACAGGCCATGGAGAACTGGGAGCCTTCTTATGCTGATGGGCGGGATGTAAATTGCCAACAGCCACTCTGGAAAAGTGTATGGTGTTTCCTGAAACGTCTAACAAACAAAGCAACAGAGCCTAGGGCACTTCCACTTATGGTCCTATAGCTTAGAGAAATTAAAATCAAAAAGACACAGCCACCCCAAATTTTGGAACAGCTCTGTTTACAAGAACCTCGTTTACGGTACAAGTTCAATATCGCAGAAAGTGAAAAATGGATAAAGAAGTTGTGGTACTTACGTACAATGCAATATCACTCAGCAATGAAATGTATGTCATCAGGCCCATAGCAGAATAATGAGTGATTTCAGGTATGATGATTCTAACTGAAATAAGTCACACAGAAAAAGAAACATCATAAGATATCACTAATACACGGAATGTAAACTTGGCTACACAGGAACTGGATTACAAAACAGAACAGGGTCTCATATTTAGAAAACCAACTTATGCTTGCTTAAGGGGAAAGGTGAGTTGGGGTGCTGCATAAAACCAGAGATTGAAATGAGCACATATAAAGTTCCTTAAGCCAAATATGGAATAGACAAGAGCTACTCCTTGCTCAACGAAATGGACTCAACAACCCATATTAAACGCCTAAGAATGTACTTGACTAGTAAGTATCTTAAAACGTATGGATTTCTATGTCGCCGAAAGAGAATCAAGCGTGTGTACAGGGGCATAAACCAAGCAGTGATAGGATTGGAGAGGTTCGGTGAGCAAATGAAGACCCTTTGAAGTCATATTCCATGGTACCCATTCCACAGGTATCAACTCTCCAGGTTTAAGGGATTCTTCCTTCAGCTAAAACATGCATGTGGAACCCAGAGTAGGATCAACCGTGTGATCAGGAGACGTGTTCAAATATGTCACAGTTTTCGTCCCCTGGTACTCGGGTGCAACATTCCAGAAGCTTTACTAACACTCTCCCCACTTGGAGAGTCAGTGCCTTTAACCTCTTGTTTGTCCCACTTTGCAATTTCTGCGGAAGATGAAAAGGAATAGGGAGAACCAATGAGAGACTAGCTGGAGGTGTCTGGACGGGCAAATTTAACTCTCATTACCCACCAGGAAGAGGAATTAACCAAAGACTCCGCGTGCCGTGCCGGAACCAGATTAGGGCCTGAAGCAATCCTGCGGTGTTGCGGCCAGCTCACAAGAAAGCGAGTTGAAGAAAGGAGCTCAGGGGCACTGTAATTCACAAACCTGCAGAGTTATAAATGACAGCTATCGTCCAAAAATATACTGAAGTAAGGCTGCCAAGAGGACTTGAAAGTGGGGCAGAATTGCAGGAAACTGATTTCAGGAAGTAGACTGGAATTGCATTTAAAGCATAGGAAATGAGGCAGAACATCGACAATGATGCACTTGGCCAAAAAGGGCGTATGCGTTTTTTCCTGAATATATTCAGGAAAAAACGCATACGTCCTGTTTGGCCAACCAAGCAAGCTTGCAAAGGAAATCTGCACTACAATGAAGTCTCACTTACCCCCGGTCAAAAGGGCTATCTGAAAAAAGTGTAAAATCCAGAATGGCAGGACAGGCCATGGAGAACTGGGAGCCTTGTTATGCTGATGGGCGGGATGTAAATTGCCAACAGCCACTCTGGAGAAGTGTATGGTGTTTCCTGAAACATCTAAAAAACAAAGCAACAGAGCCTAGGGCACTTCCACTTATGGTCCTATAGCTTAGGGAAATTAAAATAAAAAAGACACAGCCACCCCAAAGTTTGGGGCGGCTCTGTTTACAAGAACCTCGTTTACAGTACAAGATCAATATTGCAGAAAGCGAAAAATGGATAAAGAAGTTGTGGTACTTACGTACAATGCAATATCACTCAGCAATGAAATCTATGTCATCAGGCCCGTAGCAGCATAATGAGTGGATTCAGGTACGATGATTCTAAGTGAAATAAGTCACACAGAAAAAGAAACTTCATAAGATATCACTACTACACGGAATGTAAACTTGGATACACAGGAACTGAATTACAAAAGAGAACAGGGTCTCAAATATAGAAAACCAACATATGCTTGCATAAGGGGAATGGTGAGTTGGGGTGCTGCATGAAACCAGAGATTGAAATTGGCACATATACCGTTCCATAAGCCAAATATGTAATAGAGAAGAGCTACTCCTTGCTCAACGAAGAGGACACAACACCCCATATTAAAGGCCTTAGAATATACCTGACTAGTAATAATCTTAAAACCTATGGATTTATATGTCTCCGAAAGAGAATCAAGCGTGTGTACAGCGGCATAAACGCAGCAGTGATAAGATTGGTGAGGTTCGGTGATCTAATGCAGACCCTTTGAAGTCATATTGCATGGTACCCATTCCATGGGTCTCAACTCTCCAGGTTTAAGGGATTCTTCCTTCAGCTAAAACATACATCTGTAACCCAGAGTATAATCCACCGTGTGATCGGAAAACGTGTTCAAATGTGTCTCAGTTTTCTTTCCCTGGTACTCAGGCGCAACATTCCAGATGCTGTACTAACACTCTCCCCACTTGGAGAGTCAGTGCCTTTAACCTCCTTTTTGGCTCAGTTTGCAATTTCTGCGAAAGATGAACAGGAATAGGCAGAATCAATGAGAGACCAGCTGGAGGTGTCTGGAAGGGCAAATTTAACTCTCATTTCCCACAAGGAAGGAGAATTAACCAAAGGCTCAGCGTGCCGTGTCGGAACGACACTAGGGCCTGAAGCAATCCTGCGGTGTTGCGGCCAGGTCACAAGAAAGCGAGTTGAAGAAAGGAGCTCAGGGGCACTGTAATTCACAAAACTGCAGAGTTATAAATGACAGCTATCGTCCAAAGATATATTGAAGTAAGGCTGCCAAGAGGACTTGAAAGCAGGGCAGAATTGCAGGAAACCCATTTCAGGAGGTAGTCTGGAATTGCATGTAAAGCATAGGAAAAGAGGCAGAATGTCCACAATGATGCACTTGGCCAAAAAGGGCGTATGCGTTTTTTCCTGAATATATTCAGGAAAAAACACATACGCACTTTTTGGCCAAGCAAGCAAGCTTGCAAAGGAAATCTGCACTACAATCAAGTCACACTGCCCCCCGGTCAAAAGGGCCATCTGAAAAAAGTGTAAAATCCAGAAAGGCAGGACAGGCCATGGAGAACTGGGAGCTTTGTTATGCTGATGGGCGGGATGTAAATTGCCAACAGCCACTCTGGAGAAGTGTATGGTGTTTACTGAAACATCTACAAAACAAAGCAACAGAGCCTAGGGCACTTCCACTTATGGTCCTATAGCTTAGGGAAATTAAAATCAAAAAGACACAGCCACCCCAAAGTTTGGGAGGGCTCTGTTTACAAGAACCTCGTTTACGGTACAAGTTCAATATCACAGAAAGCGAAAAATGGATAAAGACGTTTTGGTACTTACGTACAATGCAATATCACTCAGCAATGAAATCTATGTCATCAGTACCATAGCAGCATAATGAGTGGATTCAGGTACGATGATTCTAAGTGAAATAAGTCACACAGAAAAAGAAACATCATAAGATATGACTACTACACGGAATGTAAACTTGGCTACACAGGAACTGAATTACAAAACAGAACAGGGTCTCAAAAGTTGAAAACCAATGTATGCTTCCTTAAGGGGAAAGTTGAGTTGGGGTGTTGCATGAAACCAGAGATTGAAATTAGAACAGATACCGTTCTATAAGCCAAATATGTAATAGACCAGAGCTACTCCTTGCAAAACGAAGTGGACTCAAGACGCCATATTAAACGCCTAAGAATATACCTGACTAGTAAGAATCTTAAAACCTATGGATTTATATGTCTCCGAAAGAGAATCAAGCATGTGTACAGCGGCATAAGCGCAGCAGTGATAGGACTGGTGAGGTTCGGGGGGCAAATGCAGACCCTTTGAAGTCATATTGCATTGTACCCATTCCATGGGTCTCAACTCTCCAGGTTTAAGGGATACTACCTTCAACTAAAAAATTCATGTGGAAACCAGAGTATGATCCACCGTGTGATCAGGAAACGTGTTCAAATGTGTCTCAGTTTTCATCCCCTGGTACTCGGGTGTAACATTCCAGACGCTTTACTAACACTCTCCCCACTTGGAGAGTCAGTGCCTTTAACCTCATGTTTGGCCCAGTTTGCAATTTCTGCGGAACATGAACAGGAATAGGGAGAACCCATGAGAGACTAGCTGGAGGTGACTGGACGGGCAAATTTAACTCTCATTTCCCACCAGGAAGAGGAATTAACCAAAGGCTCAGCGTGCCATGCCGGAACCACACTAGGTCCTGAAGCAATCCTGCGGTGTTGCGGGCAGATCACAAGAAAGCGAGTTGAAGAAAGGAGCTCAGGGGCACTGTCATTCAGAAACCTGCAGAGTTATAAATGACAGCTATCGTCCAGAAATATATTGAAGTAAGGCTGCCAAGAGGACTTGAAATCGGGGCAGAATTGCAGGAAACCGATTTCAGGAGGTAGACTGGCATTGCATTTAAAGAATAGGAAAAGAGGCAGAACGTCCACAATGATGCACTTGGCCAAAAAGGGCGTATGCGTTTTTTCCTGAATATATTGAGGAAAAAACGCATACGCTCTTTTTGGCCAACCAAGCAAGCTTGCAAAGGAAATCTGCACTACAATGAAGTCTCACTGCCCCCTGGTCAAAAGGGCCATCTGAAAAAGGTGTAAAATCCAGAAAGGCAGGACAGGCCATGGAGAACTGGGAGCCTTGTTATGCTGATGGGCGGGATGTAAATTGCCAACAGCCACTCTGGAGAAGTGTATGGTGTTTCCTGAAACATCTAAATAAAAAAGCAACAGAGCCTAGGGCACTTCCACTTATGGTCCTATAGCTTAGGGAAATTAAAATCAAAAAGACACAGCCACCCCAAAGTTTGGGGCGGCTCTGTTGACAAGAACCTCGTTTACGGTACAAGTTCAATATCACAGAAAGCGAAAAATGGATAAAGAAATTCTGGTACTTACGTACAATGCAATATCACTCAGCAATGAAATTTATATCATCAGGCCCATAGCAGCATAATCAGTGGATTCAGGTACAATGATTCTAAGTGAAATAAGTCACACAGAAAAAGAAACATCATAAGATATCACTAATACACGGAATGTAAACTTGGCTACACAGGAACTGAATTACAAAACAGAACAGGGTCTCAGATGTAGAAAACCAACTTATGCTTGCTTAAGGGGAAAGGTGAGTTGGGGTGCTGCATAAAACCAGAGATTGAAATTAGCACAGATACCGTTCCATAAGCCAAAGATGTAATAGACAAGAGCTACTCCTTGCTCAACGAAGTGGACTCAACACGCCATATTAAAAGCCTAAGAATATACCTGACTAGTAAGAATCTTAAAACCTATGGATTTATATGTCTCCGAAAGAGAATCAAGCATGTGTACAGCGGCATAAGCGCACCAGTGATAGGATTGGTGAGGATCGGTGAGCAAATGCAGACCCTTTGAAGTCCTATTGCATGGTACCCATTCCATGGATCTCAACTCTCCAGGTTTAAGGGATTCTTCCTTCAGCTAAAACATGCATGTGGAACACAGAGTATGATCCCCCGTGTGATCGGGAAACGTGTTCAAATGTGTCACAGTTTTCATCCCCTGGTACTCGGGTGCAACATTCCAGATGCTTTACTAAAACTCTCCCCACTTGGAGAGTCTGGGCCTTTACCTCCTGTTTGTTCCAGTTTGCAATTTCTGCGTAAGATGAACAGGAATTGGGAGAACCAATGAGAGACTAGCTGGAGGTGGCTGGACGGGTAAATTTAACTCTGATTTCCCAACAGGAAGAGGAATTAACCAAAGGCTCAGCGTGCCATGCCTGAACCACACTAGGGCCTGAAGCAATCTTGCGGTGTTGCGGCCAGCTCACAAGAAAGCGAGTTGAAGAAAGGAGCTCAAGGGCACTGTAATTCACAAAACTGCAGAGTTATAAATAACAGCTATCGTCCAAAAATATATTGAAGTAAGGCTGCCAAGAGGACTTGAAAGCGGGGCAGAATTGCAGGAAAACGATTTCAGGAGGTAGAGTGGAATTGCATGTAAAGCATAGGAAAAGAGGCAGAACGTCCACAATGATGCACTTGGTCAAAAAGGGCGTATGCGTTTTTTCTTGAATATATTCAGGAAAAAACGCATACGCCCTTTTTGGCCAACCAAGCAAGCTTGCAAAGGAAATCTGCACTGCAATGAAGTCTCAGTGCCCCCCGGTCAAAAGGGCCATCTGAAAAAAGTGTAAAATCCAGAAAGGCAGGACAGAACATGGAGAACTGGGAGCCTTGGTATGCTGATGTGCGGGATGTAAATTGCCAACAGCCACTCTGGAGAAGTGTATGGTGTTTCCTGAAACATCTAAAAAACAAAGCAACAGAGCCTAGGGCACTTCCACTTATGGTCCTATAGCTTAGGGAAATTAAAATCAAAAAGACACAGCCACCCCAATCTTTGGGACGGCTCTGTTTACAAGAACCTCGTTTCCTGTACAAGTTCAATATCACAGAAAGTGAAAAATGGATAAAGAAGTTGTGGTACTTATGTACAATGCAATATAACTGAGCAATGAAATCTATGTCATCATGCCCGTAGCAGCATAATGAGTGGATTCAGGTACGATGATTCTAAGTGAAATAAATCACAGAGATAAAGAAACATCATAAGATATCACTACTACACAGAATGTAAACTTGGCTAAAAGGAACTGAATAACAAAACAGAACAGGGTCTCAAATGTAGAAACCAACGTATGCTTGCTTAAGGGGAAAGGTGAGTTCGGGTGCTGCATAAAACCAGAGATTGAAATTAGCACAGATACCGTTCTATAAGCCAAATATGTAATAGACAAGAGCTACTCCTTGCTCAACGAAGAGGACACAAAATCACATAGTAAATGCCTAAGAATATACCTGACTAGTAAGAATCTTAAAACCTATGGATTTATATGTCTCCAAAAGAGAATCAAGCGTGTGTACAGTGGCATAAGCGCAGCAGTGATAGGATTGGTGAGGATCGGTGAGCAAATGAAGACCCTTTGAAGTCATATTGCATGGTACCCATTCCATGGGTCTCAACTCTCCAGGTTTAAGGGATTCTTCCATCAGCTAAAACATGCATGTGGAACCCAGAGTATGATCCACCGTGTGATCGGGAAATGTGTTCAAATGTGTCTCAGTTTACGTCCCCTGGTATGAGGGTGCAACATTCCACATGCTTTACTTACACTCTCCCCACTTGGAGAGTCAGTGCCTTTATCCTCCTGTTTGGCCCAGTTTGCAAGTTCTGCGGAAAATGAACAGGAACAGGGAGAACCAATGAGAGACTAGCTGCAGGTGTCTGGACGGGCAAATTTAACTCTCATTTCCCACCAGGAAGAGGAATTAACCAAAGGCTCAGCATGCCATGCGGAACCACACTAGGGCCTGAAGCAATCCTGTGGTGTTGCCGCCAGCACACAAGAAAGCGAGTTGAAGAAAGGAGTTCAGGGGCACTGTAATTCACAAACCTGCAGAGTTATAAATGACAGCTATCGTCCAAAAATATATTGAAGTAAGGCTGCCAAGAGGACTTGAAAGCGGGGCAGAATTGCAGGAAACCGATTTCAGGAGGTAGACTGGAATCGCATGTAAAGCATAGGAAAAGAGGCAGAACGTCCACAATGATGCACTTGGCCAAAAAGGGCGTATGCGTTTTTTCCTGAATATATTCAGGAAAAGACGCATACGCCGTTTTTGGCCAACCAAGCAAGCTTGCAAAGGAAATCTGCACTACAATCAAGTCACACTGCCCCCCGGTCAAAAGGGCCATCTGAAAAAAGTGTAAAATCCAGAAAGGCAGGACAGGCCATGGAGAACTGGGAGCCTTGTTATGCTGATGGGCGGGATGTAAATTGCCAACAGCCACTCTGGAGAAGTGTATGGTGTTTCCTGAAACATCTAAAAAACAAAGCAACAGAGCCTAGGGCACTTCCACTTATGGCCCTATAGCTTAGGGAAATTAAAATCAAAAAGACACAGCCACCCCAAAGTTTGGGACCGCTCTGTTTACAAGAACCTCGTTTACGGTACAAGTTCAATATCACAGAAAGCGAAAAATGGATAAAGAAATTCTGGTACTTACGTACAATGCAATATCACTCAGCAATGAAATTTATATCATCAGGCCCATAGCAGCATAATCAGTGGATTCAGGTACAATGATTCTAAGTGAAATAAGTCACACAGAAAAAGAAACATCATAAGATATCACTAATACACGGAATGTAAACTTGGCTACACAGGAACTGAATTACAAAACAGAACAGGGTCTCAAATGTAGAAAACCAACTTATGCTTGCTTAAGGGGAAAGGTGAGTTGGGGTGCTGCATAAAACCAGAGATTGAAATTAGCACAGATACCGTTCCATAAGCCAAATATGTAATAGACAAGAGCTACTCCTTGCTCAATGAAGTGGACTCAAGACGCCATATTAAAAGCCTAAGAATATACCTGACTAGTAAGAATCTTAAAACCTATGGATTTATATGTCTCCGAAAGAGAATCAAGCATGTGTACAGCGGCATAAGCGCAGCAGTGATAGGATTGGTGAGGATCGGTGAGCAAATGCAGACCCTTTGAAGTCCTATTGCATGGTACCCATTCCATGGGTCTCAACTCTCCAGGTTTAAGGGATTCTTCCTTCAGCTAAAACATGCATGTGGAACCCAGAGTATTATCCACCGTGTGATTGGCAAACGTGTTCAAATGTGTCTCAGTTTTCATCCCCTGGTACTCGGTGCAACATTCCAGACGCTTTACTAACACTCTCCCGACTTGGAGAGTCAGTGCCTTTAACCTCCTGTTTGGCCCAGTTTGCAATTTCTGCGGAAAATGAACAGGAATAGGGAGAACCAATGAGAGACTAGCTGGAGGTGTCTGGACGGGCAAATTTAACTCTCATTTCCCACCAGGAGGAGGAATTAACCAAAGGCTCAGCATGCCAGGCTGGAACCTCACTAGGGTCTGAAGCAATCCTGCAGTGTTGCGGCCAGCTCACAAGAAAGCAAGTTGAAGAAAGGAGCTCAGGGGCACTGTCATTCACAAACCTGCAGAGTTATAAATGACAGCTATCGTCCAAAAATATATTGAAGTAAGTCTGCCAAGAGGACTTGAAAGCGGGGCAGAATTGCAGGAAACCGATTTCAGGAGGTAGACTGGAATTGCATGTAAAGCATAGGAAAAGAGGCAGAATGTCCACAATGATGCACTTGGCCAATAAGGGCGTATGAGTTTTTTCCTGAATATATTCAGTTAAAACGCATACGCCGTTTTTGGCCAACCAAGCAAGCCTGCAAAGGAAATCTGGACTACAATGAAGTCTCACTGCCCCCTGGTCAAAAGGGCCATCTGAAAAAAGTGTAAAATCCAGAAAGGCAGGACAGGCCATGGAGAACTGGGAGCCTTGTTATGCTGATGGGCGGGATGTAAATTGCCAACAGCCACTCTGGAGAAGTGTATGGTGTTTCCTGAAACATCTAAAAAACAAAGCAACAGAGCCTAGGGCACTTCAACTTATGGTCCTCTAGCTTAGGGAAATTAAATTCAAAAAGACACAGCCACCCATGGTTTGGGACGGCTCTGTGTACAAGAACCTCGTTTACAGTACAAGTTCTATATCACAGAAAGCGAAAAATGGATAAAGAAGTTGTGGTACTTATGTACAATGCAATATCACTCAGCAATGAAATCTATCTCATCAGGCCCATAGCAGCATAATGAGTGGATTCAGGTACGATGATTCTAAGTGAAATAAGTAACACAGAAAAAGAAACATCATAAGATATCACTACTACACGGAATGTAAACTTGGCTACACAGGAACTGAATTACAAAACAGAACAGGGTCTCAAACGTAGAAACCCAACATATGCTTGCTTAAGGGGAAAGATGAGTTGGGGTGCTGCATAAAACCAGAGATTGAAATTAGCACAGATACCGTTCCATAAGCCAAATATGTAATAGACAAGAGCTACTCCTTTCTCAACGAAGTGGACTCAACACCCCATATTAAACGCCTAAGAATGTACCTGACTAGTAAGAATCTTATCACCTATGGATTTATATGTCTCCGAAAGAGAATCAAGCGTGTGTACAGTGGCATAAACGCAGCAGTGATAGGATTGGTGAGGTTCGGTGAGCAAATGCAGACCCTTTGAAGTCATATTGCATGGTATCCATTCCATGCGTCTCAACCCTCCATGTTTAAGGGATTCTTCCTTCAGCTAAAACATGCATGTGTCAACCCAGAGTATGATCCACCGTGTGATCGGGAAACGTGTTCAAATGTGTCTCAGTTTTCGTCCCCTGGTACTCGGGTGCAACATTCCGGATGCTTAATTAACACTCTCCCCACTTGGAGAATCAGTGCCTTTAACCTTCTGTTTGGCCCAGTTTGCAATTTCTGTGGAAAATGAACAGGAATAGGGAGAACCAATGAGAGACTAGCTGGAGGTGTCTGGACGGGCAAATTTAACTCTCATTTCCCACCAGGAAGAGGAATTAACCAAAGGCTCAGCGTGCCATGCCGGAACCAAACTAGGGCCTGAAGCAATCCTGCGGTGTTGCGGAGAACTCACAAGAAAGCGAGTTGAAGAAAGGAGCTCAGGGGCACTGTCATTCAAAAACCTGCAGAGTTATAAATGACAGCTATGGTCCAAAAATATATTGAAGTTAGGCTGCCAAGAGGACTTGAAAGCGGGGCAGAATTGCAGGAAACTGATTTCAGAAGGTATACGGGAGTCGCTCTTAAAGCATAGGAAAGAGAGAGAACTTGGAAAATAATGCACTTGGCAAAAAAGTGCATATGTGTTTTATCCAGAGCTCTCATAACTGAGGGGAGGAGATTCCCAGCAGGCTCCAACTGCCACCTGAGGGCTCACGTTACCAAGGCAACGTGAGCAAGCCAGGCAGGAGTTACCTCACAGCAGAGGTCCCACCTCACAGAAGGGTGAGAAACCCAGCCAACATCAGACTCTCACCAGAGGGCCCACATCACCAAGGGGATGGGAACCAGGCAGGAGTGTCTTCACACCAGTGGGGCCACATCATTGACAGGTGAGGTACTCAGCAAATGTGTCCTCAAACCAGAGGACCCACATCACCAAGGGCCTCGGAGTGAGGCAGGCAGGAGTAGCCTCACAACACAGGGCCCATAGAATAAAAAAGTGAGGAATCCAGCAGTTGGAACCTCCCAGCAGGTGGCCCAGAGCACCGAGGCTATGGGATCCAGGCCACAGTGAACTCACAGAAGAGGACCCATGTCATGAAACTGAGCAACCCAGCCATTGGGACCTCAGAGCAGGAGGTCCACATCCCCATGGGGATGGAAATCTGGTAGGAGTGTCCTCGCACCACTGAGAACGTATCAGAAAATTTTGGGAGACCAGCAGTTAGGGCCTGACGCCAGAGGACCCTCATCACCAAGGGAAGGAGGCTCCCAGCAGGCTCCAACTGCCACCAGAGGGCTGACGTCGCCAAGGCGATGTGTGCCAACCAGGCACGAATGACCTCACAGCAGAGGGCTCACCTCAGAGAAGTGTGACGAACCCAGTCAGGATCAGACTCGCACCAGTGGGCCCACATCACCAAGGGGATGGGAACCAGGCAGGAGTGTCCCCACACCAGTGGGACAACATCATCGAAAGGTGAGGATCCCAGCACATGTAGCCTCAAACCAGAGGAACCACATCACCAAGGGGTTCAGAATTAGGCTGGCAGGACCGGCCTCACAACACAGGGTCCACAGAATATAAAAGTTGAGGAATCCAGCAGTTGGAACCTCCCAGCAAGTGGCC
Source organism: Orcinus orca (assembly GCF_937001465.1). NCBI lineage: Eukaryota > Metazoa > Chordata > Mammalia > Artiodactyla > Delphinidae > Orcinus > Orcinus orca. The sequence goes on from NC_064559.1 coordinate 82,514,346, forward strand.
CAGAGCACTGAGGCTATGGGATCCAGGCCGCAGTGAACTCACAGCAGAGGGCCCACATCATGAACCTGTGAGCAGCCCGGCCGTTGGGACCTCAGAACAGAAGGCCCACATCCCCATTGGGATGGGAACCTGGCAGGAGTGGCCTCGCACCACTTAGCACATATCAGAAAATGTTAGGAGCCCAGCAGTTAGGGCCTGACGCCAGGGGGCCCTCATAACTGAGGGGAGGAGACTCCCAGCAGGTTCCAACTGCCAACAGATGGCCCACGTCTACAAGGTGGCATGCGCCAGCCAGGCAGTAGTGACCTCACAGCAGAGGGCCTATCTCACAGAAGGGTGAGGAACCGAGGCAGGATGAGACTCTCGCCAGAGGGCTCACAACACCAAGGGGATGGGAACCAGTCAGGACTGTCCTCCCACCAGTGGGGCCACATCATCGAAAGGTGAGGAACCCAGCACATGCGGCCTCATATCAGAAGACATACATCACAAAGGGGAGGGGAGTGAGGCAGGCAGGAGTAGCCTAAAAACAGAGGGCCCGAAGAATAAGAAAGGTGAGGAATCCAGCAGTTGGAACCTCCCAGCAGGCGACCGAGAGCACAGAAGTTATGGGATGCAGGCAGGAGTGAACTAACAGCAGAGAGCCCACATCATGAAACTGTGAGCAACCCAGGCGTTGGGACCTCAGAGCAGAAGGCCCACATCCCAATGGGGATGTGAACCTGGATGGAGTGTCCTCGAACCACTGGGCGCACATCACAAAATGTGGGGAGCCCAGCAGTTAGGGTCTGATGCCAGAGGGCCCTCATCACCGAGGGGAGGAGGCTCCCAGCAGGCTCCAAGTGCCACCAGAGGGCTCATGTCCACAAGGCGAGGTGAGCAAGCCAGGCAGGAGTGACCTCACAGCAGACGGCCCACCTCACAGAAGGGTGAGGAACCCAGCCAGGATCAGACTCTCAACAGAGGGCCCACATCACCAAGGGGATGTGAACCAGGCAGGAGTCTCCTAAGACCATTGGTCCCACATCATCGAAAGGTGAGGAACCCAGCACATGTGGCCTCAAACCAGAGGACACACATCACGAAGGGACTGGGAGTGAGGCAGGCAGGAGGATCCTCACAACAGAGGGCCAAAAAAATTAAAAAAGTGAGGAATCCAGCAGTTGGAACCTCCCAGCAGGCGGTCAAGAGCACAGAGGCTATGGGATCCAGGCCACAGTGAACTAACACCAGAGAGCCCACATCATGAAATTGTGATCAACCCAGCCGTTGGAACCTCAGAGCAGAAGGCCCACATCCCCATGGAGATGGGAACCTAAGAGGAGTGCCCGAGCATCACTGGGCTCACTAAGAAAAGTTGGGGAGCCCAGCAGTTAGGACCTGACGTCAGAGGGCCCTCATCACAGAGGTGAGGAGGCTCCCAGCAGGGTCCAAGTGCCACCAGAGGGCTAATGTCAACAAGGCGAGGTGAGCAAGCCAGGCAAGAGTTACCTGATAGTAGAGGGCCCACCTCACAGATGGGTGAGGAACCCAGGCAGGATCAGACTCTCACCAGAGGACCCACATCACAAAGGGGATGGGAACCAGTCAGGTTTATCCTCACACCAGTGGGGCCTCATCATCTTAAGGTGAGGAACCCAGCACATGTGTCCTCAAACCAGAGGACCCACATCACCACGGGCCTTGGAGTGAGGCAGGCAGGAGTAGCCTCACAACACAGGGCACATAATATAAAAAACGTGAGGATTCCAGCATTTAGACCTCCAGCAGGTGGCTCAGAACACCGAGGCTATGGGATCCAGGCCGCAGTGAACTCACAGCAGAGGGCCCACATCATAAAACTGTGAGCAACCCAGGCGTTGGGACCTCAGCGCAGAAGGCCCACATCCCCATGGGAATGGGAACCTGGCTGGAGTGTCCTCGCACCACTGGGCGCACATCAGAAAATGTGGGGAGCCCACCATTTAGGGCCTGACACCAGAGGGCCATCATCACCGAGAGGAGGAGGCACCCTGCATGCTCCAACTGCCACCAGAGGGCTCACGTCTCCAAGGTGATGTGTGCCAGCCAGGCAGGAGTGACCTCACAGCAGAGGGCCAACCTCACAGAACGTTGAGGAACCCAGCCAGGATTAGACTCTCGCCAGAGAGCCCACCTCACCAAGGGGATGGGAACCAGGCAGGAGTGTCCTCACACGAGTGGGGCCACATCATCGAAAGGTGAGGAACGCAGCACATGTGGCCTCAAGCAATAGGACAGTCATCACCAAGGGGCTGGCAGTGAGGCAGGCAGGAGGAGCCTCACAACAGAGGGCACATAGAATAAAAAAGTTGAGGAATCCAGCAGTTGGAACCTCCCAGCAGGCGGCTCAGAGCACCGATGATAAGGGATCCTTGCCGGAGTGAACTCACAGCAGAGGGCCCACATCATAGTACTGTGAGCAAGCCAGCCGTTTTGACCTCAGAGCAGAAGGCCCATATCCCCATGGGGATGGGAACATGGCAAGAGTGTCCTCACTCACTTGGTGCACATCAGATAATGTGGGGAGCCCAGCAGTTATGGCCTAAGGCAAGAGGGCCCTCATCACCGAGGGGAGGAGGATCCCAGCACACTCCAACTGCCACCAGAGGGCCCACATCGCCAAGGTGACGTGTGCCAGACAGGCATGATTGACCTCACAGCAGAGGGCCCACCTCACAGAAGGGTGAGGAACCCAGCCAGGATCAGACTCTCACCTGAGGGTCCACATCAGCAAGGGGATGGGAACCAGTCAGGACTGTCTTCCCTCCAGTGGGGCCACATCATCGAAAGGTGCGGAACCCAGCACATGTGACCTCAAATCAGAGGACACATATCACAAGGAGAATGGGAGTGAGGCAGGCAGGAGTAGCCTGAAAACAGAGGGCCCGAAGAATAAGAAAGGTGAGGAATCCAGCAGTTGGAACCTCCCAGCAGGCGACTGAGAGCACAGAAGTTATGGGATGCAGGCAGGAGTGAACTAACAGCAGAGAGCCCACATCATGAAACTGTGAGCAACCCAGGCGTTGGGACCTCAGAGCAGAAGGCCCACATCCCAATGGGGATGTGAACCTGGCTGGAGTGTCCTCGCACCACTGGGCACACATCACAAAATGTGGGGAGCCCAGCAGTTAGGGCCTGACGCCAGAGGGCCCTCATCACTGAGGGGAGGAGGCTCCCAGCAGGCTCCAAGTGCCACCAGAGGGCTCATGTCCACAAGACGAGGTGAGCAAGCCAGGCAGGAGTGACCTCACAGCAGACGGCCCACCTCACAGAAGGGTGAGGAACCCAGCCAGGATCAGACTCTCAACAGAGGGCCCACATCACCAAGGGGATGTGAACCAGGCAGGAGTCTCCTAAGACCATTGGTCCCACATCATCGAAAGGTGAGGAACCCAGCACATGTGGCCTCAAACCAGAGGACACACATCACGAAGGGACTGGGAGTGAGGCAGGCAGGAGGATCCTCACAACAGAGGGCCAAAAAAATTAAAACAGTGAGGAATCCAGCAGTTGGAACCTCCCAGCAGGCGGTCAAGAGCACAGAGGCTATGGGATCCAGGCCACAGTGAACTAACACCAGAGAGCCCACATCATGAAATTGTGATCAACCCAGCCGTTGGAACCTCAGAGCAGAAGGCCCACATCCCCATGGAGATGGGAACCTAAGAGGAGTGCCCGAGCATCACTGGGCTCACTAAGAAAAGTTGGGGAGCCCAGCAGTTAGGACCTGACGTCAGAGGGCCCTCATCACAGAGGTGAGGAGGCTCCCAGCAGGGTCCAAGTGCCACCAGAGGGCTAATGTCAACAAGGCGAGGTGAGCAAGCCAGGCAAGAGTTACCTGATAGTAGAGGGCCCACCTCACAGATGGGTGAGGAACCCAGGCAGGATCAGACTCTCACCAGAGGACCCACATCACAAAGGGGATGGGAACCAGTCAGGTTTATCCTCACACCAGTGGGGCCTCATCATCTTAAGGTGAGGAACCCAGCACATGTGGCCTCAAACCAGACGACACACATCACGAAGGGGCTGGGAGTGAGGCAGGCAGGAGGATCCTCACAACAGAGGGCCAAAAAAATTAAAAAAGTGAGGAATCCAGCAGTTGGAACCTCCCAGCAGGCGGCCAAGAGCACAGAGGCTATGGGATCCAGGCCTCTGTGAACTAACACCAGAGAGCCCACATCATGAAAATGTGAAGAACCCAGCCGTTGGAACCTCAGAGCAGAAGGCCCACATCCCCATGGAGATGGGATCCTAAGAGGAGTGCCCAAGCATCATTGGGCTCACTAAGAAAAGTTGGTGAGCCCAGCAGTTAGGGCCTGAGCCAAGAGGGCCCTCATCACTGGTGGGAGGAGATTCCCAGCACGCTCCAACTGCCACCACACGGCTGACTTCACCAAGGCAATGTGTGCCAGCCATGCAGGAGTGACCTATCAGCAGAGGGTCTCCCTCACAGAAGGGTGAGGAACACAGCCAGGAACAGACTCTCACAAGGGGGTCCACATAACCACGTGGATGAGAACCAGGCAGGAGTGTCCTCACACTAGTGGGACCACATCATCGAAAGGTGAGGAACCCAGCAAAGGTGGCCACAAACCAGAGGACCCACATCATGAAGGGGTTGAGGGTCAGGTAGGTGTCTGGACGGGCATATTTAACACTCATTTCCCACCAGGAAGAGGAATTAACCAAAGGCTCAGCATGCCCTGCCAGAAGCAGATTAGGGCCTGAAGCAGTCTTGCAGGTTTGCGGCCAGCTCACAAGAAAGCGAGTTGAAGAAAGGAGCTCAGGGGCCCTGTAATTCACAAAACTGCAGAGTTATAAATGACAGCTATAGTCCAAAAATATATTGAAGTATGGGTGCGAAGAGGACTTGAAAGCGGGGCAGAATTGCAGGAAACCGATTTCAGGAGGTAGACTGGAATTGCATGTAAAGCATAGGAAAAGAGGCAGAACGTCCACAACGATGCACTTGGCCATAAAGGGCGTTTGCGTTTTTTCCTGAATACATTCAGGAAAACACACATACGCACTTTTTGGCCAACCAAGCAAGCTTGCAAAGGAAATCTGCACTACAATGAAGTCTCACTTCCCCCCGGTCAAAAGGGCCATCTGAAAAAAGTGTAAAATCCAGAAAGGCAGGACAGGCCATGGAGAACTGGGAGCCTTCTTATATTGCTGGGCAGGATGGAAATTGCCAACAGCCACTCTGGAGAAGTGTATGGTGTTTCCTGAAACATCTAAAAAACAAAGCAACAGAGCCTAGGGCACTTCCACTTATGGTCCTATAGCTTAGGGAAATTAAAATCAAAAAGACACAGCCACCCCAAAGTTTGGGACGGCTCTGTTTACAAGAACCTCGTTTACGGTACAAGTTCAATATCGCAGAAAGCGAAAAATGGATAAAGAAGTTGTGGTAGTTACATACAATGCAATATCACTCAGCAATGAAATCTATGTCATCAGGCCCACAGCAGCATAATGAGTGGATTCAGGTACGATGATTCTAAGTGAAATAAGTCACAGAGAAAAAGAAACATCATAAGATATCACTACTACACGGAATGTAAACTTGGCTACACAGGAACTGAATTACAAAACAGAACAGTGTCTCAAATGTAGAAAACCAACTTATGCTTGCTGAAGGGGAAAGGTGAGTTGGGGTGCTGCATAAAACCAGAGATTGAAATTAGCACAGATACCGTTCCATAAGCCAAATATGTAATAGACAAGAGCTACTCCTTGCTCAACGAAGTGACGCAACACCCCATATTAAACGCCTAAGAATATACCTGACTAGTAAGAATCTTAAAACCTATGGATTTATATGTCTGCAAAAGAGAATCAAGCGTGTGTACAGCAGCATAAACGCAGCAGTGATAGGATTGGTGAGGTTCGGTGAGCAAATGCAGACCCTTTGAAGTCATATTGCATGGTACCCATTCCATGGGTCTCAACTCTCCAGGTTTAAGGGATTCTTCCTTCAGCTAAAACATGCATGTGGAACCCAGAGTATGATCCACCGTGTGATCGGGAAACGTGTTCAAATGTGTCTCAGTTTTCATCCCCTGGTACTCGGGTGCAACATTCCAGATGCTTTACTAACACTCTCCCCACTTGGAGAGTCAGTGCCTTTAACCTCCTGTTTGGCCCAGTTTGCAATTTCTGCGGAAGATGAACAGGAATAGGGAGAACCAATGAGAGACTAGCTGGAGGTGTCTGGACGGGCAAATTTAACTCTGATTTCCCACCAGGAAGAGGAATTAACCAAAGGCTCAGTGTGCCATGCCGGAACCACACTAGGGCCTGAAGCAATCCTGCGGTGTTGCGGCCAGGTCACAAGAAAGCGTGTTGAAGAAAGGAGCTCTGGGGCACTGTCATTCACAAACCTGCAGAGTTATAAATGACAGGTATCATCCAAAAATATATTGAAGTAAGGCTTCCAAGAGGACTTGAAAGCGGGGCAGAATTGCAGGAAACCGATTTCAGGAGGTAGACTGGAATTGCATGTAAAGCATAGGAAAAGAGGCAGAACGTCCACAATGATGCACTTGGCCAAAAAGGATGTATGCGTTTTTTCCTGAATATATTCAGGAAAAAACGCATACGCCCTTTTTGGCCAACCAAGCAAGCTTGCAAAGGAAATCTGCACTACAATGAAGTCTCCCTTCCCCCCGGTCAAAAGGGCCATCTGAAAAAAGTGTAAAACCCAGAAAGGCAGGACAGGCCATGGAGAACTGGGAGCCTTGTTATGCTGCTGGGTGGGATGGAAATTGCCAACAGCCACTCTGGAGAAGTGTATGGTGTTTCCTGAAACATCTAAAAAACAAAGCAACAGAGCCTAGGGTACTTCCACTTATGGTCCTATAGCTTAGGGAAATTAAAATCAAAAAGACACAGCCACCCCAAAGTTTGGGACGGCTCTGTTTACAAGAACCTCGTTTACGGTGCAAGTTCAATATCACAGAAAGCGAAAAATGGATAAAGATGTTGTGGTACTTACGTACAATGCAATATCACTCAGCAATGAAATCTATGACATCAGGCCCATAGCAGCATAATGAGTGGATTCATTTACGATTATTCTAAGTGAAATAAGTCACACAGAAAAACAAACATCATAAGATATCACTAATACACGGAATGTAAACTTGGTTACACAGGAACTGAATTACAAAACAGAACAGGGTCTCAAATGTAGAAAACCAACTTATGCTTGCTTAAGGGGAAAGGCGAGTTGGGGTACTGCATAAAACCAGAGATAAAAATTAGCACACATACCTTTCCATAAGCCAAATATGTAATAGACAAGAGCTACTCCTTGCTCAACGAAGTGACTCAACACCCCATATTAAACGCCTAAGAATATACCTGACTAGTTAGAATCTTAAAACCTATGGATTGATCCAGGAGCAGGAAGATGGCGGAAGAGTAAGATGCGGAGATCACCTTCCTCCCCACAGATACACCAGAAATACATCTACACGTGGAACAACTGCTACAGATCACCTACTGTAGGCTGGCAGAAGACCTCAGACCTCCCAAAAGGCAAGAAACTCCCCGCGTACCTGGGTAGGGCAAAAGAAAAAAAGAATAAAGAGACAAAAGGATAGGGACGGCACCTGCACCAGTGGGAGGGAGCTATGAAGGAGGAAAAGTTTCCACACGCTAGGAAGCCCCTTTGCGGGCGGAGACTGCGGGAGGCGGAGGGGGGAGCTTCGAACCTGCGGAGGAGTGCACAGCAACGGGTGCGGAGGGCAAATCGGGGAGATTCCCGCACAGAGGATCGGTGCCGACCGGCACTCACCAGCCCGAGAGGCTTGTCTGCTCACCCGCCGGGGCGGGCGGTGCTGCGAGCTGAGGCTCTGAGGCTCGGGTTTCGGTTTAGGACGGAGCGCAGGGAGAGGACGGGGGTTGGCGGCTTGAACATAGCCTGAAGGGGTTAGTGCACCACAGCTAGCCGGGAGGGAGTCCGGGGAAAAGTCTGCACCTGCCGAAGAGGCAAGAGACTTTTTCTTCCCTCTTTGTTTCCTGGTGCTTGAGGAGAGGGGTTTAAGAATGCTGCTTAAAGGAACTCCAGAGACGGACGCGAGCCGCGGCTGAAAGCGCGGACCCCAGAGACGGACGCGAGCCGCGGCTGAAAGCGCGGACCGCAGAGACGGGCGCGAGCCGCGGCTGAAAGCGCGGACCCCAGAGACGGGCGCGAGCCGCGGCTGAGGGCGCGGACCCCAGAGACGGGCGCGAGCCGCGGCTGAGGGTGCGGACTCCAGAGACGGGCACAAGCCGCAGCTGGAGGCGCGGACCCCAGAGGCGGGCGGGAGACGTTGGGGCTGCTGCTGCCGCCACCAAGGGGCCTGTGTGCGAGCACAGGTCGCTCTCCACACCCCTCTTCCGTGGAGCCTGTGCAGCCCGCCACTGCCGGGTTCCCGGGATCCGGGGACGACTTCCCCGGGAGAGCGCACGGCGGGCCTCGGGCTGGTGCAGGGTCACGCCAGACTTTGCCGCCGCAGGCCCGCCCCGCATTCCATGCCCCTCCCTCCCCGCCAGCCTCAGTACGCCAGAACCCCCGAATCAGCGGCTCCTTTAACCCCGTCCTGTCTGAGCAGAAAACAGACGCCCTCCAGCGACCTACACGCAGAGGCAGGGCCAAATCCAAAGCTGAGCCCCTGTGAGCTGTGAGAACAAAGAAGAGAAAGGGAAATCTCTCCCAGCAGCCTCAGAAGCAGCGGATTAAAGCTCCACAATCAACTTGATGTACCCTGCATCTGTGGAATACATGAATAGACAGCCAATCATCCCAAATTAAGGAGGTGGACTTTGGGAGCAAGATCTATGATTTTTTCCCCTATTCCTCTTTTTGTGAATGTGTATGTGTATGCTTCTGTGTGAGATCTTGTCTGTATAGTCTTGCTTCCACCATTTGTCCTAGGGTTCTATCCCTTCATGGTTTTTTCTTAAAATTTTTTTCTTAATAATCAATTTTAATTTTAAGAACGTTATTATACTTTACCTTCATCCTTTCTTTTTCTTTCTTTCTTTCCTTCCTTCCTTCCCTCCTTTAGACAATGAATCATCCCAAATTGAGGAGGTGGTCTCTGACAGCAAGATTTATGATTTTTCCCCCTTTACCTCTTTTAGTGAGGGTGTATGTGTACACTTCTGTGTAAGATTTTGTCTGTATAGCTTTGCTTCCAACATTTGTCCTAAGGTTCTATCCGTCCCTTGTTTTTTTTCCTAAATAAGAATTTTTTAATTCAATAACTTTATTATACTTTATTTTATTTTTACTGTATCTTCTTTCTTTCTGTTTTTCCTTCTTTCCCTCCTTCCTTCCTTCCTTCCTCCCTCCCTCCCTCCCTCCTTTCTTTCCTTCTTGCCTTCCTTCCTTCGTTGCTTCTTTCTTTCTTTCTTTCTTCCTTCCTTCCTTCCTTCCTTCCCTCCTTCCTTCCCTCCTTTCCTTCTTTCTTTCCTCATACTTCTACTAATTCCCTCTACTTTTTCTCCCTTTTATTCTGAGCCATGTGGATGAAAGGCTCTTGGTGCTCCAGCCAGGAGTCAGGGCTCTGCCTCTGAGGTAGGAGAGCCAACTTCAGGACACTGGTCCACAAGAGACCTCCCAGCTCCACATAATATCAAACGGCGAAAATCTCCCAGAGACCTCCATCTTAACACCAGCACCCAGCTTCACTCAACGACCAGCAAGCCACAGTACTGGACAACCTGTGCCAAACAACTAGCAAAACAGGAACACAACCCCACCCATTAGCAGAGAGGCAGTCTAAAATCATAATAAGGCCACAGACACCCCAAAACACACCACCAGATGTGAACCTGCCCACTAGAGAGACAAGATCCAGCCTCATCCACCACAACACAGGCACTAGTCCCCTCCACCAGGAAGCCTACACAATCCATTGAACCAACCTTAGCCACTGGAGACAGACATCAAAAACAGGAGGAACTACGAACCTGCAGCCTGCAAAAAGGAGACCCCAAACACAGTAAGATAAGCACAATGAGAAAACAGAAAAACACACAGCAGATAAAGGAGCAAGATAAAAATGCACCAGACCTAACAAATGAAGAGGAAATAGGCAGTCTACCTGAAAAAGAATTCAGAATAATGATAGTAAGGTTGATCCGAAATCTTGGAGATAGAATGGACAATAGAATGGACAAAATGCAAGAATCAGTTAACAAGGACCTAGAAGAACTAAAGATGAAACAAGCAACGATGAACAACACAATAAATGAAATTAAAAATACTCTAGATGGGATCAATAGCAGAATAACTGAGGCAGAAGAACGGATAAGTGACCTGGAAGATAAAATAGTGGAAATAACTACTGCAGAGCAGAATAAAGAAAAAAGAATGAAAAGAACTGAGGACAGTCTCAGAGACCTCTGGGACAACATTAAACGCACCAACATTCGAATTATAGGGGTTCCAGAAGAAGAAGAGAAAAAGAAAGGGACTGAGAAAATATTTGAAGAGATTATAGTTGAAAACTTCCCTAATATGGGAAAGGAAATAGTTAATCAAGTCCAGGAAGCACAGAGAGTCCCATACAGGATAAATACTAGGAGAAATATGCCAAGACACATATTAATCAAACTGTCAAAAATTAAATACAAAGAAAGCATATTAAAAGCAGCAAGGGAAAAACAACAAATAACACATAAGGGAATCCCCATAAGGTTAACAGCTGATCTCTCAGCAGAAACCCTACAAGCCAGAAGGGAGTGGCAGGACATACTGAAAGTGATGAAGGAGAAAAACCTGCAGCCAAGACTACTCTACCCAGCAAGGATCTCATTCAGATTTGATGGAGAAATTAAAACCTTTACAGACAAGCAAAAGCTGAGAGAGTTCAGCACCACCAAACCAGCTTTACAACAAATGCTAAAGGATCTTCTCTAGGCAAGAAACACAAGAGAAGGAAAAGACCTATAATAACGAACCCAAAACAATTTAGAAAATGGGAATAGGAACATACATATCGATAATTACCTTAAATGTAAATGGACTAAATGCTCCCACCAAAAGACACAGATTAGCTGAATGGATACAAAAACAAGACCCTTATATATGCTGTCTACAAGAGACCCACTTCAGACCTAGAGACACATACAGACTGAAAGTAAGGGGATGGAAAAAGATATTCCATGCAAATGGAAACCAAAAGAAAGCTGGAGTAGCAATTCTCATATCAGACAAAATAGACTTTAAAATAAGGACTATTAAAAGAGACAAAGAAGGACACTACATAATGATCAAGGGATCGATCCAAGAAGAAGATATAACAATTGTAAATATTTATGCACCCAACATAGGAGCACCTCAATACATAAGGCAAATACTAACAGCCATAAAAGGGGAAATCGACAGTAACACATTCATAGTAGGGGACTTAAACACCCCACTTTCACCCATGGACAGATCACCCAAAATGAAAATAAATAAGGAAACACAAGCTTTAAATGATACATTAAACAAGATGGACTTAATTGATATTTATAGGACACTCCATCCAAAAACAACAGAATACACATTTTTCTCAAGTGCTCATGGAACATTCTCCAGGATAGATCATATCTTGGGTCACAAATCAAGCCTTGGTAAATTTAAGAAAATTGAAATTGTATCAAGTATCTTTTCTGACCACAACGCCATGAGACTAGATATCAATTACAGGAAAAGATCTGTAAAAAATACAAACACATGGAGGCTAAACAATACACTACTTAATAATGAAGTGATCACTGAAGAAATCAAAGAGGAAATCAAAAAATACCTAGAAACAAATGACAATGGAGACACAACGACCCAAAACCTGTGGGATGCAGCAAAAGCAGTTCTAAGGGGGAAGTTTATAGCAATACAAGCCCACCTTAAGAAGCAGGAAACATCTCGAATAAACAACCTAACCTTGCACCTCAAGCAATTAGAGAAAGAAGAACAAAAAAAACCCAAAGCTAGCAGAAGGAAAGAAATCATAAAAATCAGATCAGAAATAAATGAAAAAGAAATGAAGGAAACAATAGCAAAGATCAATAAAACTAAAAGCTGGTTCTTTGAGAAGATAAACAAAATTGATAAACCACTAGCCAGACTCATCAAGAAAAAAAGGGAGAAGACTCAAATCAATAGAATTAGAAATGAAAAAGGAGAGGTAACAACTGACACTGCAGAGATAAAAGAGATCATGAGAGATTACTACAAGCAACTCTATGCCAATAAAATGGACAATCTGGAAGAAATGGACAAATTCTTAGAAATGCACAACCTGCCAAGACTGAATCAGGAAGAAATAGAAAATATGAACAGACCAATCACAAGCACTGAAATTGAAACTGTGATTAAAAATCTTCCAACAAAGAAAAGCCCAGGACCAGATGGCTTCACAGGCGAATTCTATCAAACATTTAGAGAAGAGCTAACACCTATCGTTCTCAAACTCTTCCAAAATATAGTAGAGGGAGGAACACTCCCAAACTCCTTCTACGAGGCCACCGTCACCTTGATACCAAAACCAGGCAAGGATGTCACAAAGAAAGAAAACTACAGACCAATATCACTGATGAACATAGATGCAAAAATCCTCAACAAAATACTAGCAAACAGAATCCAACAGCACATTAAAAGGATCATACACCATGATCAAGTGGGGTTTATTCCAGGAATGCAAGGATTCTTCAATATACGCAAATCTATCAATGTGATAAACCATATTAACAAATTGAAGGAGAAAAACCATATGATCATCTCAATAGATGCAGAGAAAGCTTTTGACAAAATTCAACACCCATTTATGATAAAAACCCTGCAGAAAGTAGGCATAGAGGGAACTTTCCTCAACATAATAAAGGCCATATACGACAAGCCCACAGCAAACATCATCCTCAATGGGGAAAAACTGAAAGCATTTCCACTAAGATCAGGAACAAGACAAGGGTGCCCACTCTCACCACTCTTATTCAACATAGTTTTGGAAGTTTTAGCCACAGCAATCAGAGAAGAGAAGGAAATAAAAGGAATCCAAATCGGAAAAGAAGAAGTAAAGCTGTCACTGTTTGCAGATGACATGATCCTATACATAGAGAATCCTAAAGATGCTACCAGAAAACTACTAGAGCTAATCAATGAATTTGGTAAAGTGGCAGGATACAAAATTAATGCACAGAAATCTCTGGCATTCCTATATACTAATGATGAAAATCTGAAAGTGAAATCAAGAAAACACTCCCATTTACCATTGCAACAAAAAGAATAAAATATCTAGGAATAAACCTACCTAAGGAGACAAAAGACCTGTATGCAGAAAATTATAAGACACTGATGAAAGAAATTAAAGATGATACAAATAGATGGAGACATATACCATGTTCTTGGATTGGAAGAATCAACATTGTGAAAATGACTCTACTACCCAAAGCAATCTATAGATTCAATGCAATCCCTATCAAACTACCACTGGCATTTTTCACAGAACTAGAACAAAAAATTTCGCAATTTGTATGGAAACACAAAAGACCCCGAATAGCCAAAGCAATCTTGAGAACAAAAAAAGGAACTGGAGGAATCAGGCTCCCTGACTTCAGACTATACTACAAAGCTACAGTTATCAAGACGGTATGGTACTGGCACAAAAACAGAAAGATAGATCAATGGAACAGGATAGAAAGCCCAGAGATAAACCCATGCACATATGGACACCTTATCTTTGATAAAGGTGGCAGGAATGTACAGTGGAGAAAGGACAGCCTCTTCAATAAGTGGTGCTGGGAAAACTGGACAGGTACATGTAAAAGTATGAGATTAGATCACTCCCTAACACCATACACAAAAATAAGCTCAAAATGGATTAAAGACCTAAATATAAGGCCAGAAACTATCAAACTCTTAGAGGAAAACATAGGCAGAACACTCTATGACATAAATCACAGCAAGATTCTTTCTGACCCACCTCCTAGAGTAATGGAAATAAAAACAGAAATAAACAAATGGGACCTAATGAAACTTCAAAGCTTTTGCACAGCAAAGGAAACCATAAACAAGACCAAAAGACAACCCTCAGAATGGGAGAAAATATTTGCAAATGAAGCAACCGACAAAGGATTAATCTCCAAAATTTACAAGCAGCTCATGCAGCTCAATAACAAAAAAAACAAACAACCCAATCCAAAAATGGGCAGAAGACCTAAATAGACATTTCTCCAAAGAAGATATACAGTCTGCCAACAAACACATGAAAGAATGCTCAATATCATTAATCATTAGAGAAATGCAAATCAAAACTACAATGAGATATCATCTCACACCAGTCAGAATGGCCATCATCAAAAAATCTAGAAACAATAAATGCTGGAGAGGGTGTGGAGAAAAGGGAAACCTCTTGCACTGCTGGTGGGAATGTGAATTGGTTCAGCCACTATGGAGAACAGTATGGAGGTTCCTTAAAAAACTACAAATAGAACTACCATATGACCCAGCAATCCCACTACTGGGCATATACCCTGAGAAAACCGAAATTCAAAAAGAGTCATGTACCAAAATGTTCATTGCAGCTCTATTTACAATAGCCCAGAGATGGAAACAACCTAAGTGCCCGTCATCGGATGAACGGATAAAGACGATGTGGCACATATATACAATGGAATATTACTCAGCCATAAAAAGAAATGAAATTGAGCTATTTGTAATGAGGTGGATAGACCTAGAGTCTGTCATACACAGTGAAGTAAGTCAGAAAGAAAAAGACAAATACCGTATGCTAACACATATATATGGAATTTAAGAAAAAAATGTCATGAAGAACCTAGGGGTAAGGCAGGAATAAAGACGCAGACCTCCTAGAGAACGGACTTGAGGTTATGGGGAGGGGGAAGGGTGGGCTGTGACGGGGCGAGAGAGAGTCATGGACATATACACACTAACAAACGTAGTAAGGTAGATAGCTAGTGGGAAGCAGCCGCATGGCAGAGGGATATTGGCTGGGTGCTTTGTGACAGCCTGGAGGGGTGGGATAGGGAGGGTGGGAGGGAGGGAGACGCAAGAGGGAAGAGATATGGGAACATATGTATATGTATAACTGATTCACTTTGTTATAAAGCAGAAACTAACACATCATTGTAAAGCAATTATACCCCAATAAAGATGTTAAAAAAAAAAAACCTATGGATTTATATGTCTCCGAAAGAGAATCAAGCGTGTGTACAGCGGCATAAACGCAGCAGTGATAGGACTGGAGAGGTTCGGTGAGCAAATGCAGACCCTTTGAAGTCATACTGCATGGTACCCATTCCATGGGTCTCAACTCTCCAGGTTTAAGGGATTCTTCCTTCAGCTAAAACATGCATGTGGAACCCAGAGTATGATCCACCATGTGATCGAGAAACGTGTTCAAATGTGTCTCAGTTTTCGTCCCCTGGTACTCAGGTGAAACATTCCAGACGCTTTACTAACACTCTCCCCACTTGGAGAGTCAGTGCCTTTAACCTCCTGTTTGGCCCAGTTTGCAATTTCTGCGGAAAATGAACAGGAATAGGGAGAAGCAATAAGAGACTAGCTGGAGGTGTCTGGACAGGCAAATTTAACTCTCATTTCCCACCAGGAAGAGGAATTAACCAAAGGCTCAGCGTGCCGTGCCGGAACCACACTAGGGCCTGAAGCAATCCTGCAGTGTTGCGGCCTGCTCACAAGAAAGCGAGTTGAAGAAAGGAGCTCAGGGGCACTGTCATTCACAAACCTGCAGAGTTATAAATGACAGCTATCGTTCAAAAATATATTGAAGTAAGGCTGCCAAGAGGACTTGAAAGCGGGGCAGAATTGCAGGAAACAGATTTCAGGAGGTAGACTGGAATTGCATGTAAAGCATAGGAAAAGAGGCAGAACGTCCACAATGATGCACTTGGCCAAAAAGGGCGTATGCGTTTTTTCCTGAATATATTCAGGAAAAAACACATACACCCTTTTTGGCCAACCAAGCAAGCTTGCAAAGGATATCTGCACTAAAATGATGTCTCACTTCACCCCAGTCAAAAGGGCCATCTGAAAAAAGTGTAAAATCCAGAAAGGCAGGACAGGTCACGGAGAACTGGGAGCCTTGTTATGCTGATGGGCGGGATGTAAATTGCCAACAGCCACTCTGGAGAAGTCTATGGTGTTTCCTGAAACATCTAAAAAACAAAGCAACAGAGCCTAGGGCACTTCCACTTATGGTCCTATAGCTTAGGGAAATTAAAATCAAAAAGACACAGCCACCCCAAAGTTTGGGCCGGCTCTGTTTACAAGAACCTCGTTTACGGTACAAGTTCAATATCGCAGAAAGCGAAAAATGTATAAAGAAGTTGTGGTACTTATGTACAATGCAATATCACTCAGCAATGAAATCTATGTCATCAGGCCCGTAGTAACATAATGAGTGGATTCAGGTACGATGATTCTAAGTGAAATAAGTCACACAGAAAAAGAAACATCATAAGATATCACTAAAACACGGAATGTAAACTTGGATACACAGGAACTGAATTACAAAACAGAACAGGGTCTCAAATGTAGAAAACCAACTTATGCTTGCTTAAGGGTAAAGGTGAGTTGGGGTGCTGCATAAAACCATAGATTGAAATTAGCACAGATACCGTTCCAAGAGCCAAATATATAATAGACAAGAGCTACTCCTTGCTCAACGAAGTGGACTCAACACAACATATTAAACGCCTAAGAATATACCTGACTAGTAAGAATCTTAAAACTTATGGATTTATATGTCTCCGAAAGAGAATCAAGCGTGTGTACAGCGGCATAAACGCAGCAGTGATAGGATTGGTGAGGTTTGGTGAGCAAATGCAGACGCTTTGAAGTCATATTGCATGGTACCCATTCCATGGGTCTCAACTCTCCAGGTTTAAGGGATTCTTCCTTCAGCTAAAACATGCATGTGGAACCCAGAGTATGATCCACCATGTGATCGGGAAACGTGTTCAAATGTGTCTCAGTTTTCGTCCCCTGGTACTCGGGTGCAACATTCCAGACGCTCTACTAACACTCTCCCCACTTGGAGAGTCAGTGCCTTTAACCTCCTGTTTGGCCCAGTTTGCAATTTCTGCGGAAGAGGAACAGGAATAGGGAGAACCAATGAGAGACTAACTGGAGGTGTCTGGACGGGCAAATTTAACTCTCATTTCCCACCAGGAAGAGGAATTAACCAAAGGCTCAGCATGCCATGCCGGAACCACACTAGGGCCTGAAGCAATCATGCGGTGTTGTGGCCAGCTCACAAGAAAGCGAGTTGAAGAAAGGAGCTCAGGGGCACTGTAATTCACAAACCTGCAGAGTTATAAATGACAGCTATCGTCCAAAAATATATTGCAGTAAGGCTGCCAAGAGGACTTGAAAGCGGGACAGAATTGCAGGAAACCGATTTCAGGAGGTAGACTGGAATTGCATGTAAAGCATAGGAAAAGAGGCAGAACGTCCACAATGATGCACTTGGCCAAAAAGGCCGTATACGTTTTTTCCTGAATATATTCAGGAAAAAACGCATACGACCTTTTTGGCCAACCAAGAAAGCTTGCAATGGAAATCTGCACTACAATGAAGTCTCACTGCCCCCCGGTCAAAAGGGCCATCTAAAAAAAGTGTAAAATCCAGAAAGGCAGGACAGGCCACGGAGAACTGGGAGCCTTGTTATGCTGATGGGCGGGATGTAAATTGCCAACAGCCACTCTGGAGAAGTGTATGGTGTTTCCTGAAACATCTAAAAAACGAAGCAACAGTGCCTAGGGCACTTCCACTTATGGTCCTATAGCTTAGGGAAATTAAAATCAAAAAGACACAGCCACCCCAAAATTTGGAACGGCTCTGTTTACAAGAACCTCGTTTACGGTACAAGTTCAATATCGCAGAAAGTGAAAAATAGATAAAGAAGTTGTGGTACTTACGTACAATGCAATATCACTCAGCAATGACATCTATGTCATCAGTCCCGTAGCAGCATAATGAGTGGATTCAGGTATGATGATTCTAATTGAAATAAATCACACAGAAAAAGATACATCATTAGATATCACTAATACACGGAATGTAAACTTGGCTAAACAGGAAGTGGATTACAAAACAGAACAGGGTCTCAAATTTAGAAAGCCAACTTATGCTTGCTTAAGGGGAAAGGTGAGTTGGGGTGCTGCATAAAACCAGAGATTGAAATGAGCACAGAAAAATTTCCTTAAGCCAAACATGTAATAGACAAGAGCTACTCCATGCTCAACGAAATGGACTCAACACCCCATATTAAACGCCTAAGAATGTACCTGACTAGTAAGTATCTTAAAACGTATGGATTTCTATGTCTCCGAAAGAGAATCAAGCGTGTGTACAGGGGCATAAACCAAGCAGTGATAGGATTGGAGAGGTTCGGTGAGCAAATGCAGACCCTTTGAAATCATATTGCATGGTACGCATTCCATGGGTCCCAGCTCTCCTGGTGTAAGGGATTCTTCCTTCAGCTAAAACATGCATGTGGAACCCAGAGTAGGATCAACCGTGTGATCAGGAGACGTGTTCAAATATGTCACAGTTTTCGTCCCCTGGTACTCGGGTGCAACATTCCAGAAGCTTTACTAACACTCTCCCCACTTGGAGAGTCAGTGCCTTTAACCTCTTGTTTGTCCCAGTTTGCAATTTCTGCGGAAGATGAAAAGGAATAGGGAGAACCAATGAGAGACTAGCTGGAGGTGTCTGGACGGGCAAATTTAACTCTCATTACCCACCAGGGAGAGGAATTAACCAAAGACTCCGCGTGCCGTGCCGGAATCAAATTAGGGACTGAAGCAATCCTGCGGTGTTGCGGCCAGCTCACAAGAAAGCGAGTTGAAGAAAGGAGCTCAGGGGCACTGTAATTCACAAACCTGCAGAGTTATAAATGACAGCTATCGTCCAAAAATATACTGAAGTAAGGCTGCCAAGAGGACTTGAAAGCGGGGCAGAATTGCAGGAAACTGATTTCAGGAAGTAGACTGGAATTGCATTTAAAGCATAGGAAATGAGGCAGAACATCGACAATGATGCACTTGGCCAAAAAGGGCGTATGCGTTTTTTCCTGAATATATTCAGGAAAAAACGCATACGTCCTGTTTGGCCAACCAAGCAAGCTTGCAAAGGAAATCTGCACTACAATGAAGTCTCACTTACCCCCGGTAAAAAGGGCTATCTGAAAAAAGTGTAAAATCCAGAATGGCAGGACAGGCCATGGAGAACTGGGAGCCTTGTTATGCTGATGGGCGGGATGTAAATTGCCAACAGCCACTCTGGAGAAGTGTATGGTGTTTCCTGAAACATCTAAAAAACAAAGCAACAGAGCCTAGGGCACTTCCACTTATGGTCCTATAGCTTAGGGAAATTAAAATAAAAAAGACACAGCCACCCCAAAGTTTGGGGCGGCTCTGTTTACAAGAACCTCGTTTACGGTACAAGATCAATATCGCAGAAAGCGAAAAATGGATAAAGAAGTTGTGGTACTTACGTACAATGCAATATCACTCAGCAATGAAATCTATGTCATCAGGCCCGTAGCAGCATAATGAGTGGATTCAGGTACGATGATTCTAAGTGAAATAAGTCACACAGAAAAAGAAACTTCATAAGATATCACTACTACACGGAATGTAAACTTGGATACACAGGAACTGAATTACAAAAGAGAACAGGGTCTCAAATATAGAAAACCAACATATGCTTGCATAAGGGGAATGGTGAGTTGGGGTGCTGCATGAAACCAGAGATTGAAATTGGCACATATACCGTTCCATAAGCCAAATATGTAATAGACAAGAGCTACTCCTTGCTCAACGAAGAGGACACAACACCCCATATTAAAGGCCTTAGAATATACCTGACTAGTAATAATCTTAAAACCTATGGATTTATATGTCTCCGAAAGAGAATCAAGCGTGTGTACAGTGGCATAAACGCAGCAGTGATAAGATTGGTGAGGTTCGGTGATCTAATGCAGACCCTTTGAAGTCATATTGCATGGTACCCATTCCATGGGTCTCAACTCTCCAGGTTTAAGGGATTCTTCCTTCAGCTAAAACATACATCTGTAACCCAGAGTATAATCCACCGTGTGATCAGAAAACGTGTTCAAATGTGTCTCAGTTTTCTTTCCCTGGTACTTGGGTGCACCATTCCAGACGCTTTACTAACACTCTCCCCACTTGGAGAGTCAGTGCCTTTAACCTCCTGTTTGGCCCAGTTTGCAATTTCTGCGGAAGATGAACAGGAATAGGGAGAACCAATGAGAGACTAGCTGGAGGTGTCTGGACGTGCAAATTTATCTCTCATTTCCCACCAGGAAGAGGAATTAACCAAAGGCTCAGCGTGCCATGCCGGAACCACACTAGGGCCTGAAGCAATCCTGCGGTGCTGCGGCCAGCTCACAAGAAAGCGAGTTGAAGAAAGCAGCTCAGGGGCAGTGTAATTCACAAACCTGCAGAGTTATAAATGACAGCTATGGTCCAAAAATATATTGAAGTAAGGCTGCCAAGAGGACTTGAAAGCGGGGCAGAATTGCAGGAAAGCGATTTCAGGAGGTAGACTGGAATTGCATGTAAAGCTTAGGAAAAGAGGCAGAACGTCCACAATGATGCACTTGGCCAAAAAGGGCGTATGCGTTTTTTCCTGAATATATTCAGGAAAAAACGTATACGCCCTTTTTGGCCAACCAAGCAAGCTTGCAAAGGAAATCTGCACTACAATGAAGTCTCACTGCCCCCCGGGCAAAAGGGCCATCTGAAAAAAGTGTAAAATCCAGAAAGTCAGGACAGGCCATGGAGAACTGGGAGCCTTGGTATGCTGATGGGCGGGATGTAAATTTCCAACAGCCACTCTGGAGCAGTGTATGGTGTTTCCTGAAACATCTAAGAAACAAAGCAACAGAGCCTAGGGCACTTCCACTTATGGTCCTATAGCTTAGGGAAATTAAAATCAAAAAGACACAGCCACCCCAATCTTTGGGACGGCTCTGTTTACAAGAACCTCGTTTACTGTACAAGTTCAATATCACAGAAAGTGAAAAATGGATAAAGAAGTTGTGGTACTTATGTACAATGCAATATAACTCAGCAATGAAATCTATGTCATCATGCCCGTAGCAGCATAATGAGTGGATTCAGGTACGATGATTCTAAGTGAAATAAATCACAGAGATAAAGAAACATCATAAGATATCACTACTACACAGAATGTAAACTTGGCTAAAAGGAACTGAATTACAAAACAGAACAGGGTCTCAAATGTAGAAACCAACGTATGCTTGCTTAAGGGGAAAGGTGAGTTGGGGTGCTGCATAAAACCAGAGATTGAAATTAGCACAGATACCGTTCCATAAGCCAAATATGTAATAGACAAGAGCTACTCCTTGCTCAATGAAGAGGACACAAAATCACATAGTAAACGCCTAAGAATATACCTGACTAGTAAGAATCTTAAAACCTATGGATTTATATGTCTCCAAAAGAGAATCAAGCGTGTGTACAGTGGCATAAGCGCAGCAGTGATAGGATTGGTGAGGATCGGTGAGCAAATGAAGACCCTTTGAAGTCATATTGCATGGTACCCATTCCATGGGTCTCAACTCTCCAGGTTTAAGGGATTCTTCCATCAGGTAAAACATGCATGTGGAACCCAGAGTATGATCCACCGTGTGATCGGGAAATGTGTTCAAATGTGTCTCAGTTTACGTCCCCTGGTATGAGGGTGCAACATTCCACATGCTTTACTTACACTCTCCCCACTGGGAGAGTCAGTGCCTTTAACCTCCTGTTTGGCCCAGTTTGCAATTTCTGCGGAAAATGAACAGAAATAGGGAGAACCAATGAGAGACTAGCTGGAGGTGTCTGGACGGGCAAATTTAACTCTCATTTCCCACCAGGAAGAGGAATTAACCAAAGGCTCAGCATGCCATGCGGAACCACACTAGGGCCTGAAGCAATCCTGTGGTGTTGCGGACAGCTCACAAGAAAGCGAGTTAAAGAAAGGAGTTCAGGGGCACTGTAATTCACAAACCTGCAGAGTTATAAATGACAGCTATCGTCCAAAAATTTATTGAAGTAAGGCTGCCAAGAGGACTTGAAAGCGGGGCAGAATTGCAGGAAACCGATTTCAGGAGGTAGACTGGAATTGCATGTAAAGCATAGGAAAAGAGGCAGAACGTCCACAATGATGCACTTGGTCAAAAAGGGCATATGCGTTTTTTCCTGAATATATTCAGGAAAAAACGCATACGTCCTTTTTGGCCAACCAAGCAAGCTTGCAAAGGAATTGTGCACTACAATGAAGTCTCACTGTCCCCCGGTCAAAAGGGCCATCTGAAAAAAGTGTAAAGTCCAGAAAGGCCGGACAGGCCATGGAGAACTGGGAGCCTTGTTATGCTGATGGGCGGGATGTAAATTGCCAACAGCCACTCTGGAGAAGTGTATGGTGTTTCCTGAAACATCTAAAAAACAAAGCAACAGAGCCTAGGGCACTTCCACTTATGGTCCTATAGCTTAGGGAAATTAAAATCAAAAAGACACAGCCACCCCAAATTTTGGGACGGCTCTGTTTAGAAGAACCTCGTTTACGGTACAAGTTCAATATCACAGAAAGCGAAAAATGGATAAAGAAGTTGTGGTACTTATGTACAATGCAATATCACTCAGCAATTAAATCTATGTCATCAGGCCCATAGCAGCATAATGAGTGGATTCAGGTACGATGATTCTAAGTGAAATTATTCACAGAGATAAAGAAACATCATAAGAAATCACTAATACATGGAATGTAAACTTGGCTACACAGGAACTGAATTACAAAACAGAACAGGGTCTCAAACGTAGAAAACCAACTTATGCTTGCTTAAGGGGAAAGGTGAGTTGGGGTGCTGCATAAAACCAGAGATTGAAATTAGCACAGATACTGTTCCATAAGCCAAATATGTAATAGACAAGAGCTACTCCTTGCTCAACGAAGTGGACTCAAGACGCCGTATTAAAAGCCTAAGAATATACCTGACTAGTAAGAATCTTAAAACCTATGGATTTATATGTCTCCGAAAGAGAATCAAGCATGTGTACAGCGGCATAAACGCAGCAGTGATAGGATTGGTGAGGTTCGGTGAGCAAATGCAGACCCTTTGTAATCATATTGCATGGTACCCATTCCATGGGTCTCAACTCTCCAGGTTTAAGGGATTCTTCCTTCAGCTAAAACATGCATGTGGAACCCAGAGTATGATCCACCGTGTGATCGGGAAACGTGTTCAAATGTGTCTCAGTTTTCGTCCCCTGGTACGCGGGTGCAACATTCCAGACGCTTTACTAACACTCTCCCCACTTGGAGAGTCAGTGCCTTTAACCTCCTGTTTGGCCCAGTTTGCAATTTCTGCGGAAAATGAACAGGAATAGGGAGAACCAATGAGAGACTAGCTAGAGGTGCCTGGACGAGCAAATTTAACTCTCATTTCCCACCAGGTAGACTAATTAACCAAAGGCTCAGCGTGCCATGCCGGAACCACACTAGGGCCTGAACCAATCCTGCGGTGTTGTGGCCAGCTCACAAGAAAGCGAGTTGAAGAAAGGAGCTCAGGGGCACTCTAATTCACAAACCTGCAGAGTTATAAATGATAGCTATCGTCCAAAAATATATTGAAGTAAGCCTGCCAAGAGGACTTGAAAACGGGGCAGAATTGCAGGAAACCGATTTCAGGAGGTAGACTGGAATTGCATGTAAAGCATAGGAAAAGAGGCAGAACGTCCACAATGATGCACTTGGCCAAAAAGGGCGTATGCGTTTTTTCCTGAATATATTCAGGAAAAAACGCATACGCCCTTTTTGGCGAACCAAGCAAGCTTGCAAAGGAAATCTGCACTAAAATGAAGTCTCACTGCCCCCCAGTCAAAAGGGCCATCTGAAAAACGTGTAAAATCCAGAAAGGCAGGACAGGCCATGGAGAGCTGGGAGCCTTGTTATGCTGATGGGCGGGATGTAAATTGCCAAAAGCCACTCTGGAGAAGTGTATGGTGTTTCCTGAAACATCTAAAAAACAAAGCAACAGAGCCTAGGGCACTTCCACTTATGGTCCTATAGCTTAGGGAAATTAAAATCAAAAAGACACAGCCACCCCAAAGTTTGGGACAGCTCTGTTTACAAGAACCTCGTTTACGGTACAAGTTCAATATCACAGAAAGCGAAAAATGGATAAAGACATTGTGATACTTACGTAGTATGCAATTTCACTCAGCAATGAAATTTATGTCATCAGGCCCGTAGCAGCATAATCAGTGGATTCAGGTACAATGATTCTAAGTGAAATAAGTCACACAGAAAAAGAAACATCATAACATATCACTACTACACGGAATGTAAACTTGGCTACACAGGAACTGAATTACAAAACAGAACAGGGTCTCAAATGTAGAAAACCAACCTATGCTTGCTTAAGGGGAAAGGTGAGTTGGGGTGCTGCATAAAACCAGAGATTGAAATTAGCACAGATACCGTTCCATAAGCCAAATATGTAATAGACAAGAGCTACTCCTTGCTCAACGAAGTGGACTCAAGACGCCATATTAAAAGCCTAAGAATATACCTGACTAGTAAGAATCTTAAAACCTATGGATTTATATGTCTCCGAAAGAGAATCAAGCGTGTGTACAGCGGCATAAACGCAGCAGTGATAGGATTGGTGATGTTCGGTGAGCAAATGCAGAACCTATGAAGTCATATTGCATGGTACCCATTCCATGGGTCTCAACTCTCCAGGTTTAAGGGATTCTTCCTTCAGCTAAAACATGCATGTGGAACCCAGAGTATGATCCACCGTGTGTTCGGGAAACGTGTTCAAATGGGTCTCAGTTTTCGTCCCCTGGTACTCGTGCGCAACATTCCAGACGCTTTACTAACACTCTCCCCACTTGGAGAGTCAGTGCCTTTAACCTCCTGTTTGGCCCAGTTTGCAATTTCTGCGGAAAATGAACAGGAATAGGGAGAACCAATGAGAGACTAGCTGGAGGTGTCTGGACGGGCAAATTTAACTCTCATTTCCCACCAGGAAGAGGAATTAGCCAAAGGCTCAGCGTGCCATGCCGGAACCACACTAGGGCCTGAAGCAATCTTGCGGTGTTGCGGCCAGCTCACAAGAAAGCGAGTTGAAGAAAGGAGCTCAGGGACACTGTAATTCACAAACCTGCAGAGTTATAAATGACAGCTTTCGTCCAAAAATATATTGAAGTAAGGCTGCCAAGAGGACTTGAAAGCGGGGCAGAATTGCAGGAAACCGATTTCAGGAGGTAGACAGGAATTGCATGTAAAGCATAGGAAAAGAGGCAGAACGTCCACAATGATGCACTTGGCCAAAAAGGGCGTATGCGTTTTTTCCTGAATATATTCAGGAAAAGACGCATACGCCCTTTTTGGCCAACCAAGCAAGCTTGCAAAGGAAATCTGCACTACAATGAAGTCTCACTGCCCCCCGGTCAAAAGGGCCATCTGAAAAAAGTGTAAAATCCAGAAAGGCAGGACAGGCCATGGAGAACTGGGAGCCTTGTTATGCTGATGGGCGGGATGTAAATTGCCAACAGCCACTCTGGAGAAGTGTATGGTGTTTCCTGAAACATCTAAAAAACAAAGCAACAGAGACTAGGGCACTTCCACTTATGGCCCTATAGCTTAGGGAAATTAAAATCAAAGAGACACAGCCACCCCAAAGTTTGGGACCGCTCTGTTTACAAGAACCTCGTTTATGGTGCAAGTTCAATATCACAGAAAGCGAAAAATGGATAAAGAAATTCTGGTACTTACGTACAATGCAATATCACTCAGCAATGAAATTTATATCATCAGGCCCATAGCAGCATAATCAGTGGATTCAGGTACAATGATTCTAAGTGAAATAAGTCACACAGAAAAAGAAACATCATAAGATATCACTAATACACGGAATGTAAACTTGGCTACACAGGAACTGAATTACAAAACAGAACAGGGTCTCAGATGTAGAAAACCAACTTATGCTTGCTTAAGGGTAAAGGTGAGTTGGGGTGCTGCATAAAACCAGAGATTGAAATTAGCACAGATACCGTTCCATAAGCCAAATATGTAATAGACAAGAGCTACTCCTTGCTCAACGAAGTGGACTCAAGACGCCATATTAAAAGCCTAAGAATATACCTGACTAGTAAGAATCTTAAAACCTATGGATTTATATGTCTCCGAAAGAGAATCAAGCATGTGTACAGCGGCATAAGCGCAGCAGTGATAGGATTGGTGAGGATCGGTGAGCAAATGCAGACCGTTTGAAGTCCTATTGCATGGTACCCATTCCATGGATCTCAACTCTCCAGGTTTAAGGGATTCTTCCTTCAGCTAAAACATGCATGTGGAACCCAGAGTATGATCCACCGTGTGATCGGGAAACGTGTTCAAATGTGTCACAGTTTTCATCCCCTGGTACTCGGGTGCAACATTCCAGATGCTTTACTAAAACTCTCCCCACTTGGAGAGTCTGGGCCTTTACCTCCTGTTTGTTCCAGTTTGCAATTTCTGCGTAAGATGAACAGGAATTGGGAGAACCAATGAGAGACTAGCTGGAGGTGGCTGGACGGGTAAATTTAACTCTCATTTCCCAACAGGAAGAGGAATTAACCAAAGGCTCAGCGTGCCATGCCGGAACCACACTAGGGCCTGAAGCAATCTTGCGCTGTTGCGGCCAGCTCACAAGAAAGCGAGTTGAAGAAAGGAGCTCAGGGACACTGTAATTCACAAACCTGCAGAGTTATAAATGACAGCTATCGTCCAAAAATATATTGAAGTAAGGCTGCCAAGAGGACTTGAAAGCGGGGCAGAATTGCAGGAAACCGATTTCAGGAGGTAGACTGGAATTGCATGTAAAGCATAGGAAAAGAGGCAGAACGTCCACAATGATGCACTTGGTCAAAAAGGGCGTATGCGTTTTTTCCTGAATATATTCAGGAAAAAACGCATACGTCCTTTTTGGCCAACCAAGCAAGCTTGCAAAGGAATTGTGCACTGCAATGAAGTCTCAGTGCCCCCCGGTCAAAAGGGCCATCTGAAAAAAGTGTAAAATCCAGAAAGGCAGGACAGGCCATGGAGAACTGGGAGCCTTGTTATGCTGATGGGCGGGATGTAAATTGCCAACAGCCACTCTGGAGAAGTGTATGGTGTTTCCTGAAACATCTAAAAAACAAAGCAACAGAGCCTAGGGCACTTCCACTTATGGTCCTATAGCTTAGGGAAATTAAAATCAAAAAGACACAGCCACCCCAAATTTTGGGAGGGCTCTGTTTACAAGAACCTCGTTTACGGTACAAGTTTAATATCACAGAAAGCGAAAAATGGATAAAGAAGTTGTGGTACTTATGTACAATGCAATATCACTCAGCAATGAAATCTATGTCATCAGGCCCGTAGCAGCATAATGAGTGGATTCAGGTACGATGATTCTAAGTGAAATTAATCACAGAGATAAAGAAACATCATAAGATATCACTAATACATGGAATGTAAACTTGGCTACACAGGAACTAAATTACAAAACAGAACAGGGTCTCAAATGTAGAAAACCAACTTATGCTTGCTTAAGGGGAAAGGTGAGTTGGGGTGCTGCATAAAACCAGAGATTGAAATTAGCACAGATACCGTTCCATAAGCCAAATATGTAATAGACAAGAGCTACTCCTTGCTCAACGAAGAGGACACAACACCACATATTAAACACCTAAGAATATACCTGACTAGTAAGAATCTTAAAACCTATGGATTTATATGTCTCCAAAAGAGAATCAAGCGTGTGTACAGTGGCATAAGCGCAGCAGTGATAGGATTGGTGAGGATCAGTGAGCAAATGCAGACCCTTTGAAGTCATATTGCATGGTACCCATTCAATGGGTCTCAACTCTCCAGGTTTAAGGGATTCTTCCATCAGCTAAAACATGCATGTGGAACCCAGAGTATGATCCACCGTGTGATCGGGAAATGTGTTCAAATGTGTCTCAGTTTACGTCCCCTGGTATGAGGGTGCAACATTCCAGATGCTTTACTTACACTCTCCCCACTTGGAGAGTCAGTGTCTTTAACCTCCTGTTTGGCCCAGTTTGCAATTTCTGCGTAAGATGAACAGGAATAAGGAGAACCAATGAGAGACTAGCTGGAGGTGTCTGGACGGGCAAATTTAACTCTCATTTCCCACCAGGAAGAGGAATTAACCAAAGGCTCAGCATGCCATGCCGGAACCACACTAGGGCCTGAAGCAATCCTGCGGGGTTGCGGGCAGCTCACAAGAAAGCGAGTTGAAGAAAGGAGCTCAGGGGCACTGTAATTCACAAAACTGCAGAGTTATAAATGACAGCTATCGTCCAAAAATATATTGAAGTAAGGCTGCCAAGAGGACTTGAAAGTGGGGCAGAATTGCAGGAAACCAATTTCAGGAGGTAGAGTGGAATTGCATGTAAAGCATAGGAAAAGAGGCAGAACGTCCAAAATGATGCACTTGGCCAAAAAGGGCGTATGCGTTTTTTCCTGAATATATTCAGGAAAAAACGCATACGCCCTTTTTGGCCAACCAAGCAAGTTTGCAAAGGAAATCTGCACTGCAATGAAGTCTCACTGCCCCCCGGTCAAAAGGGCCATCTGAAAAAAGGGTAAAATCCAGAAAGGCCGGACAGGCCATGGAGAAATGGGAGCCTTGTTATGCTGATGGGCGGGATGTAAATTGCCAACAGCCACTCTGGAGAAGTGTATGGTGTTTCCTGAAACATCTAAGAAACAAAGCAACAGAGCCTAGGGCACTTCCATTTATGGTCCTATAGCTTAGGGAAATTAAAATCAAAAAGACACAGCCACCCCAAATTTTGGGACAGCTCTGTTTACAAGAACCTCGTATACGGTACAAGTTCAATTTCACAGAAAGCAAAAAATGGATAAAGAAGTTGTGGTACTTACGTACAATGCAATATCACTCAGCAATGAAATCTATGTCATCAGGCCCGTAGCAGCATAATGAGTGGATTCAGGTACGATGAATCTAAGTGAAATAGGTCACACAGAAAAAGAAACATCATAAGATATCACTACTACACGGAATGTAAACTTGGCTACACAGGAACTGAATTACAAAACAGAACAGGGTCTCAAATGTAGAAAACCAACTTATGCTTGCTTAAGGGGAAAGGTGAGTTGGGGTGCTACATAAAACCAGAGATTGAAATTAGCACAGATACCATTCCATAAGCCAAATATGTAATAGACAAGAGCTACTCCTTGCTCAACGAAGTGGACTCAACACTCCATATTAAACGCCTAAGAATATACCTGACTAGTAAGAATCTTAAAACCTATGGATTTATATGTCTCCGAAAGAGAATCAAGCGTGTGTGCAGCGGCATAAATGCAGCAGTGATAGGATTGGTGAGGTTCGGTGAGCAAATGCAGACCCTATGTAGTCATACTGCATGGTACCCATTCCATGGGTCTCAACTGTCCAGGTTTAAGGGATTCTTCCTTCAGCTAAAACATGCATGTGGAACCCGGAGTATGATCCACCGTGTGATCGGGAAATGTGTTCAAATGTGTCTCAGTTTTTGTCCTCTGGTACTGAAGTACAACATTCCAGACGCTTTACTAACACTCTCCCCACTTGGAGAGTCAGTGCCTTTAAACTCCTGTTTGGCCCAGTTTGCAATTTCTGCGTAAGATGAACAGGAATAGGGAGAACCAATGAGAGACTAGCTGGAGGTGTCTGGACGCACAAATTTAACTCTCATTTCCCACCAGGAAGAGGAGTTAACCAAAGACTCAGCGTGCCATGCCGGAACCACACTAGGGCCTGAAGCAATCCTGCGGTGTTGCGGCCAGCTCACGAGAAAGCGAGTTGAAGAAAGGAGCTCAGGGAAACTGTAATTAACAAACCTGCAGAGTTATAAATGACAGCTATCGTTCAAAAATATATTGAAGTAAGGCTGCGAAGAGGACTTGAAAGCGGGGCAGAATTGCAGGAAAGCGATTTCAGGAGGTAGACAGGAATTGCATGTAAAGCATAGGAAAAGAGGCAGAACGTCCACAATGATGCACTTGGCCAAAAAGGGCGTATGCGTTTTTTCCTGAATATATTCAGGAAAAAACGCATACGCCCTTTTTGGCCAACCAAGCAAGCTTGCAAAGAAATCTGCACTGCAATGAAGTCTCAGTGCCCCCCGGTCAAAAGGGCCATCTGAAAAAAGTGTTAAATCCAGAAAGGCAGAATAGGACATGGAGAACTGGGAGCCTTGTTATGCTGATGGGCCGGATATAAATTGCCAACAGCCACTCTGGAGAAGTGTATGGTGTTTCCTGAAACATCTAAAAAACAAAGCAACAGAGCATAGGGCACTTCCACTTATGGTCCTATAGCTTAGGGAAATTAAAATCAAAAAGACACAGCCACCCCAAAGTTTGGGACGGCTCTGTTTACAAGAACCTCGTTTACGGTACAAGTTCAATATCACAGAAAGCGAAAAATGGATAAAGAAGTTGTGGTACTTACGTAAAATGCAATATCTCTCAGCAATGAACTCTATGTCATCAGGCCCGTAGCAGCACAATGAGTGGATTCAGGTATGACGATTCTAAGTGCAAAAAGTCACACAGAAAAAGAAACATCACAAGATATCACTACTACACGGAATGTAAACTTGGCTACACAGGAACTGAACTACAAAACAGAACAGTGTCTCAAATGTAGAAAACAAACTTATGCTTGCTTAAGGGGAAAGGTGAGTTGGGGTGCTGCATAAAACCAGAGATTGAAATTAGCACAGATACCGTTCCATAAGCCAAATATGTAATTGACAAGAGCTAGTCCCTGCTCAACGAAGAGGACACAAAACCCCATATTCAACACATAAGAATATACCTGACTAATAAGAATCTTAAAACCTATGGATTTACATATCTCCGAAAGAGAATCAAGCGTGTGTACAGCGGCATAAGCGCAGCAGTGATAGGACTGGTGAGGATCGGTGAGCAAATGCAGACCCTTTGAAGTCATATTGCATGGTACCCATTCCATGGGTCTCAACTCTCCAGGTTTAAGGGATTCTTCCTTCAGCTAAAACATGCATGTGGAACCCAGAGTATGATCCACCGTGTGATCGGGAAACGTGTTCAAATGTGTCTCAGTTTTCATCCCCTGGTACTCGGGTACAACATTCCGGATGCTTTATTAACACTCTCCCCACTTGGAGAATCAGTGTCTTTAACCTTCTGTTTGGCCCAGTTTGCAATTTCTGTGGAAAATGAACAGGAATAGGGAGAACCAATGAGAGACTAGCTGGAGGTGTCTGGACGGGCAAATTTAACTCTCATTTCCCACCAGGAAGAGGAATTAACCAAAGGCTCAGCGTGCCATGCCGGAACCAAACTAGGGCCTGAAGCAATCCTGCGGTGTTGCGGAGAGCTCACAAGAAAGCGAGTTGAAGAAAGGAGCTCAGGGGCACTGTCATTCAAAAACCTGCAGAGTTATAAATGACAGCTATGGTCCAAAAATATATTGAAGTTACGCTGCCAAGAGGACTTGAAAGCGGGGCAGAATTGCAGGAAACTGATTTCAGAAGGTATACGGGAGTCGCTCTTAAAGCATAGGAAAGAGAGAGAACTTGGAAAATAATGCACTTGGCAAAAAAGTGCATATGTGTTTTATCCAGAGCTCTCATAACTGAGGGGAGGAGATTCCCAGCAGGCTCCAACTGCCACCTGAGGGCTCACGTTACCAAGGCAACGTGAGCAAGCCAGGCAGGAGTTACCTCACAGCAGAAGTCCCACCTCACAGAAGGGTGAGAAACCCAGCCAACATCAGACTCTCACCAGAGGGTCCACATCACCAAGGGGATGGGAACCAGGCAGGAGTGTCTTCACACCAGTGGGGCCACATCATTGACAGGTGAGGTACTCAGCAAATGTGTTCTCAAACCAGAGGACCCACATCACCAAGGGCCTCGGAGTGAGGCAGGCAGGAGTAGCCTCACAACACAGGGCCCATAGAATAAAAAAGTGAGGAATCCAGCAGTTGGAACCTCCCAGCAGGTGGCCCAGAGCACCGAGGCTATGGGATCCAGGCCACAGTGAACTCACAGAAGAGGACCCATGTCATGAAACTGAGCAACCCAGCCATTGGGACCTCAGAGCAGGAGGCCCACATCCCCATGGGGATGGAAATCTGGTAGGAGTGTCCTCGCACCACTGAGAACGTATCAGAAAATTTTGGGAGACCAGCAGTTAGGGCCTGACGCCAGAGGACCCTCATCACCAAGGGAAGGAGGCTCCCAGCAGGCTCCAACTGCCACCAGAGGGCTGACGTCGCCAAGGCGATGTGTGCCAACCAGGCACGAATGACCTCACAGCAGAGGGCTCACCTCAGAGAAGTGTGACGAACCCAGTCAGGATCAGACTCGCACCAGTGGGCCCACATCACCAAGGGGATGGGAACCAGGCAGGAGTGTCCCCACACCAGTGGGACAACATCATCGAAAGGTGAGGATCCCAGCACATGTAGCCTCAAACCAGAGGAACCACATCACCAAGGGGTTCAGAATTAGGCTGGCAGGACCGGCCTCACAACACAGGGTCCACAGAATATAAAAGTTGAGGAATCCAGCAGTTGGAACCTCCCAGCAAGTGGCCCAGAGCACTGAGGCTATGGGATCAAGGCCGCAGTGAACTCACAGCAGAGGGCCCACATCATGAACCTGTGAGCAGCCCGGCCGTTGGGACCTCAGAACAGAAGGCCCACATCCCCATTGAGATGGGAACCTGGCAGGAGTGGCCTCGCACCACTTAGCACATATCAGAAAATGTTAGGAGCCCAGCAGTTAGGGTCTGACGCCAGGGGGCCCTCATAACTGAGGGGAGGAGACTCCCAGCAGGTTCCAACTGCCAACAGATGGCCCACGTCTACAAGGTGGCATGCGCCAGCCAGGCAGTAGTGACCTCACAGCAGAGGGCCTATCTCACAGAAGGGTGAGGAACCGAGGCAGGATGAGACTCTCGCCAGAGGGCTCACAACACCAAGGGGATGGGAACCAGTCAGGACTGTCCTCTCACCAGTGGGGCCACATCATCGAAAGGTGAGGAACCCAGCACATGCGGCCTCATATCAGAAGACATACATCACAAAGGGGAGGGGAGTGAGGCAGGCAGGAGTAGCCTAAAAACAGAGGGCCCGAAGAATAAGAAAGGTGAGGAATCCAGCAGTTGGAACCTCCCAGCAGGCGACCGAGAGCACAGAAGTTATGGGATGCAGGCAGGAGTGAACTAACAGCAGAGAGCCCACATCATGAAACTGTGAGCAACCCAGGCGTTGGGACCTCAGAGCAGAAGGCCCACATCCCAATGGGGATGTGAACCTGGATGGAGTGTCCTCGAACCACTGGGCGCACATCACAAAATGTGGGGAGCCCAGCAGTTAGGGTCTGATGCCAGAGGGCCCTCATCACCGAGGGGAGGAGGCTCCCAGCAGGCTCCAAGTGCCACCAGAGGGCTCATGTCCACAAGGCGAGGTGAGCAAGCCAGGCAGGAGTGACCTCACAGCAGACGGCCCACCTCACAGAAGGGTGAGGAACCCAGCCA
This sequence comes from Orcinus orca, assembly GCF_937001465.1. Taxonomy (NCBI): domain Eukaryota; kingdom Metazoa; phylum Chordata; class Mammalia; order Artiodactyla; family Delphinidae; genus Orcinus; species Orcinus orca. Next base: position 82,548,025 of record NC_064559.1, read on the forward strand.
GGATCAGACTCTCAACAGAGGGCCCACATCACCAAGGGGATGTGAACCAGGCAGGAGTCTCCTAAGACCATTGGTCCCACATCATCGAAAGGTGAGGAACCCAGCACATGTGGCCTCAAACCAGAGGACACACATCACGAAGGGACTGGGAGTGAGGCAGGCAGGAGGATCCTCACAACAGAGGGCCAAAAAAATTAAAAAAGTGAGGAATCCAGCAGTTGGAACCTCCCAGCAGGCGGTCAAGAGCACAGAGGCTATGGGATCCAGGCCACAGTGAACTAACACCAGAGAGCCCACATCATGAAATTGTGATCAACCCAGCCGTTGGAACCTCAGAGCAGAAGGCCCACATCCCCATGGAGATGGGAACCTAAGAGGAGTGCCCGAGCATCACTGGGCTCACTAAGAAAAGTTGGGGAGCCCAGCAGTTAGGACCTGACGTCAGAGGGCCCTCATCACAGAGGTGAGGAGGCTCCCAGCAGGGTCCAAGTGCCACCAGAGGGCTAATGTCAACAAGGCGAGGTGAGCAAGCCAGGCAAGAGTTACCTGATAGTAGAGGGCCCACCTCACAGATGGGTGAGGAACCCAGGCAGGATCAGACTCTCACCAGAGGACCCACATCACAAAGGGGATGGGAACCAGTCAGGTTTATCCTCACACCAGTGGGGCCTCATCATCTTAAGGTGAGGAACGCAGCACATGTGTCCTCAAACCAGAGGACCCACATCACCACGGGCCTTGGAGTGAGGCAGGCAGGAGTAGCCTCACAACACAGGGCACATAATATAAAAAACGTGAGGATTCCAGCATTTAGACCTCCAGCAGGCGGCTCAGAACACCGAGGCTATGGGATCCAGGCCGCAGTGAACTCACAGCAGAGGGCCCACATCATAAAACTGTGAGCAACCCAGGCGTTGGGACCTCAGCGCAGAAGGCCCACATCCCCATGGGAATGGGAACCTGGCTGGAGTGTCCTCGCACCACTGGGCACACATCAGAAAATGTGGGGAGCCCACCATTTAGGGCCTGACGCCAGAGGGCCATCATCACCGAGAGGAGGAGGCACCCTGCATGCTCCAACTGCCACCAGAGGGCTCACGTCTCCAAGGTGATGTGTGCAAGTCAAGCAGGATTGACCTCACAGCAGAGGGCCTACCTCACAGAAGAGTGAGGAACCCATCCAGGATAAGACTGTCACCAGAAGGCCCACCTCACCAAGGGGATGGGAACCAGGCAGGAATGTCCTCACACCAGTGGGGCCACATCATCGAAAGGTGAGGAACGCAGCACATGTGGCCTCAAGCCATAGGACAGTCATCACCGAGGGGCTGGCAGTGAGGCAGGCAGGAGGAGCCTCACAACAGCGGGCACATAGAATAAAAAATTTGAGGAATCCAGCAGTTGGAACCTCCCAGCAGGCGGCTCAGAGCACCGATGATAAGGGATCCTTGCCGGAGTGAACTCACAGCAGAGGGCCCACATCATGGTACTGTGAGCAAGCCAGCCGTTTTGACCTCAGAGCAGAAGGCCCATATCCCCATGGGGATGGGAAGCTGGCAAGAGTGTCCTCGCTCACTTGGCGCACATCAGAAAATGTGGGGAGCCCAGCAGTTATGGCCTAAGGCAAGAGGGCCCTCATCACCGAGGGGAGGAGGATCCCAGCACACTCCAACTGCCACCAGAGGGCCCACGTTGCCAAGGTGACGTGTGCCAGACAGGCATGATTGACCTCACAGCAGAGGGCCCACCTCACAGAAGGGTGAGGAACCCAGCCAGGATCAGACTCTCACCTGAGGGCCCATATCAGCAAGGGGATGGGAACCAGTCAGGACTGTCTTCCCTCCAGTGGGGCCACATCATCGAAAGGTGCGGAACCCAGCACATGTGGCCTCAAATCAGAGGACACATATCACAAAGGGAATGGGAGTGAGGCAGGCAGGAGTAGCCTAAAAACAGAGGGCCCAAAGAATAAGAAAGGTGAGGAATCCAGCAGTTGGAACCTCCCAGCAGGCGGCCGAGAGCACAGAAGCTATGGGATGAAGGCAGGAGTGAACTAACAGCAGAGAGCCCACATCATGAAACTGTGAGCAACCCAGGCGTTGGGACCTCAGAGCAGAAGGCCCACATCCCAATGGGGATGTGAACCTGGCTGGAGTGTCCTCGCACCACTGGGCGCACATCACAAAATGTGGGGAGCCCAGCAGTTAGGGCCTGACGCCAGAGGGCCCTCATCACTGAGGGGAGGAGGCTCCCAGCAGGCTCCAAGTGCCACCAGAGGGCTCATGTCCACAAGGCGAGGTGAGCAAGCCAGGCAGGAGTGACCTCACAGCAGACGGCCCACCTCACAGAAGGGTGAGGAACCCAGCCAGGATCAGACTCTCAACAGAGGGCCCACATCACCAAGGGGATATGAACCAGGCAGGAGTCTCCTAAGACCATTGGTCCCACATCATCCAAAGGTGAGGAACCCAGCACATGTGGCCTCAAACCAGACGACACACATCACGAAGGGGCTGGGAGTGAGGCAGGCAGGAGGATCCTCACAACAGAGGGCCCAAAAAATTAAAAAAGTGAGGAATCCAGCAGTTGGAACCTCCCAGCAGGCGGCCAAGAGCACAGAGGCTATGGGATCCAGGCCTCTGTGAACTAACACCAGAGAGCCCACATCATGAAAATGTGAACAACTCAGCCGTTGGGACCTCAGAGCAGAAGGCCCACATCCCCATGGAGATGGGATCCTAAGAGGAGTGCCCAAGCATCATTGGGCTCACTAAGAAAAGTTGGTGAGCCCAGCAGTTAGGGCCTATCGCAAGAGGGCCCTCATTACCGGGGGGAGGAGATTCCCAGCACGCTCCAACTGCCACCACACGGCTGACTTCACCAAGGCAATGTGTGCCAGCCATGCAGGAGTGACCTATCAGCAGAGGGTCTCCCTCACAGGTGGGTGAGGAACACAGCCAGGAACAGACTCTCACCAGGGGGTCCACATAACCACGAGGATGAGAACCAGACAGGAGTGTCCTCACACTAGTGGGGCCACATCATCGAAAGGTGAGGAACCCAGCAAAGGTGGCCACAAACCAGAGGACCCACATCACCAAGCGGTTGAGAGTGAGGTAGGTGTCTGGACGGGCATATTTAACACTCATTTCCCACCAGGAAGAGGAATTAACCAAAGGCTCAGCATGCCCAGCCAGAAGCAGATTAGGGCCTGAAGCAGTCTTGTGGGTTTGCGGCCAGCTCACAAGAAAGCGACTTGAAGAAAGGAGCTCAGGGACCCTGTAATTCACAAACCTGCAGAGTTATAAATGACAGATAACGTCCAAAAATATATTGAAGTAAGGCTGTGAAGAGGACTTGAAAGCGGGGCAGAATTTCAGGAAACCGATTTCAGGAGGTAGACTGGATTTGCATTTAAAGCATAGGAAAAGAGGCAGAACATCGACAATGATGCACTTGGCAAAAAAGGGCATATGAGTTTGTTCCTGAATATATTCAGGAAAAAACACATACGCCCTTTTTGGCAAACCAAGCAAGCTTGCAATGGAAATCCGAACTACTATGAAGTGTCACTTCCCCCCGGTCTAAAGGGCCATCTGAAAAAAGTGTAAAATCCAGAAAGGCAAGACAGGCCATGGGGAAAAAGGAGCCTTGTTATGCTGATGGGCGGGATGTAAATTGCCAACAGCCACTCTGGAGAAGTGTATGGTGTTTCCTGATACATCTGAAAAACAAAGCAACAGAGCCTAGGGCACTTCCACTTATGGTCCTATAGCTTAGGGAAATTAAAATCAAAAAGACACAGCCACCCTAAAATTTGGGATGGCTCTGTTTACAGGAACCTCTTCTACAGGACAAGTTAAATATCCCAGAGAACAAATAATTGATAAAGAAGTTGCGGTATACGTACAACAGAATACCACTCAGCAATGAAATCTGTGTCACAAGGCCTGTACCAGCATAATGAGTGGATTGAGGCACGATGATTCTAAGTGAAATAAGTCACACAGAAAAAGAAACATCATAAGGTATCACTAATGCACGGAATGTAAACTTGGCTACACATGAACTGAATTACAAAACAGAACAGGGTCCCAAGTTTAGAAAACCAACTTATGCTTGCTTAAGGGGAAAGGTGAGTTGGGGTGCTGCATAAAACCAGAGTTTGAAATTAGCACAGATACCGTTCCATAAGCCAAATATGTAATAGACAAGACCTACCCCTTGCTCAACGAAATGGACTCAACAATGAGGTATCACCTCACACCTGTTAGAATGGGCATCATCTGAAAATCTACAAACAACAAATGCTGGAAAGGGTGTGGAGAAAAGGAAGCCTCTTCCACTATTGTTGGGAATATAAATTGATACAGTCACTATGGAGAACAATATGGAGTTTCTTAAGAAACTAATAATAGAATTACCATATGATACAGCAATCCCAGTACTGGACATATACACAGACAAAACCATAAATCAAAAAGAGACATTCAACGCAATGTTCATTGCATCACTATTTACAATATCGAGGTAATGGAAGCAACCTAAATGCCCACAGACAGACGAATGCATAAAGATGTGGTACATATATAAAATGGAATATTACTAAGCCATGAAAGGAATGAAATTGGGTCATTTGTAGAGACGTCGATGGATCTAGAGACTGTCATACAGAGTGAAGTAAGTCAGAAAGAGAAAAACAAATCTTGTATATTCATGCATATATGTGGAACCTAGAAAAACTGTACAGATTAACTGTTTTGCAAGGCATAAATAGAGCAACAGATGTAGGCAACAATCGTATGGACAACAAGGGGGGAAAGCTCTTGGGGGGGTGGTGGTGGGAGGAGTTGAGAGATTGGGATTGGCATGTAAACATTTATATGTATAAAATAGATAACCAATAAGAACCTGCTGTATAAAAATATAAAATAAAATTCAAAATTAAAAAGAAATAAAATTTAAAAAATAAAACAGAAAAAACAATTATTCCCTTCACATACATGTATTTATATGAATAAATTGTTTTCATGCTTATATCTGTAAATACAAAAAAGAGGAATAAAATCTACCTTGAACCAAAAACGAAAAAGAGAAAAAAAAAACAGAACCCACCAGTTACTCAGAGGAAAACCGTATCAGGGCACTTGCTCCAGTTGTAAACAATTCTGAAGTTGGTCGGTGGTGGGGAATCGTCTCCCATTCAGCCAGCAGCCCCCACACAACAAGCGTCCTCATTGCAAAACTGGGGCACCATGCCGAGGCATCTGTGAGTAAACGTGAGCTGAGCCCCAGGCCAGTTGCTGCTGAACTGTTCCCACCCTTCCCAGGTAAAACACCTGAATATATACAAGGACTTGAAAGCCTAGAGGAAGGGCCATGGAGCCACACGAGTGACAGCATGCCAGCTGACTTGGTGCCTGCAGGCCAGCCAGGATGGTCCTGGCCCTGGGTGCTCTTCTGGAAGATTTCCATTTCCCTGCCTGAGATACCCGTCCTGTCCCTGCCCCCACTGCTTTTTTCCTTCCTCACCTCTGCCCAGGGAGAAATTCCAGCAGCACGTATGGGTGACACATCCTCTTCTTTAGCAGGTGGCAGCCTAGCAACTGCTGCAGAAAGTCCAGCAGAGCCCCACTTACACTGGGCCACCCACAAAGCCGTGGCCTCTCACTCCCTCCCACCAGCCCAGCCCCGAGACGGCTGACAGGGCAGAGAAAATGGCGTCAGGCACAGCTGCAGGGGCTCTTGCTGCCTGGAGTGGTATTTATATTGATCTCAACCCAGGCACACCTGGGGAGGGCTGGCCAGCACGGTAAGGCTGCCCAGGTCAGCCAATCATCACCCCTCAGGGGCTCACAGTTGCAGAAAATGGAACTTGCTGAACCGGCCAGGTCCAAGGAACAGGTGTGGGCTCCTGAGAGTCAGGATAGACAAGGGGCTGCAGCTTTGGCTTGTTTTCTAATCATTTTATCTGGCCCATGAGTGGGAGACAACTTCAAGAAAACCCTCTCCTAATGAGAGGAACCCAGGAGTCAGGGAGGGGAGGGGGTGGGTGGTGGTTGGAGACAGAGGCCTGGTGCCCCAGGTGCAGTGGAAGTCTCTGGAAGACCAGGTGGAGGGAGGCCACACAGAGTGATGCCCAGGGTCACAGACCTGTCGGAGCTGCTGTTTGTTAGTTCAAGTCCTGCTCTGAGGTGCTCTGTGTCAGCTCTGAGCGACAGGTGAGCTGGGGTTGCTCTTCAATGAGGGCTATGTGCACGGTTCCTGTGTGCCCAGCCCTGCCACGGTACCTGCAAAGGTAGCTCTGTATCCTGGGAGGGGCCTGACCATGAGATCCCCGTGGGCTGGGTTGGGGGTGGGGTACCTGCCCAGGAGAGCTCCATATCCTGGGATTGGCCTGACCTCGAGAGCCCCATGGGCTGCTGGGGACATGGTAAAGGATGTCAGGACAGTCAGTGAAGCCACCGAGGATATACCTCCAGTTGCTCCTGATTCCTACACCCTGCTGGTCATTCTACCAACCACCAGGACATGGTATTCTCTATTAGTCTTCAATGATGCCTTCTTTTGTATTCCATTAGTCCCAGAGTCACAAGAAATTTTGGCTTGTGAGTGGCAGGACTCAACATACAACTAAAACAATACTTCCGGGCCGTCTTGCCCCAAGGGTTCAAAAATTCCCACACCATCTTTGGGGAAAGCTTAGCTAAAGACCGAAAAGTTCTACCTCTGGAAAAGGAAACCCTCCTTCAATATGCAGATGACATTCTAATCGCCAGCCCTACTAAGGAGGCCTCTGAACTACCAAGCCAATAAAGGATAGAAGTTGTCCAAGAAAAAGCTCAAATATCACAGACTGCGGTGACCTGCCTGGGCTTCATTCTCACACAAGGTCGGAGAAGCCCATCCCAGGAAAGGGAAGAAACCATTTGCAACCTTACCCCTTTCTAAAACTAGAAGACAGCTTAGGGGTTCCTGGGGAGGCCAGGGTTTGCTGCTTCTGGATCCCTAACTACAGTCTACTAGCTGGGCCTCTATATGAAACACTGAAAGGAAAAGATGATGATCCTTTTGAACATAATCCAGAAGTGGCCTTTCAAGAATGGAAAGAGCAGTCAATTCAGACCCTTGCCCTGGAACTCCCTAATTGAGCTAAACCCTTTGACCTTTCCATTCCCAGTGAAAGGTGAATCGCCATTGGAGAATTAGTGCAAAAACTGGGACCACTTGAAATGGAACAACGCAAGAATGCCATCCAGGTAGGATAAACTACAGTCACCAAGGGGCTTGGCCCACTGCCACATCTGGCCAAGATACTGGCGGTATCTAAAAACCTGGAAATCAGCAGCCCAAAAGGCCACCTCCCTCCTAAGGGAAAAGGACCCCACGTGGTGATCCTAATCACCAACCATGCCCTGAAGTTGCAGGGTTCGCTCCGTGGGCACACCGACCTCGAGTGAGGAGGCCCTCCAACTCCAACATCCAGAGAGATAACCGGGGGCAACAGGGCACCATGACGACTCGTGTGAACATCACTTGACCTGGAGTTTCTCTCATAAAACAACAATAGTGTATCCCGAAGGAGTAGACTACTGCTTGCAGGACTTACTGCACCCGGAGGGGAGCTAATAATCTTGGCTGGGGAACCGTATATCACACTGTCACCATAGAAAAGCCTACAGACACCGTGATGATGGTGGCCAATAAGACCGGCTGGACTCCTGTTTACTTCAAAAGGCTGTTGACTCAGTGGCCATCATGGTCCTTGATCACCACTGACCCTGGACTGTCTGGGAGTTGAGCGGGCAGGGCTCTGACACCTGGTGCTGTTTTTACGTTAATTCAGGGGCCTAATTGAAGAAAGAGCAGACTACTGGTCAGAGCATCTAGGCTGGCAGAAACGGTCAGCCTAAGGTGGCCGAACAAATGTGGGGCGGGGTGAAACCGGCCCCCACAGCGTCTCTGCACATGTCTTTCCTGGACCCTTACAGGTCATTAGAATCTATAACACTTCCAATGCTGGTGCTCAGGTGGACGAGCAGGGAGGCAGGGGTCCTAGGGCCAATCAACGTCACCTGGAGGCTGCTGGGGAGAAGTTCTGACCCTCGTTCCCTGGTATGAGGGCTCCCAACTCAGCACTCAGCAGTTACAGAAGAAGGGTCTGCACCCTCAGCACTCCAAGAATGAGGAATGGGACAAAAGGCAGAGGAGGGGTTTGTCCCCAGCAAAGCCCATTAAAAATCCCTGGGAGATAAAAATAGAATCTGGGCAATAAAGTCAAGTCTGACCTTTTTTATCCTTTGTGCTTTGTCTAATTTCACGTGCTCCTAGGGTCCCGCATGCAGAGGTTCCACACCCGGCACTTCAGACCAGATTTCCTAGTGCAGAATGGCTGGGTCGACACCTCAGCTCCTGGGGCCCAGTGCAGACTCCGAGATATAGAGCCTGAGCTGCAGCCAACCCGGCCCTCGAGAGCTCCTCCCCCTCCCTCCCTCCTGTCAGAGACTCTGACAGGATCTCTACACAGCAGCCCAGCCCACAGCCCACGGGGTAGTGCATGCTCTCACCTCTCCATTCTCTGATCGAAATATAAAGTTTCCTTTGCTTGTGAACCAAACTCAGTCTCGATCTGTTGGCCCCAATGACACTGGGCAGCGGGACCCTTGTTGGGGTCCACTCTGGAGGATCAGTAACAGAAATTGAGACTATTGTAACTTCAATGAACAGATGTGTGAGCCAAACTGTAGTTAACATAGAACAGTTTAGAAGGCTTGGGTAAAATAAGATGTTTCTAACACTTCCATTTGATATTTCCATCACTTTATTATAAGCAAGTTCAGTGAAAAGGTTTGTCTTATTTGTCAGGTCAATATTAGAGAAATGAAGTGATTTCTTTCCAAGGATGTACATCTAATAATCTTAGTTAAAGCTTCAATCTTGTTTTAAATGCTTTTCCATTGAAAATGATACCTCTCTTTCAGCTCCCCCATTTCTGAGAAGTATAAAATCTTATAATTTATTATTACCAAAGGGGAAAGGTGGGAGGAGGGATAAATTAACAGTTTGGAATTAACACATACACACTGCTATGTATAAAATAGATCATCAACAAGGAACTACTGTATAGCACAGGGAACTACACTCAATATTTTGCAATAACCTATAAGGGGAAATAATCGGAAAAAGAATAGATATTTTTATTGACATCATCTATCAATGACAGTTAAAGTGTAACCTAAGGGAAGCCGGTGGTGAGTGCTTCTGACCCTGAAGACTTCAATCATCTAAAGTTTGGACTCTGCCTACTTCCCAAGGCCCTTAATGAACATATGTGTAGCGTAGCTTAAAAAACTTCCCAGTTTGGGTTTCGGGGAGACACTGATTTTGAAAAAGCCCTGGTGTTCTCCTTACATGAATGGGACTCTTCCTACTGCTAAAACATGTCTGTCACACCCAGAGGATGGTATACCGTCTGATCGGGAAGAGTTTGGAAAAGGCATCTCATCTCCTCATCTCCTGGTGCTCGGGTTCACCCCTCCAGCGTCTTTACTAACAGTCTCCCCACTTGGAGATGTCAGCACTGTCAACATCCTGTTGCGTACAGTTTGGAATTTGTCCAGAGGATGAAGCGGAAGGATGAGGAACAATGAGAGACAAGTCCTAGGTGTTCAGACAGGCACATGCCACTCTAATTTCCAATCAGGAAGATGAATTGACCAAAGGCTAGGGTTGCCCATGGAAAGAGTATAAGGCTTGAGGAAATCCCACTGCTTTGTGGCCAGTTCCCATAAACACAAGTTGAACAATGGAACTCAGGGGCAGTAAAATTCATGAAACTGCAGAGTTGAAAATATCTATCACTGAAAAATGTCTTGAGGAAAGTCAGAGAAAAGGATTGGTAAGCAAGGGAGAATGGCAGGAAAGGGATTTGAGGAGGTAGAAAGGACTCGCCATTAAGCACAAGAAAAGGGGCTGAACATTGCCAACATTGCAGTTGGCCAAAAAGGCTGTATGCGTTTTTTTCTGTATATATTCAAGAAAAGGGCATACACTTTTTTAGCCAACCAAACAGGTGGGCACTGGAAATCAATACTACAAAAGATATCACTTCGCATCAGTCAGAAGAGCCATCCTCATAAAGTGTAAACACCAGAAATGCAGGACAGGGCAAGGAGAAGAGGGAGCCCTGTGAGGCTTATAGTGGAAATGTATATTGCCAACGGCCATTCTGGAGAAGTGTATTGTGTTTACTAAAGCATCTAAAAAATGAGCTACAGAGCATAGGGCACTTGCACTCATGGGCGTATATCTTGGGAAAAACAAAAATCGAGAGGACACAGGCACCCCAATGTTTACTGCCTCTCTGTTTAAAAGATCCTCGACTAGGATATAACTTAAATGTCTCTGGAGGGAAAAAATGGATAGAGATGTGGTACTTATGTAGAGTGGAATATTACTCAGCCTGGAAATCAATGAAATATGGCCAGTTGTAACAACTCCGGAGGAGTTACGTATGATCATTCTAAGTGACATAATTCAAAAAGAAAAAGACACATATCATAAGATATCACTTAAAGGTGGAATCCAAAATGGCTACACATGCAATAAATTACAACACAAAAACATAGTCAAATATGTAGAAAACACACGTAAGGCTGCTAAACGGGAAAGGTGGGGAGGGGTGAGGCATCATCCAGGAGGTTGAAATTAGCAAAGATACCATTCCAAATACCAAACTGATAATCAACAAGGCCTACACGGTAGCTAAAAGAACTACACTCAGCACACTCAAGTCACCGGAAAAGAATATCTATGACTGGTAAGAATCTGAAAAAGAATTTATTGATGTCTCTCTGTACGTGAATCAAGTGGATGTACAGCAGCAAGAAACAGAGCTTTGAAAATCAGCTGTAACCAATATAGTAATAAATTGAAAAAAATAAACGACAGAGAGACAGAGAAAACCTCTTACAACTTTTCCTCAGGGACGGTGATGCAACATGGATTGAACACATCTAGACCCACAGCAGGATGAGACATAAGGCTGGAAACTGTTCGCGCTAAGAGAAATGTGAGCTTGGGTGAGGAAATGCACACCCTTTAAAGTAATACTACCTGGTACCCATTCAATGGGTCCCAAATCTGCAGGTTCAAGGCATCTTCCTACAGCTAAAACATGCATGGAAAACCCAGAGGACTGTACACCATGTGATCGGGAGATGTGTCTAAAATGCACCTCATTTATCCTCTCCTGGTGCTCCTGTTCATCATTCCAGCCACGTTACTTAGAATCTCCCCACTTAGAGAATCAGCACATTTAAACTTCTGTTTCACACATTTTGCAAATTGTGAGGAGGATGAACGGGAAGAGGGGGAACCAATGAGAGAATAGTTGTAGGGGTTTGGACGGGCACATGTCACTCTAATTTCCCATTAAGAATAAGAATTAAAAAAAGGCTCAGCCCGCCTCACCGGAGCCAAAATAGGGCCTGAAGCAATCCTGCGGCTTTGAGGCCAGCTCACAAAAGAGCAACTTAAAACATGGAGCTCAGGGTCACTGCAATTCACAAACCTGCAGAGTTATAAATGAAAACTAACGTCCAAAAATATGTTGAGGTAAGGCAAAGAAGAGGATCTGAATGCAAGACAGAATTGCAAGAAACAGATTTCAAGAGATAGATTGGACTCGTCTTTAAAGCACATGAAAAGCGGCAGAATTTCGACAATGATGCAGTTGGCCCAAAAGGGAGTATGCGTTTTTTCCTGAATATATCCAGGAAAAAACGCATACGCACTTTATGGGCAACCAAGCAAGCAAGCAATGCAAATGTGCACAACAAAGAAGTCTCATTTCCCACCGGTCAAAAGGGCCATCCGAAAAAATTGTAAAAACCAGAAATGCAGGACAGGCCATGGAGAACAGGGAGCCTTTATACGCTGATGGACAGTGTGTGAACTGCCGAGAGCCACTCTGGAGAAGTGTATGGTGGTTCCTAAATCATCTAAAAAACAGAGCTACAGAGCATAGGGCACTTCCAATCACGGGAGTATATCTAGGGAAGTCTAAAAATCAACAAGACACAAGCACACCACAGTTTAGGGCTACTCTGTTTACAAGAACCTCACCTTCAGTACACCTTAAATATCCCAGGAAAGAGAACAATGGATAAAGAAAATGTGGTACTTATGTACAATGGAATATCTCTTCACCATGAAATCAATGTAATAAGGCTAGTAGAAGGATAAAGAGTGGATTTAGGTCCGATAATACTACTTGAAATAAGTCAAACAGAAAAAGAAACATATCATAAGATATCACTTATAGAGGGAGGATAAATATGGCTGCACAAAAAATGAATTACAAAACAGAACAGTGTCTCACATTTAGAAAACACACTTATGTCAGCTTAAGGGGAAAGGAGAGGTGGGGTGATGCATAAAACCAGAGTTTGAAATTAGCACAGATACCGTTCAATAAACCAAATAGGTATTAGACAAGATCTACACCTTGCTCAATGAACTGGCCTCAACACACCCTATACACCACAGAGAAATATGTCTGAGTAATAAGAATCTTAAAACCCATGTATTGATATATCTCCATAAGGGAATCAAGTGTGTGCAGAGTGGCACAAACACAGCAGTGAAAATGAGCTAAACCCCATTATAGAAATAAATTTTAAAAACAAAACGCAGAAACAATGAAAGAGAGAAAAATTCTTACAAAATTCGCTCAGGGGCTGTGATGCAACCTGGAATGACCACATATAAACCCACAGCTGGATAAGACATAAGGCTGGACACTTGGGGCTGAGAGGATTGGTGAGCTTTGGTGAGCAACTGCCGAAAGTTTAATGCAATACTTCATGCTACTCATTCCAAGGGTCCCAACACTCCAGGTTGAAGGGAATCTTCCTACAGCTAAACCATGCATGGGAAATCCAGCAGATGGTATACCATATGATCGGGAAAGGTTTCTAAAACGCACCTCATTTTCCTCTCCTGGGGCTCCGGATCAATATTCCAGCACCTTTACTAACAACATCCCCACATGGAGAGTCAATGCCTTTAAGTTCCGGTATCGCAGTCTGCAGTTAGTGCGGAGGATGAATGGGAATAGGGGGAACCAGTGAGAAAATAGCTGTAGTGGTTTCAATGGGCACATGTCACTCTAATTTCACATAGGAAGAAGAATTAACCAAAGGCACAGCAAGGAGCCCCAGAAGAAGAATAGGGCCTGAAGAAATCATGTGGATATGAGGCAAGATCACAAAAATAAGAGCTGAAAAATGGAACTAAGGGCAACTGCAATTCAAAAACCTGCCGAGTTATAAATGCCAACTATTTTCCAAAAGTATATTGAGGTAAGGCTATGAAGAGGCACTGACAGCAAGGCAGAATTGCAGAAAACCGATTTCAGGAGGTAGACTGGAATTGCATGTAAAGCATAGGAAAAGAGGCAGAACGTCCACAATCATGCACTTGGCTAAAAAGGGCGTATGCATTTTTTCCTGAATATATTGAGGAAAAAACGCATATGCCCTTTTTGGCCAACCAAGCAAGCTTGCAAAGGAAATCTGCACTACAATGAAGTCTCACTGCCCCCCGGTCAAAAGGGCCATCTGAAAAAAGTGTAAAATCCAGAAAGGCAGGAAAGGCCATGGAGAACTGGGAGCCTTGTTATGCTGATGGGCGGAATGTAAATTGCAAACAGCCACTCTGGAGAAGAGTATGGTGTTTCCTGAAACATCTAAAAAACAAAGCATCAGAGCCTAGGGCACTTCCACTTATGGTCCTATAGCTTAGGGAAATTAAAATCAAAAAGATACAGCCACCCCAAAGTTTGGGACGGCTCTGTTTACAAGAACCTCGTTTACGGTACAAGTTCAATATCACAGAAAGCGAAAAATGGATAAAGAAGTTGTGGTACTTACGTACAATGCAATATCATTCAGCAATGAAATCTATGTCATCAGGCCCGTAGCAGCCTAAAGAGTGGATTCAGGTACGAAGATTCTAAGTGAAATAAGTCACACAGAAAAAGAAACATCATAAGATATCACTACTACACGGAATGTAAACTTGGCTACACAGGGACTGAATTACAAAACAGAACAGGGTCTCAAATGTAGAAAACCAACTTATGCTTGCTTAAGGGGAAAGGTGAGTTGGGGTGCTGCATAAAACCAGAGATTGAAATTAGCACAGATACAGTTCCATAAGCCAAATATGTAATAGACTAGACCTACTCCTTGCTCAACGAAGTGGACTCAACACCCCATATTAAACGCCTAAGAATATACCTCACTAGTAAGAATCTTAAAACCTATGCATTGATAAGTCTCCGAAAGAGAATCAAGCGTGTGTACAGCAGCATAAACGCAGCAGTGATAGGATTGGTGAGGTTTGGTGAGCAAATGCAGACCCTTTGAAGTCATATTGCATGGTACCCATTCCATGGGTCTCAACTCTCCAGGTTTAAGGGATTCTTCCTTCAGCTAAAACATGCATGTGGAACCCAGAGTATGATCCACCGTGTGATCGGGAATCGTGTTCAAATGTGTCTCATTTTTCGTACTCTGGTACTCGGGTGCAACATTCCAGACGCTTTACTAACATTCTCCCCACATGGAGAGTCAGTGCCTTTAACCTCCTTTTTGGCCCAGTTTGCAATTTCTGCGGAAAATGAACAGGAATAGGGAGAACCAATGAGAGACTAGCTGGAGGTGTCTGGACGGGCAAATTTAACTCTCATTTCCCACCAGGAAGAGGAATTAACCAAAGGCTCAGCGTGCCATGCTGGAAAAACACTAGGGCCTGAAACAATCATGCGGTGTTGCGGCCAGCTCACAAGAAAGCGAGTTGAAGAAAGGAGCTCAAGGGCACTGTAATTCACAAAACTTCAGAGTTATAAATGACAGCTATCGTTCAAAAATATATTGAATTAAGGCTGCCAAGAGGAGTTGAAAGCGGGGCACAATTGCAGGAAACCAATTTCAGGAGGTAGACAGGATTTGCATGTAAAGCATAGGAAAAGAGGCAGAACGTCCACAATGATGCACTTGGCTAAAAAGGGCGTATGCGTTTTTTCCTGAATATATTCAGGAAAAAACGCATACGTCCTTTTTGGCCAACCAAGCAAGCTTGCAAGGGATATCCGCACTACAATGAAGTCTCACTGCCCCACGGTCAAAAGGGCCATCTGAAAAAAGTGTACAATCCAGAAAGGCAGGACAGGCCATGGAGAACTGGGAGCCTTGTTATGCTGATGGGCGGGATGTAAATTGCCAACAGCCACTCTGGAGAAGTGTATGGTGTTTCCTGAAACATCTAAAAAACAAAGCAACAGAGCCTAGGGCATTTCCACTTATGGTCCTATAGCTTAGGGAAATTAAAATCAAAAAGACACAGCCACCCCAAAGTTTGGGACGGCTCTGTTTACAAGAACTTCGTTTACGGTACAAGTTCAATATCACAGAAAGCGAAAAATGGATAAAGAAGTTGTGGTACTTACGTACAATGCAATATCACTCAGCAATGAAATCTATGTCATAAGGCCCGTAGCAGCATAACGAGTGGATTCAGGTACGATGATTCTAAGTGAAATAAGTCACACAGAAAAAGAAACATCATAAGATATCACTAATACACGGAATGTAAACTTGGCTACACAGGAACTGAATTACAAAACAGAACAGGGTCTCAAATGTAGAAAACCAACTTATGCTCGCTTAAGGGGAAAGGTGAGTTGGGGTGCTGCATAAAACCAGAGATTGAAATTAGCACAGATACCATTCCATAAGCCAAATATGTAATACACAAGAGCTATTCCTTGCTCAATGAAGTGGACTCAACACCCCATATTAAACGCCTAAGAATATACCTGACTAGTAAGAATCTTAAAACCTATGGATTTATATGTCTCTGAAAGAGAATCAAGCGTGTGTACAGTGGCATAAACGGAGCAGTGATAGGATTGGTGAGGTTTAGTGAGCAAATGCATACCCTTTGTAGTCATATTGCATGGTGCCAATTCCATGGGTCTCAACTCTCCAGGTTTAAGGGATTCTTCCTTCAGCTAAAACATGCATGTGGGACCCAGAGTATGATCCACCGTGTGATCGGTAAACGTGTTCAAATGTGTCTCAGTTTTCGTCCCCTGGTACTCGGGTGCAACATTCCAGACGCTTTACTATCATTCTCCCCACTAGGAGAGTCAGTGCCTTTAACCTCCCGATGGCCCAGTTTGCAATTTCTGCCGAAGATGAACAGGAATAGGGAGAACACATTAGAGACTAGCTGGAGGTGTCTGGACGGGCAAATTTAACTCTCATTTCCCACCAGGAAGAGGAATTAACCAAAGGCTCAGCGTGCCGTGCCGGAACCACACTAGGGCCTGAAGCAATCTTGCGGTGTTGCGGCCAGCTCACAAGAAAGCGAGTTGAAGAAAGGAGCTCAGGGGCACTGTAATTCACAAACCTGCAGAGTTATAAATGACAGCTATCGTCCAAAAATATATTGAAGTAAGGCTGCAAAGAGGACGTGAAAGCGGGGCAGAATTGCAGGAAACCGATTTCAGGAGGCAGACAGGAATTGCATGTAAAGCATAGGAAAAGAGGCAGAACGTCCACAATGATGCACTTCGCTAAAAAGGGCGTATGCGTGTTTTCCTGAATATATTCAGGAAAACACGCATACGCACTTTTTGGCCAACGAAGCAAGCTTGCAAAGGAAATCTGAACTAAAATGAAGTCTCACTGCCCCCCGGTTAAAAGGGCCATCTGAAAAAAGTGTACAATCCAGAAAGGCAGGACAGGCCATGGAGAACTGGGAGCCTTGTTATGCTGCTGGGCGGGATGAAAACTGCCAACAGCCACTCTGGAGAAGTGTATGGTGTTTCCTGAAACATCCAAAAAACAAAGCAACAGAGCCTAGGGCACTTCCACTTATGGTCCTACAGCTTATAGAAATTAAAATCAAAAAGACACAGCCACCCCAAATTTGGGACGGCTGTGTTTACAAGAAACTGGTTTACGGTACAAGTTCAATATAGCAGAAAGCAAAAAATGGATAAAGAAGTTCTGGTACTTACGTACAATGAAATATCACACAGCAATGAAATATATGTCATCAGGCCCGTAGCAGCATAATGAGTGGATTCAGGTACGATGATTCTAAGTGAAATAAGTCACACAAAAAAAGAAACATCATAAGATATCACTACTACACGGAATGTAAACTTGGCTACACAGGAACTGAATTACAAAACAGAACAGGGTCTCAAATGTAGAAAACCAACTTATGCTTGCTTAAGGGGAAAGGTGAGTTGGGGTGCTGCATAAAACCAGAGCTTGAAATGAGCACAGATACCATTCCATAAGCCAAATATGTAATAGAAAACAGCTACTGCTGGCTCAACGAAGTGGACTCAACACTGCATATTAAACGCCTAAGAATATAGCTGACTAGTAAGAATCTTAAAACCTATGGATTTATATGTCTCCGAAAGAGAATCAAGCGTGTGTACAGCGGCATAAACGCAGCAGTGATAGGATTGGTGAGGTTCGGTGAGCAAATGCAGACCCTTTGAAGTCATATTGCATGGTACCCATTCCATGAGTCTCAACTCTCCTGGTTTAAGGGATTCTTCCTTCAGCTAAAACATGCATGGGGAAACTAGAGTATGATCCACTGTGTGATCGGGAAACGTGTTCAAATATGTCTCAGGTTTCGTCCCCTGGTACTCGGGTGCAACATTCCAGACGCTTTACTAACACTCTCCCAACTTGGAGAGTCAGTGCCTTTAACCTCCTGTTTGGCCCAGTTTGCAATTTCTGTGGAAGATGAACAGGAAGAGGGAGAACCAATGAGAGACTAGCTGGAGGTGTCTGGACGGGCAAATTTAACTCTCATTTCCCACAAAGAAGAGAAATAAACCAAAGGCTCAGCGTGCCAAGCCGGAACCACACTAGGGCCTGAAGCAATCCTGCGGTGTTGCGGCCAGCTCACGAGAAAGCGAGTTGAAGAAAGGAGCTCAGGGGCACTGTCATTCACAAACCTGCAGAGTTATAAATGACAGCTATCGTCCAAAAATATATTGAAGTAAGGTTGCCAAGAGGACTTGAAAGCGGGACAGCATTGCAGGAAACCGATTTCAGGAGGTAGACTGGAATTGCATGTAAAGCATAGGAAAAGAGGCAGAACGTCCACAATGATGCACTTGGATAAAAAGTGCGTATACGTTTTTTCCTGAATATATTCAAGAAAACACGCATACGCCCTTGTTGGCCAACCAAGCAAGCTTCCAAAGGAAATCTGCACTACAATGAAGTCTGACTGCCCCCCAGTCAAAAGGGCCGTCTGAAAAAAGTGTAAAATCCAGAAAGGCAGGACAGGCCATGGAGAACTGGGAGCCTTGTTATGCTGATGTGCGGGATGAAAATTACCAACAGCCACTCTAGAGAAGTGTGTGGTGTTTCCTGAAACATCTAAAATACAAAGCAACAGAGCCTAGGGCACTTCCACTTATGGTCCTATAGCTTAGGGAAATTAAAATCAAAAAGACACAGCCACCACAAAGTTTGGGACGGCTCTGTTTACAAGAACCTCGTTTACGGTACAAGTTCAATATCACAGAAAGCGAAAAATGGATAAAGAAGTTGTGGTACTTACGTACAATGCAATATCACTCAGCAATGAAATCTATGTCATAAGGCCCGTAGCAGCATAACGAGTGGATTCAGGTACGATGATTCTAAGTGAAATAAGTCACACAGAAAAAGAAACATCATAAGATATCACTAATACACGGAATGTAAACTTGGCTACACAGGAACTGAATTACAAAACAGAACAGGGTCTCAAATGTAGAAAACCAACTTATGCTTGCTTAAGGGGAAAGGTGAGTTGGGGTGCTGCATAAAACCAGAGATTGAAATTAGCACAGATACCGTTCCATAAGCCAAATATGTAATAGACAAGAGCTACTCCTTGCTCAACGAAGTGGACTCAAGACGCCATATTAAACGCCTAAGAATATACCTGACTAGTAAGAATCTTAAAACCTATGGATTTATATGTCTCCGAAAGAGAATCAAGCGTGTGTACAGTGGCATAAACGCAGCAGTGATAGGATTGGTGAGGTTCGGTGAGCAAATGCAGACCCTTTGAAGTCATACTGCATGGTACCCATTCCATGGGTCTCAACTCTCCAGGTTTAAGGGATTCTATCTTCAGCTAAAACATGCATGAGGAACCCAGAGTATGATCCACATGTGATCGGGAAACGTGTTCAAATGTGTCTCCGTTTTCATCCTCTGGTACTCGGGTGCAATATTCCAGACGCTTTACTAACACTCTCCCCACTTGGAGAGTCAGTGCCTTTAACCTCCTGTTTGGCCCAGTTTACAATTTCTGCGTAAGATGAACAGGAATAGGGAGAACCAATGAGAGACTAGCTGGAGGTGTCTGGACGGGCAAATTTAACTCTCATTTCCCACCAGGAAGAGGAATTATCCAAAGGCTCAGCGTGCCATGCCGGAACAACACTAGGGCCAGAAGCAATCCTGCGGTGTTGCGGCCAGCTCACAAGAAAGCGTGTTGAAGAAAGGAGCTCAGGGGCACTGTAATTCACAAACCTGCAGAGTTATAAATGACAGCTATTGTCCAAAAGTATATTGAAGTAAGGATGCCAAGAGGACTTGAAAGCGGGGCAGAATTGCAGGAAACCAATTTCAGGAGGTAGACTGGAATTGCATGTAAAGCATAGGAAAAGAGGCAGAACGTCCACAATGATGCACTTGGCCAAAAAGGGCGTATGCGTTTTTTCCTGAATATATTCAGGAAAAAACGCATACGCCCTTTTTGGCCAACCAAGCAAGCTTGCAAAGGAAATCTGCACTACACTGAAGTCTCACTTCCCCCCGGTCAAAACGGCCATCTGAAAAAAGTGTAAAATCCAGAAAGGTAGGACAGGCCATGGAGAATGGGGAGCCTTGTTATGCTGATGGGCGGGATGTAAATTGCCAACAGCCACTCTGGAGAAGTGTATGGTGTTTCCTGAAACATCTAAAAAACAAAGCAACAGAGTCTAGGGCACTTCCACTTACGGTCCTATAGCTTAGGGAAATTAAAATCAAAAAGACACAGCCACCCCAAAGTTTGGGACGGCTCTGTTTACAAGAACCTCGTTTACGGTACAAGTTCAATATCACAGAAAGCAAAAAATGGATAAAGAAGTTGTGGTACTTACGTACAATGCAATATCACTCAGCAATGAAATCTATGTCATCAGGCCCGTAGCAGCATAATGAGTGGATTCAGGTACGATGATTCTAAGTGAAATAAGTCACACAGAAAAAGAAACATCAAAAGATATCACTACTACACGGAATGTAAACTTGGCTACACAGGAACTGAATTACAAAACAGAACAGGGTCTCAAATGTAGAAAACCAACTTATGCTTGCTTAAGGGGAAAGGTGAGTTGGTGTGCTATATAAAACCATAGATTGAAATTAGCACAGATACCGTTCCATAAGCCAAATATGTAATAGACAAGAGCTACTCCTTGTTCAACGAAGTGGACTCAACACCCCATATTAAACGCCTAAGAATATACCTGACTAGTAAGAATCTTAAAACCTATGCATTTATATGTCTCCGAAAGAGAATCAAGCATGTGTACAGCGGCATAAGCGCAACAGTGATAGGATTGGTGAGGTTCGGTGAGCAAATGCAGACCCTTTGAAGTCATATTGCATGGTACCCATTCCATGGGTCTCAACTCTCCAGGTTTAAGGGATTCTTCCTTCAGCTAAAACATGCATGTGGAACCCAGAGTATGATCCACCGTGTGATCGGGAAACGTGTTCAAATGTGTCTCAGTTTTCGTCCCCTGGTACTCGGGTGCAACATTCCAGACGCTTTACTAACACTCTCCCCACTTGGAGAGTCAGTTCCTTTAACCTCCTGTTTCGAACAGTTTGCGGTTTCTGCGGAAGATGAACAGGAATATGGAGAACCAATGAGAGACTAGCTGGAGGTGTCTGGACGGGCAAATTTAACTCTCATTTCCCACCAGGAAGAGGAATTAACCAAAGGCACAGCATGCCGTGCCGGAACCACACTAGGGCCTGAAGCTGACCTGCGGTGTTGCGGCCAGCTCACAAGAAAGCGAGTTGAAGAAAGGAGCTCTGGGGCACTGTCATTCAGAAACATGCAGAGTTATAAATGACAGCTATCGTCCAAAAATATATTGAACTAAGGCTGCCAAGAGGACTTGAAAGCGGGGCAGAATTTCAGGAAACCGATTTCAGGAGGTAGATTGGAATTGCATGTAAAGCATAGGAAAAGAGGCAGAACGTCCACAATGATGCACTTGGCCTAAAAGAGCGTATGAGTTTTTACCTGAATATATTCAGGAAAAAATAAATACGCCCTTTTTGGCCAACCAAGCAAGCTTGCAAAGGAAATCTGCACTACAATGAAGTCTCACTTCCCCCCGGTCAAAACGGCCATCTGAAAAAAGTGTAAAATCCAGAAAGGCAGGAGAGGCCATGGAGAACTGGGAGCCTTGTTATGCCGATGGGCGGGATGTAAATTGCCAACAGCCACTCTGGAGAAGTGTATGGTGTTTCCTGAAACAGCTAAAAAACAAAGCAACAGAGCCTAGGGCACTTCCACTTATGGTCCTATAGCTTAGGGAAATTAAAATCAAAAAGACACAGCCACGACAAAGTTTGGGATGGCTCTGTTTACAAGAACCTCGTTTACGGTACAAGTTCAATATCGCAGAAAGCGAAAAATTGATAAAGAAGTTGTGGTACTTACGTACAATGCAATATCACTCAGCAATGAAATCTATGTCATCAGGCCCGTAGCAGCCTAATGAGTGGATTCAGGTACGATGATTCTAAGTGAAATAAGTCACAGAGAAAAAGAAACATCATAAGTTATCACTACTACAGAGAATGTAAACTTGGCTACACAGGAACTGAATTACAAAACAGAACAGTGTCTCCAATGTAGAAAACCAACATATGCTTGCTTAAGGGGAATGGTGAGTTGGGGTTCTGCATGAAACCAGAGATTGAAATTGGCACAGATACCGTTCCATAAGCCAAATATGTAATAGACAATAGCTACTCCTTGCTCAACGGAGTGGACTGAAGACGCCATATTAAACGACTAAGCATATACCTGACTAGTAAGAATCTTAAAACCTATGCATTTATATGTCTCCAAAAGACAAACAAGCATGTGTACAGCAGCATAAGCGCAACAGTGATAGGATTGGTGAGGTTTGGTGAGCAAATGCAGACCCTTTGAAGTCATATTGCATGGTACCCATTCCATGGGTCTCAACTCTCCAGGTTTAAGGGATTCTTCCTTCAGCTAAAACATGCATGTGGAACCCAGAGTATGATCCACCGTGTGATCGGGAAATGTGTTCAAATGTGTCTCAGTTTTCGTCCCCTGGTACTCGGGTACAACATTCCAGAGGCTTTACTAACACTCTCCCCACTTGGAGAGTCAGTGCCTTTAACCTCCTCTTTGGAACAGTTTGCAGTTTCTGCGGAAGATGAACAGGAATAGGGAGAACCAATGAGAGACTAGCTGGA
The DNA here is from genome assembly GCF_937001465.1 of Orcinus orca. Taxonomy (NCBI): domain Eukaryota; kingdom Metazoa; phylum Chordata; class Mammalia; order Artiodactyla; family Delphinidae; genus Orcinus; species Orcinus orca. The sequence goes on from NC_064559.1 coordinate 82,570,647, forward strand.
GGTGTCTGGACGGGCAAATTTAACTCTCATTTCCCACCAGGAAGAGGAATTAACCAAAGGCTCAGCATGCTGTGCCGGACCAACACTAGGGGCTGAAGCAATCCTGCGGTGTTGCGGCCAGCTCACAAGAAAGCGAGTTGAAGAAAGGAGCTCAGGGGCACTGTCATTCACAAAACTGCAGAGTTATAAAGGACAGCTATCGTCCAAAAATATATTGAAGTAAGGCTGCGAAGAGGACTTGAAAGCGGGGCAGAATTGCAGGAAACCGATTTCAGGAGGTAGACTGGAATTGCATGTAAAGCATAGGAAAAGAGGCAGAACCTCCACAATGATGCACTTGGCCAAAAAGGGCGTATGCGTTTTTTCCTGAATATATTCAGGAAAAAACGCATACGCCCTTTTTGGCCAACCAAGCAAGCTTGCAAAGGAAATCTGCACTACAATGAAGTCTCACTTTCCCCCGGTCAAAAGGGCCATCTGAAAAAAGTGTAAAATCCAGAAAGGCAGGACAGGCCATGGAGAACTGGGAGCCTTGTTATGCTGATGGGCGGGATGTAAATTGCCAACAGCCACTCTGGAGAAGTGTATGGTGTTTCCTGAAACATCTAAAAAACAAAGCAACAGAGCCTAGGGCACTTCCACTTATGGTCCTTTAGCTTAGGGAAATTAAAATGAAAAAGACACAGCCACCCCAAAGTTTGGGACGGCTCTGTTTACAAGAACCTCGTTTACGGTACAAGTTCAATATCACAGAAAGCGAAAAATGGATAAAGAAGTTGTGGTACTTACGTACAATGCAATATCACTCAGCAATGAAATCTATATCATCAGGGCCGAAGCAGCATAATGAGTGGATTCAGGTACGATGATTCTAAGTGAAATAAGTCACACAGAAAAAGAAACATCATAAGATATCTCTAATACACGGAATGTAAACTTGGCTGCACAGGAACTGAATTACAAAACAGAACAGGGTCTCAAATGTAGAAAACCAACTTATGCTTGCTTAAGGGGAAAGGTGAGTTGGGGTGCTGCATAAAAGAAGAGATTGAAATTAGCACAGATACCGTTCCATAAGCCAAATATATAATAGACCAGAGCTACTCCTTGCTCAAGAAAGTGGACTCAACACGCCATATTAAACGCCTAAGGATATACCTGACTAGTAAGAATCTTAAAACCTATGGATTTATAGGTCTCCGAAAGAGAATCAAGCGTGTGTACAATGGCATAAGCGTAGCAGTTATAGGAATGGTGAGGTTCAGTGAGCAAATGCAGACCCTTTGATGTCATATTGCATGGTACCCATTCCATGGGTCTCAACTCTCCAGGTTTAAGGGATTCTTCCTACAGCTAAAACATGCATGTGAAACCCAGCGTATGATCCACCGTGTGATCGGGAAATGTGTTCAAATGTGTCTCAGTTGTCGTCCCCTGGTACTCGGGTGCAATATTCCAGACGTTTATTAACACTCTCCCCACTTGGAGAGTCAGTGCCTTTAACCTCCTGTTTGGCCCAGTTTGCAATTTCTGCGGGAAATGAACAGGAATAGGGAGAACCCATGAGAGACTAGCTGGAGGTGTCTGGACGGGTAAATTTAACTCTCATTTCCCACCAGGAAGAGGAATTAACCAAAGGCTCAGCATGCTGTGCCGGAACCACACTAGGGCCTGAAGCAATCATGCGGTGTTGCGGCCACCTCACAAGAAAGCGAGTTGAAGAAAGGAGCTCAGGGGCACTGTAATTCACAAACCTGCAGAGTTATAAATGACACCTATCGTCCGAAAATATATTGAAGTAAGGCTGCCAACAGGACTTGAAATCGGGGCAGAATTGCAGGAAACCGATTTCAGGAAGTAGACTCAAATTGCATTTAAAACATAGGAAAAGAGGCAGAACGTCCACAATGATGCACTTGGCCAAAAAGGGCGTATGCGTTTTTTCCTGAATATATTTAGGAAAAAACACATACGCACTTTTTGGCCAACTAAGCAAGGTTGCAAAGAAATCTGCACTACAATGAAGTCTCACTTCCCCCCGGTCAAAAGGGCCATCAGAAAAAAGTGTAAAATCCAGAAAGGCATGACAGGCCATGGAGAACTGGAGCCTTGTTATGCTGATGGGCGGGATGTAAATTCCCAACAGCCACTCTGGAGAAGTGTATGGTGTTTCCTGAAACATCTAAAAAACAAGGTAACAGAGCCTAGGGCACCTCCACTTATTGTCCTATAGCTTAGGGTAATTGAAATCAAAAAGACACAGCCACCCCAAAGTTTGGGACGGCTCTTTTTACAAGAAGCTCATTTACGGTACAAGTTCAATATCGCAGAAAGTGAAATATGGATAAAGAAGTTGTGGTATTTGCGTACAATGCAATATCACTCAGCAATGAAATCTATGTCATCAGGCCCGTAGCAGCCTAATGAGTGGATTCAGGTACGATGATTCTAAGTGAAATAAGTCACAGAGAAAAAGAAACATCATAAAATATCACTACTAAACAGAATGTAAACTTGGCTACACAGGAACTGAATTACAAAACAGAACAGTGTCTCCAATGTAGAAAACCAACATATGCTTGCTTAAGGGGAATGGTGAGTTGGGGTGCTGCATGAAACCAGAGATTGAAATTGGCACAGATACCGTTCCATAAGCCAAATATGTAATAGACAAGAGCTACTCCTTGTTCAACGAAGTGGACTGAAGACGCCATATTAAACTCCTAAGAATATACCTGACTAGTAAGAATCTTAAAACCTATGGATTTATATGTCTCCGAAAGAGAATCAAGCGTGTGTACAGCGGCATAAAAGCAGCAGTGATTGGATTGGTGAGGTTTGGTGAGCAAATGCAGACCCTTTGAAGTCATATTGCATGGTACCCATTCCATGGGTCTCAACTCTCCAGGTTTAAGGGATTCTTCCTTCAGCTAAAACATGCATGTGGATCCCAGAGTATGATCCACCGTGTGATCGGGAAAAGTGTTCAAATGTGTCTCAGTTTTCGTCCCCTGGTACTCGGGTGCAACATTCCAGAGGCTTTACTAACACTCTCCCCACCTGGAGAGTCAGTGCCTTTAACCTCCTATTTGGAACAGTTTGCAGTTTCTGCAGAAGATGAACAGGAATAGGGAGAACCAATGAGAGACTAGCTGGAGGTGTCTGGACGGGAAATTTAACTCTCATTTCCCACCAGGAAGAGGAATTAACCAAAGGCTCAGCATACTGTTCCGGAACAACACTAGGGGCTGAAGCAATCCTGCGGTGTTGCGGCCAGCTCACAAGAAAGCGAGTTGAAGAAAGGAGCTCAGGGGCACTGTCATTCACAAACCTGCAGAGTTATAAATGACAGCTATGGTCCAAAAATATATTGAAGTAAGGCTGCCAAGAGGACTTGAAAGCGGGGCAGAATTGCAGGAAACCGATTTCAGGAGGTAGACTGGAATTGCATGTAAAGCATAGAAAAAGAGGCAGAACGTCCACAATGATGCACTTGGCCAAAAAGGGCGTATGTGTTTTTTCCTGAATATATTCAGGAAAAAAAGCATACGCACTTTTTGGCCAACCAAGCAAGCTTGCAAAGGAAATCTGCACTACAATGAAGTCTCAATTTCCCCCGGTCAAAAGGGCCATCTGAAAAAAGTGTAAAATCCAGAAAGGTAGGACAGGCCATGAATAACTGGGAGCCTTGTTATGCTGATGGGCGGGATGTAAATTGCCAACAGCCACTCTGGAGAAGTGTATGGTGTTTCCTGAAACATCTAAAAAACAAAGCAACAGAGCCTAGGGCACTTCCACTTATGGTCCTATAGCATAGGGAAAATAAAATCAAAAAGACACAGCCACCCCAAAGTTTGGGATGGCTCTGTTTACAAGAACCTCGTTTACGGTACAAGTTCAATATCACAGGAAGCGAAAAATGGATAAAGAAGTTGTGGTACTTACGTACAATGCAATATCACTCAGCAATGAAATCTATGTCATCAGGCCCATAGCAGCATAAGGAGTGGATTCAGGTACGATGATTCTAAGTGAAATAAGTCACACAGAAAAAGAAACATCATAAGATATCACTACTACACGGAATGTAAACTTGGCTACACAGGAACTGAATTACAAAACAGAACAGGGTCTCAAATGTAGAAAATCAACTTATGCTTGCTTAAGGGGAAAGGTGAGTTGGGGTGCTTCATAAAACCAGAGATTGAAATTAGCACAGATACTGTTCCATAAGCCAAATATGTAATAGACCAGAGCTACTCCTTGCTCAACGAAATTGACTCAACACCCCATATTAAACGCCTAAGAATATACCTGACTAGTAAGAATCTTAAAACCTATGGATTTATATGTCTCCGAAAGAGAATCAAGCATGTGTACAGTGGCATAAATGCAGCAGTGATAGGATTGGTGAGGTTCGGTGAGCAAATGCAGACCCTTTGAAGTCATATTGCATGGTACTCATTCCATGAGTCTCAACTCTCCAGGTTTAAGGGATTCTTCCTTCAGCTAAAACATGCATGTGGAACCCAGAGTATGATCCACCGTGTGATAGGGAAACGTGTTCAAATGTGTCTCAGTTTTCGTCCCCTGGTACTCGGGTGCAACATTCCAGACGCTTTACTAACACTCTCCCCACTTGGAGAGTCAGTGCCTTTAACCTCCTGTTTGGCCCAGTTTGCAATTTCTGCGGAAGATGAACAGGAATAGGGAGAACCAATGAGAGACTAGCTGGAGGTGTCTGGACGGGCAAATTTAACTCTCATTTCCCACCAGGAAGAGGAATTAACCAAAGGCACAGCGTGCCATGCCGGAACCACACTAGGGCCTGAAGCTGACCTGCGGTGTTGCGGCCAGCTCACAAGAAAGCGAGTTGAAGAAAGGAGCTCAGGGGCACTGTAATTCAGAAACCTGCAGAGTTATAAATGACAGCTATCGTCCAAAAATATATTGAACTAAGGCTGCCAAGAGGACTTGAAAGCGGGGCAGAATTGCAGGAAACCGATTTCAGGAGGTAGATTGGAATTGCATGTAAAGCATAGGAAAAGAGGCAGAACGTCCACAATGATGCACTTGGCCTAAAAGAGCGTATGCGTTTTTTCCTGAATATATTCAGGAAAAAATACATACGCCCTTTTTGGCCAACCAAGCAAGCTTGCAAAGGAAATCTGCACTACAGTAAAGTCTCACTTCCCCGCGGTCAAAAGGGCCATCTGAAAAAAAGTGTAAAATCCAGAAACGCAGGACAGGCCATGGAGAACTGGGAGCCTTGTTATGCTGAAGGGCGGGATGTTAATTGCCAACAGCCACTCTGGAGAAGTGAATGGTGTTTCCTGAAACATCTAAAAAACAAAGTAACAGAGCCTAGTGCACTTCCACTTATTGTCCAATAGCTTAGGGAAATTGAAATCAAAAAGACACAGCCACCCCAAAGTTTGGGACGGCTCTGTTTACAAGAACCTCGTTTACGGTACAAGTTCAATATCGCAGAAAGCGAAAAATGGATAAAGAAGTTTTGGTATTTACGTACAATGCAGTATCACTCAGCAATGAAATCTATGTCATCAGGCCCGTAGCAGCATAATGAGTGGCTTCAGGTGCGATGATTCTAAATGAAATAAGTCACACAGAAAAAGAAACATCGTAAGATATCACTACTACATGGAATGTAAACTTGGCTACACAGGAACTGAATTACAAAACAGAACAGTGTCTCAAATGTAGAAAACCAACTTATACTTGCTTAAGGGGAAAGGTGAGTTGGGGTGCTGCATAAAACCAGAGATTGAAATTAGCACAGATACCGTTCCATAAGAGAAATATGTAATAGACAAGAGCTACTCCTTGCTCAACGAAATTGACTCAACACCTCATATTAAACGCCTAAGAATATTCCTGACTACTAAGAATCTTAAAACCTATGGATTTATATGTCTCCGAACGAGAATCAAGCGTGTGTACAGCGGCATAAATGCAGCAGTGATAGGATTGGTGAGGTTTGGTGAGCAAATGCAGACCCTTTGAAGTCATATTGCATGGTACCCATTCCATGGGTCTCAACTCTCCAGGTTTAAGGGATTCTTCCTTCAGCTAAAACATGCATGTAGAACCCAGAGTATGATCCACTGTGTGATCGGGAAACGTGTTCAAATGTGTCTCAGTTTTCGTCCCCTGGTACTCGGGTGCAACATTCCATATGCTTTACTAACACTCTACCCACTTGGAGAGTCAGTGCCTTTAACCTCCTGTTTGGCCCAGTTTGCAATTTTTGCGGAAGATGTACAGGAATAGGGAGAACCAATGAGAGACTAGCTGGAGGTGTCTGGACGGGCAAATTTAACTCTCATTTCCCACCAGGAAGAGGAATTAACCAACGGCTCAGCGTGCCATGTCGGAACCACACTAGGGCCTGAAGCAATCCTCTAGTGTTGCGGCCAGCTCACAAGAAAGCGAGTTGAAGAAAGGAGCTCAGGGGCACTGTAATGCACAAACCTGCAGAGTTATAAATAACAGCTATCGTCCAAAAATATATTGAAGTAAGGCTGCCAACAGGACTTGAAAAAGGGGCAGAATTGCAGGAAACCGATTTCAGGAAGTAGACTCAAATTGCATGTAAAACATTGGAAAAGAGGCAGAACGTCCACAATGATGCACTTGGCCAAAAAGGGCGTATGCGTTTTTTCCTGAATATATTCATGAAAAAACACATACGCACTTTTTGGCCAACTAAGCAAGGTTGCAAAGGAAATCTGCACTACAATGAAGTCTCACTTCCCCGCAGTCAAAAGGGCCATCTGAAAAAAGTGTAAAAGCCAGAAAGGCAGGACACGCCATGGAGAACGGGGAGACTTGTTATGCTGATGGGCGGTATGTAAATTCCCAACAGCCACTCTGGAGAAGTGTATGCTGTTTCCTGAAACATCTAAAAAACAAAGCAACAGAGCCTAGGGCACTTCCACTTATGGTCCTATAGCGTAGGGAAATTAAAATCAAAAAGACACAGCCACCCCAAAGTTTGGGACGGCTCTGTTTACAAGAACCTCGTTTAAGGTACAAGTTCAATATCACAGAAAGTGATAAATGGATAAAGAAGTTGTGGTACTTACGTACAATGCAATATCACTCAGCAATGAAATCTATGTCATCAGGCCCGTAGCAGCATAATGAGTGGATTCAGGTACGATGATTCTAAGTGAAATAAGTCACACAGAGAAAGAAACATCATAAGATATCACTACTACACGGAATATAAACTTGGCTACACAGGAACTGAATTACAAAACAGAACAGGGTCTCAAATGTAGAAAACCAACTTATGCTTGCTTAAGGGGAAAGGTGAGTTGGGGTGCTGCATAAAACCAGAGATGGAAATTAGCACAGATACCGTTCCATAAGCCAAATATGTAATAGACAAGAGCTACTCCTTGCTCAACGAAGTGGACTCAACACCCCATATTAAACGCCTAAGAATGTACCTGACTAGTAAGAATCTTAAAACCTATGGATTTATATGTCTCCGATAGAGAATCAAGCGTGTGTACAGCGGCATAAGCGCAGCAGTGATAGGATTGGTGAGGTTCCGTGAGCAAATGCAGACCCTTTGAAGTCATATTGCATGGTACCCATTCCATGGGTCTCAACTCTCCAGGTTTAAGGGATTCTTCCTTCAGCTAAAACATGCATGTGGAACCCAGAGTATGATCCACCGTGTGATCGAGAAACGTGTTCAAATGTGTCTCAGTTTTCGTCCCCTGGTACTCGGGTGCAACATTCCAGACGCTTTACTAACACTCTCCCCACTTGGAGAGTCAGTGCCTTTAACCTCCTGTTTGGCCCAGTTTGCAATTTCTGCGGAAGATGAACAGGAATAGGGAGAATCAATGAGAGACTAGCTGGAGGTGTCTGGACGGACAAATATAACTCTCATTTCCCACCAGGAAGAGGAATTAACCAAAGGCTCAGCATGCTGTGCCGGAAAAACACTAGGGGCTGAAGCAATCCTGCGGTGTTGCGGCCAGCTCACAAGAAAGCGAGTTGAAGAAAGGAGCTCAGGGGCACTGTCATTCACAAACCTGCAGAGTTATAAATGACAGCTATCGTCCAAAAATATATTGAAGTAAGGCTGCCAAGAGGACTTGAAAGCGGGGCAGAATTGCAGGAAACTGATTTCAGGAGGTAGACAGGAATTGCATGTAAAGCATAGGAAAAGAGGCAGAACGTCCACAATGATGCACTTGGCCAAAAAGGGCGTATGCGTTTTTTCCTGAATATATTCAGGAAAAAACGCATACGCCCTTTTTGGCCAACCAAGCAAGCTTGCAAAGGAAATCTGCACTACAATGAAGTCTCACTTCCCCCGCGTCAAAAGGGCCATCTGAAAAAAGTGTAAAATCCAGAAAGGCAGGACATGCCATGGAGAAAGGGAAGCCTTGTTATGCTGATGGTCGGGATGTAAATTGCCAACAGCCACTCTGGAGAAGTGTATGGTGTTTCCTGAAACATCTAAAAAACAAAGTAACAGAGCCTAGGGCACTTCCACATATGGTCCTATAGCTTAGGGAAATTAAAATCAAAAAGACACAGCCACCCCAAAGTTTGGGACAGCTCTGTTTACAAGAACCTCGTTTACGGTACAAGTTCAATATCACAGAAAGCGATAAATGGATAAAGAATTTGTGGTACCTACGTACAATGCAATATCACTCAGCAATGAAATCTATGTCATCAGGCCCGTAGCAGCATAATGAGTGGATTCAGGTACGATGATTCTAAGTGAAATAAGTCAAAGAGAAAAAGAAACATTATAAGATATCACTAATACACGGAATGTAAACTTGGCTACACAGGAACTGAATTACAAAACAGAACAGGGTCTCCAATGTAGAAAACCAACATATGCTTGCTTAAGGGGAATGGTGAGTTGGGGTTCTGCATGAAACCAGAGATTGAAATTGGCACAGATACCGTTCCATAAGCCAAATATGTAATAGACAAGAGCTACTCCTTGCTCAACGAAGTGGACTCAACACCCCATATTAAACGCCTAAGAATATACCTGACTAGTAAGAATCTTAAAACTTATGGATTTATATGTCTCTGAAAGAGAATCAAGCATATGTACAGCGGCATAAACACAGCAATGATAGGATTGGTGAGGTTCGGTGAGCCAATGCAGACCCTTTGAAGTCATATTGCACGGTACCCATTCCATGGGTCTCAACTCTCCAGGTTTAAGGGATTCTTCCTTCAGCTAAAACATGCATGTGGAACCCAGTGTATGATCGACCATGTGATTGGGAAACGTGTTCAAATGTGTCTCAGTTTTCATCCCCTGGTACTCCGGTGCAACATTCCAGACGCTTTACTAACACTCTCCTCACTTGGAGAGTCAGTGCCTTTAACCTCCTGTTTGGCCCAGTTTCCAATTTCTGCGGAAGATGAAAAGGAATAGGGAGAATCAATGAGAGACTAGCTAGAGGTGTCTGGACGGGCAAATTTAACTCTCATTTCCCACCAGGAAGAGGAATTAACCAAAGGCTCAGCATGCTGTGCCGAAACCACACTAGGGGCTGAAGCAATCCTACGGTGTTGCGGCCAGCTCACAAGAAAGCGAGTTGAAGAAAGGAGCTCAGGGGCACTGTCATTCACAAACATGCAGAGTTATAAATGACAGCTATCGTCCAAAAGTATATTGAAGTAAGGCTGCCAAGAGGACTTGAAAGCGGGGCAGAATTGCAGGAAACCGATTTCAGGAGGTAGACTGGAAGTGCATGTAAAGCATAGGAATAGAGGCAGAACGTCCACAATGATGCACTTGGCCAAAAAGGGCGTATGCGTTTTTTCCTGAATATATTCAGGAAAAAACGCATACGCCCTTTTTGGCCAACCAAGCAAGCTTGGAAAGGAAATCTGCACTACAATGAAGTCTCACTGCCCCCCGGTCAAAAGGGCCATCTGAAAAAAGTGTAAAATCCAGAAAGGCAGGACAGGCCATGGAGAACTGGGAGCCTTGTTATGCTGATGGGCGGGATGTAAATTGCCAACAGCTACTCTGGAGAAGTGTATGGTGTTTCCTGAAACATCTAAAAAACAAAGCAACAGAGTCTAGGGCACTTCCACTTACGGTCCTATAGCTTAGGGAAATTAAAATAAAAAAGACACAGCCACCACAAAGTTTGGGACGGCTCTGTTTACAAGAAGCTCGTTTACGGTACAAGTTCAATATCGCAGAAAGTGAAAAATGGATAAAGAAGTTGTGGTACTTACGTACAATGCAATATCACTCAGCAATGAAATCTATGTCATCAGGCCCGTAGCAGCATAATGAGTGGATTCAGGTACGATGATTCTAAGTGAAATAAGTCACACAGAAAAAGAAACATCATAAGATATCTCTAATACACGGAATGTAAACTTGGCTACACAGGAACTGAATTACAAAACAGAACAGGGTCTCAAATGTAGAAAACCAACTTATGCTTGCTTAAGGGGAAAGGTGAGTTGGGGTGCTGCATAAAACAAGAGATTGAAATTAGCACAGATACCGTTCCATAAGCCAAATATGTAATAGACCAGAGCTACTCCTTGCTCAACGAAGTGGACTCAACACGCCATATTAAACGCCTAAGGATATACCTCACTAGTATGAATCTTAAAACCTATGGATTTATATGTCTCCGAAAGAGAATCAAGCGTGTGTACAGCGGCATAAGCGCAGCAGTTATAGGAATGGTGAGGTTCAGTGAGCAAATGCAGACCCTTTGATGTCATATTGCATGGTACCCATTCCATGGGTCTCAACTTTCCAGGTTTAAGGGATTCTTCCTTCAGCTAACACATGCATGTGGAACCCAGCGTATGATCCACCATGTGATCGGGAAACGTGTTCAAATGTGTCTCAGTTGTCGTCCCCTGGTACTCGGGTGCAACATTCCAGACGTTTATTAACACTCTCCCCACTTGGAGAGTCAGTGCCTTAAACCTCCTGTTTTGCCCATTCTGCAATTTCTGCGGGAAATGAACAGGAATAGGGAGAACCCATGAGAGACTAGCTGGAGGTGTCTGGACGGGTAAATTTAACTCTCATTTCACACCAGGAAGAGGAATTAACCAAAGGCTCAGCATGCCGTGCCGGAACCACACTAGGGCCTGAAGCAATCATGCGGTGTTGCGGCCACCTCACAAGAAAGCGAGTTGGAGAAAGGAGCTCAGGGGCACTGTAATTCACAAACCTGCAGAGTTATAAATGACAGCTATCGTCCAAAAATATATTGAAGTAAGGCTGCCAACAGGACTTGAAAGTGGGGCAGAATTTCAGGAAACCGATTTCAGGAAGTAGACTCAAATTGCATTTAAAACATAGGAAAAGAGGCAGAACGTCCACAATGATGCACTTGGCCAAAAAGGGCGTATGCGTTTTTTCCTGAATATATTCAGGAAAAAACACATACGCACTTTTTGGCCAACTAAGCAAGGTTGCAAAGGAAATCTGCACTACAATGAAGTCTCACTGCCCCCCGGTCAAAAGGGCCATCTGAAAAAAGTGTACAATCCAGAAAGGCAGGACAGGCCATGGAGAACTGGAGCCTTGTTATGTTGATGGGCGGGATGTAAATTGCCAACAGCCACTCTGGAGAAGTGTATGGTGTTTCCTGAAACATCTAAAAAACAAGGTAACAGAGCCTAGGGCACTTCCACTTATTGTCCTATAGCTTAGGGAAATTGAAATCAAAAAGACACAGCCACCCCAAAGTTTGGGATGGCTCTGTTAACAAGAACCTCATTTCGGTACAAGTTCAATATCGCAGAAAGCGAAATATGGATAAAGAAGTTGTGGTATTTGCGTACAATACAATATCACTCAGCAATGAAATCTATGTCATCAGGCCCGTAGCAGCATAATGAGTGGATTCAGGTACGATGATTCTAAGTGAAATAAGTCACACAGAAAAAGAAACATCATAACATATCACTACTACACGGAATGTAAACTTGGCTACACAGGAACTGAATTACAAAACAGAACAGGGTCTCAAATGTAGAAAACCAACTTATGCTTGCTTAAGGGGAAAGGTGAGTTGGGGTGCTGCATAAAACCAGAGATGGAAATTAGCACAGATACCGTTCCATAAGCCAAATATGTAATAGACAAGAGCTACTCCTTGCTCAACGAAGTGGACACAACAACCTATATTAAACGCCTAAGAATATACCTGACTAGTAAGAATCTTAAAACCTATGGATTTATATGTCTCCGAAAGAAAATCAATCATGTGTACAGCGGCATAAGCACAGCAGTGATAGGATTTGTGAGGTTCGGTGAGCAAAAGCAGACCCTTTGAAGTCATATTGCATGGTACCCATCCATGGGTCTCAACTCTCCAGGTTTAGGAATTCTTCCTTCAGCTAAAACATGCATGTGGAACCCAGAGTATGATCCACCATGTCATTGGGAAATGTGTTCAAATGTGTCTCAGATTTCGTCCCCTGGTACTCGGGTGCAACATTCCAGACGCTTTACTAACACTCTCCCCAATTGGAGAGTCAGTGCCTTTAACCTCCTGTTTGGCCCAGTTTGCAATTTCTGCGGAAGATGTACAGGAATAGGGAGAACCAATGAGAGACTAGCTGGAAGTGTCTGGATGGGCAAATTTAACTCTCATTTCCCACCAGGAAGAAGAATTAACCAAAGGCTCAGCATGCTGTGCCGGAACAACACTAGGGGCTGAAACAATCCTGCAGTGTTGTGGCCAGCTCACAAGAAAGCGAGTTGAAGAAAGGAGCTCAGGGGCACTGTAATTCACAAACCTGCAGAGTTATAAATGACAGCTATCTTCCAAAAACATATTGAAGTAAGGCTGCCAAGAGGAGTTGAAAGCGGGGCAGAATTGCAGGAAACCGATTTCAGGAGGTAGACTGCAATTGCATTTAAAGCATAAGAAAGGAGGCAGAACGTCCACAATGATGCAAATGGCCAAAAAGTGTATATGCGTTTTTTCCTGAATATATTCAGGAAAAAACGCATACGCACTTTTTGACCAACCAAGCAAGATTGCAAAGGAAATCTGCACTACAATGAAAACTCACATCCCCCCGGTCAAAAGGGCCATCTGAAAAAAGTGTAAAATCCAGAAAGGCAGGACAGGCCATGGAGAACTGGGAGCCTTGTTATGCTCATGGGCGGGATGTAAATTGTCAACAGCCACTCTGGACAAGTGTATGGTGTTTCCTGAAACATCTAAAAAACAAAGCAACAGAGCCTAGGGCAGTTCCACTTATGGTCCTATAGCTTAGGGAAATTAAAATCAAAAAGACACAGCCACCCCAAAGTTTTGGACGGCTCTGTGTACAAGAACCTCGTTTACGGTACAAGTTCAATATCGCAGAAAGCGAAAAATGGGTAAAGAAGTTGTGGTAATTACGTACAATGGAATATCACTCAGCAATGAAATCTATGTCATCAGGCCCGTAGCAGCCTAATGAGTGGTTTCAGGTACGATGATTCTAAGTGAAATAAGTCACACAGAAAAAGAAACATCATAAGATATCACTAATACACGGAATGTAAACTTGGCTACAGAGGAACTGAATTACAAAACAGAACAGGGTCTCAAATGTAGAAAACCAACTTATGCTTGCTTAACGGGAAAGGTGGGTTGGGGTGCTGCATAAAACCAGAGATTGAAATTAGCACAGATACTGTTCCATAAGCCAAATATGTAATAGACAAGAGCTACTCCTTGCTCAACGAAGTGGACACAACATCCCATATTAAACGCCTAAGAATATACCTGACTAGAAAGAATCTTAAAACCTATGGATTTATATGTCTCCGAAAGAGAATCAAGCGTGTGTACAGCGGCATAAATGCAGCAGTGATAGGATTGGTGAGGATCGGTGAGCAAATGCAGACCCTTTGAGTCATATTGCATGGTACCCATTCCATGGGTCTCAACTCTCCAGGTTTAAGGGATTCTTCCTTCAGCTAAAACATGCATGTGGAACCCAGAGTATGATCCACAGTGTGATCGGGGAACGTGTTCAAATGTGTCTCAGTTTTCGTCCCCTGGTCCTCGGGTGCAACATTCCAGACGCTTTATTAACACTCTCCCCACTTGGAGAGTCAGTGCGTTTAACCTCCTGTTTGGCCCAGTTTGCAATTTCTGCGTAAGATGAACAGGAATAAGGAGAACCAATGAGAGACTAGCTGGAGGTGTCTGGACGGGCAAAATTTAACTCTCATTTCCCAGCAGGAAGAGGAATTAACCAAAGGCTCAGCTTGCCGTGATGGAACCACACTAGGGCCTGAAGCAATCCTGCGGTGTTGCGGCCAGCTCACAAGAAAGCAAGTTGAAGAAAGGAGCTAAGGGTCACTGTCATTCACAAACCTGCAGAGTTATAAATGACAGCTATCCTCCAAAAATATATTGAAGTAAGGCTGCCAAGAGGACTTGCAAGCGGGGCAGAATTGCAGGAAACCGATTTCAGGAGGTAGACTGGAATTGCATATAAAGCATAGGAAAAGAGGCAGAACGTCCACAATGATGCACTTGGCCTAAAAGATCGTATGCATTTTTTCCTGAATATATTCAGGAAAAAATGCATACGCCCTTTTTGGGCAACCAAGCAAGCTTGCAAAGGAAATCTGCACTACAATGAAGTCTCACTTCCCCCGGTCAAAAGGGCCATCTGAAAAAAGTGTAAAATCCAGAAAGGCAGGACAGGCCATGGAGAATGGGGAGCTTTGTTATGCTGATGGGCGGGATGTAAATTGCCAACAGCCACTCTGGAGAAGTGTATGGTGTTTCCTGAAACACCTAAAAAACAAAGCAACAGAGCCTAGGGCACTTCCACTTATGGTCCTATAGCTTAGGGAAATTAAAATCAAAAAGACACAGCCACCCCAAAGTTTGGGATGGCTCTGTTTACAAGAACCTCCTTTACGGTACAAGTTCAATATCACAGAATGTGAAAAATGGATAAAGAAGTTGTGGTACATACGTACAATGCAATATCAAGCAGCAATGAAATCTATGTCATCAGGCCCATAGCAGCATAATGAGTGGATTCAGGTACGATGATTCTAAGTGAAATAAGTCACACAGAAAAAGAAATATCATAAGATATCACTACTACACGGAATGTAAACTTGGCTACACAGGAACTGAATTACAAAACAGAACAGGGTCTCAAATGTAGAAAACCAACTTATGTTTGCTTAACGGGAAAGGTGAGTTGGGGTGCTGCATGAAACCAGAGATTGAAATTAGCACAGATACCGTTCCATAAGCCAAATATGTAATAGACAAGAGGAACTCCTTGCTGAACGAAGTGGACTCAACACCCCATATTAAACGCCTAAGAATATACCTGTCTAGTAAGAATCTTAAAACGTATGGATTTTTATGTCTCCGAAAGAGAATCAAGTGTGTGTCCAGTGGCATAAACGGAGCAGTGATAGGATTGGTGAGGTTCGGTCAGCCAATGCAGACCCTTTGAAGTCATATTGCAGGGTACCCATTCTATGGGTCTCAACTCTCCAGGTTTAAGGGATTCTTCCTTCAGCTAAAACATGCATGTGGAACCCAGAGTATGATCCACCGTGTGATCGGGAAACGTGTTCAAATGTGTCTCAGATTTCATCCCCTGGTACTCGGGTTCAACATTCCAGATGCTTTACTAACACTCTCCCCACTTGGAGAGTCAGTGCCTTTAACCTCCTGTTTGGCCCAGTTTGCAATTTCTGCGGAAAATGAACAGGAATAGGGAGAACCAATGAGAGACTACCTGGAGGTGTCTGGATGGACAAATTTAACTCTCATTTCCCATCAGGAAGAGGAATTAACCAAAGGCTCAACGTGCCATGCTGGAACCACACTAGGGCCTGAAGCAATCCTGCGGTGTTGCGGCCAGCTACCAAGAAAGCGAGTTGAAGAAAGGAGCTCAGGGGCACTGTCATTCAGAAAACTGCAGAGTTATAAATGACAGCTATCGCCCAAAAATATATTGAAGTAAGGCTGCCAAGAGGACTTGAAAGCGGGGCAGAATTGCAGGAAACCGATTTCAGGATGTAGACTGGAATTGCACGTAAAGCATAGGAAAAGAGGCAGAACGTCCACAATGATGCACTTGGCCGAAAAGGGCATATGCATTTTTTGATGAATATATTCAGCAAAAAACGCATACGCCCTTTTTGGCCAACCAAGCAAGCTTGCAAAGGAAATCTGCACTACAATGAAGTCTCACTGCCCCCCGGTCAAAAGGGCCATCTGAAAAAAGTGTAAAATCCAGAAAGGCAGGACAGGCCATGGGGAACTGGGAGCCTTGTTATGCTGATGGGCGGGATGTAAATTGCCAACAGCTACTCTGGAGAAGTGTATGGTGTTTCCTGAAACATCTAAAAAACAAAGCAACAGAGTCTAGGGCACTTCCACTTACGGTCCTATAGCTTAGGGAAATTAAAATAAAAAAGACACAGCCACCCCAAAGTTTGGGACGGTTCTGTTTACAAGAACCTCGTTTACGGTACAAGTTCAATATCACAGAAAACGAAAAATGGATAAAGAAGTTGTGGTACTTACGTACAATGCAATATCACTCAGCAATGAAATCTATGTCATCACGCCCGTAGCAGCATAATGAGTGGATTCAGGTACGATGATTCTAAGTGAAATAAGTCACACAGAAAAAGAAACATCATAAGATATCTCTAATACACGGAATGGAAACTTGGCTACACAGGAACTGAATTACAAAACAGAACAGGGTCTCAAATGTAGAAAACCAACTTATGCTTGCTTAAGGGGAAAGGTGAGTTGGGGTGCTGCATAAAACAAGAGATTGAAATTAGCACAGATACCGTTCCGTAAGCAAAATATGTAACAGACAACAGCTACTCCTTGCTCAACGAAATGGACTCAACACCACATATTAAACGCCTAAGAATATACCTGACTAGTAAGAATCTTAAAACCTATGGATTTATATGTCTCCGAAAGAGAATCAAGCGTGTGTAGAGCGGCATAAGTGCAGCAGTAATAGGACTGGTGAGGTTCCGTGAGCAAATGCAGACCCTTTGAAGTCATATTGTATGTTACCCATTCCATGGGTCTCAACTCTCCAGGTTTAAGGGATTCTTCCTTCAGCTAAAACATGCATGTGGAACCCAGAGTATGATCCACTGTGTGATCGGGAATCGTGTTCAAATGTGTCTCAGTTTTCGTCCCCTGGTACTTGGGTGCAACATTCCAGACGCTTTACTAACACTCTCCCCACTTGGAGAGTCAGTGCCTTTAACCTCCTGTTTGGCCCAGTTGGCAATTTCTGCGGAAGATGAACAGGAATAGGGAGAACCAATGAGAGACTAGCTGGAGGTGTCTGGACGGGCAAATTTAACTCTCATTTCCCACCAGGAAGAGGAATTAACCAAAGGCTCAGCATGCCAGGCCGGAACCACACTAGGGCCTGAAGCAATCATGCGGTGTTGCGGCCAGCTCACAAGAAAGCGAGTTGAAGAAAGGAGCTCAGGGGCACTGTCATTCACAAACCTGCAGAGTTATAAATGACAGCTATCGTGCAAAAATATATTGAAGTAAGGCTGCCAAGAGGACTTGAAAGCGGGGCAGAATTGCAGGAAACCGATTTCAGGAGGTAGACTGCAATTGCATGTAAAGCATAGGAAAAGAGGCAGAACGTCCACAATCATGCACTTGGCCAAAAAGGGCGTAGGCGTTTTTTCCTGAATATATTCAGGAAAAAACGCATACGCACTTTTTTGCCAACCAAGCAAGCTTGCAAAGGAAATCTGCACTACAATGAAGTCTCACTGCCCCCTGGTCAAAATGGCCATCTGAAAAAAGTGTAAAATCCAGAAAGGCAGGACAGGCCATGGAGAACTGGGAGCCTTGTTATGCTGATGGGTGGGATGTAAATTGCCAACAGCCACTCTGGAGAAGTGTATGGTGTTTCCTGAAACATCTAAAAAACAAAGCAGCAGAGCCTAGGGCACTTCCACTTATGGTCCTATAGCTTAGGGATATTAAAATCAAAAAGACACAGCCACCCCAAAATTTGGGACGGCTCTGTTTACAAGAACCTCATTAACGGTACAAGTTCAATATCGCAGAAAACGAAATATGGATAAAGAAGTTGTGGTACTTACGTACAATGCAATATCACTCAGCAAAGAAATCTATGTCATCAGGCCCGTAGCAGCATAATGAGTGGATTCAGGTACGATGATTCTAAGTGAAATAAGTCACACAGAAAAAGAAACATCATAAGATATCACTACTACAAGGAATGTAAACTTGGCTACACAGGAACTGAATTACAAAACAGAACAGGGTCTCAAATGTAGAAAACCAATTTATGCTTGCTTAAGGGGAAAGGTGAGTTGGGGTGCTGCATAAAACCAGAGATTGAAATTAGCACAGATACCGTTCCATAAGCCAAATATGTAATAGACAATAGCAACTCCTTGCTCAACGAAATGGACTCAACACCCCATATGAAACGCCTAACAATATACCTGACTAGTAAGAATCTTATAACCTATGGATTTATATGTCTCCTAAAGAGAATCAAGCATGTTTACAGCGGCATAAATGCAGCAGTGATAGGATT
This sequence comes from Orcinus orca, assembly GCF_937001465.1. Classification (NCBI taxonomy): domain Eukaryota; kingdom Metazoa; phylum Chordata; class Mammalia; order Artiodactyla; family Delphinidae; genus Orcinus; species Orcinus orca. The sequence goes on from NC_064559.1 coordinate 82,589,271, forward strand.
GGTGAGGTTCGGTGAGCAAATGAAGACCCTTTGAAGTCATATTGCATGGTACCCATTCCATGGGTCTCAACTCTCCAGGTTTAAGGGATTCTTCCTTCAGCTAAAACAGGCATGTGGAACCCAGAGTATGATCCACCGTGTGATTGGGAAACGTGTTCAAATGTGTCTCAGTTTTCATCCCTTGGTACTCGGGTGCAACATTCCAGACGCTTTACTAAAACTCTCCCCAAGTGGAGAGTCAGTGCCTTTAACCTCCTGTTTGGCCCAGTTTGCAATTTCTGGGGAAAATGAACAGGAATAGGGAGAACCCATGAGAGACTAGCTGGAGGTGTCTGGACGGGCAAATTTAACTCTCATTTCCCACCAGAAAAAGGAATTAACCAAAGTCTCAGAGTGCCATGCCGGAACCACACTAGGGCCTGAAGCAATCCTGCAGTGTTGTGGCCAGCTCACAAGAAAGCGAGTTGAAGAAAGGAGCTCAAGGGCACTGTAATTCACAAAGCTGCAGAGTTATAAATGACAGCTATCGTCCAAAAATATATTGAAGTAAGGCTGCCAAGAGGACTTGAAAGCGGGGCAGAATTGCAGGAAACCGATTTCAGGAGGTAGACTGGAGTTGCATGTAAAGCATAGGAAAAGAGGCAGAACGTCCACAATGATGCACTTGGCCAAAAAGGGCGTATGCGTTTTTTCCTGAATATATTCAGGAAAAAATGCATACGCCCTTTTTGGCCAACCAAGCAAGCTTGCAAAGGAAATCTGCACTACAATGAAGTCTCACTGCCCCCCGGTCAAAAGGGCCATCTGAAAAAAGTTTAAAATCCAGAAAGGCAAGACAGGCCATGGAGAACTGGAGCCTTGTTATGCTGATGGGCGGGATGTAAATTGCCAACAGCCACTCTGGAGAAGTGTATGGTGTTTCCTGAAACATCTAAAAAACAAAGCAACAGAGCCTAGGGCACTTCTACTTATGGTCCTATAGCTTAGGAAAATTAAAATCAAAAAGACACAGCCACCCCAAAGTTTGGGCCGGCTCGGTTTACAAGAACCTTATTTACGGTACAAGTTCAATATCGCAGAAAGCGAAAAATGGATAAAGAAATTGTTGTACTTACGTACAATGCAATATCACTCAGCAATGAAATATATGTCATCAGGCCCGTAGCTGCATAATGAGTGGATTCAGGTACGATGATTCTAAGTGAAATAAGTCACACAGAAAAAGAAACATCATAAGATATCACTAATACACGGAATGTAAACTTGGTTACACAGGAACTGAATTACAAAACAGAACACGGTCTCAAATGTAGAAAGCCAACTTATGCTTGCTTAAGGCGAAAGGTGAGTTCGGGCGCTGCATAAAACCAGAGATTGAAATGAGCACAGATACCGTTCCATAAGCCAAATATGTAATAGACAACAGCTACTCCTTGCTCAACGAAATGGACTCAACACCCCATAGTAAACGACTAAGAATATACCTGACTAGTAAGAATCTTAAAACCTACGGATTTATATGTCTCCGAAAGACAATCAAGCGTGTGTACAGCGGCATAAACGCAGCAGTGATAGGATTGGTGAGGTTCAGTGAGCAAATGCAGACCCTTTGAAGTCATATTGCATGGTACCCAATCCATGGGTCTCAACTCTCCAGGTTTAAGGGATTCTTCCTTCAGCTAAAAGACGCATGTGGAACCCAGAGTATGATCCACCATGTGATCGGGAAACGTGTTCAAATGTGTCTCAGTTTTCGTCCCCTGGTACTTGGGTGCAACATTCCAGATGCTTTACAAACACTCTCCCCACTTGGAGAGTCAGTGCCTTCAACCTCCTGTTTGGCCCAGTTTGCAATTTCTGCGGAAAATGAACAGAAATAGGGAGAACCAATGACAGACTAGCTGGAGGTGTCTGGATGGGCAAATTTAACTCTCATTTCCCACCAGGAAGAGGAATTAACCAAAGGCTCAGCATGCCGTGCCAGAACCACATTAGGGCCTGAAGCAATCCTGCGGTGTTGCGGCCAGCTCACAAGAAAGCGAGTTGAAGAAAGGAGCTCAGCGGCACTCTCATTCACAAACCTGCAGAGATATAAATGAGAGCTATCGCCCCAAAATATATTGAAGTAAGGCTGCCAAGAGGACTTGAAAGCGGGGCAGAATTGCAGGAAACCGATTTCAGGAGGTAGAATGGAATTGCATGTAAAGCATAGTAAAAGAGGAAGAACGTCCACAATGATGCACTTGGCCAAAAAGGGCGTATGCGTTTTTTCCTGAATATATTCAGGAAAAAACGCATACGCCCTTTTTGGCCAACCAAGCAAGCTTGCAAAGGAAATCTGCACTGCAATGAAGTCTCACTGCCCCCAGGTCAAAAGGGCCATCTGAAAAAACTGTAAAATGCAGAAAGGAAGGACAGGCCATGGAGAACTGGGAGCCTTGTCATGCTGATGGGTGGGATGTAAATTACCAACAGCCACTCTGGAGAAGTGTATGGTGTTTCCTGAAACCTCTAAAAAACAAAGCAACAGAGCCTAGGGCACTTCCACTTATGGTCCTATAGCTTAGGGAAATTAAAATCAAAAAGACACAGCCACCCCAAAATTTGGGATGACTCTGTTTACAAGAACCACGTTTATGGTACAAGTTCAACATCACAGAAAGCGAAAAATGGATAAAGAAGTTGTGGTACTTACGTACAATGCAATATCACTCAGCAATGAACTCTATGTCATCAGGCCCGTAGCAGCATAATGAGTGGATTCAGGAACGATTATTCTAAGTGAAATAAGTCACACAGAGAAAGAAACATCATAAGATATCACTAAAACACGGAATGTAAACTTCCTACACAGGAACTGAATTACAAAACAGAACAGTGTCTCCAATGTAGAAAACCAACTTATGCTTGCTTAAGGGGAAAGGAGAGTTGGGGTGCTGCATAAAACCAGAGATTGAAATTAGCACAGATATCATTCCATAAGCCAAATATATAATAACAAGATCTAGTCCTTGCTCAACGAAGTGGACTCAACACCCCATTTTAAACGCCTAAAAATATACCTGACTAGTAAGAATCTTAAAACCTATGGATTTATATGTCTCTGAAAGAGAATCCAGCGTGTGTACAGCAGCATAAACGCAGCCGTGATAGGATTGGTGAGGTTCGGTGAGCAAATGCAGACCCTTTGAAGTAATATTGCATGGAACCCATTCCAAGGGTCTCAACTCTCCAGGTTTAAGGGATTCTTCCTTCAGCTAAAACATGCATGTGGAACCCAGAGTATGATCCTCCGTGTATCGAGAAACGTGTTCAAATGTGTCTCAGTTTTCGTCCCCTGGTACTCGGGTGCAACATTCCAGACGCTTTACTAACACTCTCCCCACTTGGAGAGTCAGTGCCTTTAACCTCCTGTTTGGCCCACTTTGCAATTTCTACAGAAAATGAACAGGAATAGGGAGAACCAATGACAGACTAGCTGGAGGTGTCTGGACGGGCAAATTTAACTCTCATTCCCCAACAGGAAGAGGAATTAACCAAATGTTCAGAGTGCCATGCTGGAACCACACTAGGGCCTGAAGCAATCTTGCGGTGTTGCGGCCAGCTCACAAGAAAGCAAGGTGAAGAAAGGAGCTCAGGGGCACTGTAATTCACAAACCTGCAGAGTTATAAATGACAGCTATCGTCCAAAAATATATTGAAGTAAGGCTGCCAAGAGGACTTGAAAGCGGGGCAGAATTGCAGGAAACCGATTTCAGGAGGTAGACTGGAGTTGCATGTAAAGCATAGGAAAAGAGGCAGAACGTCCACAATGATGCACTTGGCCAAAAAGGGCGTATGCGTTTTTTCCTGAATATATTCAGGAAAAAACGCATACGCCCTTTTTGGCCAACCAAGCAAGCTTGCAAAGGAAATCTGCACTACAATGAAGTCTCACTGCCCCCCGGTCAAAAGGGCCATCTGAAAAAAGTTTAAAATCCAGAAAGGCAAGACAGGCCATGGAGAACTGGGAGCCTTGTTATGCTGAAGGGCGGGATGTAAATTGCCAACAGCCACTCTGGAGAAGAGTATGGTGTTTCCTGAAACATCTAAAAAACAAAGCAACAGAGCCTAGGGCACTTCAACTTATGGTCCTATAGCTTACGGAAATTAAAATCAAAAAGACACAGCCACCGCAAAGTTTGGGACTGCTCTGTTTACAAGAATCTCGTTTACGGTACAAGTTCAATATCACATAAAGCGAAAAGTGGATAAAGAACTTGTGGTACTTATGTACAATGCAATATCACTCAGCAATGAAATCTATGTCATCAGGCCTGTAGCAGCATAATGAGTGGATTCAGGTACAATGATTCAAAGTGAAATAAGTTACACAGAAAAAGAAACATCATAAGATATCACTAATACACGGAATGTAAACTTGGTTACACAGGAACTGAATTACAAAACAGAACAGGGTCTCAAATGTAGAAAACCAACTTATGCTTGCTTAAGGAGAAAGGTGAGTTGGGGCGCTGCATAAAACCAGAGATTGAAATGAGCACCGATACCGTTCCGTAAGCAAAATATGTAATAGACAAGAGCTACTCCTTGCTCAACGAAATGGACTCAACACCACATATTAAACGCCTAAGAATATATCTGACTAGTAAGAATCTTAAAACCTATAGATTTATATGTCTCCGAAAGAGAATCAAGCATGTGTACAGTGGTATAAGCGCAGCAGTTATAGGATTGGTGAGGTTCGGTGAGCAAATGCAGACCCTTTGAAGTCATATTGCATGGTGCCAATTCCATGGGTCTCAACTCTCCAGGTTTAAGGGATTCTTCCTTCAGCTAAAACATGCATGTGGAACCCAGAGTATGATCCTCCGTGTGATCGAGAAACGTGTTCAAATGTGTCTCAGTTTTCGTCCCCTGGTACTCGGGTGCAACATTCCAGACGCTTTACTAACACTCTCCCCACTTGGAGAGTCAGTGCCTTTAACCTCCTGTTTGGTCCACTTTGCAATTTCTACAGAAAATGAACAGGAATAGGGAGAACCAATGACAGACTAGCTGGAGGTGTCTGGACGGGCAAAATTAACTCTCATTTCCCAACAGGAAGAGGAATTAACCAAATGCTCAGAGTGCCATGCTGGAACCACACTAGGGCCTGAAACAATCTTGCGGTGTTGCGGCCAGCTCACAAGAAAGCAAGGTGAAGAAAGGAGCTCAGGGGCACTGTAATTCACAAACCTGCAGAGTTATAAATGACAGCTATCGTCCAAAAATATATTGAAGTAAGGCTGCCAAGAGGACTTGAAAGCGGGGCAGAATTGCAGGAAACCGATTTCAGGAGGTAGACTGGAATTGCATGTAAAGCATAGGAAAAGAGGCAGAACGTCCACAATGATGCACTTGGCCAAAAAGGGCGTATGCGTTTTTTCCTGAATATATTCAGGAAAAAACGCATACGCCCTTTTTGGCCAACCAAGCAAGCTTGCAAAGGAAATCTGCACTACAATGAAGTCTCACTGCCTCCCGGTCAAAAGGGCCATCTGAAAAAAGTATAAAATCCAGAAAGGCAGGACAGGCCATGGAGAACTGGAGCCTTGTTATGCTGATGGGCGGGATGTAAATTGCCAACAGCCACTCTGGAGAAGTGTATGGTGTTTCCTGAAACATCTAAAAAACAAAGCAACAGAGCCTAGGGCACTTCTACTTATGGTCCTATAGCTTAGGAAAATTAAAATCAAAAAGACACAGCCACCCCAAAGTTTGGGCCGGCTCGGTTTACAAGAACCTTATTTACGGTACAAGTTCAATATCGCAGAAAGCGAAAAATGGATAAAGAAATTGTTGTACTTACGTACAATGAAATATCACTCAGCATTGAAATATATGTCATCAGGCCCGTAGCTGTATAATGAGTGGATTCAGGTACGATGATTCTAAGTGAAATAAGTCACACAGAAAAAGAAACATCATAAGATATCACTAATACACGGAATGTAAACTTGGTTACACAGGAACTGAATTACAAAACAGAACACGGTCTCAAATGTAGAAAGCCAACTTATGCTTGCTTAAGGCGAAAGGTGAGTTCGGGCGCTGCATAAAACCAGAGATTGAAATGAGCACAGATACCGTTCCATAAGCCAAATATGTAATAGACAACAGCTACTCCTTGCTCAACGAAATGGACTCAACACCCCATAGTAAACGACTAAGAATATACCTGACTAGTAAGAATCTTAAAACCTACGGATTTATATGTCTCCGAAAGACAATCAAGCGTGTGTACAGCGGCATAAACGCAGCAGTGATAGGATTGGTGAGGTTCAGTGAGCAAATGCAGACCCTTTGAAGTCATATTGCATGGTACCCAATCCATGGGTCTCAACTCTCCAGGTTTAAGGGATTCTTCCTTCAGCTAAAAGACGCATGTGGAACCCAGAGTATGATCCACCATGTGATCGGGAAACGTGTTCAAATGTGTCTCAGTTTTCGTCCCCTGGTACTTGGGTGCAACATTCCAGATGCTTTACAAACACTCTCCCCACTTGGACAGTCAGTGCCTTCAACCTCCTGTTTGGCCCAGTTTGCAATTTCTGCGGAAAATGAACAGAAATAGGGAGAACCAATGACAGACTAGCTGGAGGTGTCTGGATGGGCAAATTTAACTCTCATTTCCCACCAGGAAGAGGAATTAACCAAAGGCTCAGCATGCCGTGCCAGAACCACATTAGGGCCTGAAGCAATCCTGCGGTGTTGCGGCCAGCTCACAAGAAAGCGAGTTGAAGAAAGGAGCTCAGCGGCACTCTCATTCACAAACCTGCAGAGATATAAATGAGAGCTATCGTCCCAAAATATATTGAAGTAAGGCTGCCAAGAGGACTTGAAAGCGGGGCAGAATTGCAGGAAACCGATTTCAGGAGGTAGAATGGAATTGCATGTAAAGCATAGTAAAAGAGGAAGAACGTCCACAATGATGCACTTGGCCAAAAAGGGCGTATGCGTTTTTTCCTGAATATATTCAGGAAAAAACGCATACGCCCTTTTTGGCCAACCAAGCAAGCTTGCAAAGGAAATCTGCACTGCAATGAAGTCTCACTGCCCGCAGGTCAAAAGGGCCATCTGAAAAAACTGTAAAATGCAGAAAGGAAGGACAGGCCATGGAGAACTGGGAGCCTTGTCATGCTGATGGGTGGGATGTAAATTACCAACAGCCACTCTGGAGAAGTGTATGGTGTTTCCTGAAACATCTAAAAAACAAAGCAACAGAGCCTAGGGCACTTCAACTTATGGTCCTATAGCTTACGGAAATTAAAATCAAAAAGACACAACCACCCCAAAATTTGGGATGGCTCTGTTTACAAAAACCTCGTTTACGGTACAAGTTCAATATCGCAGAAAGCGAAAAATAGATAAACACGTTGTGGTACTTACGTACAATGCAATATCACTCAGCAATGAAATCTATGTCATCAGGCCCGTAGCAGCATAATGAGTGGATTCAGGTACGATGATTCAAAGTGAAATAAGTCACACAGAAAAAGAAACATCATAAGATATCACTAATACACGGAATGTAAACTTGGCTACACAGGAACTGAATTACAAAACAGAACAGGGTCTCATATGTAGAAAACCAACTTATGCTTGCTTAAGGAGAAAGGTGAGTTGGGGCGCTGCATAAAACCAGAGATTGAAATGAGCACAGATACCGTTCCCTAAGCTAAATATGTAATAGACAAGAGCTACTCCTTGCTCAACGAAGTAGACTCAACACCCCATATTAAAGGCCTAAGAATATACCTGACTAGTAAGATTCTTAAAACCTATGGATTTATATGTCTCCGAAAGAGAATCAAGCGTGTGTACAGCGGCATAAGCACAGCAGTGATAGGATTTGTGAGGTTCGGTGAGCAAATGCAGACCCTTTGAAGTCATACTGCATGGTACCCATTCCATGGGTCTCAAGTCTCCAGGTTTAAGGGATTCTTCCTTCAGCTAAAACATGCATCTGGAACACAGAGTATGATCCACCGTGTGATCGGGAAACGTGTTCAAATGTGTCTCAGTTTTCATCCCCTGGTACTCGGGTGCAACATTCCAGACGCTTTACTAACACTCTCCCCACTTGGAGAGTGAGTGCCTTTAACCTCCTGTTTGGCCCAGTTTGCAATTTCTGCGGAAGATGAACAGGAATAGGGAGAACCAATGAGAGACTAGCAGGAGGTGTCTGGACGGGCAAATTTAACTCTCATTTCCCACCAGGAAGAGGAATTAACCAAAGGCTCAGCGTGTCATGTCGGAAACACACTAGGGCCTGAAGCAATCCTGCGGTCTTGCGGCCAGCTCACAAGAAAGCGAGTTGAAGAAAGGAGCTCAGGGGCACTGTAATTCACAAACCTGCAGAGTTATAAATGACAGCTATCGTCCAAAAATATATTGAAGTAAGGTTGCCAAGAGGACTTGAAAGCGGGGCAGAATTGCAGGAAACCGATTTCAGGAGGTAGACTGCAATTACATGTAAAGCAGAGGAAAAGAGGCAGAACGTCCACAATGATGCACTTGGCCAAAAAGTGCGTATGCGTTTTTTCCTGAATATATTCAGGAAAAAACGCATACGCCCTTTTTGGCCAACCAAGCAAGCTTGCAAAGGAAATCTGCACTACAATGAAGTCTCACTGCCCCCCAGACAAAAGGGCCATCTGAAAAAAGGTTAAATTCCAGAAAGGCAGGACAGGCCATGGAGAACTGGGAGCCTTGTTATGCTGATGGGCGGGATGTCAATTGCCAACAGCCACTCTGGAGAAGTGTATGGTGTTTCCTGAAACATCTAAAAAACAAAGCAACAGAGCCTAGGGCACTTCCACTTATGGTCCTATAGCTTAGGGAAATTAAAATCAAAAAGACATGGCCAACCCAAAGTTTGGGACGGATCTGTGTACAAGAACCTCGTTTACGGTACAAGTTCAATATCGCAGAAAGCGAAAAATGGATAAAGAAGTTGTGGTACTTATGTAGAATGCAATATCACTCAGCAATGAAATCTATGTCATCAGGCCGGTAGCAGCATAATGAGTGGATTCAGGTACGATGATTCTAAGTGAAATAAGTCACACAGAAAAAGAAACATCATAAGATATCACTACTACACGGAATGTAAACTTGGCTACACAGGAACTGAATTACAAAACAGAACAGGGTCTCCAATGTAGAAAACCAACTTATGCTTGCTTAAGGGGAATGGTGAGTTGGGGTGCTGAATGAAACCAGAGATTGAAATTGGCACAGATACCGTTCTATAAGCCAAATGTGTAATAGACAAGAGCTACACCTTGCTCAACGAAGTGGACACAACCCCGCATATTAAACACCTAAGAATATAGCTGACTACTAAGAATCTTAAAACCTATGGATTTATATGTCTCTGAAAGGGAATCAAGCGTGTGTACAGTGGCATAAACAAAGCAGTGATAGGATTGGTGAGGTTCGGTGAGCAAATGCAGACCCTTTGAAGTCATATTGCATGGTTCCCATTCCATGGGTCTCAACTCTCCAGGTTTAAAGGATTCTTCTTTTAGCTAAAACATGCATGTGGAACCCACAGTATGATCCACCGTGTGATCGGGAAATGTGTTCAAATGTGTCTCAGTTTTCATCCGCTGGTACTTGGGTGCAACATTCCAGACGCTTTACTAACACTCTGCCCACATGGAGAGTCAGTGCCTTTAACCTCCTGTTTGGCCCAGTTTGCAATTTCTGCGGAAGATGAACAGGAATAGGGAGAATCAATGAGAGACTAGCTGGAGGTGTCTGGACGGGCAAATTTAATTCCCATTTCCCACCAGGAAGGGGAATTAACCAAAGGCTCTGTGTGCCGTGCCAGAACCACACTAGGGCCTGAAGCAATCACGCGATGTTGCGGCCAGCTCACAATAAAGCGAGATGAAGAAAGGAGATCAGGGTCACTGTAATTCACAAACCTGCAGAGTTATAAATGACAGCTATCGTCCAAAAATATATTGAAGTAAGGATGCCAAGAGGACTTGCAAGCGGGGCAGAATTGCAGGAATCCGATTTCAGGAGGTAGAATGGAATTTCATGTAAAGCATAGGAAAAGAGGCAGAACGTCCACAATGATGCACTTGGCCAAAAAGGGCGTATGCGTTTTTTCCTGAATATATTCATGAAAAAACGCATACGCCCTTATTGGCCAACCAAGCAAGCTTGCAAAGGAAATCTGCACTACAATGAAGTCTCACTGCCCCACGGTCAGAAGGACCATCTGAAAAAACTGTAAAATCCAGAAATGCAGGACAAGCCATGGAGAACTGGGAGCCTTGTCATGCTGATGGGCGGGATGTAAATTGCCAAGAGCCACTCTGGAGAAGTGTATGGTGTTTACTAAAACATCTAAAAAACAAAGCAACAGAGCCTAGGGCACTTCAATTTATGGTCCTATAGCTTAGGGAAATTAAAATCCAAAAGACACAACCACCGGAAAGTTTGGGATGGCTCTGTTTACAAGAACCTCGTTTACGATACAAGTTCAATATCGCAGAAAGCGAAAAATGGATAAAGGAGTTTTGGTACTTACGTACAAGGCAATATCACTCAGCAATGAAATCTATGTCATCAGGCCCGTAGCAGCATAATGAGTGGATTCAGGTACGATGATTCTAAGTGAAATAAGTCACAGAGAAAAAGAAACATCATAAGATATCACTACTGCACGGAATGTAAACTTGGCTACACATCAACTGAATTCCAAAACAGAACAGGGTCTCAAATGTAGAAAACCAACTTATGTTTGCTTAAGGGGAAAGGTGAGTTGGGGTGCTGCATAAAACCAGAGATTGAAATTAGCACAGATACCATTCCATAAGCCAAATATGTAATAGACAAGAGCTAGTCCTTGCTCAACGAAGTGGACTCAACACCGCATATTAAACGCCTAAGAATATACCTGACTAGTAAGAATCTTAAAACCTATGGATTTATATGCCTCTGAAAGAGAACCAAGCGTGTGTACAGCGGCATAAATGCAGCAGTGATAGGATTGCTGAGGATCGGTGAGCAAATGCAGACCCTTTGAAGTTATATTGCATGGTATCCATTCCATGGGTCTCAACTCTCCAGGTTTAAGGGATTCTTCCTTCAGCTAAATCATGCATGTGGAACCCAGAGTATGATCCACCGTGTGATCGGGAAACGTGTTCAAATGTGTCTCAGTTTTCGTCCCCTGGTACACGGGTGCAACATTCCAGACGCTTCACTAACACTCTTCCCACTTAGAGAGTCAGTGCCTTTAACCTCCTGTTTGGCCCAGTTTACAATGTCTGCGGAAAATGAACAGGAATAGGGAGAACCAATGAGAGACTAGCTGGAGGTGTCTGGACGGGCAAATTTAACTCTCATTTCCCAACAGGAAGAGGATTAACCAAAGGCTCAGCGTGCTGTGCCGGAACCACACTAGGGCCTGAAGCAATCTTGCAGTGTTGCGGCAAGCTCACAAGAAAGCGAGTTGAAGAAAGGAGCTCAGGGGCACTGTAATTCACAAACCTGCAGAGTTATAAATGACAGCTATCGTCCCAAAATATATTGAAGTAAGGCTGCCAAGAGGACTCGAAAGCGGGGCAGAATTGCAGGAAACCGATTTCAGGAGGTAGACTGGAATTGCATGTAAAGCATAGGAAAAGAGGCAGAACGTCCACAAAGATGCACTTGGCCAAAAAGGGCGTATGCGTTTTTTCCTGAATATATTCAGGAAAAAACGCATACGCCCTTTTTGGCCAACCAAGCAAGCTTGCAAAGGAAATCTGCACTACAATGAAGTCTCACTGCCCCCCGGTCAAAAGGGCCATCTGAAAAACGTGTAAAATCCAGAAAGGCAGGACAGGCCATGGAGAACTGGGAGCCTTGTTATGCTGATGGGCGGGATGTAAATTGCCAACAGCCTCTCTGGAGAAGTGTATGGTGTTTCCTGAAACATCTACAAAACAAAGCAACAGAGCCTAGGGCACTTCCACATATGGTCCTATAGCTTAGGGAAATTAAAATCAAAAGGACACAGCCACCCCTAAGTTTGGGACGGCTCTGTTTACAAGAACCTCGTTTACGGTACAAGTTCAATATCACAGAAAGCGAAAAATGGATAAAGAAGTTGTGGTACTTACCTACAATGCAATATCACTCAGCAATGAAATCTATGTCATCAGGCCCGTAGCAGCATAATGAGTGGATTCAGGTACGATGATTCTAAGTGAAATAGGTCACACAGAAAAAGAAACGTCATAAGATATCACTAATACACGGAATGTAAACTTGGCTACACATCAACTGAATTACAAAACAGAACAGGGTCTCAAATGTAGAAAACCAACTTATGCTTGCTTAAGGGGAAAGGTGAGTTGGGGTGCTGCATAAAACCAGAGATTGAAATTAGCACAGATACCGTTCCATAAGCCAAATATGTAATAGACAAGAGCTACTCCTTGCTCAACGTAGTGGACTCAAGACGCCATATTTAACGCCTAAGAATATACCTGACTAGTAAGAATCTTAAAACCTATGGATTTATATGTCTCCGAAAGAGAATCAAGCATGTGTACAGTGGCATGAACGCAGCAGTGATAGGATTGGTGAGGTTCGGTGAGCAAATGCAGACCCTTTGAAGTCATACTGCATGGTACCCATTCCATGGGTCTCAAGTCTCCAGGTTTAAGGGATTCTTTCTTCAGCTAAAACATGCATGAGGAACCCAGAGTATGATCCACATGTGATCGGGAAACGTGTTGCAATGTGTCTCAGTTTTCGTCCTCTGGTACTCGGGTGCAACATTCCAGACGCTTTACTAACACTCTCCCCACTTGGAGAGTCACTGCCTTTAACCTCCTGTTTGGCCCAGTTTGCAATTTCTGCGTAAGATGAACAGGAATAGGGAGAACCAATGAGAGACTAGCTGGAGGTGTCTGGACGGGCAAATTTAACTCTCATTTCCCACCAGGAAGAGGAATTATCCAAAGGCTCAGCGTGCCATGCCGGAACCACACTAGGGCCTGAAGCAATCCTGCGGTGTTGCGGCCAGCTCACAAGAAAGCGTGTTGAAGAAAGGAGCTCAGGGCACTGAAATTCACAAACCTGCAGAGTTATAAATGACAGCTATTGTCCAAAAGTATATTGAACTAAGGCTGCCAAGAGGACTTGAAAGCGGGCCAGAATTGCAGGAAACCGATTTCAGGAGGTAGACTGGAATTGCATGTAAAGCATAGGAAAAGAGGCAGAACGTGCACAATGATGCACTTGGCCAAAAAGGGCGTATGCGTTTTTTCCTGAATATATTCAGGAAAAAACCCATACGCCCTTTTTGGCCAACCAAGCAAGCTTGCAAAGGAAATCTGCACTACAATGAAGTCTCACTGCCCCCCGGTCAAAAGGGCCATCTGAAAAAAGTGTACAATCCAGAAAGGCAGGACAGGCCATGGAGAACTGGGAGCCTTGATATGCTGATGGGCGGGATGTAAATTGCCAACAGCCACTCTGGAGAACTGAATGGTGTTTCCTGAAACATCTAAGAAACAAAGCAACATTGCCTAGGGCTCTTCCACTTATGGTCCTATAGCTTAGGGAAATTAAAATCAAAAAGACACAGCCACCCCAAAGTTTGGGTCGGCTCTGTTTACAAGAACCTCGTTTACGGTACAATTTCAATATCACAGAAAGTGAAAAATAGATAAAGAAGTTGTGGTATTTACGTACAATACAATATCACTCAGCAATGAAATCTATGTCATCAGGCCCGTAGCAGCATAATGAGTGGGTTCAGGTACGATAATTCTAAGTGAAATAAGTCACACAGAAAAAGAAACATCATAAGATATCACTACTGCACGGAATGTAAACTTGGCTACACATCAACTGAATTCCAAAACAGAACAGGGTCTCAAATGTAGAAAACCAACTTATGTTTGCTTAAGGGGAAAGGTGAGTTGGGGTGCTGCATAAAACCAGAGATTGAAATTACCACAGACACCATTCCATAAGCCAAATATGTAATAGACAAGAGCTACTCCTTGCTCAACGAAGTGGACTCAACACCCCATATTAAACGCCTAAGAATATACCTGACTAGTAAGAATCTTAAAACCTATGGATTTATATGTCTCCGAAAGAGAATCAAGCATCTGGACAGCAGCATAAATGCAGCAGTGATAGGATTGCTGAGGATCGGTGAGCAAATGCAGACCATTTGAAGTTATATTGCATGGTATCCATTCCATGGGTCTCAACTCTCCACGTTTAAGGGATTCTTCCTTCAGCTAAATCATGCATGTGGAACCCAGAGTATGATCCACCGTGTGATCGGGAAACGTGTTCAAATGTGTCTCAGTTTTCGTCCCCTGGTACTCGGGTGCAACTTTCCAGACGCTTTACTAACACTCTCCCCACTTGGAGAGTCAGTGCCTTTAACCTCCTGTTTGGCCCAGTTTGCAAATTCTGCGGAAAATAAACAGGAATAGGGAGAACCCATGAGAGACTAGCTGGAGGTGTCTGGACGGGCAAATTTAACTCTCATTTCCCACCAGGAAGAGGAATTAACCAAAGGCTCAGCGTGCCATGCCGGAACCACACTAGGGCCTGAAGCAATCCTGCGGTGTTGCAGCCAGCTCACAAAAAGCGAGTTGAAGAAAGGAGCTCAGGGGCACTGTAATTCACAAACCTGCAGAGTTATAAATGACAGCTATCGTCCAAAAATATATTGAAGTAAGGCTGCCAAGAGGACTTGAAAGTGGGGCAGAATTGCAGGAAACCGATTTCAGGAGGTAGACTGGAATTGCATGTAAAGCATAGGAAAAGAGGCAGAACGTCCACAATGATGCACTTGGTCAAAAAGGGCGTATGCGTTTTTTCCTGAATATATTCAGGAAAAAACCCATACGCACTTTTTGGCCAACCAAGCAAGCTTGCAAAGGAAATCTGCACTACAATGAAGTCTCACTGCCCCCTGGTCAAAAGGGCCTTCTGAAAAAAGTGTAAAATCCAGAAAGGCAGGACAGGCCATGGAGAACTGGGAGCCTTGTTATGCTGATGGGCGGGATGTAAATTGCCAACAGCCACTCTGGAGAAGTGTATGGTGTTTCCTGAAACATCTAAAAAACAAAGCAACAGAGCCTAGGGCAATTCCACTTATGGTCCTATAACTTAGGGAAATTAAAATCAAAAAGACACAGCCACCCCAAAGTTTGGGACAGCTCTGTTTACAAGAACCTCGTTTACGGTACAAGTTCAATATCGCAGAAAGTGAAAAATGGATAAAGAAGTTGTGGTACTTACGTACAATGCAATATCACTCAGCAATGAAATCTATGTCATCAGGCCCATAGCAACATAATGAGTGGATTCAGGTACGATGATTCTAAGTGAAATAAGTCACACAGAAAAAGAAACATCATAAGATATCACTAATACACGGAATGTAAACTTGGCTACACAGGAACTGAATTACAAAGCAGAACAGGGTCTCAAATGTAGAAAACCAACTTATGCTTGCTTAAGGGGAAAGGTGAGTTGGGGTGCTGCATAAAACTAGAGATTGAAATTAGCACAGATACCGTTCCATAAGCCAAATATGTAATAGACAAGAGCTACTCCTTGCTCAACGAAGTGGACTCAACACCCATATTAAACGCCTAAGAATATACCTGACTAGTAAGAAACTTAAAACCTATGGATTTATATGTCTCCGAAAGAGAATCAAGCGTGTGTACAGCGGCATAAATGCAGCAGTGATAGGATTGGTGAGGTTCGGTGAGCAAATGCAGACCCTTTGAAGTCATATTGCATGGTACCCATTCCATGGGTCTCAACTCTCCAGGTTTAAGGGATTCCTCCTTCAGCTAAAACATGCATGTGGAACCCAGAGTATGATCCACCGTGTGATCGGGAAACCTGTTCAAATGTGTCTCAGTTTTCGTCCCCTGGTACTCGGGTGCAACATTCCAGACGCTTTACTAACACTCTCCCCACTTGGAGAGTCAGTGCCTTTAACCTCCTGTTTGGCCCAGTTTGCAATTTCTGCGGAAAATGAACAGGAATAGAGAGAACCAATGAGAGACTAGCTGGAGGTGTCTGGACGGGCAAATTTAACTCTCATTTCCCACCAGGAAGAGGAATTAACCAAAGGCTCAGTGTGCCATGCCGGAACCACACTAGGGCCTGAAGCAATCCTGCGGTGTTGCGGCCAGCTCACAATAAAGCGAGTTGAAGAAAGGAGCATAGGGGAACTGTAATTCACAAACCTGCAGAGTTATAAATGACAGCTATCTTCCAAAACTATATTTAAGTAAGGCTGCCGAGAGGACTTGAAAGCAGGGCAGAATTGCAGGAAACCGATTTCAGGAGGTAGACTGGAGTTGAATGTAAAGCATAGGAAAAGAGGCAGAACGTCCACAATGATGCACTTGGCCAAAAAGGGCGTATGCGTTTTTTCCTGAATATATTCAAGAAAAAACGCATACGTTCTTTTTGGCCAACCAAGCAAACTTTTAAAGCAAATCTGCACTACAATGAAGTCTCACTGCCCCCTGGTCAAAAGGGACATCTGAAAAAAGTGTAAAATCCAGAAAGGCAGGACAGGCCATGGAGAACTGGGTGCCTTGTTATGCTCATGGGCGGGATGTAAATTGCCAACAGCCACTCTGGAGAAGTGTATGGTGTTTCCTGAATCATCTAAAAAAAAAATCCACAAACCATAGGGCACTTCAACTTATGGTCCTATAGCTTAGGGAAATTAAAATCAAAAAGACACAGCCACCCCAAAGTTTGGGACAGCTCTGTTTACAAGAACCTCGTTTACGGTACAAGTTCAATATCGCAGAAAGCGAAAAATGGATAAACAAGTTGTGGTACTTACGTACAATGCAATATCACTCAGCAGTGAAATCTATGTCATCAGGCCCGTAGCAGGATAATGAGTGGATTCAGGTACGATGATTCTAAGTGAAATAAGTCACACAGAAAAAGAAACATCATAAGATATCACTACTACATGGAATGTAAACTTGGCTACACAGGAACTGAATTACAAAACAGAACAGTGTCTGAAATGTAGAAAACCAACTTATGCTTGCTTAAGGGGAAAGGTGAGTTGGGGTGCTGCATAAAACCAGAGATTGAAATTAGCACAGATACCGTTCAATAAGCCAAATACGTAGTAGAAAAGAGCTACTCCTTGCTCAACGAAGTGGACTCAACACCCCATATTAAACGCCTAAGTATATACCTGACTAGTAAGAATCTTAAAACCTATGGATTTATATGTCTCTGAAAGAGAATGAAGCATGTGTACAGCGGCATAAACGCAGCAGTGATAGGATTGGTGAGGTTCGGTGAGCAAATGCAGACCCTTTGAAGTCATATTGCATGGTACCCATTCCAAGGGTCTCAACTCTCCAGGTTTAAGGGATTCTTCCTTCAGCTAAAACATGCATGTGGAACCCAGAGTATGATCCACCATGTGATCGGGAAACGTGTTCAAATGTGTCTCAGTTTTCGTCCCCTTGTACTCGTTTGCAACATTCCAGACACTTTACTAACACTCTCCCCACTTGGAGACTCAGTGCCTTTAACCTCCTGTTTGGCCCAGTTTGCAATTTCTGTGGAAGATGAACATGAATAGGGAGTACCCATGAACGACTAGCTGGAGGTGTCTGGACGGGCAAATTTAACTCTCATTTCCCACCAGGAAGAGGAATTAACCAAAGGCTCAGCATGCCATGCCAGAACCACACTAGGGCCTGAAGCAATACTGTGGTGTTGCGGCCAGCTCACAAGAAAGAGAGTTGAAGGAAGGAGTTCAGGGGCACTGTAATTCACAAACCTGCAGAGTTATAAATGACAGCTATCGTCCAAAAATATATTGAAGTAAGGCTGCCAAGAGGACTTGAAAGCGGGGCAGAATTGCAGGAAACCGATTTCAGGAGGTAGACTGGAATTGCATGTAAAGCATAGGAAAAGGGGCAGAAAGTGCACAATGATGCACTTCGCCAAAAAGGGAGTATGCGTTTCTTCCTGAATATATTCAGGAAAAAACGCATACGCACTTTTTGGCCAACCAAGCAAGCTTGCAAAGGAAATCTGCACTACAATGAAGTCTCACTGCCACCCGGTCAAAAGGGCCATCTGAAAAAAGTGTAAAATCCAGAAAGGCAGGACAGGCCATGGAGAACTGGGAGCCTTGTTATGCTGATGGGTGGGATGTAAATTGCCAACAGCCACTCTGGAGAAGTGTATGGTGTTTTCTGAAACATCTACAAGACAAAGCAACAGAGCCTAGGGCAATTCCACTTATGGTCCTATAGCTTAAGGAAATTAAAATCAAAAAGACACAGCCACCCCAAAGTTTGGGACAATTCTGTTTACAAGAACCTCATTTACGGTACAAGTTCAATATCACAGAAAGCGAAAAATGGATAAAGAAGTTGTGGTACTTACGTACAATGCAATATCACTCAGCAATGAAATCTATGTCATCAGGCTCATAGCAACATAATGAATGGATTCAGGTACGATGATTCTAAGTGAAATAAGTCACACAGAAAAAGAAACATCATAAGATATCACTAATACACGGAATGTAAACTTGGCTACACAGGAACTGAATTACAAAACAGAAAAGGGTCTCAAATGTAGAAAACCAACTTATGCTTGCTTAAGGGGAAAGGTGAGTTGGGGTGCTGCATAAAACCAGAAATTGAAATTAGCATAGATACCATTCCATAAGCCAAATATGTAATAGACAAGAGCTACTCCTTGTTCAACGAAGTGGACTGAAGACGCCATATTAAACGCCTAAGAATATACCTGACTAGTAAGAATCTTAAAACCTATGGATTTATATGTCTCCGAAAGAGAAACAAACGTGTGTACAGCGGCATAAACGCAACAGTGATAGGATTGGTTAAGTTCAGTGAGCAAATGCAGACCCTTTGACCATGGTACCCATTCCATGGGTCTCAACTCTCCAGGTTTAAGTGATTCTTCCTTCAGCTAAAACATGCATGTGGAACCCAGAGTATGATCCACCGTGTGATCGGGAAATGTGTTCAAATGTGTCTCAGTTTTCGTCCCCTGGTACTCGTGTGCAACATTCCAGTTGCTTTACTAACACTCTCCCCACTTGGAGAGTCAGTGCCTTTAACCTCCTGTTTGGCCCAGTTTGCAATTTCTGCGGAAGATGAACAGGAATAGGGAGAATCAATGAGAGACTAGCTGGAGGTGTCCGGACGGGCAAATTTAACTCTCATTTCCCACCAGGAAGGGGAATTAACCAAAGGCTCAGCATGCCGTGCCGGAACCACACTAGGGCCTGAAGCAATCATGCGGTGTTGCGGCCACCTCACAAGTAGCGAGTTGAAGAAAGGAGCTCAGGGGCACTGTAATTCACAAACTTGCAGAGTTATAAATGACAGCTATCGTCCAAAAGTATATTGAAGTAAGGCTGCCAAGAGGACTTGAAAGTGGGGCAGAATTGCAGGAAACCGATTTCAGGAGGTAGACTGGAATTGCATGTAAAGCATAGGAAAAGAGGCAGAACGTCCACAATGATTCACTTGGCCAGAAAGGGCGTATGTGTTTTTTCCTGAATATATTCAGGAAAAAACGCATACGCCCTTTTTGGCCAACCAAGCAAACTTGCAAAGGAAATCTGCAGTACAATGAAGTCTCACTTCCCCCGGTCAAAAGGGCCATCTGAAAAAATTGTAAAATCCAGAAAGGCAGGACAGGCCATGGAGAACTGGGAGCCTTGTTATGCTGATGGCCGGGATGTAAATTGCCAACAGCCACTCTGGACAAGTGTATGGTGTTTCCTGAAACATCTAAAAAACAAAGCAACAGAGCCTAGGGCACTTCCACTTATGGTCCTATAGCTTAGGGAAATTAAAATCAAAAACACACAGCCACCCGAAAGTTTGGGATGGCTCTCTTTACAAGAACCGCATTTATGGTACAAGTTCAATATCGCAGAAAGCGGAAAATGGATAAAGAAGTTGTGGTACTTACGTACAATGCAATATCACTCAGAAATGAAATCTATGTCATCAGGCCCGTAGCAGCATAATGAGTGGATTCAGGTATGATGATTCTAACTGAAATAAGTCACACAGAAAAAGAAACATCATAAAATATCACTACTACACGGAATGTAAACTTGGCTACACAGGAACTGAACTACAAAACAGAACAGTGTCTCAAATGTAGAAAACCAACTTATGCTTGCTTAAGGGGAAAGGTGAGTTGGGGTGCTGCATAAAACCAGAGATTGAAATTAGCACAGATACCGTTCCATAAGCCAAATATGTAATTGACAAGAGCTAGTCCCTGCTCAACGAAGAGGACACAAAACCCCATATTAAACACATAAGAATATACCTGACTAGTAAGAATCTTAAAACCTATGGATTTATATGTCTCCAAAAGACAATCAAGCGTGTGTACAGCTGCATAAACGCAGCAGTGATAGGATTGGAGAGGTTTGGTGAGCAAATGCAGACCCTTTGAAGTCATATTGCATGGTACCCATTCCATGGGTCTCAAATCTCCAGGTTTAAGGGATTCTTCCTTCAGCTAAAACATGCATGTGGAACCCAGAGTATGATCCACCGTGTGATCGGGAAACGTGTTCAAATGTGTCTCAGTTTTCATCCCCTGGTACTCGGGTACAACATTCCGGATGCTTTATTAACACTCTCCCCACTTGGAGAATCAGTGTCTTTAACCTTCTGTTTGGCCCAGTTTGCAATTTCTGTGGAAAATGAACAGGAATAGGGAGAACCAATGAGAGACTAGCTGGAGGTGTCTGGACGGGCAAATTTAACTCTCATTTCCCACCAGGAAGAGGAATTAACCAAAGGCTCAGCGTGCCATGCCGGAACCAAACTAGGGCCTGAAGCAATCCTGCGGTGTTGCGGAGAGCTCACAAGAAAGCGAGTTGAAGAAAGGAGCTCAGGGGCACTGTCATTCAAAAACCTGCAGAGTTATAAATGACAGCTATGGTCCAAAAATATATTGAAGTTACGCTGCCAAGAGGACTTGAAAGCGGGGCAGAATTGCAGGAAACTGATTTCAGAAGGTATACGGGAGTCGCTCTTAAAGCATAGGAAAGAGAGAGAACTTGGAAAATAATGCACTTGGCAAAAAAGTGCATATGTGTTTTATCCAGAGCTCTCATAACTGAGGGGAGGAGATTCCCAGCAGGCTCCAACTGCCACCTGAGGGCTCACGTTACCAAGGCAACGTGAGCAAGCCAGGCAGGAGTTACCTCACAGCAGAGGTCCCACCTCACAGAAGGGTGAGAAACCCAGCCAACATCAGACTCTCACCAGAGGGTCCACATCACCAAGGGGATGGGAACCAGGTAGGAGTGTCTTCACACCAGTGGGGCCACATCATTGACAGGTGAGGTACTCAGCAAATGTGTCCTCAAACCAGAGGACCCACATCACCAAGGGCCTCGGAGTGAGGCAGGCAGGAGTAGCCTCACAACACAGGGCCCATAGAATAAAAAAGTGAGGAATCCAGCAGTTGGAACCTCCCAGCAGGTGGCCCAGAGCACCGAGGCTATGGGATCCAGGCCACAGTGAACTCACAGAAGAGGACCCATGTCATGAAACTGAGCAACCCAGCCATTGGGACCTCAGAGCAGGAGGCCCACATCCCCATGGGGATGGAAATCTGGTAGGAGTGTCCTCGCACCACTGAGAACGTATCAGAAAATTTTGGGAGACCAGCAGTTAGGGCCTGACGCCAGAGGACCCTCATCACCAAGGGAAGGAGGCTCCCAGCAGGCTCCAACTGCCACCAGAGGGCTGACGTCGCCAAGGCGATGTGTGCCAACCAGGCACGAATGACCTCACAGCAGAGGGCTCACCTCAGAGAAGTGTGACGAACCCAGTCAGGATCAGACTCGCACCAGTGGGCCCACATCACCAAGGGGATGGGAACCAGGCAGGAGTGTCCCCACACCAGTGGGACAACATCATCGAAAGGTGAGGATCCCAGCACATGTAGCCTCAAACCAGAGGAACCACATCACCAAGGGGTTCAGAATTAGGCTGGCAGGACCGGCCTCACAACACAGGGTCCACAGAATATAAAAGTTGAGGAATCCAGCAGTTGGAACCTCCCAGCAAGTGGCCCAGAGCACTGAGGCTATGGGATCCAGGCGGCAGTGAACTCACAGCAGAGGGCCCACATCATGAACCTGTGAGCAGCCCGGCCATTGGGACCTCAGAACAGAAGGCCCACATCCCCATTGGGATGGGAACCTGGCAGGAGTGGCCTCGCACCACTTAGCACATATCAGAAAATGTTAGGAGCCCAGCAGTTAGGGTCTGACGCCAGGGGGCCCTCATAACTGAGGGGAGGAGACTCCCAGCAGGTTCCAACTGCCAACAGATGGCCCACGTCTACAAGGTGGCATGCGCCAGCCAGGCAGTAGTGACCTCACAGCAGAGGGCCTATCTCACAGAAGGGTGAGGAACCGAGGCAGGATGAGACTCTCGCCAGAGGGCTCACAACACCAAGGGGATGGGAACCAGTCAGGACTGTCCTCTCACCAGTGGGGCCACATCATCGAAAGGTGAGGAACCCAGCACATGCGGCCTCATATCAGAAGACATACATCACAAAGGGGAGGGGAGTGAGGCAGGCAGGAGTAGCCTAAAAACAGAGGGCCCGAAGAATAAGAAAGGTGAGGAATCCAGCAGTTGGAACCTCCCAGCAGGCGACCGAGAGCACAGAAGTTATGGGATGCAGGCAGGAGTGAACTAACAGCAGAGAGCCCACATCATGAAACTGTGAGCAACCCAGGCGTTGGGACCTCAGAGCAGAAGGCCCACATCCCAATGGGGATGTGAACCTGGATGGAGTGTCCTCGAACCACTGGGCACACATCACAAAATGTGGGGAGCCCAGCAGTTAGGGCCTGACGCCAGAGGGCCCTCATCACCGAGGGGAGGAGGCTCCCAGCAGGCTCCAAGTGCCACCAGAGGGCTCATGTCCACAAGGCGAGGTGAGCAAGCCAGGCAGGAGTGACCTCACAGCAGACGGCCCACCTCACAGAAGGGTGAGGAACCCAGCCAGGATCAGACTCTCAACAGAGGGCCCACATCACCAAGGGGATGTGAACCAGGCAGGAGTCTCCTAAGACCATTGGTCCCACATCATCGAAAGGTGAGGAACCCAGCACATGTGGCCTCAAACCAGAGGACACACATCACGAAGGGACTGGGAGTGAGGCAGGCAGGAGGATCCTCACAACAGAGGGCCAAAAAAATTAAAAAAGTGAGGAATCCAGCAGTTGGAACCTCCCAGCAGGCGGTCAAGAGCACAGAGGCTATGGGATCCAGGCCACAGTGAACTAACACCAGAGAGCCCACATCATGAAATTGTGATCAACCCAGCCGTTGGAACCTCAGAGCAGAAGGCCCACATCCCCATGGAGATGGGAACCTAAGAGGAGTGCCCGAGCATCACTGGGCTCACTAAGAAAAGTTGGGGAGCCCAGCAGTTAGGACCTGACGTCAGAGGGCCCTCATCACAGAGGTGAGGAGGCTCCCAGCAGGGTCCAAGTGCCACCAGAGGGCTAATGTCAACAAGGCGAGGTGAGCAAGCCAGGCAAGAGTTACCTGATAGTAGAGGGCCCACCTCACAGATGGGTGAGGAACCCAGGCAGGATCAGACTCTCACCAGAGGACCCACATCACAAAGGGGATGGGAACCAGTCAGGTTTATCCTCACACCAGTGGGGCCTCATCATCTTAAGGTGAGGAACCCAGCACATGTGTCCTCAAACCAGAGGACCCACATCACCACGGGCCTTGGAGTGAGGCAGGCAGGAGTAGCCTCACAACACAGGGCACATAATATAAAAAACGTGAGGATTCCAGCATTTAGACCTCCAGCAGGCGGCTCAGAACACCGAGGCTATGGGATCCAGGCCGCAGTGAACTCACAGCAGAGGGCCCACATCATAAAACTGTGAGCAACCCAGGCGTTGGGACCTCAGCGCAGAAGGCCCACATCCCCATGGGAATGGGAACCTGGCTGGAGTGTCCTCGCACCACTGGGCACACATCAGAAAATGTGGGGAGCCCACCATTTAGGGCCTGACGCCAGAGGGCCATCATCACCGAGAGGAGGAGGCACCCTGCATGCTCCAACTGCCACCAGAGGGCTCACGTCTCCAAGGTGATGTGTGCCAGCCAGGCAGGAGTGACCTCACAGCAGAGGGCCAACCTCACAGAACGTTGAGGAACCCAGCCAGGATTAGACTCTCGCCAGAGAGCCCACCTCACCAAGGGGATGGGAACCAGGCAGGAGTGTCCTCACACGAGTGGGGCCACATCATCGAAAGGTGAGGAACGCAGCACATGTGGCCTCAAGCAATAGGACAGTCATCACCAAGGGGCTGGCAGTGAGGCAGGCAGGAGGAGCCTCACAACAGAGGGCACATAGAATAAAAAAGTTGAGGAATCCAGCAGTTGGAACCTCCCAGCAGGCGGCTCAGAGCACCGATGATAAGGGATCCTTGCCGGAATGAACTCACAGCAGAGGGCCCACATCATAGTACTGTGAGCAAGCCAGCCGTTTTGACCTCAGAGCAGAAGGCCCATATCCCCATGGGGATGGGAACATGGCAAGAGTGTCCTCACTCACTTGGTGCACATCAGATAATGTGGGGAGCCCAGCAGTTATGGCCTAAGGCAAGAGGGCCCTCATCACCGAGGGGAGGAGGATCCCAGCACACTCCAACTGCCACCAGAGGGCCCACGTCGCCAAGGTGACGTGTGCCAGACAGGCATGATTGACCTCACAGCAGAGGGCCCACCTCACAGAAGGGTGAGGAACCCAGCCAGGATCAGACTCTCACCTGAGGGTCCACATCAGCAAGGGGATGGGAACCAGTCAGGACTGTCTTCCCTCCAGTGGGGCCACATCATCGAAAGGTGCGGAACGCAGCACATGTGACCTCAAATCAGAGGACACATATCACAAAGAGAATGGGAGTGAGGCAGGCAGGAGTAGCCTGAAAACAGAGGGCCCGAAGAATAAGAAAGGTGAGGAATCCAGCAGTTGGAACCTCCCAGCAGGCGACCGAGAGCACAGAAGTTATGGGATGCAGGCAGGAGTGAACTAACAGCAGAGAGCCCACATCATGAAACTGTGAGCAACCCAGGCGTTGGGACCTCAGAGCAGAAGGCCCACATCCCAATGGGGATGTGAACCTGGCTGGAGTGTCCTCGCACCACTGGGCACACATCACAAAATGTGGGGAGCCCAGCAGTTAGGGCCTGACGCCAGAGGGCCCTCATCACCGAGGGGAGGAGGCTCCCAGCAGGCTCCAAGTGCCACCAGAGGGCTCATGTCCACAAGGCGAGGTGAGCAAGCCAGGCAGGAGTGACCTCACAGCAGACGGCCCACCTCACAGATGGGTGAGGAACCCAGCCAGGATCAGACTCTCAACAGAGGGCCCACATCACCAAGGGGATGTGAACCAGGCAGGAGTCTCCTAAGACCATTGGTCCCACATCATCAAAAGGTGAGGAACCCAGCACATGTGGCCTCAAACCAGACGACACACATCACGAAGGGACTGGGAGCGAGGCAGGCAGGAGGATCCTCACAACAGAGGGCCAAAAAAATTAAAAAAGTAAGGAATCCAGCAGTTGGAACCTCCCAACAGGCGGCCAAGAGCACAGAGGCTATGGGATCCAGGCCTCTGTGAACTAACACCAGAGAGCCCACATCATGAAATTGTGATCAACCCAGCCGTTGGAACCTCAGAGCAGAAGGCCCACATCCCCATGGAGATGGGATCCTAAGAGGAGTGCCCAAGCATCATTGGGCTCACTAAGAAAAGTTGGTGAGCCCAGCAGTTAGGGCCTGAGCCAAGAGGGCCCTCATCACTGGTGGGAGGAGATTCCCAGCACGCTCCAACTGCCACCACACGGCTGACTTCACCAAGGCAATGTGTGCCAGCCATGCAGGAGTGACCTATCAGCAGAGGGTCTCCCTCACAGAAGGGTGAGGAACACAGCCAGGAACAGACTCTCACCAGGGGGTCCACATAACCACGTGGATGAGAACCAGGCAGGAGTATCCTCACACTAGTGGGACCACATCATCGAAAGGTGAGGAACCCAGCAAAGGTGGCCACAAACCAGAGGACCCACATCATGAAGGGGTTGAGGGTGAGGTAGGTGTCTGGACGGGCATATTTAACACTCATTTCCCACCAGGAAGAGGAATTAACCAAAGGCTCAGCATGCCCTGCTAGAAGCAGATTAGGGCCTGAAGCAGTCTTGCAGGTTTGCGGCCAGCTCACAAGAAAGCGAGTTGAAGAAAGCAGCTCAGGGGCCCTGTAATTCACAAAACTGCAGAGTTATAAATGACAGCTATAGTCCAAAAATATATTGAAGTATGGGTGCGAAGAGGACTTGAAAGCGGGGCAGAATTGCAGGAAACCGATTTCAGGAGGTAGACAGGAATTGCATGTAAAGCATAGGAAAAGAGGCAGAACGTCCACAACGATGCACTTGGCCATAAAGGGCGTTTGCGTTTTTTCCTGAATACATTCAGGAAAACACACATACGCACTTTTTGGCCAACCAAGCAAGCTTGCAAAGGAAATCTGCACTACAATGAAGTCTCACTTCCCCCCGGTCAAAAGGGCCATCTGAAAAAAGTGTAAAATCCAGAAAGGCAGGACAGGCCATGGGAGCCTTCTTATGTTGCTGGGCAGGATGGAAATTGCCAACAGCCACTCTGGAGAAGTGTATGGTGTTTCCTGAAACATCTAAAAAACAAACCAACAGAGCCTAGGGCACTTCCACTTATGGTCCTATAGCTTAGGGCAATTAAAATCAAAAAGACACAGCCACCCCAAAGTTTGGGACGGCTCTGTTTACAAGAACCTCGTTTACGGTACAAGTTCAATATCGCAGAAAGCGAAAAATGGATAAAGAAGTTGTGGTAGTTACGTACAATGCAATATGACTCAGCAATGAAATCTATGTCATCAGGCCCGTAGCAGCATAATGAGTGGATTCAGGTACGATGATTCTAAGTGAAATAAGTCACAGAGAAAAAGAAACATCATAAGATATCACTACTACACGGAATGTAAACTTGGCTACACAGGAACTGAATTACAAAACAGAACAGGGTCTCAAATGTAGAAAACCAACTTATGCTTGCTGAAGGGGAAAGGTGAGTTGGGGTGCTGCATAAAACCAGACATTGAAATTAGCACAGATACCGTTCCATAAGCCAAATATGTAATAGACAAGAGCTACCACTTGCTCAACGAAGTGACGCAACACCCCATATTAAACGCCTAAGAATATACCTGACTAGTAAGAATCTTAAAACCTATGGATTTATATGTCTCCAAAAGAGAATCAAGCGTGTGTACAGCAGCATAAACGCAGCAGTGATAGGATTGGTGAGGTTCGGTGAGCAAATGCAGACCCTTTGAAGTCATATTGCATGGTACCCATTCCATGGGTCTCAACTGTCCAGGTTTAAGGGATTCTTCCTTCAGCTAAAACATGCATGTGGAACCCAGAGTATGATCCACCGTGTGATCGGGAAACGTGTTCAAATGTGTCTCAGTTTTCGTCCCCTGGTACTCGGGTACAACATTCCAGACGCTTTACTAACACTCTCCCCACTTGGAGAGTCAGTGCCTTTAACCTCCTGTTTGGCCCAGTTTGCAATTTCTGCGGAAGATGAACAGGAATAGGGAGAACCAATGAGAGACTAGCTGGAGGTGTCTGGACGGGCAAATTTAACTCTGATTTCCCACCAGGAAGAGGAATTAACCAAAGGCTCAGCGTGCCATGCCGGAAACACACTAGGGCCTGAAGCAATCCTGCGGTGTTGCGGCCAGCTCACAAGAAAGCGTGTTGAAGAAAGGAGCTCTGGGGCACTGTCATTCACAAACCTGCAGAGTTATAAATGACAGCTATCGTCCAAAAATATATTGAAGTAAGGCTTCCAAGAGGACTTGAAAGAGGGGCACAATTTCAAGAAACCACTTTCAGGAGGTAGACTGGAATTGCATGTAAAGCATAGGAAAAGAGGCAGAACGTCCACAATGATGCACTTGGCCAAAAAGGATGTATGCGTTTTTTCCTGAATATATTCAGAAAAAAATGCATACGCCCTTTTTGGCCAACCAAGCAAGCTTGCAAAGGAAATCTGCACTACAATGAAGTCTCACTTCCCCCCGGTCAAAAGGGCCATCTGAAAAAAGTGTAAAACCCAGAAAGGCAGGACAGGCCATGGAGAACTGGGAGCCTTGTTATGCTGCTGGGTGGGATGGAAATTGCCAACAGCCACTCTGGAGAAGTGTATGGTGTTTCCTGAAACATCTAAAAAACAAAGCAACAGAGCCTAGGGCACTTCCACTTATGGTCCTATAGCTTAGGGAAATTAAAATCAAAAAGACACAGCCACCCCAAAGTTTGGGACGGCTCTGTTTACAAGAACCTCGTTTACGGTACAAGTTCAATATCGCAGAAAGCGAAAAATGGATAAAGATGTTGTGGTACTTACGTACAATGCAATATCACTCAGCAATGAAATCTATGTCATCAGGCCCGTAGCAGCATAATGAGTGGATTCATTTACGATTATTCTAAGTGAAATAAGTCACACAGAAAAAGAAACATCATAAGATATCACTACTACACGGAATGTAAACTTGGCTACACAGGAACTGAATTACAAAACAGAACAGGGTCTCAAATGTAGAAAACCAACTTATGCTTGCTTAAGGGGAAAGGCGAGTTGGGGTACTGCATAAAACCAGAGATAAAAATTAGCACACATACCGTTCCATAAGCCAAATATGTAATAGACAAGAGCTACTCCTTGCTCAACGAAGTGACTCAACACCCCATATTAAACGCCTAAGAATATACCTGACTAGTAAGAATCTTAAAACCTATGGATTGATCCAGGAGCAGGAAGATGGCGGAAGAGTAAGATGCGGAGATCACCTTCCTCCCCACAGATACACCAGAAATACATCTACACGTGGAACAACTGCTACAGATCACCTACTGTAGGCTGGCAGAAGACCTCAGACCTCCCAAAAGGCAAGAAACTCCCCGCGTACCTGGGTAGGGCAAAAGAAAAAAAGAATAAAGAGACAAAAGGATAGGGACGGCACCTGCACCAGTGGGAGGGAGCTGTGAAGGAGGAAAAGTTTCCACACGCTAGGAAGCCCCTTTGCGGGCGGAGACTGCGGGAGGCGGAGGGGGGAGCTTCGAACCTGCGGAGGAGTGCACAGCAACGGGTGCGGAGGGCAAATCGGGGAGATTCCCGCACAGAGGATCGGTGCTGACCGGCACTCACCAGCCCGAGAGGCTTGTCTGCTCACCCGCCGGGGCGGGCGGTGCTGCGAGCTGAGGCTCTGAGGCTCGGGTTTCGGTTTCGGACGGAGCGCAGGGAGAGGACGGGGGTTGGCGGCTTGAACATAGCCTGAAGGGGTTAGTGCACCACAGCTAGCCGGGAGGGAGTCCGGGGAAAAGTCTGCACCTGCCGAAGAGGCAAGAGACTTTTTCTTCCCTCTTTGTTTCCTGGTGCTTGAGGAGAGGGGTTTAAGAATGCTGCTTAAAGGAACTCCAGAGACGGACGCGAGCCGCGGCTGAAAGCGCGGACCCCAGAGACGGACGCGAGCCGCGGCTGAAAGCGCGGACCCCAGAGACGGGCGCGAGCCGCGGCTGAAAGCGCGGACCCCAGAGACGGGCGTGAGCCGCGGCTGAGGGCGCGGACCCCAGAGACGGGCGCGAGCCGCGGCTGAGGGTGCGGACTCCAGAGACGGGCACAAGCCGCAGCTGGAGGCGTGGACCCCAGAGGCGGGCGGGAGACGTTGGGGCTGCTGCTGCCGCCACCAAGGGGCCTGTGTGCGAGCACAGGTCGCTCTCCACACCCCTCTTCCGTGGAGCCTGTGCAGCCCGCCACTGCCGGGTTCCCGGGATCCGGGGACGACTTCCCCGGGAGAGCGCACGGCGGGCCTCGGGCTGGTGCAGGGTCACGCCAGACTTTGCCGCCGCAGGCCCGCCCCGCATTCCATGCCCCTCCCTCCCCGCCAGCCTCAGTACGCCAGAACCCCCGAATCAGCGGCTCCTTTAACCCCGTCCTGTCTGAGCAAAAAACAGACGCCCTCCAGCGACCTACACGCAGAGGCAGGGCCAAATCCAAAGCTGAGCCCCTGTGAGCTGTGAGAACAAAGAAGAGAAAGGGAAATCTCTCCCAGCAGCCTCAGAAGCAGCGGATTAAAGCTCCACAATCAACTTGATGTACCCTGCATCTGTGGAATACATGAATAGACAGCCAATCATCCCAAATTAAGGAGGTGGACTTTGGGAGCAAGATCTATGATTTTTTCCCCTATTCCTCTTTTTGTGAATGTGTATGTGTATGCTTCTGTGTGAGATCTTGTCTGTATAGTCTTGCTTCCACCATTTGTCCTAGGGTTCTATCCCTTCATGGTTTTTTCTTAAAATTTTTTTCTTAATAATCAATTTTAATTTTAAGAACGTTATTATACTTTACCTTCATCCTTTCTTTTTCTTTCTTTCTTTCCTTCCTTCCTTCCCTCCTTTAGACAATGAATCATCCCAAATTGAGGAGGTGGTCTCTGACAGCAAGATTTATGATTTTTCCCCCTTTACCTCTTTTAGTGAGGGTGTATGTGTACACTTCTGTGTAAGATTTTGTCTGTATAGCTTTGCTTCCAACATTTGTCCTAAGGTTCTATCCGTCCCTTGTTTTTTTCCTAAATAAGAATTTTTTAATTCAATAACTTTATTATACTTTATTTTATTTTTACTGTATCTTCTTTCTTTCTGTTTTTCCTTCTTTCCCTCCTTCCTTCCTTCCTTCCTCCCTCCCTCCCTCCCTCCTTTCGTTCCTTCTTGCCTTCCTTCCTTCGTTGCTTCTTTCTTTCTTTCTTTCTTCCTTCCTTCCTTCCTTCCTTCCCTCCTTCCTTCCTTCCTTCCTTCCCTCCTTCCTTCCCTCCTTTCCTTCTTTCTTTCCTCATACTTCTACTAATTCCCTCTACTTTTTCTCCCTTTTATTCTGAGCCATGTGGATGAAAGGCTCTTGGTGCTCCAGCCAGGAGTCAGGGCTCTGCCTCTGAGGTAGGAGAGCCAACTTCAGGACACTGGTCCACAAGAGACCTCCCAGCTCCACATAATATCAAACGGCGAAAATCTCCCAGAGACCTCCATCTTAACACCAGCACCCAGCTTCACTCAACGACCAGCAAGCCACAGTACTGGACAACCTGTGCCAAACAACTAGCAAAACAGGAACACAACCCCACCCATTAGCAGAGAGGCAGTCTAAAATCATAATAAGGCCACAGACACCCCAAAACACACCACCAGATGTGAACCTGCCCACTAGAGAGACAAGATCCAGCCTCATCCACCACAACACAGGCACTAGTCCCCTCCACCAGGAAGCCTACACAATCCATTGAACCAACCTTAGCCACTGGAGACAGACATCAAAAACAGGAGGAACTACGAACCTGCAGCCTGCAAAAAGGAGACCCCAAACACAGTAAGATAAGCACAATGAGAAAACAGAAAAACACACAGCAGATAAAGGAGCAAGATAAAAATGCACCAGACCTAACAAATGAAGAGGAAATAGGCAGTCTACCTGAAAAAGAATTCAGAATAATGATAGTAAGGTTGATCCGAAATCTTGGAGATAGAATGGACAATAGAATGGACAAAATGCAAGAATCAGTTAACAAGGACCTAGAAGAACTAAAGATGAAACAAGCAACGATGAACAACACAATAAATGAAATTAAAACTACTCTAGATGGGATCAATAGCAGAATAACTGAGGCAGAAGAACGGATAAGTGACCTGGAAGATAAAATAGTGGAAATAACTACTGCAGAGCAGAATAAAGAAAAAAGAATGAAAAGAACTGAGGACAGTCTCAGAGACCTCTGGGACAACATTAAACGCACCAACATTCAAATTATAGGGGTTCCAGAAGAAGAAGAGAAAAAGAAAGGGACTGAGAAAATATTTGAAGAGATTATAGTTGAAAACTTCCCTAATATGGGAAAGGAAATAGTTAATCAAGTCCAGGAAGCACAGAGAGTCCCATACAGGATAAATACTAGGAGAAATACGCCAAGACACATATTAATCAAACTGTCAAAAATTAAATACAAAGAAAGCATATTAAAAGCAGCAAGGGAAAAACAACAAATAACACATAAGGGAATCCCCATAAGGTTAACAGCTGATCTCTCAGCAGAAACCCTACAAGCCAGAAGGGAGTGGCAGGACATACTGAAAGTGATGAAGGAGAAAAACCTGCAGCCAAGACTACTCTACCCAGCAAGGATCTCATTCAGATTTGATGGAGAAATTAAAACCTTTACAGACAAGCAAAAGCTGAGAGAGTTCAGCACCACCAAACCAGCTTTACAACAAATGCTAAAGGATCTTCTCTAGGCAAGAAACACAAGAGAAGGAAAAGACCTATAATAACGAACCCAAAACAATTTAGAAAATGGGAATAGGAACATACATATCGATAATTACCTTAAATGTAAATGGACTAAATGCTCCCACCAAAAGACACAGATTAGCTGAATGGATACAAAAACAAGACCCTTATATATGCTGTCTACAAGAGACCCACTTCAGACCTAGAGACACATACAGACTGAAAGTAAGGGGATGGAAAAAGATATTCCATGCAAATGGAAACCAAAAGAAAGCTGGAGTAGCAATTCTCATATCAGACAAAATAGACTTTAAAATAAGGACTATTAAAAGAGAAAAAGAAGGACACTACATAATGATCAAGGGATCGATCCAAGAAGAAGATATAACAATTGTAAATATTTATGCACCCAACATAGGAGCACCTCAATACATAAGGCAAATACTAACAGCCATAAAAGGGGAAATCGACAGTAACACATTCATAGTAGGGGACTTAAACACCCCACTTTCACCCATGGACAGATCACCCAAAATGAAAATAAATAAGGAAACACAAGCTTTAAATGATACATTAAACAAGATGGACTTAATTGATATTTATAGGACACTCCATCCAAAAACAACAGAATACACATTTTTCTCAAGTGCTCATGGAACATTCTCCAGGATAGATCATATCTTGGGTCACAAATCAAGCCTTGGTAAATTTAAGAAAATTGAAATTGTATCAAGTATCTTTTCTGACCACAACGCCATGAGACTAGATATCAATTACAGGAAAAGATCTGTAAAAAATACAAACACATGGAGGCTAAACAATACACTACTTAATAATGAAGTGATCACTGAAGAAATCAAAGAGGAAATCAAAAAATACCTAGAAACAAATGACAATGGAGACACAACGACCCAAAACCTGTGGGATGCAGCAAAAGCAGTTCTAAGGGGGAAGTTTATAGCAATACAAGCCCACCTTAAGAAGCAGGAAACATCTAGAATAAACAACCTAAGCTTGCACCTCAAGCAATTAGAGAAAGAAGAACAAAAAAAACCCAAAGCTAGCAGAAGGAAAGAAATCATAAAAATCAGATCAGAAATAAATGAAAAAGAAATGAAGGAAACAATAGCAAAGATCAATAAAACTAAAAGCTGGTTCTTTGAGAAGATAAACAAAATTGATAAACCACTAGCCAGACTCATCAAGAAAAAAAGGGAGAAGACTCAAATCAATAGAATTAGAAATGAAAAAGGAGAGGTAACAACTGACACTGCAGAGATAAAAGAGATCATGAGAGATTACTACAAGCAACTCTATGCCAATAAAATGGACAATCTGGAAGAAATGGACAAATTCTTAGAAATGCACAACCTGCCAAGACTGAATCAGGAAGAAATAGAAAATATGAACAGACCAATCACAAGCACTGAAATTGAAACTGTGATTAAAAATCTTCCAACAAAGAAAAGCCCAGGACCAGATGGCTTCACAGGCGAATTCTATCAAACATTTAGAGAAGAGCTAACACCTATCGTTCTCAAACTCTTCCAAAATATAGTAGAGGGAGGAACACTCCCAAACTCCTTCTACGAGGCCACCGTCACCTTGATACCAAAACCAGGCAAGGATGTCACAAAGAAAGAAAACTACAGACCAATATCACTGATGAACATAGATGCAAAAATCCTCAACAAAATACTAGCAAACAGAATCCAACAGCACATTAAAAGGATCATACACCATGATCAAGTGGGGTTTATTCCAGGAATGCAAGGATTCTTCAATATACGCAAATCTATCAATGTGATAAACCATATTAACAAATTGAAGGAGAAAAACCATATGATCATCTCAATAGATGCAGAGAAAGCTTTTGACAAAATTCAACACCCATTTATGATAAAAACCCTGCAGAAAGTAGGCATAGAGGGAACTTTCCTCAACATAATAAAGGCCATATACGACAAGCCCACAGCAAACATCATCCTCAATGGGGAAAAACTGAAAGCATTTCCACTAAGATCAGGAACAAGACAAGGGTGCCCACTCTCACCACTCTTATTCAACATAGTTTTGGAAGTTTTAGCCACAGCAATCAGAGAAGAGAAGGAAATAAAAGGAATCCAAATCGGAAAAGAAGAAGTAAAGCTGTCACTGTTTGCAGATGACATGATCCTATACATAGAGAATCCTAAAGATGCTACCAGAAAACTACTAGAGCTAATCAATGAATTTGGTAAAGTGGCAGGATACAAAATTAATGCACAGAAATCTCTGGCATTCCTATATACTAATGATGAAAATCTGAAAGTGAAATCAAGAAAACACTCCCATTTACCATTGCAACAAAAAGAATAAAATATCTA
Source organism: Orcinus orca (assembly GCF_937001465.1). NCBI lineage: Eukaryota > Metazoa > Chordata > Mammalia > Artiodactyla > Delphinidae > Orcinus > Orcinus orca. The sequence continues at coordinate 82,624,187 of NC_064559.1, forward strand.
GGAATAAACCTACCTAAGGAGACAAAAGACCTGTATGCAGAAAATTATAAGACACTGATGAAAGAAATTAAAGATGATACAAATAGATGGAGACATATACCATGTTCTTGGATTGGAAGAATCAACATTGTGAAAATGACTCTACTACCCAAAGCAATCTATAGATTCAATGCAATCCCTATCAAACTACCACTGTCATTTTTCACAGAACTAGAACAAAAAATTTCGCAATTTGTATGGAAACACAAAAGACCCCGAATAGCCAAAGCAATCTTGAGAACAAAAAAAGGAACTGGAGGAATCAGGCTCCCTGACTTCAGACTATACTACAAAGCTACAGTTATCAAGACGGTATGGTACTGGCACAAAAACAGAAAGATAGATCAATGGAACAGGATAGAAAGCCCAGAGATAAACCCATGCACATATGGACACCTTATCTTTGATAAAGGTGGCAGGAATGTACAGTGGAGAAAGGACAGCCTCTTCAATAAGTGGTGCTGGGAAAACTGGACAGGTACATGTAAAAGTATGAGATTAGATCACTCCCTAACACCATACACAAAAATAAGCTCAAAATGGATTAAAGACCTAAATATAAGGCCAGAAACTATCAAACTCTTAGAGGAAAACATAGGCAGAACACTCTATGACATAAATCACAGCAAGATTCTTTCTGACCCACCTCCTAGAGTAATGGAAATAAAAACAGAAATAAACAAATGGGACCTAATGAAACTTCAAAGCTTTTGCACAGCAAAGGAAACCATAAACAAGACCAAAAGACAACCCTCAGAATGGGAGAAAATATTTGCAAATGAAGCAACCGACAAAGGATTAATCTCCAAAATTTACAAGCAGCTCATGCAGCTCAATAACAAAAAAAACAAACAACCCAATCCAAAAATGGGCAGAAGACCTAAATAGACATTTCTCCAAAGAAGATATACAGTCTGCCAACAAACACATGAAAGAATGCTCAATATCATTAATCATTAGAGAAATGCAAATCAAAACTACAATGAGATATCATCTCACACCAGTCAGAATGGCCATCATCAAAAAATCTAGAAACAATAAATGCTGGAGAGGGTGTGGAGAAAAGGGAAACCTCTTGCACTGCTGGTGGGAATGTGAATTGGTTCAGCCACTATGGAGAACAGTATGGAGGTTCCTTAAAAAACTACAAATAGAACTACCATATGACCCAGCAATCCCACTACTGGGCATATACCCTGAGAAAACCGAAATTCAAAAAGAGTCATGTACCAAAATGTTCATTGCAGCTCTATTTACAATAGCCCAGAGATGGAAACAACCTAAGTGCCCGTCATCGGATGAACGGATAAAGACGATGTGGCACATATATACAATGGAATATTACTCAGCCATAAAAAGAAATGAAATTGAGCTATTTGTAATGAGGTGGATAGACCTAGAGTCTGTCATACACAGTGAAGTAAGTCAGAAAGAAAAAGACAAATACCGTATGCTAACACATATATATGGAATTTAAGAAAAAAATGTCATGAAGAACGTAGGGGTAAGGCAGGAATAAAGACGCAGACCTCCTAGAGAACGGACTTGAGGTTATGGGGAGGGGGAAGGGTGAGCTGTGACGGGGCGAGAGAGAGTCATGGACATATACACACTAACAAACGTAGTAAGGTAGATAGCTAGTGGGAAGCAGCCGCATGGCAGAGGGATATTGGCTGGGTGCTTTGTGACAGCCTGGAGGGGTGGGATAGGGAGGGTGGGAGGGAGGGAGACGCAAGAGGGAAGAGATATGGGAACATATGTATATGTATAACTGATTCACTTTGTTATAAAGCAGAAACTAACACATCATTGTAAAGCAATTATACCCCAATAAAGATGTTAAAAAAAAAAAAACCTATGGATTTATATGTCTCCGAAAGAGAATCAAGCGTGTGTACAGCGGCATAAACGCAGCAGTGATAGGACTGGAGAGGTTCGGTGAGCAAATGCAGACCCTTTGAAGTCATACTGCATGGTACCCATTCCATGGGTCTCAACTCTCCAGGTTTAAGGGATTCTTCCTTCAGCTAAAACATGCATGTGGAACCCAGAGTATGATCCACCATGTGATCGAGAAACGTGTTCAAATGTGTCTCAGTTTTCGTCCCCTGGTACTCAGGTGAAACATTCCAGACGCTTTACTAACACTCTCCCCACTTGGAGAGTCAGTGCCTTTAACCTCCTGTTTGGCCCAGTTTGCAATTTCTGCGGAAAATGAACAGGAATAGGGAGAAGCAATAAGAGACTAGCTGGAGGTGTCCGGACGGGCAAATTTAACTCTCATTTCCCACCAGGAAGAGGAATTAACCAAAGGCTCAGCGTGCCGTGCCGGAACCACACTAGGGCCTGAAGCAATCCTGCGGTGTTGCGGCCTGCTCACAAGAAAGCGAGTTGAAGAAAGGAGCTCAGGGGCACTGTCATTCACAAACCTGCAGAGTTATAAATGACAGCTATCGTTCAAAAATATATTGAAGTAAGGCTGCCAAGAGGACTTGAAAGCGGGGCAGAATTGCAGGAAACCGATTTCAGGAGGTAGACTGGAATTGCATGTAAAGCATAGGAAAAGAGGCAGAACGTCCACAATGATGCACTTGGCCAAAAAGGGCGTATGCGTTTTTTCCTGAATATATTCAGGAAAAAACACATACGCCCTTTTTGGCCAACCAAGCAAGCTTGCAAAGGATATCTGCACTAAAATGATGTCTCACTTCACCCCAGTCAAAAGGGCCATATGAAAAAAGTGTAAAATCCAGAAAGGCAGGACAGGTCACGGAGAACTGGGAGCCTTGTTATGCTGATGGGCGGGATGTAAATTGCCAACAGCCACTCTGGAGAAGTCTATGGTGTTTCCTGAAACATCTAAAAAACAAAGCAACAGAGCCTAGGGCACTTCCACTTATGGTCCTATAGCTTAGGGAAATTAAAATCAAAAAGACACAGCCACCCCAAAGTTTGGGCCGTCTCTGTTTACAAGAACCTCGTTTACGGTACAAGTTCAATATCGCAGAAAGCGAAAAATGTATAAAGAAGTTGTGGCACTTATGTACAATGCAATATCACTCAGCAATGAAATCTATGTCATCAGGCCCGTAGTAACATAATGAGTGGATTCAGGTACGATGATTCTAAGTGAAATAAGTCACACAGAAAAAGAAAAATCATAAGATATCACTAAAACACGGAATGTAAACTTGGATACACAGGAACTGAATTACAAAACAGAACAGGGTCTCAAATGTAGAAAACCAACTTATGCTTGCTTAAGGGTAAAGGTGAGTTGGGGTGCTGCATAAAACCATAGATTGAAATTAGCACAGATACCGTTCCAAGAGCCAAATATATAATAGACAAGAGCTACTCCTTGCTCAACGAAGTGGACTCAACACAACATATTAAACGCCTAAGAATATACCTGACTAGTAAGAATCTTAAAACTTATGGATTTATATGTCTCCGAAAGAGAATCAAGCGTGTGTACAGCGGCATAAACACAGCAGTGATAGGATTGGTGAGGTTTGGTGAGCAAATGCAGACGCTTTGAAGTCATATTGCATGGTACCCATTCCATGGGTCTCAACTCTCCAGGTTTAAGGGATTCTTCCTTCAGCTAAAACATGCATGTGGAACCCAGAGTATGATCCACCATGTGATCGGGAAACGTGTTCAAATGTGTCTCAGTTTTCGTCCCCTGGTACTCGGGTGCAACATTCCAGACGCTCTACTAACACTCTCCCCACTTGGAGAGTCAGTGCCTTTAACCTCCTGTTTGGCCCAGTTTGCAATTTCTGCGGAAGAGGAACAGGAATAGGGAGAACCAATGAGAGACTAACTGGAGGTGTCTGGACGGGCAAATTTAACTCTCATTTCCCACCAGGAAGAGGAATTAACCAAAGGCTCAGCGTGCCATGCCGGAACCACACTAGGGCCTGAAGCAATCATGCGGTGTTGTGGCCAGCTCACAAGAAAGCGAGTTGAAGAAAGGAGCTCAGGGGCACTGTAATTCACAAACCTGCAGAGTTATAAATGACAGCTATCGTCCAAAAATATATTGCAGTAAGGCTGCCAAGAGGACTTGAAAGCGGGACAGAATTGCAGGAAACCGATTTCAGGAGGTAGACTGGAATTGCATGTAAAGCATAGGAAAAGAGGCAGAACGTCCACAATGATGCACTTGGCCACAAAGGCCGTATACGTTTTTTCCTGAATATATTCAGGAAAAAACGCATACGACCTTTTTGGCCAACCAAGAAAGCTTGCAATGGAAATCTGCACTACAATGAAGTCTCACTGCCCCCCGGTCAAAAGGGCCATCTAAAAAAAGTGTAAAATCCAGAAAGGCAGGACAGGCCACGGAGAACTGGGAGCCTTGTTATGCTGATGGGCGGGATGTAAATTGCCAACAGCCACTCTGGAGAAGTGTATGGTGTTTCCTGAAACATCTAAAAAACGAAGCAACAGTGCCTAGGGCACTTCCACTTATGGTCCTATAGCTTAGGGAAATTAAAATCAAAAAGACACAGCCACCCCAAAATTTGGAACGGCTCTGTTTACAAGAACCTCGTTTACGGTACAAGTTCAATATCGCAGAAAGTGAAAAATGGATAAAGAAGTTGTGGTACTTACGTACAATGCAATATCACTCAGCAATGACATCTATGTCATCAGGCCCGTAGCAGCATAATGAGTGGATTCAGGTATGATGATTCTAATTGAAATAAGTCACACAGAAAAAGATACATCATTAGATATCACTAATACACGGAATGTAAACTTGGCTAAACAGGAACTGGATTACAAAACAGAACAGGGTCTCAAATTTAGAAAGCCAACTTATGCTTGCTTAAGGGGAAAGGTGAGTTGGGGTGCTGCATAAAACCAGAGATTGAAATGAGCACAGAAAAATTTCCTTAAGCCAAACATGTAATAGACAAGAGCTACTCCATGCTCAACGAAATGGACTCAACACCCCATATTAAACGCCTAAGAATGTACCTGACTAGTAAGTATCTTTAAACGTATGGATTTCTATGTCTCCGAAAGAGAATCAAGCGTGTGTACAGGGGCATAAACCAAGCAGTGATAGGATTGGAGAGGTTCGGTGAGCAAATGAAGACCCTTTGAAGTCATATTCCATGGTACCCATTCCACAGGTATCAACTCTCCAGGTTTAAGGGATTCTTCCTTCAGCTAAAACATGCATGTGGAACCCAGAGTAGGATCAACCGTGTGATCAGGAGACGTGTTCAAATATGTCACAGTTTTCGTCCCCTGGTACTCGGGTGCAACATTCCAGAAGCTTTACTAACACTCTCCCCACGTGGAGAGTCAGTGCCTTTAACATCTTGTTTGTCCCAGTTTGCAATTTCTGCGGAAGATGAAAAGGAATAGGGAGAACCAATGAGAGACTAGCTGGAGGTGTCTGGACGGGCAAATTTAACTCTCATTACCCACCAGGAAGAGGAATTAACCAAAGACTCCGCGTGCCGTGCCGGAACCAAATTAGGGCCTGAAGCAATCCTGCGGTGTTGCGGCCAGCTCACAAGAAAGCGAGTTGAAGAAAGGAGCTCAGGGGCACTGTAATTCACAAACCTGCAGAGTTATAAATGACAGCTATCGTCCAAAAATATACTGAAGTAAGGCTGCCAAGAGGACTTGAAAGCGGGGCAGAATTGCAGGAAACTGATTTCAGGAAGTAGACTGGAATTGCATTTAAAGCATAGGAAATGAGGCAGAACATCGACAATGATGCACTTGGCCAAAAAGGGCGTATGCGTTTTTTCCTGAATATATTCAGGAAAAAACGCATACGTCCTGTTTGGCCAACCAAGCAAGCTTGCAAAGGAAATCTGCACTACAATGAAGTCTCACTTACCCCCGGTAAAAAGGGCTATCTGAAAAAAGTGTAAAATCCAGAATGGCAGGACAGGCCATGGAGAACTGGGAGCCTTGTTATGCTGATGGGCGGGATGTAAATTGCCAACAGCCACTCTGGAGACGTGTATGGTGTTTCCTGAAACATCTAAAAAACAAAGCAACAGAGTCTAGGGCACTTCCACTTATGGTCCTATAGCTTAGGGAAATTAAAATAAAAAAGACACAGCCACCCCAAAGTTTGGGGCGGCTCTGTTTACAAGAACCTCGTTTACGGTACAAGATCAATATCGCAGAAAGCGAAAAATGGATAAAGAAGTTGTGGTACTTACGTACAATGCAATATCACTCAGCAATGAAATCTATGTCATCAGGCCCGTAGCAGCATAATGAGTGGATTCAGGTACGATGATTCTAAGTGAAATAAGTCACACAGAAAAAGAAACTTCATAAGATATCACTACTACACGGAATGTAAACTTGGATACACAGGAACTGAATTACAAAAGAGAACAGGGTCTCAAATATAGAAAACCAACATATGCTTGCATAAGGGGAATGGTGAGTTGGGGTGCTGCATGAAACCAGAGATTGAAATTGGCACATATACCGTTCCATAAGCCAAATATGTAATAGACAAGAGCTACTCCTTGCTCAACGAAGAGGACACAACACCCCATATTAAAGGCCTTAGAATATACCTGACTAGTAATAATCTTAAAACCTATGGATTTATATGTCTCCGAAAGAGAATCAAGCGTGTGTACAGTGGCATAAACGCAGCAGTGATAAGATTGGTGAGGTTCGGTGATCTAATGCAGACCCTTTGAAGTCATATTGCATGGTACCCATTCCATGGGTCTCAACTCTCCAGGTTTAAGGGATTCTTCCTTCAGCTAAAACATACATCTGTAACCCAGAGTATAATCCACCGTGTGATCAGAAAACGTGTTCAAATGTGTCTCAGTTTTCTTTCCCTGGTACTCAGGTGCAACATTCCAGATGCTGTACTAACACTCTCCCCACTTGGAGAGTCAGTGCCTTTAACCTCCTTTTTGGCCCAGTTTGCAATTTCTGCGAAAGATGAACAGGAATAGGCAGAATCAATGAGAGACCAGCTGGAGGTGTCTGGAAGGGCAAATTTAACTCTCATTTCCCACAAGGAAGGAGAATTAACCAAAGGCTCAGCGTGCCGTGCCGGAACGACACTAGGGCCTGAAGCAATCCTGCGGTGTTGCGGCCAGGTCACAAGAAAGCGAGTTGAAGAAAGGAGCTCAGGGGCACTGTAATTCACAAAACTGCAGAGTTATAAATGACAGCTATCGTCCAAAGATATAATGAAGTAAGGCTGCCAAGAGGACTTGAGAGCAGGGCAGAATTGCAGGAAACCCATTTCAGGAGGTAGTCTGGAATTGCATGTAAAGCATAGGAAAAGAGGCAGAAAGTCCACAATGATGCACTTGGCCAAAAAGGGCGTATGCGTTTTTTCCTGAATATATTCAGGAAAAAACGCATACGCCCTTTTTGGCCAACCAAGCAAGCTTGCAAAGGAAATGTGCACTACAATCAAGTCACACTGCCCCCCCGGTCAAAAGGGCCATCTGAAAAAAGTGTAAAATCCTGAAAGGCAGGACAGGCCATGGAGAACTGGGAGCTTTGTTATGCTGATGGGCGGGATGTAAATTGCCAACAGCCACTCTGGAGAAGTGTATGGTGTTTACTGAAACATCTACAAAACAAAGCAACAGAGCCTAGGGCACTTCCACTTATGGTCCTATAGCTTAGGGAAATTAAAATCAAAAAGACACAGCCACCCCAAAGTTTGGGGCGGCTCTGTTGACAAGAACCTCGTTTACGGTACAAGTTCAATATCACAGAAAGCGAAAAATGGATAAAGAAGTTGTGGTACTTACGTACAATGCAATATCACTCAGCAATGAAATCTATGTCATCAGGCCCGTAGCAGCATAATGAGTGGATTCAGGTACGATGATTCTAAGTGAAATAAGTCACACAGAAAAAGAAACATCATAAGATATCACTACTACACGGAATATAAACTTGGCTACACAGGAACTGAATTACAAAACAGAACACGGTCTCAAATGTAGAAAACCAACTTATGCTTGCTTAAGGGGAAAGGTGAGTTGGGGTGCTGCATAAAACCAGAGATTGAAATTAGCACAGATACCGTTCCATAAGCCAAATATGTAATAGTCAAGAACTACTCCTTGCTCAACGAAGTGGACTCAACACCCCATATTAAACGCCTAAGAATATACCTGACTAGTAAGAATCTTAAAACCTATGGATTTATATGTCTCTGAAAGAGAATCAAGCGTGTGTACAGCGGCAAAAACGCAGCAGTGATAGGATTGGTGAGGTTCGGTGAACAAATGCAGACCCTTTGAAGTCATATTGCATGGTACCCATTCCATGGGTCTCAACTCTCCAGGTTTAAGGGATTCTTCCTTCAGATAAAACATGCATGTGGAACCCAGAGTATGATCCACCGTGTGATCGGGAAACATGTTCAAATGTGTCTCAGTTTTCGTCCCCTGGTACTTGGGTGCACCATTCCAGACGCTTTACTAACACTCTCCCCACTTGGAGAGTCAGTGCCTTTAACCTCCTGTTTGGCCCAGTTTGCAATTTCTGCGGAAGATGAACAGGAATAGGGAGAACCAATGAGAGACTAGCTGGAGGTGTCTGGACGTGCAAATTTATCTCTCATTTCCCACCAGGAAGAGGAATTAACCAAAGGCTCAGCGTGCCATGCCGGAACCACACTAGGGCCTGAAGCAATCCTGCGGTGCTGCGGCCAGCTCACAAGAAAGCGAGTTGAAGAAAGCAGCTCAGGGGCAGTGTAATTCACAAACCTGCAGAGTTATAAATGACAGCTATGGTCCAAAAATATATTGAAGTAAGGCTGCCAAGAGGACTTGAAAGCGGGGCAGAATTGCAGGAAAGCGATTTCAGGAGGTAGACTGGAATTGCATGTAAAGCTTAGGAAAAGAGGCAGAACGTCCACAATGATGCACTTGGCCAAAAAGGGCGTATGCGTTTTTTCCTGAATATATTGAGGAAAAAACGTATACGCCCTTTTTGGCCAACCAAGCAAGCTTGCAAAGGAAATCTGCACTACAATGAAGTCTCACTGCCCCCCGGGCAAAAGGGCCATCTGAAAAAAGTGTAAAATCCAGAAAATCAAGACAGGCCATGGAGAACTGGGAGCCTTGGTATGCTGATGGGCGGGATGTAAATTTCCAACAGCCTCTCTGGAGCAGTGTATGGTGTTTCCTGAAACATCTAAGAAACAAAGCAACAGAGCCTAGGGCACTTCCACTTATGGTCCTATAGCTTAGGGAAATTAAAATCAAAAAGACACAGCCACCCCAATCTTTGGGACGGCTCTGTTTACAAGAACCTCGTTTACTGTACAAGTTCAATATCACAGAAAGTGAAAAATGGATAAAGAAGTTGTGGTACTTATGTACAATGCAATATAACTCAGCAATGAAATCTATGTCATCATGCCCGTAGCAGCATAATGAGTGGATTCAGGTACGATGATTCTAAGTGAAGTAAGTCACAGAGATAAAGAAACATCATAAGATATCACTACTACACAGAATGTAAACTTGGCTAAAAGGAACTGAATTACAAAACAGAACAGGGTCTCAAATGTAGAAACCAACGTATGCTTGCTTAAGGGGAAAGGTGAGTTGGGGTGCTGCATAAAACCAGAGATTGAAATTAGCACAGATACCGTTCCATAAGCCAAATATGTAATAGACAAGAGCTACTCCTTGCTCAATGAAGAGGACACAAAATCACATAGTAAACGCCTAAGAATATACCTGACTAGTAAGAATCTTAAAACCTATGGATTTATATGTCTCCAAAAGAGAATCAAGCGTGTGTACAGTGGCATAAGCGCAGCAGTGATAGGATTGGTGAGGATCGGTGAGCAAATGAAGACCCTTTGAAGTCATATTGCATGGTACCCATTCCATGGGTCTCAACTCTCCAGGTTTAAGGGATTCTTCCATCAGGTAAAACATGCATGTGGAACCCAGAGTATGATCCACCGTGTGATCGGGAAATGTGTTCAAATGTTTCTCAGTTTACGTCCCCTGGTATGAGGGTGCAACATTCCACATGCTTTACTTACACTCTCCCCACTTGGAGAGTCAGTGCCTTTAACCTCCTGTTTGGCCCAGTTTGCAATTTCTGCGGAAAATGAACAGAAATAGGGAGAACCAATGAGAGACTAGCTGAAGGTGTCTGGACGGGCAAATTTAACTCTCATTTCCCACCAGGAAGAGGAATTAACCAAAGGCTCAGCATGCCATGCGGAACCACACTAGGGCCTGAAGCAATCCTGTGGTGTTGCGGACAGCTCACAAGAAAGCGAGTTAAAGAAAGGAGTTCAGGGGCACTGTAATTCACAAACCTGCAGAGTTATAAATGACAGCTATCGTCCAAAAATTTATTGAAGTAAGGCTGCCAAGAGGACTTGAAAGCGGGTCAGAATTGCAGGAAACCGATTTCAGGAGGTAGACTGGAATTGCATGTAAAGCATAGGAAAAGAGGCAGAACGTCCACAATGATGCACTTGGTCAAAAAGGGCATATGCGTTTTTTCCTGAATATATTCAGGAAAAAACGCATACGTCCTTTTTGGCCAACCAAGCAAGCTTGCAAAGGAATTGTGCACTACAATGAAGTCTCACTGTCCCCCGGTCAAAAGGGCCATCTGAAAAAAGTGTAAAGTCCAGAAAGGCCGGACAGGCCATGGAGAACTGGGAGCCTTGTTATGCTGATGGGCGGGATGTAAATTGCCAACAGCCACTCTGGAGAAGTGTATGGTGTTTCCTGAAACATCTAAAAAACAAAGCAACAGAGCCTAGGGCACTTCCACTTATGGTCCTATAGCTTAGGGAAATTAAAATCAAAAAGACACAGCCACCCCAAATTTTGGGACGGCTCTGTTTAGAAGAACCTCGTTTACGGTACAAGTTCAATATCACAGAAAGCGAAAAATGGATAAAGAAGTTGTGGTACTTATGTACAATGCAATATCACTCAGCAATTAAATCTATGTCATCAGGCCCATAGCAGCATAATGAGTGGATTCAGGTACGATGATTCTAAGTGAAATTATTCACAGAGATAAAGAAACATCATAAGAAATCACTAATACATGGAATGTAAACTTGGCTACACAGGAACTGAATTACAAAACAGAACAGGGTCTCAAACGTAGAAAACTAACTTATGCTTGCTTAAGGGGAAAGGTGAGTTGGGGTGCTGCATAAAACCAGAGATTGAAATTAGCACAGATACCGTTCCATAAGCCAAATATGTAATAGACAAGAGCTACTCCTTGCTCAACGAAGTGGACTCAAGACGCCATATTAAAAGCCTAAGAATATACCTGACTAGTAAGAATCTTAAAACCTATGGATTTATATGTCTCCGAAAGAGAATCAAGCATGTGTACAGCGGCATAAACGCAGCAGTGATAGGATTGGTGAGGTTCGGTGAGCAAATGCAGACCCTTTGTAATCATATTGCATGGTACCCATTCCATGGGTCTCAACTCTCCAGGTTTAAGGGATTCTTCCTTCAGCTAAAACATGCATGTGGAACCCAGAGTATGATCCACCGTGTGATCGGGAAACGTGTTCAAATGTGTCTCAGTTTTCGTCCCCAGGTACGCGGGTGCAACATTCCAGACGCTTTACTAACACTCTCCCCACTTGGAGAGTCAGTGCCTTTAACCTCCTGTTTGGCCCAGTTTGCAATTTCTGCGGAAAATGAACAGGAATAGGGAGAACCAATGAGAGACTAGCTAGAGGTGCCTGGACGAGCAAATTTAACTCTCATTTCCCACCAGGTAGACTAATTAACCAAAGGCTCAGCGTGCCATGCCGGAACCACACTAGGGCCTGAACCAATCCTGCGGTGTTGTGGCCAGCTCACAAGAAAGCGAGTTGAAGAAAGGAGCTCAGGGGCACTCTAATTCACAAACTGCAGAGTTATAAATGATAGCTATCGTCCAAAAATATATTGAAGTAAGGCTGCCAAGAGGACTTGAAAACGGGACAGAATTGCAGGAAACCGATTTCAGGAGGTAGACTGGAATTGCATGTAAAGCATAGGAAAAGAGGCAGAACGTCCACAATGATGCACTTGGCCAAAAAGGGCGTATGCGTTTTTTCCTGAATATATTCAGGAAAAAACGCATACGCCCTTTTTGGCCAACCAAGCAAGCTTGCAAAGGAAATCTGCACTAAAATGAAGTCTCACTGCCCCCCAGTCAAAAGGGCCATCTGAAAAACGTGTAAAATCCAGAAAGGCAGGACAGGCCATGGAGAACTGGGAGCCTTGTTATGCTGATGGGCGGGATGTAAATTGCCAAAAGCCACTCTGGAGAAGTGTATGGTGTTTCCTGAAACATCTAAAAAACAAAGCAACAGAGCCTAGGGCACTTCCACTTATGGTCCTATAGCTTAGGGAAATTAAAATCAAAAAGACACAGCCACCCCAAAGTTTGGGACAGCTCTGTTTACAAGAACCTCGTTTACGGTACAAGTTCAATATCACAGAAAGCGAAAAATGGATAAAGACATTGTGATACTTACGTAGTATGCAATTTCACTCAGCAATGAAATTTATGTCATCAGGCCCGTAGCAGCATAATCAGTGGCTTCAGGTACAATGATTCTAAGTGAAATAAGTCACACAGAAAAAGAAACATCATAACATATCACTACTACACGGAATGTAAACTTGGCTACACAGGAACTGAATTACAAAAGAGAACAGGGTCTCAAATGTAGAAAACCAACTTATGCTTGCTTAAGGGGAAAGGTGAGTTGGGGTGCTGCATAAAACCAGAGATTGAAATTAGCACAGATACCGTTCCATAAGCCAAATATGTAATAGACAAGAGCTACTCCTTGCTCAACGAAGTGGACTCAAGACGCCATATTAAAAGCCTAAGAATATACCTGACTAGTAAGAATCTTAAAACCTATGGATTTATATGTCTCCGAAAGAGAATCAAGCGTGTGTACAGCGGCATAAACGCAGCAGTGATAGGATTGGTGATGTTCGGTGAGCAAATGCAGAACCTATGAAGTCATATTGCATGGTACCCATTCCATGGGTCTCAACTCTCCAGGTTTAAGGGATTCTTCCTTCAGCTAAAACATGCATGTGGAACCCAGAGTATGATCCACCGTGTGTTCGGGAAACGTGTTCAAATGGGTCTCAGTTTTCGTCCCCTGGTACTCGTGCGCAACATTCCAGACGCTTTACTAACACTCTCCCCACTTGGAGAGTCAGTGCCTTTAACCTCCTGTTTGGCCCAGTTTGCAATTTCTGCGGAAAATGAACAGGAATAGGGAGAACCCATGAGAGACTAGCTGGAGGTGTCTGGACGGGCAAATTTAACTCTCATTTCCCACCAGGAAGAGGAATTAGCCAAAGGCTCAGCGTGCCATGCCGGAACCACACTAGGGCCTGAAGCAATCCTGCGGGGTTGCGGGCAGCTCACAAGAAAGCGAGTTGAAGAAAGGAGCTCAGGGACACTGTAATTCACAAACCTGCAGAGTTATAAATGACAGCTTTCGTTCAAAAATATATTGAAGTAAGGCTGCCAAGAGGACTTGAAAGCGGGGCAGAATTGCAGGAAACCGATTTCAGGAGGTAGACAGGAATTGCATGTAAAGCATAGGAAAAGAGGCAGAACGTCCACAATGATGCACTTGGCCAAAAAGGGCGTATGCGTTTTTTCCTGAATATATTTAGGAAAAGATGCATACGCCCTTTTTGGCCAACCAAGCAAGCTTGCAAAGGAAATCTGCACTACAATGAAGTCTCACTGCCCCCCGGTCAAAAGGGCCATCTGAAAAAAGTGTAAAATCCAGAAAGGCAGGACAGGCCATGGAGAACTGGGAGCCTTGTTATGCTGATGGGCGGGATGTAAATTGCCAACAGCCACTCTGGAGAAGTGTATGGTGTTTCCTGAAACATCTAAAAAACAAAGCAACAGAGCCTAGGGCACTTCCACTTATGGCCCTATAGCTTAGGGAAATTAAAATCAAAGAGACACAGCCACCCCAAAGTTTGGGACCGCTCTGTTTACAAGAACCTCGTTTATGGTACAAGTTCAATATCACAGAAAGCGAAAAATGGATAAAGAAATTCTGGTACTTACGTACAATGCAATATCACTCAGCAATGAAATTTATATCATCAGGCCCATAGCAGCATAATCAGTGGATTCAGGTACAATGATTCTAAGTGAAATAAGTCACACAGAAAAAGAAACATCATAAGATATCACTAATACACGGAATGTAAACTTGGCTACACAGGAACTGAATTACAAAACAGAACAGGGTCTCAGATGTAGAAAACCAACTTATGCTTGCTTAAGGGGAAAGGTGAGTTGGGGTGCTGCATAAAACCATAGATTGAAATTAGCACAGACACCGTTCCATAAGCCAAATATGTAATAGACAAGAGCTACTCCTTGCTCAACGAAGTGGACTCAAGACGCCATATTAAAAGCCTAAGAATATACCTGACTAGTAAGAATCTTAAAACCTATGGATTTATATGTCTCCGAAAGAGAATCAAGCATGTGTACAGCGGCATAAGCGCAGCAGTGATAGGATTGGTGAGGATCGGTGAGCAAATGCAGACCGTTTGAAGTCCTATTGCATGGTACCCATTCCATGGATCTCAACTCTCCAGGTTTAAGGGATTCTTCCTTCAGCTAAAACATGCATGTGGAACCCAGAGTATGATCCACCGTGTGATCGGGAAACGTGTTCAAATGTGTCACAGTTTTCATCCCCTGGTACTCGGGTGCAACATTCCAGATGCTTTACTAAAACTCTCCCCACTTGGAGAGTCTGGGCCTTTACCTCCTGTTTGTTCCAGTTTGCAATTTCTGCGTAAGATGAACAGGAATTGGGAGAACCAATGAGAGACTAGCTGGAGGTGGCTGGACGGGCAAATTTAACTCTCATTTCCCACCAGGAAGAGGAATTAACCAAAGGCTCAGCGTGCCATGCCGGAACCACACTAGGGCCTGAAGCAATCTTGCACTGTTGCGGCCAGCTCACAAGAAAGCGAGTTGAAGAAAGGAGCTCAGGGGCACTGTAATTCACAAAACTGCAGAGTTATAAATGACAGCTATCGTCCAAAAATATATTGAAGTAAGGCTGCCAAGAGGACTTGAAAGCGGGGCAGAATTGCAGGAAACCGATTTCAGGAGGTAGACAGGAATTGCATGTAAAGCATAGGAAAAGAGGCAGAACGTCCACAATGATGCACTTGGCCAAAAAGGGCATATGCGTTTTTTCCTGAATATATTCAGGAAAAAACGCATACGTCCTTTTTGGCCAACCAAGCAAGCTTGCAAAGGAATTGTGCACTGCAATGAAGTCTCAGTGCCCCCCGGTCAAAAGGGCCATCTGAAAAAAGTGTAAAATCCAGAAAGGCAGGACAGGCCATGGAGAACTGGGAGCCTTGTTATGCTGATGGGCGGGATGTAAATTGCCAACAGCCACTCTGGAGAAGTGTATGGTGTTTCCTGAAACATCTAAAAAACAAAGCAACAGAGCCTAGGGCACTTCCACTTATGGTCCTATAGCTTAGGGAAATTAAAATCAAAAAGACACAGCCACCCCAAATTTTGGGAGGGCTCTGTTTACAAGAACCTCGTTTACGGTACAAGTTCAATATCACAGAAAGCGAAAAATGGATAAAGAAGTTGTGGTACTTATGTACAATGCAATATCACTCAGCAATGAAATCTATGTCATCAGGCCCGTAGCAGCATAATGAGTGGATTCAGGTACGATGATTCTAAGTGAAATTAATCACAGAGATAAAGAAACATCATAAGATATCACTAATACATGGAATGTAAACTTGGCTACACAGGAACTAAATTACAAAACAGAACAGGGTCTCAAATGTAGAAAACCAACTTATGCTTGCTTAAGGGGAAAGGTGAGTTGGGATGCTGCATAAAACCAGAGATTGAAATTAGCACAGATACCGTTCCATAAGCCAAATATGTAATAGACAAGAGCTACTCCTTGCTCAACGAAGAGGACACAACACCACATATTAAACACCTAAGAATATACCTGACTAGTAAGAATCTTAAAACCTATGGATTTATATGTCTCCAAAAGAGAATCAAGCGTGTGTACAGTGGCATAAGCGCAGCAGTGATAGGATTGGTGAGGATCAGTGAGCAAATGCAGACCCTTTGAAGTCATATTGCATGGTACCCATTCAATGGGTCTCAACTCTCCAGGTTTAAGGGATTCTTCCATCAGCTAAAACATGCATGTGGAACCCAGAGTATGATCCACCGTGTGATCGGGAAATGTGTTCAAATGTGTCTCAGTTTACGTCCCCTGGTATGAGGGTGCAACATTCCAGATGCTTTACTTACACTCTCCCCACTTGGAGAGTCAGTGTCTTTAACCTCCTGTTTGGCCCAGTTTGCAATTTCTGCGTAAGATGAACAGGAATAAGGAGAACCAATGAGAGACTAGCTTGAGGTGTCTGGACGGGCAAATTTAACTCTCATTTCCCACCAGGAAGAGGAGTTAACCAAAGACTCAGCGTGCCATGCCGGAACCACACTAGGGCCTGAAGCAATCCTGCGGGGTTGCGGGCAGCTCACAAGAAAGCGAGTTGAAGAAAGGAGCTCAGGGGCACTGTAATTCACAAAACTGCAGAGTTATAAATGACAGCTATCGTCCAAAAATATATTGAAGTAAGGCTGCCAAGAGGACTTGAAAGTGGGGCAGAATTGCAGGAAACCAATTTCAGGAGGTAGAGTGGAATTGCATGTAAAGCATAGGAAAAGAGGCAGAACGTCCAAAATGATGCACTTGGCCAAAAAGGGCGTATGCGTTTTTTCCTGAATATATTCAGGAAAAAACGCATACGCCCTTTTTGGCCAACCAAGCAAGTTTGCAAAGGAAATCTGCACTGCAATGAAGTCTCACTGCCCCCCGGTCAAAAGGGCCATCTGAAAAAAGGGTAAAATCCAGAAAGGCCGGACAGGCCATGGAGAAATGGGAGCCTTGTTATGCTGATGGGCGGGATGTAAATTGCCAACAGCCACTCTGGAGAAGTGTATGGTGTTTCCTGAAACATCTAAGAAACAAAGCAACAGAGCCTAGGGCACTTCCATTTATGGTCCTATAGCTTAGGGAAATTAAAATCAAAAAGACACAGCCACCCCAAATTTTGGGACAGCTCTGTTTACAAGAACCTCGTATACGGTACAAGTTCAATTTCACAGAAAGCAAAAAATGGATAAAGAAGTTGTGGTACTTACGTACAATGCAATATCACTCAGCAATGAAATCTATGTCATCAGGCCCGTAGCAGCATAATGAGTGGATTCAGGTACGATGAATCTAAGTGAAATAGGTCACACAGAAAAAGAAACATCATAAGATATCACTACTACACGGAATGTAAACTTGGCTACACAGGAACTGAATTACAAAACAGAACAGGGTCTCAAATGTAGAAAACCAACTTATGCTTGCTTAAGGGGAAAGGTGAGTTGGGGTGCTACATAAAACCAGAGATTGAAATTAGCACAGATACCATTCCATAAGCCAAATATGTAATAGACAAGAGCTACTCCTTGCTCAACGAAGTGGACTCAACACACCATATTAAACGCCTAAGAATATACCTGACTAGTAAGAATCTTAAAACCTATGGATTTATATGTCTCCGAAAGAGAATCAATCGTGTGTGCAGCGGCATAAATGCAGCAGTGATAGGATTGGTGAGGTTCGGTGAGCAAATGCAGACCCTATGTAGTCATACTGCATGGTACCCATTCCATGGGTCTCAACTCGCCAGCTTTAAGAGATTCTTCCTTCAGCTAAAACATGCATGTGGATCCCGGAGTATGATCCACCGTGTGATCGGGAAACGTGTTCAAATGTGTCTCAGTTTTCATCCCCTGGTACTCGGGTACAACATTCCGGATGCTTTATTAACACTCTCCCCACTTGGAGAATCAGTGTCTTTCACCTTCTGTTTGGCCCAGTTTGCAATTTCTGTGGAAAATGAACAGGAATAGGGAGAACCAATGAGAGACTAGCTGGAGGTGTCTGGACGGGCAAATTTAACTCTCATTTCCCACCAGGAAGAGGAATTAACCAAAGGCTCAGCGTGCCATGCCGGAACCAAACTAGGGCCTGAAGCAATCCTGCGGTGTTGCGGAGAGCTCACAAGAAAGCGAGTTGAAGAAAGGAGCTCAGGGGCACTGTCATTCAAAAACATGCAGAGTTATAAATGACAACTATGGTCCAAAAATATATTGAAGTTACGCTGCCAAGAGGACTTGAAAGCGGGGCAGAATTGCAGGAAACTGATTTCAGAAGGTATACGGGAGTCGCTCTTAAAGCATAGGAAAGAGAGAGAACTTGGAAAATAATGCACTTGGCAAAAAAGTGCATATGTGTTTTATCCAGAGCTCTCATAACTGAGGGGAGGAGATTCCCAGCAGGCTCCAACTGCCACCTGAGGGCTCACGTTACCAAGGCAACGTGAGCAAGCCAGGCAGGAGTTACCTCACAGCAGAGGTCCCACCTCACAGAAGGGTGAGAAACCCAGCCAACATCAGACTCTCACCAGAGGGTCCACATCACCAAGGGGATGGGAACCAGGCAGGAGTGTCTTCACACCAGTGGGGCCACATCATTGACAGGTGAGGTACTCAGCAAATGTGTCCTCAAACCAGAGGACCCACATCACCAAGGGCCTCGGAGTGAGGCAGGCAGGAGTAGCCTCACAACACAGGGCCCATAGAATAAAAAAGTGAGGAATCCAGCAGTTGGAACCTCCCAGCAGGTGGCCCAGAGCACCGAGGCTATGGGATCCAGGCCACAGTGAACTCACAGAAGAGGACCCATGTCATGAAACTGAGCAACCCAGCCATTGGGACCTCAGAGCAGGAGGCCCACATCCACATGGGGATGGAAATCTGGTAGGAGTGTCCTCGCACCACTGAGAACGTATCAGAAAATTTTGGGAGACCAGCAGTTAGGGCCTGACGCCAGAGGACCCTCATCACCAAGGGAAGGAGGCTCCCAGCAGGCTCCAACTGCCACCAGAGGGCTGACGTCGCCAAGGCGATGTGTGCCAACCAGGCACGAATGACCTCACAGCAGAGGGCTCACCTCAGAGAAGTGTGACGAACCCAGTCAGGATCAGACTCGCACCAGTGGGCCCACATCACCAAGGGGATGGGAACCAGGCAGGAGTGTCCCCACACCAGTGGGACAACATCATCGAAAGGTGAGGATCCCAGCACATGTAGCCTCAAACCAGAGGAACCACATCACCAAGGGGTTCAGAATTAGGCTGGCAGGACCGGCCTCACAACACAGGGTCCACAGAATATAAAAGTTGAGGAATCCAGCAGTTGGAACCTCCCAGCAAGTGGCCCAGAGCACTGAGGCTATGGGATCCAGGCCGCAGTGAACTCACAGCAGAGGGCCCACATCATGAACCTGTGAGCAGCCCGGCCGTTGGGACCTCAGAACAGAAGGCCCACATCCCCATTGGGATGGGAACCTGGCAGGAGTGGCCTCGCACCACTTAGCACATATCAGAAAATGTTAGGAGCCCAGCAGTTAGGGTCTGACGCCAGGGGGCCCTCATAACTGAGGGGAGGAGACTCCCAGCAGGTTCCAACTGCCAACAGATGGCCCACGTCTACAAGGTGGCATGCGCCAGCCAGGCAGTAGTGACCTCACAGCAGAGGGCCTATCTCACAGAAGGGTGAGGAACCGAGGCAGGATGAGACTCTCGCCAGAGGGCTCACAACACCAAGGGGATGGGAACCAGTCAGGACTGTCCTCTCACCAGTGGGGCCACATCATCGAAAGGTGAGGAACCCAGCACATGCGGCCTCATATCAGAAGACATACATCACAAAGGGGAGGGGAGTGAGGCAGGCAGGAGTAGCCTAAAAACAGAGGGCCCGAAGAATAAGAAAGGTGAGGAATCCAGCAGTTGGAACCTCCCAGCAGGCGACCGAGAGCACAGAAGTTATGGGATGCAGGCAGGAGTGAACTAACAGCAGAGAGCCCACATCATGAAACTGTGAGCAACCCAGGCGTTGGGACCTCAGAGCAGAAGGCCCACATCCCAATGGGGATGTGAACCTGGATGGAGTGTCCTCGAACCACTGGGCGCACATCACAAAATGTGGGGAGCCCAGCAGTTAGGGTCTGATGCCAGAGGGCCCTCATCACCGAGGGGAGGAGGCTCCCAGCAGGCTCCAAGTGCCACCAGAGGGCTCATGTCCACAAGGCGAGGTGAGCAAGCCAGGCAGGAGTGACCTCACAGCAGACGGCCCACCTCACAGAAGGGTGAGGAACCCAGCCAGGATCAGACTCTCAACAGAGGGCCCACATCACCAAGGGGATGTGAACCAGGCAGGAGTCTCCTAAGACCATTGGTCCCACATCATCGAAAGGTGAGGAACCCAGCACATGTGGCCTCAAACCAGAGGACACACATCACGAAGGGACTGGGAGTGAGGCAGGCAGGAGGATCCTCACAACAGAGGGCCAAAAAAATTAAAAAAGTGAGGAATCCAGCAGTTGGAACCTCCCAGCAGGCGGTCAAGAGCACAGAGGCTATGGGATCCAGGCCACAGTGAACTAACACCAGAGAGCCCACATCATGAAATTGTGATCAACCCAGCCGTTGGAACCTCAGAGCAGAAGGCCCACATCCCCATGGAGATGGGAACCTAAGAGGAGTGCCCGAGCATCACTGGGCTCACTAAGAAAAGTTGGGGAGCCCAGCAGTTAGGACCTGACGTCAGAGGGCCCTCATCACAGAGGTGAGGAGGCTCCCAGCAGGGTCCAAGTGCCACCAGAGGGCTAATGTCAACAAGGCGAGGTGAGCAAGCCAGGCAAGAGTTACCTGATAGTAGAGGGCCCACCTCACAGATGGGTGAGGAACCCAGGCAGGATCAGACTCTCACCAGAGGACCCACATCACAAAGGGGATGGGAACCAGTCAGGTTTATCCTCACACCAGTGGGGCCTCATCATCTTAAGGTGAGGAACCCAGCACATGTGTCCTCAAACCAGAGGACCCACATCACCACGGGCCTTGGAGTGAGGCAGGCAGGAGTAGCCTCACAACACAGGGCACATAATATAAAAAACGTGAGGATTCCAGCATTTAGACCTCCAGCAGGCGGCTCAGAACACCGAGGCTATGGGATCCAGGCCGCAGTGAACTCACAGCAGAGGGCCCACATCATAAAACTGTGAGCAACCCAGGCGTTGGGACCTCAGCGCAGAAGGCCCACATCCCCATGGGAATGGGAACCTGGCTGGAGTGTCCTCGCACCACTGGGCACACATCAGAAAATGTGGGGAGCCCACCATTTAGGGCCTGACGCCAGAGGGCCATCATCACCGAGAGGAGGAGGCACCCTGCATGCTCCAACTGCCACCAGAGGGCTCACGTCTCCAAGGTGATGTGTGCCAGCCAGGCAGGAGTGACCTCACAGCAGAGGGCCAACCTCACAGAACGTTGAGGAACCCAGCCAGGATTAGACTCTCGCCAGAGAGCCCACCTCACCAAGGGGATGGGAACCAGGCAGGAGTGTCCTCACACGAGTGGGGCCACATCATCGAAAGGTGAGGAACGCAGCACATGTGGCCTCAAGCAATAGGACAGTCATCACCAAGGGGCTGGCAGTGAGGCAGGCAGGAGGAGCCTCACAACAGAGGGCACATAGAATAAAAAAGTTGAGGAATCCAGCAGTTGGAACCTCCCAGCAGGCGGCTCAGAGCACCGATGATAAGGGATCCTTGCCGGAATGAACTCACAGCAGAGGGCCCACATCATAGTACTGTGAGCAAGCCAGCCGTTTTGACCTCAGAGCAGAAGGCCCATATCCCCATGGGGATGGGAACATGGCAAGAGTGTCCTCACTCACTTGGTGCACATCAGATAATGTGGGGAGCCCAGCAGTTATGGCCTAAGGCAAGAGGGCCCTCATCACCGAGGGGAGGAGGATCCCAGCACACTCCAACTGCCACCAGAGGGCCCACGTCGCCAAGGTGACGTGTGCCAGACAGGCATGATTGACCTCACAGCAGAGGGCCCACCTCACAGAAGGGTGAGGAACCCAGCCAGGATCAGACTCTCACCTGAGGGTCCACATCAGCAAGGGGATGGGAACCAGTCAGGACTGTCTTCCCTCCAGTGGGGCCACATCATCGAAAGGTGCGGAACGCAGCACATGTGACCTCAAATCAGAGGACACATATCACAAAGAGAATGGGAGTGAGGCAGGCAGGAGTAGCCTGAAAACAGAGGGCCCGAAGAATAAGAAAGGTGAGGAATCCAGCAGTTGGAACCTCCCAGCAGGCGACCGAGAGCACAGAAGTTATGGGATGCAGGCAGGAGTGAACTAACAGCAGAGAGCCCACATCATGAAACTGTGAGCAACCCAGGCGTTGGGACCTCAGAGCAGAAGGCCCACATCCCAATGGGGATGTGAACCTGGCTGGAGTGTCCTCGCACCACTGGGCACACATCACAAAATGTGGGGAGCCCAGCAGTTAGGGCCTGACGCCAGAGGGCCCTCATCACCGAGGGGAGGAGGCTCCCAGCAGGCTCCAAGTGCCACCAGAGGGCTCATGTCCACAAGGCGAGGTGAGCAAGCCAGGCAGGAGTGACCTCACAGCAGACGGCCCACCTCACAGATGGGTGAGGAACCCAGCCAGGATCAGACTCTCAACAGAGGGCCCACATCACCAAGGGGATGTGAACCAGGCAGGAGTCTCCTAAGACCATTGGTCCCACATCATCAAAAGGTGAGGAACCCAGCACATGTGGCCTCAAACCAGACGACACACATCACGAAGGGGCTGGGAGCGAGGCAGGCAGGAGGATCCTCACAACAGAGGGCCAAAAAAATTAAAAAAGTAAGGAATCCAGCAGTTGGAACCTCCCAACAGGCGGCCAAGAGCACAGAGGCTATGGGATCCAGGCCTCTGTGAACTAACACCAGAGAGCCCACATCATGAAAATGTGAACAACCCAGCCGTTGGAACCTCAGAGCAGAAGGCCCACATCCCCATGGAGATGGGATCCTAAGAGGAGTGCCCAAGCATCATTGGGCTCACTAAGAAAAGTTGGTGAGCCCAGCAGTTAGGGCCTGAGCCAAGAGGGCCCTCATCACTGGTGGGAGGAGATTCCCAGCACGCTCCAACTGCCACCACACGGCTGACTTCACCAAGGCAATGTGTGCCAGCCATGCAGGAGTGACCTATCAGCAGAGGGTCTCCCTCACAGAAGGGTGAGGAACACAGCCAGGAACAGACTCTCACCAGGGGGTCCACATAACCACGTGGATGAGAACCAGGCAGGAGTATCCTCACACTAGTGGGACCACATCATCGAAAGGTGAGGAACCCAGCAAAGGTGGCCACAAACCAGAGGACCCACATCATGAAGGGGTTGAGGGTGAGGTAGGTGTCTGGACGGGCATATTTAACACTCATTTCCCACCAGGAAGAGGAATTAACCAAAGGCTCAGCATGCCCTGCTAGAAGCAGATTAGGGCCTGAAGCAGTCTTGCAGGTTTGCGGCCAGATCACAAGAAAGCGAGTTGAAGAAAGCAGCTCAGGGGCCCTGTAATTCACAAAACTGCAGAGTTATAAATGACAGCTATAGTCCAAAAATATATTGAAGTATGGGTGCGAAGAGGACTTGAAAGCGGGGTAGAATTGCAGGAAACCGATTTCAGGAGGTAGACAGGAATT
Organism: Orcinus orca; assembly: GCF_937001465.1. Taxonomy (NCBI): domain Eukaryota; kingdom Metazoa; phylum Chordata; class Mammalia; order Artiodactyla; family Delphinidae; genus Orcinus; species Orcinus orca. Next base: position 82,647,975 of record NC_064559.1, read on the forward strand.
GCATGTAAAGCATAGGAAAAGAGGCAGAACGTCCACAACGATGCACTTGGCCATAAAGGGCGTTTGCGTTTTTTCCTGAATACATTCAGGAAAACACACATACGCACTTTTTGGCCAACCAAGCAAGCTTGCAAAGGAAATCTGCACTACAATGAAGTCTCACTTCCCCCCGGTCAAAAGGGCCATCTGAAAAAAGTGTAAAATCCAGAAAGGCAGAACAGGCCATGGGAGCCTTCTTATGTTGCTGGGCAGGATGGAAATTGCCAACAGCCACTCTGGAGAAGTGTATGGTGTTTCCTGAAACATCTAAAAAACAAACCAACAGAGCCTAGGGCACTTCCACTTATGGTCCTATAGCTTAGGGCAATTAAAATCAAAAAGACACAGCCACCCCAAAGTTTGGGACGGCTCTGTTTACAAGAACCTCGTTTACGGTACAAGTTCAATATCGCAGAAAGCGAAAAATGGATAAAGAAGTTGTGGTAGTTACGTACAATGCAATATGACTCAGCAATGAAATCTATGTCATCAGGCCCGTAGCAGCATAAGGAGTGGATTCAGGTACGATGATTCTAAGTGAAATAAGTCACAGAGAAAAAGAAACATCATAAGATATCACTACTACACGGAATGTAAACTTGGCTACACAGGAAATGAATTACAAAACAGAACAGGGTCTCAAATGTAGAAAACCAACTTATGCTTGCTGAAGGGGAAAGGTGAGTTGGGGTGCTGCATAAAACCAGAGATTGAAATTAGCACAGATACCGTTCCATAAGCCAAATATGTAATAGACAAGAGCTACCACTTGCTCAACGAAGTGACGCAACACCCCATATTAAACGCCTAAGAATATACCTGACTAGTAAGAATCTTAAAACCTATGGATTTATATGTCTCCAAAAGAGAATCAAGCGTGTGTACAGCAGCATAAACGCAGCAGTGATAGGATTGGTGAGGTTCGGTGAGCAAATGCAGACCCTTTGAAGTCATATTGCATGGTACCCATTCCATGGGTCTCAACTGTCCAGGTTTAAGGGATTCTTCCTTCAGCTAAAACATGCATGTGGAACCCAGAGTATGATCCACCGTGTGATCGGGAAACGTGTTCAAATGTGTCTCAGTTTTCGTCCCCTGGTACTCGGGTACAACATTCCAGACGCTTTACTAACACTCTCCCCACTTGGAGAGTCAGTGCCTTTAACCTCCTGTTTGGCCCAGTTTGCAATTTCTGCGGAAGATGAACAGGAATAGGGAGAACCAATGAGAGACTAGCTGGAGGTGTCTGGACGGGCAAATTTAACTCTGATTTCCCACCAGGAAGAGGAATTAACCAAAGGCTCAGCGTGCCATGCCGGAAACACACTAGGGCCTGAAGCAATCCTGCGGTGTTGCGGCCAGCTCACAAGAAAGCGTGTTGAAGAAAGGAGCTCTGGGGCACTGTCATTCACAAACCTGCAGAGTTATAAATGACAGCTATCGTCCAAAAATATATTGAAGTAAGGCTTCCAAGAGGACTTGAAAGAGGGGCACAATTTCAAGAAACCACTTTCAGGAGATAGACTGGAATTGCATGTAAAGCATAGGAAAAGAGGCAGAACGTCCACAATGATGCACTTGGCCAAAAAGGATGTATGCGTTTTTTCCTGAATATATTCAGAAAAAAATGCATACGCCCTTTTTGGCCAACCAAGCAAGCTTGCAAAGGAAATCTGCACTACAATGAAGTCTCACTTCCCCCCGGTCAAAAGGGCCATCTGAAAAAAGTGTAAAACCCAGAAAGGCAGGACAGGCCATGGAGAACTGGGAGCCTTGTTATGCTGCTGGGTGGGATGGAAATTGCCAACAGCCACTCTGGAGAAGTGTATGGTGTTTCCTGAAACATCTAAAAAACAAAGCAACAGAGCCTAGGGCACTTCCACTTATGGTCCTATAGCTTAGGGAAATTAAAATCAAAAAGACACAGCCACCCCAAAGTTTGGGACGGCTCTGTTTACAAGAACCTCGTTTACGGTACAAGTTCAATATCGCAGAAAGCGAAAAATGGATAGAGATGTTGTGGTACTTACGTACAATGCAATATCACTCAGCAATGAAATCTATGTCATCAGGCCCGTAGCAGCATAATGAGTGGATTCATTTACGATTATTCTAAGTGAAATAAGTCACACAGAAAAAGAAACATCATAAGATATCACTACTACACGGAATGTAAACTTGGCTACACAGGAACTGAATTACAAAACAGAACAGGGTCTCAAATGTAGAAAACCAACTTATGCTTGCTTAAGGGGAAAGGCGAGTTGGGGTACTGCATAAAACCAGAGATAAAAATTAGCACACATACCGTTCCATAAGCCAAATATGTAATAGACAAGAGCTACTCCTTGCTCAACGAAGTGACTCAACACCCCATATTAAACGCCTAAGAATATACCTGACTAGTAAGAATCTTAAAACCTATGGATTGATCCAGGAGCAGGAAGATGGTGGAAGAGTAAGATGCGGAGATCACCTTCCTCCCCACAGATACACCAGAAATACATCTACACGTGGAACAACTGCTACAGATCACCTACTGTAGGCTGGCAGAAGACCTCAGACCTCCCAAAAGGCAAGAAACTCCCCGCGTACCTGGGTAGGGCAAAAGAAAAAAAGAATAAAGAGACAAAAGGATAGGGACGGCACCTGCACCAGTGGGAGGGAGCTGTGAAGGAGGAAAAGTTTCCACACGCTAGGAAGCCCCTTTGCGGGCGGAGACTGCGGGAGGCGGAGGGGGGAGCTTCGAACCTGCGGAGGAGTGCACAGCAACGGGTGCGGAGGGCAAATCGGGGAGATTCCCGCACAGAGGATCGGTGCTGACCGGCACTCACCAGCCCGAGAGGCTTGTCTGCTCACCCGCCGGGGCGGGCGGTGCTGCGAGCTGAGGCTCTGAGGCTCGGGTTTCGGTTTCGGACGGAGCGCAGGGAGAGGACGGGGGTTGGCGGCTTGAACATAGCCTGAAGGGGTTAGTGCACCACAGCTAGCCGGGAGGGAGTCCGGGGAAAAGTCTGCACCTGCCGAAGAGGCAAGAGACTTTTTCTTCCCTCTTTGTTTCCTGGTGCTTGAGGAGAGGGGTTTAAGAATGCTGCTTAAAGGAACTCCAGAGACGGACGCGAGCCGCGGCTGAAAGCGCGGACCCCAGAGACGGACGCGAGCCGCGGCTGAAAGCGCGGACCCCAGAGACGGGCGCGAGCCGCGGCTGAAAGCGCGGACCCCAGAGACGGGCGTGAGCCGCGGCTGAGGGCGCGGACCCCAGAGACGGGCGCGAGCCGCGGCTGAGGGTGCGGACTCCAGAGACGGGCACAAGCCGCAGCTGGAGGCGCGGACCCCAGAGGCGGGCGGGAGACGTTGGGGCTGCTGCTGCCGCCACCAAGGGGCCTGTGTGCGAGCACAGGTCGCTCTCCACACCCCTCTTCCGTGGAGCCTGTGCAGCCCGCCACTGCCGGGTTCCCGGGATCCGGGGACGACTTCCCCGGGAGAGCGCACGGCGGGCCTCGGGCTGGTGCAGGGTCACGCCAGACTTTGCCGCCGCAGGCCCGCCCCGCATTCCATGCCCCTCCCTCCCCGCCAGCCTCAGTACGCCAGAACCCCCGAATCAGCGGCTCCTTTAACCCCGTCCTGTCTGAGCAAAAAACAGACGCCCTCCAGCGACCTACACGCAGAGGCAGGGCCAAATCCAAAGCTGAGCCCCTGTGAGCTGTGAGAACAAAGAAGAGAAAGGGAAATCTCTCCCAGCAGCCTCAGAAGCAGCGGATTAAAGCTCCACAATCAACTTGATGTACCCTGCATCTGTGGAATACATGAATAGACAGCCAATCATCCCAAATTAAGGAGGTGGACTTTGGGAGCAAGATCTATGATTTTTTCCCCTATTCCTCTTTTTGTGAATGTGTATGTGTATGCTTCTGTGTGAGATCTTGTCTGTATAGTCTTGCTTCCACCATTTGTCCTAGGGTTCTATCCCTTCATGGTTTTTTCTTAAAATTTTTTTCTTAATAATCAATTTTAATTTTAAGAACGTTATTATACTTTACCTTCATCCTTTCTTTTTCTTTCTTTCTTTCCTTCCTTCCTTCCCTCCTTTAGACAATGAATCATCCCAAATTGAGGAGGTGGTCTCTGACAGCAAGATTTATGATTTTTCCCCCTTTACCTCTTTTAGTGAGGGTGTATGTGTACACTTCTGTGTAAGATTTTGTCTGTATAGCTTTGCTTCCAACATTTGTCCTAAGGTTCTATCCGTCCCTTGTTTTTTTTCCTAAATAAGAATTTTTTAATTCAATAACTTTATTATACTTTATTTTATTTTTACTGTATCTTCTTTCTTTCTGTTTTTCCTTCTTTCCCTCCTTCCTTCCTTCCTTCCTCCCTCCCTCCCTCCCTCCTTTCGTTCCTTCTTGCCTTCCTTCCTTCGTTGCTTCTTTCTTTCTTTCTTTCTTCCTTCCTTCCTTCCTTCCTTCCCTCCTTCCTTCCCTCCTTTCCTTCTTTCTTTCCTCATACTTCTACTAATTCCCTCTACTTTTTCTCCCTTTTATTCTGAGCCATGTGGATGAAAGGCTCTTGGTGCTCCAGCCAGGAGTCAGGGCTCTGCCTCTGAGGTAGGAGAGCCAACTTCAGGACACTGGTCCACAAGAGACCTCCCAGCTCCACATAATATCAAACGGCGAAAATCTCCCAGAGACCTCCATCTTAACACCAGCACCCAGCTTCACTCAACGACCAGCAAGCCACAGTACTGGACAACCTGTGCCAAACAACTAGCAAAACAGGAACACAACCCCACCCATTAACAGAGAGGCAGTCTAAAATCATAATAAGGCCACAGACACCCCAAAACACACCACCAGATGTGAACCTGCCCACTAGAGAGACAAGATCCAGCCTCATCCACCACAACACAGGCACTAGTCCCCTCCACCAGGAAGCCTACACAATCCATTGAACCAACCTTAGCCACTGGAGACAGACATCAAAAACAGGAGGAACTACGAACCTGCAGCCTGCAAAAAGGAGACCCCAAACACAGTAAGATAAGCACAATGAGAAAACAGAAAAACACACAGCAGATAAAGGAGCAAGATAAAAATGCACCAGACCTAACAAATGAAGAGGAAATAGGCAGTCTACCTGAAAAAGAATTCAGAATAATGATAGTAAGGTTGATCCGAAATCTTGGAGATAGAATGGACAATAGAATGGACAAAATGCAAGAATCAGTTAACAAGGACCTAGAAGAACTAAAGATGAAACAAGCAACGATGAACAACACAATAAATGAAATTAAAAATACTCTAGATGGGATCAATAGCAGAATAACTGAGGCAGAAGAACGGATAAGTGACCTGGAAGATAAAATAGTGGAAATAACTACTGCAGAGCAGAATAAAGAAAAAAGAATGAAAAGAACTGAGGACAGTCTCAGAGACCTCTGGGACAACATTAAACGCACCAACATTCGAATTATAGGGGTTCCAGAAGAAGAAGAGAAAAAGAAAGGGACTGAGAAAATATTTGAAGAGATTATAGTTGAAAATTTCCCTAATATGGGAAAGGAAATAGTTAATCAAGTCCAGGAAGCACAGAGAGTCCCATACAGGATAAATACTAGGAGAAATACGCCAAGACACATATTAATCAAACTGTCAAAAATTAAATACAAAGAAAGCATATTAAAAGCAGCAAGGGAAAAACAACAAATAACACATAAGGGAATCCCCATAAGGTTAACAGCTGATCTCTCAGCAGAAACCCTACAAGCCAGAAGGGAGTGGCAGGACATACTGAAAGTGATGAAGGAGAAAAACCTGCAGCCAAGACTACTCTACCCAGCAAGGATCTCATTCAGATTTGATGGAGAAATTAAAATCTTTACAGACAAGCAAAAGCTGAGAGAGTTCAGCACCACCAAACCAGCTTTACAACAAATGCTAAAGGATCTTCTCTAGGCAAGAAACACAAGAGAAGGAAAAGACCTATAATAACGAACCCAAAACAATTTAGAAAATGGGAATAGGAACATACATATCGATAATTACCTTAAATGTAAATGGACTAAATGCTCCCACCAAAAGACACAGATTAGCTGAATGGATACAAAAACAAGACCCTTATATATGCTGTCTACAAGAGACCCACTTCAGACCTAGAGACACATACAGACTGAAAGTAAGGGGATGGAAAAAGATATTCCATGCAAATGGAAACCAAAAGAAAGCTGGAGTAGCAATTCTCATATCAGACAAAATAGACTTTAAAATAAGGACTATTAAAAGAGACAAAGAAGGACACTACATAATGATCAAGGGATCGATCCAAGAAGAAGATATAACAATTGTAAATATTTATGCACCCAACATAGGAGCACCTCAATACATAAGGCAAATACTAACAGCCATAAAAGGGGAAATCGACAGTAACACATTCATAGTAGGGGACTTAAACACCCCACTTTCACCCATGGACAGATCACCCAAAATGAAAATAAATAAGGAAACACAAGCTTTAAATGATACATTAAACAAGATGGACTTAATTGATATTTATAGGACACTCCATCCAAAAACAACAGAATACACATTTTTCTCAAGTGCTCATGGAACATTCTCCAGGATAGATCATATCTTGGGTCACAAATCAAGCCTTGGTAAATTTAAGAAAATTGAAATTGTATCAAGTATCTTTTCTGACCACAACGCCATGAGACTAGATATCAATTACAGGAAAAGATCTGTAAAAAATACAAACACATGGAGGCTAAACAATACACTACTTAATAATGAAGTGATCACTGAAGAAATCAAAGAGGAAATCAAAAAATACCTAGAAACAAATGACAATGGAGACACAACGACCCAAAACCTGTGGGATGCAGCAAAAGCAGTTCTAAGGGGGAAGTTTATAGTAATACAAGCCCACCTTAAGAAGCAGGAAACATCTAGAATAAACAACCTAACCTTGCACCTCAAGCAATTAGAGAAAGAAGAACAAAAAAAACCCAAAGCTAGCAGAAGGAAAGAAATCATAAAAATCAGATCAGAAATAAATGAAAAAGAAATGAAGGAAACAATAGCAAAGATCAATAAAACTAAAAGCTGGTTCTTTGAGAAGATAAACAAAATTGATAAACCACTAGCCAGACTCATCAAGAAAAAAAGGGAGAAGACTCAAATCAATAGAATTAGAAATGAAAAAGGAGAGGTAACAACTGACACTGCAGAGATAAAAGAGATCATGAGAGATTACTACAAGCAACTCTATGCCAATAAAATGGACAATCTGGAAGAAATGGACAAATTCTTAGAAATGCACAACCTGCCAAGACTGAATCAGGAAGAAATAGAAAATATGAACAGACCAATCACAAGCACTGAAATTGAAACTGTGATTAAAAATCTTCCAACAAAGAAAAGCCCAGGACCAGATGGCTTCACAGGCGAATTCTATCAAACATTTAGAGAAGAGCTAACACCTATCGTTCTCAAACTCTTCCAAAATATAGTAGAGGGAGGAACACTCCCAAACTCCTTCTACGAGGCCACCGTCACCTTGATACCAAAACCAGGCAAGGATGTCACAAAGAAAGAAAACTACAGACCAATATCACTGATGAACATAGATGCAAAAATCCTCAACAAAATACTAGCAAACAGAATCCAACAGCACATTAAAAGGATCATACACCATGATCAAGTGGGGTTTATTCCAGGAATGCAAGGATTCTTCAATATACGCAAATCTATCAATGTGATAAACCATATTAACAAATTGAAGGAGAAAAACCATATGATCATCTCAATAGATGCAGAGAAAGCTTTTGACAAAATTCAACACCCATTTATGATAAAAACCCTGCAGAAAGTAGGCATAGAGGGAACTTTCCTCAACATAATAAAGGCCATATACGACAAGCCCACAGCAAACATCATCCTCAATGGGGAAAAACTGAAAGCATTTCCACTAAGATCAGGAACAAGACAAGGGTGCCCACTCTCACCACTCTTATTCAACATAGTTTTGGAAGTTTTAGCCACAGCAATCAGAGAAGAGAAGGAAATAAAAGGAATCCAAATCGGAAAAGAAGAAGTAAAGCTGTCACTGTTTGCAGATGACATGATCCTATACATAGAGAATCCTAAAGATGCTACCAGAAAACTACTAGAGCTAATCAATGAATTTGGTAAAGTGGCAGGATACAAAATTAATGCACAGAAATCTCTGGCATTCCTATATACTAATGATGAAAATCTGAAAGTGAAATCAAGAAAACACTCCCATTTACCATTGTAACAAAAAGAATAAAATATCTAGGAATAAACCTACCTAAGGAGACAAAAGACCTGTATGCAGAAAATTATAAGACACTGATGAAAGAAATTAAAGATGATACAAATAGATGGAGACATATACCATGTTCTTGGATTGGAAGAATCAACATTGTGAAAATGACTCTACTACCCAAAGCAATCTATAGATTCAATGCAATCCCTATCAAACTACCACTGGCATTTTTCACAGAACTAGAACAAAAAATTTCGCAATTTGTATGGAAACACAAAAGACCCCGAATAGCCAAAGCAATCTTGAGAACAAAAAAAGGAACTGGAGGAATCAGGCTCCCTGACTTCAGACTATATTACAAAGCTACAGTTATCAAGACGGTATGGTACTGGCACAAAAACAGAAAGATAGATCAATGGAACAGGATAGAAAGCCCAGAGATAAACCCATGCACATATGGACACCTTATCTTTGATAAAGGTGGCAGGAATGTACAGTGGAGAAAGGACAGCCTCTTCAATAAGTGGTGCTGGGAAAACTGGACAGGTACATGTAAAAGTATGAGATTAGATCACTCCCTAACACCATACACAAAAATAAGCTCAAAATGGATTCAAGACCTAAATATAAGGCCAGAAACTATCAAACTCTTAGAGGAAAACATAGGCAGAACACTCTATGACATAAATCACAGCAAGATTCTTTCTGACCCACCTCCTAGAGTAATGGAAATAAAAACAGAAATAAACAAATGGGACCTAATGAAACTTCAAAGCTTTTGCACAGCAAAGGAAACCATAAACAAGACCAAAAGACAACCCTCAGAATGGGAGAAAATATTTGCAAATGAAGCAACCGACAAAGGATTAATCTCCAAAATTTACAAGCAGCTCATGCAGCTCAATAACAAAAAAAACAAACAACCCAATCCAAAAATGGGCAGAAGACCTAAATAGACATTTCTCCAAAGAAGATATACAGTCTGCCAACAAACACATGAAAGAATGCTCAATATCATTAATCATTAGAGAAATGCAAATCAAAACTACAATGAGATATCATCTCACACCAGTCAGAATGGCCATCATCAAAAAATCTAGAAACAATAAATGCTGGAGAGGGTGTGGAGAAAAGGGAAACCTCTTGCACTGCTGGTGGGAATGTGAATTGGTTCAGCCACTATGGAGAACAGTATGGAGGTTCCTTAAAAAACTACAAATAGAACTACCATATGACCCAGCAATCCCACTACTGGGCATATACCCTGAGAAAACCGAAATTCAAAAAGAGTCATGTACCAAAATGTTCATTGCAGCTCTATTTACAATAGCCCAGAGATGGAAACAACCTAAGTGCCCGTCATCGGATGAATGGATAAAGAAGATGTGGCACATATATACAATGGAATATTACTCAGCCATAAAAAGAAATGAAATTGAGCTATTTGTAATGAGGTGGATAGACCTAGAGTCTGTCATACACAGTGAAGTAAGTCAGAAAGAAAAAGACAAATACCGTATGCTAACACATATATATGGAATTTAAGAAAAAAATGTCATGAAGAACCTAGGGGTAAGGCAGGAATAAAGACGCAGACCTCCTAGAGAACAGACTTGAGGTTATGGGGAGGGGGAAGGGTGAGCTGTGACGGGGCGAGAGAGAGTCATGGACATATACACACTAACAAACGTAGTAAGGTAGATAGCTAGTGGGAAGCAGCCGCATGGCAGAGGGATATTGGTTTGGTGCTTTGTGACAGCCGGGAGGGGTGGGATAGGGAGGGTGGGAGGGAGGGAGACGCAAGAGGGAAGAGATATGGGAAAATATGTATATGTATAACTGATTCACTTTGTTATAAAGCAGAAACTAACACATCATTGTAAAGCAATGATACCCCAATAAAGATGTTAAAAAAAAAAAAAACCTATGGATTTATATGTCTCCGAAAGAGAATCAAGCATGTGTACAGCGGCAAAAACGCAGCAGTGATAGGACTGGAGAGGTTCGGTGAGCAAATGCAGACCCTTTGAAGTCATATTGCATGGTACCCATTCCATGGGTCTCAACTGTCCAGGTTTAAGGGATTCTTCCTTCAGCTAAAACATGCATGTGGAACCCAGAGTATGATCCACCGTGTGATCGAGAAACGTGTTCAAATGTGTCTCAGTTTTCGTCCCCTGGTACTCAGGTGCAACATTCCAGACGCTTTACTAACACTCTCCCCACTTGGAGAGTCAGTGCCTTTAACCTCCTGTTTAGCCCAGTTTGCAATTTCTGCGGAAAATGAACAGGAATAGGGAGAACCAATGAGAGACTAGCTGGAGGTGTCTGGACAGGCAAATTTAACTCTCATTTCCCACCAGGAAGAGGAATTAACCAAAGGCTCAGCGTGCCGTGCTGGAACCACACTAGGTCCTGAAGCAATCCTGCGGTGTTGCGGCCAGCTCACAAGAAAGCGAGTTGAAGAAAGGAGCTCAGGGGCACTGTAATTCACAAACCTGCAGAGTTATAAATGACAGCTATCGTCCAAAAATATATTGAAGTAAGGCTGCCAAGAGGACTTGAAAGCGGGGCAGAATTGCAGGAAACCGATTTCAGGAGGTAGACAGGAATTGCATTGAAAACATATGAAAAGACTCAGAACATTGACAATCATATACTTGGCCAAAAAGGGCGTATACGTTTTTTCCTGAATATATTTAGGAAGAAACGCATACGCCCTTTCCGGCCAACCAAGCAAGCATGCAAAGGAAATCTGCACTACAATGAAGTCTCACTTCCCCCGGTCAAAAGGGCCATCTGAAAAAAGTGTAAAATCCAGAAAGGCAGGACAGGCCATGGAGAACTGGGAGCCTTGTTATGCTGATGGGCGGGATGTAAATGGCCAACAGCCACTCTGGAGAAGTGTATGGTGTTTCCTGAAACATCCAAAAAACAAAGCAACAGAGGCTAGGGCACTTCCACTTATGGTCCTATAGCTTAGAGAAATTAAAATCAAAAAGACACAGCCACCCCAAAGTTTGGGACGGCTCTGTTTACAAGAACCTCGTTTACGGTACAAGTGCAATATCGCAGAAAGCGAAAAATCGAAAAAGCAGTTGTGGTACTTACGTACAATGCAATATCACTCAGCAATGAAATCTATGTCATCAGGCCCGTAGCACAATAATGAGTGGATTCAGGTACGATGATTCTAAGTGAAATAAGTCACAAAGAAAAAGAAACATCATAAGATATCACTAATAAAGGGAATGTAAACTTGGCTACACAGGAACTGAATTACAAAACAGAACAGGGTCTCAAATGTAGAAAACCGAATTATACTTGCTTAAGGTGAAAGGTGTGTTGGGGTGTTGCATAAAACAAGAGATTGAAATTAGCACAGATACCATTCCATAAGCCAAATATATAATAGACAAGAAGTACTCTTTGCTCAACGAAATGGACTCAACACCCCATATTAAACGCCTAAGAATATACCTCACTAGTAAGAATCTTAAAACCTATGGATTTATATGTCTCCGAAAGAGAATCATGTGTGTGTACAGCAGCATAAACGCAGCAGTGATAGGATTGGTGAGGTTCGGTGAGCAAATGCATACCCTTTGAAGTCATATTACATGGTACCCATTCCATGGGTCTCAACTCTCCAGGATTAAGGGATTCTTCCTTCAGCTAAAACATGCATGTGGAACCCAGAGTATGATCCACCGTGTGATAGGGAAACGTGTTCAAATGTGTCTCAGTTTTCGTCCCTTGGTACTCAGGTGCAACATTCCAGACGCTTTACTAACACTCTCCCCACTTGGAGAGTCAGAGCCTTTAACCTCCTGTTTGGCCCAGTTTGCAATTTCTGTGGAAAATGAACAGGAATAGGGAGAACCAAAGAGAGATTAGCTGGAGGTGTCTGGACTGGCAAATTTATCTCTCAATTCCCACCAGGAAGAGGAATTAACCAGAGGCTCAGCGTGCCGTGCCGGAACCACACTAGGGCCTGAAGCAATCCTGGGGTGTTGCGGCCAGCTCACAAGAAAGCGAGTTGAAGAAAGAAGCTCAGGGGCACTTTAATTCACAAACCTGCAGAGTTATAAATGACAGCTATCGTCCAAAAATATATTGAGGTAAGGCTGCCAAGAGGATTTGAAAGCGGCGCAGAATTGCAGGAAACCGATTTCAGGAGGTAGACTGGAATTGCATGTAAAGCATAGGAAAAGAGGCAGAACGTCCACAATGATGCACTTGGCCAAAAAGTGCGTATGCGTTTTTCCCTGAATATATTCAGGAAAAAACGCATACGCCCTTTTTGTCCAACAAAGCAATCTTGCAGAGAAAACTGCACTACAATGAAGTCTCACTTCCCCCCAGTCAAAAGGGCCATCTGAAAAAAGTGTAAAATCCAGAAAGGCAGGACAGGCCATGGAGAACTGGGAGCCTTGTTATGCTGATGGGCAGGATGTAACTTGCCAACAGCCACTCTGGAGAAGTGTATGGTGTTTCCTGAAACATCTAAAGAACAAAGCAACAGAGCATACGGCACTTCCACTTATGGTCCTATAGCTTAGGGAAATTAAAATCAAAAAGACACAGCCACCCCAAAGTTTGGGACGGCTCTGTTTACAAGAACCTCGTTTACGGTACAAGTTCAACATCACAGAAAGCAAAAAATGGATAAAGAAGTTGTGGTACTTACGTACAATGCAATATCACTCAGCAATGAAATCTATGTCATCAGGCCCGTAGCAGCATAATGAGTGGATTCAGGTACGATGATTCTAAGTGAAGTAAGTCACACAGAAAAAGAAACATCATAAGATATCACTAATACACGGAATGTAAACTTGGCTACACAGGAACTGAATTACAAAACAGAACAGGGTGTCAAATGTAGAAAACCAACTTATGCTTGCTTAACGGGAAAGGTGAGTTGGGGTGCTGCATAAAACCAGAGATTGAAATTAGCACAGATACCGTTACATAAGCCAAATATATAATAGACAAGAGCTACTCCTTGCTCAACAAAGTGGACTCAACAACCCATATTAAACGCTTAAGAATATACCTGACTAGTAAGAATCTTAAATCCTATGGATTTCTATGTCTCCGAAAGAGAATCAAGCGTGTGTACAGCGGCATAAACGCAGCAGTGATAGGATTGTTGAGGTTCGGTGAGCAAATGCAGACCCTTTGAAGTCATATTGCATGGTACCCATTCCATGGGTCTCAACTCTCCACGTTTAAGGGATTCTTCCTTCAGCTAAAACATGCATGTGGAACCCAGAGTACGATCCACCGTGTGATCGGGAAACGTGTTCAAATGTGTCTCAGTTTTCGTCCCCTGGTACTCGGGTGCAACATTCCAGACGCTTTACTAACACTCTCCCCACTTGGAGAGTCAGTGCCTTTAACCTCCTGTTTGGCCCAGTTTGCAATTTCTGTGGAAAATGAACAGGAATAGGGAGAACCAATGAGAGACTAGCTGGAGGTGTCTGGACGGGCAAATTTAACTCTCATTTCCCACCAGGAAGAGGAATTAACCAAAGGCTCAGCGTGCCATGCCAGAACGACACTAGGGCCTGAAGCAATCCTGCGGTGTTGCGGCCAGCTCACAAGAAAGCGACTTGAAGAAAGGAGCTCAGGGGCACTGTCATTCACAAACCTGCAGAGTCATAAATGACAGCTATCGTCCAAAAATATATTGAAGTAAGGCTGCGAAGAGGACTTGAAAGCGGGGCAGAAATGCAGGAAACCGATTTCAGGAGGTAGACTGGATTTGCATTTAAAGCATAGGAAAAGAGGCAGAACATCGACAATGATGCACTTGGCAAAAAAGGGCGTATGCGTTTGTTTCTGAATATATTCAGGAAAAAACACATACGCCCTTTTTGGAAAACCAAGCAAGCTTGCAATGGAAATCCGAACTACTATGAAGTGTCACTTCCTCCTGGTCTAAAGGGCCATCTGAGAAAAGTGGAAAATCCAGAAAGGCAAGACAGGCCATGGGGAAAAAGGAGCCTTGTTATGCTGATAGGCGGGATGTAAATTGCCAACAGCCACTCTGGAGAAGTGTATGGTGTTTCCTGATACATCTGAAAAACAAAGCAACAGAGTCTAGGGCATTTCCACTTATGGTCCTATAGCTTAGGAAAATTAAAATCAAAAAGACACAGCCACCCCAAAATTTGGGACGGCTCTGTTTACAAGAACCTTTTCTACAGTACAAGTTAAATATCCCAGAGAACAAATAATTGATAAAGAAGTTGCGGTACTTACGTACAACAGAATACCACTCAGCAATGAAATGTGTGTCACCAGGCCTGTACCAGCATAATGAGTGGATTGAGGCACGATGATTCTAAGTGAAATAAGTCACACAGAAAAAGAAACATCATAAGGTATCACTAATGCACGGAATGTAAACTTGGCTACACATGAACTGAATTACAAAACAGAACAGGGTCTCAAGTTTAGAAAACCAACTTATGCTTGCTTAAGGGGAAAGGTGAGTTGGGGCGCTGCATAAAACCAGAGTTTGAAATTAGCACAGATACCGTTCCATAAGCCAAATATGTAATAGACAAGACCTACCCCTTGCTAAACGAAATGGACTCAACAATGAGGTATCACCTCACACCTGTTAGAATGGGCATCATCCGAAAATCTACAAACAACAAATGCTGGAAAGGGTGTGGAGAAAAGGAACCCTATTCCACTATTGTTGGGAATATAAATTGATACAGTCACTATGGAGAACAATATGGAGTTTCTTAAGAAACTAATAATAGAATTACCATATGATACAGCAATCCCAGTACTGGACATATACCCAGACAAAACCATAAATCAAAAAGAGACATTCACCGCAATGTTCATTGCATCACTATTTACAATATCGAGGTAATGGAAGCAACCTAAATGCCCACAGACAGACGAATGCATAAAGATGTGGTACATATATAAAATGGAATATTACTAAGCCATGAAAGGAATGAAATTGGGTCATTTGTTGAGACGTCGATGGATCTAGAGACTGTCATACAGAGTGAAGTAAGTCAGAAAGAGAAAAACAAATCTTGTATATTCATGCATATATGTGGAACCTAGAAAAACTGTACAGATTAACCGTTTTGCAAGGCATAAATAGAGCAACAGATGTAGACAACAATCGTATGGACAACAAGGGGGGAAAGCTCTTGGAGGGGTGGTGGTGGGAGGAGTTGAGAGATTGGGATTGGCATGTAAACATTTATATGTATAAAATAGATAACCAATAAGAACCTGCTGTATAAAAATATAAAATAAAATTCAAAATTAAAAAGAAATAAAATTTAAAAAATAAAACAGAAAAAACAATTATTCCCTTCACATACATGTATTTATATGAATAAATTATTTCCATGCTTATATCTGTAAATACAAAAAAGAGGAATAAAATCTACCTTGAACCAAAAACGAAAAAGAGAAAAAAAAAACAGAACCCACCAGTTACTCAGAGGAAAACCGTATCAGGGCACTTGCTCCAGTTGTAAACAATTCTGAAGTTGGTCAGTGGTGGGGAATCATCTCCCATTCAGCCAGCAGCCCCTACACAGCAAGCGTCCTCATTGCAAAGCTGGGGCACCATGCCGAGGCATCTGTGAGTAAACGTGAGCTGAGCCCCAGGCCAGTTACTGCTGAACTGTTCCCACCCTTCCCAGGTAAAACACCTGAATATATACAAGGACTTGAAAGCCTAGAGGAAGGGCCATGGAGCCACACGAGTGACAGCATGCCAGCTGACTTGGTGCCTGCAGGCCAGCCAGGATGGTCCTGGCCCTGGGTGCTCTTCTGGAAGATTTCCATTTCCCTGCCTGAGATACCCGTCCTGTCCCTGCCCCCACTGCTTTTTTCCTTCCTCACCTCTGCCCAGGGAGAAATTCCAGCAGCACGTATGGGTGACACATCCTCTTCTTTAGCAGGTGGCAGCCTGGCAACTGCTGCAGAAAGTCCAGCAGAGCCCCACTCACACTGGGCCACCCACAAAGCCGTGGCCTCTCACTCCCTCCCACCAGCCCAGCCCCGAGACTGCTGACAGGGCAGAGAAAATGGCGTCAGGCACAGCTGCAGGGGCTCTTGCTGCCTGGAGTGGTATTTATATTGATCTCAACCCAGGCACACCTGGGAAGGGCTGGCCAGCACGGTAAGGCTGCCCAGGTCAACCAATCATCACCCCTCAGGGGCTCACAGTTGCAGAAAATGGAACTTGCTGAACAGGCCAGGTCCAAGGAACAGGTGTGGGATCCTGAGAGTCAGGATAGACAAGGGGCTGCAGCTTTGGCTTGTTTTCTAATCATTTTATCTGGCCCATGAGTGGGAGACAACTTCAAGAAAACCCTCTCCTAATGAGAGGAACCCAGGAGTCAGGGAGAGGAGGGGGTGGGTGGTGGTTGGAGACAGAGGCCTGGTGCCCTGGGTGCAGTGGAAGTCTCTGGAAGACCAGGTGGAGGGAGGCCACACAGAGTGATGCCCAGGGTCACAGACCTGTCGGAGCTGCTGTTTGTTAGTTCAAGTCCTGCTCTGAGGTGCTCTGTGTCAGCTCTGAGCAACAGGTGAGCTGGGGGTGCTCTTCAATAAGGGCTATGTGCATGGTTCCTGTGTGCCCAGCCCTGCCACGGTACCTGCAAGGGTAGCTCTGTATCCTGGGAGGGGCCTGACCATGTGAGCCCCGTGGGCTGGGTTGGGGGTGGGGTACCTGCCCAGGAGACCTCCATATCCTGGGATTGGCCTGACCATGAGAGCCCCATGGGCTGCTGGGGACCTGGTAAAGGATGTCAGGACAGTCAGTGAAGCCACCGAGGATATACCTCCAGTTGCTCCTAATTCCTACACCCTGCTGGTCATTCTACCAACCACCAGGACATGGTATTCTCTATTAGTCTTCAATGATGCCTTCTTTTGTATTCCATTAGTCCCAGAGTCACAAGAAATTTTGGCTTGTGAGTGGCAGGACTCAACATACAACTAAAACAATACTTCTGGGCCGTCTTGCCCCAAGGGTTCAAAAATTCCCACACCATCTTTGGGGAAAGCTTAGCTAAAGACCGAAAAGTTCTACCTCTGGAAAAGGAAACCCTCCTTCAATATGCAGATGACATTCTGATCGCCAGCCCTACGAAGGAGGCCTCTGAACTACCAAGCCAATAAAGGATAGAAGTTGTCCAAGAAAAAGCTCAAATATCACAGACTGCGGTGACCTGCCTGGGCTTCATTCTCACACAAGGTCAGAGAAGCCCATCCCAGGAAAGGGAAGAAACCATTTGCAGCCTTACCCCTTTCTAAAACTAGAAGACAGCTTAGGGGTTCCTGGGGAGGCCAGGGTTTGCTGCTTCTGGATCCCTAACTACAGTCTACTAGCTGGGCCTCTATATGAAACACTGAAAGGAAAAGATGATGATCCTTTTGAACAGAATCCAGAAGTGGCCTTTCAAGAATGGAAAGAGCAGTCAATTCAGACCCTTGCCCTGGAACTCCCTAATTGAGCTAAACACTTTGACCTTTACATTCCCAGTGAAAGGTGAATCGCCATTGGAGAATTAGTGCAAAAACTGGGACCACTTGAAATGGAACAACGCAAGAATGCCATCCAGGTAGGATAAACTACAGTCACCAAGGGGCTTGGCTCACTGCCACATCTGGCCAAGATACTGGCGGTATCTAAAAACCTGGAAATCAGCAGCCCAAAAGGCCACCTCCCTCCTAAGGGAAAAGGACCCCACGTGGTGATCCTAATCACCAACCATGCCCTGAAGTTGCAGGGTTCGCTCCATGGGCACACCGACCTCGAGTGAGGAGGCCCTCCAACTCCAACATCCAGAGAGATAACCGGGGGCAACAGGGCACCATGACGACTCGTGTGAACATCACTTGACCTGGAGTTTCTCTCATAAAACAACAATAGTGTGTCCCGAAGGAGTAGACTACTGCTTGCAGGACTTACTGCACCCAGAGGGGAGCTAATAATCTTGGCTGGGGAACCGTATATCACACTGTCACCATAGAAAAGCCTACAGACACCGTGATGATGGTGGCCAATAAGACCGGCTGGACTCCTGTTTACTTCAAAAGGCTGTTGACTCAGTGGCCATCATGGTCCTTGATCACCACTGACCCTGGACTGTCTGGGAGTTGAGCGGGCAGGGCTCTGACACCTGGTGCTGTTTGTACGTTAATTCAGGGGCCTAATTGAAGAAAGAGCAGACTACTGGTCAGAGCATCTAGGCTGGCAGAAACGGTCAGCCTAAGGTGGCCAAACAAATGTGGGGTGGGGTGAAATCAGCCCCTACAGCGTCTCTGCACATCTTTTTCCTGGACCCTTACAGGTCATTAGAATCTATAACACTTCCAATGCTGGTGCTCAGGCCGACGAGCAGGGAGGCAGGGGTCCTGGGGCCAATCAACGTCACCTGGAGGCTGCTGGGGAGAAGTTCTGACCCTCGTCCCCTGGTATGAGGGCTCCCAACTCAGCACTCAGCAGTTACAGAAGAAGGGTCTGCACCCTCAGCACTCCAAGAATGAGGAACGGGACAAAAGGCAGAGGAGGGATTTGTCCCCAGCAAAGCCCATTAAAAATCCCTGGGAGATAAAAATAGAATCTGGGCAATAAAGTCAAGTCTGACCTTTTTTATCCTTTGTGCTTTGTCTAATTTCACGTGCTCCTAGGGTCCCGCATGCAGAGGTTCCACACCCGGCACTTCAGACCAGATTTCCTAGTGCAGAATGGCTGGGTCGACACCTCAGTTCCTGGGGCCCAGTGCAGACTCCGCGATATAGAGCCTGAGCTGCAGCCAACCCGGCCCTCGAGAGCTCCGCCCCCTCCCTCCCACTGACTCTGACAGGATCTCTACACAGCAGCCCAGCCCACAGCCCACGGGGTAGTGCATGCTCTCACCTCTCCATTCTCTGATCAAAATATAAAGTTTCCTTTGCTTGTGAACCAAACTCAGTCTCGATCTGTTGGCCCCAATGACACTGGGCAGGGGGACACTTGTTGGGGTCCACTCTGGAGGATCAGTAACAGAAATTGAGACTATTGTAACTTCAATGAACAGATGTGTGAGCCAAACTGTAGTTAACATAGAACAGTTTATAAGGCTCGGGTAAAATAAGATGTTTCTAACACTTCCATTTGATATTTCTATCACTTTATTATAAGCAAGTTCAGTGAAAAGGTTTGTCTTATTTGTCAGGTCAATATTAGAGAAATGAAGTGATTTCTTTCCAAGGATGTACATCTAATAATCTTGGTTAAAGCTTCAATCTTGTTTTAAATGCTTTTCCATTGAAAATGATACCTCTCTTTCAGCTCCCCCATTTCTGAGAAGTATAAAATCTTATAATTTATTATAACCAAAGGGGAAAGGTGGGAGGAGGGATAAATTAACAGTTTGGAATTAACACATACACACTGCTATGTATAAAATAGATCATCAACAAGGAACTACTGTATAGCACAGGGAACTACACTCAATATTTTGCAATAACCTATAAGGGGAAATAATCGGAAAAAGAATAGATATTTTTATTGACATCATCTATCAATGACAGTTAAAGTGTAACCTAAGGGAAGCCGGTGGTGAGTGCTTCTGACCCTGAAGACTTCAATCATCTAAAGTTTGGACTCTGCCTACTTCCCAAGGCCCTTAATGAACATATGTGTAGCCGTAGCTTAAAAAACTCCCCAGTTTGGGTTTCGGGGAGACACAGATTTTGAAAAAGCCCTGGTGTTCTCCTTACATGAATGGGACTCTTCCTACTGCTAAAAAATGTCTGTCACATCCAGAGGATGGTATACCGTCTGATCGGGAAGAGTTTGGAAAAGGCATCTCATCTCCTCATCTCCTGGTGCTCGGGTTCACCCCTCCAGCGTCTTTACTAACAGCCTCCCCACTTGGAGATGTCAGCACTGTCAACATCCTGTTGCGTACAGTTTGGAATTTGTCCAGAGGATGAAGCGGAAGGATGAGGAACAATGAGAGACAAGTCCTAGGTGTTCAGACAGGCACATGTCACTCTAATTTCCAATCAGGAAGACGAATTGACCAAAGGCTAGGGTTGCCCATGGAAACAGTATAGGGCTTGAGGAAATCCCACTGCTTTGTGGCCAGTTCCCATAAACACAAGTTGAACAATGGAACTCAGGGGCAGTAAAATTCACAAAACTGCAGAGTTGAAAATATCTATCACTGAAAAATGTCTTGAGGAAAGTCAGAGAAAAGGATTGGTAAGCAAGGGAGAATGGCAGGAAAGGGATTTGAGGAGGTAGAAAGGACTCGCCATTAAGCACAAGAAAAGGGGCTGAACATTGCCAACATTGCAGTTGGCCAAAAAGGCTGTATGAGTTTTTTTCTGTATATATTCAAGAAAAGGGCATACACTTTTTTAGCCAAGCAAACAGGTGGGCACTGGAAATCAATACTACAAAAGATATCACTTCGCATCAGTCAGAAGAGCCATCCTCATAAAGTGTAAACACCAGAAATGCAGGACAGGGCAAGGAGAAGAGGGAGCCCTGTGAGGCTTATAGTGGAAATGTATATTGCCAACGGCCATTCTGGAGAAGTGTATTGTGTTTACTAAAGCATCTAAAAAATGAGCTACAGAGCATAGGGCACTTGCACTCATGGGCGTATATCTTGGGAAAAACAAAAATCGAGAGGACACAGGCACCCCAATGTTTACTGCCTCTCTGTTTAAAAGATCCTCGACTAGGATATAACTTAAATGTCTCTGGAGGGAAAAAATGGATAGAGATGTGGTACTTATGTAGAGTGGAATATTACTCAGCCTGGAAATCAATGAAATATGGCCAGTTGTAACAACTCCGGAGGAGTTACGTATGATCATTCTAAGTGACATAATTCAAAAAGAAAAAGACACATATCATAAGATATCACTTAAAGGTGGAATCCAAAATGGCTACACATGAAATAAATTACAAAACAAAAACATAGTCAAATATGTAGGAAACACGCGTAAGGCTGCTAAACGGGAAAGGTGGGGAGGGGTGAGGCATCATCCAGGAGGTTGAAATTAGCAAAGATACCATTCCAAATACCAAACTGATAATCAACAAGGCCTACACGGTAGCTAAAAGAACTGCACTCAGCACACTCAAGTCACCGGAAAAGAATATCTATGACTGGTAAGAATCTGAAAAAGAATTTATTGATGTCTCTCTGTACGTGAATCAAGTGGATGTACAGCAGCAAGAAACAGAGCTTTGAAAATCAGCTGTAACCAATATAGTAATAAATTGAAAAAAATAAACGACAGAGAGACAGAGAAAACCTCTTACAACTTTTCCTCAGGGACGGTGATGCAACATGGATTGAACACATCTAGACCCACAACAGGATGAGACATAAGGCTGGAAACTGTTCGCACTAAGAGAAATGTGAGGTTGGGTGAGGAAATGCACACCCTTTAAAGTAATACTACCTGGTACCCATTCAATGGGTCCCAAATCTGCAGGTTCAAGGAATCTTCCTACAGCTAAAACATGCATGGAAAACCCAGAGGACTGTACACCATGTGATCGGGAGATGTGTCTAAAATGCACCTCATTTATCCTCTCCTGGTGCTGCTGTTCATCATTCCAGCCACGTTACTTAGAATCTCCCCACTTAGAGAATCAGCACATTTAAACTTCTGTTTCACACATTTTGCAAATTGTGAGGAGGATGAACGGGAAGAGGGGGAACCAATGAGAGAATAGTTGTAGGGGTTTGGACGGGCACATGTCACTCTAATTTCCCATTAAGAATAAGAATTAAAAAAAGGCTCAGCCCGCCTCGCCGGAGCCAAAATAGGGCCTGAAGCAATCCTGCGGCTTTGAGGCCAGCTCACAAAAGAGCAACTTAAAAAATGGAGCTCAGGGTCACTGCAATTCACAAACCTGCAGAGTTATAAATGAAAACTAACGTCCAAAAATATGTTGAGGTAAGGCAAAGAAGAGGATCTGAATGCAAGACAGAATGCAAGAAACAGATTTCAAGAGATAGATTGGACTCGTCTTTAAAGCACATGAAAAGCGGCAGAATTTCGACAATGATGCAATTGGCCCAAAAGGGAGTATGCGTTTTTTCCTGAATATATCCAGGAAAAAACGCATACGCACTTTATGGGCAACCAAGCAAGCAAGCAATGCAAATGTGCACAACAAAGAAGTCTCATTTCCCACCGGTCAAAAGGGCCATCCGAAAAAATTGTAAAAACCAGAAATGCAGGACAGGCCATGGAGAACAGGGAGCCTTTATACGCTGATGGACAGTGTGTGAACTGCCGAGAGCCACTCTGGAGAAGTGTATGGTGGTTCCTAAATCATCTAAAAAACAGAGCTACAGAGCATAGGGCACTTCCAATCACGGGAGTATATCTAGGGAAGTCTAAAAATCAACAAGACACAAGCACACCACAGTTTAGGGCTACTCTGTTTACAAGAACCTCACCTTCAGTACACCTTAAATATCCCAGGAAAGAGAACAATGGATAAAGAAAATGTGGTACTTATGTACAATGGAATATCTCTTCACCATGAAATCAATGTAATAAGGCTAGTAGAAGGATAAAGAGTGGATTTAGGTCCGATAATACTACTTGAAATAAGTCAAACAGAAAAAGAAACATATCATAAGATATCACTTATAGAGGGAGGATAAATATGGCTGCACAAAAAATGAATTACAAAACAGAACAGTGTCTCACATTTAGAAAACACACTTATGTCAGCTTAAGGGGAAAGGAGAGGTGGGGTGATGCATAAATCCAGAGTTTGAAATTAGCACAGATACCATTCAATAAACCAAATAGGTATTAGACAAGATCTACACCTTGCTCAATGAACTGGCCTCAACACACCCTATACACCGCAGAGAAATATATCTGAGTAATAAGAATCTTAAAACCCATGTATTGATATATCTACATAAGGGAATCAAGTGTGTGCAGAGCGGCACAAACACAGCAGTGGAAATGAGCTAAACCCCATTATAGAAATAAATTTTAAAACCAAAACGCAGAAACAATGAAAGAGAGAAAAATTCTTACAAAATTCGCTCAGGGGCTGTGATGCAACCTGGAATGACCACATATAAACCCACAGCTGGATAAGACATAAGGCTGGACACTTGGGGCTGAGAGGATTGGTGAGCTTTGGTGAGCAACTGCCGAAAGTTTAATGCAATACTTCATGCTACTCATTCCA
Source organism: Orcinus orca (assembly GCF_937001465.1). Lineage (NCBI taxonomy): Eukaryota > Metazoa > Chordata > Mammalia > Artiodactyla > Delphinidae > Orcinus > Orcinus orca. Next base: position 82,671,532 of record NC_064559.1, read on the forward strand.
AGGGTCCCAACACTGCAGGTTGAAGGGAAATTTCCTACAGCTAAACCATGCATGGGAAATCCAGCAGATGGTATACCATATGATCGGAAAAGGTTTCTAAAACGCACCTCATTTTCCTCTCCTGGTACTCCTGGTCTCCCTGGTACTCGGGTGCAACATTCCAGACGCTTTACTAACACTCTCCCAACTTGGAGAGTCAGTGCCTTTAACCTCCTGTTTGGCCCAGTTTGCAATTTCTGTGGAAGATGAACAGGAATAGGGAGAACCAATGAGAGACTAGCTGGAGGTGTCTGGACGGGCAAATTTAACTCTCATTTCCCACCAGGAAGACGAATTAACCAAAGGCTCAGCGTGCCATGCCGGAACCACACTAGGGCCTGAAGCAATCCTGCGGTGTTGTTGACAGCTCACAAGAAAGCAAGTTGAAGAAAGGAGCTCAGGGGCACTGTAATTCACAAACCTACAGAGTTATAAATGACAGCTATCGTCCAAAACTATATTGAAGTAGGGCTGCCAAGAGGACTTGAAAGCGGGGCAGAATTGCAGGAAACCGATTTCAGGAGGTAGACTGGAATTGCATTTAAAGCATAGGAAAAGAGGCAGAACGTCCACAATGATGCACTTGGCCAAAAAGGGCGTATGCGTTTTTTCCTGAATATATTCAGCAAAAAACGCATACGCTCTTTTTGGCAACCAAGCAAGCTTGCAAAGGAAATCTGCACTACAATGAAGTCTCACTGCCCCCCGGTCAAAAGGGCCATCTGAAAAAAGTGTAAAATCCAGAAAGGCAGGACAGGCCACGGAGAACTGGGAGCCTTGTTATGCTGATGGGCGGGATGTAAATTGCCAACAGCCACTGTGGAGAACTGTATGGTGTTTCCTGAAACATCCAAAAAACAAAGCAACAGAGCCTAGGGCACTTCCACTTATGGTCCTATAGCTTAGGGAAATTAAAAAGACAGAGCACCCCAAAGATTGGGACGGCTCTGTTTACAAAAACCTCGTTTACGGTACAAGTTCAATATCGCAGAAAGCGAAAAATTGATAAAGAAGTTGTGGTACTTACGTACAATGCAATATCACTCAGCAAGGAAATCTATGTCATCAGGCCCATAGCAGCATAATGAGTGGATTCAGGTACGATGATTCTAAGTGAAATAAGTCACACAGAAAAAGAAACATCATAAAATATCACAAATACACGGAAAGTAAACTTGCCTACACAGGAACTGAATTACAAAACAGAACACGGTCTCAAATGTAGAAAACCAACTTATGCTTGCTTAAGGGGAAAGGTGAGTTGGGGTGCTGCATAAAACCAGAGATTGAAATTAGCACAGATACCATTCCGTAAGCCAAATATGTAATAGACAAGAGCTACTCCTTGCTCAACGATTGGACTCAACACCCCATATTAAACGCCTAAGAATATACCTGACTAGTAAGAATCTTAAAACCTATGGATTTATACGTCTCCGAAAGAGAATCAAGCGTGTGTACAGCAGCATAAATGCAGCAGTGATAGGATTGGTGAGGTTCGGTGAGCAAATGCAGACCCTTTGAAGTCATATTGCATGGTACCCATTCCATGGGTCTCAACTCTCCAGGTTTAAGGGATTCTTCCTTCAGCTAAAACATGCATGTGGAACCCAGAGTATGATCCACCGTGTGATCGGGAAATGTGTTCAAATGTGTCTCAGTTTTCGTCCCCTGGTACACGGGTGCAACATTCCAGACGCTTTACTAACACTCTCCCCACTTGGAGAGTCAGTGCCTTTAACCTCCTGTTTGGCCCAGTTTGCAATTTCTGAGGAAAATGAACAGGAATAGGGAGAACCAATGAGAGACTAGCTGGAGGTGTCTGGACGGGCAAATTTTACTCTCATTTCCCACCAGGAAGAGGAATTAACCAAAGGCTCAGCGTGCCATGCCGGAACCACACTAGGGCCTGAAGCAATCCTGCGGTGTTGCGGCCAGCTCACAAGAATGCGAGTTGAAGAAAGGAGCTCAGGGGCACTGTAATTCACAAACCTGCAGAGTTATAAATGACAGCTATCGTCCAAAAATATATTGAAGTAAGGCTGCCAAGAGGACTTGAAAGCGGGGCAGAATTGCAGGAAACCGATTTCAGGAGGTAGACTGGAATTGCATGTAAAGCATAGGAAAAGAGGCAGAACGTCCACAATGATGCACTTGGCCAAAAAGGAAGTATGCGTTTTTTCCTGAATATATTCAAGAAAAAACGCATATGAACTATTTGGCCAACAAACCAAGCTTGCAAAGGAAATCTGCACTACAATGAACTCTCACTGCCCCCCGGTCAAAAGGGCCATCTGAAAAAAGTGTAATATCCAGAAAGGCAGGACAGGCCATGGAGAACTGGGAGCCTTGTTATTATGATGGGAGGGATGTAAATTGCCAACAGCCACTCTGGAGAAGTGTATGGTTTTTCCTAAACATCTAAAAAACAAAGCAACAGAGCCTAGGGCACTTCCACTTATGGTCCTATGGTTTAGGGAAATTAAAATCAAAAACACACAGCCACCCCAAATTTTGGGACGGCTCTGTTTACAAGAACCTCTTTTACGGTACAAGTTCAATATCACAGAAAGCGAAAAATGGATAAAGAATTTGTGGTACTTACATACAATGCAGTATCACTCAGCAATGAAATCTATGTCATCAGGCCCGTAGCAGCATAATGAGTGGATTCAGGTACGATGATTCTAAGTGAAACAAGTCACACAGAAAAAGAAACATCATAAGATATCACTACTACACGGAATGTAAACTTGGCTACACAGGAACTGAATTACAAAACAGAACAGGGTCTCAAATGTAGAAAACCAACTTATGCTTGCTTAAGGGGAAAGGTGAGTTGGGGTACTGCATAAAACCAGAGATTGAAATGAGCACAGATACCGTTCCATAAGCCAAATATGTAATAGACAAGAGCTACTGCTTGCTCAAGGTAGTGGACACAACACGCCATATTAAACGCCTAAGAATATACCTGACTAGTAAGAATCTTAAAACCTATGGATTTATATGTCTCCGAAAGAGAATCAAGCGTGTGTACAGCAGCATAAACGCAGCAGTGATAGGATTGGTGAGGTTCGGTGAGCAAATGCAGACCCTTTGAAGTCATCTTGCATGGTACCCATTCCATGGATCTCAACTCTCCAGGTTTAAGGGATTCTTCCTTCAGCTAAAACATGCATGTGTTACCCAGAGTATGATCCACCGTGTGATCCGGAATCGTGTTCAAATGTGTCTCAGTTTTCGTCCCCTGGTACTCGGGTGCAACATTCCAGATGCTTTACTAACACTCTCCTGACTTGGAGAGTCAGGGCCTTTAACCTTCTGTTTGGCCCAGTTTGCAATTTCTGCGGAAAATGAACAGGAATAGGGAGAACCTATGAGAGACTAGCTGGAGGTGTCTGGACGGGCAAATTTAACTCTCATTTCCCACAAGGAAGAGTAATTAACCAAATGCTCAGCGTGCCGTGCCAGAACCACACAGGGGCCTGAAGCAATCATGTTGTGTTGCGGCCGCTCAGAAGAAAGCGAGTTGAAGAAAGGAGCTCAGGGGCACTGTCATTCACAAACCTGCAGAGTTATAAATGATAGCTATTGTCCAAAAATATATTGAAGTAAGGCTGCCAAGAGGACTTGAATACGGGGCAGAATTGCAGGAAACCGATTTCAGGAGGTAGAGTGGAATTGCATGTAAAGCATAGGAAAAGAGGCAGAACGTCCACAATGATGCACTTGGCCAAAAAGCGCGTATGCATTTCTTCCTGAATATATTCAGGAAAAAACGCATACGCCCTTTTTCGCCAACCAAGCAAGCTTGCAAAGGAAATCTGCACTACAATGAAGTCTCACTGTCCCCCGGTCAAAAGGGCCATCTGAAAAAAGTGTAAAATCCAGAAAGGCAGGACAGGCCATGGAGAACTGGGAGCCTTGTTATGCTGATGGGCGGGCTGTAAATTGCCAACAGCCACTCTGGAGAAGTGTATGGTGTTTCCTGAAACATCTACAAAACAAAGCAACAGAGCCTAGGGCACTTCCACTTATGGTCCTATAGCTTAGGGAAATTAAAATCAAAAAGACACAGCCACCCCAAAGTTTGGGACGGCTCTGTTTACAAGAACCTCGTTTACGGTACAACTCCAATATCACAGAAAGCGAAAAATGGATAAAGACGTTGTGGTACTTACGTACTATGCAATACCACTCAGCAATGAAATCTATGTCATCAGGCCCGTAGCAGCATAATGAGTGGATTTAGGTACGATGATTCTAAGTGAAATAAGTCACACAGAAAAAGAAAAATCATAAGATATCACTACTACACGGAATGTAAACTTGGCTACCCAGGAACTGAATTACAAAACAGAACAGCATCTCAAATGTAGGAAACCAACTTATGCTTGCTTAAGGGGAAAGGTGAGTTGGGGTGCTGCATAAAACCAGAGATTGAAATGAGCACAGATACCGTTCCATAAGCCAAATATGTAATAGACAAGAGCTACTGCTTGCTCAAGGTAGTGGACACAACACGCCATATTAAACGCCTAAGAATATACCTGACTAGTAAGAATCTTAAAACCTATGGATTTATATGTCTCCGAAAGAGAATCAAGCGTGTGTACAGCAGCATAAATGCAGCAGTGATAGGATTGGTGAGGTTCGGTGAGCAAATGCAGACCCTTTGAAGTCATCTTGCATGGTACCCATTCCATGGGTCTCAACTCTCCAGGTTTAAGGGATTCTTCCTTCAGCTAAAACATGCATGTGGAACCCAGAGTATGATCCACTGTGTGATCGGGAAACGTGTTCAAATGTGTCTCAGTTTTCGTCCCCTGGTACTCGGGTGCAACATTCCAGACGCTTTACTAACACTCTCCCCACTTGGAGAGTCAGTGCCTTTAACCTCCTGTTTGGCCCAGTTTGCAATTTCTGCGGAAGATGAACAGGAATAGGGAGGACCAATGAGAGACTAGCTGGAGGTGTCTGGACGGGCAAATTTAACTCTCATTTCCCACCAGGAAGAGGAATTAACCAAAGGCTCAGCATGCCGTGCCAGAACCAGATTAGGGCCTGAAGCAATCCTGCGGTGTTGCGGCCAGCTCACAAGAAAGCGAGTTGAAGACAGGAGCTGAGGGTCACTGTAATTCACAAACCTGCAGAGTTATAAATGACAGCTATCGTCAAAAAATATACTGAAGTAAGGCTTCCAAGAGGACTTGAAAGCGGGGCAGAATTCAGGAAACCGATTTCAGGAGGTAGACTGGAATTGCATTTAAAGCATAGGAAAAGAGGCAGAACGTCGACAATGATGCACTTGGCCAAAAAGGGCGTATGCGTTTCTTCCTGAATATATTCAGGAAAAAACGCATACGCCCTTTTTGGCCAACCAAGCAAGCTTCCAAAGGAAATCTGCACTATAATGAAGTCTCACTTCCCCCCAGTCAAAAGGGCCGCCTGAAAAAAGTGTAAAATCCAGAAAGGCAGGACAGGCCATGGAGAACTGGGAGCCATGTTATGCTGATGGGCGGGATGTAAATTGCCAACAGCCACTCAGAGAAGTGTATGGTGTTTCCTGAAACATCTAAAAAACAAAGCAACAGAGCCTAGGGCACTTCCACTTATGATCCTATATCTTAGGGAAATTAAAATCAAAAAGACACAAGCACCCCAAAGTTTGGGACGGCTCTGTTTACAAGAACCTCGTTTATGGTACAAGTTCAATATTGCAGAAAGTGAAAAGTGGATAAAGAAGTTGTGGTACTTACGTACAATGCAATCTCACTCAGCAATGAAATCTATGTCATCAGGCCTGTAGCAGAAAATGAGTGGGTTCAAGTATGATGATTCTAACTGAAATAAGTCACACAGAACAAGAAACATCATATGATATCACTAATACACGGAATGGAAACTTGGCTACACAGGAACTGAATTACAAAACAGAACATGGTCTCAAATTTAGAAAAACAACTTATGCTTGCTTAAGGGGAAAGGTGAGTTGGGGTGCTGCATAAAACCAGAGATTGAAATGAGCACAGATAAAGTTCCTTAAGCCAAATATGGAATAGATAAGAGCTACTCCTTGCTAACGAAATGGACTCAACACCCCATATTAAACACCTAAAAATGTACCTGACTAGTAAGTATTTTAAAACTTATGGATTGCTATGTCTCCGATAGAGAATCAAGTGTGAGTACAGGGGCATAAACGCAGCAGTGATAGGATTGGAGAGGTTCGGTGAGCAAATGAAGACCCTTGGAAGTCATATTGCATGGTACCCATTCCACGGGTCTCAACTCTCCAGGTTTAAGGGAATCTTCCTTCAGCTGAAACATGCATGTGGAACCCAGAGTATGATCAACCGTGTGATCCGGAGACGTGTTCAAATATGTGTCAGTTTTCGTCCCATGGTACTCGGGTGCAACATTCCAGACGCTTTACTAACACTCTCCCCACTTGGAGAGTCAGTGCCTTTAAACTTCTGTTTGGCCCAGTTTGCAATTTCTGCGGAAGAGGAAAAGGAATAGGGAGGACCAATGAGAGACTAGCTGGAGGTGTCTGGATGGGCAAATTTAACTCTCATTTCCCACCAGGAAGAAGAATTAACCAAAGGCTCAGCATGCCGTGCCGGAACCAGATTAGGGCCTGAAGCAATCCTGCGGTGTTGCGGCCAGCTCACAAGAAAGCGAGTTGAAGAAAGGAGCTCAGGGGCACTGTCATTCACAAACCTGCAGAGTTATAAATGACAGCTATCGTCCAAAAATATACTGAAGTAAGGCTGCCAAGAGGACTTGAAAGCGGGGCAGAATTGCAGGAAACCGATTTCAAGAGGTAGACTGGAATTGCATTTAAAGCATAGGAAGAGAGGCAGAACGTGGACAATGATGCACTTGGACAAAAACGGTGTATGCGTTTTTTCCTGAATATATTCAGGAAAAAACGCATACGCCCTTTTTGGCCAACCAAGCAAGCTTGCAAAGGAAATCTGCACTACAATGAAGTCTCACTTCCCCCCAGTCAAAAGGGCCATTTGAAAAAAGTGTAAAATCCAGACAGGCAGGACAGGCCATGGAGAACTGGGAGCCTTGTTATGCTGATGGGCGGGATGTAAATTGCCAACAGCCACTCGGGAGAATTGTGTGGTGTTTCCTGAAACATCTAAAAACAGAGCAACAGAGCCTAGGGCACTTCCACTTATGGTCCTATAGCTTAGGGAAATTAAAATCAAAAAGACACAGCCAGCCCAAAGTTTGGAACGGATCTGTTTACAAGAACCTCCTTTACGGTACAAGTTCAATATCGCAGAAAGAGAAAAATGGATAAAGAAGTTGTGGTACTTATGTACAATGCAATGTCACTCAGCAATGAAATCTATGTCATCAGGCCCGTAGCAGCATAATGAGTGGATTCAGGTATGATGATTCTAACTGAAATAATTCACACAGAAAAAGAAACAACATAAGATATGACTAATACACAGAATGTGAACTTGGCTACACATGAACTGAATTACAAAACAGAACAGGATCTCAAGTTTAGAAAACCGACTTATGGTTTCTTAAGGGGGAAGGTGAGTTGGGGTGCCGCATAAAACCAGAGTTTGAAATTAGCACAGATACCGTTTCATAAGCCAAATATGTAATAGACAAGACCTACCCCTTGCTCAACAAAATGGACTCAACAATGAGGTATCACCTCACACCTGATAGAATGGGCATCATCAGAAAATCTACAAACAAAAAATGCTGGAAAGGGTGTGGAGAAAAGGAACCCTTTCCCACTATTGTTGGGAATATAAATTGATACAGTCACTATGGAGAACAATATGGAGTTTCTTAAGAAACTAACAATAGAATTACCATATGATACAGCAATCCCAGTACTGGACATATACCCAGACAAAACCATAAATCAAACAGAGACATTCACCGCAATGTTCATTGCATCACTATTTACAATATCGAGGTAATGGAAGCAACCTAAATGCCCACACACAGATGAATGCATAAAGATGTGGTACATATATAAAATGGAATATTACTAAGCCATGAAAAGGAATGAAATTGGGTCATTTGTAGAGACGTCGATGGATCTAGAGACTGTCATACAGAGTGAAGTAAGTCAGAAAGAGAAAAACAAATCTTGTATATTCATGCATATATGTGGAACCTAGAAAAACTGTACAGATTAACCATTTTGCAAGGCATAAATAGAGCAACAGATGTAGACAACAAATGTATAGACAACAAGGGGGGAAAGCTGTTGGGGTGGTGGTGGTGGGAGGAGTTGAGAGACTGGGATTGGCATGTATACATTTATATGTATAAAATAGATAACCAATAAGAACCTGCTGTATAAAAATATAAAATAAAATTCAAAATTAAAAAGAAATAAAATTTAAAAAATAAAACAGAAAAAACAATTATTCCCTTCACATACATGTATTTATATGAATAAATTATTTCCATGCTTATATCTATAAATACAAAAAAGAGGAATAAAATGTACCTTGAACCAAAAACGAAAAAGAGAAAAAAAACACAGAACCCACCAGTTACACAGAGGAAAACCGTATCAGGGCACTTGCTCCAGTTGTAAACAATTCTGAAGTTGGTCAGTGGTGGGGAATCGTCTCCCATTCAGCCAGCAGCCCCCACGCAACAAGCGTCCTCATTGCAAAGCTGGGGCACCGTGCCGAGGCATCTGTGAGTAAACGTGAGCTGAGCCCCAGGCCAGTTGCTGCTGAACTATTCCCACCTGTCCCAGGTAAAACACCTGAATATATACAAGGACTTGAAATCCTAGAGGAAGGGCCATAAAGCCACATGAGTGACAGCATGCCGGCCGACTTGGTGCCTGCAGGCCAGCCAGGATGGTCCTGGCCCTGGGTGCTCTTCTGGAAGATTTCCATTTCCCTGCCTGAGATACCCGTCCTGTCCCTGCCCCCACTGCTTTTTTCCTTCCTCACCTCTGCCCAGGGAGAAATTCCAGCAGCACGTATGGGTGACACATCCTCTTCTTTAGCAGGTGGCAGCCTGGCAACTGCTGCAGAAAGTCCAGCAGAGCCCCACTCACACTGGGCCACCCACAAAGCCGTGGCCTCTCACTCCCTCCCACCAGCCCAGCCCCGAGACTGCTGACTGGGCAGAGAAAATGGCGTCAGGCACAGCTGCAGGGGCTCTTGCTGCCTGGAGTGGTATTTATATTGATCTCAACCCAGGCACACCTGGGGAGGGCTGGCCGGCACGGTAAGGCTGCCCAGGTCAGCCAATCATCACCCCTCAGGGGCTCACAGTTGCAGAAAATGGAACTTGCTGAACCGGCCAGGTCCAAGGAACAGGTGTGGGCTCCTGAGAGTCAGGATAGACAAGGGGCTGCAGCTTTGGCTTGTTTTCTAATCATTTTATCTGGCCCATGTGTGGGAGACAACTTCAAGAAAACACTCTCCTAATGAGAGGAACCCAGGAGTCAGGGAGAGGAGGGGTGGGTGGTGGTTGGAGACAGAGGCCTGGTGCCCCGGGTGCAGTGGAAGTCTCTGGAAGACCAGGTGGAGGGAGGCCGCACAGAGTGATGCCCAGGGTCACAGACCCGTCGGAGCTGCTGTTTGTTAGTTCAAGTCCTGCTCTGAGGTGCTCTGTGTCAGCTCTGAGCAACAGGTGAGCTGGGGGTGCTCTGCAATGAGGGCTATGGGCACGGTTCTTGTGTGCCCAGCCCTGCCACGGTACCTGCAAGGGTAGCTCTGTATCCTGGGAGGGGCCTGACCACGAGAGCCCCGTGGGCTGGGGTGTGGGTGGGGTACCTGCCCAGGTGAGCTCCATATCCTGGGATTGGCCTGACCACGAGAGCCCCATGGGCTGCTGGGGACCTGGTAAAGGATGTCAGGACAGTCAGTGAAGCCACCGAGGATATACCTCCAGTTGCTCCTGATTCCTACACCCTGCTGGTCATTCTACCAACCACCAGGACATGGTATTCTGTATTAGTCTTCAATGATGCCTTCTTTTGTATTCCATTAGTCCCAGAGTCACAAGAAATTTTGGCTTGTGAGTGGCAGGACTCAACATACAACTAAAACAATACTTCCGGGCCGTCTTGCCCCAAGGGTGCAAAAATTCCCACACCATCTTTGGGGAAAGCTTAGCTAAAGACCTAAAAGTTCTACCTCTGGAAAAGGAAATCCTCCTTCAGTACGCAGACGACATTCTGATCGCCAGCCCTACTAAGGAGGCCTCTGAACTACCAAGACAAAAAAGGATTGAAGTTGTCCAAGAAAAAGCTCAAATATCACAGACTGCGGTGACCTGCCTGGGCTTCATTCTCACACAAGGTCGGAGAAGCCCATCCCAGGAAAGGGAAGAAACCATTTTCAGCCTTACCCCTTTCTAAAACTAGAAGACAGCTTAGGAGTTCCTGGGGAGGCCAGGGTTTGCTGCTTCTGGATCCCTAACTACAGTCTACTAGCTGGGCCTCTATATGAAACACTGAAAGGAAAAGATGATGATCCTTTTGAATAGAATCCAGAAGTGGCCTTTCAAGAATGGAAAGAGCAGTCAATTCAGACCCTTGCCCTGGAACTCCCTAATTGAGCTAAACCCTTTGACCTTTACATTCCTGGTGAAAGGTGAATCGCCATTGGAGAATTAGTGCAAAAACCGGGACCACTTGAAATGGAACAATGCAAGAATGCCATCCAGGTAGGATAAACTACAGTCACCAAGGGGCTTGGCCCACTGCCACATCTGGCCAAGATACTGGCGGTATCTAAAAACCTGGAAATCAGCAACCCAAAAGGCCACCTCCCTCCTAAGGGAAAAGGACCCCACGTGGTGATCCTAACCACCAACCATGCCCTGAAGTTGCAGGGTTCGCTCCGTGGGCACACCGACCTCGATTGAGGAGGCCCTCCAACTCCAACATCCAGAGAGATAACCGGGGGCAACAGGGCACCATGATGACTCGTGTGAACATCACTTGACCTGGAGTTTCTCTCATAAAACAACAAGAGTGTGTCCCAAAAGAGTAGACTACTGCTTGCAGGACTTACTGCACCCATAGGGGAGCTAATAATCTTGGCGGGGGAACAGTATATCACACTGTCACCATAGAAAAGCCTACAGACACCGTGATGATGGTGGCCAATAAGACCGGCTGGACTCCTGTTTACTTCAAAAGGCTGTTGACTCAGTGGCCATCATGGTCCTTGATCACCACTGACCCTGGACTGTCTGGGAGTTGAGCGGGCAGGGCTCTGACACCTGGTGCTGTTTGTACGTTAATTCAGGGGCCTAATTGAAGAACGAGCAGACTACTGGTCAGAGCATCTAGGCTGGCAGAAACTGTCAGCCTAAGGTGGCCGAACAAATGTGGGGCGGGGTGAAACCGGACCCACAGCGTCTCTGCACATCTCTTTCCTGGACCCTTAAAGGTCATTAGAATCTATAACACTTCCAATGCTGGTGCTCAGGTGGACGAGCAGGGAGGCAGGGGGCCTGGGGACAATCAACATCACCTGGAGGCTGCTGGGGAGAAGTTCTGACCCTCGTCCCCTGGTATGAGGGCTCCCAACTCAGCACTCAGCAGTTACAGAAGAAGGGTCTGCACCCTCAGCACTCCAAGAATGAGGAACGGGACAAAAGGCACAGGAGGGGTTTGTCCCCAGCAAAGCCCATTAAAAATCCCTGGGAGATAAAAATAGAATCTGGGCAATAAAGTCAAGTCTAACCTTTTTTATCCTTTGTGCTTTGTCTAATTTCATGTGCTCCTAGGGTCCCGCATGCAGAGGTTCCACACCCGGCACTTCAGACCAGATTTCCTAGTGCAGAATGGCTGGGTCGACACCTCAGCTCCTGGGGCCCAGTGCAGACTCCGCGATATAGAGCCTGAGCTGCAGCCAACCCGGCCCTCGAGAGCTCCGCCCCCTCCCTCCCACTGACTCTGACAGGATCTCTACACAGCAGCCCAGCCCACAGCCCACGGGGTAGTGCATGCTCTCACCTCTCCATTCTCTGATCAAAATATAAAGTTTCCTTTGCTTGTGAACCAAACTCAGTCTCGATCTCTTGGCCCCAATGACACTGGGCAGGGGGACACTTGTTGGGGTCCACTCTGGAGGATCAGTAACAGAAATTGAGACTATTGTAACCTCAATGAACAGATGTGTGAGCCAAACTGTAGTTAACATAGAACAGTGTATAAGGCTCGGGTAAAATAAGATGTTTCTAACACTTCCATTTGATATTTCTATCACTTTATTATAAGCAAGTTCAGTGAAAAGGTTTGTCTTATTTGTCAGGTCAATATTAGAGAAACGAAGTGATTTCTTTCCAAGGATGTACATCTAATAATCTTGGTTAAAGCTTCAATCTTGTTTTAAATGCTTTTCCATTGAAAATGATACCTCTCTTTTAGCTCCCCCATTTCTGAGAAGTATAAAATCTTATAATTTATTATTACCAAAGGGGAAAGGTGGGAGGAGGGATAAATTAACAGTTTGGGATTAACACATACACACTGCTATGTATAAAATAGATCATCAACAAGGAACTACTGGATAGCACAGGGAACTACACTCAACATTTTGCAATAACCTATAAGGGGAAATAATCGGAAAAAGAATAGATATTTTTATTGACATCATCTATCAATGACAGTTAAAGTGTAACCTAAGGGAAGCCGGTGGTGAGTGCTTCTGACCCTGAAGACTTCAATCATCTAAAGTTTGGACTCTGCCTACTTCCCAAGGCCCTTAATGAACATATGTGTAGCCGTAGCTTAAAAAACTCCCCAGTTTGGGTTTCGGGGAGACACTGATTTTGAAAAAGCCCTGGTGTTCTCCTTACATGAATGGGACTCTTCGTACTGCTAAAACATGTCTGTCACACCCAGAGGATGGTATACCGTCTGATCGGGAAGAGTTTGGAAAAGGCATCTCATCTCCTCATCTCCTGGTGCTCGGGTTCACCCCTCCAGCGTCTTTACTAACAGTCTCCCCACTTGGAGATGTCAGCACTGTCAACATCCTGTTGTGTACAGTTTGGAATTTGTCCAGAGGATGAAGCGGAAGGATGAGGAACAATGAGAGACAAGTCCTAGGTGTTCAGACAGGCACATGTCACTCTAATTTCCAATCAGGAAGACGAATTGACCAAAGGCTAGGGTTGCCCATGGAAAGAGTATAGGGCTTGAGGAAATCCCGCTGCTTTGTGGCCAGTTCCCATAAACACAAGTTGAACAATGGAACTCAGGGGCAGTAAAATTCACGAAACTTCAGAGTTGAAAATATCCATCACTGAAAAATGTCTTGAGGAATGTCAGAGAAAAGGACTTGTTAGCAAGGGAGAATGGCAGGAAAGGGATTTGAGGAGGTAGAAAGGACTCGCCATTAAGCACAAGAAAAGGAGCTGAACATTGCCAACATTGCAGTTGGCCAAAAAGGGTGTATGCGTTTTTTTCTGTATATATTCAAGAAAAGGGCATACACTTTTTTAGCCAAGCAAACAGGTGGGCACTGGAAGTCAATACTACAAAAGATATCACTTCGCATCAGTCAGAAGAGCCATCCTCATAAAGCGTAAACAACAGATATGCAGGACAGGGCAAGGAGAAGAGGGAGCCCTGTGAGACTTATAGTGGAAATGTATATTGCCAACGGCCATTCTGGAGAAGTGTATTGTGTTTACTAAAGCATCTAAAAAATGAGCTACAGAGCATAGGGCACTTGCACTCATGGGCGTATATCTTGGGAAAAACAAAAATCGAGAGGACACAGGCACCCCAATGTTTACTGCCTCTCTGTTTAAAAGATCCTCGACTGGGATATAACTTAAATGTCTCTGGAGAGAAAAAATGGATAGAGATGTGGTACTTAGGTAGAGTGGAATATTATTCAGCCTGGAAATCAATGAAATATGGCCAGTTGTAACAACTCCGGAGGAGTTACGTATGATCATTCTAAGTGACATAATTCAAAAAGAAAAAGACACATATCATAAGATATCACTTAAAGGTGGAATCCAAAATGGCTACACATGAAATAAATTACAAAACAAAAACATAGTCAAATATGTAGAAAACATGCATAAGGCTGCTAAACGGGAAAGGTGGGGAGGGGTGAGGCATCATCCAGGAGGTTGAAATTAGCAAAGATACCATTCCAAATACCAAACTGATAATCAACAAGGCCTACGCGGTAGCTAAAAGAACTGCACTCAGCACACTCAAGTCACCGGAAAAGAATATATACGACTGGTAAGAATCTGAAAAGGAATTTACTGATGTCCCTCTGTACGTGAATCAAGTGGATGTACAGCAGCAAGAAACAGAGCTTTGAAAATCAGCTGTAACCAATATAGTAATAAATTGAGAAAAATAAACGACAGAGAGACAGAGAAAACCTCTTACAACTTTTCCTCAGGGACGGTGATGCAACATGGATTGAACACATCTAGACCCACAGCAGGATGAGACATAAGGCTGGAAACTGTTTGCACTAAGAGAAATGTGAGGTTGGGTGAGGAAATGCACACCCTTGAAAGTAATACTACCTGGTACCCATTCAATGGGTCCCAAATCTGCAGGTTCAAGGGATCTTCCTACAGCTAAAACATGCATGGAAAACCCAGAGGACTGTACACCATGTGATCGGGAGATGTGTCTAAAATGCACCTCATTTATCCTCTCCTGGTGCTCCTGTTCACCATTCCAGCCACGTTACTTAGAATCTCCCCACTTGGAGAATCAGCACATTTCAACTTCTGTTTCACACATTTTGCAAATTGTGAGGAGGATGAACGGGAAGAGGGGGAACCAATGAGAGAATAGTTGTAGGGGTTTGGACGGGCACATATCACTCTAATTTCCCATTAAGAATAAGAATTGAAAAAAGGCTCAGCCCACCTCGCCGCAGCCAAAATAGGGCCTGAAGCAATCCTGCGGCTTTGAGGCCAGCTCACAAAAGAGCAACTTAAAAAATGGAGCTCAGGGTCACTGCAATTCACAAACCTGCAGAGTTATAAATGAAAACTAACGTCCAAAACTATGTTGAGGTAAGGCAAAGAAGAGGATCTGAATGCAAGACAGAATTGCAAGAAACAGATTTCAAGAGATAGATTGGACTCGTCTTTAAAGCACATGACAAGCGGCAGAATTTCGACAATGATGCAGTTGGCCCAAAAGGGCGTATGCGTTTTTTCCTGATTATATCCAGGAAAAAACGCATACGCACTTTATGGTCAACGAAGCAAGCAAGCAATGCAAATGTGCACAACAAAGAAGTCTCATTTCCCACCAGTCAAAAGGGCCATCCTAAAAAATTGTAAAAACCAGAAATGCAGGACAGGCCATGGAGAACAAGGAGCCTTTATACGCTGATGGGCAGTGTGTGAACTGCCGAGAGCCACTCTGGAGAAGTGTATGGTGGTTCCTAAATCATCTAAAAAACAGAGCTACAGAGCATAGGACACTTCCAATCATGGGAGTATATCTAGGGAAGTCTAAAAATCAAAAAGACACAAGCACACCACAGTTTAGGGCTACTCTGTTTACAAGAACCTCAACTTCAGTACACCTTAAATATCCCAGGAAAGAGAACAATGGATAAAGAAGATGTGGTACTTATGTACAATGGAATATCTCTTCACCATGAAATCAATGTAATAAGGCTAGTAGAAGGATAAAGAGTGGATTTAGGTCCGATAATACCACTTGAAATAAGTCAAACAGAAAAAGAAACATATCATAAGATATCACTTATAGAGGGAGGGTAAATATGGCTGCACAAGAAATGAATTACAGAACAGAACAGTGTCTCACATTTAGAAAACACACTCATGTCAGCTTAAGGGGCAAGGAGAGGTGGGGTGATGCATAAAACCAGAGTTTGAAATTAGCACAGATACCGTTCAATAAACCAAATAGGTATTAGACAAGATCTACATCTTGCTCAATGAACTGGCCTCAACACACCCTATACACCGCAGAGAAATATATCTGAGTAATAAGAATCTTAAAACCCATGTATTGGTATATGTCCATAAGGAAATCAAGTGTGTACAGAGCGGCACAAACACAGCAGTGAAAATGAGCTAAACCCCATTATAGAAATAAATTTTAAAAACAAAACGCAGAAACAATCAAAGAGAGAAAAATTCTTACAAAATTCGCTCACGGGCTGTGATGCAACCTGGATTGACCACATATAAACCCACAGCTGGATAAGACATAAGGCTGGACACTTGGGGCTGAGAGGATTGGTGAGCTTTGGTGAGCAACTGCCGAAAGTTTAATGCAATACTTCATGCTACTCATTCCAAGGGTCCCAACACTCCAGGTTGAAGGGAATCTTCCTACAGCTAAACCATGCATGGGAAACCCAGCGACTGGTATACCATATGATCGGGAAAGCTTTCTAAAACGCACCTCATTTTTCCTCTCCTGGGGCTCCGGATCAACATTCCAGCCACTTTACTAACAACATCCCCACATGGAGAGTCAATGCCTTTAAGTTCTGGTATCGCACAGTCTGCAGTTAGTGCGGAGGATGAATAGGAATAGGGGGAACCAGTGAGAAACTAGCAGTAGCGGTTTCAATGGGCACATGTCACTCTAATTTCACATCAGTAAGAAGAATTAACCAAAGGCACGGCAAAGTGCCCCAGAAGAATAGGGCCTGAAGGAATCCTGTGGTTGTGAGGCAAAATCACAAAAATAAGAGCTGAAAAATGGAGCTAAGGGCCACTGCAATTCAAAAACATGCAGAGTTATAAAGGCCAACTATTTTCAAAAAATATATTGAGATAATGCTATGAAGACGCAATGAAAGCAAGGCAGAATTGCAGGAAACCGATTTCAGGAGGTAGACTGGAATTGCATTGAAAATATATGAAGAAAGTCAGAACCTCGAAAATGATGCACTTGGCCAAAAAGAGCGTATGCATTTTTTCCTGAATATATTCAGGAAAAAACGCATACGCAGTTTTAGGCCAACCAAGCAAGCTTGCAAAGGAAATCTGCACTACAATGAAGTCTCACTTCCCCCCGGTCAAAAGGGCCATCTGAAAAAAGTGTAAAATCCAGAAAGGCAGGACAGGCTATGGAGAACTGGGAGCCTTGTTATGCTGATGGGCGGGATGTAAATTGCCAACAGCCACTCTGGACAAGTGTATGGTGTTTCCTGAAACATCTAAAAAACAAAGCAACAGAGCCTAGGGCACTTCCACTTATGGTCCTATAGTTTAGGGAAATTAAAATCAAAAAGACACAGCCACCCCAAAGTTTGGGACGGCTCTGTTTACAAGAACCTCGTTTACGGTACAAGTTCAATATCACAGAAAGCAAAAAATGGATAGAGAAGTTGTCGTACTTACGTACAATGCAATATCACTCAGCAATGAAATCTATGTCATCAGGCCCGTAGCAGCATAATGAGTGGATTCAGGTACGATGATTCTAAGTGAAATAAGTCACACAGAAAAAGAAACATCATAAGATATCACTACTACACGGAATGTAAACTTGGCTACACAGGGACTGAATTACAAAACAGAACAGGGTCTCAAATGTAGAAAACCAACTTATGCTTGCTTAACGGGAAAGGTAAGTTGGGGTGCTGCATAAAACAAGAGATTGAAATTAGCACAGATACCGTTCCATAAGCCAAATATGTAATAGACCAGAGCTACTCCTTGCTCAACGAAGTGGACTCAACATGCCATATTAAACGCCTAAGGATATACCTGACTAGTAAGAATCTTAAAACCTATGGATTTATACGTCTCCAAAAGAGAATCAAGCGTGTGTATAGCGGCATAAGCGCAGCAGTTATAGCAATGGTGAGGTTCAGTGAGCAAATGCAGACCCTTTGAAGTCATATTGCATGGTACCCATTCCATGGGTCTCAACTCTCCAGGTTTAAGGGATTCTTCCTTCAGCTAAAACATGCATGTGGAACCCAGCGTATGATCCACCGTGTGATCGGGAAACGTGTTCACATGTGTCTCAGTTGTCGTCCCCTGGTACTCGGGTGCAACATTCCAGACGTTTATTAACACTCTCCCCACTTGGAGAGTCAGCGCCTTAAACCTCCTGTTTGGCCCAGTTTGCAATTTCTGCGGGAAATGAACAGGAATAGGGAGAACCCATGAGAGACTAGCTGGAGGTGTCTGGACGGGTAAATTTAACTCTCATTTCCCACCAGGAAGAGGAATTAACCAAAGGATCAGCATGCCGTGCCGGAACCACACTAGGGCCTGAAGCAATCATGCGGTGTTGCGGCCACCTCACAAGAAAGCGAGTTGAAGAAAGGAGCTCAGGGGCACTGTAATTCACAAACCTGCAGAGTTATAAATGACAGCTATCGTCAAAAAATATATTGAAGTAAGGCTGCCAACAGGACTTGAAAGCGGGGCAGAATTGCAGGAAACTGATTTCAGGAAGTAGACACAAATTGCATTTAAAGCATAGGAAAAGAGGCAGAACGTCCACAATGATGCACTTGGCCAAAAAGGGCGTATGCGTTTTTTCCTGAATATATTCAGGAAAAAACTCATACGCCCTTTTTGGCCAACTAAGCAAGGTTGCAAAGGAAATCTGCACTACAATGAAGTGTCACTTCCCCCCGGTCAAAAGGGCCATCTGAAAAAAGTGTAAAATCCAGAAAGGCAGGACAGACCATGGAGAACTGAAGCCTTGTTATGCTGATGGGCGGGATGTAAATTGCCAACAGCCACTCTGGAGAAGTGTATGGTGTTTCCTGAAACATCTAAAAAACAAAGTAACAGAGCCTAGGGCACTTCCACTTATTGTCCTATAGCTTAGGGAAATTGAAATCAAAAAGACACAGCCACCCAAAAATTTGGGATGGCTCTGTTTACAAGAACCTCGTTTACGGTACAAGTTCAATATCGCAGAAAGTGAAATATGGATAAAGAAGTTGTGGTATTTACGTACAATGCAATATCACTCAGCAATGAAATCTATGTCATCAGGCCCATAGCAGCATAATGAGTGGATTCAGGTACGATGATTCTAAGTGAAATAAGTCACAGAGAAAAAGAAACATCATAAGATATCACTACTACACAGAATGTAAACTTGGCTACACAGGAACTGAATTACAAAACAGAACAGTGTCTCCAATGTAGAAAACCAACACATGCTTGCTTAAGGGGAATGGTGAGTTGGGGTGCTGCATGAAACCAGAGATTGAAATTGGCACAGATACCGTTCCATAAGCCAAATATGTAATAGACAACAGCTACTCCTTGCTGAACGAAGTGGACTGAAGACGCCATATTAAACGCCTAAGAATATACCTGACTAGTAAGAATCTTAAAACCTATGGATTTATATGTCTCCGAAAGAGAAACAAGCATGTGTACAGCGGCATAAGCGCAACAGTGATAGGATTGGTGAGGTTCGGTGAGCAAATGCAGACCCTTTGAAGTCATATTGCGTGGTACCCAATCCATGGGTCTCAACTCTCCAGGTTTAAGGGATTCTTCCTTCAGCTAAAACATGCATGTGGAACCCAGAGTATGATCCACCGTGTGATCGGGAAACGTGTTCAAATGTGTCTCAGTTTTCGTCCCCTGGTACTCGGGTGCAACTTTCCAGACGCTTTACTAACACTCTCCCCACTTGGAGTGTCAGTGCCTTTAACCTCCTGTTTGGCCCAGTTTGCAATTTCTGCGGAAGATGAACAGGAATAGGGAGAATCAATGAGAGACTAGCTGGAGTTGTCTGGACGGGCAAATTTAACTCTCATTTCCCACCAGGAAGGGGAATTAACCAAAGGCTCAGCATGCTGTGCCGGAACCACACTAGGGCCTGAAGCAATCATGTGGTGTTGCGGCCACCTCACAAGAAAGCGAGTTGAAGAAAGGAGCTCAGGGGCACTGTAATTCACAAACCTGCAGAGTTATAAATGACAGCTATCATCCAAAAATATATTGAAGTAAGGCTGCCAACAGGACTTGAAAGCGGAGCAGAATTGCAGGAAACCGATTTCAGGAAGTAGACTCAAATTGCATTTAAAGCATAGGAAAAGAGGCAGAACGTCCACAACGATGCACTTGGCCAAAAAGGGCGTATGCGGTTTTTTCTGAATATATTCAGGAAAAAACACATACGCCCTTTTTGGCCAACTAAGCAAGGTTGAAAAGGAAATCTGCACTACAATGAAGTCTCACTTCCCCCCTGTTAAAAGGGCCATCTGAAAAAATTGTAAAATCCAGAAAGTCAGGACAGGCCATGTAGAACTGGAACCTTGTTATGCGGATGGGCGGGATATAAATTGCCAACAGCCACTCTGGAGAAGTGTATGGTGTTTCCTGTAACATCTAAAAAACAAAGTAACAGAGCCTAGGAAACTTCCACTTATTGTCCTATAGCTTAGGGAAATTGAAATCAAAAAGACACAGCCACCCCAAAGTTTGGGACGGCTCTGTTTACAAGAACCTCCTTTACGGTACAAGTTCAATATCGCAGAAAGCAAAAAATGGATAAAGAAGTTGTGGTATTTGCGTACAATGAAATATCACTCAGCAATGAAATCTATGTCATCAGGCCCGTAGCAGCATAATGAGTGGATTCAGGTACGATGATTCTAAGTGAAATAAGTCACACAGAAAAAGAAACATCAAAAGATATCACTACAACACAGAATGTAAACTTGGCTACACAGGAACTGAATTACAATACAGAAAAGGGTCTCAAATGTAGAAAACCAACTTATGTTTGCTTAAGGGGAAAGGTGAGTTGGGGTGCTACATAAAACCAGAGATTGAAATTAGCACAGATACCGTTCCATAAGCCAAATATATAATAGACAAGAGCTACTCCTTGCTCAACGAAGTGGCCTCAACACCCCATATTAAACGCCTAAGAATATATCTGACTAGTAAGAATCTTAAAACCTATGGATTTATATGTCTCCAAAAGAGAATCAAGCGTGTGTACAGCGGCATAAACGCAGCAGTGATAGGATTGGTGAGGTTTGGTGAGCAAATGCAGACCCTTTGAAGTCATATTGCATGGTACCCATTCCATGGGTCTCAACTCTCCAGGTTTAAGGGATTCTTCCCTCAGCTAAAACATGCATGTGGAACCCAGAGTATGATCCACCGTGTGATCGGGAAACGTGTTCAAATGTGTCTCAGTTTTCGTCCCCTGGTACTCGGGTGCAACATTCCAGACGCTTTACTAACACTATCCCCACTTGGAGAGTCAGTGCCTTTAACCTCCTGTTTGGCCCAGTTTGCAATTTCTGCGGAAAATGAACAGGAATAGGGAGAACCAATGAGAGACTAGCTGGAGGTGTCTGGACGGGCAAATTTAACTCTCATTTCCCACCAGGAAGAGGAATTAACCAAAGGTTCAGCGTGCCATGCCAGAACAACACTAGGGCCTGAAGCAATAATGCGGTGTTGCAGCCAGCTCACAAGAAAGCGAGTTGAAGAAAGGAGCTCAGGGGCACTGTAATTCACAAACCTGCAGAGTTATAAATGAGAGCTATCCTCCAACAATATATTGAAGTAAGGCTGCCAAGAGGACTTGAATATGGGGCGGAATTGCATGAAAGCGATTTCAGGTGGTAGACTGGAATTGCACTTAAAGCATAGGAAAAGAGGCAGAACGTCCACAGTGATGCACTTGGCCAAAAACGGCATATGCGTTTTTTCCTGAATATATTCTGGAAAAAATGCATACGCACTTTTTGGCCAACCAAGCAAGCTTGCAAAGGAAATCTGCACAACAATGAAGTCTCACTGCCCCCCGGTCAATAGGGCCATCTGAAAAAAGTGTAAAATCCAGAAAGGCAGGACAGGCCATGGAGAACTGGGAGCCTTGTTATGCTGATGGGCGGGATGTAAATTGCCAACAGCCACTCTGAACAAGTGTACGGTGTTTCCTGAAACATCTAAAAAACAAAGCAACAGAGCCTAGGGCACTTCCACTTATTGTCCTATAGCTTAGGGAAATTAAAATCAAAAAGACACAGCCACCCCAAAGTTTGGGACGGCTGTGTTTACAAGAACCTCGTTTACAGTACAAGTTCAATATCACAGAAAGCAAAAAATGGATAAAGAAGTTGTGGTACTTACGTACAATTCAATATCACTCAGCAATGAAATTTATGTCATCAGGCCCGTAGCAGCATAATGAGTGGATTCAGGTACGATGATTCTAAGTGAAATAAGTCACACAGAAAAAGAAACATCAAAAGATATCTCTAATACACGGAATGTAAACTTGGCTACACAGGAACTGAATTACAAAACAGAACAGGGTCTCAAATGTAGAAAACCAACTTATGCTTGCTTAAGGGGAAAGGTGAGTTGGGGTGCTGCATAAAACAAGAGATTGAAATTAGCACAGATACCGTTCCATAAGCCAAATATGTAATAGACCAGAGCTAATCCTTGTTCAACGAAGTGGACTCAACACTCAATATTAAACGCCTAAGGATATACCTGACTAGTAAGAATCTTAAAACCTATGGATTTATAGGTCTCTGAAAGAGAATCAAGCGTGTGTACAGCAGCATAAGCGCAGCAGTTATAGGAATGGTGAGGTTCAGTAAGCAAATGCAGACCCTTTGATGTCATATTGCATGGTACCCATTCCATGGGTCTCAACTCTCCAGGTTTAAGGGATTCTTCCTTCAGCTAAAACATGCATGTGGAACCCAGCATATGATCCACCGTGTGATCGGGAAACGTGTTCAAATGTGTCTCAGTTGTCGTCCCCTGGTACTCGGGTGCAACATTCCAGACGTTTATTAACACTCTCCCCACTTGGAGAGTCAGTGCCTTAAACCTCCTGTTTGGCCCAGTTTGCAATTTCTGCAGGAAATGAACAGGAATAGGGAGAACCCATGAGAGACTAGCTGGAGGTGTCTGGACGGGTAAATTTAACTCTCATTTCCCACCAGGAAGAGGAATTAACCAAAGGCTCAGCATGCCGTGCCGGAACCACACTAGGGCCTGAAGCAATCATGCGGTGTTGCGGCCACCTCACAAGAAAGTGAGTTGAAGAAAGGAGCTCAGGGGCACTGTAATTCACAAACCTGCAGAGTTATAAATGACAGCTATCGTCCAAAATTATATTGAAGTAAGGCTGTCAACAGGACTTGAAAGCGGGGCAGAATTGCAGGAAACCGATTTCAGGAAGTAGAGTCAAATTGCATTTAAAACATAGGAAAAGAGGCAGAACATCCACAATGATGCACTTGGCCAAAAAGGGCGTATGCGTTTTTTCCTGAATATATTCAGGAAAAAACACATACGCCCTTTTTGGCCAACTAAGCAAGGTTGCAAAGGAAATCTGCACTACAATGAAGTCTCACTTCCCCCCGGTCAAAAGGGCCATCTGAAAAAAGTGTAAAATCCAGAAAGGCAGGACAGGCCATTGAGAACTGGGAGGCTTGTTATGCTGATGGGCGGGATGTAAACTGCCAACAGCCACTCTGGAGAAGTGTATGGTGTTTCCTGAAACATCTAAAAAACAAGGTAACAGAGCCTAGGGCACTTCCACTTATTGTCCTATAGCTTAGGAAAATTGAAATCAAAAAGACACAGCCACCCCAAACTTTGGGACGGCTCTGTTTACAAGAACCTCGTTTACGGTACAAGTTCAATATCACAGAAAGCGAAATATGGATAAAGAAGGTGTGGTATTTACGTACAATGCAATATCACTCAGCAATGAAATCTATGTCATCAGGCCCGTAGCAGCATAATGAGTGGATTCAGGTACGATGATTCTAAGTGAAATAAGTCACACAGAAAAAGAAACATCAAAGGATATCACTACTACACGGAATGTAAACTTGGCTACACAGGAACTGAATTACAAAACAGAACAGGGTCTCAAATGTAGAAAACGAACTTATGCTTGCTTAAGGGGAAAGGTGAGTTGGGGTGCTACATAAAACCAGAGATTGAAATTAGCACAGATACCGTTCCATAAGCCAAATATATAATAGACAAGAGCTACTTCTTGCTCAACGAAGTGGCCTCAACACCCCATATTAAACGCCTAAGAATATATCTGACTAGTAAGAATCTTAAAACCTATGGATTTATATGTCTCCGAAAGAGAATCAACCGTGTGTACAGCGGCATAAACGCAGCAGTGATACGATTGGTGAGGTTTGATTAGCAAATGCAGACCCTTTGAAGTCATATTGCATGGTACCCATTCCATGGGTCTCAACTCTCCAGGTTTAAGGGATTCTTCCTTCAGCTAAAACATGCATGTGGAACCCAGAGTATGATCCACCGTGTGATCGGGAAACGTGTTCAAATGTGTCTCAGTTTTCGTCCCCTGGTACTCGGGTGCAACATTCCAGACGCTTTCCTAACACTATCCCCACTTGGAGAGTCAGTGCCTTTAACCTCCTGTTTGGCCCAGTTTGCAATTTCTGCGGAAAATGAACAGGAATAGGGAGAACCAATGAGAAACTAGCTGGAGGAGTCTAGACGGGCAAATTTAACTCTCATTTCCCACCAGGAAGAGGAATTAACCAAAGGCTCAGCGTGCCATGCCAGAACAACACTAGGGCCTGAAGCAATAATGCGGTGTTGCAGCCAGCTCACAAGAAAGCGAGTTGAAGAAAGGAGCTCAGGGGCACTGTAATTCACAAACCTGCAGAGTTATAAATGACAGCTATCGTGCAAATATATATTGAAGTAAGGCTGCCAAGAGGACTTGAATATGGGGCAGAATTGCAGGAAAGCGATTTCAGGTGGTAGACTGGAATTGCACTTAAAGCATAGGAAAAGAGGCAGAACGTCCACAGTGATGCACTTGGCCAAAAACGGCGTAAGCGTTTTTTCCTGAATATATTCTGGAAAAAACGCATACGCACTTTTCGGCCAACCAAGCAAGCTTGCAAAGGAAATCTGCACAACAATGAAGTCTCACTGCCCCCAGGTCAAAAGGGCCATCTGAAAAAAGTGTAAAATCCAGAAAGGCAGGACAGGCCATGGAGAACTGGAGCCTTGTTATGCTGATGGGCGGGATATAAATTGCCAACAGCCACTCTGGAGAAGTGTATGGTGTTTCCTGTAACATCTAAAAAACAAAGTAACAGAGCCTAGGGAACTTCCACTTATTGTCCTATAGCTTAGGGAAATTAAAATCAAAAAGACACAGCCACCCCAAAGTTTGGGACGGCTCTGTTTACAAGAACCTCGTTTACGGTACAAGTTCAATATCACAGAAAGCGAAAAATGGATAAAGAAGTTGTGGTACTTACGTACAATGGAATATCACTCAGCAATGAAATCTATGTCATCAGGCCCATAGCAGCCTAATGAGTGGATTCAGGTACGATGATTCTAAGTGAAATAAGTCACAGAGAAAAAGAAACATCATAAGATATCACTACTACACAGAATGTAAACTTGGCTACACAGGAACTGAATTACAAAACAGAACAGTGTCTCCAATGTAGAAAACCAACATATGCTTGATTAAGGGGAATGGTGAGTTGGGGTGCTGCATGAAACCAGAGATTGAAATTGGCACAGATACCGTTCCATAAGCCAAATATGTAATAGACAACAGCTACTCCTTGCTGAACGAAGTGGACTGAAGATGACATATTAAACTCCTAAGAATATACCTGACTAGTAAGAATCTTAAAACCTATGGATTTATATGTCTCCGAAAGAGAATCAAGCATGTGTACAGCAGCATAAGCGCAACAGTGATAGGATTGGTGAGGTTTGGTGAGCAAATGCAGACCCTTTGAAGTCATATTGCATGGTACCCAATCCATGGGTCTCAACTCTCCAGGTTTAAGGGATTCTTCCTTCAGCTAAAACATGCATGTGGAACCCAGAGTATGATCCACCGTGTGATCGGGAAACGTGTTCACATGTGTCTCAGTTTTCGTCCCCTGGTACTCGGGTGCAACATTCCAGACGCTTTACTAACACTATCCCCACTTGGAGAGTCAGTGCCTTTAACCTCCTGTTTTGCCCAGTTTGCAATTTCTGCGGAAAATGAACAGGAATAAGGAGAACCAATGAGACACTACCTGGAGGTGTCTGGACGGGCAAATTTAACTCTCATTTCCCACCAGGAAGAGGAATTAACCAAAGGTTCAGCTTGCCATGCCGGAACCACACTAGGGCCTGAAGCAATCCTGCGGTGTTGCGGCCAGCTCAGAAGAAAGCGAGTTGAAGAAAGGAGCTCAGGGGCACTGTAATTCACAAACTTGCAGAGTTATAAATGACAGCTATCGTCCAAAAATATATTGAAGTAAGGCTGACAACAGGACTTGCAAGCGGGGCAGAATTGCAGGAAACCGATTTCAGGAGGTAGACTGGAATTGCATGTAAAGCATAGGAAAAGAGGCAGAACGTCCACAATGATGCACTTGGCCAAAAAGGGCGTATGCGTTTTTTCCTGAATATATTCAGGAAAAAACACATACGCCCTTTTTGGCCAACTAAGCAAGGTTGCAAAGGAAATCTGCACAACAGTGAAGTCTCACTTCGCCCCTGTCAAAAGGGCCATCTGAAAAAAGTGTAAAATCCAGAAAGGCAGGACAGGCCATGGAGAACTGGAGCCTTGTTATGCTGATGGGCGGGATGTAAATTGCCAACAGCCACTCTGGAGAAGTGTATGGTGTTTCCTGAAACATCTAAAAAACAAGGTAACAGAGCCTAGGGCACTTCCACTTATTGTCCTATAGCTTAGGGAAATTAAAATCAAAAAGACACAGCCACCCCAAAGTTTGGGACGGCTGTGTTTACAAGAACCTCGTTTACAGTACAAGTTCAATATCACAGAAAGCAAAAAATGGATAAAGAAGTTGTGGTACTTACGTACAATTCAATATCACTCAGCAATGAAATTTATGTCATCAGGCCCGTAGCAGCATAATGAGTGGATTCAGGTACGATGATTCTAAGTGAAATAAGTCACACAGAAAAAGAAACATCAAAAGATATCTCTAATACACGGAATGTAAACTTGGCTACACAGGAACTGAATTACAAAACAGAACAGGGTCTCAAATGTAGAAAACCAACTTATGCTTGCTTAAGGGGAAAGGTGAGTTGGGGTGCTGCATAAAACAAGAGATTGAAATTAGCACAGATACCGTTCCATAAGCCAAATATGTAATAGACCAGAGCTAATCCTTGTTCAACGAAGTGGACTCAACACTCAATATTAAACGCCTAAGGATATACCTGACTAGTAAGAATCTTAAAACCTATGGATTTATAGGTCTCTGAAAGAGAATCAAGCGTGTGTACAGCAGCATAAGCGCAGCAGTTATAGGAATGGTGAGGTTCAGTAAGCAAATGCAGACCCTTTGATGTCATATTGCATGGTACCCATTCCATGGGTCTCAACTCTCCAGGTTTAAGGGATTCTTCCTTCAGCTAAAACATGCATGTGGAACCCAGCATATGATCCACCGTGTGATCGGGAAACGTGTTCAAATGTGTCTCAGTTGTCGTCCCCTGGTACTCGGGTGCAACATTCCAGACGTTTATTAACACTCTCCCCACTTGGAGAGTCAGTGCCTTAAACCTCCTGTTTGGCCCAGTTTGCAATTTCTGCAGGAAATGAACAGGAATAGGGAGAACCCATGAGAGACTAGCTGGAGGTGTCTGGACGGGTAAATTTAACTCTCATTTCCCACCAGGAAGAGGAATTAACCAAAGGCTCAGCATGCCGTGCCGGAACCACACTAGGGCCTGAAGCAATCATGCGGTGTTGCGGCCACCTCACAAGAAAGTGAGTTGAAGAAAGGAGCTCAGGGGCACTGTAATTCACAAACCTGCAGAGTTATAAATGACAGCTATCGTCCAAAATTATATTGAAGTAAGGCTGTCAACAGGACTTGAAAGCGGGGCAGAATTGCAGGAAACCGATTTCAGGAAGTAGAGTCAAATTGCATTTAAAACATAGGAAAAGAGGCAGAACATCCACAATGATGCACTTGGCCAAAAAGGGCGTATGCGTTTTTTCCTGAATATATTCAGGAAAAAACACATACGCCCTTTTTGGCCAACTAAGCAAGGTTGCAAAGGAAATCTGCACTACAATGAAGTCTCACTTCCCCCCGGTCAAAAGGGCCATCTGAAAAAAGTGTAAAATCCAGAAAGGCAGGACAGGCCATTGAGAACTGGGAGGCTTGTTATGCTGATGGGCGGGATGTAAACTGCCAACAGCCACTCTGGAGAAGTGTATGGTGTTTCCTGAAACATCTAAAAAACAAGGTAACAGAGCCTAGGGCACTTCCACTTATTGTCCTATAGCTTAGGAAAATTGAAATCAAAAAGACACAGCCACCCCAAACTTTGGGACGGCTCTGTTTACAAGAACCTCGTTTACGGTACAAGTTCAATATCACAGAAAGCGAAATATGGATAAAGAAGGTGTGGTATTTACGTACAATGCAATATCACTCAGCAATGAAATCTATGTCATCAGGCCCGTAGCAGCATAATGAGTGGATTCAGGTACGATGATTCTAAGTGAAATAAGTCACACAGAAAAAGAAACATCAAAGGATATCACTACTACACGGAATGTAAACTTGGCTACACAGGAACTGAATTACAAAACAGAACAGGGTCTCAAATGTAGAAAACGAACTTATGCTTGCTTAAGGGGAAAGGTGAGTTGGGGTGCTGCATAAAACCAGAGATTGAAATTAGCACAGATACCGTTCCATAAGCCAAATATATAATAGACAAGAGCTACTTCTTGCTCAACGAAGTGGCCTCAACACCCCATATTAAACGCCTAAGAATATATCTGACTAGTAAGAATCTTAAAACCTATGGATTTATATGTCTCCGAAAGAGAATCAACCGTGTGTACAGCGGCATAAACGCAGCAGTGATAGGATTGGTGAGGTTTGGTTAGCAAATGCAGACCCTTTGAAGTCATATTGCATGGTACCCATTCCATGGGTCTCAACTCTCCAGGTTTAAGGGATTCTTCCTTCAGCTAAAACATGCATGTGGAACCCAGAGTATGATCCACCGTGTGATCGGGAAACGTGTTCAAATGTGTCTCAGTTTTCGTCCCCTGGTACTCGGGTGCAACATTCCAGACGCTTTCCTAACACTATCCCCACTTGGAGAGTCAGTGCCTTTAACCTCCTGTATGGCCCAGTTTGCAATTTCTGCGGAAAATGAACAGGAATAGGGAGAACCAATGAGAAACTAGCTGGAGGAGTCTAGACGGGCAAATTTAACTCTCATTTCCCACCAGGAAGAGGAATTAACCAAAGGCTCAGCGTGCCATGCCAGAACAACACTAGGGCCTGAAGCAATAATGCGGTGTTGCAGCCAGCTCACAAGAAAGCGAGTTGAAGAAAGGAGCTCAGGGGCACTGTAATTCACAAACCTGCAGAGTTATAAATGACAGCTATCGTGCAAATATATATTGAAGTAAGGCTGCCAAGAGGACTTGAATATGGGGCAGAATTGCAGGAAAGCGATTTCAGGTGGTAGACTGGAATTGCACTTAAAGCATAGGAAAAGAGGCAGAACGTCCACAGTGATGCACTTGGCCAAAAACGGCGTAAGCGTTTTTTCCTGAATATATTCTGGAAAAAACGCATACGCACTTTTCGGCCAACCAAGCAAGCTTGCAAAGGAAATCTGCACAACAATGAAGTCTCACTGCCCCCAGGTCAAAAGGGCCATCTGAAAAAAGTGTAAAATCCAGAAAGGCAGGACAGGCCATGGAGAACTGGAGCCTTGTTATGCTGATGGGCGGGATATAAATTGCCAACAGCCACTCTGGAGAAGTGTATGGTGTTTCCTGTAACATCTAAAAAACAAAGTAACAGAGCCTAGGGAACTTCCACTTATTGTCCTATAGCTTAGGGAAATTAAAATCAAAAAGACACAGCCACCCCAAAGTTTGGGACGGCTCTGTTTACAAGAACCTCGTTTACGGTACAAGTTCAATATCACAGAAAGCGAAAAATGGATAAAGAAGTTGTGGTACTTATGTACAATGGAATATCACTCAGCAATGAAATCTATGTCATCAGGCCCATAGCAGCCTAATGAGTGGATTCAGGTACGATGATTCTAAGTGAAATAAGTCACAGAGAAAAAGAAACATCATAAGATATCACTACTACACAGAATGTAAACTTGGCTACACAGGAACTGAATTACAAAACAGAACAGTGTCTCCAATGTAGAAAACCAACATATGCTTGATTAAGGGGAATGGTGAGTTGGGGTGCTGCATGAAACCAGAGATTGAAATTGGCACAGATACCGTCCATAAGCCAAATATGTAATAGACAACAGCTACTCCTTGCTGAACGAAGTGGACTGAAGATGACATATTAAACTCCTAAGAATATACCTGACTAGTAAGAATCTTAAAACCTATGGATTTATATGTCTCCGAAAGAGAATCAAGCATGTGTACAGCAGCATAAGCGCAACAGTGATAGGATTGGTGAGGTTTGGTGAGCAAATGCAGACCCTTTGAAGTCATATTGCATGGTACCCAATCCATGGGTCTCAACTCTCCAGGTTTAAGGGATTCTTCCTTCAGCTAAAACATGCATGTGGAACCCAGAGTATGATCCACCGTGTGATCGGGAAACGTGTTCACATGTGTCTCAGTTTTCGTCCCCTGGTACTCGGGTGCAACATTCCAGACGCTTTACTAACACTATCCCCACTTGGAGAGTCAGTGCCTTTAACCTCCTGTTTTGCCCAGTTTGCAATTTCTGCGGAAAATGAACAGGAATAAGGAGAACCAATGAGACACTACCTGGAGGTGTCTGGACGGGCAAATTTAACTCTCATTTCCCACCAGGAAGAGGAATTAACCAAAGGTTCAGCTTGCCATGCCGGAACCACACTAGGGCCTGAAGCAATCCTGCGGTGTTGCGGCCAGCTCAGAAGAAAGCGAGTTGAAGAAAGGAGCTCAGGGGCACTGTAATTCACAAACTTGCAGAGTTATAAATGACAGCTATCGTCCAAAAATATATTGAAGTAAGGCTGACAACAGGACTTGCAAGCGGGGCAGAATTGCAGGAAACCGATTTCAGGAGGTAGACTGGAATTGCATGTAAAGCATAGGAAAAGAGGCAGAACGTCCACAATGATGCACTTGGCCAAAAAGGGCGTATGCGTTTTTTCCTGAATATATTCAGGAAAAAACACATACGCCCTTTTTGGCCAACTAAGCAAGGTTGCAAAGGAAATCTGCACAACAGTGAAGTCTCACTTCGCCCCTGTCAAAAGGGCCATCTGAAAAAAGTGTAAAATCCAGAAAGGCAGGACAGGCCATGGAGAACTGGAGCCTTGTTATGCTGATGGGCGGGATGTAAATTGCCAACAGCCACTCTGGAGAAGTGTATGGTGTTTCCTGAAACATCTAAAAAACAAGGTAACAGAGCCTAGGGCACTTCCACTTATTGTCCTATAGCTTAGGGAAATTAAAATCAAAAAGACACAGCCACCCCAAAGTTTGGGACGGCTGTGTTTACAAGAACCTCGTTTACAGTACAAGTTCAATATCACAGAAAGCAAAAAATGGATAAAGAAGTTGTGGTACTTACGTACAATTCAATATCACTCAGCAATGAAATTTATGTCATCAGGCCCGTAGCAGCATAATGAGTGGATTCAGGTACGATGATTCTAAGTGAAATAAGTCACACAGAAAAAGAAACATCAAAAGATATCTCTAATACACGGAATGTAAACTTGGCTACACAGGAACTGAATTACAAAACAGAACAGGGTCTCAAATGTAGAAAACCAACTTATGCTTGCTTAAGGGGAAAGGTGAGTTGGGGTGCTGCATAAAACAAGAGATTGAAATTAGCACAGATACCGTTCCATAAGCCAAATATGTAATAGACCAGAGCTAATCCTTGTTCAACGAAGTGGACTCAACACTCAATATTAAACGCCTAAGGATATACCTGACTAGTAAGAATCTTAAAACCTATGGATTTATAGGTCTCTGAAAGAGAATCAAGTGTGTGTACAGCAGCATAAGCGCAGCAGTTATAGGAATGGTGAGGTTCAGTAAGCAAATGCAGACCCTTTGATGTCATATTGCATGGTACCCATTCCATGGGTCTCAACTCTCCAGGTTTAAGGGATTCTTCCTTCAGCTAAAACATGCATGTGGAACCCAGCATATGATCCACCGTGTGATCGGGAAACGTTTTCAAATGTGTCTCAGTTGTCGTCCCCTGGTACTCGGGTGCAACATTCCAGACGTTTATTAACACTCTCCCCACTTGGAGAGTCAGTGCCTTAAACCTCCTGTTTGGCCCAGTTTGCAATTTCTGCAGGAAATGAACAGGAATAGGGAGAACCCATGAGAGACTAGCTGGAGGTGTCTGGACGGGTAAATTTAACTCTCATTTCCCACCAGGAAGAGGAATTAACCAAAGGCTCAGCATGCCGTGCCGGAACCACACTAGGGCCTGAAGCAATCATGCGGTGTTGCGGCCACCTCACAAGAAAGTGAGTTGAAGAAAGGAGCTCAGGGGCACTGTAATTCACAAACCTGCAGAGTTATAAATGACAGCTATCGTCCAAAATTATATTGAAGTAAGGCTGTCAACAGGACTTGAAAGCGGGGCAGAATTGCAGGAAACCGATTTCAGGAAGTAGAGTCAAATTGCATTTAAAACATAGGAAAAGAGGCAGAACATCCACAATGATGCACTTGGCCAAAAAGGGCGTATGCGTTTTTTCCTGAATATATTCAGGAAAAAACACATACGCCCTTTTTGGCCAACTAAGCAAGGTTGCAAAGGAAATCTGCACTACAATGAAGTCTCACTTCCCCCCGGTCAAAAGGGCCATCTGAAAAAAGTGTAAAATCCAGAAAGGCAGGACAGGCCATTGAGAACTGGGAGGCTTGTTATGCTGATGGGCGGGATGTAAACTGCCAACAGCCACTCTGGAGAAGTGTATGGTGTTTCCTGAAACATCTAAAAAACAAGGTAACAGAGCCTAGGGCACTTCCACTTATTGTCCTATAGCTTAGGAAAATTGAAATCAAAAAGACACAGCCACCCCAAACTTTGGGACGGCTCTGTTTACAAGAACCTCGTTTACGGTACAAGTTCAATATCACAGAAAGCGAAATATGGATAAAGAAGGTGTGGTATTTACGTACAATGCAATATCACTCAGCAATGAAATCTATGTCATCAGGCCCGTAGCAGCATAATGAGTGGATTCAGGTACGATGATTCTAAGTGAAATAAGTCACACAGAAAAAGAAACATCAAAGGATATCACTACTACACGGAATGTAAACTTGGCTACACAGGAACTGAATTACAAAACAGAACAGGGTCTCAAATGTAGAAAACGAACTTATGCTTGCTTAAGGGGAAAGGTGAGTTGGGGTGCTGCATAAAACCAGAGATTGAAATTAGCACAGATACCGTTCCATAAGCCAAATATATAATAGACAAGAGCTACTTCTTGCTCAACGAAGTGGCCTCAACACCCCATATTAAACGCCTAAGAATATATCTGACTAGTAAGAATCTTAAAACCTATGGATTTATATGTCTCCGAAAGAGAATCAACCGTGTGTACAGCGGCATAAACGCAGCAGTGATAGGATTGGTGAGGTTTGATTAGCAAATGCAGACCCTTTGAAGTCATATTGCATGGTACCCATTCCATGGGTCTCAACTCTCCAGGTTTAAGGGATTCTTCCTTCAGCTAAAACATGCATGTGGAACCCAGAGTATGATCCACCGTGTGATCGGGAAACGTGTTCAAATGTGTCTCAGTTTTCGTCCCCTGGTACTCGGGTGCAACATTCCAGACGCTTTCCTAACACTATCCCCACTTGGAGAGTCAGTGCCTTTAACCTCCTGTATGGCCCAGTTTGCAATTTCTGCGGAAAATGAACAGGAATAGGGAGAACCAATGAGAAACTAGCTGGAGGAGTCTAGACGGGCAAATTTAACTCTCATTTCCCACCAGGAAGAGGAATTAACCAAAGGCTCAGCATGCCGTGCCGGAACCACACTAGGGCCTGAAGCAATCATGCGGTGTTGCGGCCACCTCACAAGAAAGTGAGTTGAAGAAAGGAGCTCAGGGGCACTGTAATTCACAAACCTGCAGAGTTATAAATGACAGCTATCGTCCAAAATTATATTGAAGTAAGGCTGTCAACAGGACTTGAAAGCGGGGCAGAATTGCAGGAAACCGATTTCAGGAAGTAGAGTCAAATTGCATTTAAAACATAGGAAAAGAGGCAGAACATCCACAATGATGCACTTGGCCAAAAAGGGCGTATGCGTTTTTTCCTGAATATATTCAGGAAAAAACACATACGCCCTTTTTGGCCAACTAAGCAAGGTTGCAAAGGAAATCTGCACTACAATGAAGTCTCACTTCCCCCCGGTCAAAAGGGCCATCTGAAAAAAGTGTAAAATCCAGAAAGGCAGGACAGGCCATTGAGAACTGGGAGGCTTGTTATGCTGATGGGCGGGATGTAAACTGCCAACAGCCACTCTGGAGAAGTGTATGGTGTTTCCTGAAACATCTAAAAAACAAGGTAACAGAGCCTAGGGCACTTCCACTTATTGTCCTATAGCTTAGGGAAATTGAAATCAAAAAGACACAGCCACCCCAAACTTTGGGACGGCTCTGTTTACAAGAACCTCGTTTACGGTACAAGTTCAATATCACAGAAAGCGAAATATGGATAAAGAAGGTGTGGTATTTACGTACAATGCAATATCACTCAGCAATGAAATCTATGTCATCAGGCCCGTAGCAGCATAATGAGTGGATTCAGGTACGATGATTCTAAGTGAAATAAGTCACACAGAAAAAGAAACATCAAAGGATATCACTACTACACGGAATGTAAACTTGGCTACACAGGAACTGAATTACAAAACAGAACAGGGTCTCAAATGTAGAAAACGAACTTATGCTTGCTTAAGGGGAAAGGTGAGTTGGGGTGCTGCATAAAACCAGAGATTGAAATTAGCACAGATACCGTTCCATAAGCCAAATATATAATAGACAAGAGCTACTTCTTGCTCAACGAAGTGGCCTCAACACCCCATATTAAACGCCTAAGAATATATCTGACTAGTAAGAATCTTAAAACCTATGGATTTATATGTCTCCGAAAGAGAATCAACCGTGTGTACAGCGGCATAAACGCAGCAGTGATAGGATTGGTGAGGTTTGGTTAGCAAATGCAGACCCTTTGAAGTCATATTGCATGGTACCCATTCCATGGGTCTCAACTCTCCAGGTTTAAGGGATTCTTCCTTCAGCTAAAACATGCATGTGGAACCCAGAGTATGATCCACCGTGTGATCGGGAAACGTGTTCAAATGTGTCTCAGTTTTCGTCCCCTGGTACTCGGGTGCAACATTCCAGACGCTTTCCTAACACTATCCCCACTTGGAGAGTCAGTGCCTTTAACCTCCTGTATGGCCCAGTTTGCAATTTCTGCGGAAAATGAACAGGAATAGGGAGAACCAATGAGAAACTAGCTGGAGGAGTCTAGACGGGCAAATTTAACTCTCATTTCCCACCAGGAAGAGGAATTAACCAAAGGCTCAGCGTGCCATGCCAGAACAACACTAGGGCCTGAAGCAATAATGCGGTGTTGCAGCCAGCTCACAAGAAAGCGAGTTGAAGAAAGGAGCTCAGGGGCACTGTAATTCACAAACCTGCAGAGTTATAAATGACAGCTATCGTGCAAATATATATTGAAGTAAGGCTGCCAAGAGGACTTGAATATGGGGCAGAATTGCAGGAAAGCGATTTCAAGTGGTAGACTGGAATTGCACTTAAAGCATAGGAAAAGAGGCAGAACGTCCACAGTGATGCACTTGGCCAAAAACGGCGTAAGCGTTTTTTCCTGAATATATTCTGGAAAAAACGCATACGCACTTTTCGGCCAACCAAGCAAGCTTGCAAAGGAAATCTGCACAACAATGAAGTCTCACTGCCCCCAGGTCAAAAGGGCCATCTGAAAAAAGTGTAAAATCCAGAAAGGCAGGACAGGCCATGGAGAACTTGAGCCTTGTTATGCTGATGGGCGGGATATAAATTGCCAACAGCCACTCTGGAGAAGTGTATGGTGTTTCCTGTAACATCTAAAAAACAAAGTAACAGAGCCTAGGGAACTTCCACTTATTGTCCTATAGCTTAGGGAAATTAAAATCAAAAAGACACAGCCACCCCAAAGTTTGGGACGGCTCTGTTTACAAGAACCTCGTTTACGGTACAAGTTCAATATCACAGAAAGCGAAAAATGGATAAAGAAGTTGTGGTACTTACGTACAATGGAATATCACTCAGCAATGAAATCTATGTCATCAGGCCCATAGCAGCCTAATGAGTGGATTCAGGTACGATGATTCTAAGTGAAATAAGTCACAGAGAAAAAGAAACATCATAAGATATCACTACTACACAGAATGTAAACTTGGCTACACAGGAACTGAATTACAAAACAGAACAGTGTCTCCAATGTAGAAAACCAACATATGCTTGATTAAGGGGAATGGTGAGTTGGGGTGCTGCATGAAACCAGAGATTGAAATTGGCACAGATACCGTTCCATAAGCCAAATATGTAATAGACAACAGCTACTCCTTGCTGAACGAAGTGGACTGAAGATGACATATTAAACGCCTAAGTATATACCTGACTAGTAAGAATCTTAAAACCTATGGATTTATATGTCTCCGAAAGTGAATCAAGCATGTGTACAGCAGCATAAGCGCAACAGTGATAGGATTGGTGAGGTTTGGTGAGCAAATGCAGACCCTGTGAAGTCATATTGCATGGTACCCATTCCATGGGTCTCAACTCTCCAGGTTTAAGGGATTCTTCCTTCAGCTAAAACATGCATGTGGAACCCAGAGTATGATCCACCATGTGATCGGGAAACGTGTTCACATGTGTCTCAGTTTTCGTCCCCTGGTACTCGGGTGCAACATTCCAGACGCTTTACTAACACTCTCCCCACTTGGAGAGTCAATGCCTTTAACCTCCTGTTTGGCCCAGTTTGCAATTTCTGCGGAAAGTGAACAGGAATAGGGAGAACCAATGAGAGACTAGCTGGAGGTGTCTGGACGGGCAAATTTAACTGTCATTTCCCACCAGGAAGAGGAATTAACCAAAGGGTGAGCGTGCCGTGCCAGAACCACACTAGGGCCTGAAGCAATCCTGCGGTGTTGCGGCCAGCTCACAAGAAAGCAAGGTGAAGAAAGGAGCTCAGGGTCACTGTCATTCACAAACCTGCAGAGTTATAAATGACAGCTATCATCCAAAATTATATTGAAGTAAGACTGCCAAGAGGACTTGCAAGCGGGGCAGAATTGCAGGAAACCGATTTCAGGAGGTAGACTGGAATTGCATGTAAAGCATAGGAAAAGAGGCAGAACGTCCACAATGATGCACTTGGCCAAAAAGCGCGTATGCGTTTTTTCCTGAATATATTAAAGAAAAAACGCATATGCCCTTTTTGGCCAACCAAGCAAGCTTGCAAAGGAAATCTGCACTACAATGAAGTCTCACTTCCCCCCGGTCAAAAGGGCCATCTGAAAAAAGTGTAAAATCCAGAAAGGCAGGACAGGCTATGGAGAACTGGGAGCCTTGTTATGCTGAAAGGCGGTATGTAAATTGCCAACAGCAACTCTGGAGAAGTGTATGGTGTTTCCTGAAACATCTGAAAAACAAAGCAACAGAGTCTAGGGCACTTCCACTTATGGTCCTATAGCCTAGGGAAATTAAAATCAAAAAGACACAGCCACCCCAAAGTTTGGGACGGCGCTGTTTACAAGAACCTCGTTTACGGGACAAGTTCAATATCACAGAAAGCAAAAAATGGATAAAGAAGTTGTGGTACTTACGTACAATGCAATATCACTCAGCAATGAAATCTATGTCATCAGGCCCGTAGCAGCATAATGAGTGGATTCAGGTACGATGATTCTAAGTGAAATAAGTCACACAGAAAAAGAAACATCATAAGATATCTCTAATACACGGAATGTAAACTTGGCTACACAGGAACTGAATTACAAAACAGAACAGGGTCTCAAATGTAGAAAACCAACTTATGCTTGCTTAAGGGGAAAGGTGAGTTGGGGTGCTGCATAAAACAAGAGATTGCAATTAGCACAGATACCGTTCCATAAGCCAAATATGTAATAGACCAGAGCTAATCCTTGCTCAACGAAGTGGACTCAACACACCATATTAAACGCCTAAGGATATACCTGACTAGTAAGAATCTTAAAACCTATGGATTTATAGGTCTCCGAAAGAGAATCAAGCGTGTGTACAGCAGCATAAGTGCAGCAGTGATAGGAATGGTGAGGTTCAGTAAGCAAATGCAGACCCTTTGATGTCATATTGCATGGTACCCATTCCATGGGTCTCAACTCTCCAAGTTTAAGGGATTCTTCCTTCAGCTAAAACATGCATGTGGAACCCAGCATATGATCCACCGTGTGATCGGGAAACGTGTTCAAATGTGTCTCAGTTGTCGTCCCCTGGTACTCGGGTACAACATTCCAGACGTTTATTAACACTCTCCCCACTTGGAGAGTCAGTGCCTTAAACCTCCTGTTTGGCCCAGTTTGCAATTTCTGCGGGAAATGAACAGGAATAGGGAGAACCCATGAGAGACTAGCTGGAGGTGTCTGGACGGGTAAATTTAACTCTCATTTCCCACCAGGAAGAGGAATTAACCAAAGGCTCAGCATGCCATCCGGAACCACACTAGGGCCTGAAGCAATCATGCGGTCTTGCGGCCACCTCACAAGAAAGCGAGTTGAAGAAAGGAGCTCAGGGGCACTGTAATACACAAACATGCAGAGTTATAAATGACAGCTATCGTCCAAAAATATATTGAAGTAAGGCTGCCAACAGGACTTGAAAGCGGGGCAGAATTGCAGGAAACCGATTTCAGTAAGTAGACGCAAATTGCATTTAAAGCATAGGAAAAGAGGCAGAACGTCCACAATGATGCACTTGGCCAAAAAGGGCGTATGTGTTTTTTCCTGAATATATTCAGGAAAAAACACATACGCCCTTTTTGGCCAACTAAGCAAGGTTGTAAAGGAAATCTGCACTACAATGAAGTCTC
The DNA here is from genome assembly GCF_937001465.1 of Orcinus orca. NCBI lineage: Eukaryota > Metazoa > Chordata > Mammalia > Artiodactyla > Delphinidae > Orcinus > Orcinus orca. The sequence goes on from NC_064559.1 coordinate 82,710,701, forward strand.
ACTTCCCCCCGGTCAAAAGGGCCATCTGAAAAAAGTGTAAAATCCAGAAAGGCAGGACAGGCCATGGAGAACTGGAGCCTTGTTATGCTGATGGGCGGGATGTAAATTGCCAACAGCCACTCTGGAGAAGTGTATGGTGTTTCCTGAAACATCTAAAAAACAAGGTAACAGAGCCTAGGGCACTTCCACTTATTGTCCTATAGCTTAGGGAAATTGAAATCAAAAAGACACAGCCACCCCAAAGTTTGGGACGGCTCTGTTTACAAGAACCTCGTTTACGGTACAAGTTCAATATCGCAGAAAGCGAAATATGGATAAAGAAGGTGTGGTATTTACGTACAATGCAATATCACTCAGCAATGAAATCTATGGCATCAGGCCCGTAGCAGCATAATGAGTGGATTCAGGTACGATGATTCTAAGTGAAATAAGTCACACAGAAAAAGAAACATCAAAAGATATCACTACTACACGGAATGTAAACTTGGCTACACAGGAACTGAATTACAAAACAGAACAGGGTCTCAAATGTAGAAAACCAACTTATGCTTGCTTAAGGGGAAAGGTGAGTTGGGGTGCTGCATAAAACAAGAGATTGAAATTAGCACAGATACCGTTCCATAAGCCAAATATGTAATAGACCAGAGCTAATCCTTGCTCAACGAAGTGGACTCAACACGCCATATTAAATGCCTAAGGATATACCTGACTAGTAAGAATCTTAAAACCTATGGATTTATAGGTCTCCGAAAGAGAATCAAGCGTGTGTACAGCAGCATAAGCGCAGCAGTTATAGGAATGGTGAGGTTCAGTAAGCAAATGCAGACCCTTTGATGTCATATTGCATGGTACCCATTCCATGGGTCTCAACTCTCCAGGTTTAAGGGATTCTTCCTTCAGCTAAAACATGCATGTGGAACCCAGAGTATGATCCACTGTGTGATCGGGAAACGTGTTCAAATGTGTCTCAGTTTTCGTCCCCTGGTACTCGGGTGCAACATTCCAGACGCTTTACTAACACTCTCCCCACTTGGAGAGTCAGTGCCTTTAACCTCCTGTTTGGCCCAGTTTGCAATTTCTGCGGAAAATGAACAGGAATAGGGAGAACCAATGAGAGACTAGCTGGAGGTGTCTGGACGGGTAAATTTAACTCTCATTTCCCACCAGGAAGAGGAATTAACCAAAGGCTCAGCATGCCGTGCCGGAACCACACTAGGGCCTGAAGCAATCATGCGGTCTTGCGGCCACCTCACAAGAAAGCGAGTTGAAGAAAGGAGCTCAGGGGCACTGTAATTCACAAACATGCAGAGTTATAAATGACAGCTATCGTCCAAAAATATATTGAAGTAAGGCTGTCAACAGGACTTGAAAGCGGGGCAGAATTGCAGGAAACGGATTTCAGGAAGTAGACACAAATTGCATTTAAAACATAGGAAAAGAGGCAAAACGTCCACAATGATGCACTTGGCCAAAAAGGGCGTATGCGTTTTTTCCTGAATATATTCAGGAAAAAACACATACGCCCTTTTTGGCCAATTAAGCAAGGTTGCAAAGGAAATCTGCACTACAATGAAGTCTCACTTCCCCCCGGTCAAAAGGGCCATCTGAAAAAAGTGTAAAATCAGAAAGGCAGGACAGGCCATGGAGAACTGGAGCCTTGTTATGCTGATGGGCGGGATGTAAATTGCCAACAGCCACTCTGGAGAAGTGTATGGTGTTTCCTGAAACATCTAAAAAACAAGGTAACAGAGCCTAGGGCACTTCCACTTATTGTCCTATAGCTTAGGGAAATTGAAATCAAAAAGACACAGCCACCCCAAAGTTTGGGACGGCTCTGTTTACAAGAACCTCGTTTACGGTACAAGTTCAATATCGCAGAAAGCGAAATATGGATAAAGAAGGTGTGGTATTTACGTACAATGCAATATCACTCAGCAATGAAATCTATGGCATCAGGCCCGTAGCAGCATAATGAGTGGATTCAGGTACGATGATTCTAAGTGAAATAAGTCACACAGAAAAAGAAACATCATAAAATATCTCTAATACACGGAATGTAAACTTGGCTACACAGGAACTGAATTACAAAACAGAACAGGGTCTCAAATGTAGAAAACCAACTTATGCTTGCTTAAGGGGAAAGGTGAGTTGGGGTGCTGCATAAAACAAGAGATTGAAATTAGCACACATACCGTTCCATAAGCCAAATATGTAATAGACCAGAGCTAATCCTTGCTCAACGAAGTGGACTCAACACGCCATATTAAACGCCTAAGGATATACCTGACTAGTAAGAATCTTAAAACCTATGGATTTATAGGTCTCCAAAAGAGAATCAAGCGTGTGTACAGCAGCATAAGCGCAGCAGTGATAGGAATGGTGAGGTTCAGTAAGCAAATGCAGACCCTTTGATGTCATATTGCATGGTACCCATTCCATGGGTCTCAACTCTCCAGGTTTAAGGGATTCTTCCTTCAGCTAAAACATGCATGTGGAACCCAGCGTATGATCCAGTGTGTGATCAGGAAACGTGTTCAAATGTTTCTCAGTTGTCGTCCCCTGGTACTCGGGTGCAACATTCCACACGTTTATTAACACTCTCCCCACTTGGAGAGTCAGTGCCTTAAAACTCCTGTTTGGCCCAGTTTGCAATTTCTGCGGGAAATGAACAGGAATAGGGAGAACCCATGAGAGACTAGCTGGAGGTGTCTGGACGGGTAAATTTAACTCTCATTTCCCACCAGGAAGAGGAATTAACCAAAGGCTCAGCATGCCGTGCCGGAACCACACTAGGGCCTGAAGCAATCATGCGGTGTTGCGGCCACCTCACAAGAAAGCGAGTTGAAGAAAGGAGCTCAGGGGCACTGTAATTCACAAACCTGCAGAGTTATAAATGACAGCTATCGTCCAAAAATATATTGAAGTAAGGCTGCCAACAGGACTTGAAAGCGGGGCAGAATTGCAGGAAACCGATTTCAGTAAGTAGACGCAAATTGCATTTAAAGCATAGGAAAAGAGGCAGAACGTCCACAATGATGCACTTGGCCAAAAAGGGCGTATGCGTTTTTTCCTGAATATATTCAGGAAAAAACACATACGCCCTTTTTGGCCAACTAAGCAAGGTTGCAAAGGAAATCTGCACTACAATGAAGTCTCACTTCCCCCCGGTCAAAAGGGCCATCTGAAAAAAGTGTAAAATCCAGAAAGGCAGGACAGGCCATGGAGAACTGGAGCCTTGTTATGCTGATGGGCGGGATGTAAATTGCCAACAGCCACTCTGGAGAAGTGTATGGTGTTTCCTGAAACATCTAAAAAACAAGGTAACAGAGCCTAGGGCACTTCCACTTATTGTCCTATAGCTTAGGGAAATTGAAATAAAAAAGACACAGCCACCCCAAAGTTTGGGACGGCTCTGTTTACAAGAATCTCGTTTACGGTACAAGTTCAATATCGCAGAAAGCGAAATATGGATAAAGAAGGTGTGGTATTTACGTACAATGCAATATCACTCAGCAATGAAATCTATGTCATCAGGCCGGTAGCAGCATAATGAGTGGATTCAGGTACGATGATTCTAAGTGAAATAAGTCACACAGAAAAAGAAACATCAAAAGATATCACTACTACACGGAATGTAAACTTGGCTACACAGGAACTGAATTACAAAACAGAACAGGGTCTCAAATGTAGAAAACCAACTTATGCTTGCTTAAGGGGAAAGGTGAGTTGGGGTGCTGCATAAAACAAGAGATTGAAATTAGCACAGATACCGTTCCATAAGCCAAATATGTAATAGACCAGAGCTAATCTTGCTCAACGAAGTGGACTCAACACGCCATATTAAATGCCTAAGGATATACCTGACTAGTAAGAATCTTAAAACCTATGGATTTATAGGTCTCCGAAAGAGAATCAAGCATGTGTACAGCAGCATAAGCGCAGCAGTTATAGGAATGGTGAGGTTCAGTAAGCAAATGCAGACCCTTTGATGTCATATTGCATGGTACCCATTCCATGGGTCTCAACTCTCCAGGTTTAAGGGATTCTTCCTTCAGCTAAAACATGCATGTGGAACCCAGAGTATGATCCACTGTGTGATCGGGAAACGTGTTCAAATGTGTCTCAGTTTTCGTCCCCTGGTACTCGGGTGCAACATTCCAGACGCTTTACTAACACTCTCCCCACTTGGAGAGTCAGTGCCTTTAACCTCCTGTTTGGCCCAGTTTGCAATTTCTGCGGAAAATGAACAGGAATATGGAGAACCAATGAGAGACTAGCTGGAGGTGTCTGGACGGGTAAATTTAACTCTCATTTCCCACCAGGAAGAGGAATTAACCAAAGGCTCAGCATGCCGTGCCGGAACCACACTAGGGCCTGAAGCAATCATGCGGTCTTGCGGCCACCTCACAAGAAAGCGAGTTGAAGAAAGGAGCTCAGGGGCACTGTAATTCACAAACATGCAGAGTTATAAATGACAGCTATCGTCCAAAAATATATTGAAGTAAGGCTGTCAACAGGACTTGAAAGCGGGGCAGAATTGCAGGAAACGGATTTCAGGAAGTAGACACAAATTGCATTTAAAACATAGGAAAAGAGGCAGAACGTCCACAATGATGCACTTGGCCAAAAAGGGCGTATGCGTTTTTTCCTGAATATATTCAGGAAAAAACACATACGCCCTTTTTGGCCAATTAAGCAAGGTTGCAAAGGAAATCTGCACTACAATGAAGTCTCACTTCCCCCCGGTCAAAAGGGCCATCTGAAAAAAGTGTAAAATCAGAAAGGCAGGACAGGCCATGGAGAACTGGAGCCTTGTTATGCTGATGGGCGGGATGTAAATTGCCAACAGCCACTCTGGAGAAGTGTATGGTGTTTCCTGAAACATCTAAAAAACAAGGTAACAGAGCCTAGGGCACTTCCACTTATTGTCCTATAGCTTAGGGAAATTGAAATCAAAAAGACACAGCCACCCCAAAGTTTGGGACGGCTCTGTTTACAAGAACCTCGTTTACGGTACAAGTTCAATATCGCAGAAAGCGAAATATGGATAAAGAAGGTGTGGTATTTACGTACAATGCAATATCACTCAGCAATGAAATCTATGGCATCAGGCCCGTAGCAGCATAATGAGTGGATTCAGGTACGATGATTCTAAGTGAAATAAGTCACACAGAAAAAGAAACATCATAAAATATCTCTAATACACGGAATGTAAACTTGGCTACACAGGAAATGAATTACAAAACAGAACAGGGTCTCAAATGTAGAAAACCAACTTATGCTTGCTTAAGGGGAAAGGTGAGTTGGGGTGCTGCATAAAACCAGAGATTGAAATTAGCACAGATACCGTTCCATAAGCCAAATATGTAATAGACCAGAGCTAATCCTTGCTCAACGAAGTGGACTCAACACGCCATATTAAACGCCTAAGGATATACCTGACTAGTAAGAATCTTAAAACCTATGGATTTATAGGTCTCTGAAAGAGAATCAAGCGTGTGTACAGCAGCATAAGCGCAGCAGTGATAGGAATGGTGAGGTTCAGTAAGCAAATGCAGACCCTTTGATGTCATATTGCATGGTACCCATTCCATGGGTCTCAACTCTCCAGGTTTAAGGGATTCTTCCTTCAGCTAAAACATGCATGTGGAACCCAGCGTATGATCCACTGTGTGATCAGGAAACGTGTTCAAATGTGTCTCAGTTTTCATCCCCTGGTACTCGGGTGCAACATTCCACACGTTTATTAACACTCTCTCCACTTGGAGAGTCAGTGCCTTAAAACTCCTGTTTGGCCCAGTTTGCAATTTCTGCGGGAAATGAACAGGAATAGGGAGAACCCATGAGAGACTAGCTGGAGGTGTCTGGACGGGTAAATTTAACTCTCATTTCCCACCAGGAAGAGGAATTAACCAAAGGCTCAGCATGCCGTGCCGGAACCACACTAGGGCCTGAAGCAATCATGCGGTGTTGCGGCCACCTCACAAGAAAGTGAGTTGAAGAAAGGAGCTCAGGGGCACTGTAATTCACAAACCTGCAGAGTTATAAATGACAGCTATCGTCCAAAAATATATTGAAGTAAGGCTGCCAAGAGGACTTGAAAGCGGGGCAGAATTGCAGGAAACCGATTTCAGGAAGTAGACTCAAATTGCATTTAAAACATAGGAAAAGAGGCAGAACGTCCACAATGATGCACTTGGCCAAAAAGGGCGTATGCGTTTTTTCCTGAATCAGGAAAAAACGCATACGCCCTTTTTGGCCAACTAAGCAAGGTTGCAAAGGAAATCTGCACTACAATGAAGTCTCACTTCCCCCCGGTCAAAAGGGCCATCTGAAAAAAGTGTAAAATCCAGAAAGGCAGGACAGGCCATGGAGAACTGGAGCCTTGTTATGCTGATGGGCGGGATGTAAATTGCCAACAGCCACTCTGGAGAAGTGTATGGTGTTTCCTGAAACATCTAAAAAACAAGGTAACAGAGCCTAGGGCACTTCCACTTATTGTCCTATAGCTTAGGGAAATTGAAATCAAAAAGACACAGCCACCTCAAAGTTTGGGACGGCTCTGTTTACAAGAACCTCGTTTACGGTACAAGTTCAATATCGCAGAAAGCGAAATATGGATAAAGAAGGTGTGGTATTTACGTACAATGCAATATCACTCAGCAATGAAATCTATGTCATCAGGCCCGTAGCAGCATAATGAGTGGATTCAGGTACGATGATTCTAAGTGAAATAAGTCACACAGAAAAAGAAACATCAAAAGATATCACTACTACACGGAATGTAAACTTGGCTACACAGGAACTGAATTACAAAACAGAACAGGGTCTCACATGTACAAAACCAACTTATGCTTGCTTAAGGGGAAAGGTGAGTTGGGTTGCTGCATAAAACCAGAGATTGAAATTAGCACAGATACCGTTCCATAAGCCAAATATATAATAGACAAGAGCTACTTCTTGCTCAACGAAGTGGACTCAACACCCCATATTAAACGCCTAAGAATATATCTGACTAGTAAGAATCTTAAAACCTATGGATTTATATGTCTCCGAAAGAGAATCAAGGGTGTGTACAGCGGCATAAACGCTCAGTGATAGGATTGGTGAGGTTTGGTGAGCAAATGCAGACCCTTTGAAGTCATATTGCATGGTACCCATTCCATGGGTCTCAACTCTCCAGGTTTAAGGGATTCTTCCTTCAGCTAAAACATGCATGTGGAACCCAGAGTATGATCCACCGTGTGATCGGGAAATGTGTTCAAATGTGTCTCAGTTTTCGTCCCCTGGTACTCGGCTGCAACATTCCAGACGCTTTACTAACACTCTCCCCACTTGGAGAGTCAGTGCCTTTAACCTCCTGTTTGGCCCAGTTTGCAATTTCTGCGGAAAATGAACAGGAATATGGAGAACCAATGAGAGACTAGCTGGAGGTGTCCAGACGGGCAAATTTAACTCTCATTTCCCAACAGGAAGAGGAATTAACCAAAGGTTCAGCTTGCCATGCCGGAACCACACTAGGGCCTGAAGCAATCCTGCGGTGTTGCGGCCAGCTCACAAGAAAGCGAGTTGAAGAAAGGAGCTCAGGGGCACTGTAATTCACAAACTTGCAGAGTTATAAATGACAGCTATCGTCCAAAAGTATATTGAAGTAAGGCTGCCAACAGGACTTGAAAGCGGGGCAGAATTGCAGGAAACCGATTTCAGGAGGTAGACTGGAATTGCATGTAAAGCATAGGAAAAGAGGCAGAACCTCCACAATGATGCACTTGGCCAAAAAGGGCGTATGCGTTTTTTCCTGAATATATTCAGGAAAAAACGCATACGCCCTTTTTGGCCAACCAAGCAAGCTTGCAAAGGAATTCTGCATCACAATGAAGTCTCACTGCCCCCCGGTCAAAAGGGCCATCTGAAAAAAGTGTAAAATCCAGAAAGGCAGGACAGGCCATGGAGAACTGGGAGCCTTGTTATGCTGATGGGCGGGATGTAAATTGCCAACAGCCACTCTGGAGAAGTGTATGGTGTTTCCTGAAACATCTAAAAAACAAAGCAACAGAGCCTAGGGCACTTCCACTTACGGTACTATAGCTTAGGGAAATTAAAATCAAAAAGACACAGCCACCCCAAAGTTTGGGACGGCTCTGTTTACAAGAACCTCGTTTACGGTACAAGTTCAATATCACAGAAAGCAAAAAATGGATAAAGAAGTTGTGGTACTTACGTACAATGCAATATCTCTCAGCAATGAAATCTATGTCATCAGGCCCGTAGCAGCATAATGAGTGGATTCAGGTACGATGATTCTAAGTGAAATAAGTCACACAGAAAAAGAAATATCATAAGATATCTCTAATACACGGAATGTAAACTTGGCTACACAGGAACTGAATTACAAAACAGAACAGGGACTCAAATGTAGAAAACCAACTTATGCTTGCTTAAGGGGAAAGGTGACTTGGGGTGCTGCATAAAACAAGAGATTGAAATTAGCACAGATACCGTTCCATAAGCCAAATATGTAATAGACCAGAGCTAATCCTTGCTCAACGAAGTGGACTCAACACGCCATATTAAACGCCTAAGGATATACCTGACTAGTAAGAATCTTAAAACCTATGGATTTATAGGTCTCCAAAAGAGAATCAAGCGTGTGTAGAGCAGCATAAGCGCAGCAGTTATAGGAATGGTGAGGTTCAGTAAGCAAATGCAGACCCTTTGATGTCATATTGCATGGTACCCATTCCATGGGTCTCAACTCTCCAGGTTTAAGGGATTCTTCCTTCAGCTAAAACATGCATGTGGAACCCAGCGTATGATCCACCGTTTGATCGGGAAACGTGTTCAAATGTGTCTCAGTTGTCGTCCCCTGGTACTCGGGTGCAACATTCCAGACGTTTATTAACACTCTCCCCACTTGGAGAGTCAGTGCCTTAAACCTCCTGTTTGGCCCAGTTTGCAATTTCTGCGGGAAATGAACAGGAATAGGGAGAACCCATGAGAGACTAGCTGGAGGTGTCTGGACGGGTAAATTTAACTCTCATTTCCCACCAGGAAGAGGAATTAAACAGAGGCTCAGCATGCCGTGCCGGAACCACACTAGGGCCTGAAGCAATCATGCAGTGTTGCGGCCACATCACAAGAAAGCCAGTTGAAGAAAGGAGCTCAGGGGCACTGTAATTCACAAACCTGCAGAGTTATAAATGACAGCTATCGTCCAAAAATATATTGAGGTAAGGCTGCCAACAGGAATTGAAAGCAGGGCAGAATTGCAGGAAACCGATTTCAGGAAGTAGACTCAAATTGCATTTAAAACATAGGAAAAGAGGCAGAACGTCCACAATGATGCACTTGGCCAAACAGGGCATATGCGTGTTTTCCTGAATATATTCAGGAAAACACGCATACGCCCTGTTTGGCCAACCAAGCAAGGTTGCAAAGGAAATCTGCACTACAATGAAGTCTCACTGCCCCCCAGTCAAAAGGGCCATCTGAAAAAAGTGTAAAATCCAGAAAGGCAGGACAGGCCTTGGAGAACTGGGAGCCTTGTTATGCTGATGGGCGGGATGTAAATTGCCAAAAGCCACTCTGGAGAAGTGTATGGTGTTTCCTGAAACATCTACAAAACAAAGCAACAGAGCCTAGCGCACTTCCTCTTATGGTCCTATAGCTTAGGGAAATTAAAATCAAAAAGACACAGCCACCCCAAAGTCTGGGACGGCACTGTTTACAAGAACCTGATTTACGGTACAAGTTCAATATCACAGAAACCGAAAAATGGATAAAGAATTTGTGGTACTTACGTACAATGCAATATCACTCAGCAATGCAATCTATGTCATCAGGCCCGTAGCAGCATAATGACTGGATTCAGTTACGATGATTGTAAGTGAAATAAGTCACACAGAAAATGAAACATCATAAGATATCACTACTACACGGAATGTAAACTTGGCTACACAGGAACTGAATTACAAAACAGAACAGGATCTCAAATGTAGAAAACCAACTTATGCTTGTTTAAGGGGAAAGGTGATTTGGGGTGCTGCATAAAACCAGAGATTGAAATTAGCACAGATACCCTTCTATAAGCCAAATATGTAATAGAAAAGAGCAACTCCTTGCTCAACGAAGTGGACTCAACACCCCATATTAAACGCCTAAGAATATACCTGACTAGTAAGAATCTTAAAACCTATGGATTTATATGTCTCTGAAAGAGAATCAAGCATGTGTACAGCGGCATAAATGCAGCAGTGTTGGAGTGGTGAGGTTCGGTGAGCAAATGCAGACCCTTTGAAATCATATTGCATGGTACCCATTCCATGGGTCTCAACTCTCCAGGTTTAAGGGATTCTTCCTTCAGTAAAACATGCATGTGGAACCCAGAGTATGATCCACCGTGTGATCGGGAAACGTGTTCAAATGTGTCTCAGTTTTCGTCCCCTGGTACTCGGGTGCAACGTTCCAGATGCTGTACTAACACTCTCCCCAGTTGGACAGTCAGTGCCTTTAACCTCCTGTTTGGCCCAGTTTGCAATTTCTGCGGAAAATGAACAGGAATAGAGAGAACCAATGAGAGACTAGCTGGAGGTGTCTGGACGGGCAAATTTAACTCTCATTTCCCACCAGGAAGAGGAATTAACCAAAGGCTCAGCGTACCATGCCGTAACCACACTAGGGCCTGAAGCAATCCTGCTGTGTTGCAGCCAGCTCACAAGAAAGCGAGTTGAAGAAAGGGGCTCAGGGGCACTGTAATTCACAAACTTGCAGAATTATAAATGACAGCTATCGTCCAAAAATATATTGAAGTAAGGCTGCCAAGAGCACTTGAAAGTGGAGCAGAATTGCAGGAAACCGATTTCAGGAGGTAGAGTGGAGTTGCATGTAAAGCATAGGAAAAGAGGCAGAACGTCCACAATGATGCACTTGGCCAAAAAGTGTGTTTGCGTTTTTTCCTGAATATATTCAGGAAAAAACGCATACGCCCTTTTTGGGCAACCAAGCAAGCTTGCAAAGGAAATCTGCACTACAATGAAGTCTCACTTCCCCCTGGTCAAAAGGGCCATCAGAAAAAAGTGTAAAATCGAGAAAGTCAGGACAGGCCATGGAGAACGGGGAGCCTTGTTATGCTGATGGGCGGGATGTAAATTGCCAACAGCCACTCTGGACAAGTGTATGGTGTTTCCTGAAACATCTAAAAAACAAAGCAACAGAGCATAGAGCACTTCCACAAATGGTCCTATAGCTTAGGGAAATTAAAATCAAAAAGACACAGCCACCCCAATGGGACGCCTCTGTTTACAAGAACCTAGTTTATGGTATAACTTCAATATCACAGAAAGCAAAAAATGGATAAAGAAGTTGTGGTACTTACGTCCAATGCAGTATCACTCAGCAATGAAATCTATGTCATCAGGCCCATAGCAGCATAATGAGTGGATTTACCTACAATGATTCTAAGTGAAATAAGTCACACAGAAAAAGAAACATCATAAGATATCCCTAATACACGGAATGTAAACTTGTCTACACAGGAACTGAATTACAAAACAGAACAGGGTCTCAAATGTAGAAAACCAACTTATGCTTGCTTAAGGGGAAAGGTGAGTTGGGGCAGTGCATGAAACCAGAGATTGAAATTGGCACAGATACCGTTCCATAAGCCAAACATGTAATAGACAAGAGCTACTCCTTGCTCAACGAAGTGGACTCAAGACGAAATATTAAACGCCTAAGAATATACCTGACTAGTAAGAATCTTAAAACCTATGGATTTATATGTCTCTGAAAGAGAATCAAGCGTGTGTACAGCGGCATAAGCGCAGCAGTGATAGGATTGGTGAGGTTCGGTCAGCAAATGCAGACCCTTTGAAGTCATATTGCATGGTACCAATTCCATGGGTCTCAACTCTCCAGGTTTAAGTATTCTTCCCTCAGCTAAAACATGCATGTGGAACCCAGAGTATGATCCACCGTGTGATCGGGAAACGTGTTCAAATGTGTCTCAGTTTTCGTCCCCCGGTACTCAGGTGCAACATTCCAGATGCTTTACTAACACTCTCCCCACTTGGAGAGTCAGTGCCTTTAACCTCCTGTTTGTCCCAGTTTGCAATTTCTGCGGAAAATGAACAGCAATAGGGAGAACCAATGAGAGACTAGCTGGAGGTGTCTGGACGGGCAAATTTAACTCTCATTTCCCACCAGGAAGAGGAATTAACCAAATGCTCAGCATGCCATGCCAGAACCACAGTAGGGCCTGAAGCAATCCTGCGGTGTTGCGGCCAGCTCACAAGGAAGCGAGCTGAAGAAAGGAGCTCAGGGGCACTGTAATTCACAAACCTGGAGGGTTATAAATGACAGCTATCGTCCAAAAATATATTGAAGTGAGGCTGCCAAGAGGACTTGAAAGCGGGGCAGAATTGCAGGAAACCGATTTCAGGAGGTAGACTGGAATTGCATGTAAAGCTTAGGAAAAGATACAGAATGTCCACAATGATGTACTTGGCCAAAAAGTGTGTATGCGTTTTTTCCTGAATATATTCAGGAAAAAACGCATACGCACTTTTTGGCCAACCAAGCAAGCTTGCAAAGGAAATCTGCACTACAATGAAGTCTCACTGTCCCCCGGTCAAAAGGGCCATCTGAAAAAAGTGTAAAATCCAGAAAGGCAGGACAGGCCATGGAGAACTGGGAGCCTTGTTATGCTGATGGGCGGGATGTAAATTGCCAACAGCCACTCTGGAGAAGTATATGGTGTTTCCTGAAACATCTAAAAAACAAAGCAACAGAGCCTAGGGCACTTCCACTTATGGTCCTATAACTTAGGGAAATTAAAATCAAAAAGACACAGCCACCCCAAATTTTGGGACGGCTCTGTTTACAAGAACCTCGTTTACGGTATAAGTTCAATATCACAGAAAGCGAAAAATGGATAAAGAAGCTATAGTACTTACATACAATGCAATATCACTCAGCAATGAAATCTATGTCATCAGGCCCTTAGCAGCATAATGAGTGGTTCAGGTACGATGATTCGAAGTGAAATAAGTCACACAGAAAAAGAAACATCATAAGATATCACTATTACACGGAATGTAAACTTGGCTACACAGGAACTGAATTACAAAACAGAACAGGGTCTCAAATGTAGAAAACCAACTTATGCTTGCTGAAGGGGAAAGGTGAGTAGGGGTGCTTCATGAAACCAGAGATTGAAATTAGCACAGATACCATTCCATAAGCCAAATATGTAATAGACAAGAGCTACTCCTTGTTGAACGAAGTGGAATCAACACGCCATATTAAACGCCTAAGAATATACCTGACTAGTAAGAATCATAAAACCTATCGATTTATATCTCTCTGAAAGAGAATCAAGGGTGTGTACAGTGGCATAAGCGCAGCAGTTATAGAATTGGTGAGGTTCGGTGAGCAAATGCAGACCCTTTGAATTCACATTGCATGGTACCCATTCCATGGGTCTCAAATCTCCAGGTTTAAGGGATTCTTCCTTCAGCTAAAACATGCATGTGGAACCCAGAGTATGATCCACCGTGTGATCGGGAAATGTGTTCAAATGTGTCTCAGTTTTTGTCCCCTGGTACTAGGGTGCAACATTCCAGATACTTTACTAACACTCTCCCCACTTGGAGAGTCAGTGCCTTTAAACTCCTGTTTGGCCCAGTTTGCAATTTCTGTGGAAAATGAACAGGAATAGGGAGAACCAATGAGAGACTAGCTGGAGGTGTCTGGACGGGCAAATTTAACTCTCATTTCCCACCAGGAAGAGGAATTAACCAAAGGCTCAGCGTGCCATGCCGGAACCACACTACGGCCTGAAGCAATCCTGCGGTGTTGCGGCCAGCTCACAAGAAAGCGAGTTGAAGAAAGGAGCTCAGGGGCACTGTAATTCACAATCCTGCAGAGTTATAAATGACAGCTATCGTCCAAAAGTATATTGAAGTAAGGCTGCCAACAGGACTTGAAAGTGGGGCAGAATTGCAGGAAACCGATTTCAGGAGGTAGACTGGAATTGCATGTAAAGCATAGGAAAAGAGGCAGAACCTCCACAATGATGCACTTGGCCAAAAAGGGCGTATGCGTTTTTTCCTGAATATATTCAGGAAAAAACACATACGCCCTTTTTGGCCAACTAAGCAAGGTTGCAAAGGAAATCTGCACAACAGTGAAGTCTCACTTCGCCCCTGTCAAAAGGGCCATCTGAAAAAAGTGTAAAATCCAGAAAGGCAGGACAGGCCATGGAGAACTGGGAGCCTTGTTATGCTGATGGGCGGGATGTAAATTGCCAACAGCCACTCTGGAGAAGTGTATGGTGTTTCCTGAAACATCTAAAAAACAAAGCAACAGAGCCTAGGGCACTTCCACTTACGGTACTATAGCTTAGGGAAATTAAAATCAAAAAGACACAGCCACCCCAAAGTTTGGGACGGCTCTGTTTACAAGAACCTCGTTTACGGTACAAGTTCAATATCACAGAAAGCAAAAAATGGATAAAGAAGTTGTGGTACTTACGTACAATGCAATATCTCTCAGCAATGAAATCTATGTCATCAGGCCCGTAGCAGCATAATGAGTGGATTCAGGTACGATGATTCTAAGTGAAATAAGTCACACAGAAAAAGAAATATCATAAGATATCTCTAATACACGGAATGTAAACTTGGCTACACAGGAACTGAATTACAAAACAGAACAGGGACTCAAATGTAGAAAACCAACTTATGCTTGCTTAAGGGGAAAGGTGACTTGGGGTGCTGCATAAAACAAGAGATTGAAATTAGCACAGATACCGTTCCATAAGCCAAATATGTAATAGACCAGAGCTAATCCTTGCTCAACGAAGTGGACTCAACACGCCATATTAAACGCCTAAGGATATACCTGACTAGTAAGAATCTTAAAACCTATGGATTTATAGGTCTCCAAAAGAGAATCAAGCGTGTGTAGAGCAGCATAAGCGCAGCAGTTATAGGAATGGTGAGGTTCAGTAAGCAAATGCAGACCCTTTGATGTCATATTGCATGGTACCCATTCCATGGGTCTCAACTCTCCAGGTTTAAGGGATTCTTCCTTCAGCTAAAACATGCATGTGGAACCCAGCGTATGATCCACCGTTTGATCGGGAAACGTGTTCAAATGTGTCTCAGTTGTCGTCCCCTGGTACTCGGGTGCAACATTCCAGACGTTTATTAACACTCTCCCCACTTGGAGAGTCAGTGCCTTAAACCTCCTGTTTGGCCCAGTTTGCAATTTCTGCGGGAAATGAACAGGAATAGGGAGAACCCATGAGAGACTAGCTGGAGGTGTCTGGACGGGTAAATTTAACTCTCATTTCCCACCAGGAAGAGGAATTAAACAGAGGCTCAGCATGCCGTGCCGGAACCACACTAGGGCCTGAAGCAATCATGCAGTGTTGCGGCCACATCACAAGAAAGCCAGTTGAAGAAAGGAGCTCAGGGGCACTGTAATTCACAAACCTGCAGAGTTATAAATGACAGCTATCGTCCAAAAATATATTGAGGTAAGGCTGCCAACAGGAATTGAAAGCAGGGCAGAATTGCAGGAAACCGATTTCAGGAAGTAGACTCAAATTGCATTTAAAACATAGGAAAAGAGGCAGAACGTCCACAATGATGCACTTGGCCAAACAGGGCATATGCGTGTTTTCCTGAATATATTCAGGAAAACACGCATACGCCCTGTTTGGCCAACCAAGCAAGGTTGCAAAGGAAATCTGCACTACAATGAAGTCTCACTGCCCCCCAGTCAAAAGGGCCATCTGAAAAAAGTGTAAAATCCAGAAAGGCAGGACAGGCCTTGGAGAACTGGGAGCCTTGTTATGCTGATGGGCGGGATGTAAATTGCCAAAAGCCACTCTGGAGAAGTGTATGGTGTTTCCTGAAACATCTACAAAACAAAGCAACAGAGCCTAGCGCACTTCCTCTTATGGTCCTATAGCTTAGGGAAATTAAAATCAAAAAGACACAGCCACCCCAAAGTCTGGGACGGCACTGTTTACAAGAACCTGATTTACGGTACAAGTTCAATATCACAGAAACCGAAAAATGGATAAAGAATTTGTGGTACTTACGTACAATGCAATATCACTCAGCAATGCAATCTATGTCATCAGGCCCGTAGCAGCATAATGACTGGATTCAGTTACGATGATTGTAAGTGAAATAAGTCACACAGAAAATGAAACATCATAAGATATCACTACTACACGGAATGTAAACTTGGCTACACAGGAACTGAATTACAAAACAGAACAGGATCTCAAATGTAGAAAACCAACTTATGCTTGTTTAAGGGGAAAGGTGATTTGGGGTGCTGCATAAAACCAGAGATTGAAATTAGCACAGATACCCTTCTATAAGCCAAATATGTAATAGAAAAGAGCAACTCCTTGCTCAACGAAGTGGACTCAACACCCCATATTAAACGCCTAAGAATATACCTGACTAGTAAGAATCTTAAAACCTATGGATTTATATGTCTCTGAAAGAGAATCAAGCATGTGTACAGCGGCATAAATGCAGCAGTGTTGGAGTGGTGAGGTTCGGTGAGCAAATGCAGACCCTTTGAAATCATATTGCATGGTACCCATTCCATGGGTCTCAACTCTCCAGGTTTAAGGGATTCTTCCTTCAGTAAAACATGCATGTGGAACCCAGAGTATGATCCACCGTGTGATCGGGAAACGTGTTCAAATGTGTCTCAGTTTTCGTCCCCTGGTACTCGGGTGCAACGTTCCAGATGCTGTACTAACACTCTCCCCAGTTGGACAGTCAGTGCCTTTAACCTCCTGTTTGGCCCAGTTTGCAATTTCTGCGGAAAATGAACAGGAATAGAGAGAACCAATGAGAGACTAGCTGGAGGTGTCTGGACGGGCAAATTTAACTCTCATTTCCCACCAGGAAGAGGAATTAACCAAAGGCTCAGCGTACCATGCCGTAACCACACTAGGGCCTGAAGCAATCCTGCTGTGTTGCAGCCAGCTCACAAGAAAGCGAGTTGAAGAAAGGGGCTCAGGGGCACTGTAATTCACAAACTTGCAGAATTATAAATGACAGCTATCGTCCAAAAATATATTGAAGTAAGGCTGCCAAGAGCACTTGAAAGTGGAGCAGAATTGCAGGAAACCGATTTCAGGAGGTAGAGTGGAGTTGCATGTAAAGCATAGGAAAAGAGGCAGAACGTCCACAATGATGCACTTGGCCAAAAAGTGTGTTTGCGTTTTTTCCTGAATATATTCAGGAAAAAACGCATACGCCCTTTTTGGGCAACCAAGCAAGCTTGCAAAGGAAATCTGCACTACAATGAAGTCTCACTTCCCCCTGGTCAAAAGGGCCATCAGAAAAAAGTGTAAAATCGAGAAAGTCAGGACAGGCCATGGAGAACGGGGAGCCTTGTTATGCTGATGGGCGGGATGTAAATTGCCAACAGCCACTCTGGACAAGTGTATGGTGTTTCCTGAAACATCTAAAAAACAAAGCAACAGAGCATAGAGCACTTCCACAAATGGTCCTATAGCTTAGGGAAATTAAAATCAAAAAGACACAGCCACCCCAATGGGACGCCTCTGTTTACAAGAACCTAGTTTATGGTATAACTTCAATATCACAGAAAGCAAAAAATGGATAAAGAAGTTGTGGTACTTACGTCCAATGCAGTATCACTCAGCAATGAAATCTATGTCATCAGGCCCATAGCAGCATAATGAGTGGATTTACCTACAATGATTCTAAGTGAAATAAGTCACACAGAAAAAGAAACATCATAAGATATCCCTAATACACGGAATGTAAACTTGTCTACACAGGAACTGAATTACAAAACAGAACAGGGTCTCAAATGTAGAAAACCAACTTATGCTTGCTTAAGGGGAAAGGTGAGTTGGGGCAGTGCATGAAACCAGAGATTGAAATTGGCACAGATACCGTTCCATAAGCCAAACATGTAATAGACAAGAGCTACTCCTTGCTCAACGAAGTGGACTCAAGACGAAATATTAAACGCCTAAGAATATACCTGACTAGTAAGAATCTTAAAACCTATGGATTTATATGTCTCTGAAAGAGAATCAAGCGTGTGTACAGTGGCATAAGCGCAGCAGTGATAGGATTGGTGAGGTTCGGTCAGCAAATGCAGACCCTTTGAAGTCATATTGCATGGTACCAATTCCATGGGTCTCAACTCTCCAGGTTTAAGTATTCTTCCCTCAGCTAAAACATGCATGTGGAACCCAGAGTATGATCCACCGTGTGATCGGGAAACGTGTTCAAATGTGTCTCAGTTTTCGTCCCCCGGTACTCAGGTGCAACATTCCAGATGCTTTACTAACACTCTCCCCACTTGGAGAGTCAGTGCCTTTAACCTCCTGTTTGTCCCAGTTTGCAATTTCTGCGGAAAATGAACAGCAATAGGGAGAACCAATGAGAGACTAGCTGGAGGTGTCTGGACGGGCAAATTTAACTCTCATTTCCCACCAGGAAGAGGAATTAACCAAATGCTCAGCATGCCATGCCAGAACCACAGTAGGGCCTGAAGCAATCCTGCGGTGTTGCGGCCAGCTCACAAGGAAGCGAGCTGAAGAAAGGAGCTCAGGGGCACTGTAATTCACAAACCTGGAGGGTTATAAATGACAGCTATCGTCCAAAAATATATTGAAGTGAGGCTGCCAAGAGGACTTGAAAGCGGGGCAGAATTGCAGGAAACCGATTTCAGGAGGTAGACTGGAATTGCATGTAAAGCTTAGGAAAAGATACAGAATGTCCACAATGATGTACTTGGCCAAAAAGTGTGTATGCGTTTTTTCCTGAATATATTCAGGAAAAAACGCATACGCACTTTTTGGCCAACCAAGCAAGCTTGCAAAGGAAATCTGCACTACAATGAAGTCTCACTGTCCCCCGGTCAAAAGGGCCATCTGAAAAAAGTGTAAAATCCAGAAAGGCAGGACAGGCCATGGAGAACTGGGAGCCTTGTTATGCTGATGGGCGGGATGTAAATTGCCAACAGCCACTCTGGAGAAGTATATGGTGTTTCCTGAAACATCTAAAAAACAAAGCAACAGAGCCTAGGGCACTTCCACTTATGGTCCTATAACTTAGGGAAATTAAAATCAAAAAGACACAGCCACCCCAAATTTTGGGACGGCTCTGTTTACAAGAACCTCGTTTACGGTATAAGTTCAATATCACAGAAAGCGAAAAATGGATAAAGAAGCTATAGTACTTACATACAATGCAATATCACTCAGCAATGAAATCTATGTCATCAGGCCCTTAGCAGCATAATGAGTGGTTCAGGTACGATGATTCGAAGTGAAATAAGTCACACAGAAAAAGAAACATCATAAGATATCACTATTACACGGAATGTAAACTTGGCTACACAGGAACTGAATTACAAAACAGAACAGGGTCTCAAATGTAGAAAACCAACTTATGCTTGCTGAAGGGGAAAGGTGAGTAGGGGTGCTTCATGAAACCAGAGATTGAAATTGGCACAGATACCATTCCATAAGCCAAATATGTAATAGACAAGAGCTACTCCTTGTTGAACGAAGTGGAATCAACACGCCATATTAAACGCCTAAGAATATACCTGACTAGTAAGAATCATAAAACCTATCGATTTATATCTCTCTGAAAGAGAATCAAGGGTGTGTACAGTGGCATAAGCGCAGCAGTTATAGAATTGGTGAGGTTCGGTGAGCAAATGCAGACCCTTTGAATTCACATTGCATGGTACCCATTCCATGGGTCTCAAATCTCCAGGTTTAAGGGATTCTTCCTTCAGCTAAAACATGCATGTGGAACCCAGAGTATGATCCACCGTGTGATCGGGAAATGTGTTCAAATGTGTCTCAGTTTTTGTCCCCTGGTACTAGGGTGCAACATTCCAGATACTTTACTAACACTCTCCCCACTTGGAGAGTCAGTGCCTTTAAACTCCTGTTTGGCCCAGTTTGCAATTTCTGTGGAAAATGAACAGGAATAGGGAGAACCAATGAGAGACTAGCTGGAGGTGTCTGGACGGGCAAATTTAACTCTCATTTCCCACCAGGAAGAGGAATTAACCAAAGGCTCAGCGTGCCATGCCGGAACCACACTACGGCCTGAAGCAATCCTGCGGTGTTGCGGCCAGCTCACAAGAAAGCGAGTTGAAGAAAGGAGCTCAGGGGCACTGTAATTCACAAACCTGCAGAGTTATAAATGACAGCTATCGTCCAAAAATATATTGAAGTAAGGCTGCCAAGAGGACTTGAAAGCGGGGCAGAATTGCAGGAAACCGATTTCAGGAGGTAGACTGGAATTGCATGTAAAGCATAGGAAAAGAGGCAGAACGTCCACAATGATGCACTTGGCCAAAAAGGGCGTATGCGTGTTTTCCTGCATATATTCAGGAAAAAACGCATACGCCGTTTTTGGCCAACCAAGCAAGCTTGCAAAGGAAATCTGCACTACAATGAAGTCTCACTGCCCCCCGGTCAAAAGGGCCATCTGAAAAAAGTGTAAAATCCAGAAAGGCAGGACAGGCCATGGAGAACTGGGAGCCATGTTATGCTGATGGGTGGGATGTAAATTGCCAACAGCCACTCTGGAGAAGTGCATGGTGTTTCCTGATACATCTAAAAAACAAAGCAACAGAGCCTAGGGCAATTCCACTTATGGTCCTATAGCTTAGGGAAATTAAAATAAAAAAGACACAGTCACCCCAAAGTTTGGAACGGCTCTGTTTACAAGAACCTCGTTTACAGTACAAGTTGAATATCACAGAAAGCGAAAAATGGATAAAGAAGTTGTGGTACTTACGTACAATGCAATATCACTCAGCAATGAAATCTATGTCATCAGGCCCATAGCAGAATAATGAGTGGATTCAGGTACGATGATTCTAAGTGAAATAAGTCACACAGAAAAAGAAACATCATAAGGTATCACTACTACACGGAATATAAACTTGGCTACACAGGAACTGAATTACAAAACAGAACAGGGTCTCAAATATAAAAAACCAACTTATGCTTGCTTAAGGCGAAAGGTGAGTTGGGGTGCTGCATAAAACCAGAGATTGAAATTAGCACAGATACCGTTCCATAAGCCAAATATGTAATAGACAAGAGCTACTCCTTCCTCAACGAAGTGGACTCAACACCCCATATTAAACGCCTAAGAATATACCTGACTAGTAAGAATCTTAAAACCTATGGAATTATATGTCTCCGAAAGAGAATCAAACGTGTGTACAGCGGCATAAACGCAGCAGTGATAGTATTGGTGAGGTTTAGTGAGCAAATGCAGACCCTTTGAAGTCATATTGCATGGTACCCATTCCATGGGTCTCAACTCTCCTGGTTTAAGTATTCTTCCTTCAGCTAAAACATGCATGCGGAACCCAGAGTATGATCCACCATGTGATTGGGAAACGTGTTCAAATGTGTCTCAGTTTTCGTCCCCTGGTACTCGGCTGCAACATTCCAGACGCTTTACTAACACTCTCCCCACTTGGACAGTCAGTGCCTTTAACCTCCTGTTTGGCCCAGTTTGCAATTTCTGCGGAAAATGAACAGGAATAGGGAGAACCAATGAGAGACTAGCTGGAGTTGTCTGGACGGGCAAATTTAACTCTCATTTCCCACCAGGAAGAGGAATTAACCAAAGGCTCAGCGTGCCATGCCGGAACCACACTAGGGCCTGAAGCAATTTGCGGTGTTGCGGCCAGCTCACAAGAAAGCGAGTTGAAGGAAGGAGCTCAGGGGCACTGTAATTCACAAACCTGCAGAGTTATAAATGACAGCTATCGTTCAAAAATATATTGAAGTAAGGCTGCCAAGAGGACTTGAAAGTGGGGCAGAATTACAGGAAACCGATTTCAGGAGGTAGGCTGATATTGCATGTAAAGCATAGGAAAAGAGGCAGAACGTCCACAATGATGCACTTGGCCAAAAAGAGCGTATGCGTTTTTTCCTGAATATATTCAGGAAAAAACGCATATGCCCTTTTTGGACAACCAAGGAAGCTTAAAAAGGAAATCTGCACTACAATGAAGTCTCACTGCCCCCAAGTCAAAAGGGCCATCTGAAAAAAAGTGTAAAATCCAGAAAGGCAGGACAGGCCATGGAGAACTGGGAGCCTTGTTATGCTGATGGGCGAGATGTAAATTGCCAACAGCCACTCTGGAGAAGTGTATGGTGTTTCCTGAAACATCTACAAAACAAAGCAACAGAGCCTAGGGCACTTCCGCTTATGGTCCTAGAGCTTAGGGAAATTAAAATCAGAAAGACACAGCCACCCCAAAGGTTGGGACGGTTCTGTTTACAAGAATCTCGTTTATGGTACAAGTTCAATAACACAAAGAGTGAAAAATCGATAAAGACGTTGTGGTACTTACGTACAATGCAATATCACTCAGCAATGAATCTATGTCATCAGGCCCGTAGCAACGTAATGAGTGGATTCAGGTACGATGATTCTAAGTGAAATAAGTCACACAGAAAAAGAAACATCATAAGATATCACTACTACACGGAATGTAAACTTGGCTACACAGGAACTGAATTACAAAACAGAACAGGGTCTCAAATGTAGAAAACCAACTTATGCCTGCTGAAGGGGAAAGGTGAGTTGGGGTGCTGCATACAACCAGAGATTGAAATTAGCACAGATACCGTTCCATAAGCCAAATATGTAATAGACAAGAGCTACTCCTTGCTCAACGAAGTGGACTCAACACCACATATTAAACGCCTAAGAATATACCTGACTAGTAAGAATCTTAAAACCTATGGATTTATATGTCTCCGAAAGAGAATCAAGCGTGTGTACAGTGGCATAAACGCAGCTGTGATAGGATTGGTGAGGTTCAGTGAGCAAATGCAGACCCTTTGAAGTCATAATGCATGGTACCCATGCCATGGGTCTCAACTATCCAAGTTTAAGGGATTCTTCCTTCAGCTAAAACATGCATGTGGTACCCAGAGTATGATCCACCGTGTGATTGGGAAATGTGTTCAAATGTCTCTCAGTTTTCGTCACCTGGTACTCGGGTGCAACATTCCAGATGCTTTACTAACACTCTCCCCACTTGGAGAGTCAGTGCCTTTAAACCCTGTTTGGCCCAGTTTGCAATTTCTGCGGAAAATGAACAGGAATAGGGAGAACCAATGAGAGACTAGCTGGAGGTGTCTGGACGGGCAAATTTAACTCTCATTTCCCACCAGGAAGAGGAATTAACCAAAGGCTCAGCGTGCCATGCCAGAACCACTCTAGGGCCTGAAGCAATCCTGCTGTGTTGTGGCCAGCTCACAAGAATGCGAGTTGAAGAAACGAGCTGAGGGGCACTGTTATTCACAAACCTGCAGAGTTATAAATGACAGCTATCGTCCAAAAATATATTGAAGTAAGGCTGCCAAGAGGACTTGAAAGCGGGGCAGAAATGCAGGAATCCGATTTCAGGAGGTAGACTGGAATTGCATGTAAAGCATAGGAAAAGAGGAAGAACGTCCACAATGATGCACTTGGCCAAAAGGTGCGTATGCGTTTTTTCCTGAATATATTCAGGAAAAAACGCATACGCCCTTTTTGGCCAACCAAGCAAGCTTGCAAAGGAAATCTGCACTACAATGAAATCTCACTTCCCCCCGGTCAAAAGGGCCATCTGAAAAAAGTATAAAATCCAGAAAGGCAGGACAGGCCATGGAGAACTGGGAGCCTTGTTATGCTGATGGGCGGGATGTAAATTGCCAACAGCCACTCTGGAGAAGTGTATGGTGTTTCCTGAAACATCTAGAAAACAAAGCAACAGAGTCTAAGGCAATTCCACTTATGGTCCTATAGCTTAGGGAAATTAAAATCAAAAAGACACAGCCACCCCAAAATTTGGGCCGGCTCTGTTTACAAGAACCTCGTTTCCGGTACAAGTTCAATTTCACAGAAAGCGAAAAATGGATAAAGAAGTTGTGGTACTTACGTACAATGCAATATCACTCAGCAATGAAATCTATGACATCAGGCCCGTAGCAGCATAATGAGTGGATTCAGGTACGATGATTCTAAGTGAAATAAGTCACACAGAAAAAGAAACATCATAAGATATCACTACTACAGGGAATGTAAACTTGGCTACACAGGAACTGAATTACAAAACAGAACCGGGTCTCAAATGTAGAAAACCAACTTATGCTTGCTTAAGGGGAAAGGTGAGTTGGGGTGTTGCATAAAACCAGAGATTGAAATTAGCACAGATACCGTTCCATAAGCCAAATACGTAATAGAAAAGAGCTACTCCTTGCTCAACGAAGTGGACTCAACACCCCATATTAAACGCCTAAGAATATACCTGACTAGTAAGAATCTTAAAACCTGTGGATTTATATGTCTCCGAAAGAGAATCAAGCGTGTGTACAGCGACATAAATGCAGCAGTGATAGGATTGGTGAAGTTCGGTGAGCAAATGCAGACCCTTTGCAGTCATATTGCATGGTACACATTCCATGGGTCTCAACTCTCCAGGTTTAAGGGATTCTTCCTTCAGCTAAATCATACATGTGGAACCCAGAGTATGATCTACCGTGTGATCGGGAAACGTGTTCAAATGTGTCTCAGTTTCTCGTCCCCTGGTAGTCGGGTGCAACATTCCAGACACTTTACTAACACTCTCCCCACTTGGAGAGTCAGTGCCTTTAACCTCCTGTTTGGCCCAGTTTGCAATTTCTGTGGAAAATGAACAGGAATAGGGAGAACCAATGAGAGACTACCTGGAGGTGTCTGGACGGGCAAATTTAACTCTCATTTCCCACCAGGAAGAGGAATTAACCAAAGGCTCAGCGTGTCATGCCGGAACCACACTAGGACCTGAAGCAATCCTGCGGTGTTGCGGCCACCTCACAAGAAAGCGAGTTGAAGAAAGGAGCTCAGGGGCACTGTCATTCACAAACCTGCACAGTTATAAATGACAGCTATCGTCCAAAAATATATTGAAGTAAGGCTGCCAAGAGGACTTGAATGTGGGGCAGAATTGCAGGAAACCGATTTCAGGAGGTAGACTGGAATTGCATGTAAAGCATAGGAAAAGAGGCAGAAAGTCCACAATGATGCACTTGGACAAAAATGGCGTATGCGTTTTTTCCTGAATATATTCATGAAAAAACCCATACGCCATTTTTGGCCAACCAAGCAAGCTTGCAAAGGAAATCTGCACTACAATGAAATCTCACTGCCCCCCAGTCAAAAGGGCCATCTGAAAAAAGTGTAAAATCCAGAAAGGCAGGACAGGCCATGGAGAACTGGGAGCCTTGTTATGCTGATGGGCGGGATGTAAATTGCCAACAGCCACTCTGGAGAAGTGTATGGTGTTTCCTGAAACATCCAAAAAACAAAGCAACAGAGCCTAGGGCACTTCCACTTATGGTCCTATAGCTTAGGGAAATTAAAATCAAAAAGACACAGCCACCCAAAAGTTTGGGACGGCTCTGTTTACAAGAACTTCTTTAAGGTACAAGTTCAATATCACGGAAAGTGAAAAATGGATAAAGAAGATGTGGTACTTACGTACAATGCAATATCACTCAGCAATGAAATCTATGTCATCAGGCCCATAGCAGCATAATGAGTGGATTCAGGTACGATGATTCTAAGTGAAATAAGTCACACAGAAAAAGAAACATCATAAGATATCACTACTACACGGAATGTAAACTTGGCTACACAGGAACTGAATTACAAAACAGAACAGGGTCTCAAATGTAGAAAACCAACTTATGCTTGCTTAAGGGGAAAGGTGAGTTGGGGTGTTGCATAAAACCAGAGATTGAAATTAGCACAGATACCGTTCCATAAGCCAAATACGTAATAGAAAAGAGCTACTCCTTGCTCAACGAAGTGGACTCAACACCCCATATTAAACGCCTAAGAATATACCTGACTAGTAAGAATCTTAAAACCTATGGATTTATATGTCTCCAAAAGACAATCAAGCGTGTGTACAGCTGCATAAACGCAGCAGTGATAGGATTGGAGAGGTTTGGTGAGCAAATGCAGACCCTTTGAAGTCATATTGCATGGTACCCATTCCATGGGTCTCAAATCTCCAGGTTTAAGGGATTCTTCCTTCAGCTAAAACATGCATGTGGAACCCAGAGTATGATCCACCGTGTGATCTGGAAACGTGTTCAAATGTGTCTCAGTTTTCATCCCCTGGTACTCGGGTGCAACATTCCAGACGCTTTACTAACACACTCCCCACTTGGAGAGTCAATGCCTTTAAACTCCTGTTTGGCCCAGTTTGCAATTTCTGCGGAAAATGAACAGGAATAGGGAGAACCAATGAGAGACTAGCTGGAGGTGTCTGGACACGCAAATTTAACTATCATTTCCCACCAGGAAGAAGAATTATCCAAAGGCTCAGCGTGCCGTGCCGGAACCACACTAGGGCCTGAAGCAATCCTGCGGTGTTGCGGCCAGCTCACAAGAAAGCGAGTTGAAGAAAGGAGCTCAGGGGCACTGTAATTCACAAACCTGCAGAGTTATAAATGACAGCTATCGTCCAAAAATATATTGAAGTAAGGCTGCCAAGAGGACTTGAATGCGGGGCAGAATTGCTGGAAACTGATTTCAGAAGGTACACGGGAGTCGCTCTTAAAGCATAAGAAAAGAGACAGAACTTGGAAAATAATGCACTTGGCAAAAAAGGGCATATATGTTTTATCCAGAGCTCTCATAACTGAGGGGAGGAGATTCCCAGCAGGCTCCAACTGCCACCTGAAGGCTCACATTGCCAAGGCATCGTGAGCAAGCCAGGCAGGATTTACCTCACAGCAGAGGTCCCACCTCACAGAAGGGTGAGAAACCCACCCAACATCAGACTCTCACCAGAGGGCCCACATCACCAAGGGGATGGGAACCAGGCAGGAGTGTCTTCACACCAGTGGGGCCACATCATCGAAAGGTGAGGTACTCAGCACATGTGTCCTCAAACCAGAGGACCCACATCACCAAGGGCCTCGGAGTGAGGCAGGCAGGAGTAGCCTCAAAACACTGGGCCCATAGAATAAAAAAGTGAGGAATCCAGCAGTTGGAACCTCCCAGCAGGCGGCCCACAGCACCAAGGCTATGGGATCCAGGCCACAGTGAACTCACAGAAGAGGGCCCATGTCATGAAACTGAGCAACCCAGCCATTGGGACCTCAGAGCAGGAGGCCCACATCCCCATGGGGATGGAAATCTGGTAGGAGTGTCCTCGCACCACTGAGAACGTATCAGAAAATTTTGGGCGACCAGCAGTTAGGGCCTGACGCCAGAGGACCCTCATCACCAAGGGAAGGAGGCTCCCAGCAGGCTCCAACTGCCACCAGAGGGCTGACGTCACCAAGGCGATGTGTGTCAACCAGGCACGAATGACCTCACAGCAGAGGGCCCACCTCAGAGAAGTGTGACGAACCCAGTCAGGATCAGACTTGCACCAGAGGGCCCACATCACCAAATGGATTGGAAACAGGCAGGAGTGTCCTCACATGAGTAGGGCCACAACATCTAAAGGTGAGGAACCCAGAACATGTGGCTTCAAACCATAGGACACCCATCACCAAGGGGCTGGGTGTGAGGCAGGCAGGTGGAGCCTCATAACAGAGGGCCCAAAAATAAGAAAGGTGAGGAATCCAGCAGTTGGAACCTCCCAGCAGGCGGCCCAGAGCACAGAGGCTAGGGGATCCAGGCCAGAGTGAACTAACACCAGACAGCCCACATCATGAAACTGTGAGCAACCCAGACATTGGGACCTCAGAGCAGAAGGCCCACATCCCCATGGTGATGGGAACAGGACAGGAGTGTCCTGGCATCACTGGGCTCACATCAGAAAAAGTGGGGTGCTCAGAAGTTAGGGCCTGACGCTAGAGGGCACTCATCACCGAGAGGAGGAGGCTCCCAGCAGGCTCCAGCTGCCACCAGAGGGCCAACGTCGCCAAGACGATGTGTGCCAGCCCGGCAGGAGTGACCTCACAGCACAGGGCCCACCTCACAGAAGGGTGAGGAACACAGCCAGGATCAGACTCTCACCAGTGGGCCCACATCACCAAGGGGATGGGAACCAGGCAGGAGTGTCCCCACACCAGTGAGACAACATCATCAAAAGGTGAGGATCCCAGCACATGTGTCCTCAAACCAGAGGAACCACATCACCAATGGGTTCGGAATGAGGCTGGCAGGACCGGCCTCACAACACAGGGTCCACAGAATATAAAAGTTGAGGAATCCAGCAGTTGGAACCTCCCAGCAAGTGGCCCAGAGCACCGAGGCTATGGGATCCAGGCCGCAGTGAACTCACAGCAGAGGGCCCACATCATGAACCTGTGAGCAGCCCAGCCGTTGGGACCTCAGAACAGAAAGCCCACATCCCCATTGGGATGGGAACCTGGCAGGAGTGGCTTCACACCACTTAGCTCATATCAGAAAATGTTAGGAGCCCAGCAGTTAGGGCCTGACGCCAGGGGTCCCTCATAACTGAGGGGAGGAGACTCCCAGCAGGTTCCAACTGCCAACAGAGGGCCCACGTCTACAAGGTGGCATGCACCAGCCAGGCAGTAGTGACCTCACAGCAGAGGGCCTATCTCACAGAAGGGTGAGGAACCGGGGCAGGATGAGACTCTCGCCAGAGGGCCCACAACACGAAGGGGATGGGAACCAGTCAGGACTGTCCTCCCACCAGTGGGGCCACATCATCGAAAGGTGAGGAACCCAGCACATGTGGCCTCATATCAGAGGACATACATCACAAAGGGGATGGGAGTGAGGCAGGTAGGAGTAGCCTAAAAACAGAGGGCCCAAAGAATAAAAAAGGTGAGGAATCCAGCATTTGGAACCTCCCAGCAGGCGGCCGAGAGCACAGAAGCTATGGGATGCAGGCAGGAGTGAACTAACACCAGAGAGCCCACATCATGAAACTGTGAGCAACCCAGGCGTTGGGACCTCAGAGCAGAAAGCCCACATCCCCATGGGGATGGGAACCTGACAGGAGTGTCCTGGCATCACTGGGCTCACATCAGAAAACGTGGGGAGCCCAGCAGTTAGGGCCTGATGCTAGAGGGCCGTCATCACCGAGGGCAGGAGGCTCCCAGCTGGATCCATGTGCCAACAGAGGGCCCACGTCGCCAAGGTGATGTGTGCAAGTCAGGCAGGATTGACCTCACAACAGAGGGCCTACCTCACAGAAGAGTGAGGAACCCAGGCAGGATAAGACTGTCACCAGAAGGCCCACATCACCAAGGGGATGGGAACCAGGCAGGAGTGTCCTCACACCAGTGGGGCCACATCATTGAAAGTTGCGGAACCCAGCACATGTGGCCTCAAACCAGAAGACCCACATCACGAAGGGGTTGCGAGTGAGGCAGGCAGGAGGAGCATCACAACACAGGACCCATAGAATACAAAACTTGAGGAATCGAGCAGTTGGAACCTCCCAGCAGGCGGCCAAGAGCACAGAGGCTATGGGATCCAGGCCACAGTGAACTAACACCAGAGAGCCCACATCATGAAATTGTGATCAACCCAGCCGTTGGAACCTCAGAGCAGAAGGCCCACATCCCCATGGAGATGGGAACCTAAGAGGAGTGCCCGAGCATCACTGGGCTCACTAAGAAATGTTGGGGAGCCCAGCAGTTAGGGCCTGACGTCAGAGGGCCCTCATCACAGAGGTGAGGAGGCTCCCAGCAGGGTCCAAGTGCCACCAGAGGGCTCATGTCAACAAGGTGAGGTGAGCAAGCCAGGCAAGAGTTACCTGATAGTACAGGGCCCACCTCACAGATGGGTGAGGAACCCAGCCAGGATCAGACTCTCACCAGAGGACCCACATCACAAAGGGGATGGGAACCAGTCAGGATTATCCTCACACCAGTGGGGCCTCATCATCTTAAGGTGAGGAACCCAGCACATGTGTCCTCAAACCAGAGGACCCACATCACCAAGGGCCTTGGAGTGAGGCAGGCAGGAGTAGCCTCACAACACAGGGCACATAATATAAAAAACGTGAGGATTCCAGCATTTAGACCTTCCAGCAGGCGGCCCAGAACACCAAGGCTATGGAAGCCAGGCCACAGTGAACTCACAGCAGAGGGCCCACATCATAAAACTGTGAGCAACCCAGGCGTTGGGACCTCAGCGCCGAAGGCCCACATCCCCATGAGAATGGGAACCTGGCTGGAGTGTCCTCGCACCACTGGGCGCACATCAGAAAATGTGGGGAGCCCACCATTTACGGCCTGACGCCAGAGGGCCGTCATCACCGAGAGGAGGAGGCACCCTGCACGCTCCAACTGCCACCAGAGGGCTCACGTCTCCAAGGTGAGGTGTGCCAGCCAGGCAGGAGTGACCTCACAGCAGAGGGCCTACCTCACAGAACGTTGAGGAACCCAGCCAGGATCAGACTCTCAACAGAGGGCCCACATCACCAAGGGGATGTGAACCATGCAGGAGTCTCCTAAGACCATTGGTCCCACATCATCGAAAGGTGAGGAACCCAGCACTTGTGGCCTCAAACCAGACGACACACATCACGAAGGGGCTGGGAGTGAGGCAGGCAGGAGGATCCTCACAACAGAGGGCCCAAAAAATTTAAAAAGTGAGGAATCCAGCAGTTGGAACCTCCCAGCAGGGGGCCAAGAGCACAGAGGCTATGGGATCCAGGCCTCTGTGAACTAACACCAGAGAGCCCACATCATGAAAATGTGAACAACCCAGCCGTTGGGACCTCAGAGCAGAAGGCCCACATCCCCATGGAGATGGGATCCTAAAAGGAGTGCCAAGGCATCACTGGGCTCACTAAGAAAAGTTGGTGAGCCCAGCAGTTAGGGCCTGACACAAGATGGCCCTCATCACCGGGGGGAGGAGATTCCCAGCACGCTCCAACTGCCACCACACGGCTGACTTCACCAAGGCAATGTGTGCCAGCCATGCAGGAGTGACCTATCAGCAGAGGGTCTCCCTCACAGAAGGGTGAGGAACACAGCCAGGAACAGACTCTCACCAGGGGGTCCACATAACCACGTGGATGAGAACCAGGCAGGAGTGTCCTCACACTAGTGGGGCCACATCATCGAAAGTTGAGTAACCCAGCAAAGGTGGCCACAAACCAGAGGACCCACATCACCAAGGGGTTGAGAGTGAGGTAGGTGTCTGGACGGGCATATTTAACACTCATTTCCCACCAGGAAGAGGAATTAACCAAAGGCTCAGCGTGCCATGCCGGAAGCACACTAGGGCCTGAAGCAATCCTGCGGTGTTGCGGCCAGCTCACAAGAAAGCGAGTTGAAGAAAGGAGCTCAGGGGTACTGTAATTCACAAACCTGCAGAGTTATAAATGACAGCTATCGTCCAAAATTATATTTAAGTAAGGCTGACAAGAGGACTTGAAAGTGAGGCAGAATTGCAGGAAACCGATTTCAGGAGGTAGACTGGAGTTGCATGTAAAGCATAGGAAAAGAGGCAGAACGTTCACAATGATGCACTTGGCCAAAAAGGGCATATGCGTTTTTTCCTGAATATATTCAGGAAAAAACGCATATGCCCTTTTTGGTCAACCAAGCAAACTTGCAAAGCAAATCTGCACTACAATGAAGTCTCACTGCCCCCCGGTCAAAAGGGACATCTGAAAAAAGTGTAAAATCCAGAAAGGCAGGACAGGCCATGGAGAACTGGGAGCCTTGTTATGCTGATGGGCGGGATGTAAATTGCCAACAGCCACTCTGGAGAAGTGTATGGTGTTTCCTGAAAAATCTAAAAAACAAAGCAACAGAGCCTAGGGCACTTCCACTTATGGTCCTATAGCTTAGGGAAATTAAAATAAAAAAGACACAGCCACCCCAAAGTTTGGGACGGCTCTGTTTACAAGAACCTCGTTTACGGTACAAGTTCAATATCACAGAAAGCGAAAAATGGATAAAGAAGTTGTGGTACTTACGTACAACGCAATATCACTCAGCAATGAAATCTATGTCATCAGGCCCGTAGCAGCATAATGAATGGATTCAGGTACGATGATTCTAAGTGAAATAAGTCACACAGAAAAAGAAACATCATAAGATATCACTACTACACGGAATGTAAACTTGGCTACACAGGAACTGAATTACAAAACAGAACAGGGTCTCAAATGTAGAAAACCAACTTATGCTTGCTTAAGGGAAAAGGTGAGTTGGCGTGCTGCATAAAACCAGAGATGGAAATTAGCACAGATACCGTTCCATAAGCCAAATATGTAATAGACAAGAGCTACTCCTTGCTCAACGAAGTGGACTCAACACCCCATATTAAACGCCTAAGAATATACCTGACTAGTAAGAATCTTAAAACCTATGGATTTATATGTCTCCGAAAGAGAATCAAGCGTGTGTACAGTGGCATAAACGCAGCTGTGATAGGATTGGTGAGGTTCAGTGAACAAATGCAGACCCTTTGAAGTCATAATGCATGGTACCCATGCCATGGGTCTCAACTATCCAAGTTTAAGGGATTCTTCCTTCAGCTAAAACATGCATGTGGTACCCAGAGTATGATCCACCGTGTGATTGGGAAATGTGTTCAAATGTCTCTCAATTTTCGTCACCTGGTACTCAGGTGCAACATTCCAGATGCTTTACTAACACTCTCCCCACTTGGAGAGTCAGTGCCTTTAACCCCTGTTTGGCCCAGTTTGCAATTTCTGCGGAAAATGAACAGGAATAGGGAGAACCAATGAGAGACTAGCTGGAGGTGTCTGGACGGGCAAATTTAACTCTCATTTCCCACCAGGAAGAGGAATTAACCAAAGGCTCAGCGTGCCATGCCAGAACCACTCTACGGCCTGAAGCAATCCTGCCGTGTTGTGGCCAGCTCACAAGAATGCGAGTTGAAGAAACGAGCTGAGGGGCACTGTTATTCACAAACCTGCAGAGTTATAAATGACAGCTATCGTCCAAAAATATATTGAAGTAAGGCTGCCAAGAGGACTTGAAAGCGGGGCAGAAATGCAGGAATCCGATTTCAGGAGGTAGACTGGAATTGCATGTAAAGCATAGGAAAAGAGGAAGAACGTCCACAATGATGCACTTGGCCAAAAGGTGCGTATGCGTTTTTTCCTGAATATATTCAGGAAAAAACGCATACGCCCTTTTTGGCCAACCAAGCAAGCTTGCAAAGGAAATCTGCACTACAATGAAATCTCACTTCCCCCCGGTCAAAAGGGCCATCTGAAAAAAGTATAAAATCCAGAAAGGCAGGACAGGCCATGGAGAACTGGGAGCCTTGTTATGCTGATGGGCGGGATGTAAATTGCCAACAGCCACTCTGGAGAAGTGTATGGTGTTTCCTGAAACATCTAGAAAACAAAGCAACAGAGGCTAAGGTAATTCCACTTATGGTCCTATAGCTTAGGGAAATTAAAATCAAAAAGACACAGCCACCCCAAAATTTGGGCCGGCTCTGTTTACAAGAACCTCGTTTACGGTACAAGTTCAATATCACAGAAAGCGAAAAATGGATAAAGAAGTTGTGATACTTACGTACAATGCAATATCACTCAGCAATGAAATCTATGACATCAGGCCCGTAGCAGCATAATGAGTGGATTCAGGT
Source organism: Orcinus orca (assembly GCF_937001465.1). Taxonomy (NCBI): domain Eukaryota; kingdom Metazoa; phylum Chordata; class Mammalia; order Artiodactyla; family Delphinidae; genus Orcinus; species Orcinus orca. Next base: position 82,744,330 of record NC_064559.1, read on the forward strand.
ACGATGATTCTAAGTGAAATAAGTCACACAGAAAAAGAAACATCATAAAATATCACTACTACAGGGAATGTAAACTTGGCTACACAGGAACTGAATTACAAAACAGAACCGGGTCTCAAATGTAGAAAACCAACTTATGCTTGCTTAAGGGGAAAGGTGAGTTGGGGTGCTGCATAAAACCAGAGATTGAAATTAGCACAGATACCGTTCCATAAGCCAAATATGTAATAGACAAGAACTACTCCTTGCTCAATGAAGTGGACTCAACACCCCCTATTAAACGCCTAAGAATATACCTGACTAGTAAGAATCTTAAAACCTATGGATTTATATGTCTCCGAAAGAGAATCAAGCGTGTGTACAGCGACATAAATGCAGCAGTGATAGGATTGGTGAGGTTCGGTGAGCAAATGCAGACCCTTTGCAGTCATATTGCATGGTACACATTCCATGGGTCTCAACTCTCCAGGTTTAAGGGATTCTTCCTTCAGCTAAATCATACATGTGGAACCCAGAGTATGATCTACCGTGTGATCGGGAAACGTGTTCAAATGTGTCTCAGTTTCTCGTCCCCTGGTAGTCGGGTGCAACATTCCAGACACTTTACTAACACTCTCCCCACTTGGAGAGTCAGTGCCTTTAACCTCCTGTTTGGCCCAGTTTGCAATTTCTGTGGAAAATGAACAGGAATAGGGAGAACCAATGAGAGACTACCTGGAGGTGTCTGGACGGGCAAATTTAACTCTCATTTCCCACCAGGAAGAGGAATTAACCAAAGGCTCAGTGTGTCATGCCGGAACCACACTAGGGCCTGAAGCAATCCTGCGGTGTTGCGGCCACCTCACAAGAAAGCGAGTTGAAGAAAGGAGCTCAGGGGCACTGTCATTCACAAACCTGCAGAGTTATAAATGACAGCTATCTTCCAAAAATATATTGAAGTAAGGCTGCCAAGAGGACTTGAATGTGGGGCAGAATTGCAGGAAACCGATTTCAGGAGGTAGACTGGAATTGCATGTAAAGCATAGGAAAAGAGGCAGAAAGTCCACAATGATGCACTTGGACAAAAAGGGTGTATGCGTTTTTTCCTGAATATATTCATGAAAAAACCCATACGCCATTTTTGGCCAACCAAGCAAGCTTGCAAAGGAAATCTGCACTACAATGAAGTCTCACTGCCCCCCAGTCAAAAGGGCCATCTGAAAAAAGTGTAAAATCCAGAAAGGCAGGACAGGCCATGGAGAACTAGGAGCCTTGTTATGCTGATGGGCGGGATGTAAATTGCCAACAGCCACTCTGGAGAAGTGTATGGTGTTTCCTGAAACATCCAAAAAACAAAGCAACAGAGCCTAGGGCACTTCCACTTATGGTCCTATAGCTTAGGGAAATTAAAATCAAAAAGACACAGCCACCCCAAAGTTTGGGACGGCTCTGTCTACAAGAACTTCTTTAAGGTACAAGTTCAATATCACGGAAAGTGAAAAATGGATAAAGAAGATGTGGTACTTACGTACAATGCAATAACACTCAGCAATGAAATCTATGTCATCAGGCCCATAGCAGCATAATGAGTGGATTCAGGTACGATGATTCTAAGTGAAATAAGTCACACAGAAAAAGAAACATCATAAGATATCACTACTACACGGAATGTAAACTTGGCTACACAGGAACTGAATTACAAAACAGAACAGGGTCTCAAATGTAGAAAACCAACTTATGCTTGCTTAAGGGGAAAGGTGAGTTGGGGTGTTGCATAAAACCAGAGATTGAAATTAGCACAGATACCGTTCCATAAGCCAAATACGTAATAGAAAAGAGCTACTCCTTGCTCAACGAAGTGGACTCAACACCCCATATTAAACGCCTAAGAATATACCTGACTAGTAAGAATCTTAAAACCTATGGATTTATATGTCTCCAAAAGACAATCAAGCGTGTGTACAGCTGCATAAACGCAGCAGTGATAGGATTGGAGAGGTTTGGTGAGCAAATGCAGACCCTTTGAAGTCATATTGCATGGTACCCATTCCATGGGTCTCAAATCTCCAGGTTTAAGGGATTCTTCCTTCAGCTAAAACATGCATGTGGAACCCAGAGTATGATCCACCGTGTGATCTGGAAACGTGTTCAAATGTGTCTCAGTTTTCATCCCCTGGTACTCGGGTGCAACATTCCAGACGCTTTACTAACACACTCCCCACTTGGAGAGTCAATGCCTTTAAACTCCTGTTTGGCCCAGTTTGCAATTTCTGCGGAAAATGAACAGGAATAGGGAGAACCAATGAGAGACTAGCTGGAGGTGTCTGGACACGCAAATTTAACTATCATTTCCCACCAGGAAGAAGAATTATCCAAAGGCTCAGCGTGCCGTGCCGGAACCACACTAGGGCCTGAAGCAATCCTGCGGTGTTGCGGCCAGCTCACAAGAAAGCGAGTTGAAGAAAGGAGCTCAGGGGCACTGTAATTCACAAACCTGCAGAGTTATAAATGACAGCTATCGTCCAAAAATATATATGGAAGTAAGGCTGCCAAGAGGACTTGAATGCGGGGCAGAATTGCTGGAAACTGATTTCAGAAGGTACACGGGAGTCGCTCTTAAAGCATAAGAAAAGAGACAGAACTTGGAAAATAATGCACTTGGCAAAAAAGGGCATATATGTTTTATCCAGAGCTCTCATAACTGAGGGGAGGAGATTCCCAGCAGGCTCCAACTGCCACCTGAAGGCTCACATTGCCAAGGCATCGTGAGCAAGCCAGGCAGGATTTACCTCACAGCAGAGGTCCCACCTCACAGAAGGGTGAGAAACCCACCCAACATCAGACTCTCACCAGAGGGCCCACATCACCAAGGGGATGGGAACCAGGCAGGAGTGTCTTCACACCAGTGGGGCCACATCATCGAAAGGTGAGGTACTCAGCACATGTGTCCTCAAACCAGAGGACCCACATCACCAAGGGCCTCGGAGTGAGGCAGGCAGGAGTAGCCTCAAAACACTGGGCCCATAGAATAAAAAAGTGAGGAATCCAGCAGTTGGAACCTCCCAGCAGGCGGCCCACAGCACCAAGGCTATGGGATCCAGGCCACAGTGAACTCACAGAAGAGGGCCCATGTCATGAAACTGAGCAACCCAGCCATTGGGACCTCAGAGCAGGAGGCCCACATCCCCATGGGGATGGAAATCTGGTAGGAGTGTCCTCGCACCACTGAGAACGTATCAGAAAATTTTGGGCGACCAGCAGTTAGGGCCTGACGCCAGAGGACCCTCATCACCAAGGGAAGGAGGCTCCCAGCAGGCTCCAACTGCCACCAGAGGGCTGACGTCACCAAGGCGATGTGTGTCAACCAGGCACGAATGACCTCACAGCAGAGGGCCCACCTCAGAGAAGTGTGACGAACCCAGTCAGGATCAGACTTGCACCAGAGGGCCCACATCACCAAATGGATTGGAAACAGGCAGGAGTGTCCTCACATGAGTAGGGCCACAACATCTAAAGGTGAGGAACCCAGAACATGTGGCTTCAAACCATAGGACACCCATCACCAAGGGGCTGGGTGTGAGGCAGGCAGGTGGAGCCTCATAACAGAGGGCCCAAAAATAAGAAAGGTGAGGAATCCAGCAGTTGGAACCTCCCAGCAGGCGGCCCAGAGCACAGAGGCTAGGGGATCCAGGCCAGAGTGAACTAACACCAGACAGCCCACATCATGAAACTGTGAGCAACCCAGACATTGGGACCTCAGAGCAGAAGGCCCACATCCCCATGGTGATGGGAACAGGACAGGAGTGTCCTGGCATCACTGGGCTCACATCAGAAAAAGTGGGGTGCTCAGAAGTTAGGGCCTGACGCTAGAGGGCACTCATCACCGAGAGGAGGAGGCTCCCAGCAGGCTCCAGCTGCCACCAGAGGGCCAACGTCGCCAAGACGATGTGTGCCAGCCCGGCAGGAGTGACCTCACAGCACAGGGCCCACCTCACAGAAGGGTGAGGAACACAGCCAGGATCAGACTCTCACCAGTGGGCCCACATCACCAAGGGGATGGGAACCAGGCAGGAGTGTCCCCACACCAGTGAGACAACATCATCAAAAGGTGAGGATCCCAGCACATGTGTCCTCAAACCAGAGGAACCACATCACCAATGGGTTCGGAATGAGGCTGGCAGGACCGGCCTCACAACACAGGGTCCACAGAATATAAAAGTTGAGGAATCCAGCAGTTGGAACCTCCCAGCAAGTGGCCCAGAGCACCGAGGCTATGGGATCCAGGCCGCAGTGAACTCACAGCAGAGGGCCCACATCATGAACCTGTGAGCAGCCCAGCCGTTGGGACCTCAGAACAGAAAGCCCACATCCCCATTGGGATGGGAACCTGGCAGGAGTGGCTTCACACCACTTAGCTCATATCAGAAAATGTTAGGAGCCCAGCAGTTAGGGCCTGACGCCAGGGGTCCCTCATAACTGAGGGGAGGAGACTCCCAGCAGGTTCCAACTGCCAACAGAGGGCCCACGTCTACAAGGTGGCATGCACCAGCCAGGCAGTAGTGACCTCACAGCAGAGGGCCTATCTCACAGAAGGGTGAGGAACCGGGGCAGGATGAGACTCTCGCCAGAGGGCCCACAACACGAAGGGGATGGGAACCAGTCAGGACTGTCCTCCCACCAGTGGGGCCACATCATCGAAAGGTGAGGAACCCAGCACATGTGGCCTCATATCAGAGGACATACATCACAAAGGGGATGGGAGTGAGGCAGGTAGGAGTAGCCTAAAAACAGAGGGCCCAAAGAATAAAAAAGGTGAGGAATCCAGCATTTGGAACCTCCCAGCAGGCGGCCGAGAGCACAGAAGCTATGGGATGCAGGCAGGAGTGAACTAACACCAGAGAGCCCACATCATGAAACTGTGAGCAACCCAGGCGTTGGGACCTCAGAGCAGAAAGCCCACATCCCCATGGGGATGGGAACCTGACAGGAGTGTCCTGGCATCACTGGGCTCACATCAGAAAACGTGGGGAGCCCAGCAGTTAGGGCCTGATGCTAGAGGGCCGTCATCACCGAGGGCAGGAGGCTCCCAGCTGGATCCATGTGCCAACAGAGGGCCCACGTCGCCAAGGTGATGTGTGCAAGTCAGGCAGGATTGACCTCACAACAGAGGGCCTACCTCACAGAAGAGTGAGGAACCCAGGCAGGATAAGACTGTCACCAGAAGGCCCACATCACCAAGGGGATGGGAACCAGGCAGGAGTGTCCTCACACCAGTGGGGCCACATCATTGAAAGTTGCGGAACCCAGCACATGTGGCCTCAAACCAGAAGACCCACATCACGAAGGGGTTGCGAGTGAGGCAGGCAGGAGGAGCATCACAACACAGGACCCATAGAATACAAAACTTGAGGAATCGAGCAGTTGGAACCTCCCAGCAGGCGGCCAAGAGCACAGAGGCTATGGGATCCAGGCCACAGTGAACTAACACCAGAGAGCCCACATCATGAAATTGTGATCAACCCAGCCGTTGGAACCTCAGAGCAGAAGGCCCACATCCCCATGGAGATGGGAACCTAAGAGGAGTGCCCGAGCATCACTGGGCTCACTAAGAAATGTTGGGGAGCCCAGCAGTTAGGGCCTGACGTCAGAGGGCCCTCATCACAGAGGTGAGGAGGCTCCCAGCAGGGTCCAAGTGCCACCAGAGGGCTCATGTCAACAAGGTGAGGTGAGCAAGCCAGGCAAGAGTTACCTGATAGTACAGGGCCCACCTCACAGATGGGTGAGGAACCCAGCCAGGATCAGACTCTCACCAGAGGACCCACATCACAAAGGGGATGGGAACCAGTCAGGATTATCCTCACACCAGTGGGGCCTCATCATCTTAAGGTGAGGAACCCAGCACATGTGTCCTCAAACCAGAGGACCCACATCACCAAGGGCCTTGGAGTGAGGCAGGCAGGAGTAGCCTCACAACACAGGGCACATAATATAAAAAACGTGAGGATTCCAGCATTTAGACCTTCCAGCAGGAGGCCCAGAACACCAAGGCTATGGAAGCCAGGCCACAGTGAACTCACAGCAGAGGGCCCACATCATAAAACTGTGAGCAACCCAGGCGTTGGGACCTCAGCGCCGAAGGCCCACATCCCCATGAGAATGGGAACCTGGCTGGAGTGTCCTCGCACCACTGGGCGCACATCAGAAAATGTGGGGAGCCCACCATTTAGGGCCTGACGCCAGAGGGCCGTCATCACCGAGAGGAGGAGGCACCCTGCACGCTCCAACTGCCACCAGAGGGCTCATGTCTCCAAGGTGAGGTGTGCCAGCCAGGCAGGAGTGACCTCACAGCAGAGGGCCTACCTCACAGAACGTTGAGGAACCCAGCCAGGATTAGACTCTCGCCAGAGGGCCCACCTCACCAAGGGGATGGGAACCAGGCAGGAGTGTCCTCACACGAGTGGGGCCACATCATCGAAAGGTGAGGAACGCAGCACATGTGGCCTCAAGCCATAGGACAGTCATCACCAAGGGGCTGGCAGTGAGGCAGGCAGGAGGAGCCTCACAACAGAGGGCACATAGAATAAAAAAGTTGAGGAATCCAGCAGTTGGAACCTCCCAGCAGGCGGCTCAGAGCACCGATGATAAGGGATCCTTGCCGGAGTGAACTCACAGCAGAGGGCCCACATCATGGTACTGTGAGCAAGCCAGCCGTTTTGACCTCAGAGCAGAAGGCCCATATCCCCATGGGGATGGGAACCTGGCAAGAGTGTCCTCACTCACTTGGTGCACATCAGAAAATGTGGGGAGCCCAGCAGTTATGGCCTAAGGCAAGAGGGCCCTCATCACTGAGCAGAGGAGGATCCCAGCACACTGCAACTACCACCAGAGGGCCCACGTCGCCAAGGTGACGTGTGCCAGACAGGCATGATTGACCTCACAGCAGAGGGCCCACCTCACAGAAGGGTGAGGAACCCAGCCAGGATCAGACTCTCACCTGAGGGCCCACATCTGCAAGGGGATGGGAACCAGTCAGGACTGTCTTCCCTCCAGTGGGGCCACATCATCGAAAGGTGCGGAACCCAGCACATGTGGACTCAAATCAGAGGACACATATCACAAAGGGAATGGGAGTGAGGCAGGCAGGAGTAGCCTAAAAACAGAGGGCCCAAAGAATAAGAAAGGTGAGGAATTCAGCAGTTGGAACCTCCCAGCAGGCGGCCGAGAGCACAGAAGCTATGGGATGCAGGCAGGAGTGAACTAACAACAGAGAGCCCACATCATGAAACTGTGAGCAACCCAGGCGTTGGGACCTCAGAGCAGAAGGCCCACATCCCAATGGGGATGTGAACCTGGCTGGAGTGTCCTCGCACCACTGGGCGCACATCACAAAATGTGGGGAGCCCAGCAGTTAAGGCCTGACACCAGAGGGCCCTCATCACCGAGGGGAGGAGGCTCCCAGCAGGCTCCAAGTGCCACCAGAGGGCTCATGTCCACAAGGCGAGGTGAGCAAGCCAGGCAGGAGTGACCTCACAGCAGACGGCCCACCTCACAGATGGGTGAGGAACCCAGCCAGGATCAGACTCTCAACAGAGGGCCCACATCACCAAGGGGATGTGAACCATGCAGGAGTCTCCTAAGACCATTGGTCCCACATCATCGAAAGGTGAGGAACCCAGCACATGTGGCCTCAAACCAGACGACACACATCACGAAGGGGCTGGGAGTGAGGCAGGCAGGAGGATCCTCACAACAGAGGGCCCAAAAAATTTAAAAAGTGAGGAATCCAGCAGTTGGAACCTCCCAGCAGGGGGCCAAGAGCACAGAGGCTATGGGATCCAGGCCTCTGTGAACTAACACCAGAGAGCCCACATCATGAAAATGTGAACAACCCAGCCGTTGGGACCTCAGAGCAGAAGGCCCACATCCCCATGGAGATGGGATCCTAAGAGGAGTGCCAAGGCATCACTGGGCTCACTAAGAAAAGTTGGTGAGCCCAGCAGTTAGGGCCTGACGCAAGATGGCCCTCATCACCGGGGGGAGGAGATTCCCAGCACGCTCCAACTGCCACCACATGGCTGACTTCACCAAGGCAATGTGTGCCAGCCATGCAGGAGTGACCTATCAGCAGAGGGTCTCCCTCACAGAAGGGTGAGGAACACAGCCAGGAACAGACTCTCACCAGGGGGTCCACATAACCACGTGGATGAGAACCAGGCAGGAGTGTCCTCACACTAGTGGGGCCACATCATCGAAAGTTGAGTAACCCAGCAAAGGTGGCCACAAACCAGAGGACCCATATCACCAAGGGGTTGAGAGTGAGGTAGGTGTCTGGACGGGCATATTTAACACTCATTTCCCACCAGGAAGAGGAATTAACCAAAGACTCAGCGTGCCATGCCGGAAGCACACTAGGGCCTGAAGCAATCCTGCGGTGTTGCGGCCAGCTCACAAGAAAGCGAGTTGAAGAAAGGAGCTTAGGGGTACTGTAATTCACAAACCTGCAGAGTTATAAATGACAGCTATCGTCCAAAATTATATTTAAGTAAGGCTGCCAAGAGGACTTGAAAGTGAGGCAGAATTGCAGGAAACCGATTTCAGGAGGTAGACTGGAGTTGCATGTAAAGCATAGGAAAAGAGGCAGAACGTTCACAATGATGCACTTGGCCAAAAAGGGCATATGCGTTTTTTCCTGAATATATTCAGGAAAAAACGCATATGCCCTTTTTGGCCAACCAAGCAAACTTGCAAAGCAAATCTGCACTACAATGAAGTCTCACTGCCCCCCGGTCAAAAGGGACATCTGAAAAAAGTGTAAAATCCAGAAAGGCAGGACAGGCCATGGAGAACTGGGAGCCTTGTTATGCAGATGGGCGGGATGTAAATTGCCAACAGCCACTCTGGAGAAGTGTATGGTGTTTCCTGAATCATTTTAAAAAAAACAACAGAGCATAGGGAACTTCCACTTATGGTCCTGTAGCTTAGGGAAATTAAAATCAACAAGACACAGCCACCACAAAGTTTGGGACGGCTCTGTTTACAAGAACCTCGTTTACAGTACAAGTTCAATATCGCAGAAAGTGAGAAATGGATAAAGAAGTTGTGGTACTTACGTACAATGCAATATCACTCAGCAGTGAAATCTATGTCACCAGGCCCGTAGCAGCATAATGAGTGGATTCAGGTACGATGATTCTAAGTGAAATAAGTCACACAGAAAAAGAAACATCATAAGATACCACTAATACAAGGAATGTAAAAATGGCTACACAGGAACTGAATTACAACACAGAACAGGGTCTAAAATGTAGAAAACAAACTTATGCTTGCTTAAGGGGAAAGGTGAGTTGGGGTGCTACATAAAACCAGAGATTGAAATTAGCACAGATACCGTTCCATAAGCCAAATATGTAATAGACAAGAGCTACTCCTTGCTCAACGAAGTGGACTCAACACCCCATATTAAACGCCTAAGAATATACCTGACTAGTAAGAATCTTAAAACCTATGGATTTATATGTCTCCGAAAGAGAATCAAGCGTGTGTACAGCGGCATAAATGCAGCAGTGATAGGATTGGTGAGGTTCGGTGAGCAAATGCAGACCCTTTGAAGTCTTATTGCATGGTACCCATTCCATGGGTCTCAACTCTCCAGCTTTAAGGGATTCTTCCTTCAGCTAAAACATGTGTGTGGAACCCAGAGTATGATCCACCGTGTGATCAGGAAACGTGTTCAAATGTGTCTCAGTTTTCGTCCCCTGGTACTCGGGTGCAACATTCCAGACACTTTACTAACACTCTCTCCACTTGGAGAGTCAGTGCCTTTAACCTCCTGTTTGGCCCAGTTTGCATTTTCCACGGAAAATGACCAGGAATGGGGAGGACCAATGAGAGACTAGCTGGAGGTGTCTGGACGGGCAAATTTAACTCTCATTTCCCACCAGGAAGAGGAATTAACCAAAGGCTCAGCGTGCCATGCCGGAACCACACTAGGGCCTGAAGCAATCCCGCGGTGTTGCGGCCAGCTCACAAGAAAGCGAGTTGAAGAAAGGAGCTCAGGGGCACTGTAATTCACAAAACTGCAGAGTTATAAATGACAGCTATCGTTCAAAAATATACTGAAGTAAGGCTGCCAAGAGGACTTGAATATGGGGCAGAATTGCAGGAAACCAATTTCAGGAGGTAGACTGGAATTGCATGTAAAGCATAGGAAAAGAGGCAGAACGTCCACAATGATGCACTTGGCCAAAAAGGGCGTATGCGTTTTTTCCTGAATATATTCAGGAAAAAACGCATACGCCCTTTTTGGCCAACCAAGAAAGCTTGCAAAGGAAATCTGCACTACAATGAAGTCTCACTGCCCCCCGGTCAAAAGGGCATCTGAAAAAAGTGTAAAATCCAGAAAAGAAGGACAGGCCATGGAGAACTGGGAGCCTTGTTATGCTGACGGGCGGGATGTAAATTGCCAACAGCCACTCTGGAGAAGTGTATGGTGTTTCCTGAAACATCTAAAAAACAAAGTAACAGAGCTTAGGGCACTTCCACTTATGGTCCTATAGCTTAGGGAAATTAAAATCAAAAAGACACAGCCACCCCAATGTTTGGGACGGCTCTGTTTACAAGAACCTCGTTTACGGTACAAGTTCAATATCACAGAAAGCGAAAAATGGATAAAGAAGTTGTGGTACTTACGTACAATGCAATATCACTCAGCAATGAAATCTATGCCATCAGGCCCATAGCAGCATAATGAGTGGATTCAGGTACGATGATTCTAAGTGAAATAAGTCACACAGAAAAAGAAACATCATAAGATATCACTACTACACGGAATGTAAACTTGGCTACACAGGAACTGAATTACAAAACAGAACAGGGTCTCAAATGTAGAAAACCAACTTATGCTTGCTTAAGGGGAAAGGTGAGCTGGGGTGCTGCATAAAACAAGAGATTGAAATTAGCACAGATACCGTTCCATAAGCCAAATATGTAATAGACCAGAGCTAATCCTTGCTCAACGAAGTGGACTCAACACCCCATATTAAACGCCTAAGAATATACCTGACTAGTAAGAATCTTAAAACCTATGGATTTATATGTCTCCGAAAGAGAATCAAGCGTGTGTACAGCAGCATATATGCACCAGTGATACGACTGGTGAGGTTCGGTGAGCAACTGCAGACCCTTTGAAGTCATATTGCATGGTACCCATTCCATGGGTCTCAACTCTCCAGGTTTAAGGGATTCTTCCTTCAGCTAAAACATGCATGAGAAACCCAGAGTATGATCCACCGTGTGTTCGGGAAACGTGTTCAAATGTGTCTCCATTTTCGTCCCCTGGTACACGAGCACAACATTCCAGACGCTTTACTAACCCTCTCCCCACTTGGAGAGTGAGTGCCTTTAACCTCCTGGTTGGCCCAGTTTGCAATTTTTGCGGAAGATGAACAGGAATAGGGAGAAACAATGAGAGACTAGCTGGAGGTGTCTGGACGGGCAAATTTAAGTCTCATTTCCCAACAAGGAAGAGGAATTAACCAAAGGCTAAGCGTGCGGTGCGGGAACCACACTAGGGCCTGAAGCAATCCTGCGGTGTTGCGGCCAGCTCACAAGAAAGCCAGTTGAAGAAAGGAGCTCAGGGACAGTGTAATTCACAAACCTGCAGAGGTATAAATGACAGCTATCGTCCAAAAATATATTGAAGTAAGGCTGCCAAGAGGACTTGAAAGCGGGGCAGAATTGCAGGAAACCGATTTCAGGAGGTAGACTGGAATTGCATAAAGCATAGGAAAAGAGGCAGAATGTCCACAATGATGCACTTGGCCAAAAAGCGCCTATGCGTTTTTTTTTTATATATTCAGGAAAAAACGCATACGCCCTTTTGGCCAACCAAGCAAGCTTGCAAAGGAAATCTGCACTACAATGAAGTCTCACTGCCCCCCAGTTAAAAGGACCATCTGAGAAAAGTGTAAAATCCAGAAAGGCAGGACAGGCCATGGAGAACAGGGAGCCTTGTTATGCTTATGGGCGGGATGTAAATTGCCAACAGCCACTCTGGAGAAGTGTATGGTGTTTCTTGAAACATCTAAAAAACAAAGCCACAGAGCCTAGGGCACTTCCACTTATGGTCCTATAGCTTAGGGAAATTAAAATCAAAAAGACACAGCCACCCCAAAGTTTGGGACGGCTCTGTTTACAAGAACCTCGTTTATGGTACAAGTTCAATATCACAGAAAGCGAAAAATGGATAAAGAAGTTGTGGTACTTACGTACAACGCAATATCACTCAGCAATGAAATCTATGTCATCAGGCCCGTAGCAGCATAATGAATGGATTCAGGTACGATGATTCTAAGTGAAATAAGTCACACAGAAAAAGAAACATCATAAGATATCACTACTACACGGAATGTAAACTTGGCTACACAGGAACTGAATTACAAAACAGAACAGGGTCTCAGATGTAGAAAACCAACTTATGCTTGCTTAAGGGAAAAGGTGAGTTGGGGTGCTGCATAAAACCAGAGATTGAAATTAGCACAGATACCGTTCCATAAGCCAAATATGTAATAGACAAGAGCTACTCCTTGCTCAACGAAGTGGACTCAACACCCCATATTAAACGCCTAAGAATATACCTGACTAGTAAGAATCTTAAAACCTATGGATTTATATGTCTCCGAAAGAGAATCAAGCGTGTGGACAGCAGAATAAATGCAGCAGTGATAGGATTGGTGAGGTTCGGTGAGCAAATGCGACCCTTTGAAGTCATATTGCATGGTACCCATTCCATGGGTCTCAACTCTCCACGTTTAAGGGATTCTTCCTTCAGCTAAAACATGCATGTGGAACCCAGAGTATGATCCACCGTGTGACCGGGAAACGTGTTCAAATGTGTCTCAGTTTTCGTCCCCTGGTACTCGGGTGCAACATTCCAGACGCTTTACTAACACTCTCCCCACTTGGAGAGTCAGTGCCTTTAACCTCCTGTTTGGCCCAGTTTGCAATTTCTGCGGAAGATGAACAGGAATAGGGAGAACCAATGAGAGACTAGCTGGAGGTGTCTGGACGGGCAAATTTAACTCTCATTTCCAACCAGGAAGAGGAATTAACCAAAGGCTCAGCCTGCCATGCTGGAACCACACTAGGGCCTGAAGCAATCCTGCGGTGTTGCTGCCAGCTCAGAAGAAAGCGAGTTGAAGAAAGGAGCTCAGGGGCACTGTAATTCACAAACCTGCAGAATTATAAATGACAGCTATCGTCCAAAACTATATTGAAGTAAGGCTGCCAAGAGGACTTGAAAGCGGGGCAGAATTGCATGAAACGGATTGCAGGAGGTAGACAGGAATGGCATGTAAAGCATAGGAAAAGAGGCAGAACGTCCACAATGATGCACTTGGACAAAAAGGGTGTATGCGTTTTTTCCTGAATGTATTCACGAAAAAATGCATACGCCCTTTTTGGCCAACCAAGCAAGCTTGCAAAGGAAATCTGCACAACAATGAAGTCTCACTGCCCCCCTGTCAAAAGGGCCATCAGAAAAAATTGTAAAATCCAGAAAGGCAGGACAGGCCATGGAGAACTGGGAGCCTTGTTATGCTGATGGGCGGGATGTAAATTGCCAACAGCCACTCTGGAGAAGTGTATGGTGTTTCCTGAAACATCCGAAAAACAAAGCAACAGAGCCTAGGGCACTTCCACTTATGGTCCTATAGCTTAGAGAAATTAAAATCAAAAAGACACAGCCACCTCAAAGTTTGGGATGGCTCTGTTTACAAGAACCTCATTTACGGTACAACTTCAATATCGCAGAAAGCGAAAAATGGATAAAGAAGTTGTGGTACTTACGTACAATGCAATATCACTCAGCAATGAAATCTATGTCATCAGACCCATAGCAGCATAATGAGTGGATTCAGGTACGATGATTCTAAGTGAAATAAGTCACACAGAAAAAGAAACATCATAAGATATCACTAATACACGGAATGTAAACTTGGCTACACAGGAACTGAATTACAAAACAGAACAGGGTCTCAAATGTAGAAAACCAACTTATGCTTGCTTAAGGGGAAAGGTGAGTTGGGGTGCTACATAAAAACAGAGATTGAAATTAGCACAGATACCATTCCATAAGCCAAATATGTAATAGACAAGAGCTACTCCTTGCTCAACGAAGTGGACTCAACACCCCATATTAAACGCCTAAGAATATACCTGACTAGTAAGAATCTTAAAACCTATGGATTTATATGTCTCCGAAAGAGAAACAAGCGTGTGTACAGCGGCATAAACGCAGCAGTGATAGGATTGGTGAGGTTCGGTGAGCAAATGCAGACCCTTTGAAGTCATATTGCATGGTACCCATTCCATGGGTCTCAACTCTCCAGGTTTAAGGGATTCTTCCTTCAGCTAAAACATGCATGTGGAACCCAGAGTATGATCCACCGTGTGACCGGGAAACGTGTTCAAATGTGTCTCAGTTTTCGTCCCCTGGTACTGGGGTGCAACATTCCAAACGCTTTACTAACACTCTCCCCACTTGGAGAGTCAGTGCCTTTAACCTCCTGTTTGGCCCAGTTTGCAATTTCTGTGGAAGATGAACAGGAATAGGGAGAACCAATGAGAGACTAGCTGGAGGTGTCTGGACGGGCAAATTAACTCTCATTTCCCACCAGGAAAAGGAATTAACCAAAGGCTCAGCGTGCCATGCCGGAACCACACTAGGGCCTGAAGCAATCCTGCGGTGTTGCTGCCAGCTCACAACAAAGCGAGTTGAAGAAAGGAGCTCAGGGGCACTGTAATTCACAAACCTGCAGAATTATAAATGACAGCTATCGTCCAAAACTATATTGAAGTAAGGCTGCCAAGAGGACTTGAAAGCGGGGCAGAATTGCATGAAACGGATTTCAGGAGGTAGACTGGAATTGCATGTAAAGCATAGGAAAAGAGGCAGAACGTCCACAATGATGCACTTGGCCAAAAAGGGCATATGCGTTTTTTCCTGAATATATTCAGGAAAAAACGCATACGCCCTTTTTGGCCAACCAAGCAAGCTTGTAATGGAAATCTGCACTACATGAAGTGTCACTGCCCCCCGGTCAAAAGGGCCATCGGAAAAAAGGTAAAATCCAGAAAGGCAGGACAGGCCATGGAGAACTGGGAGCCTTGTTATGCTGATGGCAGGATGTAAATTGCCAACAGCCACTCTGGAGAAGTGTATGGTGTTTCCTGAAACATCTAAAAAACAAAGCAACAGAGCCTACGGCACTTCCTCTTATGGTCTTATAGCTTAGAGAAATTAACATCAAAAAGGCACAGCCACCCCAAAGTTTGGGATGGCTCTGTTTACAAGAACCTCGTTTACGGTACAAGATCAATATCACAGAAAGCGAAAAATGGATAAAGAAGTTGTGGTAGTTACATACAATGCAATATCACTCAGCAATGAAATCTATGTCATCAAGCCCGTAGCAGCATAATGAGTGGATTCAGGTACGATGATTCTAAGTGAAATAAGACACACAGAAAAAGAAACATCATAAGATATCACTACTACACGGAATGTAAACTTGGCTACACAGGAACTGAATTACAAAACAGAACAGGGTCTCAAATGTAGAAAACCAACTTATGCTTGCTTAAGGGGAAAGGTGAGTTGGGGTGCTACATAAAACCAGAGATTGAAATTAGCACAGATACCGTTCCATAAGCCAAATATGTAATAGACAAGAGCTACTCCTTGCTCAACGAAGTGGACTCAACACCCCATATTAAACGCCTAAGAATATACCTGACTAGTAAGAATCTTAAAACCTATGGATTTATATGTCTCCGAAAGAGAATCAAGCGTGTGTACAGCGGCATAAACGCAGCAGTGATAGGATTGGTGAGGTTCGGTGAGCAAATGCAGACCCTTTGAAGTCATATTGCATGGTACCCATTCCATGGGTCTCAACTCTCCAGGTTTAAGGGATTCTTCCTTCAGCTAAAACATGCATGTGGAACCCAGAGTATGATCCACCGTGTGATCGGGAAACATGTTCAAATGTGTCTCAGTTTTCGTCCCCTGGTACTCGGGTGCAACATTCCAGACGCTTTACTAACACTCTCCCCACTTGGAGAGTCAGTGCCTTTAACCTCCTGTTTGGCCCAGTTTGCAATTTCTGCGGAAGATGAACAGGAATAGGGAGAACCAATGAGAGACTAGCTGGAGGTGTCTGGACGGGCAAATTTAACTCTCATTTCCCACCAGGAAGAGGAATGAACCAAAGGCTCAGCCTGCCATGCCGGAACCACACTAGGGCCTGAAGCAGTCCTGCGGTGTTGCTGCCAGCTCAGAAGAAAGCGAGTTTAAGAAAGGAGCTCAGGGGCACTGTAATTCACAAACCTGCAGAATTATAAATGACAGCTATTGTCCAAAACTATATTGAAGTAAGGCTGCCAAGACGACTTGAAAGCGGGGCAGAATTGCATGAAACGGATTGCAGAAGGTAGACAGGAATTGCATGTAAAGCATAGGAAAAGAGGCAGAACGTCCACAATGATGCACTTGGACAAAAAGGGTGTATGCGTTTTTTCCTGAATATATTCAGGAAAAAATGCATACGCCCTTTATGGCCAACCAAGCAAGCTTGCAAAGGATATCTGCACAACAATGAAGTCTCACTGTCCCCCGGTCAAAAGGGCCATCTGAAAAAAGTGTAAAATCCAGAAAGGCAGGACAGGCCATGGAGAACTGGGAGCCTTGTTATGCTGGTGGGCGGGATGTAAATTGCCAACAGCCACTCTGGAGAAGTGTATGGTGTTTCCTGAAACATCCAAAAAACAAAGCAACAGAGCCTAGGGCACTTCCACTTATGGTCCTATAGATTAGAGAATTTAAAATAAAAAAGACACAGCCACCCCAAAGTTTGGGACAGCTCTGTTTACAAGAACCTCATTTATGGTACAAGTTCAATATCACATAAAGCGAAAAATGGATAAAGAAGTTGTGGTACTTACGTACAATTCAATATTACTCAGCAATGAAATCTATGTCATCAGGCCTGTAGCAGCATAATGAGTGGATTCAGGTACGATGATTCTAAGTGAAATAAGTCACACAGAAAAAGAAACATCATAAGATATCACTACTACACGGAATGTAAACTTGGCTACACAGGAACTGAATTACAAAACAGAACAGGGTCTCAAATGTAGAAAACCAACTTATGCTTGCTTAAGGGGAAAGGTGAGTTGGGGTGCTGCATAAAATCAGAGATTGAAATTAGCACAGATACCGTTCCATAAGCCAAATATGTAATAGACAAGAGCTACTCCTTGCTCAATGAAGTGGACTCAACACCCCATATTAAACGCCTAAGAATATACCTGACTTGTAAGAATCTTAAAACCTATGGATTTATACATCTCTGAAAGAGAATGAAGCGTGTGTACAGTGGCATGAACGCAGCAGTGATAGGATTGGTGAGGTTCGGTGAGCAAATGCAGACCCCTTGAAGTCATATTGCATGCTACGCATTCCATGGGTCTCCACTCTCCATGTTTAAGGGATTCTTCCTTCAGCTAAAACATGCATGGGGAACCCAGAGTATGATCCACTCTGTGATCGGGAAACGTGTTCAAATTTGTCTCAGGTTTCGTCCCCTGGTACTCGGGTGCAACATTCCAGAAGCTTTACTAACACTCTCCCCACTTGGAGAGTCAGTGCCTTTAACCTCCTGTTTGGCCCAGTTTGCAATTTCTGCGGAAAATGAACAGGAATAGTGAGAACAGATGAGAGACTAGCTAGAGGTGTCTGGACGGGCAAATTTAACTCTCATTTCCCTCCAGGAAGAGGAATTAACCAAAGGCTCAGAGTGCCTTGCTGGAACCACACTAGGGCCTGAAGCAATCCTGCGGTGTTGCTGCCAGCTCACAAGAAAGCGAGTTGAACAAAGGAGCTCAGGGGCACTGTAATTCACAAAACTGCAGAGTTATAAATGACAGCTATCGTCCAAAAATATGTTGAAGTAAGGCTGCCAAGAGGACTTGAAAGCGGGGCAGAATTGCAGGAAACCGATTTCAGGAGGTAGACTGGAATTGCATGTAAAGCATAGGAAAAGAGGCAGAACGTCCACAATGATGCACTTGGCCAAAAAGGGCGTATGCGTTTTTTCCTGAATATATTCAGGAAAAAAACGCATACGCCCTTTTTGGCCAACCAAGCAAGCTTGCAAAGGAAATCTGCACTACAATGAAGTCTCATATCCCCCCGGTCAAAAGGGCCATCGGAAAAAAGTGTAAAATCCAGAAAGGCAGGACAGGCCATGGAGAACTGGGAGCCTTGTTCTGCTGATGGGCGGGATGTAAATTGCCAACAGCCACTCTGGAGAAGTGTATGGTGTTTCCTGAAACATCTAAAAAACAAAGCCACAGAGCCTAGGGCACTTCCACTTATGGTCCTATAGCTTAGGGAAATTAAAATCAAAAAGACACAGCTACCCCAAAGATTCAGACGGCTCTGTTTACAAGAACCTCGTTTACAGTACAAGTTCAATATCACATAAAGCGAAAAATGGATAAAGAAGTTGTGGTACTTACGTACAATTCAATATCACTCAGCAATGAAATCTATGTTATCAGGCCCGTAGCAGCATAATGAGTGGATTCAGTTACGATGATTCTAAGTGAAATAAGTCACACAGAAAAAGAACCATCATAAGATATCACTAATACACGGAATGCAAACTTGGCAACACAGGAACTGAATTACAAAACAGAACACGGTCTCAAATGTAGAAAACCAACATATGCTTGATTAAGGCGAAAGGTGAGTTGGGGCGCTGCATAAAACCAGAGATTGAAATGAGCACAGATACCGTTCCATAAGCCAAATATGTAACAGACAAGAGCTACTCCTTGATCAACGAAATGGACTCAACACCCCATATTAAACGCCTAAGAATATACCTGACTAGAAAGAATCTTAAACCTATGGATTTATATGTCTCCGAAAGAGAATCAAGCGTGTGTATGGCGGCATAAGCGCAGCAGTGATAGGATTGGTGAGGTTCGGTGAGCAAATGCAGACCCTTTGAAGTCATATTGCCTGGTACCCATTCCATGGGTCTCAACTCTCCAGGTTTAAGGGATTCTTCCTTCAGCTAAAACATGCATGTGGAACCCAGAGTATGATCCACCGTGTGATCGGGAAACGTGTTCAAATGTGTCTCAGTTTTCGTCCCCTGGTACTCGGGTGCAACATTCCAGACGCTTTACTAACACTCTCCCCACTTGGAGAGTCAGTACCTTTAACCTCCTGTTTGGCCCAGTTTGCAATTTCTGCGGAAGATGAACAGGAATAGGGAGAACCAATGAGAGACTAGCTGGAGGTGTCTGGACGGGCAAATTTAACTCTCATTTCCCACCAGGAAGAGGAATGAACCAAAGGCTCAGCATGCCATGCCGGAACCACACTAGGGCCTGAAGCAGTCCTGCGGTGTTGCTGCCAGCTCAGAAGAAAGCGAGTTTAAGAAAGGAGCTCAGGGGCACTGTAATTCACAAACCTGCAGAATTATAAATGACAGCTATCGTCCAAAACTATATTGAAGTAAGGCTGCCAAGACGACTTGAAAGCGGGGCAGAATTGCATGAAACGGATTGCAGGAGGTAGACAGGAATTGCATGTAAAGCATAGGAAAAGAGGCAGAACGTCCACAATGATGCACTTGGACGAAAAGGGTGTATGCGTTTTTTCCTGAATATATTCAGGAAAAAAACGCATACGCCCTTTATGGCCAACCAAGCAAGCTTGCAAAGGAAATCTGCACAACAATGAAGTCTCACTGTCCCCCGGTCAAAAGGGCCATCTGAAAAAAGTGTAAAATCCAGAAAGGCAGGACAGGCCATGGAGAACTAGGAGCCTTGTTATGCTGGTGAGCGGGATGTAAATTGCCAACAGCCACTCTGGAGAAGTGTATGGTGTTTCCTGAAACATCCAAAAAACAAAGCAACAGAGCCTAGGGCACTTCCACTTATGGTCCTATAGCTTAGGGAAATTAAAATAAAAAAGACACAGCCACCCCAAAGTTTGGGACGGCTCTGTTTACAAGAACCTCATTTACGGTACAAGTTCAATATCACATAAATCGAAAAATGGATAAAGAAGTTGTGGTACTTACGTACAATTCAATATCACTCAGCAATGAAATCTATGTCATCAGGCCCATAGCAGCATAATGAGTGGACTCAGGTACGATGATTCTAAGTGAAATAAGTCACACAGAAAAAGAAATATCATAAGATATCACTACTACACGGAATGTAAACTTGGCCACACAGGAACTGAATTACAAAACAGAACAGGGTCTCAAATGTAGAAACCAACTTATGCTTGCTTAAGGGGAAAAGTGAGTTGGGGTGCTGCATAAAATCAGAGATTGAAATTAGCACAGATACCGTTCCATAAGCCAAATATGTAATAGACAAGAGCTACTCCTTGCTCAACGAAGTGGACTCAACACCCCATATTAAACGCCTAAGAATATACCTGACTTGTAAGAATCTTAAAACCTATGGATTTATATGTCTCCGAAAGAGAATCAAGCGTGTGTATGGCGGCATAAGCGCAGCAGTGATAGGATTGGTGAGGTTCGGTGAGCAAATGCAGACCCTTTGAAGTCATATTGCCTGGTACCCATTCCATGGGTCTCAACTCTCCAGGTTTAAGGGATTCTTCCTTCAGCTAAAACATGCATGTGGAACCCAGAGAATGATCCACCGTGTGATCGGGAAACATGTTCAAATGTGTCTCAGATTTCGTCCCCTGGTACTCGGGGGCAACATTCCAGACGCTTTACTAACAATCTCCCCCTTGGAGAGTCAGTGCCTTTAACCTCCTGTTTGGCCCATTTTGCAAGTTCTGCAGAAGATGAACAGGAATAGGGAGAACCAATGAGAGACTAGCTGCAGGTGTCTGGACGGGCAAATTTAACTCTCATTTCCCACCAGGAAGAGGAATTAACCAAAGGCTCAGCGTGCCATGCCGGAACCACACTAGGGCCTGAAGCAATCCTGCGGTGTTGCGGCCAGCTCACAAGAAAGCGAGTTGAAGAAAGGAGCTCAGGGGCACTGAAATTCACAAACATGCAGAGTTATAAATGACAGCTATTGTCCAAAAATATATTGAAGTAAGGCTGCCAAGAGGACTTGAAAGTGGGGCAGAATTGCAGGAAACCCATTTCAGGAGGTAGACTGGAATTGCATGTAAAGCATAGGAAAAGAGGCAGAACGTCCACAATGATGCACTTGGCCAAAAAGGGCGTATGCATTTTTTCATGAATATATTGTGGAAAAAACGCATACGCCCTTTTTGGCCAACCAAGCAAGCTAGCAAAGGAAATCTGTACTACAATGAAGTCTCACTGCCCCGCGGTCAAAAGGGCCATCTGAAAAAAGTGTAAAATTCAGAAAGACAGGACAGGCCATGGAGAACTGGGAGCCTTCTTATGCTGATGGGCGGGATGTAAATTGCCAACAGCCACTCTGGAGAAGTGTATGGTGTTTCCTGAAACATCTAAAAAACAAAGCAACAGAGCCTAGGGCACTTCCACTTATGGTCCTATAGATTAGGGAAATTAAAATAAAAAAGACACAGCCACCCCAAAATTTCGGATGGCTCTGTTTACAAGAACCTCGTTTACGGTACAAGTTAAATATCACAGAAAGCGAAAAATAGATATAGAAGTTGTGGTAATTACGTACAATGCAATATCACTCAGCAATGAAATCTATGTCATCAGGCCCGTAGCAGCATAATGAGTGGATTCAGGTACGATGATTCTAAGTGAAATAAGTCACACAGAAAAAGAAACATCATAAGATATCACTAATACACGGAATTTAAACTTGGCTACACAGGAACTGAATTACAAAACAGAACAGGGTCTCAAATGTAGAAAACCAACTTATGCTTGCTTAAGGGGAAAGGTGAGTTGGGGTGCTACATAAAACCAGAGATTGAAATTAGCACAGATACCATTCCATAAGCCAAATATGTAACAGACAAGAGCTACTCCTTGCTCAACGAAGTGGACTCAACACCCCATATTAAACGCCTAAGAATATACCTGACTAGTAAGAATCTTAAAACCTATGGATTTATATGTCTCTGAAAGAGAAACAAGCGTGTGTATAGTGGCATAAACGCAGCAGTGATAGGATTGGTGAGGTTCGGTGAGCAAATGCAGACCCTTTGAAGTCATATTGCATGCAACCCATTCCATGGGTCTCAACTCTCCAGGTTTAAGGGATTCTTCCTTCAGCTAAAACTTGCATGTGGAACCCAGAGTATGATCCACCGTGTGACCGTGAAACGTGTTCAAATGTGTCTCAGTTTTCGTCCCCTGGTACTGGGGTGCAACATTCCAAACGCTTTACTAACACTCTCCCCACTTGGAGAGTCAGTGCCTTTAACCTCCTGTTTTGCCCAGTTTGCAATTTCTGTGGAAGAAGAACAGGAATAGGGAGAACCAATTAGAGACCAGCTGGAGGTGTCTGGACGGGCAAATTAACTCTCATTTCCCACCAGGAAGAGGAATTAACCAAAGGCTCAGCGTGCCATGCCGGAACCACACTAGGGCCTGAAGCAATCCTGAGGTTTTGCGGCCAGCTCACAAGAAAGCGAGTTGAAGAAAGGAGCTCAGGGGCACTGTAATTCACAGACCTGCAGAGTTATAAATGAGAGCTATCGTCCAAAAATATATTGAAGTAAGGCTGCCAAGAGGACTTGAAAGCGGGGCAGAATTGCAGGAAAACGATTTGAGGAGGTAGAAGGGAATTGCATGTAAAGAATAGGAAAAGAGGCAGAACGTCCACAATGATGCACTTGGCCAAAAAGGGCGTATGCGTTTTTTCCTGAATATATTCAGGAAAAAACGCATACGCCACTTTTGGCCAAACAAGCAAGCTTGTAATGGAAATATGCACTACAATGAAGTCTCTCAGCCCCCCGGTCAAAAGGGCCATCTGAAAAAAGGTAAAATCCAGAAAGGCAGGACAGGCCATGGAGAACTGGGAGCCTTGTTATGCTGATGGCAGGATGTAAATTGCCAACAGCCACTCTGGAGAAGTGTATGGTGTTTCCTGAAACATCTAAAAAACAAAGCAACAGAGCCTAGGGCACTTCCTCTTATGGTGCTATAGCTTAGAAAAATTAAAATCAAAAAGACACAGCCACCCCAATATTTGGGATGGCTCTGTTTACAAAAACCTCGTTTACTGTACAAGTTCAATATCACAGAAAGCGAAAAATGGATAAAGAAGTTGTGGTACTTACATACAATGCAATATCACTCAGCAATGAAATCTTTGTCATCAGGTCCGTAGCAGCATAATGAGTGGATTCAGGTACTATGATTCTAAGTGAAATAAGTCACACAGAAAAAGTAACATCATAAGATATCACTACTACACGGAATGTAAACTTGGCTACACAGGAACTGAACTACAAAACTGAACTGGGTCTCAAATGTAGAAAACCAACTTATGCTTGCTTAAGGGGAAAGGTGAGTTGGGGTGCTACATAAAACCAGAGATTGAAATTAGCACAGATACCGTTCCATAAGCCAAATATGTAATAGACAAGAGCTACTCCTTGCTCAACGAAGTGGACTCAACACCCCAAATTAAACGCCTAAGAATATACCTGACTAGTAAGAATCTTAAAACCTATGGATTTATATGTCTCCGAAAGAGAATCAAGCATGTGTACAGCGGCATAAACGCAGCAGTGATAGGATTGGTGAGGTTTGGTGAGCAAATGCAGACCCTTTGAAGTCATATTGCATGGTACCCATTCCATGGGTCTCAACTCTCCAGGTTTAAGGGATTCTTCCTTCAGCTAAAACATGCATGTGGAACCCAGAGTATGATCCACCGTGTGTTCTGGAAACGTGTTCAAATGTGTCTCAGTTTTCGTCCCCTGGTACTCGGGTGCAACATTCCAGACGCTTTACTAACACTCTCCCCACTTGGAGAGTCAGTACCTTTAACCTCCTGTTTGGCCCAGTTTGCAATTTCTGCGGAAAATGATCACGAATAGGGAGAACCAATGAGAGACTAGCTGGAGGTGTCTGGACGGGCAAATTTAACTCTCATTTCCCACCAGGAAGAGGAATGAACCAAAGGCTCAGCGTGCCATGCCGGAACCACACTAGGGCCTGAAGCAATCCTGCGGTGTTGCTGCCAGCTCACAAGAAAGCGAGTTGAAGAAAGGAGCTCAGGGGCACTGTAATTCACAAACCTGCAGAATTATAAATGACAGCTATCGTCTAAAACTATATTGAAGTAAGGCTGCCAAGAGGACTTGAATGCGGGGCAGAATTGCATGAAACGGATTGCAGGAGGTAGACAGGAATTGCATGTAAAGCATAGGAAAAGAGGCAGAACGTCCACAATGATGCACTTGGACAAAAAGGGTGTATGCGTTTTTTCCTGAATATATTCAGGAAAAAATGCATACGCCCTTTTGGTCAACCAAGCAAGCTTGCAAAGGATATCTGCACAACAATGAAGTCTCACTGTCCCCCGGTCAAAAGGGCCATCTGAAAAAAGTGTAAAATCCAGAAAGGCAGGACAGGCCATGGAGAACTGGGAGCCTTGTTATGCTGGTGGGCGGGATGTAAATTGCCAACAGCCACTCTGGAGAAGTGTATGGTGTCTCCTGAAACATCCAAAAAACAAAGCAACAGAGCCTAGGGCACTTCCACTTATGGTCCTATAGCTTAGAGAAATTAAAATCAAAAAGACACAGCCACCCCAAAATTTGGGACGGCTCTGTTTACAAGAACCTCATTTACGGTACAAGTTCAATATCGCAGAAAGCGAAAAATGGATAAAGAAGTTGTGGTACTTACGTACAATGCAATATCACTCAGCACTGAAATCTATGTCATCAGGCCCATAACAGCATAATGAGTGGATTCAGGTACGATGATTCTAAGTGAAATAAGTCACACAGTAAAAGAAATATCATAAGATATCACTACTACACGGAATATAAACTTGGCCACACAGGAACTGAATTACAAAACAGAACAGGGTCTCAAATGTAGAAAACCAACTTATGCTTGCTTAAGGGGAAAGGTGAGTTGGGGTGCTGCATAAAACCAGAGATTGAAATTAGCACAGATACCGTTCCATAAGCCAAATATGTAATAGACAAGAGCTACTCCTTGCTCAATGAAGTGGACTCAACACCCCATATTAAACGCCTAAGAATATACCTGACTTGTAAGAATCTTAAAACCTATGGATTTATACATCTCTGAAAGAGAATGAAGCGTGTGTACAGCGGCATGAACGCAGCAGTGATAGGATTGGTGAGGTTCGGTGAGCAAATGCAGACCCCTTGAAGTCATATTGCATGCTACGCATTCCATGGGTCTCCACTCTCCATGTTTAAGGGATTCTTCCTTCACCTAAAACATGCATGGGGAACCCAGAGTATGATCCACTGTGTGATCGGGAAACGTGTTCAAATGTGTCTCAGGTTTCGTCCCCTGGTACTCGGGTGCAACATTCCAGACGCTTTACTAACACTCTCCCCACTTGGAGAGTCAGTGTCTTTAACCTCCTGTTTGGCCCAGTTTGCAATTTCTGCGTAAGATGAACAGGAATAGTGAGAACAGATGAGAGACTAGCTAGAGGTGTCTGGACGGGCAAATTTAACTCTCATTTCCCTCCAGGAAGAGGAATTAACCAAAGGCTGAGAGTGCCTTGCTGGAACCACACTAGGGCCTGAAGCAATCCTGCGGTGTTGCTGCCAGCTCACAAGAAAGCGAGTAGAACAAAGGAGTTCAGGGGCACTGTAATTCAAAAACCTGCAGAGTTATAAATGACAGCTATCGTCCAAAAATATGTTGAAGTAAGGCTGCCAAGAGGACTTGAAAGCGGGGCAGAATTGCAGGAAACCGATTTCAGGAGGTAGACTGGAATTGCATGTAAAGCATAGGAAAAGAGGCAGAACGTCCACAATGATGCACTTGGCCAAAAAGGTCGTATGCGTTTTTCCTGAATATATTCAGGAAAAAAACGCATACGCCCTTTTGGCCAACCAAGCAAGCTTGCAAAGGAAATCTGCACTACAATGAAGTCTCACATCCCCCCGGTCAAAAGGGCCATCGGAAAAAAGTGTAAAATCCAGAAAGGCAGGACAGGCCATGGAGAACTGGGAGCCTTGTTCTGCTGATGGGCGGGATGTAAATTGCCAACAGCCACTCTGGAGAAGTGTAGGGTGTTTCCTGAAACATCTAAAAAACAAAGCCACAGAGCCTAGGGCACTTCCACTTATGGTCCTATAGCTTAGGGAAATTAAAATCAAAATGACACAGCCACCCCAAAGTTTGGGACGGCTCTGTTTACAAGAACCTCGTTTACGGTACAAGTTCAATATCACAGAAAGCGAAAAATGGATAAAGAAGTTGTGGTACTTACGTACAATTCAATATCACTCAGCAATGAAATCTATGTTATCAGGCCCGTAACAGCATAATGAGTGGATTCAGGTACGATGATTCTAAGTGAAATAAGTCACACAGAAAAAGAAACATCATAAGATATCACAACTACACCGAATGTAAACTTGGGTACACAAGGAACTGAATTACAAAACAGAACAGGGTCTCAAAAGTAGAAAACCAACTTATGCTTGCTTAAGGGGAAAGGTGAGTTGGGGTGCTGCATAAAACCAGAGATTGAAATTAGCACAGGTACCGTTCCATAAGCCAAATATGTAATAGACAAGAGCTACTCCTTGCTCAACGAAGTGGACTCAACACCCCATATTAAACGCCTAAGAATATACCTGACTTGTAAGAATCTTAAAACCTATGGATTTATACATCTCTGAAAGAGAATGAAGCGTGTGTACAGCGGCATGAACGCAGCAGTGATAGGATTGGTGAGGTTCGGTGAGCAAATGCAGACCCCTTGAAGTCATATTGCATGCTACGCATTCCATGGGTCTCCACTCTCCATGTTTAAGGGATTCTTCCTTTAGCTAAAACATGCATGGGGAACCCAGAGTATGATCCACCGTGTGATCGGGAAACATGTTCAAATGTGTCTCAGATTTCGTCCCTTGGTACTCGGGTGCAACATTCCAGACGCTTTACTAACACTCTCCCCACTTGGAGAGTCAGTGCCTTTAACCTCCTGTTTGGCCCAGTTTGCAATTTCTGCGCAAAATGAACAGGAATAAGGAGAACCAATGAGATACTAGCTGGAGGTGTCTGGATAGGCAAATTTAACTCTCATTTCCCACCAGGAAGAGGAATGAACCAAAGGCTCAGCGTGCCATGCCGGAACCACACTAGGGCCTGAAGCAATCCTGCGGTGTTGCGGCCAGCTCACAAGAAAGCGAGTTGAAGAAAGGAGCTCAGGGGCACTGTAATTCACAAACATGCAGAGTTATAAATGACAGGTATTGTCCAAAAATATATTGAAGTAAGGCTGCCAAGAGGACTTGAAAGTGGGGCAGAATTTCAGGAAACCCATTTCAGGAGGTAGACTGGAATTGCATGTAAAGCATAGGAAAAGAGGCAGAACGTCCACAATGATGCACTTGGCCAAAAAGTGCGTATGCATTTTTTCCTGAATATATTCAGGAAAAAACGCATACGCCCTTTTTGGCCAACCAAGCAAGCTAGCAAAGGAAATCTGTACTACAATGAAGTGTCACTGTCCCCCGGTCAAAAGGGCCATCTGAAAAAAGTGTAAAATTCAGAAAGGCAGGACAGGCCATGGAGAACTGGGAGCCTTCTTATGCTGATGGGCGGGATGTAAATTGCCAACAGCCACTCTGGAGAAGTGTATGGTGTTTCCTGAAACATCTAAAAAACAAAGCAACAGAGCCTAGGGCACTTCCACTTATGGTCCTATAGATTAGGGAAATTAAAATAAAAAAGACACAGCCACCCCAAAGTTTGGGATGGCTCTGTTTACAAGAACCTCATTTAGGGTACAAGTTCAATATCATAGAAAGCGAAAAATAGATAAAGAAGTTGTGGTAATTACGTACAATGCAATATCACTCAGCAATGAAATCTATGTCATCAGGCCCGTAGCAGCATAATGAGTGGATTCAGGTACGATGATTCTAAGTGAAATAAGTCACAGAGAAAAAGAAACATCATAAGATATCACAACTACACCGAATGTAAACTTGGGTACACAAGGAACTGAATTACAAAACAGAACAGGGTCTCAAATGTAGAAAACCAACTTATGCTTGCTTAAGGGGAAAGGTGAGTTGGGGTGCTGCATAAAACCAGAGATTGAAATTAGCACAGATACCGTTCCATAAGCCAAATATGTAATAGACAAGAGCTACTCATTGCTCAACGAAGTGGACTCAACACCCCATATTAAACGCCTAAGAATATACCTGACTAGTAAGAATCTTAAAACCTATGGATTTATACGTCTCTGAAAGTGAATGAAGCGTGTGTACAGCGGCATGAACACAGCAGTGATAGGATTGGTGAGGTTCGGTGAGCAAATGCAGACCCTTTGAAGTCATATTGCATGGTACCCATTCCATGGGTCTCAACTCTCCAGGTTTAAGGGATTCTTCCTTCAGCTAAAACATGCATGGGGAACCCAGAGTATGATCCACCGTGTGATCGGGAAACGTTTTCAAATGTGTCTCAGTTTTTGTCCCCTGGTACTCGGGTGCAACATTCCAGACGCTTTACTAACACTCTCCCCACTTGGAGAGTCAGTGTCTTTAACCTCCTGTTTGGCCCAGTTTGCAATTTCTGCGTAAGATGAACAGGAATAGTGAGAGCAGATGAGAAACTAGCTAGAGGTGTCTGGACGGGCAAATTTAACTCTCATTTCCCTCCAGGAAGAGGAATTAACCAAAGTCTCAGAGTGCCTTCCTGGAACCACACTAGGGCCTGAAGCAATCCTGCGGTGTTGCGGCCAGCTCACAAGAAAGCGAGTTGAACAAAGGAGCTCAGGGGCACTGTAATTCACAACCTGTAGAGTTATAAATGACAGCTATCGTCCAAAAATATGTTGAAGTAAGGCTGCCAAGAGGACTTGAAAGCGGGGCAGAATTGCAGGAAACCGATTTCAGGAGGTAGACTGGAATTGCATGTAAAGCATAGGAAAAGAGGCAGAACGTCCACAATGATGCACTTGGCCAAAAAGGGCGTATGCGTTTTTTCCTGAATATATTCAGGAAAAAAAAGCATACGCACTTTTTGGCCAACCAAGCAAGCTTGCAAAGGAAATCTGCACTACAATGAAGTCTCACTTCCCCCTGGTCAGAAGGGCCATCTGAAAAAAGTGTAAAATCCAGAAAGGCAGGACAGGCCATGGAGAACTGGGAGCCTTGTTATGCTGATGGGCGGGATGTAAATTGCCAACAGCCACTCTGGAGAAGTGTATGGTGTTTCCTGAAACATCTAAAAAACAAAGCAACAGAGCCTAGGGCACTTCCCCATATGGTCCTATAGCTTAGGGAAATTAAAATCAAAAAGACACAGCCACCCCAAATTTTGGGACGGCTCTCTTTACAAGAACCTCGTTTAGGGTACAAGTTCAATATCACAGAAAGCGAAAAATGGATAAAGAAGTTGTGGTACTTACGTACAATGCAATATCACTCAGCAATGAAATCTATGTCATCAGGACCGTAGCAGCATAATGAGTGGATTCAGGTACGATGATTCTAAATGAAATAAGTCACACAGAAAAAGAAACATCATAAGATATCACTACTACACGGAATGTAAACTTGGCTACACAGGAACTGAATTACAAAACAGAACAGGGTCTCAAATGTAGAAAACCAACGTATGCTTGCTTAAGGGGAAAGGTGAGTTGGGGTGCTGCATAAAACCAGAGATTGAAATTAGCACAGATACCGTTCCATAAGCCAAATATGTAATAGACAAGAGCTACTCCTTGCTCAACGAAGTGGACTCAACACCCCATATTAAACGCCTAAGAATATATCTGACTTGTAAGAATCTTAAAACCTATGGATTTATATGTCTCCGAAAGAGAATCAAGCATGTGTACAGCGGCATAAGCACAGCAGTGATAGGATTGGTGAGGTTCGGTGAGCAAATGCAGACCATTTGAAGTCATATTGCATGGTACCCATTCCATGGGTCTCAACTCTCCAGGTTTAAGGGATTCTTCCTTCAGCTAAAACATGCATGTGGAACCCAGAGTATGATCCACCGTGTGATCGGGAAACATGTTCAAATGTGTCTCAGATTTCGTCCCTTGGTACTCCGGTGCAACATTCCAGACGCTTTACTAACACTCTCCCCACTTGGAGAGTCAGTGCCTTTAACCTCCTGTTTGGCCCAGTTTGCAATTTCTGCGCAAAATGAACAGGAATAGGGAGAACCAATGAGATACTAGCTGGAGGTGTCTGGGTAGGCAAATTTAACTCTCATTTCCCACCAGGAAGAGGAATGAACCAAAGGCTCAGCGTGCCATGCCGGAACCACACTAGGGCCTGAAGCAATCCTGCGGTGTTGCGGCCAGCTCACAAGAAAGCGAGTTGAAGAAAGGAGCTCAGGGGCACTGTAATTCACAAACATGCAGAGTTATAAATGACAGCTATTGTCCAAAAATATATTGAAGTAAGGCTGCCAAGAGGACTTGAAAGTGGGGCAGAATTGCAGGAAACCCATTTCAGGAGGTAGACTGGAATTGCATGTAAAGCATAGGAAAAGAGGCAGAACGTCCACAATGATGCAGTTGGCCAAAAAGGGCGTATGTGTTTTTTCTGAATATATTCAGGAAAAAACGCATACGCCCTTTTTGGCCAACCAAGCAAACTTGCAAAGGAAATCTGCAGTACAATGAAGTCTCACTTCCCCCCGGTCAAAAGGGCCATCTGAAAAAATTATAAAATCCAGAAAGGCAGTACAGGCCATGGAGAACTGGGAGCCTTCTTATGCTGATGGGCGGGATGTAAATTGCCAACAGCCACTCTGGAGAAGTGTATGGTGTTTCCTGAAACATCTAAAAAACAAAGCAACAGAGCCTAGGGCACTTCCACTTATGGTCCTATAGATTAGGGAAATTAAAATAAAAAAGACACAGCCACCCCAAAGTTTGGGATGGCTCTGTTTACAAGAACCTCGTTTAGGGTACAAGTTCAATATCACAGAAAGCGAAAAATAGATAAAGAAGTTGTGGTAATTACGTACAATGCAATATCACTCAGCAATGAAATCTATGTCATCAGGCCCGTAGCAGCATAATGAGTGGATTCAGGTACGATGATTCTAAGTGAAATAAGTCACACAGAAAAAGAAACATCATAAGATATCACAACTACACCGAATGTAAACTTGGGTACACAAGGAACTGAATTACAAAACAGAACAGGGTCTCAAATGTAGAAAACCAACTTATGCTTGCTTAAGGGGAAAGGTGAGTTGGGGTGCTGCATAAAACCAGAGATTGAAATTAGCACAGATACCGTTCCATAAGCCAAATATGTAATAGACAAGAGCTACTCCTTGCTCAACGAAGTGGACTCAACACCCCATATTAAACGCCTAAGAATATACCTGACTAGTAAGAATCTTAAAACCTATGGATTTATACGTCTCTGAAAGTGAATGAAGCGTGTGTACAGCGGCATGAACGCAGCAGTGATAGGATTGGTAAGGTTCGGTGAGCAAATGCAGACCCTTTGAAGTCATATTGCATGGTACCCATTCCATGGGTCTCAACTCTCCAGGTTTAAGGGATTCTTCCTTCAGCTAAAACATGCATGGGGAACCCAGAGTATGATCCACTGTGTGATCGGGAAACGTTTTCAAATGTGTCTCAGTTTTTGTCCCCTGGTACTCGGGTGCAACATTCCAGACGCTTTACTAACACTCTCCCCACTTGGAGAGTCAGTGTCTTTAACCTCCTGTTTGGCCCAGTTTGCAATTTCTGCGTAAGATGAACAGGAATAGTGAGAGCAGATGAGAAACTAGCTAGAGGTGTCTGGACGGGCAAATTTAACTCTCATTTCCCTCCAGGAAGAGGAATTAACCAAAGGCTCAGAGTGCCTTCCTGGAACCACACTAGGGCCTGAAGCAATCCTGCGGTGTTGCGGCCAGCTCACAAGAAAGCGAGTTGAACAAAGGAGCTCAGGGGCACTGTAATGCACAAACCTGCAGAGTTATAAATGACAGCTATCGTCCAAAAATATGTTGAAGTAAGGCTGCCAAGAGGACTTGAAAGCGGGGCAGAATTGCAGGAAACCGATTTCAGGAGGTAGACTGGA
Organism: Orcinus orca; assembly: GCF_937001465.1. Taxonomy (NCBI): domain Eukaryota; kingdom Metazoa; phylum Chordata; class Mammalia; order Artiodactyla; family Delphinidae; genus Orcinus; species Orcinus orca. The sequence continues at coordinate 82,776,605 of NC_064559.1, forward strand.
ATTGCATGTAAAGCATAGGAAAAGAGGCAGAACGTCCACAATGATGCACTTGGCCAGAAAGGGCGTATGTGTTTTTTCCTGAATATATTCAGGAAAAAACGCATACGCCCTTTTTGGCCAACCAAGCAAGCTTGCAAAGGAAATCTGCACTACAATGAAGTCTCACTGCCCCCCAGTCAAAGGGCCATCTGAAAAAAGTGTAAAATCCAGAAAGGCAGGACAGGCCATGGAGAACTGGGAGCCTTGTTATGCTGATGGGCGGGATGTAAATTGCCAAGAGCCACTCTGGAGAAGTGTATGGTGTTTCCTGAAACATCTAAAAAACAAAGCAACAGAGCCTAGGGCACTTCCACTTATGGTCCTATAGCTTAGGGAAATTAAAATCAAAAAGACACAGCCACCCCAAAGTTTGGGACAGCTCTGTTTACACGAACCTCGTTTACGATACAAGTTCAATATCAGAGAAAGCGAAAAATAGATAAAGACGTTGTGGTACTTACGTACAATGCAATATCACTCAGCAATGAAATCTATGTCATCAGGCCCATAGCAACATAATGAGTGGATTCAGGTACGATGATTCTAAGTGAAATAAGTCACACAGAAAAAGAAACATCATAACATATCACTACTACACGGAATGTAAACTTGGCTACTCAGGAACTGAATTACAAAACAGAGCAGGGTCTCAAATGTAGAAAACCAACTGATGTTTGCTTAAGGGGAAAGGTGAGTTGGAGTGCTGCATAAAACCGGAGATTGAAATTAGCACAGATACCGTTCCATAAGCCAAATATGTAATAGACAACAGCTACTCCTTGCTCAACGAAGTGGACTCAACGCCCCATATTAAACGCCTAAGAATATACCTGACTAGTAAGAATGTTAAAACCTATGGATTTATATGTCTCTGAAAGAGAATCAAGCGTGTGTACAGTGGCATAAACGCAGCAGTGATAGGATTGGTGAGGTTCGGTGAGCAAATGCAGACCCTTTGAAGTCATATTGCATGGTACCCATTCCATGGGTCTCAACTCTCCAGGTTTAAGGGATTCTTCCTTCAGCTAAAACATGCATGTGGAACCCAGAGTATGATCCACCATGTGATCGGGAAACGTGTTCAAATGTGTCTCAGTTTTCCTCCTCTGGTACTCGGGTGCAACATTCCAGACGCTTTACTAACAGTCTCCCCACTTGGAGAGTCAGTGCCTTTAACCTCCTGTTTGGCCCAGTTTCCAATTTCTGTGGAAAATGAACAGGAATAGGGAGAACCAATGAGAGACTAGCTGGAGGTGTCTGGACGGGCAAATTTAACTCTCATTTCCCACCAGGAAGAGGAATAAACTAAATGCTCCGCGTGCCGTGCCGGAACCACACTAGGGCCTGAAGCAATCATGCTGTGTTGCGGCCAGCTCACAAGAAAGCGAGTTGAACAAAGGATGTCAGGGGCATTGTAATTCACAAACCTGCAGAGTTATAAATGACAGCTATCATCCAAAAATATATTGAAGTAAGGCTCACAGGAGGACTTGAAATTGGGACAGAATTGCAGGAAATCAATTTCAGGAGGTAGACTGGAATTGCATGTAAAGCATAGGAAAAGAGGCAGAACGTCCACAATGATGCACTTGGCCAAAAGGGCGTATGCGTTTCTTCCTTGGCCAACCAAGCAAGCTTGCAAAGGAAATCTGCACTACAATGAAGTCTCACTTCCCGCCGGTCAAAAGGGCCATCTGAAAAAGTTGTAAAATCCAGAAAGGCAGGACAGGCCATGGAGAACTGGGCGCCATGCTATGCTGATGGGTGGGATGTAAATTGCCAACAGCCACTCTGGAGAAGTTTATGGTGTTTCTTGAAACATCTAAAAAACAAAGCAACACAGCCTAGGGCACTTCCACTTATGGTCCTAGGGCTTAGGGAAATTAAAATCAAAAAGACACAGCCAACCCAAAGTTTGGGACAGCTCTGTTTACAAGAACCTCATTTACGGTACAAGTTCAATATCGCAGAAAGCGAAAAACGGATAAAGAAGTTGTGGTACTTACATACAATGCAGTATCAATCAGCAATGAAATATATGTTATCAGGCTGTAGCAGCATAACTAGTGGATTTAGGTACGATGATTCTAAGTGAAATAAGTCACACAGAAAAAGAAACATTATAAGATATCACTACTACACGGAATGTAAACTTGGCTACACAGGAACTGAATTCCAAAACAGAACAGGGTCTCAAATGTAGAAAACCAACTTATGCTTGCTTAAGGGGAAAGGTGAGTTGGGGCGCTGCGTAAAACCATAGATTGAAATGAGCACAGATACCATTCCATAAGCCAAATATGTAATAGACAAGAGCTACTCCTTGCTCAACGAAGTGGACTCAACACCCCATATTAAATGCCAAAGAATATACCTGACTAGTAAGAATCTTAAAACCTATGGATTTATATGTCTCCGAAAGAGATTGAAGCATGTGTACAGCGGCATAAACGCAGCAGTTGTAGGATTGGTGAGGTTCGGTGAGCAAATGCAGACCCTTTGAAGTCATATTGCATGGGACCGATTCCATGGGTCTCCACTCTCCAGGTTTAAGGGATTCTTCCTTCAGATACAACATGCATGTGGAACCCAGAGTATGATCCACCGTGTGATCGGGAAACGTGTTCAAATGTGTCTCAGTTTTCGTTCCCTGGTACTCAGGTGCAACATTCCAGACGATTTACTAACACTCTCCCCACTTGGAGAGTCAGTGCCTTTAACCTCCTGTTTGGCCCAGTTTGCAATTTCTGCGGAAAATGAACAGGAATAGTGAGAAACAATGAGAGACTAGCTGGAGGTGTCTGGACGGGCAAATTTAACTCTCATTTCCCACCAGGAAGAGGAATTAACCAAAGGCTCAGCGTGCCATGCCGGGACCACACTAGGGCCTGAAGCAATCCTGCGGTGTTGCGGCCAGCTCACAAGAAAGCGAGTTGAAGAAAGGAGCTCAGGGGCACTGTAATTCACAAACCTTCAGAGTTAAAAATGACAGCTATCGTCCAAAAATATACTGAAGTAAGTCTGCCAAGAGGACTTGAATGCGGGGCAGAATTGCAGGAAACCGATTTCAGGAGGTAGACTGGAATTGCATGTAAAGCATAGGAAAAGAGGCAGAACGTCCACAATGATGCACTTGGCCAAAAAGGGCGTATGCGTTTTTTCCTGAATATATTCAGGAAAAAACGCATACGCCCTTTTTGGCCAACCAAGCAAGCTTGCAAAGGAAATCTGCACTACAATGAAGTCTCACTGCCCCCCGGTCAAAAAGGCCATCTGAAAAAAGTGTAAAATCTGGAAAGGAAGGACAGGCCATGGAGAAATGGGAGCCTTGTTATGCTGATGGGCGGGATGTAAATTGCCAACAGCCACTCTGGAGAAGTGTATGGTGTTTCCTGAAACATCTAAAAAACAAAGCAACAGAGCCTAGGGCACTTCCACTTATGGTCCTATAGCTTAGGGAAATTAAAATCAAAAAGACACAGCCACCCCAAAATTTGGGCCGGCTCTGTTTACAAGAACCTCGTTTCCAGTACAAGTTCAATATCGCAGAAAGCGAAAAATGGATAAAGAAGTTGTGGTACTTACGTACAATGCAATATCACTCAGCAATGAAATCTATGTCATCAGGCACGTAGCAGCATAATGAGTGGATTCAGGTACGATGATTCTAAGTGAAATAAGTCACACAGAAAAAGAAAAATCATAAGATATCACTACTACACGGAATGTAAACTTGGCTACACAGGAACTGAATTACAAAACAGAACAGGGTCTCAAATGTAGAAAACCAACTTATGCTTGCTTAAGGGGAAAGGTGAGTTGGGGTGCTGCATAAAACCAGAGATTGAAATTAGCACAGATACCGTTCCATAAGCCAAATATGTAATAGACAAGAGCTACTCCTTGCTCAACGAAGTGGACTCAACACGCCATATTAAACGCCTAAGAATATACCTGAATAGTAAGAATCTTAAAACCTATGGATTGATATGTCTCCGAAAGAGAATTATGTGTGTGTACAGCGGCATAAACGCAGCAGTGATAGGATTGGTGAGGTTCGGTGAGCAAATGCAGACCCTTTGAAGTCATATTGCATGGTACCCATTCCATGGGTCCCAACTCTCCCGGTGTAAGGGATTCTTCCTTCAGCTAAAACATGCATGAGGAACACAGAGTATGATCCACCGTGTGATCGGGAAACGTGGTCAAATGTATCTCATTTTTCGTCCCCTGCTCCTTGCTGCAACTTGCCAGACGCTTTACTAACACTCTCCCCACTTGGCGAGTCAGTGCCTTTAACCTCCTGTTTGGCCCAGTTTGCAATTTCTTCGGAAGATGAACAGGAATAAGGAGAAGCAATGGGAGACTATCTGTAGGTGTCTGGACGGGCAAATTTAACTCTCATTTCCCACCAGGAAGACGAATGAACGAAAGGCTCCGCGTGCCATGCTGGAACTAGATTAGGGTCTGAAGAGATCCTGTGGTGTTGTGGCCAGCTCACAAGAAAGCGAGTTGAAGAAAGGAGCTCAGGTTCACTGTAATTCACAATCCTGTGGAGTTATAAATGACAGCTATCATCTAAAATTATACTGAAGTAAGGCTGCGAAGAGGACTTGAATGCGTTGCAGAATTGCTGGAAACCGATTTCAGAAGGTACACGGGAGTCGCTCTTAAAGCATAGGAAAAGAGACAGAACTTGGAAAATAATGCACTTGGCAAAAAAGGGCATATGTGTTTTATCCAGAGCTCTCATAACAGAGGGGAGGAGATTCCCAGCAGGCTCCAACTGCCACCTGAATGCTCATATTGCCAAGGCAATGTGAGCAAGCCAGGCAGAACTTACCTCACAGCAGAGGTCCCACCTCACAGAAGGGTGAGAAACCCAGCCAACATCAGACTCTCACCAGAGGGCCCACATCACCAAGGGGATGGGAACCAGGCAGGAGTGTCTTCACACCAGTGGGGCCACATCATCGAAAGGTGAGGTACTCAGCACATGTGTCCTCAAACCAGAGGACCCACATCACCAAGGGCCTCGGAGTGAGGCAGGCAAGAGTAGTCTCACAACACTGGGCCCATAGAATAAAAAAGTGAAGAATTCAGCAGTTGGAACCTCCCAGCAGGTGGCCCAGAGCACTGAGGCTATGGGATCCAGGCCACAGTGAACTCACAGAAGAGGGCCCATGTCATGAAACTGAGCAACCCAGGCATTGGGACCTCAGAGCAGGAGGCCCACATCCCCATGGGGATGGAAATCTGGTAGGAGTGTCCTCGCACCACTGAGAACATATCAGAAAATTTTGGGAGACCAGCAGTTAGGGCCTGACGCCAGAGGACCCTCATCACCAAGGGAAGGAGGCTCCCAGCAGGCTCCAACAGTCACCAGAGGGCTGACGTCCCCAAGCCGATGTGTGCCAACCAGGCACGAATGACCTCACAGCAGAGGGCCCACCTCAGAGAAGTGTGACGAACCCAGTGAGGATCAGACTCGCACCAGAGGGCCCACATCACCATATGGATTGGAACCAGGCATGAGTGTCCTCACATGAGTAGGGCCACATCATCTAAAGGTGAGGAACCCAGAACATGTGGCTTCAAACCATAGGAAACCCATCACCAAGGGGCTGGGAGTGAGGCAGGCAGGAGGAGCCTCATAACAGAGGGCCAAAAAATAAGAAAGGTGAGGAATCCAGCAGTTGGAACCTCCCAGCAGGCGGCCGAGAGCACAGAGGTTAGGGGATCCAGGCCAGAGTGAACTAACTCCAGACAGTCCACATCATGAAACTGTGAGCAACCCAGACATTGGGACCTCAGAGCAGAAGGCCCACATCCCCATGGTGATGGGAACATGACAGGAGTGTCCTGGCATCACTGGGCTCACATCAGAAAACGTGGGGTGCTCAGAAGTTAGGGCCTGACACAAGAGGGCACTCATCACCGAGAGGAGGAGGCTCCCAGCAGGCTCCAGCTGCCACCAGAGGGCCAACGTTGCCAAGGCAATGTGTGCCAGCCCAGCAGGAGTGACCTCACAGCAGAGGGCCCACCTCACAGAAGGGTGAGGAACACAGCCAGGATCAGACTCTCACCAGAGTGCCCACATCACCAAGGGGATGGGAACCAGTCAGGAGTGTCCCCACACCAGTGGGACAACATCATCGAAAGGTGAGGATCCCAGCACATGTGTCCTCAAACCAGAGGAACCACATCACCAATGGGTTCGGAATGAGGCTGGCAGGACCGGCCTCACAACACAGGGTCCATAGAATATAAAAGTTGAGGAATCCAGCAGTTGGAACCTCCCAGCAAGTGGCCCAGAGCACCGAGGCTATGGGATCCAGGCCGCAGTGAACTCACAGCAGAGGGCCCACATCATGAACCTGTGAGCAGCCCAGCCGTTGGGACCTCAGAACAGAAGGCCCACATCCCCATTGGGATGGGAACCTGGCAGGAGTGGCTTCACACCACTTATCACATATCAGAAAATGTTAGGAGCCCATCAGTTAGGGCCTGACGCCAGGGGGCCCTCATAACTGAGGGGAGGAGACTCCCAGCAGGTTCCAACTGCCAAAAGAGGGCCCACGTCTACAAGGTGGCATGCGCCAGCCAGGCAGTAGTGACCTCACAACAGAGGGCCTATCTCACAGAAGGGTGAGGAACCGAGGCAGGATGAGACTCTCACCAGAGGGCCCACAACACCAAGGGGATGGGAACCAGTCAGGAGTGTCCTCCCACCAGTGGGGCCACATCATCGAAAGGTGAGGAACCCAGCACATGTGGCCTCATATCAGAGGACATACATAACAAAGGGGATGGGAGTGAGGCAAGTAGGAGTAGCCTAAAAACAGAGGGCCCAAAGAATAAAAAAGGTGAGGAATCCAGCATTTGGAACCTCCTAGCAGGCGGCCGAGAGCACAGAAGCTATGGGATGCAGGCAGGAGTGAACTAACAGCAGAGAGCCCACATCATGAAACTGTGAGCAACCCAGGCGTTGGGACCTCAGAGCAGAAAGCCCACATCCCCATGGGGATGGGAACCTGGCTGGAGTGTCCTCGCACCACTGGGTGCACATCACAAAATGCGGGGAGCCCAGCAGTTAGGGAGTGATGCCAGAGGGCCCTCATCACCTAGGGGAGGAGGCTCCCAGCAGGATCCAAGTGCCACCAGAGGGCTCATGTCCACAAGGCGAGGTGAGCAAGCCAGGCAGAAGTGACCTCACAGCAGACGGCCCACCTCACAGATGGGTGAGGAACCCAGCCAGGATCAGACTCTCAACAGAGGGCCCACATCACCAAGGGGATGTGAACCATGCAGGAGTCTCCTAAGACCATTGGTCCCACATCATCGAAAGGTGAGGAACCCAGCACATGTGGCCTCAAACCAGACAACACACATCACGAAGGGGCTGGGAGTGAGGCAGGCAGGAGGAGCATCACAACAGAGGGCCCAAAAAATTAAAAAAGTGAGGAATCCAGCAGTTGGAACCTCCCAGCAGGCGGCCAAGAGCACAGAGGCTATGGGATCCAGGCCTCTGTGAACTAACACTAGAGAGCCCACATCATGAAAATGTGAACAACCCAGCCGTTGGGACCTCAGAGCAGAAGGCCCACATCCCCATGGAGATGGGATCTTAAGAGGAGTGCCCAAGCATCACTGGGTTCACTAAGAAAAGTTGGTGAGCCCAGCAGTTAGGGCCTGACCGAAGAGGGCCCTCATCACCGGGGGGAGCAGATTCCCAGCACGCTCCAACTGCCACCACACGGCTGACTTCACCAAGGCAATGTGTGCCAGCCATGCAGGAGTGACCTATCAGCAGAGGGTCTCCCTCACAGAAGGGTGAGGAACACAGCCAGGAACAGACTCTCACCAGGGGGTCCACATAACCACGTGGATGAGAACCAGGCGGGAGTGTCCTCACACTAGTGGGGCCACATCATCGAAAGGTGAGGAACCCAGCAAAGGTGGCCACAAACCAGAGGACCCACATCACGAAGGGGTTGAGAGTGAGGTAGGTGTCTGGACGGGCATATTTAACACTCATTTCCCACCAGGAAGAGGAATTAACCAAAGGCTCAGCGTGCCCTGCCAGAAGCAGATTAGGGCCTGAAGCAGTCTTGCGGGTTTGCGGCCAGCTCACAAGAAAGCGAGTTGAAGAAAGGAGCTCAGGGGCCCTGTAATTCACAAACCTGCAGAGTTATAAATGACATATAACGTCCAAAAATATATTGAAGTAAGGCTGCGAAGAGGACTTGAAAGCGGGGCAGAATTTCAGGAAACTGATTTCAGGAGGTAGACTGGATTTGCATTTAAAGCATAGGAAAAGAGGCAGAATATCGACAATGATGCACTTGGCAAAAAAGGGCGTATGAGTTTGTTCCTGAATATATTCAGGAAAAAACACAAACGCCCTTTTTGGCAAACCAAGCAAGCTTGCAATGGAAATCCGAACTACTATGAAGTGTCACTTCCCCCCAGTCTAAAGGGCCATCTGAAAAAAGTGTAAAATCCAGAAAGGAAAGACAGGCCATGGGGAAAAAGGAGCCTTGTTATGCTGATGGGCGGGATGTAAATTGCCAACAGCCACTCTGGAGAAGTGTATGGTGTTTCCTGATACATCTGAAAAACAAAGCAACAGAGTCTAGGGCATTTCCACTTATGGTCCTATAGCTTAGGGAAATTAAAATCAAAAAGACACAGCCACCCCAAAATTTGGGATGGCTCTGTTTACAGGAACCTCTTCTACAGTACAAGTTAAATATCCCAGAGAACAAATAATTGATAAAGAAGTTGCGGTACTTACGTGCAACAGAATACCACTCAGCAATGAAATCTGTGTCACCAGGCCTGTACCAGCATAATGAGTGGATTGAGGCACGATGATTCTAAGTGAAATAAGTCACACAGAAAAAGAAACATCATAAGGTATCACTAATGCACGGAATGTAAACTTGGCTACACATGAACTGAATTACAAAACAGAACAGGGTCTCAAGTTTAGAAAACCAACTTATGCTTGCTTAAGGGGAAAGTTGAGTTGTGGTTCTGCATAAAACCAGAGTTTGAAATTAGCACAGATACCGTTCCATAAGCCAAATATATAATAGACAAGACCTACCCCTTGCTCAACGAAATGGACTCAACAATGAGGTATCACCTCACACCTGTTAGAATGGGCATCATCTGAAAATCTACAAACAACAAATGCTGGAAAGGGTGTGGAGAAAAGGAACCCTCTTCCACTATTGTTGGGAATATAAATTGATACAGTCACTATGGAGAACAATATGGAGTTTCTTAAGAAACTAATAATAGAATTACCATATGATACAGCAATCCCAGTACTGGACATATACCCAGACAAAACCATAAATCAAAAAGAGACATTCACCGCAATGTTCATTGCATCATCACTATTTACAATATCGAGGTAATGCAAGCAACCTAAATGCCCACACACAGACGAATGCATAAAGATGTGGTACATATATAAAATGGAATATTACTAAGCCATGAAAGGAATGAAATTGGGTCATTTGTAGAGAGGTCGATGGATCTAGAGACTGTCATACAGAGTGAAGTAAGTCAGAAAGAGAAAAACAAATCTTGTATATTCATGCATATATGTGGAACCTAGAAAAACTGTACAGATTAACCGTTTTGCAAGGCATAAATAGAGCAACAGATGTAGACAACAATCGTATGGACAACAAGAGGGGAAAGCTCTTGAGGGGGTGGTGGTGGGAGGAGTTGAGAGATTGGGATTGGCATGTAAACATTTATATGTATAAAAGAGATAACCAATAAGAACCTGCTGTATAAAAATATAAAATAAAATTCAAAATTAAAAAGAAATAAAATTTAAAAAATAAAACAGAAAAAACTATTATTCCCTTCACATACATGTATTTATATGAATAAATTATTTCCATGCTTATATCTGTAAATACAAAAAAGAGGAATAAAATCTACCTTGAACCAAAAACGAAAAAGAAAAAAAAAACAGAACCTACCAGTTACTCAGAGGAAACCCGTATCAGGGCACTTGCTCCAGTTGTAAACAATTCTGAAGTTGGTCAGTGGTGGGGAATCGTCTCCCATTCAGCCAGCAGCCCCCACACAACAAACGTCCTCATTGCAAAGCTGGGGCACCGTGCCGAGGCATCTGTGAGTAAACGTGAGCTGAGCCCCAGGCCAGTTACTGCTGAACTGTTCCCACCCTTCCCAGGTAAAACACCTGAATATATACAAGGACTTGAAAGCCTAGAGGAAGGGCCATGGAGCCACACGAGTGACAGCATGCCAGCTGACTTGGTGCCTGCAGGCCAGCCAGGATGGTCCTGGCCCTGGGTGCTCTTCTGGAAGATTTCCGTTTCCCTGCCTGAGATACCCGTCCTGTCCCTGCCCCCCCTGCTTTTTTCCTTCCTCACCTCTGCCCAGGGAGAAATTCCAGCAGCAGGTATGTGTGACACATCCTCTTCTTTAGCAGGTGGCAGCCTGGCAACTGCTGCAGAAAGTCCAGCAGAGCCCCACTCACACTGGGCCACCCACAAAGCCATGGCCTCTCACTCCCTCCCACCAGCCCAGCCCCGAGACTGCTGACAGGGCAGAGAAAATGGCGTCAGGCACAGCTGCAGGGGCTCTTGCTGCCTGGAGTGGTATTTATATTGATCTCAACCCAGGCACACCTGGGGGGGGCTGGCCCGCACTGTAAGGCTGCCCAGGTCAGCCCATCATCAACCCTCGGGGCTCACAGTTGCAGAAAATGGAACTTGCTGAACCGGCCAGGTCCAAGGAACAGGTGTGGGCTCCTGAGAGTCAGGATAGACAAGGGGCTGCAGCTTTGCCTTGTTTTCTAATCATTTTATCTGGCCCATGAGTGGGAGACAACTTCAAGAAAACCCTCTCCTAATGAGAGGAACCCAGGAGTCAGGTAGAGGAGGGGTGGGTGGTGGTTGGAGACAGAGGCCTGGTGCCCTGGGTGCAGTGGAAGTCTCTGGAAGACCAGGTGGAGGGAGGCCACACAGCGTGATGCCCAGGGTCACAGACCTGTCGGAGCTGCTGTTTGTTAGTTCAAGTCCTGCTCTGAGGTGCTCTGTGTCAGCTCTGAGCGACAGGTGAGCTGGGGGTGCTCTTCAATGAGGGCTATGTGCACGGTTCCTGTGTGCCCAGCCCTGCCACGGTACCTGCAAGGGTAGCTCTGTATCCTGGGAGGGGCCTGACCATGAGAGCCCCGTGGGCTGGGTTGGGGGTGGGGTACCTGCCCAGGAGAGCTCCATATCCTGGGATTGGCCTGACCACGAGAGCCCCATGGGCTGCTGGGGACCTGGTAAAGGATGTCAGGACAGTCAGTGAAGCCACCGAGGATATACCTCCAGTTGCTCCTGATTCCTACACCCTGCTGGTCATTCTACCAACCACCAGGACATGGTATTCTGTATTAGTCTTCAATGACGCCTTCTTTTGTATTCCATTAGTCCCAGAGTCACAAGAAATTTTGGCTTGTGAGTGGCAGGACTCAACATACAACTAAAACAATACTTCCGGGCCGTCTTGCCCCAAGGGTTCAAAAATTCCCACACCATCTTTGGGGAAAGCTTAGCAAAAGACCAAAAAGTTCTACCTCTGGAAAAGGAAACCCTCCTTCAATATGCAGACGACATTCTGATCACCAGCCCTACTAAGGAGGCCTCTGAACTACCAAGCCAATAAAGGATAGAAGTTGTCCAAGAAAAAGCTCAAATATCACAGACTGCGGTGACCTGCCTGGGCTTCATTCTCACACAAGGTCAGAGAAGCCCATCCCAGGAAAGGGAAGAAACCATTTGCAGCCTTACCCCTTTCTAAAACTAGAAGACAGCTTAGGGGTTCCTGGGGAGGCCAGGGTTTGCTGCTTCTGGATCCCTAACTACAGTCTACTAGCTGGGCCTCTGTATGAAACACTGAAAGGAAAAGATGATGATCCTTTTGAACAGAATCCAGAAGTGGCCTTTCAAGAATGGAAAGAGCAGTCAATTCAGACCCTTGCCCTGGAACTCCCTAATTGAGCTAAACCCTTTGACCTTTCCATTCCTGGTGAAAGGTGAATCGCCATTGGAGAATTAGTGCAAAAACTGGGACCACTTGAAATGGAACAACGCAAGAATGCCATCCAGGTAGGATCAACTACAGTCACCAAGGGGTTTGGCCCACTGCCACATCTGGCCAAGATACTGGCGGTATCTAAAAACCTGGAAATCAGCAGCCCAAAAGGCCACCTCCCTCCTAAGGGAAAAGGACCCCACGTGGTGATCCTAATCACCAACCATGCCCTGAAGTTGCAGGGTTCGCTCCGTGGGCACACCGACCTCGAGTGAGGAGGCCCTCCAACTCCAACATCCAGAGAGATAACCGGGGGCAACAGGGCACCATGATGACTCGTGTGAACATCACTTGACCTGGAGTTTCTCTCATAAAACAACAATAGTGTGTCCCGAAGGAGTAGACTACTGCTTGCAGGATTTACTGCACCCAGAGGGGAGCTAATAATCTTGGCGGGGGAACCGTATATCACACTGTCACCATAGAAAAGCCTACAGAAACCGTGATGATGGTGGCCAATAAGACCGGCTAGACTCCTGTTTACTTCAAAAGGCTGTTGACTCAGTGGCCATCATGGTCCTTGATCACCACTGACCCTGGCCTGTCTGGGAATGGAGCGGGCAGGGCTCTGACACCTGGTGCTGTTTTTACGTTAATTCAGGGGCCTAATTGAAGAAAGAGCAGACTACTGGTCAGAGCATCTAGGCTGGCAGAAACGGTCAGCCTAAGGTGGCCGAACAAATGTGGGGCGGGGTGAAACCGGCCCCCACAGCGTCTCTGCACATCTCTTTCCTGGACCCTTAAAGGTCATTAGAATCTATAACACTTCCAATGCTGGTGCTCAGGCGGACGAGCAGGGAGGCAGGGGTCCTGGGGCCAATCAACGTCACCTGGATGCTGCTGAGGAGAAGTTCTGACCCTCGTCCCCTGGTATGAGGGCTCCCAACTCAGCACTCAGCAGTTACAGAAGAAGGGTCTGCACCCTCAGCACTCCAAGAATGAGGAACGGGACAAAAGGCAGAGGAGGGGTTTGTCCCCAGCAAAGCCCATTAAAAATCCCTGGGAGATAAAAATAGAATCTGGGCAATAAAGTCAAGTCTGACCTTTTTTATCCTTTGTGCTTTGTCTAATTTCACGTGCTCCTAGGGTCCCGCATGCAGAGGTTCCACACCCGGCACTTCAGACCAGATTTCCTAGTGCAGAATGGCTGGGTCGACACCTCAGCTCCTGGGGCCCAGTGCAGACTCCGAGATATAGAGCCTGAGCTGCAGCCAACCCGGCTCTCGAGAGCTCCGCCCCCTCCCTCCCACTGACTCTGACAGGATCTCTACACAGCAGCCCAGCCCACAGCCCACGGGGTAGTGCATGCTCTCACCTCTCCATTCTCTGATCAAAATATAAAGTTTCCTTTGCTTGTGAACCAAACTCAGTCTCGATCTGTTGGCCCCAATGACACTGGGCAGGGGGACACTTGTTGGGGTCCACTCTGGAGGATCACTAACAGAAATTGAGACTATTGTAACTTCAATGAACAGATGTGTGAGCCAAACTGTAGTTAACGTAGAACAGTTTATAAGGCTCAGGTAAAATAAGATGTTTCTAACACTTCCATTTGATATTTCCATCACTTTATTATAAGCAAGTTCAGTGAAAAGGTTTGTCTTATTTGTCAGGTCAATATTAGAGAAATGAAGTGATTTCTTTCCAAGGATGTACATCTAATAATCTTGGTTAAAGCTTCAATCTTGTTTTAAATGCTTTTCCATTGAAAATGATACCTCTCTTTCAGCTCCCCCATTTCTGAGAAGTATAAAATCTTATAATTTATTATTATCAAAGGGGAAAGGTGGGAGGAGGGATAAATTAACAGTTTGGAATTAACACATACACACTGCTATGTATAAAATAGATCATCAACAAGGAACTACTGGATAGCACAGGGAACTACACTCAATATTTTGCAATAACCTATAAGGGGAAATAATCGGAAAAAGAATAGATATTTTTATTGACATCATCTATCAATGACAGTTAAAGTGTAACCTAAGGGAAGCCGGTGGTGAGTGCTTCTGACCCTGAAGACTTCAATCATCTAAAGTTTGGACTCTGCCTACTTCCCAAGGCCCTTAATGAACATATGTGTAGCCATAGCTTAAAAAACTCCCCAGTTTGGGTTTCGGGGAGACACTGATTTTGAAAAAGCCCTGGTGTTCTCCTTACATGAATGGGACTCTTCCTACTGCTAAAACATGTCTGTCACATCCAGAGGATGGTATACCGTCTGATCGGGAAGAGTTTGGAAAAGGCATCTCATCTCCTCATCTCCTGGTGCTCGGGTTCACCCCTCCAGCGTCTTTACTAACAGTCTCCCCACTTGGAGATGTCAGCACTGTCAACATCCTGTTGCGTACAGTTTGGAATTTGTCCAGAGGATGAAGCGGAAGGAAGAGGAACAATGAGAGACAAGTCCTAGGTGTTCAGACAGGCACATGTCACTCTAATTTCCAATCAGGAAGATGAATTGACCAAAGGCTAGGGTTGCCCATGGAAACAGTATAGGGCTTGAGGAAATCCCACTGCTTTGTGGTCAGTTCCTATAAACACAAGTTGAACAATGGAACTCAGGGGCAGTAAAATTCACGAAACTGCAGAGTTGAAAATATCTATCACTGAAAAATGTCTTGAGGAAAGTCAGAGAAAAGGATTGGTAAGCAAGGGAGAATGGCAGGAAAGGGATTTGAGGAGGTAGAAAGGACTCGCCATTAAGCACAAGAAAAGGGGCTGAACATTGCCAACATTGCAGTTGGCCAAAAAGGCTGTATGCGTTTTTCTCTGTATATATTCAAGAAAAGGGCATACACTTTTTTAGCCAACCAAACAGGTGGGCACTGGAAATCAATACTACAAAAGATATCACTTCGCATCAGTCAGAAGAGCCATCCTCATAAAGTGTAAACACCAGAAATGCAGGACAGGGCAAGGAGAAGAGGGAGCCCTGTGAGGCTTATAGTGGAAATGTATATTGCCAACGGCCATTCTGGAGAAGTGTATTGTGTTTACTAAAGCATCTAAAAAATGAGCTACAGAGCATAGGGCACTTGCACTCATGGGCGTATATCTTGGGAAAAACAAAAATCGAGAGGACACAGGCACCCCAATGTTTACTGCCTCTCTGTTTAAAAGATCCTCGACTAGGATATAACTTAAATGTCTCTGGAGGGAAAAAATGGATAGAGATGTGGTACTTATGTAGAGTGGAATATTACTCAGCCTGGAAATCAATGAAATATGGCCAGTTGTAACAACTCCGGAGGAGTTATGTATGATCATTCTAAGTGACATAATTCAAAAAGAAAAAGACACATATCATAAGATATCACTTAAAGGTGGAATCCAAAATGGCTACACATGAAATAAATTACAAAACAAAAACATAGTCAAATATGTAGAAAACATGCATAAGGCTGCTAAACGGGAAAGGTGGGGAGGGGTGAGGCATCATCCAGGAGGTTGAAATTAGCAAAGATACCATTCCAAATACCAAACTGATAATCAACAAGGCCTACACGGTAGCTAAAAGAACTGCACTCAGCACACTCAAGTCACCGGAAAAGAATATCTATGACTGGTAAGAATCTGAAAAAGAATTTATTGATGTCTCTCTGTACGTGAATCAAGTGGATGTACAGCAGCAAGAAACAGAGCTTTGAAAATCAGCTGTAACCAATATAGTAATAAATTGAAAAAAATAAACGACAGAGACAGAGAAAATCTCTTACAACTTTTCCTCAGGGACGGTGATGCAACGTGGATTGAACACATCTAGACCCACAGCAGGATGAGACATAAGGCTGGAAACTGTTCACGCTAAGAGAAATGTGAGCTTGGGTGAGGAAATGCACACCCTTTAAAGTAATACTACCTGGTACCCATTCAATGGGTCCCAAATCTGCAGGTTCAAGGAATCTTCCTACAGCTAAAACATGCATGGAAAACCCAGAGGACTGTACACCATGTGATCGGGAGATGTGTCTAAAATGCACCTCATTTATCCTCTCCTGGTGCCCCTGTTCATCATTCCAGCCACGTTTCTTAGAATCTCCCCACTTAGAGAATCAGCACATTTAAACTTCTGTTTCACACATTTTGCAAATTGTGAGGAGGATGAACGGGAAGAGGGGGAACCAATGAGAGAATAGTTGTAGGGGTTTGGACGGGCACATGTCACTCTAATTTCCCATTAAGAATAAGAATTAAAAAAAGGCTCAGCCCGCCTCGCCGGAGCCAAAATAGGGCCTGAAGCAATCCTGCGGCTTTGAGGCCAGCTCACAAAAGAGCAACTTAAAAAATGGAGCTCAGGGTCACTGCAATTCACAAAGCTGCAGAGTTATAAATGAAAACTAACGTCCAAAAATATGTTGAGGTAAGGCAAAGAAGAGGATCTGAATGCAAGACAGAATTGCAAGAAACAGATTTCAAGAGATAGATTGGACTCGTCTTTAAAGCACATGAAAAGCGGCAGAATTTCGACAATGATGCAGTTGGCCCAAAAGGGAGTATGCGTTTTTTCCTGAATATATCCAGGAAAAAACGCATACGCACTTTATGGGCAACCAAGCAAGCAAGCAATGCAAATGTGCACAACAAAGAAGTCTCATTTCCCACCTGTCAAAAGGGCCATCCGAAAAAATTGTAAAAACGAGAAATGCAGGACAGGCCATGGAGAACAGGGAGCCTTTATACACTGATGGACAGTGTGTGAACTGCCGAGAGCCACTCTGGAGAAGTGTATGGTGGTTCCTAAATCATCTAAAAAACAGAGCTACAGAGCATAGGGCACTTCCAATCACGGGAGTATATCTAGGGAAGTCTAAAAATCAACAAGACACAAGCACACCACAGTTTAGGGCTACTCTGTTTACAAGAACCTCAACTTCAGTACACCTTAAATATCCCAGGAAAGAGAACAATGGATAAAGAAGATGTGGTACTTATGTACAATGGAATATCTCTTCACCATGAAATCAATGTAATAAGGCTAGTAGAAGGATAAAGAGTGGATTTAGCTCCGACAATACTACTTGAAATAAGTCAAACAGAAAAAGAAACATATCATAAGATATCACTTATAGAGGGAGGATAAATATGGCTGCACAAAAAATGAATTACAAAACAGAACACTGTCTCACATTTAGAAAACACTCTTATGTCAGCTTAAGGGGAAAGGAGAGGTGGGGTGATGCATAAAACCAGAGTTTGAAATTAGCACAGATACCGTTCAATAAACCAAATAGGTATTAGACAAGATCTACACCTTGCTCAATGAACTGGCCTCAACACACCCTATACACCGCAGAGAAATATATCTGAGTAATAAGAATCTTAAAATCCATGTATTGATATATCTCCATAAGGGAATCAAGTGTGCGCAGAGCGGCACAAACACAGCAGTGAAAATGAGCTAAACCCCATTATAGAAATAAATTTTAAAACCAAAACGCAGAAACAATGAAAGAGAGAAAAATTCTTACAAAATTCGCTCAGGGGCTGTGATGCAACCTGGAATGACCACATACAAACCCACAGCTAGATAAGACATAAGGCTGGACACTTGGGGCTGAGAGGATTGGTGAGCTTTGGTGAGCAACTGCCGAAAGTTTAATGCAATACTTCATGCGACTCATTCCAAGGGTCCCAACACTCCAGGTTGAAGGGAATCTTCCTACAGCTAAACCATGCATGGGAAATCCAGCAGATGGTATACCATATGATCGGGAAAGGTTTCTAAAACGCACCTCATTTTCCTCTCCAGGGGCTCCGGATCAACATTCCAGCCACTTTACTAAGAACATCCCCACATGGAGAGTCAATGCCTTTAAGTTCCGGTATTAAACAGTCTGCAGTTAGTGCAGACGATGAATGGGAATAGGGGGAACCAGTGAGAAAATAGCTGTAGCGGTTTCAATGGCCACATGTCACTCTAATTTCACATAGGAAGAAGAATTAACCAAAGGCAGAGCAAGGCCCCCCAGAAGAAGAATAGGGCCTGAAGATATCCTGTGGATATGAGGCAAGATCACAAAAATAAGAGCTGAAAAATGGAACTAAGGGCAACTGCAATTCAAAAACCTGCAGAGTTATAAAGGCCAACTATTTTCCAAAAGTATATTGAGGTAAGGCTATGAAGAGGCACTGAGAGCAAGGCAGAATTGCAGGAAACTGATTTCAGGAGGTAGACTGGAATTGCATTGAAAACATATGAAAAGACTCAGAACCTCGACAATCATGCATTTGGCCAAAAAGGGCATATGCGTTTTTTCCTGAATATATTCAGGAAGAAACGCATATGCCCTTTCTGACAAACCAAGCAAGCTTGCAAAGGAAATCTGCAATACAATGAAGTCTCACCTCCCCCCAGTCAAAAGGGCCATCTGAAAAAAGTGTAAAATGCAGAAAAGCAGGACAGGCCATGGGGAACTGGGAGCCTTGTTATGCTGATGGGCAGGATGTAAATTGCCAACAGTCACTCTGGAGAAGTGTATGGTGTTTCCTGAAACATCTAAAAAACAAAGCAACAGAGCCTAGGGCACTTCCACTTACAGTCCTATACCTTAGGGAAATTAAAATCGAAAAGACACAGCCACTCCAAAGTTTGGGACGGCTCTGTTGACAAGAACCTCGTTTACGGTACAAGTTCAATATCGCAGAAAGCGAAAAATGGATAAAGAAGTTGTGGTACTTACGTACAATGCAATATCACTCAGCAATGAAATCTATGTCATCAGTCCCGTAGCAGCAGAATGAGAGGATTCAGGTATGATGATTCTAAGTGAAATAAGTCACACAGAAAAAGAAACATCATAAGATATCAGTAATACACGGAATGTAAACTTGGCTACACAGGAACTGAATTACAAAACAGAACAGGGTCTCAAATGTAGAAAACCAACTTATGCTTGCTTAAGGGGAAAGGTGAGTTGGGGTGCTGCATAAAACCAGACATTGAAATTAGCACAGATACCGTTCCATAAGCCAAATATGTAATAGACAAGAGCTACTCCTTGTTCAACAAAGTGGACTCAACACCCCATATTAAACGCCAAACAATATACCTGACTAGTAAGAATCTTAAAACCTATGGATTTATATGTCTCCGAAAGAGAATCAAGCATGTGTAGAGCGACATAAACGCAGCAGTGATAGGATTGGTGAGGTTCGGTGAGCAAATGCAGACCCTTTGAAGTCATATTGCATGGTACCCATTCCATGGGTCTCAACTCTCCAGGTTTAAGGGATTCTTCCTTCAGCTAAAACATGCATGTGGAACCCAGAGTATGATCCACCGTGTGATCGGGAAACGTGTTCAAATGTGTCTCAGTTTTAGTCCCCTGGTACTCGGGTGCAACATTTCAGATGCTTTACTAACACTCTCCCCACTTGGAGAGTCAGTGCCTTTAACCTCCTGTTTGGCCCAGTTTGCAATTTCTGTGGAAAATGAACAGGAATAGGGAGAACCAATGAGAGACTAGCTGGAGGTGTCTGGACGGGCAAATTTAACTCTCATTTCCCACCAGGAAGAGGAATTAACCAAAGGCTCAGCGTGGCATGCCAGAAACACACTAGGGGCTGAAGCAATCCTGCGGTGTTGCGGCCAGCTCACAAGAAAGCGAGTTGAAGAAAGGAGCTCAGGGGCACTGTAATTCACAAAACTGCATAGTTATAAATGACAGCTATCGTCCAAAAATATATTGAAGTAAGGCCGCCAAGAGGACTTGAAAGCGGGGCAGAATTGCAGGAAACCGATTTCAGGAGGTAGACTGGAATTGCATGTAAAGCATAGGAAAAGAGGCAGAACGTCCACAATGATGCACTTGGCCAAAAACGGCGTATGCGTTTTTTCCTGAATATATTCATGAAAAAACTGATACGCCATTTTTCACCAACCAAGCAAGCTTACAAAGGAAATCTGCACTACAATGAAGTCTCACTGCCCCCCGGTCAAAAGGGCCATCTGAAAAAAGTGTAAAATCCAGAAAGGCAGGACAGGCCATGGAGACCTGGGAGCCTTGTTGTGCTGATGGGCGGGATGTAAATTGCCAACAGCCACTCTGGAGAAGTGTATGGTGTTTCCTGAAACATCCAAAAAAGAAAGCAACAGAGCCTAGGGCACTTCCACTTATGGTCCTATAACTTAGGGAAATTAAAATCAAAAAGACACAGCCACCCCAAAGTTTGGGACGGCTCTGTTTACAAGAACCTCGTACGGTACAAGTTCAATATCACAGAAAGGGAAAAATGGATAAAGACGTTGTGGTACTTACGTACAATGCAATATCACTCAGCAATGAAATCTATGTCATCAGGCCCGTAGCAGCATAATGAGTGGATTCAGGTACGATGATTCTAAGTGAAATATGTCACACAGAAAAAGAAACATCATAAGATATCACTAATACACGGAATGTAAACTTGGCTACACAGGAACTGAATTACAAAACAGAACAGGGTCTCAAATGTAGAAAACCAACTTATGCTTGCTTAAGGGGAAAGGTGAGTTGGGGTGCTGAATAAAACCAGAGATGGAAATTAGCACAGATACCGTTCCATAAGCCAAATATGTAATAGACAAGAGCTACTCCTTGCTCAACGAAGTGGACTCAACACCCCATATTAAACGTCTGAGAATAAACCTGACTAGTAAGAATCTTACAACCTATGGATTTCTATGTCTCCGAAAGAGAATCAAGCGTGTGTACAGCGGCATAAATGCAACAGTGATAGGATTCGTGAGGTTCAGTGAGCAAATGCAAACCCTTTGAAGTCATAATGCATGGTACCCATGCTATGGGTCTCAACTCTCCAGGTTTAAGGGATTCTTCCTTCAGCTAAAATATGCATGTGGTTCCCAGAGTATGATCCACCGTGTGATTGGGAAACGTGTTCAAATGTGTCTCAGTTTTCGTCCCCTGGTACTCGTGTGCAACATTCCAGACGCTTTACTAACACTCTCCGCAGTTTGAGAGTCAGTGCCTTTAACCTCCTGTTTGGCCCAGGTTGCAATTTCTGTGGAAGATGAACAGGAAAAGGGAAAACCAATGAGAGACAAGCTGGAGGTGTCTGGACGGGCAAATTTAACTCTCATTCCCCACCAGGAAGAGGAATTAACCAAAAGCTCAGCATGCCGTGCAGAACCACACTAGGGGCTGAAGAAATCCTGCGGTGTTGCGGCCAGCTCACAAGAAAGCGAGTTGAAGAAAGGAGCTCAGGGGAACTGTAATTCACAAACCTGCAGAGTTATAAATGACAGCTATCGTCCAAAAATATATTGAAGTAAGGCTGCCAAGAGGACTTGAAAGCGGGGCAGAATTGCAGGAAACCGATTTCAGGAGGTAGACTGGAATTGCATGTAAAGCATAGGAAAAGAGGCAGAACGTCCACAATGATGCACTTGGCCAAAAAGGGCATATGCGTTTTTTCCTCAATATATTCAGGAAAAAACGCATACGCCCTTTTTGGGCAACAAAGCAATCTTGCAAAGGAAATCTGCACTACAATGAAATCTCACGTCCCCCTGGTCGAAAGGGCCATCTGAAAAAAGTGTAAAATCCAGAAAGGCAGGACAGGCCATGGAGAAATGGGAGCCTTGTTATGCTGATGGGCGGGATGTAAATTGCTAACAGCCACTCTGGAAAAGTCTATGGTGTTTCCTGAAACATCTAAAAAACAAAGCAACAGAGCCTAGGGCACTTCCACTTATGGTCCTAGAGCTTAGCGAAATTAAAATCAAAAAGACACAGCCACCCCAAAGTTTGGGACGGTTCTGTTTACAAGAACCTCGTTTACGGTACAAGTTCAATATCACAGAAAGTGAAAAATGGATAAAGACGTTGTGGAACTTACGTACAATGCAATATCACTCAGCAATGAAATCTACGTCATCAGGCCTGTAGCAGCATGATGAGTGGATTCAGGTACGATGATTCTAAGTGAAATAAGTGACACAGAAAAAGAAATATCATAAGATATCACTACTACACAGAATGTAAACTTGGCTACACAGGAACTGAATTACAAAACAGAACAGGGTCTCAAATGTAGAAAACCATCTTATGCTTGCTTAAGGGGAAAGGTGAGCTGGGGTGCTGCATAAAACCAGAGATTGAAATTAGCACAGATACCGTTCCATAAGCCAAATATGTAATAGACAAGAGCTACTCCTTGCTCAAAGATGTGGACACAACACCCCATATTAAACGCCTAAGAATATACCTGACTAGTAAGAATCTTAAAACCTATGGATTTATATGTCTCTGAAAGAGAATCAAGCGTGTGTACAGCGGCATAAACGCAGCAGTGATAGGATTGGTGAGGTTCGGTGAGCAAATGCAGACCCTTTGAAGTCATATTGCCTGGTACCCATTCCAAGGGTCTCAACTCTCCAGGATTAAGGGATTCTTCCTTCATCTAAAACATGCATGTGGAACCCAGAGTATGATCCACCATTTGATCGGGAAATGTGTTCAAATGTCTCTCAGTTTTCGTCCCCTGGTACTCGGGTGCAACATTCCAGATGCTTTACTAACACTCTCCCCACTTGGAGAGTCAGTGCCTTTAACCTCCTGTTTGGCCCAGTTTGCAATTTCTGCGGAAAATGAACAGGAATAGGGAGAACCAATGAGAGACTAGCTGGAGGTGTCTGGACGGGCAAATATAACTCTCATTTCCCACCAGGAAGAGGAATTAACCAAAGGCTCAGCGTGCCATGCCAGAACCACTCTAGGGCCTGAAGCAATCCTGCCATGTTGTGGCCAGCTCACAAGAATGCGAGTTGAAGAAACGAGCTCAGGGGCACTGTAATTCACAAACCTGCAGAGTTATAAATGACAGCTATCGTCCAAAAATATATTGAAGTAAGGCTGCCAAGAGGACTTGAAAGCGGGGCAGAATTGCAGGAAACCGATTTCAGGAGGTAGACTGGAATTGCATGTAAAGCATAGGAAAAGAGGCAGAACGTCCACAATGATGCACTTGGCCAAAAAGGGCATATGTGTTTTTTCCTGAATATATTCATGAAAAAACGCATACGCCCTTTTTGGCCAAGGAAGCAAGCTTGCAAAGGAAATCTGCACTACAATGAAGTCTCACTGCCCCCCAGTCAAAAGGGCCATCTGAAAAAAGTGTAAAATCCAGAAAGGCAGGACAGGCCATGGAGAACTGGGAGCCTTGTTATGCTGATGGGCGGGATGTAAATTGCCAACAGCCAATCTGGAGAAGTGTATGGTGTTTCCTGAAACATCTAAAAAACAAAGCAACAGAGCCTAGGGCATTTCCACTTATGGTCTTATAGCTTAGGGAAATTAAAATCAAAAAGACACAGCCACCCCGAAGTTTGGGATGGCTGTGTTTACAAGAACCTCATTTACGGTACAAGTTCAATATCACAGAATGCGAAAAATGGATAAAGAACTTGTGGTACTTACGTACAATGCAATATCACTCAGCAATGAAATCTATGTCATCAGGCCCGTAGCAGCATAATGAGTGGATTCAGGTACGATGATTCTAAGTGAAATAAGTCACACAGAAAAAGAAACATCATAAGATATCACTACTACACGGAATGTAAACTTGGCTACACAGGAACTGAGTTACAAAACAGAACAGGGTCTCAAATGTAGAAAACCAACTTATGCTTGCTTAAGGGGAAAGGTGAGTTGGGGTGCTGCATAAAACCAGAGATTGAAATTAGCACAGATACTGTTCAATAAGCCAAATATGTAACAGACAAGAGCTACTGCTTGCTCAACGAAGTGGACTCAACACCCCATATTAAACGCCTAACAATATACCTGGCTAGTAAGAATCTTAAAACCTATGGATTTATATGTCTCCGAAAGAGAATCAAGCATGTGTAGAGCGGAATAAACGCAGCAGTGATAGGATTGGTGAGGTTCGGTGAGCAAATGCAGACCCTTTGAAGTCATATTGCATAGTACCCATTCCATGGGTCTCAACTCTCCAGGTTTAAGGGATTCTTCCTTCAGCTAAAACATGCATGTGGAACCCAGAGTATGATCCACCGTGTGATCGGGAAACGTGTTCAAATGTGTCTCAGATTTAGTCCCCCGGTACTCGGGTGCAACATTCCAGACGCTTTACTAACACTCTCCCCACTTGGAGAGTCAGTGCCTTTAACCTCCTGTTTGGCCCAGTTTGCAATTTCTGCGGAAAATGAACAGGAATAGGGAGAACCAATGAGAGACTAGCTGGAGGTGTCTGGACGGGCAAATTTAACTCTCATTTCCCACCAGGAAGAGGAATTAACCAAAGGCTCAGCGTGCCATGCCGGAAACACACTAGGGGCTGAAGCAATCCTGCGGTGTTGCGGACAGCTCACAAGAAAGCGAGTTGAAGAAAGGAGCTCAGGGGCACTGTAATTCACAAACCTGCAGAGTTATAAATGACAGCTATCGTCCAAAAATATATTGAAGTAAGGCTGCCAAGAGGACTTGAAAGCGGGGCAGAATTGCAGGAAACCGATTTCAGGAGGTAGACTGGAATTGCATGTAAAGCATAGGAAAAGAGGCAGAACGTCCACAATGATGCACTTGGCCAAAAAGGGCGTATGCGTTTTTTCCTGAATATATTCATGAAAAAACCCATACGCCATTTTTCGCCAACCAAGCAAGCTTACAAAGGAAATCTGCACTACAATGAAGTCTCACTGCCCCCCCGGTCAAAAGGGCCATCTGAAAAAAGTGTAAAATCCAGAAAGGCAGGACAGGCCATGGAGAACTGGGAGCCTTGTTATGCTGATGGGCGGGATGTGAATTGCCAACAGCCACTCTGGAGAAGTGTATGGTGTTTCCTGAAACATCTAAATAACAAAGCAACAGAGCCTAGGGCACTTGCACTTATGGTCCTATAGATTAGGGAAATTAAAATCTAAAAGACACAGCCACCCTAAAGTTTGGGACGGCTCTGTTTACAAGAACCTCGTTTACGGTACAAGTTCAATATCACAGAAAGCTAAAAATGGATAAAGACGTTGTGGTACTTACGTACAATGCAATATCACTCCACAATGAAATCTATGTCATCAGGCCCATAGCAGTATGATGAGTGGATTCAGGTATGATGATTCTAAGTGAAATAAGTCACACAGAAAAAGAAACATCATAAGATATCACTACTACACGGAATGTAAACTTGGCTACACAGGAACTGAATTACAAAACAGAACAGGGTCTCAAATGTAGAAAACCAACTTATGATTGCTTACGGGGAAAGGTGAGTTGGGGTGCTGCATAAAACCAGAGATTGAAATTAACACAGATACTGTTCCATAAGCCAAATATATAATAGACTAGAGCTACTCTTTGTTCAACGAAGTGGACTCAACACCCCATATTAAACGCCTAAGAATATACCTGACTAGTAAGAATCTTAAAACCTATGGATTTATATGTCTCCGAAAGAGAATCAAGCGTTTGTAGAGTGGCATAAAGGCAGCAGTGATAGGATTGGTGAGGTTCGGTGAGCAAATGCAGACCCTTTGAAGCCATATTGCATGGTACCCATTCCATGGGTCTCAACTCTCCAGGTTTAAGGGATTCTTCCTTCAGCTAAAACATGCATGTGGAACCCAGAGTATGATCCACCGTGTGATCGGGAAACGTGTTCAAATGTGTCTCAGTTTTCATCCCCTGGTACTCGGGTGCAACATTCCAGACACTTTAGTAACACTCTCCCCATTTGGAGAGTCAGTGCCTTTAAACTCTTGTTTGGCCCAGTTTGCAATTTCTGCGGAAAATGAACAGGAATAGGGAGAACCAATGAGAGACTACCTGGAGGTGTCTGGACGGGCAAATTTAACTCTCACTTCCCACCGGGAAGAGGAATTAACCAAAGGCTCAGCGTGCCATGCCGGAACCACACTAGGGCCTGAAGCAATCCTGCGGTGTTGCGGCCAGTTCACAAGAAAGCGAGTTGAAGAAAGGAGGTCAGCGGCACTGTAATTCAGAATCCTGCAGAGTTATAAATGACAGCTATCGTCCAAAAATATATTGAAGTAAGGCTGCCAAGAGTACTTGAAAGCGGGGCAGAATTGCAGGAAACCGATTTCAGGAGGTAGACTGGAGTTGCATGTAAAGCATAGGAAAAGAGGCAGAACGTCCACAGTGTTGCACTTGGCCAAAAAGGGCGTATGCGTTTTTTCCTGAATATATTCAAGAAAAAACGCATACGCCCTTTTTTGCCAACAAAGCAAGCTTGCAAACGAAATCTGCACTACAATGAAGTCTCACTGTGACCCGGTCAAAAGTGCCATCTGAAAAAAGCATAAAATCCAGAAAGGCAGGACTGGCCATGGAGAACTGGGAGTCTTGTTATGCTGATGGGCGGGATGTAAATTGCCAACAGCCACTCTGGAGAAGTGTATGGTGTTTCCTGAAACATCCAAAAAACAAAGCAACAGAGAATAGGGCACTTCCACTTATGGTCCTATAGCTTAGGGAAATTAAAATAAAAAAGACACAGCCACCCCAAAATTTGGGATGGCTGTGTTTACAAGAACCTCGTTTACGGTACAAGTACAATATCGCAGAAAGCGAAAAATTTATAAAGAAGTTGTGGTACTTACGTACAATGCAATAACACTCAGCAATGAAATCTATGTCATCAGGCCCGTAGCAGCATAATGAGTGGATTCAGGTACGATGATTCTAAGTGAAATAAGTCACACAGAAAAAGAAACATCATAAGATGTCACTACTACACGGAATGTAAACTTGGCTACACAGGAACTGAATTACAAAAGAGAACAGGGTCTCAAATGTAGTAAACCAACTTATGCTTGCTTAAGGGGAAAGGTGAGTTGGGGTGCTGCATAAAACCAGAGATTGAAATTAGCACAGATACCGTTCCATAAGCCAAATATGTAATAGACAAGAGCTACTCCATGCTCAACGAAGTGCACTCAACACCCCATATTAAATGCCTAAGAATATACCTGACTAGTAAGAATCTTAAAATCTTTGGAATTATATGTCTCCGAAAGAGAATCAAGCCTGTGTACAGCGGCATAAACGCAGCAGTGATAGGATTGGTGAGGTTCGGAGAGTAAATGCAGACCCTTTGAACTCATATTGCATGGTACCCATTCCATGGGTCTCAACTCTCCAGGTTTAAGGGATTCTTCCTTCAGCTAAAATATGCATGTGGAACCCAGAGTATGATCCACCATTTGATCGGGAAACGTGTTCAAATGTGTCTCAGTTTTCCTCCCCTGGTACTCGGGTGCAACATTCCAGACGCTTTACTAACACTCTCCCCACTTGGAGAGTCAGTGTCTTTAACCTCCTGTATGGCCCAGTTTGCAATTTCTGCAGAAGATAAACAGGAATAGGGAGAACCAATGAGAGATTAGCTGGAGGTGTCTGGACGGGCAAATTTAACTCTCATTTCCCACCAGGAAGAGGAATTAACCAAAGGCTCAGCATGCCATGCCGGAACCACACTAGGGCCTGAAGCAATCCTGCGGTGTTGCGGCCAGCTCACAAGAAAGCGAGTTGAAGAAAGGAGCTCAGGGGCACTGTCATTCACAAACCTGCAGAGTTATAAATGACAGCTATCGTCCAAAAATATATTGAAGTAAGGCTGCCAAGAGGACTTGAAAGCGGGGCAGAATTGCAGGAAACTGATTTCAGGATGTAGACTGGAATTGCATGTAAAGCATAGGAAAAGAGGCAGAACGTCCACAATGATGCACTTGGGTAAAAAGGGCGTATGCGTTTTTTCCTGAATATATTCAGGAAAAAACGCATACGCCCTTTTTAGCCAACCAAGCAAGCTTGCAAAGGAAATCTGCACTACAATGAAGTCTCACTTCCCACAGGTCAAAAGGGGCATCTGAAAAAAGTGTAAAATCCAGAAAGGCACAACAGGCCATGGAGAACTGGGAGCCTTGTTATGCTGATGGGCGGGATGTAAATTGCCAACAGCCGCTCTGGAGAAGTTTTTGGTGTTTCCTGAAACATCTAAAAAACAAAGCAACAGAGCCTAGAGAACTTCCACTTATGGTCCTATAGCTTAGGGAAATTAAAATCAAAAAGACACAGCCACCCCAAAGTTTGGTATGGCTCTGTTTACAAGAACCTCGTTTATGGTACAAGTTCAATATCACAGAAAGCGAAAAATGGATAAAGAAGTCGTGGTACTTACGTACAATGCAATATCACTCAGCAATGAAATCTATGTCATCAGGCACGTAGCAGCATAATGAGTGGATTCAGGTACGATGATTCTAAGTGAAATAAGTCACACAGAAAGAGAAACATCATAAGATATCACTACTACACGGAATGTAAACTTGGCTACACAGGAACTGAATTACAAAACAGAACCGGGTCTCAAATGTAGAAAACCATCTTATGCTTGCTTAAGGGGAAAGGTGAGTTGGGCTGCTGCATAAAACCAGAGATTGAAATTAGCACAGATACCGTTCCATAAGCCAAATATGTAATAGACAAGAGCTACTCCTTGCTCAACGAAGTGGACTCAACACCCCATATTAAACGCCTAAAAATATACCTGTCTAGTAAGAATCTTAAAACCTATGGATTTATATGTGTCCGAAAGACAATCAAGCATGTGTACAGTGGCATTAATGCAGCAGTGATAGGATTGGTGAGGTTCAGTGAGCAAATGCAGACCCTTTGAATTCATATTGCATGGTACCCATTCCATGGATCTCAACTCTCCAGGTTTAAGGGATTCTTCCTTCAGCTAAAACATGCATGTGGAACCCAGAGTATGATCCACCGTGTGATCGGGAAACGTCTTCAAATGTGTCTCAGTTATCGTCCCCTGGTACTCGGGTGCAACCTTCCAGACGCTTTACTAACACTCTCCCAACTTGGAGAGTCACTGCCTTTAACCACCTGTGTGGCCCAGTTTGCAATTTCTGCAGAAAATGAACAGGAATAGGGAGAACCAATGAGAGACTAGCTGGAGGTGGCTGGACGGGCAAATTTATCTCTCATTTCCCACCCGGAAGAGGAATTAACCAAAGGCTCAGCGTGCCATGCCGGAACCACACTAGGGCCTGAAGCAATCCTGCGGTGTTGCGGCCAGCTCACAAGAAAGCGAGTTGAAGAAAGGAGCTCAGGGGCACTGTAATTCACAAACCTGCAGAGTTATAAATGACAGCTATCGTCCAATAATATATTGAAGTTAGGCTGCCAAGAGGACTTGAAAGCAGGGCAGAATTGCAGGAAACCGATTTCAGGAGGTAGACTGGAATTGCATGTAAAGCATAGGAAAATAGGCAGAACGTCCACAATGATGCACTTGGCCAAAAAGTGTGTATGCGTTTTCTCCTGAATATATTCAGGAAAAAACGCATACGCACTTTCTGGCCAACCAAGCAAGCTTGCAAAGGAAATCTGCACTACAATGAAGTCTCACGGCCCCCCGGTCAAAAGGGCCATCTGAAAAAAGTGTAAAATCCAGAAAGGCAGGACAGGCCATGGAGAACTGGGAGCCTTGTTATGCTGATGGGCGGGATGTAAATTGCCAAGAGCCACTCTGGAGAAGTGTATGGTGTTTCCTGAAACATCTACAAAACAAAGCAACAGAGCCTAGGGCATTTCCACTTATGGTCCTATAGCTTAGGGAAATTAAAATCAAAAAGACACAGCCACCCCAAAGTTTGGGACGGCTCTGTTTACAAGAACCTCGTTTATGGTACAAGTTCAATATCACAGAAAGCGAAAAATGGATAAAGAAGTCGTGGTACTTACGTACAATGCAATATCACTCAGCAATGAAATCTATGTCATCAGGCACGTAGCAGCATAATGAGTGGATTCAGGTACTATGATTCTAAGTGAAGTAAGTCACACAGAAAAAGAAACATCATAAGATATCACTACTACACGGAATGTAAACTTGGCTACACAGGAACTGAATTACAAAACAGAACCGGGTCTCAAATGTAGAAAACCAACTTATGCTTGCTTAAGGGGAAAGGTGAGTTGGGCTGCTGCATAAAACCAGAGATTGAAATTAGCACAGATACCGTTCCATAAGCCAAATATGTAATAGACAAGAGCTACTCCTTGCTCAATGAAGTGGACTCAACACCACATATTAAACGCCTAAGAATATACCTGACTAGTAAGCATCTTAAAACCTATGGGTTTATATGTCTCCGAAAGAGAACCAAGCGTGTGTACAGCATCATAAATGCAGCAGTGATAGGATTGGTGAGGATCGGTGAGCAAATGCAGACCCTTTGAAGTCATATTGCATGGTACCTATTCCATGGGTCTCAACTCTCCAGGTTTAAGGGATTCTTCCTTCAGCTAAAACATGCATGTGGAACCCAGAGTATGATCCACCGTGTGATCGGGAAACGTGTTCAAATGTGTCTCAGTTTTTGTCCCCTTGTACTCGGGTGCAACATTCCAGACGCTTTACTAACACTCTCCCCACTTGGAGAATCAGTGCCTTTAACCTCCTGTTTGGCCAAGGTTGCAATTTCTGCGGAAAATGAACAGGAATAGGGAGAACCAATGAGAGACTGGCTGGAGGTGTCTGGACGGGCAAATTTAACTCTCATTTCCCACCAGGAAGAGGAATTAACCAAAGGCTCAGCGTGCCATGCCGGAACCACACTAGGGCCTGAAGCAATCCTGCGGTGTTGCGACTAACTCACAAGAAAGCAAGCTGAAGACAGGACCTCAGGGGCACTGTAATTCACAAACCTGCAGAGTTATAAATGACAGCTATCGTCCAAAAATATATTGAAGTAAGGCTGCCAAGAGGACTTGAAAGCGGGGCAGAATTGCAGGAAACCGATTTCAGGAGGTAGACTGGAATTGCATGTAAAGTATAGGAAAAGTGGCAGAACGTCCACAGTGATGCACTTGGCCAAAAAGTGCCTATGCGTTTTTTCCTGAATATGTTCAGGAAAAAACGCATACGCCCTTTTTGGCCAACCAAGCAAGCTTGCAAAGGAAGTCTGCACTACAATGAAGTCTCACTGCCCCCCAGTCAAAAGGGCCATCTGAATAAAGTGTAAAATCCAGAAGGCAGGACAGGCCATGGAGAACTGGGAGCCTTGTTATGCTGATGGGCGGGATGTAAATTGCCAACAGCCACTCTGGAGAAGTGTATGGTGTTTCCTGAAACATCTAAAAAACAAAGCAACAGAGCCTAGGGCACTTCCACTTATGCTCCTATAGCTTAGGGAAATTTAAATCAAAAAGACACAGCCACCCCAAAATTTGGGCCGGCACTGTTTACAAGAACCTCGTTTACGGTACAAGTTCAATATCGCAGAAAGTGAAAAATGGATAAAGAAGTTGTGGTACTTACGTACAATGCAATATCACTCAGCAATGAAATCTATGTCATCAGGCCCGTAGCAGCATAATGAGTGGATTCAGGTACGATGATTCTAAGTGAAATAAGTCACACAGAAAAAGAAACATCCTAAGATATCACTACTACACGGAATGTAAACTTGGCTACCCAGGAACTGAATTACAAAACAGAACAGGGTCTCAAATGTAGAAAACCAACTTATTCTTGCTTAAAGTGAAAGGTGAGATGGGGTGCTGCATAAAACAAGAGATTGAAATTAGCACAGATACCATTCCATAAGCCAAATATGTAATAGACAAGAGCTACTCCTTGCTCAACGAAGTGGACTCAACACCCCATATTAAACGCCTAAGAATATACCTGACTAGTAAGAATCTTAAAACCTATGGATTTATATGTCTCCGAAAGAGAATCAAGCATGTGTACAGTGGCATAAACGCAGCAGTGTTAGGATTGGTGAGGTTCATCGAGCAAATGCAGACCCTTTGAAGTCATATTGCATGGTACCCATTCCATGGGTCTCAACTCTCCAGGTTTCAGGGATTCTTCCTTCAGCTAAAACATGCATGTGGAACCCAGAGTATGATCCACCGTGTGATCGGGAAACGTGTTCAAATGTGTCTCAGTTTTCATCCCCTGGTACTCGGGTGCAACATTCCAGACGCTTTACTAACACTCTCCCCACTTGGAGAGTCAGTGCCTTTAACCTCCTGTTTGGCCCTGTTTGCAATTTCTGCGGAAAATGAACAGGAATAGGGAGAACCAATGAGAGACTAGCTGGAGGTGTCTGGACGGGCAAATTTAACTCTCATTTCCCACCAGGAAGAGGAATTAACCAAAGGCTCAGCGTGCCATGCCGGAACCACACAAGGGACTGAAGCAATCCGGCGGTGTTGCGGCCAGCTCACAAGAAAGCGAGTTGAAGAAAGGAGCTCAGGGGCACTGTCATTCACAAACCTGCAGAGTTATAAATGACAGCTATCGTCCAAAAATATATTGAAGTAAGGCTGCCAAGAGGACTTCAAAGCGGGGTAGAATTGCAGGAAACCGATTTCAGGAGGTAGACTGGAATTGCATGTAAAGCATAGGAAAAGACGCAGAACTTCCATAATGATGCACTTGGCCAAAAAGGGCATATGCATTTTTTCCTGAATATATTCAGGAAAAAACGCATACGCGCTTTTTGGCCAACCAAGCAAGCTTGCAAAGGAAATGTGCACTACAATGAAGTCTCACTGCCCCCCGGTCAAAAGGGCCATCTGAAAACAGTGTAAAATCCAGAAAGACAGGACAGGCCATGGAGAACTGGGAGCCTTGTTATGCTGATGGGCGGGATGTAAATTGCCAACAGCCGCTCTGGAGAAGTGTATGGTGTTTCCTGAAACATCTAAAAAACAAAGCAACAGAGCCTAGGGCACTTCCACTTATGGTCCTATAGCTTAGGAAAATTAAAATCAAAAAGACACAGCCACCCCAAATTTTGGGACGGCTCTGTTTACAAGAACCTCGTTTACGGTACAAGTTCAATATCACAGAAAGCGAAAAATGGATAAAGAAGTTGTGGTACTTACGTACAATGCAATATCACTCAGCAATGAAATCTATGTCATCAGGCCCATAGCAGCATAATGAGTGGATTCAGGTACGATGATTCTAAGTGAAATAAGTCACACAGAAAAAGAAACATCATAAGATATCACTACTACACGGAATGTAAACTTGGCTACACAGGAACTGAATTACAAAACAGAACAGGGTTTCAAATGTAGAAAACCAACTTATGCTTGCTTAAGGGGAAAAGTGAGTTGGGGTGCTGCATAAAACAAGAGATTGAAATTAGCACAGATACCGTTCCATAAGCCAAATATGTAATAGACAAGAGCTACTCCTTGCTCAACGAAGTGGACTCAACACCACATATTAAACGCCTAAGAATATACCTGACTAGTAAGCATCTTAAAACCTATGGATTTATATGTCTCCGAAAGAGAACCAAGCGTGTGTACAGCATCATAAATGCAACAGTGATAGGATTGGTGAGGATCGGTGAGCAAATGCAGACCCTTTGAAGTCATATTGCATGGTACCTATTCCATGGGTCTCAACTCTCCAGGTTTAAGGGATTCTTCCTTCAGCTAAAACATGCATGTGGAACCCAGAGTATGATCCACCGTGTGATCGGGAAACGTGTTCAAATGTGTCTCAGTTTTTGTCCCCTTGTACTCGGGTGCAAGATTCCAGACGCTTTACTAACACTCTCCCCACTTGGAGAATCAGTGCCTTTAACCTCCTGTTTGGCCAAGGTTGCAATTTCTGCGGAAAATGAACAGGAATAGGGAGAACCAATGAGAGACTGGCTGGAGGTGTCTGGACGGGCAAATTTAACTCTCATTTCCCACCAGGAAGAGGAATTAACCAAAGGCTCAGCGTGCCATGCCGGAACCACACTAGGGCCTGAAGCAATCCTGCAGTGTTGCGACTAGCTCACAAGAAAGCAAGCTGAAGACAGGACCTCAGGGGCACTGTAATTCACAAACCTGCAGAGTTATAAATGACAGCTATCGTCCAAAAATATATTGAAGTAAGGCTGCCAAGAGGACTTGAAAGCGGGGCAGAATTGCAGGAAACTGATTTCAGGAGGTAGACTGGAATTGCATGTAAAGTATAGGAAAAGTGGCAGAACGTCCACAGTGATGCACTTGGCCAAAAAGTGCCTATGCGTTTTTTCCTGAATATGTTCAGGAAAAAACGCATACGCCCTTTTTGGCCAACCAAGCAAGCTTCCAAAGGAAATCTGCACTACAATGACGTCTCACTGCACCCCAGTCAAAAGGGCCATCTGAAAAAAGTGTAAAATCCAGAAGGCAGGACAGGCCATGGAGAACTGGGAGCCTTGTTATGCTGATGGGCGGGATGTAAATTGCCAACAGCCACTCTGGAGAAGTGTATGGTGTTTCCTGAAACATCTAAAAAACAAAGCAACAGAGCCTAGGGCACTTCCACTTATGCTCCTATAGCTTAGGGAAATTTAAATCAAAAAGACACAGCCACCCCAAAATTTGGGCCGGCACTGTTTACAAGAACCTCGTTTACGGTACAAGTTCAATATCGCAGAAAGTGAAAAATGGATAAAGAAGTTGTGGTACTTATGTACAATGCAATATCACTCAGCAATGAAATCTATGTCATCAGGCCCGTAGCAGCATAATGAGTGGATTCAGGTACGATGATTCTAAGTGAAATAAGTCACACAGAAAAAGAAACATCCTAAGATATCACTACTACACGGAATGTAAACTTGGCTACCCAGGAACTGAATTACAAAACAGAACAGGGTCTCAAATGTAGAAAACCAACTTATTCTTGCTTAAAGTGAAAGGTGAGATGGGGTGCTGCATAAAACAAGAGATTGAAATTAGCACAGATACCATTCCATAAGCCAAATATGTAATAGACAAGAGCTACTCCTTGCTCAACGAAGTGGACTCAACACCCCATATTAAACGCCTAAGAATATACCTGACTAGTAAGAGTCTTAAAACCTATGGATTTATATGTCTCCGAAAGAGGATCAAGCATGTGTACAGTGGCATAAACGCAGCAGTGTTAGGATTGGTGAGGTTCATCGAGCAAATGCAGACCCTTTGAAGTCATATTGCATGGTACCCATTCCATGGGTCTCAACTCTCCAGGTTTCAGGGATTCTTCCTTCAGCTAAAACATGCATGTGGAACCCAGAGTATGATCCACCGTGTGATCGGGAAACGTGTTCAAATGTGTCTCAGTTTTCATCCCCTGGTACTCAGGTGCAACATTCCAGACGCTTTACTAACACTCTCCCCACTTGGAGAGTCAGTGCCTTTAACCTCCTGTTTGGCCCTGTTTGCAATTTCTGCGGAAAATGAACAGGAATAGGGAGAACCAATGAGAGACTAGCTGGAGGTGTCTGGTCGGGCAAATTTAACTCTCATTTCCCACCAGGAAGAGGAATTAACCAAAGGCTCAGCGTGCCATGCCGGAACCACACAAGGGACTGAAGCAATCCGGCGGTGTTGCGGCCAGCTCACAAGAAAGCGAGTTGAAGAAAGGAGCTCAGGGGCACTGTCATTCACAAACCTGCAGAGTTATAAATGACAGCTATCGTCCAAAAATATATTGAAGTAAGGCTGCCAAGAGGACTTCAAAGCGGGGTAGAATTGCAGGAAACCGATTTCAGGAGGTAGACTGGAATTGCATGTAAAGCATAGGAAAAGACGCAGAACTTCCACAATGATGCACTTGGCCAAAAAGGGCGTATGCGTTTTTTCCTGAATATATTCAGGAAAAAACGCATTCGCGCTTTTTGGCCAACCAAGCAAGCTTGCAAAGGAAATGTGCACTACAATGAAGTCTCACTGCCCCCCGGTCAAAAGGGCCATCTGAAAACAGTGTAAAATCCAGAAAGACAGGACAGGCCATGGAGAACTGGGAGCCTTGTTATGCTGATGGGCGGGATGTAAATTGCCAACAGCCGCTCTGGAGAAGTGTATGGTGTTTCCTGAAACATCTAAAAAACAAAGCAACAGAGCCTAGGGCACTTCCACTTATGGTCCTATAGCTTAGGAAAATTAAAATCAAAAAGACACAGCCACCCCAAATTTTGGGACAGCTCTGTTTACAAGAACCTCGTTTACGGTACAAGTTCAATATCACAGAAAGCGAAAAATGGATAAAGAAGTTGTGGTACTTACGTACAATGCAATATCACTCA
The DNA here is from genome assembly GCF_937001465.1 of Orcinus orca. Taxonomy (NCBI): domain Eukaryota; kingdom Metazoa; phylum Chordata; class Mammalia; order Artiodactyla; family Delphinidae; genus Orcinus; species Orcinus orca. The sequence goes on from NC_064559.1 coordinate 82,812,858, forward strand.
GCAATGAAATCTATGTCATCAGGCCCGTAGCAGCATAATGAGTGGATTCAGGTACGATGATTCTAAGTGAAATAAGTCACACAGAAAAAGAAACATCATAAGATATCACTACTACACGGAATGTAAACTTGGCTACACAGGAACTGAATTACAAAACAGAACAGGGTTTCAAATGTAGAAAACCAACTTATGCTTGCTTAAGGGGAAAAGTGACTTGGGGTGCTGCATAAAACAAGAGATTGAAATTAGCACAGATACCGTTCCATAAGCCAAATATGTAATAGACAAGAGCTACTCCTTGCTCAACGAAGTGGACTCAACACCACATATTAAACGCCTAAGAATATACCTGACTAGTAAGCATCTTAAAACCTATGGATTTATATGTCTCCGAAAGAGAACCAAGCGTGTGTACAGCATCATAAATGCAACAGTGATAGGATTGGTGAGGATCGGTGAGCAAATGCAGACCCTTTGAAGTCATATTGCATGGTACCTATTCCATGGGTCTCAACTCTCCAGGTTTAAGGGATTCTTCCTTCAGCTAAAACATGCATGTGGAACCCAGAGTATGATCCACCGTGTGATCGGGAAACGTGTTCAAATGTGTCTCAGTTTTTGTCCCCTTGTACTCGGGTGCAAGATTCCAGACGCTTTACTAACACTCTCCCCACTTGGAGAATCAGTGCCTTTAACCTCCTGTTTGGCCAAGGTTGCAATTTCTGCGGAAAATGAACAGGAATAGGGAGAACCAATGAGAGACTGGCTGGAGGTGTCTGGACGGGCAAATTTAACTCTCATTTCCCACCAGGAAGAGGAATTAACCAAAGGCTCAGCGTGCCATGCCGGAACCACACTAGGGCCTGAAGCAATCCTGCGGTGTTGCGACTAGCTCACAAGAAAGCAAGCTGAAGACAGGACCTCAGGGGCACTGTAATTCACAAACCTGCAGAGTTATAAATGACAGCTATCGTCCAAAAATATATTGAAGTAAGGCTGCCAAGAGGACTTGAAAGCGGGGCAGAATTGCAGGAAACTGATTTCAGGAGGTAGACTGGAATTGCATGTAAAGTATAGGAAAAGTGGCAGAACGTCCACAGTGATGCACTTGGCCAAAAAGTGCCTATGCGTTTTTTCCTGAATATGTTCAGGAAAAAACGCATACGCCCTTTTTGGCCAACCAAGCAAGCTTCCAAAGGAAATCTGCACTACAATGACGTCTCACTGCACCCCAGTCAAAAGGGCCATCTGAAAAAAGTGTAAAATCCAGAAGGCAGGACAGGCCATGGAAAACTGGGAGCCTTGTTATGCTGATGGGCGGGATGTAAATTGCCAACAGCCACTCTGGAGAAGTGTATGGTGTTTCCTGAAACATCTAAAAAACAAAGCAACAGAGCCTAGGGCACTTCCACTTATGCTCCTATAGCTTAGGGAAATTTAAATCAAAAAGACACAGCCACCCCAAAATTTGGGCCGGCACTGTTTACAAGAACCTCGTTTACGGTACAAGTTCAATATCGCAGAAAGTGAAAAATGGATAAAGAAGTTGTAGTACTTATGTACAATGCAATATCACTCAGCAATGAAATCTATGTCATCAGGCCCGTAGCAGCATAATGAGTGGATTCAGGTACGATGATTCTAAGTGAAATAAGTCACACAGAAAAAGAAACATCCTAAGATATCACTACTACACGGAATGTAAACTTGGCTACCCAGGAACTGAATTACAAAACAGAACAGGGTCTCAAATGTAGAAAACCAACTTATTCTTGCTTAAAGTGAAAGGTGAGATGGGGTGCTGCATAAAACAAGAGATTGAAATTAGCACAGATACCATTCCATAAGCCAAATATGTAATAGACAAGAGCTACTCCTTGCTCAACGAAGTGGACTCAACACCCCATATTAAACGCCTAAGAATATACCTGACTAGTAAGAGTCTTAAAACCTATGGATTTATATGTCTCCGAAAGAGGATCAAGCATGTGTACAGTGGCATAAACGCAGCAGTGTTAGGATTGGTGAGGTTCATCGAGCAAATGCAGACCCTTTGAAGTCATATTGCATGGTACCCATTCCATGGGTCTCAACTCTCCAGGTTTCAGGGATTCTTCCTTCAGCTAAAACATGCATGTGGAACCCAGAGTATGATCCACCGTGTGATCGGGAAACGTGTTCAAATGTGTCTCAGTTTTCATCCCCTGGTACTCGGGTGCAACATTCCAGACGCTTTACTAACACTCTCCCCACTTGGAGAGTCAGTGCCTTTAACCTCCTGTTTGGCCCTGTTTGCAATTTCTGCGGAAAATGAACAGGAATAGGGAGAACCAATGAGAGACTAGCTGGAGGTGTCTGGTCGGGCAAATTTAACTCTCATTTCCCACCAGGAAGAGGAATTAACCAAAGGCTCAGCGTGCCATGCCGGAACCACACAAGGGACTGAAGCAATCCGGCGGTGTTGCGGCCAGCTCACAAGAAAGCGAGTTGAAGAAAGGAGCTCAGGGGCACTGTCATTCACAAACCTGCAGAGTTATAAATGACAGCTATCGTCCAAAAATATATTGAAGTAAGGCTGCCAAGAGGACTTCAAATCGGGGTAGAATTGCAGGAAACCGATTTCAGGAGGTAGACTGGAATTGCATGTAAAGCATAGGAAAAGACGCAGAACTTCCACAATGATGCACTTGGCCAAAAAGGGCGTATGCGTTTTTTCCTGAATATATTCAGGAAAAAACGCATACGCGCTTTTTGGCCAACCAAGCAAGCTTGCAAAGGAAATGTGCACTACAATGAAGTCTCACTGCCCCCCGGTCAAAAGGGCCATCTGAAAACAGTGTAAAATCCAGAAAGACAGGACAGGCCATGGAGAACTGGGAGCCTTGTTATGCTGATGGGCGGGATGTAAATTGCCAACAGCCGCTCTGGAGAAGTGTATGGTGTTTCCTGAAACATCTAAAAAACAAAGCAACAGAGCCTAGGGCACTTCCACTTATGGTCCTATAGCTTAGGAAAATTAAAATCAAAAAGACACAGCCACCCCAAATTTTGGGACAGCTCTGTTTACAAGAACCTCGTTTACGGTACAAGTTCAATATCACAGAAAGCGAAAAATGGATAAAGAAGTTGTGGTACTTACGTACAATGCAATATCACTCAGCAATGAAATCTATGTCATCAGGCCCGTAGCAGCATAATGAGTGGATTCAGGTACGATGATTCTAAGTGAAATAAGTCACACAGAAAAAGAAACATCATAAGATATCACTACTACACGGAATGTAAACTTGGCTACACAGGAACTGAATTACAAAACAGAACAGGGTTTCAAATGTAGAAAACCAACTTATGCTTGCTTAAGGGGAAAAGTGAGTTGGGGTGCTGCATAAAACAAGAGATTGAAATTAGCACAGATACCGTTCCATAAGCCAAATATGTAATAGACAAGAGCTACTCCTTGCTCAACGAAGTGGACTCAACACCACATATTAAACGCCTAAGAATATACCTGACTAGTAAGCATCTTAAAACCTATGGATTTATATGTCTCCGAAAGAGAACCAAGCGTGTGTACAGCATCATAAATGCAACAGTGATAGGATTGGTGAGGATCGGTGAGCAAATGCAGACCCTTTGAAGTCATATTGCATGGTACCTATTCCATGGGTCTCAACTCTCCAGGTTTAAGGGATTCTTCCTTCAGCTAAAACATGCATGTGGAACCCAGAGTATGATCCACCGTGTGATCGGGAAACGTGTTCAAATGTGTCTCAGTTTTTGTCCCCTTGTACTCGGGTGCAAGATTCCAGACGCTTTACTAACACTCTCCCCACTTGGAGAATCAGTGCCTTTAACCTCCTGTTTGGCCAAGGTTGCAATTTCTGCGGAAAATGAACAGGAATAGGGAGAACCAATGAGAGACTGGCTGGAGGTGTCTGGACGGGCAAATTTAACTCTCATTTCCCACCAGGAAGAGGAATTAACCAAAGGCTCAGCGTGCCATGCCGGAACCACACTAGGGCCTGAAGCAATCCTGCGGTGTTGCGACTAGCTCACAAGAAAGCAAGCTGAAGACAGGACCTCAGGGGCACTGTAATTCACAAACCTGCAGAGTTATAAATGACAGCTATCGTCCAAAAATATATTGAAGTAAGGCTGCCAAGAGGACTTGAAAGCGGGGCAGAATTGCAGGAAACTGATTTCAGGAGGTAGACTGGAATTGCATGTAAAGTATAGGAAAAGTGGCAGAATGTCCACAGTGATGCACTTGGCCAAAAAGTGCCTATGCGTTTTTTCCTGAATATGTTCTGGAAAAAACGCATACGCCCTTTTTGGCCAACCAAGCAAGCTTCCAAAGGAAATCTGCACTACAATGACGTCTCACTGCACCCCAGTCAAAAGGGCCATCTGAAAAAAGTGTAAAATCCAGAAGGCAGGACAGGCCATGGAGAACTGGGAGCCTTGTTATGCTGATGGGCGGGATGTAAATTGCCAACAGCCACTCTGGAGAAGTGTATGGTGTTTCCTGAAACATCTAAAAAACAAAGCAACAGAGCCTAGGGCACTTCCACTTATGCTCCTATAGCTTAGGGAAATTTAAATCAAAAAGACACAGCCACCCCAAAATTTGGGCCGGCACTGTTTACAAGAACCTCGTTTACGGTACAAGTTCAATATCGCAGAAAGTGAAAAATGGATAAAGAAGTTGTGGTACTTATGTACAATGCAATATCACTCAGCAATGAAATCTATGTCATCAGGCCCGTAGCAGCATAATGAGTGGATTCAGGTACGATGATTCTAAGTGAAATAAGTCACACAGAAATAAAAACATCATAAGATATCACTACTGCACGGAATGTAAACTTGGCTACCCAGGAACTGAATTACAAAACAGAAGAGGGTCTCAAATGTAGAAAACAAACTTATTCTTCCTTAAAGTGAAAGGTGAGATGGGGTGCTGCATAAAACCAGAGATTGAAATTAGCACAGATACCGTTCCATAAGCCAAATATGTAATAGACAAGAGCTACTCCTTGCTCAACGAAGTGGACTCAACACCCCATATTAAACGCCTAAGAATATACCTGACTAGTAAGAATCTTAAAACCTATGGATTTATATGTCTCCGAAAGAGAATCAAGCATGTGTACAGTGGCATAAACGCAGCAGTGGTAGGATTGTTGAGGTTCATTGAGCAAATGCAGACCCTTTGAAGTCATATTGCATGGTACCCATTCCATGGGTCTCAACTCTCCAGGTTTAAGGGATTCTTCCTTCAGCTAAAACATGCATGTGGAACCCAGAGTATGATCCATCGTGTGATCGGGAAACGTGTTCAAATGTGTCTCAGTTTTCATCCACTGGTACTCGGGTGCAACATTCCAGACACTTTACTAACACTCTCCCCACTTGGAGAGTCAGGGCATTTAACCTCCTGTTTGGCCCAGTTTGCAATTTCTGCGGAAGATGAACAGGAATAGGGAGAACCAATGAGAGACTAGCTGGAGGTGTCTGGACGGGCAAATTTAACTCTCATTTCCCACCAGGAAGAGGAATTAACAAAAGGCTCAGCGTGCCATGACGGAACTACACTAGGGCATGAAGCAATCCTGCGGTGTTGCGGCCAGTTCACAAGAAAGCGAGTTGAAGAAAGGAGCTCAGGGGCACTGTAATTCACAAAACTGCATAGTTATAAATGACAGCTATCGTCCAAAAATATATTGAAGTAAGGCCGCCAAGAGGACTTGAAAGCGGGGCAGAATTGCAGGAAACCGATTTCAGGAGGTAGACTGGAATTGCATGTAAAGCATAGGAAAAGAGGCAGAACGTCCACAATGATGCACTTGGCCAAAAACGGCGTGTGCGTTTTTTCCTGAATATATTCATGAAAAAACCGATACGCCATTTTTCACCAACCAAGCAAGCTTACAAAGGAAATCTGCACTACAATGAAGTCTCACTGCCCCCCAGTCAAAAGGGCCATTTGAAAAAGTGTAAAATCCAGAAAGGCAGGACAGGCCATGGAAAACGGTGAGACTTGTTATGCTGATGGGCGGGATGTAAATTGCCAACAGCCACTCTGGAGAAGTGTATGGTGTTTCCTGAAACATCTAAAAAACAAAGCAACAGAGCCTAGGGTACTTCCACTTATGGTCCTATAGCTTAGGGAAATTAAAATCAAAAAGACACAGCCACCCCAAAGTTTGGGACGGCTCTGTTTACAAGAACCTCGTTTACAGTACAAGTTCAATATCACAGAAAGCGAAAAATGGATAAAGAACTTGTGGTACTTACGTACAATGCAATATCACTCAGCAATGAAATCTATGTCATCAGGCCCGTAGCAGCATAATGAGTGGATTCAGGTACGATGATTCTAAGTGAAATAAGTCATACAGAAAAAGAAACATCACAAGATATCACTACTACACGGAATGTAAACGTGGCTACACAGGAACTGTATTGCAAAACAGAACAGGGTCTCAAATATAGGAAACCAACTTATCCTTGCTTATGCGGAAAGGTGAGTTGGGGTGCTGCATAAAACCAGAGATTGAAATTAGCACAGATACCGTTCCATAAGCCAAATATTTAATAAATAAGAGCTACTCCTTGCTCAACGAAGTGGACTCAACACCACATATTAAACGCCTAAGAATATACCTGACTAGTAAGCATCTTAAAACCTATGGATTTATATGTCTCCGAAAGAGAACCAAGCGTGTGTACAGCATCAAAAATGCAGCAGTGATAGGATTGGTGAGGATCGGTGAGCAAATGCAGACCTTTTGAAGTCATATTGCATGGTACCTATTCCATGGGTCTCAACTCTCCAGGTTTAAGGGATTCTTCCTTCAGCTAAAACATGCATGTGGAACCCAGAGTATGATCCACCGTGTGATCGGGAAACGTGTTCAAATGTGTCTCAGTTTTTGTCCCCTTGTACTCGGGTGCAACATTCCAGACGCTTTACTAACACTCTCCCCACTTGGAGAATCAGTGCCTTTAACTTCCTGTTTGGCCAAGTTTGCAATTTCTGCGGAAAATGAACAGGAATAGGGAGAACCCATGAGAGAGTGGCTGGAGGTGTCTGGACGGGCAAATTTAACTCTCATTTCCCACCAGGAAGAGGAATTAACCAAAGGCTCAGCGTGCCATGCCGGAACCACACTAGGGCCTGAAGCAATCCTGTGGTGTTGCGGCCAGCTCACAAGAAAGCAAGCTGAAGACAGGACCTCAGGGGCACTGTAATTCACAAACCTGCAGAGCTATAAATGACAGCTATCGTCCAAAAATATATTGAAGTAAGGCTGCCAAGAGGACTTGAAAGCGGGGCAGAATTGCAGAAACCGATTTCAGGAGGTAGACTGGAATTGCATGTAAAGCATAGGAAAAGAGGCAGAACGTCCACAATGATGCAGTTGGCCAAAAAGGGCGTATGCGTTTTTTCCTGAATATATTCAGGAAAAACGCATACGCCCTTTTTGGCCAACCAAGCAAGCTTGCAAAGGAAGTCTGCACTACAATGAAGTCTCACTTCCCCCCAGTCAAAAGGGCCATCTGAAAAAAGTGTAAAATCCAGAAAGGCAGGACAGGCCATGGACAACTGGGAGCCTTGTTATGCTGATGGGCGGCATGTAAATTGCCAACAGCCACTCTGGAGAAGTGTATGGTGTTTCCTGAAACATCTAATAAACACAGCAAAGGAGCCTAGGGCAATTCCACTTATGGTCCTATAGATTAGGGAAATGAAAATCAAAAAGACACAGCCACCCCAAGGTTTGGAACGGCTCTGTTTACAAGAACATTGTTTACGGTACATGTTCAATATCGCAGAAAGTGAAAAATGGATAAAGAAGTTGTGATACTTATGTACAATTCAATATCACTCAGCAATGAAATCTATGTCATCAGGCCCGTAGCAGCATAATGAGTGGATTCAGGTACGATGATTCTAAGTGAAATAAGTCACACAGAAAAAGAAACACCATAAGATATCACTAATACACGGAATGTAAACTTGGCTACACAGGAACTGAATTACAAAACAGAACAGGGTCTCAAATGTAGAAAACCAACTTATGCTTGCTTAAGGGGAAAGGTGAGTTCGGGTGCTGCATAAACCAGAGATTGAAATTAGCACAGATACCGTTCCATAAGCCAAATATGTAATAGACAAGAGCTACTCCTTGCTCAACGAAGTGGACTCAACAACCCATATTAAACGCCTAAGAATATACCTGACTAGTAAGATCTTAAAACCTATGGATTTCTATGTCTGCGAAAGAGAATCAAGCGTGTGTACAGCGGTATAAACGCAGCAGTGATAGGATTGGTGAGGTTCAGTGAGCAAATGCAGACCCTTTGAAGTCATATTGCATGGTACCCATTCCATGGGTCTTAACTCTTCAGGTTTAAGGGATTCTTGCTTCAGCTAAAACATGCATGTGGAACCCAGAGTATGATCCACCATATGATCGGGAAACATGTTCAAATGTGTCTCAGTTTTTGTCCTCTGGTACTTGGGTGCAACATTCCAGACGTTTATTAACACTCTCCCCACTTGGAGAGTCAGTGCCTTAAACCTCCTGTTTGGCCCAGTTTGCAATTTCTGCGGGAAATGAACAGGAATAGGGAGAACCCATGAGAGACTAGCTGGAGGTGTCTGGACGGGTAAATTTAACTCTCATTTCCCACCAGAAAGAGGAATTAACCAAAGGCTCAGCATGCCGTGCCGGAACCACACTAGGGCCTGAAGCAATCATGTGGTGTTTCGGCCACCTCACAAGAAAGCGAGTTGAAGAAAGGAGCTCAGGGGCACTGTAATTCACAAACCTGCAGAGTTATAAATGACAGCTATCGTCCAAAAATATATTGAAGTAAGGCTGCCAACAGGACTTGAAAGCGGGGCAGAATTGCAGGAAACCGATTTCAGGAAGTAGACTCAAATTGCATTTAAAACATAGGAAAAGAGGCAGAACGTCCACAATGATGCACTTGGCCAAAAAGGGCGTATGCGTTTTTTCCTGAATATATTCAGGAAAAAACACATACGCCCTTTTTGGCCAACTAAGCAAGGTTGCAAAGGAATCTGCACTACAATGAAGTCTCACTTCCCCCCGGTCAAAAGGGCCATCTGAAAAAAGTGTAAAATCCAGAAAAGCAGGACAGGCCATGGAGAACTGGAGCCTTGTTATGCTGATGGGCGGGATGTAAATTGCCAACAGCCACTCTGGAGAAGTGTATGGTGTTTCCTGAAACATCTAAAAAACAAGGTAACAGAGCCTAGGGCACTTCCACTTATTGTCCTATAGCTTAGGGAAATTGAAATCAAAAAGACACAGCCACCCCAAAGTTTGGGATGGCTCTGTTAACAAGAACCTCGTTTACGGTACAAGTTCAATATCGCAGAAAGCGAAATATGGATAAAGAAGTTGTGGAATTTGCGTACAATAAAATATCACTCAGCAATGAAATCTACGTCATCAGGCCCATAGCAGCATAATGAGTGGATTCAGGTACGATGATTCTAAGTGAAATAAGTCACACAGAAAAAGAAACATCATAACATATCACTACTACATGGAATGTAAACTTGGCTACACAGGAACTGAATTACAAAACAGAACAGGGGCTCAAATGTAGAAAACCAACTTATGCTTGCTTAAGGGGAAAAGTGAGTTTGGGTGCTGCATAAAACCAGAGATTAAAATTAGCACAGATACCATTCCATAAGCCAAATATGCAATAGACAAGAGCTACTCCTTGCTCAACGAAGTGGACTCAACACCCCATATTAAACGCCTTAGAATATACCTGACTAGTAAGAATCTTAAAACCTATGGATTTATATGTCTCCGTAAGAGAATCAAGCGTGCGTACAGCGGCATAAACACAGCAGTGATAGGATTGGTGAGGTTCGGTGAGCAAACGCAGACCCTTTGAAGTCATATTGCATGGTACCCATTCCATGGGTCTCAACTCTCCAGGTTTAAGGGATTCTTCCTTCAGCTAAAACATGCATGTGGAACCCAGAGTATAATCCACAGTGTGATCAGGAAACGTGTTCAAATGTGTCTCAGTTTTCGTCCCCTGGTACCCGGGTGCAACATTCCACACGCTTTACTAACACTCTCCCCACTTGGAGAGTCAGTGCCTTTAACCTCCTTTTGGCCCAGTTTGCAAATTCTGCGGAAGATGAACAGGAATAGGGAAAACAAATGTGAGACTAGCTGGAGGTGTCTGGACGGGCAAATTTAACTCTTATTTCCCACCAAGAAGAGGAATTAACCAAAGGCTCAGCGTGCCGTGCCGGAACCACACTAGGGCCTGAAACAATCCTGTGGTGTTGCGGCCAGCTCACAAGAAAGCGAGTTGAAGAAAGCAGCTCAGGGGCACTGTCATTCACAAACCTGCAGAGTTATAAATGACAGCTATCGTCCAAAAATATATTGTAATAAGGCTGCCAAGAGGACTTGAAAGCAGCGCAGAATTGCAGGAAACCGATTTCGGGAGGTAGACTGGAATTGCATTTAAAGCATAGGAAAAGAGGCAGAACATCCACAATGATGCACTTGGCAAAAAAGGGCGTATGAGTTTGTTCCTGAATATATTCAGGAAAAAACACATATGCCCTTTTTGGCAAACCAAGCAAGCTTGCAATGGAAATCCGAACTACTATGAAGTGTCACTTCTCCCCGGTCTAAACGGCCATCTGAAATAAGTGTAAAATCCAGAAAGGCTAGACGGGCCATGTGGAAAAAGGAGCCTTGTTATGCTGATGGGCGGGATGTAAATTGCCAACAGCCACTCTGGAGAAGTGTATGGTGTTTCCTGATACATCTGAAAAGCAAAGCAACAGAGTCTAGGGCATTTCCACTTATGGTCCTATAGCTTAGGGAAATTAAAATCAAAAAGACACAGCCACCCCAAAATTTGGGACGGCTCTGTTTACAGGAAACTCTTCTACAGTACAAGTTAAATATCGCAGAGAACAAATAATTTATAAAGAAGTTGCGGTACTTACGTACAACAGAATACCACTCAGCAATGAAATCTGTGTCACCAGGCCTGTACCAGCATAATGAGTGGATTGAGGCACGATGATTCTAAGTGAAATAAGTCACACAGAAAAAGAAACATCGTAAGTTATCACTAATACACGGAATGTAAACTTGGCTACACAGGAACTGAATTACAAAACAGAACAGGGCCTCAAATGTAGAAAACCAACTTATGCTTGCTTAAGGGGAAAGGTGAGTTGGGGTGCTGCATAAAACCAGAGATTGAAATTAGCACAGATACCATTCCATAAGCCAAATATGTAACAGACAAGAGCTACTCCTTGCTCAACGAACTGGACTCAACACCCCATATTAAATGCCTAAGAATATACCTGACTAGTAAGAATCTTAAAACCTATGGATTTATATGTCTCCGAAGGAGAATCAAGCGTGTGTACAGTGGCATAAACGCAGCAGTGATAGGATTGGTGAGGTTCGGTGAGCAAATGCAGACCCTTTGAAGTCATATTGCATGGTACCCGTTCCATGGGTCTCAACTCTCCAGGTTTAAGGGATTCTTCCTTCAGCTAAAACATGCATGTGGAACCCAGAGTATGATCCACCGTGTGATTGTGAAACGTGTTCAAGTGTGTCTCAGTTTTCGTCCCCTGGTACTCTGGTGCAACATTCCACACGCTTTACTAACACTCTCCACACTTGGAGAGTCAGTGCCTTTAGCCTCCTGTTTGGCCCAGTTTGCAATTTCTGCGGAAGATGAACAGGAATAGGGAGAACCAATGAGAGACTAGCTGGAGGTGTCTGGACTGGAAAATTTAACTCTCATTTCCCACCAGGAAGAGGAATTAACCAAAGGCTCAGCGTGCCATGCCGGAACCACTCTAGGGCCTGAAGCAATCCTGCGGTGTTACTGCCAGCTCACAAGAAAGCAAGTTGAAGAAAGGAGCTCAGGGGCACTGTAATTCACAACCTGCAGAGTTATAAATGACAGGTATCGTCCAAAACTATATTGAAGAAAGGCTGCCAAGAGGACTTGAAAGCGGGGCAGAATTGCAGCAAACCGATTTCAGGAGGTAGACTGGAATTGCATGTAAAGCATAGGAAAAGAGGCAGAACATCCACAATGATGCACTTGGCCAAAAAGTGCATATGCGTTTTTTCCTGAATATATTCAGGAAAAAATGCATACGCCCTTTTTGGCCAACCAAGCAAGCTTGCAAAGGAAATCTGCACAAAAATGAACTCTCACTGCCCCCCAGTCAAAAGCGCCATCTGAAAAATGTGTAAAATCCAGAAAGGCAGGACAGGCCATGGAGAACTGGGAGCCTTGTTATGCTGATGGGCGGGATGTAAATTGCCAACAGCCACTCTGGAGAAGTGTATGGTGTTTCCTGAAACATCCAAAAAACAAAGCAACAGAGCCTAGGGCACTTCCACTTATGGTCCTATAGCTTAGGGAAATTAAAATCAAAAAGACACAGCCACCCCAAATTTTGGGACGGCTCTGTTTACAAGAACCTCGTTTACGGAACAAGTTCGATATCACAGAAAGCGAAAAATGGATAAAGAAGTTGTGGTACTTACGTACAATGCAATATCACTCGGCAATGAAATGTATGTCATCAGGCCCGTAGCAGCATAATGAGTGAATTCAGGTACGATGATTCTAAGTGAAATATGTCACACAGAAAAAGAATCATCATAAGATATCACTACTACACGGAATGTACACTTGGCTACACAGGAACTGAATCACAAAACAGAACAGGGTCTCAAATGTAGAAAACCAACTTATGCTTGCTTAAGGGGAAAGGTGAGTTGGGGTGCTGCATAAAACCAGAGATTGAAATTAGCACAGATACCATTCCATGAGCCAAATATGTAATAGACAAGAGCTACTCCTTGCTCAACGAAGTGGACTCAACACCCCGTATTAAACGCCTAAGAATATACCTGACTAGTAAGAATCTTAAAACCTATGGATTTATATGTCTCCGAAAGAGAATGAAGCGTGTGTACAGCGGCATAAATGCAGCAGTGATAGGATTGGTGAGGTTCGGTGAGCAAATGCAGACCCTTTGAAGTCATATTGCATGGTACCCGTTCCATGGGTCTCAAATCTGCAGGTTTAAGGGATTCTTCCTTCAGCTAAAACATGCATGTGGAACCCAGAGTATGATCCACCGTGTGATCAGGAAACGTGTTCAAGTGTGTCTCAGTTTTTGTCCCCTGGTACTCGGGTGCAACATTCCAGACGCTTTAATAACACTCTCCCCACTTGGAGAGTCAGTGCCTTTAACCTCCTGTTTGGCCCAGTTTGCAATTTCTGCGGAAAATGAACAGGAATAGGGAGAACCAATGAGAGACTAGCTGGAGGTGTCTGGACGGGCAAAATTAACTCTCATTTCCCACCAGGAAGAGGAATTAACCAAAGGCTCAGCGTGCCATGCTGGAACCACACTAGGGCCTAAAGCAATCCTGTGGTGTTGCGGCCAGCTCACAAGAAAGCGAGTTGAAGAAAGGAGCTCAGGGGCACTGTCATTCACAAACCTGCAGAGGTATAAATGACAGCTATCGTCCAAAAATATATTGAAGTAAGGCTGCCAAGAGGACTTGAAAGCGGGGCAGAATTGCAGGAAACGGATTTCAGGAGGTAGACTGGAATTGCATGTAAAGCATAGGAAAAGAGGCAGAACGTCCACAATGATGCACTTGGCCAAAAAGGGCGTATGTGTTTTTTCCTGAATATATTGAGGAAAAAACGCATACGCTCCTTTTTGGCCAACCAAGCAAGCTTGCAAAGGAAATCTGTACTACAATGAAGTCTCACTGCCCCCTGGTCAAAAGGGCCATCTGAAAAAAGTGTAAAATCCAGAAAGGCAGGACAGGCCATGGAGAACTGGGAACCTTGTTATGCTGATGGGCGGGATGTAAATTGCCAACAGCCACTCTGGAGAAGTGTATGGTGTTTCCTGAAACATCTAAAAAACAAAGCAACAGAGCCTAGGGCACTTCCACTTATGGTCCTATAGCTTAGGGAAATTAAAATCAAAAAGATACAGCCACCCCAAAGTTTGGGACGGCTCTGTTTACAAGAACCTCGTTTACGGTACAAGTTCAATATCACAGAAAGCGAAAAATGGATAAAGAAGTTGTGGGACTTACGTACAATGCAATATCACTCAGCAATGAAATCTATGTCATCAGGCCGGTAGCAGCATAATGAGTGGATTCAGATACGAAGATTCTAAGTGAAATAAGTCACACAGAAAAAGAAACATCATAAGATATCACTACTACACGGAATGTAAACTTGGCTACACAGGAACTGAATTACAAAACAGAACAGGTTCTCAAATGTAGAAAACCAACTTATGCTTGCTTAAGGGGAAAGGTGAGTTGGGGTGCTGCATAAAACCAGAGATTGAAATTAGCACAGATACCATTCCATGAGCCAAATATGTAATAGACAAGAGCTACTCCTTTTTCAACGAAGTGGACTCAACCCCCCATATTAAACGCCAAAGAATATACCTGACTAGTAAGAAACTTAAAACCTATGGATTTATATGTCTCCGAAAGAGAATCAAGCGTGTGGACAGCGGCATAAATGCAGCAGTGATAGGATTGGAGAGGTTCGGTGAGCAAATGCAGACCCTTTGAAGTCATATTGCATGGTACCCATTCCATGGGTCTCAACTCTCCAGTTTTAAGGGATTCTTCCTTCAGCTAAAACATGCATGTGGAACCCAGAGTATGATCCACCGTGTGTTCGGGAAACGTGTTCAAATGTGTCTCCATTTTCGTCCCCTGGTACACGGGCACAACATTCCAGATGCTTTACTAACCCTCTCCCCACTTGGAGAGTCAGTGCCTTTAACCTCCTGGTTGGCCCAGTTTGCAATTTCTGCGGAAGATGAACAGGAAGAGGGAGAACCAATGAGAGACTAGCCGGAGGTGTCTGGAAGGGCAAATTTAAGTCTCATTTCCCACCAGGAAGAGGAATTAACCAAAGGCTAAGCGTGCCGTGTGGGAACCACACTAGGGCCTGAAGCAATCCTGCGGTGTTGCGGCCAGCTCACAAGAAAGCCAGTTGAAGAAAGGAGCTCAGGGGCACTGTCATTCACAAACCTGCAGAGGTATAAATCACAGCTATCGTCCAAAAATATATTGAAGTAAGGCTGCCAAGAGGACTTGGAAGCGGGGCAGAATTGCAGGAAACCGATTTCAGGAGGTAGACTGGAATTGCATGTAAAGCATAGGAGAAGAGGCAGAACGTCCACAATGATGCACTTGTCCAAAAGGGGCGTATGCGTTTTTTTCTGAATATATTCAGGAAAAAACGCATACGCCCCTTTGGCCAACCAAGCAAGCTTGCAAAGGAAATCTGCACTACAATGAAGTCTCACTTCCCCCTGGTCAAAAGGGCCATCTGAAAAAAGTGTAAAATCCAGAAAGGCAGGATAGGCCATGGAGAACTGGGAGCCTTGTTATGCTGATGGGCGGGATGTAAATTGCCAGCAGCCACTCTGGAGAAGTGTATGGTGTTTCCTGTAACATCTAAAAAACAAAGCAACAGAGCCTAGGGCACTTCCACTTATGGTCCTATAGCTTAGGGAAATTAAAATCAAAAAGACACAGCCACCCCGAAGTTTGGGACGTCTCTGTTTACAAGAACCTCATTTACAGTACAAGTTCAATATCACAGAAAGCGAAAAATGGATAAAGAAGTTGTGGGGAAGATGGCGGAAGAGTAAGACGCGGAGATCACGTTCCTCCCCACAGATACACCAGAAATACATCTACGCGTGGAACAACTCCTACAGAGCATCTACTGAACGCTGGCAGAATACCTCAGACCTGCCAAAAGGCAAGAAACCCCCCACGTACCTGGGTAGGGCAAAAGAAAAAACTAAACAGAGACAAAAGTACAGGGACGGGTCCTGCACCAGCGGGAGAGAGCTGTGAAGGAGGAAAAGTGTCCACACACTAGGAAGCCCCTTCGCGGGTGGAGACTTCGGGAGGCGGAGTGGGGGAGCTTGGGAGCCGCGGAGGAGAGCACAGCAACAGGGGTGCGGAGGGCAAAGCGGACAGATTCCAGCGCAGAGGATCGGGCCGACCGGAACTCGCCAGCCGAGAGGCTTGTCTGCTCGCCCGCCGGGGCGGGCGGGACTGGGAGCTGAGGCTCCGGCTTTTGTCGGAGCGCCGGGAGAGGACTGAGGTTGGCGGCGTGAACACAGCCTGCAGGGCGTTAATGCACCGCGGCTGGCCGGGAGAGAGTCCGGGGAGAAGTCTGGAACTGCCGAAGAGGCAAGAGACTTTTACGTCCCTCTTTGTTTCCTGGTGCACGAGGAGAGGGGATTAAGAACGCTGCTTGAGAGAGCTCCAGGGACGGGCGCGAGCCGTGGCTAAAAGTGCGGAGCCCAGAGACAGACATGAGACGCTAGGGCCGCTGCTGCCGCCACCGGGAGGCCTGTGTGCGAACACAGGTCACTAGCCACACGCCCTTCCGGGGAGCCTGTGCAGCCCGCCACTGCCAGGGTCCCGGGATCCAGGGACAACTCCCCCGGGAGAACGCACAGGCGCGCCTCAGGCTGCAACGTCTCGTCGGCCTCTGCCGCCGCAGGCCCACCCCACACTCCGTGCCCGTCCCTACCCCCGGGCCTGAGTGAGCCACAGCCTCTGAATCAGCGGCTCCTTTAACCCCGTCCTGTCTGAGCAAAGAACAGACGCCCTCCGGCGACCTACACGCACAGGCGGGGCTAAATCCAAAGCTGAGCCCCTGGGAACTGTGAGAACAAAGAAGAGAAAGGGAAATCTCTCCCAGCAGCCTCAGAAGCAGCGGATTAAAGCTCCACAATCAACTTGATATACCCTGCATCTGTGGAATACCTGAATAGACAACGAATCATCCCAAATTAAGGAGCCCTGTGGATGAAAGGCGCTTGGTGCTGCAGCCAGGAGTCAGTGCTGTGCCTCTGAGGTGGGAGAGCCAACTTCAGGACACTGATCCACAAGAGACCTCCCAGCTGCACATAATATCAAACAGCAAAAATCTCCGAGAGATCTCCATCTCAACGCCAGCACCCAGCTTCACTCAACGACCAGCAAGCTACAGTGCTGGACATCCTATGCCAAACAACTAGCAAGACAGGAACACAACCCCACCCATTAGCAGAGAGGCGGCCCAAAATCATAATAAGTCTACAGACACCCCAAAACACACCACCAGACGTGGACCTGCCCACCAGAAAGACAAGATCTAGCCTCATCCACCAGAACACAGGCACTAGTACCCTCCACCAGGAAGCCTACACAACCCATTGAACCAACCTTAGCCACTGGGGACAGACACAAAAAACAACAGGAACTACGAACCTTCAGCCTGCAAAAAAGGAGACCCCAAACACAGTAAGATAAGCAAAATGAAAAGACAGAAAAACACACTGCAGATGAAGGAGCAAGATAAAAACCCATCAGACCTAACAAATGAAGAGGAAATAGCCAGTCTACCTGAAAAAGAATTCAGAATAATGATAGTAAAGTTGATCCGAAATCTTGGAGATAGAATGGACAATAGAATGGACAAAATGCAAGAATCAGTTAACAAGGACCTAGAAGAACTAAAGATGAAACAAGCAACGATGAACAACACAATAAATGAAATTAAAAGTACTCTAGATGGGATCAATAGCAGAATAACTGAGGCAGAAGAACGGATAAGTGACCTGGAAGATAAAATAGTGGAAATAACTACTGCAGAGCAGAATAAAGAAAAAAGAATGAAAAGAACTGAGGACAGTCTCAGAGACCTCTGGGACAACATTAAACGTACCAACATTCGAATTATAGGGGTTCCAGAAGAAGAAGAGAAAAAGAAAGGGACTGAGAAAATATTTGAAGAGATTATAGTTGAAAACTTCCCTAATATGGGAAAGGAAATAGTTAATCAAGTCCAGGAAGCACAGAGAGTCCCATACAGGATAAATCCAAGGAGAAATACGCCAAGACACATATTAATCAAACTGTCAAAAATTAAATACAAAGAAAACATATTAAAAGCAGCAAGGGAAAAACAACAAATAACACACAAAGGAATCCCCATAAGGTTAACAGCTGATCTTTCAGCAGAAACTCTGCAAGCCAGAAGGGAGTGGCAGGACATATTGAAAGTGTTGAAGGAGAAAAACCTGCAACCAAGATTACTCTACCCAGCAAGGATCTCATTCAGATTTGATGGAGAAATTAAAACCTTTACAGACAAGCAAAAGCTGAGAGAGTTCAGCACCACCAAACCAGCTCTACAACAACTGCTAAAGGAACTTCTCTAGGCAAGAAACACAAAAGAAGGAAAAGACCTACAATAACAAACCCAAAACAATTAAGAAAATGGGAATGGGAACACACATATCGATAATTACCTTAAATGTAAATGGACTAAATGCTCCCACCAAAAGACACAGATTGGCTGAATGGATACAAAAACAAGACCCATATATTTGCTGTCTACAAGAGACCCACTTCAGACCTAGAGACACATACAGACTGAAAGTAAGGGGATGGAAAAAGGTATTTCATGCAAATGGAAACCAAAAGAAAGCTGGAGTAGCAATTCTCATATCAGACAAAATAGACTTTAAAACAAAGACTATTAGAAGAGACAAAGAAGGACACTACATAATGATCAAGGGATCGATCCAAGAGGAAGGTATAACAATTGTAAATATTTATGCACCCAACATAGGTGCACCTCAATACATAAGGCAAATACTGACAACCATAAAAGGGGAAATCGACAGTAACACATTCATAGTAGGGGACTTTAACACCCCACTTTCACCAATGGACAGATCATCCAAAATGAAAATAAATAAGGAAACACAAGCTTTAAATGATACATTAAATGAGATGGAGTTAATTGATATTTATAGGACATTCCATCCAAAAACAACAGAATACACATTTTTCTCAAGTGCTCATGGAACATTCTCCAGGATAGATCATATCTTGGGTCACAAATCAAGCCTTGGTAAATTTAAGAAAATTGAAATTGTATCAAGTATCTTTTCCGACCACAACGCTATGAGACTCGATATCAATCACAGGAGAAGATCTGTAAAAAATACAAACACATGGAGGCTAAACAATACACTACTTAATAACGAAGTGATCACTGAAGAAATCAAAGGGGAAATCAAAAAATACCTAGAAACAAATGACAATGGAGACACGACGACTCAAAATCTATGGGATGCAGCAAAAGCAGTTCTAAGAGGGAAGTTTATAGCAATACAATCTTACCTTAAGAAACAGGAAACATCTCGAATAAACAACCTAACCTTGCACCTAAAGCAATTAGAGAAAGAAGAACAAAAAAACCCCAAAGTTAGCAGGAGGAAAGAAATCATAAAAATCAGATCAGAAATAAATGAAAAAGAAATGAAGGAAACGATAGCAAAGATCAATAAAACTAAAAGCTGGTTCTTTGAAAGGATAAACAAAATTGATAAACCATTAGCCAGACTCATCAAGAAAAAAAGGGAGAAGACTCAAATCAATAGAATTAGAAATGAAAAAGGAGAAGTAACAACTGACACTGCAGAAATACAAAAGATCATGAGAGATTACTACAAGCAACTCTATGCCAATAAAATGGACAACGTGGAAGAAATGGACAAATTCTTAGAAAGGCACAACCTGCCAAGACTGAATCAGGAAGAAATAGAAAATATGAACAGACCAATCACAAGCACTGAAATTGAAACTGTGATTAAAAATCTTCCAACAAGCAAAAGCCCAGGACCAGATGGCTTCACAGGCGAATTCTATCAAACATTTAGAGAAGAGCTATCACCTATCCTTCTCAGACTCTTCCAAAATATAGCAGAGGGAGGAACACTCCCCAACTCATTCTACGAGGCCACCATCACCCTGATACCAAAACCAGACAAGGATGTCACAAAGAAAGAAAACTACAGGCCAATATCACTGATGAACATAGATGCAAAGATCCTCAACAAAATACTAGCAAACAGAATCCAACAGCACATTAAACGGATCATACACCATGATCAAGTGGGGTTTATTCCAGGAATGCAAGGATTCTTCAATATACGCAAATCAATCAACGTGATACAACATATTAACAAATTGAAGGAGAAAAACCATATGATCATCTCAATAGATGCAGAGAAAACTTTTGACAAAATTCAACACCCATTTATGATAAAAACCCTGCAGAAAGTAGGCATAGAGAGAACTTTCCTCAACATAATAAAGGCCATATATAACAAACCCACAGCCAACATCATCCTCAATGGTGAAAAACTGAAAACATTTCCACTAAGATCAGGAACAAGACAAGGTTGCCCACTCTCACCACTCTTATTCAACATAGTTTTGGAAGTTGTAGCCACAGCAATCAGAGAAGAAAAGGAAATAAAAGGAATCCAAATCGGAAAAGAAGAAGTAAAGCTGTCACTGTTTGCAGATGACATGATACTATACATACAGAATCCTAAAGATGCTACCAGAAAACTACTAGAGCTAATCAATGAATTTGGTAAAGTAGCAGGATACAAAATTAATGCACAGAAATCTCTGGCATTCCTATACACTAAGGATGAAAAATCTGAAAGTGAAATCAAGAAAACACTCCCATTTACCATTGCAACAAAAAGAATAAAATACCTAGGAATAAACCTACCTAAGGAGACAAAAGACCTGTATGCAGAAAATTATAAGACACTGATGAAAGAAATTAAAAATGATACAAATAGATGGAGAGATATACCATGTTCTTGGATTGGAAGAATCAACATTGTGAAAATGACTCTACTACCCAAAGCAATCTACAGATTCAATGCAATCCCTATGAAACTACCACTGGCATTTTTCACAGAACTAGAACAAAAAATCTCACAATTTGTATGGAAACACAAAAGACCCCGAATAGCCAAAGCAATCTTGAGAACGAAAAATGGAGCTGGAGGAATCAGGCTTCCTGACTTCAGACTATACTACAAAGCTACAGTAATCAAGACAGTATGGTACTGGCACAAAAACAGAAATATAGATCAATGGAACAGGATAGAAAGCCCAGAGATAAACCCACGCACATATGGTCACCTTATCTTTGACAAAGGAGGCAGAAATGTACAGTGGAGAAAGGACAGCCTATTCAATAAGTGGTGCTGGGAAAACTGGACAGCTACATGTAAAAGTATGAGATTAGATCACTCCCTAACACCATACACAAAAATAAGCTCAAAATGGATTCAAGACCTAAATATAAGGCCAGAAACTATCAAACTCTTAGAGGAAAACATAGGCAGAACACTCTATGACATAAATCACAGCAAGATCCTTTTTGACCCACCTCCTAGAGAAATGGAAATAAAAACAAAAGTAAACAAATGGGACCTAATGAAACTTAAAAGCTTTTGCGCAGCAAAGGAAACCATAAAGAAGACCAAAAGACAACCCTCAGAATGGGAGAAAATATTTGCAAATGAAGCAACTGACAAAGGATTAATCTCCAAAATTTATAAGCAGCTCATGCAGCTTAATAACAAAAGAACAAACAACCCAATCCAAAAATGGGCAGAAGACCTAAATAGACATTTCTCCAAAGAAGATATACAGAGTGCCAACAAACACATGAAAGAATGCTCAACATCACTAATCATTAGAGAAATGCAAATCAAAACTACAATGAGATATCATCTCACACCAGTCAGAATGGCCATCATCAAAAAATCTAGAAACAATAAATGCTGGAGAGGGTGTGGAGAAAAGGGAACCCTCTTACACTGTTGGTGGGAATGTAAATTGATACAGCCACTGTGGAGAACAGTATGGAGGTTCCTTAAAAAGCTACAAATAGAACTACCATATGACCCAGCAATCCCACTACTGGGCATATACCCTGAGAAAACCATAATTCAAAAAGAGTCATGTACCAAAATGTTCATTGCAGCTCTATTTACAATAGCCCAGAGATGGAAACAACCTAAGTGTCCATCATCGGACGAATAGATAAAGAAGATGTGGCACATATATACAATGGAATATTACTCAGCCATAAAAAGAGACGAAATTGAGCTATTTGTAATGAGGTGGATAGACCTAGAGTCTGTCATACACAGTGAAGTAAGTCAGAAAGAGAGAGACAAATACCGTATGCTAACACATATATATGGAATTTAAGAAAAAAAAATGTCATGAAAAACCTAGGGGTGAAACAGGAATAAAGACACAGACTTACTAGAGAATGGACTTGAGGCTATGGGGAGGGGGAAGGGTAAACGGTGACAAAGCAATAAAGAGGCATGGACATATATACACTACGAAACCTAAAATAGATAGCTAGTGGGAAGCAGCTGCATAGCACAGGGAGATCAGCTCGGTGCTTTGTGACCGCCTGGAGGCGTGGGATAGGGAGGGTGGGAGGGAGGGTGACGCAAGCAGGAAGAGATATGGGAACATATGTATATATATAACTGATTCATTTTGTTGTGAAGCTGAAACTAACATACCATTGTAAAGGAATTATGCTCCAATAAAGATGTTTAAAAAAAAAAAAAGAAGTTGTGGGATTTACGTACAATGCAATATCACTCAGCAATGAAATCTATGTCATCAGGCCCGTAGCAGCATAATGAGTGGATTCAGGTACGATGATTCTAAGTTAAATAAGTCACACAGAAAAAGAAACATCATAAGATATCACTACTACACGGAATGTAAACTTGGCTACACAGGGACTGAATTACAAAACAGAACAGGGTCTCAAATGTAGAAAACCAACTTATGCTTGCTTAAGGGGAAAGGTGAGTTGGGGTGCTGCATAAAACCACAGATTGAAATTAGCACAGATACCGTTCCATAAGCCAAATATGTAATAGACAAGAGCTACTCCTTGCTCAACGAAGTGGACTCAACCCCCCATATTAAACGCATAAGAATATACCTGACTAGTAAGAATCTTAAAACCTATGGATTTATATGTCTCCAAAAGAGAATCAAGCGTGTGTACAGTGGCATAAACGCAGCAGTGATAGGATTGGTGAGGTTCGGTGAGCAAATGCAGACCCTTTGAAGTCATATTGCATGGTACCCATTCCATGGGTCTCAACTCTCCAGGTTTAAGGGATTCTTCCTTCAGCTAAAACATGCATGTGGAACCCAGAGTATGATCCACCGTGTGATCGGGAAATGTGTTCAAATGTGTCTCAGTTTTCAACCCCTGGTACTCGGGTGCAACATTCCAGACGCTTTACTAACACTCTCACCACTTGGAGAGTCATGCCTTTAGCCTCCTGTTTGGCCCAGTTTGCAATTTCTGTGGAAAATGAACAGGAATATGGAGAACTAATGAGAGACTAGCTGGAGGTGTCTGGACGGGCAAATTTAAGTCTCATTTCCCACCAGGAAGAGGAATTAACCAAAGGCTCAGCGTGCCATGCCGGAACCACACTAGGGCCTGAAGCAAACCTGCGGTGTTGCTGCCAGCTCACAAGAAAGCGAGTTGAAGAAAGGAGCTCAGGGGCACTGTCATTCAAAAATCTGCATAATTATAAATGACAGCTATCGTCGAAAACTATATTGAAGTAAGGCTGCCAAGAGGACTTGAAAATGGGGCAGAATTGCATGAAACGGATTTCAGGAGGTAGACTGGAATTGCATGTAAAGCATAGGAAAAGAGGCAGAACGTCCACAATGATGCACTTGGCCAAAAAGGGCGTATGCGTTTTTTCCTGAATAAATTCAGGAAAAAACGCATACGCCCTTTTTGGCCAACCAAGCAAGCTTGCAAAGGAAATCTGCACAACAATGAAGTCTCACTGCCCCCCAGTCAAAAGGGCCATCTGAAAAAAGTGTAAAATCCAGAAAGGCAGGACAGGCCATGGAGAACTGGGAGCCTTGTTATGCTGATGGGCGGGATGTAAATTGCCAACAGCCACTCTGGAGAAGTGTATGGTGTTTCCTGAAACATCCAAAAAAGAATGCAACAAAGCCTAGGGCACTTCCACTTATGGTCCTATAGCTTAGGGAAATTAAAATCAAAAAGACACAGCCACCCCAAAGTTCGGGACGGCTCTGTTTACAAGAACCTCGTTTAGGGTACAAGTTCAATATCGCAGAAAGCGAAAAATGGATAAAGAAGTTGTGGTTCTTATGTACAATGCAATATCACTCAGCAATGAAATCTATGTCATCAGGCCCGTAACAGCATAATGAGTGGATTCAGGTACGATGATTCTAAGTGAAATAAGTCACACAGAAAATGAAAATTCGTAAGTTATCACTAATACACGGAATGTAAACTTGGCTACACAGGAACTGAATTACAAAACAGAACAGGGTCTCAAATGTAGAAAACCAACTTATGCTTGCTTAAGGGGAAAGGTGAGTTGGGGTGATGCATAAAACCAGAGATTGAAATTAGCACAGATACCGTTCCATAAGCCAAATATGTAATAGACAAGAGCTACTCCTTGCTCAACGAACTGGACTCAACACCCCATATTAAATGCCTAAGAATATACCTGACTAGTAAGAATCTTAAAACCTATGGATTTATATGTCTCCGAAGGAGAATCAAGCGTGTGTACAGCAGCATAAACGCGGCAGTGATACGATTGGTGAGGTTCCGTGAGTAAATGCAGACCCTTTGAAGTCATATTGCATGGTACCCATTCCATCGGTCTCAACTCTCCAGGTTTAAGGGATTCTTCCTTCAGCTAAAACATGCATGTGGAACCCAGAGTATGATCCACCGTGTGATCGTGAAACGTGTTCAAGTGTGTCTCAGTTTTCGTCCCCTGGTACTCTGGTGCAACATTCCAGACGCTTTAATATCACTCTCCGCACTTGGAGAGTCAGTGCCTTTAACCTCCTGTTTGGCCCAGTTTGCAATTTCTGCGGAAGATGAACAGGAATAGGGAGAACCAATGAGAGACTAGCTGGAGGTTTCTGGATGGGCAAATTTAACTCTCATTTCCCACCAGGAAGAGGAATTAACCAAAGTCTCAGCGTGCCGTGCCGGAACCACACTAGGGCCTGAAGCAATCCTGTGGTGTTGCGGCCAGCTCACAGAAAGCGAGTTGAAGAAAGGAGCTCAGGGGCACTGTAATTAACAAAACTGCAGAGTTATAAGTGACAGCTACCGTCCAAAAATATATTGAAGTAAGGCTGCCAAGAGGACTTGAAAGCGGGGCAGAATTGCAGGAAACCAATTTCAGGAGGTAGACTGGAATTGCATGTAAAGCATAGGAAAAGAGGCAGAACGTCCACAATGATGCCCTTGGCCAAAAAGGGCGTATGCGTTTTTTCCTGAATATATTCAGGAAAAAACGCATACGCCCTTTTTGGCCAACCAAGCAAGCTTGCAAAGGAAATCTGCACTACAATGAAGTCTCACTGCCCCCCGGTCAAAAGGGCCATCTGAAAACAGTGTAAAATCCAGAAAGGCAGGACAGGCCATGGAGAACTGGGAGCCTTGTTATGCTGATGGGCGGGATGTAAATTGCCAACAGCCACTCTGGAGAAGTGTATGGTGTTTCCTGAAACATCTAAAATACAAAGCAACAGAGCATAGGGCACTTCCACTTATGGACCTATAGCTTAGGGAAATTAAAATCAAAAAGACAGAGCCACACCAAAGTTTGGGACGGCTCTGTTTACAAGAACCTCGTTTACGGTACAAGTTAAATATCACAGAAAGCGATAAATGGATAAAGAAGTTGTGGTACTTATGTACAATGCAATATCACTCATCAATGAAATCTATGTCATCAAGCCTGTAGCAGCATAATGAGTGGATTCAGGTACGATGATTCTAAGTGAAATAAGTCACACAGAAAAAGAAATATCATAAGATATCACTAATACACGGAATGTAAACTCGGCTACACAGGAACTGAATTACAAAACAGAACAGGGTCTCAAATGTAGAAAACCAACTTATGCCTGATTAAGGGGAAAGGTGAGTTGGGGTGCTGCATGAAACCAGAGATTGAAATGAGCACAGATACCGTTCCATAAGCCAAATATGTAATAGACAAAAGCTACTGCTTGCTCAACGAAGTGGACACAACACCCCATATTAAACACCTAAGAATATACCTGACTAGGAAGAATCTTAAACCTATGCATTGATAAGTCTCCGAAAGAGAATCAAGCGTGTGTACAGCAGCATAAACGCAGCAGTGATAGGATTGGTGAGGTTCGGTGAGCAAATGCAGACCTTTGAAGTCATATTGCATGGTACCCATTCCAAGGGTCTCATCTCTCCAGGTTTAAGGGATTCTTCCTTCAGCTAAAACATGCATGTGGAACCCAGAGTATGATCCACCGTGTGATCGGGAAACGTGTTCAAATGTGTCTCAGTTTTCATCCCCTGGTACTCAGGTGCAACATTCCAGACACTTTACTAACACTCTCCCCACTTGGAGAGTCAGTGCCTTTAAAATCCTGTTTGGCCCAGTTTGCAATTTCTGCGGAAGATGAACAGGAATAGGGAGAACCAATGAGAGACTAGCTGGAGGTGTCTGGACGGGCAAATTTAACTCTCATTTCCCACCAGGAAGAGGAATTAACCAAAGGCTCGGCGTGCCATGCCGGAACCACACTAGGGCCTGGAGCAACCCTGCGGTGTTGCGGCCAGCTCACAAGAAAGCGAGTTGAAGAAAGGAGCTCAGGGGCACTGTAATTCACAAATCTGCAGAGTTATAAATGACAGCTATCGTCCAAAAATATATTGAAGTAAGCCTGCCAAGAGGACTTGAAAGCGTGGCAGAATTGCAGGAAACCGATTTCAAGAGGTAGACTGGAATTGCATGTAAAGCATAGGAAAAGAGGCAAAACGTCCACAATGATGCACTTGGACTAAAAGGGCGTATGCTTTGTTTCCTGATTATATTCAGGAAAAAACGCATACGCCCTTTTTGGACAACCAAGCAAGTTTGCAAATGGAATCTGCACTACAATGAAGTCTCACTTCCCCCGGTCAAAAGGGTAATCTGTAAAAAGTGTAAAATCTAGAAAGGCAGGACAGGCCATGGAGAACTGGGAGCCTTGTTATGCTGATGGGCGGGATGTAACTTGCCATCAGCCACTCTGGAGAAGTGTATGGTGTTTCCTGCAACATCCAAAAGCAAAGCAACAGAGCCTAGGGCACTTCCACTTCTGGTCCTATAGCTTAGGGAAATTAAAATCAAATGGACACAGCCACCCCAAAGTGTGGGACGGCTCTGTTTACAAGAACCTGGTTTACGGTACAAGTTCAATATCACAGAAAGCGAAAAATGGATAAAGAAGATGTGGTACTTACCTACAATGCAATATCACTCAGCAATGAAATCTATGTCATCAGGCCCGTAGCAGCATAATGAGTGCATTCAGGTACGATGATTCTAAGTGAAATAAGTCACACAGAAAAAGAAACATCATAAGTTATCACTACTACACGGAATGTAAACTTGTCTACACAGGAACTGAATTACAAAACAGAACAGGGTCTCAAATGTAGAAAACCAACTTATGCTTGCTTAAGGGGAAAGGTGAGTTGGGGTGCTGCATAAAACCAGAGATTGAAATTAGCACAGATACCGTTCCATAAGCCAAATATGTAATAGACAAGAGCTACTCCTTGATCAACGAAGTGGACTCAACACCACATATTAAACGCCTAAGAATATACCTGACTAGTAAGAATCTTAAAACCTATGGATTTATATGTCTCCGAAAGAGAATCAAGCGTGTGTACAGCGGCATAAACGCAGCAGTGATAGGATTGGTGAGGTTCGGTGAGGAAACGCAGACCCTTTGAAGTCATATTGCATGGTACCCATTCCATGGGTCTCAACTCTCCAGGTTTAAGGGATTCTTCGTTCAGCTAAAACAAGCATGTGGAACCCAGAGTATGACCCACCGTGTGATCGGGAAATGTGTTCAAATATGTCGCAGTTTTCGTCCCCTGGTACTTGGGTGCAACATTCCAGACGCTTTACTAACACTCTCCCCACTTGGAGAGTCAGTGCCTTTAACCTCCTGTTTGGCCCAGTTTGCAATATCTGCGGAAAATGAACAGGAATAGGGAGAACCAATGAGAGACTAGCTGGAGGTGTCTGGACGGGCAAATTTAACTCTCATTTCCCACCAGGAATAGGAATTAACCAAAGGCTCAGTGTGCTTTGCCGGAACCACACTAGGGCCTGAAGCAATCCTGCGGTGTTGCGGCCAGCTCACAAGAAAGCAAGGTGAAGAAAGGAGCTCGGGGCACTGTAATTCACAAACCTGCAGAGTTATAAATGACAGCTATCGTCCAAAAATATACTGAATTAAGGCTGCCAAGAGGACTTGAAACCGGGGCAGAATTGCAGGAAGCCGATTTCAGGAGGTAGACTGGAATTGCATTTAAAGCATAGGAAAAGAGGCAGAACGTCGACAATGATGCACTTGGCCAAAAAGGGCGTATGCGTTTTTTCCTGAATATATTCAGGAAAAAATGCATACGCCCTTTTTGGCCAACCAAGCAAGCTTGCAATGGAAATCTGCACTACAATGAAGTCTCACTGCCCCCAGGTCACAACGGCCATCTGAATAAAGTGTAAAATCCAGAAAGGCAGGACAGGCCATGGAGAACTGGGAGCCTTGTTATGCTGATGGGCGGGATGTAAATTGCCAACAGCCACTCTGGAGAAGTGTATGGTGTTTCCTGAAACATCTAAGAAACAAAGCAACAGAGCCTAGGGCACTTCCACTTATGGTCCTATAGATTAGGGAAATTAAAATCAAAAAGACACAGCCACCCCAAAATTTGGGACGGCTCTGTTTACAAGAACCTCGTTTACGGTACTAGTTCAATATCACAGAAAGCGAAAAATGGATAAAGAAGTTGTGGTACTTACGTACAATGCAATATCACTCAGCAATGAAATCTATGTCATCAGGCCCGTAGCAGCATAATGAGTGGATTCAGGTACGATGATTCTAAGTGAAATAAGTCACACAGAAAAAGAAACATCATAACATATCACTACTACACGGAATGTAAACTTGGCTACACAGGAACTGAATTACAAAACAGAACAGGGTCTCAAATGTAGAAAACCAACTTATGCTTGCTTAAGGGGAAAGGTGAGTTGGGGTGCTGCATAAAACCAGAGATTGATATTAGCACAGATACCGTTCCATAAGCCAAATATGTAATAGACAAGAGCTACTCCTTGCTCAATGAAGTGGACTCAAGACGCCATATTAAACACCCAAGAAAATACCTGACTAGTAAGAATCTTAAAACCTATGGATTTATATGTCTCCGAAAGAGAATCAAGCGTGTGTACAGCGGAATAAACGCAGCAGTGATACGATTGGTGAGGTTCGGTGAGCAAACGCAGACCCTTTGAAGTCATATTGAATGGTACCCATTCCATGGGTCTCAACTCTCCAGGTTTAAGGGATTCTTACTTCAGCTAAAACAAGCATGTGGAACCCAGAGTATGACCCACCGTGTGATCGGGAAATGTGTTCAAATATGTCTCAGTTTTCGTACCCTGGTACATGGGTGCAACATTCCAGAAGCTTTACTAACACTCTCCCCACTTGGAGAGTCAGTGCCTTTAAACTCCTGTTTGGCCCAGTTTGCAATAACTGCGGAAAATGAACAGGAATAGGGAGAACCAGTGAGAGACTAGCTGGAGGTGTCTGGACGGGCAAATTTAACTCTCATTTCCCACCAGGAAGAGGAATTAACCAAAGGCTCAGCGTGCTGTGCCGGAACCACACTAGGGCCTGAAGTAATCCTGCGGTGTTGCGGTGAGCTCACAAGAAAGCGAATTGAAGAAAGCAGCTCAAGGGCACTGTAATTCACAAACTTGCAGAGTTATAAGTGACAGCTATCGTACAAAAATATATTGAAGTAAGGCTGCCAAGAGGACTTGAAAGTGGACCAGAATTGCAGGAAACCGATTTCAGGAGGTAGATTGGAATTGCATGTAAAGCATAGGAAAAGAGGCAGAACGTCCACAATGATGCACTTGGCCAAAAAGAGCGTATGCGTTTTTTCCTGAATATATTCAGGAAAAAATGCATACGCTCTTTTTGGCCAACCAAGCAAGCTTGCAAAGGAAATCTGCACTACAATGAAGTCTCACTGCCCCCCGGTCAAACGGGCCATCTGAAAAACGTGTAAAATCCAGAAAGGCAGGACAGGCCATGGAGAACTGGGAGCCTTGTTATGCTGGTGGGTGGGATGTAAATTGCCAAGAGCCACTCTGGAGAAGTGTATGGTGTTTCCTGAAACATCCAAAAAACAAAGCAACAGAGCATAGGGCACTTCCACTTATGGTCCTATAGCTTAGGGAAATTAAAATCAAAAAGACACAGCCACCCCAAAGTTTCAGACGGCTCTGTTTACAAGAACCTCGTTTACGGTACAAGTTCAATATCACAGAGAGCAAAAAATGGATAAATGACTTGTGGTACATACGTACAATGCAATATCACTCAGCAATGAAATCTATCTCATCAGGCCCGTAGCAGCATAATGAGTGGATTCAGGTACGATGATTCTAAGTGAAATAAGTCACACAGAAATAGAAACATCATAAGATATCACTAATACACGGAATGTAAACTTGGCTACACAGGAACTGAATTACAAAACAGAACAGGGCCTCAAATGTAGAAAACCAACTTATGCTTGCTTAAGGGGAAAGGTGAGTTGGGTGCTGCATAAAACCAGAGATTGAAATTAGCACAGATACCGTTTCATAAGCCAAATATGTAATAGACAAGAGCTACTCCTTGCTCAACGAAGTGGACTCAACACCCCATATTAAATGCCTAAGAATATACCTGACTAGTAAGAATCTTAAAACCTATGAATTTATATGTCTCTGAAAGAGAATCAAGCGTGTGTAAGTGGCATAAACGCAGCAGTGATAGGATTGGTGAGATTCGGTGAGCAAATGCAGACCCTTTGAAGTCATATTGCATGGTACCCATTCCATGGGTCTCAACTCTCCAGGTTTAAGGGATTCTTCCTTCAGCTAAAACATGCATGTGGAACCCAGAGTATGATCCACCGTGTGATCGGGAAACGTGTTCAAATGTGTCTCAGTTTTTGTCCCCTGGTACTCGGGTGCAACATTCCAGACGCTTTACTAACACTCTCCCCACTTGGAGAGTCAGTGCCTTTAACCTCCTGTTTGGCCCAGTTTGCAATTTCTGCGTAAGATAAACAGGAATAGGGAGAACCAATGAGAGACTAGCTGGAGGTGTCTGGACGGGCAAATTTAACTCTCATTTCCCACCAGGAAGAGGAATTTACCAAAGGCTCAGCGTGCCATGCCGAAACCACACTAGGGCCTGAAGCAATCCTGCAGTGTTGCGGCCAGCTCACAAGAAAGCGAGTTGAAGAAAGGAGCTCAGGGGCACTGTGATTCACAAACCTGCAGAGTTATAAATGACAGCTATCGTTCAAAAATATATTGAAGTAAGGCTGCCAAGAGGACTTGAAAGTGGGGCAGAATTGCAGGAAACCGATTTCAGGAGGTAGACTGGAATTGCAAGTAGAGCATAAAAAAAGAGGCAGAAGGTCCACAATGATGCACTTGGCCAAAAAGGGCATATACGTTTTTTCCTGAATATATTCATGAAAAAAGGCATTTGCACTTTTTGGCCAACCAAGCAAGCTTGCAAAGAAAATCTGCACTACAATGAAGTCTCACTGCCCCACGGTCAAAAGCGCCATCTGAAAAGTGTGTAAAATCCAGAAAGGCAGGACAGGCCATGGAGATCTGGGAGCCTTGTTATGCTGATGGGCGGGATGTAAATTGCCAACAGCCACTCTGGAGAAGTGTATGGTGTTTCCTGAAACATCCAAAAAACAAATCAACAGAGCCTAGGGCACTTCCACTTACGGTCCTATAGCTTAGGGAAATTAAAATCAAAAGACACAGCCACCCCAAAGTTTGGGACGGCTCTGTTTACAAGAACCTCGTTTACGGTACAAGTTCAATATCACAGAAAGCAAAAAATGGATAAAGAAGTTGTGGTACTTACGTACAATGCAATATCACTCAGCAATGAAATCTATGTCATCAGGCCCGTAGCAGCATAATGAGTGGATTCAGGTACGATGATTCTAAGTGAAATAAGTCACACAGAAAAAGAAACATCAAAAGATATCACTACTACACGGAATGTAAACTTGGCTACACAGGAACTGAATTACAAAACAGAACAGGGTCTCAAATGTAGAAAACCAACTTATGCTTGCTTAAGGGGAAAGGTGAGTTGGTGTGCTATATAAAACCATAGATTGAAATTAGCACAGATACCGTTCCATAAGCCAAATATGTAATAGACAAGAGCTACTCCTTGTTCAACGAAGTGGACTCAACACCCCATATTAAACGCCTAAGAATATACCTGACTAATAAGAATCTTAAAACCTATGCATTTATATGTCTCCGAAAGAGAATCAAGCATGTGTACAGCGGCATAAGCGCAACAGTGATAGGATTGGTGAGGTTCGGTGAGCAAATGCAGACCCTTTGAAGTCATATTGCATGGTACCCATTCCATGGGTCTCAACTCTCCAGGTTTAAGGGATTCTTCCTTCAGCTAAAACATGCATGTGGAACCCAGAGTATGATCCACCGTGTGATCGGGAAACGTGTTCAAATGTGTCTCAGTTTTCGTCCCCTGGTACTCGGGTGCAACATTCCAGACGCTTTACTAACACTCTCCCCACTTGGAGAGTCAGTTCCTTTAACCTCCTGTTTCGAACAGTTTGCGGTTTCTGCAGAAGATGAACAGGAATATGGAGAACCAATGAGAGACTAGCTGGAGGTGTCTGGACGGGCAAATTTAACTCTCATTTCCCACCAGGAAGAGGAATTAACCAAAGGCACAGCATGCCGTGCCGGAACCACACTAGGGCCTGAAGCTGACCTGCGGTGTTGCGGCCAGCTCACAAGAAAGCGAGTTGAAGAAAGGAGCTCAGGGGCACTGTCATTCAGAAACATGCAGAGTTATAAATGACAGCTATCGTCCAAAAATATATTGAACTAAGGCTGCCAAGAGGACTTGAAAGCGGGGCAGAATTGCAGGAAACCGATTTCAGGAGGTAGATTGGAATTGCATGTAAAGCATAGGAAAAGAGGCAGAACGTCCACAATGATGCACTTGGCCTAAAAGAGCGTATGAGTTTTTACCTGAATATATTCAGGAAAAAATAAATACGCCCTTTTTGGCCAACCAAGCAAGCTTGCAAAGGAAATCTGCACTACAATGATGTCTCACTTCCCCCCGGTCAAAACGGCCATCTGAAAAAAGTGTAAAATCCAGAAAGGCAGGAGAGGCCATGGAGAACCTGGAGCCTTGTTATGCCGATGGGCGGGATGTAAATTGCCAACAGCCACTCTGGAGAAGTGTATGGTGTTTCCTGAAACAGCTAAAAAACAAAGCAACAGAGCCTAGGGCACTTCCACTTATGGTCCTATAGCTTAGGGAAATTAAAATCAAAAAGACACAGCCACGACAAAGTTTGGGACGGCTCTGTTTACAAGAACCTCGTTTACGGTACAAGTTCAATATCGCAGAAAGCGAAAAATTGATAAAGAAGTTGTGGTACTTACGTACAATGCAATATCACTCAGCAATGAAATCTATGTCATCAGGCCCGTAGCAGCCTAATGAGTGGATTCAGGTACGATGATTCTAAGTGAAATAAGTCACAGAGAAAAAGAAACATCATAAGTTATCACTACTACAGAGAATGTAAACTTGGCTACACAGGAACTGAATTACAAAACAGAACAGTGTCTCCAATGTAGAAAACCAACATATGCTTGCTTAAGGGGAATGGTGAGTTGGGGTTCTGCATGAAACCAGAGATTGAAATTGGCACAGATACCGTTCCATAAGCCAAATATGTAATAGACAAGAGCTACTCCTTGCTCAACGGAGTGGACTGAAGACGCCATATTAAACGACTAAGCATATACCTGACTAGTAAGAATCTTAAAACCTATGCATTTATATGTCTCCGAAAGACAAACAAGCATGTGTACAGCAGCATAAGCGCAACAGTGATAGGATTGGTGAGGTTTGGTGAGCAAATGCAGACCCTTTGAAGTCATATTGCATGGTACCCATTCCATGGGTCTCAACTCTCCAGGTTTAAGGGATTCTTCCTTCAGCTAAAAGATGCATGTGGATCCCAGAGTATGATCCACCGTGTGATCGGGAAACGTGTTCAAATGTGTCTCAGTTTTCGTCCCCTGGTACTCGGGTGCAACATTCCAGAGGCTTTACTAACACTCTCCCCACCTGGAGAGTCAGTGCCTTTAACCTCCTATTTGGAACAGTTTGCAGTTTCTGCAGAAGATGAACAGGAATAGGGAGAACCAATGAGAGACTAGCTGGAGGTGTCTGGACGGGAAATTTAACTCTCATTTCCCACCAGGAAGAGGAATTAACCAAAGGCTCAGCATGCTGTGCCGGAACAACAGTAGGGGCTGAAGCAATCCTGCGGTGTTGCGGCCAGCTCACAAGAAAGCGAGTTGAAGAAAGGAGCTCAGGGGCACTGTCATTCACAAACCTGCAGAGTTATAAATGACAGCTATGGTCCAAAAATATATTGAAGTAAGGCTGCCAAGAGGACTTGAAAGCGGGGCAGAATTGCAGGAAACCGATTTCAGGAGGTAGACTGGAATTGCATGTAAAGCATAGAAAAAGAGGCAGAACGTCCACAATGATGCACTTGGCCAAAAAGGGCGTATGTGTTTTTTCCTGAATATATTCAGGAAAAAAAGCATACGCACTTTTTGGCCAACCAAGCAAGCTTGCAAAGGAAATCTGCACTACAATGAAGTCTCAATTTCCCCCGGTCAAAAGGGCCATCTGAAAAAAGTGTAAAATCCAGAAAGGTAGGACAGGCCATGAATAACTGGGAGCCTTGTTATGCTGATGGGCGCGATGTAAATTGCCAACAGCCACTCTGGAGAAGTGTATGGTGTTTCCTGAAACATCTAAAAAACAAAGCAACAGAGCCTAGGGCACTTCCACTTATGGTCCTATAGCATAGGGAAATTAAAATCAAAAAGACACAGCCACCCCAAAGTTTGGGATGGCTCTGTTTACAAGAACCTCGTTTACGGTACAAGTTCAATATCACAGGAAGCGAAAAATGGATAAAGAAGTTGTGGTACTTACGTACAATGCAATATCACTCAGCAATGAAATCTATGTCATCAGGCCCATAGCAGCATAAGGAGTGGATTCAGGTACGATGATTCTAAGTGAAATAAGTCACACAGAAAAAGAAACATCATAAGATATCACTACTACACGGAATGTAAACTTGGCTACACAGGAACTGAATTACAAAACAGAACAGGGTCTCAAATGTAGAAAATCAACTTATGCTTGCTTAAGGGGAAAGGTGAGTTGGGGTGCTGCATAAAACCAGAGATTGAAATTAGCACAGATACTGTTCCATAAGCCAAATATGTAATAGACCAGAGCTACTCCTTGCTCAACGAAATTGACTCAACACCCCATATTAAACGCCTAAGAATATACCTGACTAGTAAGAATCTTAAAACCTATGGATTTATATGTCTCCGAAAGAGAATCAAGCATGTGTACAGTGGCATAAATGCAGCAGTGATAGGATTGGTGAGGTTCGGTGAGCAAATGCAGACCCTTTGAAGTCATATTGCATGGTACTCATTCCATGAGTCTCAACTCTCCAGGTTTAAGGGATTCTTCCTTCAGCTAAAACATGCATGTGGAACCCAGAGTATGATCCACCGTGTGATAGGGAAACGTGTTCAAATGTGTCTCAGTTTTCGTCCCCTGGTACTCGGGTGCAACATTCCAGACGCTTTACTAACACTCTCCCCACTTGGAGAGTCAGTGCCTTTAACCTCCTGTTTGGCCCAGTTTGCAATTTCTGCGGAAGATGAACAGGAATAGGGAGAACCAATGAGAGACTAGCTGGAGGTGTCTGGACGGGCAAATTTAACTCTCATTTCCCACCAGGAAGAGGAATTAACCAAAGGCACAGCGTGCCATGCCGGAACCACACTAGGGCCTGAAGCTGACCTGCGGTGTTGCGGCCAGCTCACAAGAAAGCGAGTTGAAGAAAGGAGCTCAGGGGCACTGTAATTCAGAAACCTGCAGAGTTATAAATGACAGCTATCGTCCAAAAATATATTGAACTAAGGCTGCCAAGAGGACTTGAAAGCGGGGCAGAATTGCAGGAAACCGATTTCAGGAGGTAGATTGGAATTGCATGTAAAGCATAGGAAAAGAGGCAGAACGTCCACAATGATGCACTTGGCCTAAAAGAGCGTATGCGTTTTTTCCTGAATATATTCAGGAAAAAATACATACGCCCTTTTTGGCCAACCAAGCAAGCTTGCAAAGGAAATCTGCACTACAGTAAAGTCTCACTTCCCCGCGGTCAAAAGGGCCATCTGAAAAAAAGTGTAAAATCCAGAAACGCAGAACAGGCCATGGAGAACTGGGAGCCTTGTTATGCTGAAGGGCGGGATGTTAATTGCCAACAGCCACTCTGGAGAAGTGAATGGTGTTTCCTGAAACATCTAAAAAACAAAGTAACAGAGCCTAGTGCACTTCCACTTATTGTCCAATAGCTTAGGGAAATTGAAATCAAAAAGACACAGCCACCCCAAAGTTTGGGACGGCTCTGTTTACAAGAACCTCGTTTACGGTACAAGTTCAATATCGCAGAAAGCGAAAAATGGATAAAGAAGTTTTGGTATTTACGTACAATGCAGTATCACTCAGCAATGAAATCTATGTCATCAGGCCCGTAGCAGCATAATGAGTGGCTTCAGGTGCGATGATTCTAAATGAAATAAGTCACACAGAAAAAGAAACATCGTAAGATATCACTACTACATGGAATGTAAACTTGGCTACACAGGAACTGAATTACAAAACAGAACAGGGTCTCAAATGTAGAAAACCAACTTATACTTGCTTAAGGGGAAAGGTGAGTTGGGGTGCTGCATAAAACCAGAGATTGAAATTAGCACAGATACCGTTCCATAAGAGAAATATGTAATAGACAAGAGCTACTCCTTGCTCAACGAAATTGACTCAACACCTCATATTAAACGCCTAAGAATATTCCTGACTAATAAGAATCTTAAAACCTATGGATTTATATGTCTCCGAACGAGAATCAAGCGTGTGTACAGCGGCATAAACGCAGCAGTGATAGGATTGGTGAGGTTTGGTGAGCAAATGCAGACCCTTTGAAGTCATATTGCATGGTACCCATTCCATGGGTCTCAACTCTCCAGGTTTAAGGGATTCTTCCTTCAGCTAAAACATGCATGTAGAACCCAGAGTATGATCCACTGTGTGATCGGGAAACGTGTTCAAATGTGTCTCAGTTTTCGTCCCCTGGTACTCGGGTGCAACATTCCATATGCTTTACTAACACTCTACCCACTTGGAGAGTCAGTGCCTTTAACCTCCTGTTTGGCCCAGTTTGCAATTTTTGCGGAAGATGTACAGGAATAGGGAGAACCAATGAGAGACTAGCTGGAGGTGTCTGGACGGGCAAATTTAACTCTCATTTCCCACCAGGAAGAGGAATTAACCAACGGCTCAGCGTGCCATGTCGGAACCACACTAGGGCCTGAAGCAATCCTGTAGTGTTGCGGCCAGCTCACAAGAAAGCGAGTTGAAGAAAGGAGCTCAGGGGCACTGTAATGCACAAACCTGCAGAGTTATAAATAACAGCTATCGTCCAAAAATATATTGAAGTAAGGCTGCCAACAGGACTTGAAAAAGGGGCAGAATTGCAGGAAACCGATTTCAGGAAGTAGACTCAAATTGCATGTAAAACATTGGAAAAGAGGCAGAACGTCCACAATGATGCACTTGGCCAAAAAGGGCGTATGCGTTTTTTCCTGAATATATTCAGGAAAAAACACATACGCACTTTTTGGCCAACTAAGCAAGGTTGCAAAGGAAATCTGCACTACAATGAAGTCTCACTTCCCCGCAGTCAAAAGGGCCATCTGAAAAAAGTGTAAAAGCCAGAAAGGCAGGACACGCCATGGAGAACGGGGAGACTTGTTATGCTGATGGGCGGTATGTAAATTCCCAACAGCCACTCTGGAGAAGTGTATGCTGTTTCCTGAAACATCTAAAAAACAAAGCAACAGAGCCTAGGGCACTTCCACTTATGGTCCTATAGCTTAGGGAAATTAAAATCAAAAAGACACAGCCACCCCAAAGTTTGGGACGGCTCTGTTTACAAGAACCTCGTTTAAGGTACAAGTTCAATATCACAGAAAGTGATAAATGGATAAAGAAGTTGTGGTACTTACGTACAATGCAATATCACTCAGCAATGAAATCTATGTCATCAGGCCCGTAGCAGCATAATGAGTGGATTCAGGTACGATGATTCTAAGTGAAATAAGTCACACAGAGAAAGAAACATCATAAGATATCACTACTACACGGAATATAAACTTGGCTACACAGGAACTGAATTACAAAACAGAACAGGGTCTCAAAGGTAGAAAACCAACTTATGCTTGCTTAAGGGGAAAGGTGAGTTGGGGTGCTGCATAAAACCAGAGATGGAAATTAGCACAGATACCGTTCCATAAGCCAAATATGTAATAGACAAGAGCTACTCCTTGCTCAACGAAGTGGACTCAACACCCCATATTAAACGCCTAAGAATGTACCTGACTAGTAAGAATCTTAAAACCTATGGATTTATATGTCTCCGATAGAGAATCAAGCGTGTGTACAGCGGCATAAGCGCAGCAGTGATAGGATTGGTGAGGTTCCGTGAGCAAATGCAGACCCTTTGAAGTCATATTGCATGGTACCCATTCCATGGGTCTCAACTCTCCAGGTTTAAGGGATTCTTCCTTCAGCTAAAACATGCATGTGGAACCCAGAGTATGATCCACCGTGTGATCGAGAAACGTGTTCAAATGTGTCTCAGTTTTCGTCCCCTGGTACTCGGGTGCAACATTCCAGACGCTTTACTAACACTCTCCCCACTTGGAGAGTCAGTGCCTTTAACCTCCTGTTTGGCCCAGTTTGCAATTTCTGCGGAAGATGAACAGGAATAGGGAGAATCAATGAGAGACTAGCTGGAGGTGTCTGGACGGACAAATATAACTCTCATTTCCCACCAGGAAGAGGAATTAACCAAAGGCTCAGCATGCTGTGCCGGAAAAACACTAGGGGCTGAAGCAATCCTGCGGTGTTGCGGCCAGCTCACAAGAAAGCGAGTTGAAGAAAGGAGCTCAGGGGCACTGTCATTCACAAACCTGCAGAGTTATAAATGACAGCTATCGTCCAAAAATATATTGAAGTAAGGCTGCCAAGAGGACTTGAAAGCGGGGCAGAATTGCAGGAAACTGATTTCAGGAGGTAGACTGGAATTGCATGTAAAGCATAGGAAAAGAGGCAGAACGTCCACAATGATGCACTTGGCCAAAAAGGGCGTATGCGTTTTTTCCTGAATATATTCAGGAAAAAACGCATACGCCCTTTTTGGCCAACCAAGCAAGCTTGCAAAGGAAATCTGCACTACAATGAAGTCTCACTTCCCCCGGGTCAAAAGGGCCATCTGAAAAAAGTGTAAAATCCAGAAAGGCAGGACATGCCATGGAGAAAGGGAAGCCTTGTTATGCTGATGGTCGGGATGTAAATTGCCAACAGCCACTCTGGAGAAGTGTATGGTGTTTCCTGAAACATCTAAAAAACAAAGTAACAGAGCCTAGGGCACTTCCACATATGGTCCTATAGCTTAGGGAAATTAAAATCAAAAAGACACAGCCACCCCAAAGTTTGGGACAGCTCTGTTTACAAGAACCTCGTTTACGGTACAAGTTCAATATCACAGAAAGCGATAAATGGATAAAGAATTTGTGGTACCTACGTACAATGCAATATCACTCAGCAATGAAATCTATGTCATCAGGCCCGTAGCAGCATAATGAGTGGATTCAGGTACGATGATTCTAAGTGAAATAAGTCAAAGAGAAAAAGAAACATCATAAGATATCACTAATACACGGAATGTAAACTTGGCTACACAGGAACTGAATTACAAAACAGAACAGGGTCTCCAATGTAGAAAACCAACATATGCTTGCTTAAGGGGAATGGTGAGTTGGGGTTCTGCATGAAACCAGAGATTGAAATTGGCACAGATACCGTTCCATAAGCCAAATATGTAATAGACAAGAGCTACTCCTTGCTCAACGAAGTGGACTCAACACCCCATATTAAACGCCTAAGAATATACCTGACTAGTAAGAATCTTAAAACTTATGGATTTATATGTCTCTGAAAGAGAATCAAGCATATGTACAGCGGCATAAACACAGCAATGATAGGATTGGTGAGGTTCGGTGAGCCAATGCAGACCCTTTGAAGTCATATTGCACGGTACCCATTCCATGGGTCTCAACTCTCCAGGTTTAAGGGATTCTTCCTTCAGCTAAAACATGCATGTGGAACCCAGTGTATGATCGACCATGTGATTGGGAAACGTGTTCAAATCTGTCTCAGTTTTCATCCCCTGGTACTCCGGTGCAACATTCCAGACGCTTTACTAACACTCTCCTCACTTGGAGAGTCAGTGCCTTTAACCTCCTGTTTGGCCCAGTTTCCAATTTCTGCGGAAGATGAAAAGGAATAGGGAGAATCAATGAGAGACTAGCTAGAGGTGTCTGGACGGGCAAATTTAACTCTCATTTCCCACCAGGAAGAGGAATTAACCAAAGGCTCAGCATGCTGTGCCGAAACCACACTAGGGGCTGAAGCAATCCTACGGTGTTGCGGCCAGCTCACAAGAAAGCAAGTTGAAGAAAGGAGCTCAGGGGCACTGTCATTCACAAACATGCAGAGTTATAAATGACAGCTATCGTCCAAAAGTATATTGAAGTAAGGCTGCCAAGAGGACTTGAAAGCGGGGCAGAATTGCAGGAAACCGATTTCAGGAGGTAGACTGGAAGTGCATGTAAAGCATAGGAATAGAGGCAGAACGTCCACAATGATGCACTTGGACAAAAAGGGTGTATGCGTTTTTTCCTGAATGTATTCACGAAAAAATGCATACGCCCTTTTTGGCCAACCAAGCAAGCTTGCAAAGGAAATCTGCACTACAATGAAGTCTTACTGCCCCCCGGTCAAAAGGGCCATCTGAAAAAAGTGTAAAATCCAGAAAGGCAGGACAGGCCATGGAGAACTGGGAGCCTTGTTATGCTGATGGGCGGGATGTAAATTGCCAACAGCTACTCTGGAGAAGTGTATGGTGTTTCCTGAAACATCTAAAAAACAAAGCAACAGAGTCTAGGGCACTTCCACTTACGGTCCTATAGCTTAGGGAAATTAAAATAAAAAAGACACAGCCACCACAAAGTTTGGGACGGCTCTGTTTACAAGAACCTCGTTTACGGTACAAGTTCAATATCGCAGAAAGTGAAAAATGGATAAAGAAGTTGTGGTACTTACGTACAATGCAATATCACTCAGCAATGAAATCTATGTCATCAGGCCCGTAGCAGCATAATGAGTGGATTCAGGTACGATGATTCTAAGTGAAATAAGTCACACAGAAAAAGAAACATCATAAGATATCTCTAATACACGGAATGTAAACTTGGCTACACAGGAACTGAATTACAAAACAGAACAGGGTCTCAAATGTAGAAAACCAACTTATGCTTGCTTAAGGGGAAAGGTGAGTTGGGGTGCTGCATAAAACAAGAGATTGAAATTAGCACAGATACCGTTCCATAAGCTAAATATGTAATAGACCAGAGCTACTCCTTGCTCAACGAAGTGGACTCAAAACGCCATATTAAACGCCTAAGGATATACCTCACTAGTATGAATCTTAAAACCTATGGATTTATATGTCTCCGAAAGAGAATCAAGCGTGTGTACAGCGGCATAAGCGCAGCAGTTATAGGAATGGTGAGGTTCAGTGAGCAAATGCAGACCCTTTGATGTCATATTGCATGGTACCCATTCCATGGGTCTCAACTTTCCAGGTTTAAGGGATTCTTCCTTCAGCTAACACATGCATGTGGAACCCAGCGTATGATCCACCATGTGATCGGGAAACGTGTTCAAATGTGTCTCAGTTGTCGTCCCCTGGTACTCGGGTGCAACATTCCAGACGTTTATT
This sequence comes from Orcinus orca, assembly GCF_937001465.1. Taxonomy (NCBI): domain Eukaryota; kingdom Metazoa; phylum Chordata; class Mammalia; order Artiodactyla; family Delphinidae; genus Orcinus; species Orcinus orca. Next base: position 82,855,113 of record NC_064559.1, read on the forward strand.
AACACTCTCCCCACTTGGAGAGTCAGTGCCTTAAACCTCCTGTTTTGCCCAGTTTGCAATTTCTGCGGGAAATGAACAGGAATAGGGAGAACCCATGAGAGACTAGCTGGAGGTGTCTGGACGGGTAAATTTAACTCTCATTTCACACCAGGAAGAGGAATTAACCAAAGGCTCAGCATGCCGTGCCGGAACCACACTAGGGCCTGAAGCAATCATGCGGTGTTGCGGCCACCTCACAAGAAAGCGAGTTGGAGAAAGGAGCTCAGGGGCACTGTAATTCACAAACCTGCAGAGTTATAAATGACAGCTATCGTCCAAAAATATATTGAAGTAAGGCTGCCAACAGGACTTGAAAGTGGGGCAGAATTTCAGGAAACCGATTTCAGGAAGTAGACTCAAATTGCATTTAAAACATAGGAAAAGAGGCAGAACGTCCACAATGATGCACTTGGCCAAAAAGGGCGTATGCGTTTTTTCCTGAATATATTCAGGAAAAAACACATACGCACTTTTTGGCCAACTAAGCAAGGTTGCAAAGGAAATCTGCACTACAATGAAGTCTCACTGCCCCCCGGTCAAAAGGGCCATCTGAAAAAAGTGTACAATCCAGAAAGTCAGGACAGGCCATGGAGAACTGGAGCCTTGTTATGCTGATGGGCGGGATGTAAATTGCCAACAGCCACTCTGGAGAAGTGTATGGTGTTTCCTGAAACATGTAAAAAACAAGGTAACAGAGCCTAGGGCACTTCCACTTATTGTCCTATAGCTTAGGGAAATTGAAATCAAAAAGACACAGCCACCCCAAAGTTTGGGATGGCTCTGTTAACAAGAACCTCATTTCGGTACAAGTTCAATATCGCAGAAAGCGAAATATGGATAAAGAAGTTGTGGTATTTGCGTACAATACAATATCACTCAGCAATGAAATCTATGTCATCAGGCCCGTAGCAGCATAATGAGTGGATTCAGGTACGATGATTCTAAGTGAAATAAGTCACACAGAAAAAGAAACATCATAACATATCACTACTACACGGAATGTAAACTTGGCTACACAGGAACTGAATTACAAAACAGAACAGGGTCTCAAATGTAGAAAACCAACTTATGCTTGCTTAAGGGGAAAGGTGAGTTGGGGTGCTGCATAAAACCAGAGATGGAAATTAGCACAGATACCGTTCCATAAGCCAAATATGTAATAGACAAGAGCTACTCCTTGCTCAACGAAGTGGACACAACAACCTATATTAAACGCCTAAGAATATACCTGACTAGTAAGAATCTTAAAACCTATGGATTTATATGTCTCCGAAAGAAAATCAATCATGTGTACAGCGGCATAAGCACAGCAGTGATAGGATTTGTGAGGTTCGGTGAGCAAAAGCAGACCCTTTGAAGTCATATTGCATGGTACCCATCCATGGGTCTCAACTCTCGAGGTTTAGGAATTCTTCCTTCAGCTAAAACATGCATGTGGAACCCAGAGTATGATCCACCATGTCATTGGGAAATGTGTTCAAATGTGTCTCAGATTTCGTCCCCTGGTACTCGGGTGCAACATTCCAGACGCTTTACTAACACTCTCCCCAATTGGAGAGTCAGTGCCTTTAACCTCCTGTTTGGCCCAGTTTGCAATTTCTGCGGAAGATGTACAGGAATAGGGAGAACCAATGAGAGACTAGCTGGAAGTGTCTGGATGGGCAAATTTAACTCTCATTTCCCACCAGGAAGAAGAATTAACCAAAGGCTCAGCATGCTGTGCCGGAACAACACTAGGGGCTGAAACAATCCTGCAGTGTTGTGGCCAGCTCACAAGAAAGCGAGTTGAAGAAAGGAGCTCAGGGGCACTGTAATTCACAAACCTGCAGAGTTATAAATGACAGCTATCTTCCAAAAACATATTGAAGTAAGGCTGCCAAGAGGAGTTGAAAGCGGGGCAGAATTGCAGGAAACCGATTTCAGGAGGTAGACTGCAATTGCATTTAAAGCATAGGAAAGGAGGCAGAACGTCCACAATGATGCAAATGGGCAAAAAGTGTATATGCGTTTTTTCCTGAATATATTCAGGAAAAAACGCATACGCACTTTTTGACCAACCAAGCAAGATTGCAAAGGAAATCTGCACTACAATGAAAACTCACATCCCCCCGGTCAAAAGGGCCATCTGAAAAAAGTGTAAAATCCAGAAAGGCAGGACAGGCCATGGAGAACTGGGAGCCTTGTTATGCTCATGGGCGGGATGTAAATTGTCAACAGCCACTCTGGACAAGTGTATGGTGTTTCCTGAAACATCTAAAAAACAAAGCAACAGAGCCTAGGGCAGTTCCACTTATGGTCCTATAGCTTAGGGAAATTAAAATCAAAAAGACACAGCCACCCCAAAGTTTTGGACGGCTCTGTGTACAAGAACCTCGTTTACGGTACAAGTTCAATATCGCAGAAAGCGAAAAATGGGTAAAGAAGTTGTGGTAATTACGTACAATGGAATATCACTCAGCAATGAAATCTATGTCATCAGGCCCGTAGCAGCCTAATGAGTGGTTTCAGGTACGATGATTCTAAGTGAAATAAGTCACACAGAAAAAGAAACATCATAAGATATCACTAATACACGGAATGTAAACTTGGCTACAGAGGAACTGAATTACAAAACAGAACAGGGTCTCAAATGTAGAAAACCAACTTATGCTTGCTTAACGGGAAAGGTGGGTTGGGGTGCTGCATAAAACCAGAGATTGAAATTAGCACAGATACTGTTCCATAAGCCAAATATGTAATAGACAAGAGCTACTCCTTGCTCAACGAAGTGGACACAACATCCCATATTAAACGCCTAAGAATATACCTGACTAGAAAGAATCTTAAAACCTATGGATTTATATGTCTCCGAAAGAGAATCAAGCATGTGTACAGCGGCATAAATGCAGCAGTGATAGGATTGGTGAGGATCGGTGAGCAAATGCAGACCCTTTGAGTCATATTGCATGGTACCCATTCCATGGGTCTCAACTCTCCAGGTTTAAGGGATTCTTCCTTCAGCTAAAACATGCATGTGGAACCCAGAGTATGATCCACAGTGTGATCGGGGAACGTGTTCAAATGTGTCTCAGTTTTCGTCCCCTGGTCCTCGGGTGCAACATTCCAGACGCTTTATTAACACTCTCCCCACTTGGAGAGTCAGTGCGTTTAACCTCCTGTTTGGCCCAGTTTGCAATTTCTGCGTAAGATGAACAGGAATAAGGAGAACCAATGAGAGACTAGCTGGAGGTGTCTGGACGGGCAAATTTAACTCTCATTTCCCAGCAGGAAGAGGAATTAACCAAAGGCTCAGCTTGCCGTGATGGAACCACACTAGGGCCTGAAGCAATCCTGCGGTGTTGCGGCCACCTCACAAGAAAGCAAGTTGAAGAAAGGAGCTAAGGGTCACTGTCATTCACAAACCTGCAGAGTTATAAATGACAGCTATCCTCCAAAAATATATTGAAGTAAGGCTGCCAAGAGGACTTGCAAGCGGGGCAGAATTGCAGGAAACCGATTTCAGGAGGTAGACTGGAATTGCATATAAAGCATAGGAAAAGAGGCAGAACGTCCACAATGATGCACTTGGCCTAAAAGATCGTATGCATTTTTTCCTGAATATATTCAGGAAAAAATGCATACGCCCTTTTTGGGCAACCAAGCAAGCTTGCAAAGGAAATCTGCACTACAATGAAGTCTCACTTCCCCCTGGTCAAAAGGGCCATCTGAAAAAAGTGTAAAATCCAGAAAGGCAGGACAGGCCATGGAGAATGGGGAGCTTTGTTATGCTGATGGGCGGGATGTAAATTGCCAACAGCCACTCTGGAGAAGTGTATGGTGTTTCCTGAAACACCTAAAAAACAAAGCAACAGAGCCTAGGGCACTTCCACTTATGGTCCTATAGCTTAGGGAAATTAAAATCAAAAAGACACAGCCACCCCAAAGTTTGGGATGGCTCTGTTTACAAGAACCTCCTTTACGGTACAAGTTCAATATCACAGAATGTGAAAAATGGATAAAGAAGTTGTGGTACATACGTACAATGCAATATCAAGCAGCAATGAAATCTATGTCATCAGGCCCATAGCAGCATAATGAGTGGATTCAGGTACGATGATTCTAAGTGAAATAAGTCACACAGAAAAAGAAATATCATAAGATATCACTACTACACAGAATGTAAACTTGGCTACACAGGAACTGAATTACAAAACAGAACAGGGTCTCAAATGTAGAAAACCAACTTATGTTTGCTTAACGGGAAAGGTGAGTTGGGGTGCTGCATGAAACCAGAGATTGAAATTAGCACAGATACCGTTCCATAAGCCAAATATGTAATAGACAAGAGGAACTCCTTGCTGAACGAAGTGGACTCAACACCCCATATTAAACGCCTAAGAATATACCTGTCTAGTAAGAATCTTAAAACGTATGGATTTATATGTCTCCGAAAGAGAATCAAGTGTGTGTCCAGTGGCATAAACGGAGCAGTGATAGGATTGGTGAGGTTCGGTCAGCCAATGCAGACCCTTTGAAGTCATATTGCAGGGTACCCATTCCATGGGTCTCAACTCTCCAGGTTTAAGGGATTCTTCCTTCAGCTAAAACATGCATGTGGAACCCAGAGTATGATCCACCGTGTGATCGGGAAACGTGTTCAAATGTGTCTCAGATTTCATCCCCTGGTACTCGGGTTCAACATTCCAGATGCTTTACTAACACTCTCCCCACTTGGAGAGTCAGTGCCTTTAACCTCCTGTTTGGCCCAGTTTGCAATTTCTGCGGAAAATGAACAGGAATAGGGAGAACCAATGAGAGACTACCTGGAGGTGTCTGGATGGACAAATTTAACTCTCATTTCCCATCAGGAAGAGGAATTAACCAAAGGCTCAACGTGTCATGCTGGAACCACACTAGGGCCTGAAGCAATCCTGCGGTGTTGCGGCCAGCTCACAAGAAAGCGAGTTGAAGAAAGGAGCTCAGGGGCACTGTCATTCAGAAAACTGCAGAGTTATAAATGACAGCTATCGCCCAAAAATATATTGAAGTAAGGCTGCCAAGAGGACTTGAAAGCGGGGCAGAATTGCAGGAAACCGATTTCAGGATGTAGACTGGAATTGCACGTAAAGCATAGGAAAAGAGGCAGAACGTCCACAATGATGCACTTGGCCGAAAAGGGCATATGCATTTTTTGATGAATATATTCAGCAAAAAACGCATACGCCCTTTTTGGCCAACCAAGCAAGCTTGCAAAGGAAATCTGCACTACAATGAAGTCTCACTGCCCCCCGGTCAAAAGGGCCATCTGAAAAAAGTGTAAAATCCAGAAAGGCAGGACAGGCCATGGGGAACTGGGAGCCTTGTTATGCTGATGGGCGGGATGTAAATTGCCAACAGCTACTCTGGAGAAGTGTATGGTGTTTCCTGAAACATCTAAAAAACAAAGCAACAGAGTCTAGGGCACTTCCACTTACGGTCCTATAGCTTAGGGAAATTAAAATAAAAAAGACACAGCCACCCCAAAGTTTGGGACGGTTCTGTTTACAAGAACCTCGTTTACGGTACAAGTTCAATATCACAGAAAACGAAAAATGGATAAAGAAGTTGTGGTACTTACGTACAATGCAATATCACTCAGCAATGAAATCTATGTCATCACGCCCGTAGCAGCATAATGAGTGGATTCAGGTACGATGATTCTAAGTGAAATAAGTCACACAGAAAAAGAAACATCATAAGATATCTCTAATACACGGAATGTAAACTTAGCTACACAGGAACTGAATTACAAAACAGAACAGGGTCTCAAATGTAGAAAACCAACTTATGCTTGCTTAAGGGGAAAGGTGAGTTGGGGTGCTGCATAAAACAAGAGATTGAAATTAGCACAGATACCGTTCCGTAAGCAAAATATGTAACAGACAAGAGCTACTCCTTGCTCAACGAAATGGACTCAACACCACATATTAAACGCCTAAGAATATACCTGACTAGTAAGAATCTTAAAACCTATGGATTTATATGTCTCCGAAAGAGAATCAAGCGTGTGTAGAGCGGCATAAGTGCAGCAGTAATAGGACTGGTGAGGTTCCGTGAGCAAATGCAGACCCTTTGAAGTCATATTGTATGCTACCCATTCCATGGGTCTCAACTCTCCAGGTTTAAGGGATTCTTCCTTCAGCTAAAACATGCATGTGGAACCCAGAGTATGATCCACTGTGTGATCGGGAATCGTGTTCAAATGTGTCTCAGTTTTCGTCCCCTGGTACTTGGGTGCAACATTCCAGACGCTTTACTAACACTCTCCCCACTTGGAGAGTCAGTGCCTTTAACCTCCTGTTTGGCCCAGTTGGCAATTTCTGCGGAAGATGAACAGGAATAGGGAGAACCAATGAGAGACTAGCTGGAGGTGTCTGGACGGGCAAATTTAACTCTCATTTCCCACCAGGAAGAGGAATTAACCAAAGGCTCAGCATGCCAGGCCGGAACCACACTAGGGCCTGAAGCAATCATGCGGTGTTGCGGCCAGCTCACAAGAAAGCGAGTTGAAGAAAGGAGCTCAGGGGCACTGTCATTCACAAACCTGCAGAGTTATAAATGACAGCTATCGTGCAAAAATATATTGAAGTAAGGCTGCCAAGAGGACTTGAAAGCTGGGCAGAATTGCAGGAAACCGATTTCAGGAGGTAGACTGCAATTGCATGTAAAGCATAGGAAAAGAGGCAGAACGTCCACAATCATGCACTTGGCCAAAAAGGGCGTAGGCGTTTTTTCCTGAATATATTCAGGAAAAAACGCATACGCACTTTTTTGCCAACCAAGCAAGCTTGCAAAGGAAATCTGCACTACAATGAAGTCTCACTGCCCCCTGGTCAAAATGGCCATCTGAAAAAAGTGTAAAATCCAGAAAGGCAGGACAGGCCATGGAGAACTGGGAGCCTTGTTATGCTGATGGGTGGGATGTAAATTGCCAACAGCCACTCTGGAGAAGTGTATGGTGTTTCCTGAAACATCTAAAAAACAAAGCAGCAGAGCCTAGGGCACTTCCACTTATGGTCCTATAGCTTAGGGATATTAAAATCAAAAAGACACAGCCACCCCAAAATTTGGGACGGCTCTGTTTACAAGAACCTCATTAACGGTACAAGTTCAATATCGCAGAAAACGAAATATGGATAAATAAGTTGTGGTACTTACGTACAATGCAATATCACTCAGCAAAGAAATCTATGTCATCAGGCCCGTAGCAGCATAATGAGTGGATTCAGGTACGATGATTCTAAGTGAAATAAGTCACACAGAAAAAGAAACATCATAAGATATCACTACTACAAGGAATGTAAACTTGGCTACACAGGAACTGAATTACAAAACAGAACAGGGTCTCAAATGTAGAAAACCAATTTATGCTTGCTTAAGGGGAAAGGTGAGTTGGGGTGCTGCATAAAACCAGAGATTGAAATTAGCACAGATACCGTTCCATAAGCCAAATATGTAATAGACAATAGCAACTCCTTGCTCAACGAAATGGACTCAACACCCCATATGAAATGCCTAACAATATACCTGACTAGTAAGAATCTTATAACCTATGGATTTATATGTCTCCGAAAGAGAGTCAAGCATGTTTACAGCGGCATAAATGCAGCAGTGATAGGATTGGTGAGGTTCGGTGAGCAAATGCAGACCCTTTGAAGTCATATTGCATGGTACCCATTCCATGGGTCTCAACTCTCCAGGTTTAAGGGATTCTTCCTTCAGCTAAAACAGGCATGTGGAACCCAGAGTATGATCCACCGTGTGATTGGGAAACGTGTTCAAATGTGTCTCAGTTTTCATCCCTTGGTACTCGGGTGCAACATTCCAGACGCTTTACTAAAACTCTCCCCAAGTGGAGAGTCAGTGCCTTTAACCTCCTGTTTGGCCCAGTTTGCAATTTCTGGGGAAAATGAACAGGAATAGGGAGAACCCATGAGAGACTAGCTGGAGGTGTCTGGACGGGCAAATTTAACTCTCATTTCCCACCAGTAAAAGGAATTAACCAAACTCTCAGAGTGCCATGCCGGAACCACACTAGGGCCTGAAGCAATCCTGCAGTGTTGTGGCCAGCTCACAAGAAAGCGAGTTGAAGAAAGGAGCTCAAGGGCACTGTAATTCACAAAGCTGCAGAGTTATAAATGACAGCTATCATCCAAAAATATATTAAAGTAAGGCTGCCAACAGGACTTGAAAGTGGGGCAGAATTGCAGGAAACCAATATCAGGAGGTAGACTGGAGTTGCATGTAAAGCATAGGAAAAGAGGCAGAACGTCCACAATGATGCACTTGGCCAAAAAGGGCGTATGCGTTTTTTCCTGAATATATTCAGGAAAAAACGCATACGCCCTTTTTGGCCAACCAAGCAAGCTTGCAAAGGAAATCTGCACTACAATGAAGTCTCACTGCCCCCCGGTCAAAAGGGCCATCTGAAAAAAGTTTAAAATCCAGAAAGGCAAGACAGGCCATGGAGAACTGGGAGCCTTGTTATGCTGAAGGGCAGGATGTAAATTGCCAAAAGCCACTCTGGAGAAGTGTATGGTGTTTCCTGAAACATCTAAAAAACAAAGCAACAGAGCCTAGGGCACTTCAACTTATGGTCCGATAGCTTACGGAAATTAAAATCAAAAAGACACAGCCACCGCAAAGTTTGGGACTGCTCTGTTTACAAGAATCTCGTTTACGGTACAAGTTCAATATCACATAAAGCGAAAAGTGGATAAAGAACTTGTGGTACTTATGTACAATGCAATATCACTCAGCAATGAAATCTATGTCATCAGGCCTGTAGCAGCATAATGAGTGGATTCAGGTACAATGATTCAAAGTGAAATAAGTTACACAGAAAAAGAAACATCATAAGATATCACTAATACACGGAATGTAAACTTGCTACACAGGAACTGAATTACAAAACAGAACAGGGTCTCAAATGTAGAAAACCAACTTATGCTTGCTTAAGGAGAAAGGTGAGTTGGGGCGCTGCATAAAACCAGAGATTGAAATGAGCACCGATACCGTTCCGTAAGCAAAATATGTAATAGACAAGAGCTACTCCTTGCTCAACGAAATGGACTCAACACCACATATTAAACGCCTAAGAATATACCTGACTAGTAAGAATCTTAAAACCTATAGATTTATATGTCTCCGAAAGAGAATCAAGCATGTGTACAGCGGTATAAGCGCAGCAGTTATAGGATTGGTGAGGTTCGGTGAGCAAATGCAGACCCTTTGAAGTCATATTGCATGGTGCCAATTCCATGGGTCTCAACTCTCCAGGTTTAAGGGATTCTTCCTTCAGCTAAAACATGCATGTGGAACCCAGAGTATGATCCTCCGTGTATCGAGAAACGTGTTCAAATGTGTCTCAGTTTTCGTCCCCTGGTACTCGGGTGCAACATTCCAGACGCTTTACTAACACTCTCCCCACTTGGAGAGTCAGTTCCTTTAACCTCCTGTTTCGAACAGTTTGCGGTTTCTGCAGAAGATGAACAGGAATATGGAGAACCAATGAGAGACTAGCTGGAGGTGTCTGGACGGGCAAATTTAACTCTCATTTCCCACCAGGAAGAGGAATTAACCAAAGGCACAGCATGCCGTGCCGGAACCACACTAGGGCCTGAAGCAATCATGCGGTGTTGCAGCCAGCTCACAAAAAGCGAGTTGAAGAAAGGAGCTCAGGGGCACTGTAATTCACAAACCTGCAGAGTTATAAATGACAGCTATCGTCCAAAAATATATTGAAGTAAGGCTGCCAAGAGGACTTGAAAGCGGGGCAGAATTGCAGGAAACCGATTTCAGGAGGTAGACTGGAATTGCATGTAAAGCATAGGAAAAGAGGCAGAACGTCCACAATGATGCACTTGGCCAAAAAGGGCGTATGCGTTTTTTCCTGAATATATTCAGGAAAAAACGCATACGCCCTTTTTGGCCAACCAAGCAAGCTTGCAAAGGAAATCTGCACTACAATGAAGTCTCACTGCCTCCCGGTCAAAAGGGCCATCTGAAAAAAGTATAAAATCCAGAAAGACAGGACAGGCCATGGAGAACTGGAGCCTTGTTATGCTGATGGGCGGGATGTAAATTGCCAACAGCCACTCTGGAGAAGTGTATGGTGTTTCCTGAAACATCTAAAAAACAAAGCAACAGAGCCTAGGGCACTTCTACTTATGGTCCTATAGCTTAGGAAAATTAAAATCAAAAAGACACAGCCACCCCAAAGTTTGGGCCGGCTCGGTTTAAAAGAACCTTATTTACGGTACAAGTTCAATATCGCAGAAAGCGAAAAATGGATAAAGAAATTGTTGTACTTACGTACAATGCAATATCACTCAGCAATGAAATATATGTCATCAGGCCCGTAGCTGCATAATGAGTGGATTCAGGTACGATGATTCTAAGTGAAATAAGTCACACAGAAAAAGAAACATCATAAGATATCACTAATAAACGGAATGTAAACTTGGTTACACAGGAACTGAATTACAAAACAGAACACGGTCTCAAATGTAGAAAGCCAACTTATGCTTGCTTAAGGCGAAAGGTGAGTTCGGGCGCTGCATAAAACCAGAGATTGAAATGAGCACAGATACCGTTCCATAAGCCAAATATGTAATAGACAACAGCTACTCCTTGCTCAACGAAATGGACTCAACACCCCATAGTAAACGACTAAGAATATACCTGACTAGTAAGAATCTTAAAACCTACGGATTTATATGTCTCCGAAAGACAATCAAGCGTGTGTACAGCGGCATAAACGCAGCAGTGATAGGATTGGTGAGGTTCAGTGAGCAAATGCAGACCCTTTGAAGTCATATTGCATGGTACCCAATCCATGGGTCTCAACTCTCCAGGTTTAAGGGATTCTTCCTTCAGCTAAAAGACGCATGTGGAACCCAGAGTATGATCCACCATGTGATCGGGAAACGTGTTCAAATGTGTCTCAGTTTTCGTCCCCTGGTACTTGGGTGCAACATTCCAGATGCTTTACAAACACTCTCCCCACTTGGAGAGTCAGTGCCTTCAACCTCCTGTTTGGCCCAGTTTGCAATTTCTGCGGAAAATGAACAGAAATAGGGAGAACCAATGACAGGCTAGCTGGAGGTGTCTGGATGGGCAAATTTAACTCTCATTTCCCACCAGGAAGAGGAATTAACCAAAGGCTCAGCATGCCGTGCCAGAACCACATTAGGGCCTGAAGCAATCCTGCGGTGTTGCGGCCAGCTCACAAGAAAGCGAGTTGAAGAAAGGAGCTCAGGGGCACTCTCATTCACAAACCTGCAGAGATATAAATGAGAGCTATCGTCCCAAAATATATTGAAGTAAGGCTGCCAAGAGGACTTGAAAGCGGGGCAGAATTGCAGGAAACCGATTTCAGGAGGTAGAATGGAATTGCATGTAAAGCATAGTAAAAGAGGAAGAACGTCCACAATGATGCACTTGGCCAAAAAGGGCGTATGCGTTTTTTCCTGAATATATTCAGGAAAAAACGCATACGCCCTTTTTGGCCAACCAAGCAAGCTTGCAAAGGAAATCTGCACTGCAATGAAGTCTCACTGCCCCCAGGTCAAGAGGGCCATCTGAAAAAACTGTAAAATGCAGAAAGGAAGGACAGGCCATGGAGAACTGGGAGCCTTGTCATGCTGATGGGTGGGATGTAAATTACCAACAGCCACTCTGGAGAAGTGTATGGTGTTTCCTGAAACCTCTAAAAAACAAAGCAACAGAGCCTAGGGCACTTCCACTTATGGTCCTATAGCTTAGGGAAATTAAAATCAAAAAGACACAGCCACCCCAAAGTTTGGGATGACTCTGTTTACAAGAACCACATTTATGGTACAAGTTCAACATCACAGAAAGCGAAAAATGGATAAAGAAGTTGTGGTACTTACGTACAATGCAATATCAAACAGCAATGAACTCTATGTCATCAGGCCCGTAGCAGCATAATGAGTGGATACAGGTACGATGATTCTAAGTGAAATAAGTCACACAGAAAAAGAAACATCATAAGATATCACTAATACACGGAATGCAAACTTGGCTACACAGGAACTGAATTACAAAACAGAACAGGGTCTCAATTGTAGAAAACCAACTTATGCTTGCTTTAGGGGAAATGTGAGTTGGGGTGCTGCATAAAACCAGAGATTGATATTAGCACAGATACCGTTCCATATGCCAAATATATAATAGACAAGAGCTACTCCATGCTCAACGAAATGGACTCAACACCCCATTTTCAACGCCTAGGAATATACCTGACTAGTAAGAATCTTAAAACCTATGGATTTCTATGTCTCCGAAAGAGAATCAAGCGTGTGTACAGTGGCATAAACGCAGCAGTGATAGGATTGGTGAGGTTCGGTGAGCAAATGCAGACCATTTGAAGACATATTGCATGGTACCCATTCCATGGGTCTCAACTCTCATGGTTTAAGGTATTCTTCCTTCAGCTAAAACATGCTTGTGGAACCCAGAGTATGATCTACCGTGTGATTGGGAAACGTGTGTAAATGTGTCTCAGTTTTCGTCCCCTGGTACTCGAGTGCAACATTCCAGACGCTTTACTAACACTCTCCCCACTTGGAGAGTCAGTGCCTTTAACCTCCTGTTTGGCCCAGTTTGCAATTTCTGCGGAAAATGAACAGCAATAGGGAGAACTAATGAGAGACTAGCTGGAGGTGTCTGGACGGGCAAATTTAACTCTCATTTCCCACCAGGAAGAGGAATTAACCAAAGGCTCAGCGTGCCATGCCAGAACCACACTAGGGCCTGAAGCAATCCTGCGTGTTGCGGCCAGCTCACAAGAAAGCGAGTAGAAGAAAGGAGCTCAGGGGCACTGTCATTCACAAACCTGCAGAGTTATAAATGACAGCTATCGTGCAAAAATATATTGAAGTAAGGCTGCCAAGAGGACTTGAAAGCGGGGCAGAATTGCAGGAAACCGATTTCAGGAGGTAGACTGGAGTTGCATGTAAAGCATAGGAAAAGAGGCAGAACATCCACAACGATGCACTTGGCCAAAAAGGGCGTATGCGTTTTTTCCTGAATATATTCAGGAAAAAACGCATGCGCACTTTTTGGCCAAGCAAACAAGCTTGCAAAGGAAATCTGCACTACAATGAAGTCTCACTGCCCCCCGGTCAAAAGGACCATCCGAAAAAAGTGTAAAATCCAGAAAGGAAGGACAGGCCATGGAGAACTGGGAGCCTTGTTATGCTGATGGGCGGGATGTAAATTGCCAACAGCCACTCTGGAGAAGTGTATGGTGTTTCCTGAAACATCTAAAAAACAAAGCAACAGAGCCTAGGGCACTTCAACTTATGGTCCTATAGCTTACGGAAATTAAAATCAAAAAGACACAACCACCCCAAAATTTGGGATGGCTCTGTTTACAAAAACCTCGTTTACGGTACAAGTTCAATATCGCAGAAAGCGAAAAATAGATAAACACGTTGTGGTACTTACGTACAATGCAATATCACTCAGCAATGAAATCTATGTCATCAGGCCCGTAGCAGCATACTGAGTGGATTCAGGTACGATGATTCAAAGTGAAATAAGTCACACAGAAAAAGAAACATCATAAGATATCACTAATACACGGAATGTAAACTTGGCTACACAGGAACTGAATTACAAAACAGAACAGGGTCTCATATGTAGAAAACCAACTTATGCTTGCTTAAGGAGAAAGGTAAGTTGGGGCGCTGCATAAAACCAGAGATTGAAATGAGCACAGATACCGTTCCATAAGCTAAATATGTAATAGACAAGAGCTACTCCTTGCTCAACGAAGTAGACTCAACACCCCATATTAAAGGCCTAAGAATATACCTGACTAGTAAGATTCTTAAAACCTATGGATTTATATGTCTCCGAAAGAGAATCAAGCGTGTGTACAGCGGCATAAGCACAGCAGTGATAGGATTTGTGAGGTTCGGTGAGCAAATGCAGACCCTTTGAAGTCATACTGCATGGTACCCATTCCATGGGTCTCAAGTCTCCAGGTTTAAGGGATTCTTCCTGCAGCTAAAACATGCATCTGGAACACAGAGTATGATCCACCGTGTGATCGGGAAACGTGTTCAAATGTGTCTCAGTTTTCATCCCCTGGTACTCGGGTGCAACATTCCAGACGCTTTACTAACACTCTCCCCACTTGGAGAGTGAGTGCCTTTAACCTCCTGTTTGGCCCAGTTTGCAATTTCTGCGGAAGATGAACAGGAATAGGGAGAACCAATGAGAGACTAGCAGGAGGTGTCTGGACGGGCAAATTTAACTCTCATTTCCCACCAGGAAGAGGAATTAACCAAAGGCTCAGCGTGTCATGTCGGAAACACACTAGGGCCTGAAGCAATCCTGCGGTCTTGCGGCCAGCTCACAAGAAAGCGAGTTGAAGAAAGGAGCTCAGGGGCACTGTAATTCACAAACCTGCAGAGTTATAAATGACAGCTATCGTCCAAAAATATATTGAAGTAAGGTTGCCAAGAGGACTTGAAAGCGGGGCAGAATTGCAGGAAACCGATTTCAGGAGGTAGACTGCAATTACATGTAAAGCAGAGGAAAAGAGGCAGAACGTCCACAATGATGCACTTGGCCAAAAAGGGCGTATGCGTTTTTTCCTGAATATATTCAGGAAAAAACGCATACGCCCTTTTTGGCCAACCAAGCAAGCTTGAAATGGAAATCTGCACTACAATGAAGTCTCACTGCCCCCCAGACAAAAGGGCCATCTGAAAAAAGGTTAAATTCCAGAAAGGCAGGACAGGCCATGGAGAACTGGGAGCCTTGTTATGCTGATGGGCGGGATGTCAATTGCCAACAGCCACTCTGGAGAAGTGTATGGTGTTTCCTGAAACATCTAAAAAACAAAGCAACAGAGCCTAGGGCACTTCCACTTATGGTCCTATAGCTTAGGGAAATTAAAATCAAAAAGACATGGCCAACCCAAATTTTGGGACGGATCTGTGTACAAGAACCTCGTTTACGGTACAAGTTCAATATCGCAGAAAGCGAAAAATGGATAAAGAAGTTGTGGTACTTATGTAGAATGCAATATCACTCAGCAATGAAATCTATGTCATCAGGCCGGTAGCAGCATAATGAGTGGATTCAGGTACGATGATTCTAAGTGAAATAAGTCACACAGAAAAAGAAACATCATAAGATATCACTACTACACGGAATGTAAACTTGGCTACACAGGAACTGAATTACAAAACAGAACAGGGTCTCCAATGTAGAAAACCAACTTATGCTTGCTTAAGGGGAATGGTGAGTTGGGGTGCTGAATGAAACCAGAGATTGAAATTGGCACAGATACCGTTCTATAAGCCAAATGTGTAATAGACAGGAGCTACTCCTTGCTCAACGAAGTGGACTGAAGATGCCATATTAAACGCCTAAGAATATACCTGACTAGTAAGAATCTTAAAACCTATGGATTTATATGTCTCCGAAAGAGAATCAAGCATGTGTACAGCGGCATAAACGCAGCAGTAATAGGATTGGTGAGGTTCGGTGAGCTAATGCAGACCCTTTGAAGTCATATTGCATGGTACCCATTCCATGGCTCTCAACTCTCCATGTTTAAGGGATTCTTCCTTCAGCTAAAACATGCATGTGGAACCCAGAGTATGATCCACCGTGTGATCGGGAAACGTGTTCAAATGTGTCTCAGTTTTCGTCCCCTGGTACTCGGGTGCAACATTCCAGACGCTTTACTAACACTCTCCCTACTTGGAGAGTCAGTGCCTTTAACCTCCTGTTTGGCCCAGTTTGCAATTTCTGCGGAAAATGAACAGGAATACGGAGAACCAATGAGAGACTAGCTGGAGGTGTCTGGACGGGCAAATTTAACTCCCATTTCCCACCAGGAAGAAGAATTAACCAAAGGCTCAGCGTGCCATGCCGGAACCACACTAGGACCTAAAGCAATCCTGCGGTGTTGCGGCCAGCTCACAAGAAAGCGAGTTGAAGAAAGGAGCTCAGGGGCACTGTAATTCACAAACCTGCAGAGTTATAAATGACAGCTATCGTCCAAAAATATATTGAAGTAAGGCTGGCAAGAGGACTTGAATGCGGGGCAGAATTGCAGGAAACCAATTTCAGGAGGTAGACTGGAATTGCATGTGAAGCATAGGAAAAGAGGCAGAACGTCCACAATGATGCACTTGGCCAAAAAGGGCGTATGCGTTTTTTCTAGAATATATTCAGGAATATTTTCAGGAAAAAACGCATACGAACTTTTTGGCCAACCAAGCAAGCTTGCAAAGGAAATCTGCACTACAATGAAGTCTCACTGCCCCCGGTTCAAAAGGGCCATCTGAAAAATGTGTAAAATTCAGAAAGTCAGGACAGGCCATGGAGAACTGGCAGCCTTGTTTTGGTGATGGGCAGGATGTAAATTGCCAACAGCCACTCTGGAGAAGTGTATGGTGTTTCCTGAAACATCTAAAAAACAAAGCAACAGAGCCTAGGGCACTTCCACTTATGGTCCTATAGCTTAGGGAAATTAAAATCAAAAAGACACAGCCACCCCAAATTTTGGGACGGCTCTGTTTACAAGAACCTCGTTTACGGTACAAGTTCAATATCACAGAAAGCGAAAAATGGATAAAGAAGTTGTGGTACTTATGTACAATGCAATATCACTCAGCAATGAAATCTATGTCATCAGGCCCGTAGCAGCATAATGAGTGGATTCAGGTACGATGATTCTAAGTGAAATTAATCACAGAGATAAAGAAACATCATAAGATATCACTAATACATGGAATGTAAACTTGGCTACACAGGAACTAAATTACAAAACAGAACAGGGTCTCAAATGTATAAAACCAACTTATGCTTGCTTAAGGGGAAAGGTGAGTTGGGGTGCTGCATAAAACAAGAGATTGAAATTAGCACAGATACCATTCCATAAGCCAAATATGTAATAGACAAGAGCTACACCTTGCTCAACGAAGTGGACACAACCCCGCATATTAAACACCTAAGAATATAGCTGACTACTAAGAATCTTAAAACCTATGGATTTATATGTCTCTGAAAGGGAATCAAGCGTGTGTACAGTGGCATAAACAAAGCAGTGATAGGATTGGTGAGGTTCGGTGAGCAAATGCAGACCCTTTGAAGTCATATTGCATGGTTCCCATTCCATGGGTCTCAACTCTCCAGGTTTAAAGGATTCTTCTTTTAGCTAAAACATGCATGTGGAACCCACAGTATGATCCACCGTGTGATCGGGAAATGTGTTCAAATGTGTCTCAGTTTTCATCCGCTGGTACTTGGGTGCAACATTCCAGACGCTTTACTAACACTCTGCCCACATGGAGAGTCAGTGCCTTTAACCTCCTGTTTGGCCCAGTTTGCAATTTCTGCGGAAGATGAACAGGAATAGGGAGAATCAATGAGAGACTAGCTGGAGGTGTCTGGACGGGCAAATTTAATTCCCATTTCCCACCAGGAAGGGGAATTAACCAAAGGCTCTGTGTGCCGTGCCAGAACCACACTAGGGCCTGAAGCAATCACGCGATGTTGCGGCCAGCTCACAATAAAGCGAGTTGAAGAAAGGAGATCAGGGTCACTGTAATTCACAAACCTGCAGAGTTATAAATGACAGCTATCGTCCAAAAATATATTGAAGTAAGGATGCCAAGAGGACTTGCAAGCGGGGCAGAATTGCAGGAATCCGATTTCAGGAGGTAGAATGGAATTTCATGTAAAGCATAGGAAAAGAGGCAGAACGTCCACAATGATGCACTTGGCCAAAAAGGGCGTATGCGTTTTTTCCTGAATATATTCATGAAAAAACGCATACGCCCTTATTGGCCAACCAAGCAAGCTTGCAAAGAAATCTGCACTACAATGAAGTCTCACTGCCCCACGGTCAGAAGGGCCATCTGAAAAAACTGTAAAATCCAGAAATGCAGGACAAGCCATGGAGAACTGGGAGCCTTGTCATGCTGATGGGCGGGATGTAAATTGCCAAGAGCCACTCTGGAGAAGTGTATGGTGTTTACTAAAACATCTAAAAAACAAAGCAACAGAGCCTAGGGCACTTCAATTTATGGTCCTATAGCTTAGGGAAATTAAAATCCAAAAGACACAACCACCGGAAAGTTTGGGATGGCTCTGTTTACAAGAACCTCGTTTACGATACAAGTTCAATATCGCAGAAAGCGAAAAATGGATAAAGGAGTTTTGGTACTTACGTACAAGGCAATATCACTCAGCAATGAAATCTATGTCATCAGGCCCATAGCAGCATAATGAGTGGATTCAGGTACGATGATTCTAAGTGAAATAAGTCACAGAGAAAAAGAAACATCATAAGATATCACTACTGCACGGAATGTAAACTTGGCTACACATCAACTGAATTCCAAAACAGAACAGGGTCTCAAATGTAGAAAACCAACTTATGTTTGCTTAAGGGGAAAGGTGAGTTGGGGTGCTGCATAAAACCAGAGATTGAAATTAGCACAGATACCATTCCATAAGCCAAATATGTAATAGACAAGAGCTAGTCCTTGCTCAACGAAGTGGACTCAACACCGCATATTAAACGCCTAAGAATATACCTGACTAGTAAGAATCTTAAAACCTATGGATTTATATGCCTCTGAAAGAGAACCAAGCGTGTGTACAGCGGCATACATGCAGCAGTGATAGGATTGCTGAGGATCGGTGAGCAAATGCAGACCCTTTGAAGTTATATTGCATGGTATCCATTCCATGGGTCTCAACTCTCCAGGTTTAAGGGATTCTTCCTTCAGCTAAATCATGCATGTGGAACCCAGAGTATGATCCACCGTGTGATCGGGAAACGTGTTCAAATGTGTCTCAGTTTTCGTCCCCTGGTACACGGGTGCAACATTCCAGACGCTTCACTAACACTCTTCCCACTTAGAGAGTCAGTGCCTTTAACCTCCTGTTTGGCCCAGTTTACAATGTCTGCGGAAAATGAACAGGAATAGGGAGAACCAATGAGAGACTAGCTGGAGGTGTCTGGACGGGCAAATTTAACTCTCATTTCCCAACAGGAAGAGGATTAACCAAAGGCTCAGCGTGCTGTGCCGGAACCACACTAGGGCCTGAAGCAATCTTGCAGTGTTGCGGCCAGCTCACAAGAAAGCGAGTTGAAGAAAGGAGCTCAGGGGCACTGTAATTCACAAACCTGCAGAGTTATAAATGACAGCTATCGTCCCAAAATATATTGAAGTAAGGCTGCCAAGAGGACTCGAAAGCGGGGCAGAATTGCAGGAAACCGATTTCAGGAGGTAGACTGGAATTGCATGTAAAGCATAGGAAAAGAGGCAGAACGTCCACAAAGATGCACTTGGCCAAAAAGGGCGTATGCGTTTTTTCCTGAATATATTCAGGAAAAAACGCATACACACTTTTTGGCCAACCAAGCAAGCTTGCAAAGGAAATCTGCACTACAATGAAGTCTCACTGCCCCCCGGTCAAAAGGGCCATCTGAAAAACGTGTAAAATCCAGAAAGGCAGGACAGGCCATGGAGAACTGGGAGCCTTGTTATGCTGATGGGCGGGATGTAAATTGCCAACAGCCTCTCTGGAGAAGTGTATGGTGTTTCCTGAAACATCTACAAAACAAAGCAACAGAGCCTAGGGCACTTCCACATATGGTCCTATAGCTTAGGGAAATTAAAATCAAAAGGACACAGCCACCCCAAAGTTTGGGACGGCTCTGTTTACAAGAACCTCGTTTACGGTACAAGTTCAATATCACAGAAAGCGAAAAATGGATAAAGAAGTTGTGGTACTTACCTACAATGCAATATCACTCAGCAATGAAATCTATGTCATCAGGCCCGTAGCAGCATAATGAGTGGATTCAGGTACGATGATTCTAAGTGAAATAAGTCACACAGAAAAAGAAACGTCATAAGATATCACTAATACACGGAATGTAAACTTGGCTACACAGGAACTGAATTACAAAACAGAACAGGGTCTCAAATGTAGAAAACCAACTTATGCTTGCTTAAGGGGAAAGGTGAGTTGGGGTGCTGCATAAAACCAGAGATTGAAATTAGCACAGATACCGTTCCATAAGCCAAATATGTAATAGACAAGAGCTACTCCTTGCTCAACGTAGTGGACTCAAGACGCCATATTTAACGCCTAAGAATATACCTGACTAGTAAGAATCTTAAAACCTATGGATTTATATGTCTCCGAAAGAGAATCAAGCATGTGTACAGTGGCATGAACGCAGCAGTGATAGGATTGGTGAGGTTCGGTGAGCAAATGCAGACCCTTTGAAGTCATACTGCATGGTACCCATTCCATGGGTCTCAAGTCTCCAGGTTTAAGGGATTCTTTCTTCAGCTAAAACATGCATGAGGAACCCAGAGTATGATCCACATGTGATCGGGAAACGTGTTGCAATGTGTCTCAGTTTTCGTCCTCTGGTACTCGGGTGCAACATTCCAGACGCTTTACTAACACTCTCCCCACTTGGAGAGTCACTGCCTTTAACCTCCTGTTTGGCCCAGTTTGCAATTTCTGCGTAAGATGAACAGGAATAGGGAGAACCAATGAGAGACTAGCTGGAGGTGTCTGGACGGGCAAATTTAACTCTCATTTCCCACCAGGAAGAGGAATTATCCAAAGGCTCAGCGTGCCATGCCGGAACCACACTAGGGCCTGAAGCAATCCTGCGGTGTTGCGGCCAGCTCACAAGAAAGCGTGTTGAAGAAAGGAGCTCAGGGGCACTGAAATTCACAAACCTGCAGAGTTATAAATGACAGCTATTGTCCAAAAGTATATTGAACTAAGGCTGCCAAGAGGACTTGAAAGCGGGCCAGAATTGCAGGAAACCGATTTCAGGAGGTAGACTGGAATTGCATGTAAAGCATAGGAAAAGAGGCAGAACGTGCACAATGATGCACTTGGCCAAAAAGGGCGTATGCGTTTTTTCCTGAATATATTCAGGAAAAAACCCATACGCCCTTTTTGGCCAACCAAGCAAGCTTGCAAAGGAAATCTGCACTACAATGAAGTCTCACTGCCCCCCGGTCAAAAGGGCCATCTGAAAAAAGTGTACAATCCAGAAAGGCAGAACAGGCCATGGAGAACTGGGAGCCTTGATATGCTGATGGGCGGGATGTAAATTGCCAACAGCCACTCTGGAGAACTGAATGGTGTTTCCTGAAACATCTAAGAAACAAAGCAACATTGCCTAGGGCTCTTCCACTTATGGTCCTATAGCTTAGGGAAATTAAAATCAAAAAGACACAGCCACCCCAAAGTTTGGGTCGGCTCTGTTTACAAGAACCTCGTTTACGGTACAATTTCAATATCACAGAAAGTGAAAAATAGATAAAGAAGATGTGGTATTTACGTACAATACAATATCACTCAGCAATGAAATCTATGTCATCAGGCCCGTAGCAGCATAATGAGTGGGTTCAGGTACGATGATTCTAAGTGAAATAAGTCACACAGAAAAAGAAACATCATAAGATATCACTACTGCACGGAATGTAAACTTGGCTACACATCAACTGAATTCCAAAACAGAAAAGGGTCTCAAATGTAGAAAACCAACTTATGTTTGCTTAAGGGGAAAGGTGAGTTGGGGTGCTGCATAAAACCAGAGATTGAAATTACCACAGACACCATTCCATAAGCCAAATATGTAATAGACAAGAGCTACTCCTTGCTCAACGAAGTGGACTCAACACCCCATATTAAACGCCTAAGAATATACCTGACTAGTAAGAATCTTAAAACCTATGGATTTATATGTCTCCGAAAGAGAATCAAGCGTCTGGACAGCGGCATAAATGCAGCAGTGATAGGATTGCTGAGGATCGGTGAGCAAATGCAGACCCTGTGAAGTTATATTGCATGGTATCCATTCCATGGGTCTCAACTCTCCACGTTTAAGGGATTCTTCCTTCAGCTAAATCATGCATATGGAACCCAGAGTATGATCCACCGTGTGATCGGGAAACGTGTTCAAATGTGTCTCAGTTTTCGTCCCCTGGTACTCGGGTGCAACTTTCCAGACGCTTTACTAACACTCTCCCCACTTGGAGAGTCAGTGCCTTTAACCTCCTGTTTGGCCCAGTTTGCAAATTCTGCGGAAAATAAACAGGAATAGGGAGAACCCATGAGAGACTAGCTGGAGGTGTCTGGACGGGCAAATTTAACTCTCATTTCCCACCAGGAAGAGGAATTAACCAAAGGCTCAGCGTGCCATGCCGGAACCACACTAGGGCCTGAAGCAATCCTGCGGTGTTGCAGCCAGCTCACAAAAAGCGAGTTGAAGAAAGGAGCTCAGGGGCACTGTAATTCACAAACCTGCAGAGTTATAAATGACAGCTATCGTCCAAAAATATATTGAAGTAAGGCTGCCAAGAGGACTTGAAAGTGGGGCAGAATTGCAGGAAACCGATTTCAGGAGGTAGACTGGAATTGCATGTAAAGCATAGGAAAAGAGGCAGAACGTCCACAATGATGCACTTGGTCAAAAAGGGCATATGCGTTTTTTCCTGAATATATTCAGGAAAAAACCCATACGCACTTTTTGGCCAACCAAGCAAGCTTGCAAAGGAAATCTGCACTACAATGAAGTCTCACTGCCCCCTGGTCAAAAGGGCCTTCTGAAAAAAGTGTAAAATCCAGAAAGGCAGGACAGGCCATGGAGAACTGGGAGCCTTGTTATGCTGATGGGCGGGATATAAATTGCCAACAGCCACTCGGGAGAAGTGTATGGTGTTTCCTGAAACATCTACAAAACAAAGCAACAGAGCCTAGGGCAATTCCACTTATGGTCCTATAACTTAGGGAAATTAAAATCAAAAAGACACAGCCACCCCAAAGTTTGGGACAGCTCTGTTTACAAGAACCTCGTTTACGGTACAAGTTCAATATCGCAGAAAGTGAAAAATGGATAAAGAAGTTGTGGTACTTACGTACAATGCAATATCACTCAGCAATGAAATCTATGTCATCAGGCCCATAGCAACATAATGAGTGGATTCAGGTACGATGATTCTAAGTGAAATAAGTCACACAGAAATTGAAACATCATAAGATATCACTAATACACGGAATGTAAACTTGGCTACACAGGAACTGAATTACAAAGCAGAACAGGGTCTCAAATGTAGAAAACCAACTTATGCTTGCTTAAGGGGAAAGGTGAGTTGGGGTGCTGCATAAAACTAGAGATTGAAATTAGCACAGATACCGTTCCATAAGCCAAATATGTAATAGACAAGAGCTACTCCTTGCTCAACGAAGTGGACTCAACACCCATATTAAACGCCTAAGAATATACCTGACTAGTAAGAAACTTAAAACCTATGGATTTATATGTCTCCGAAAGAGAATCAAGCGTGTGTACAGCGGCATAAATGCAGCAGTGATAGGATTGGTGAGGTTCGGTGAGCAAATGCAGACCCTTTGAAGTCATATTGCATGGTACCCATTCCATGGGTCTCAACTCTCCAGGTTTAAGGGATTCCTCCTTCAGCTAAAACATGCATGTGGAACCCAGAGTATGATCCACCGTGTGATCGGGAAACCTGTTCAAATGTGTCTCAGTTTTCGTCCCCTGGTACTCGGGTGCAACATTCCAGACGCTTTACTAACACTCTCCCCACTTGGAGAGTCAGTGCCTTTAACCTCCTGTTTGGCCCAGTTTGCAATTTCTGCGGAAAATGAACAGGAATAGAGAGAACCAATGAGAGACTAGCTGGAGGTGTCTGGACGGGCAAATTTAACTCTCATTTCCCACCAGGAAGAGGAATTAACCAAAGGCTCAGCGTGCCATGCCGGAACCACACTAGGGCCTGAAGCAATCCTGCGGTGTTGCGGCCAGCTCACAATAAAGCGAGTTGAAGAAAGGAGCTTAGGGGAACTGTAATTCACAAACCTGCAGAGTTATAAATGACAGCTATCTTCCAAAACTATATTGAAGTAAGGCTGCCAACAGGACTTGAAAGCGGGGCAGAATTGCAGGAAACCGATTTCAGTAAGTAGACGCAAATTGCATTTAAAGCATAGGAAAAGAGGCAGAACGTCCACAATGATGCACTTGGCCAAAAAGGGCGTATGTGTTTTTTCCTGAATATATTCAGGAAAAAACACATACGCCCTTTTTGGCCAACTAAGCAAGGTTGCAAAGGAAATCTGCACTACAATGAAGTCTCACTTCCCCCCGGTCAAAAGGGCCATCTGAAAAAAGTGTAAAATCCAGAAAGGCAGGACAGGCCATGGAGAACTGGAGCCTTGTTATGCTGATGGGCGGGATGTAAATTGCCAACAGCCACTCTGGAGAAGTGTATGGTGTTTCCTGAAACATCTAAAAAACAAGGTAACAGAGCCTAGGGCACTTCCACTTATTGTCCTATAGCTTAGGGAAATTGAAATCAAAAAGACACAGCCACCCCAAAGTTTGGGATGGCTCTGTTTACAAGAACCTCGTTTACGGTACAAGTTCAATATCGCAGAAAGCGAAATATGGATAAAGAAGGTGTGGTATTTACGTACAATGCAATATCACTCAGCAATGAAATCTATGGCATCAGGCCCGTAGCAGCATAATGAGTGGATTCAGGTACGATGATTCTAAGTGAAATAAGTCACACAGAAAAAGAAACATCAAAAGATATCACTACTACACGGAATGTAAACTTGGCTACACAGGAACTGAATTACAAAACAGAACAGGGTCTCAAATGTAGAAAACCAACTTATGCTTGCTTAAGGGGAAAGGTGAGTTGGGGTGCTGCATAAAACAAGAGATTGAAATTAGCACAGATACCGTTCCATAAGCCAAATATGTAATAGACCAGAGCTAATCCTTGCTCAACGAAGTGGACTCAACACGCCATATTAAATGCCTAAGGATATACCTGACTAGTAAGAATCTTAAAACCTATGGATTTATAGGTCTCCGAAAGAGAATCAAGCGTGTGTACAGCAGCATAAGCGCAGCAGTTATAGGAATGGTGAGGTTCAGTAAGCAAATGCAGACCCTTTGATGTCATATTGCATGGTACCCATTCCATGGGTCTCAACTCTCCAGGTTTAAGGGATTCTTCCTTCAGCTAAAACATGCATGTGGAACCCAGAGTATGATCCACTGTGTGATCGGGAAACGTGTTCAAATGTGTCTCAGTTTTCGTCCCCTGGTACTCGGGTGCAACATTCCAGACGCTTTACTAACACTCTCCCCACTTGGAGAGTCAGTGCCTTTAACCTCCTGTTTGGCCCAGTTTGCAATTTCTGCGGAAAATGAACAGGAATAGGGAGAACCAATGAGAGACTAGCTGGAGGTGTCTGGACGGGTAAATTTAACTCTCATTTCCGACCAGGAAGAGGAATTAACCAAAGGCTCAGCATGCCGTGCCGGAACCACACTAGGGCCTGAAGCAATCATGCGGTCTTGCGGCCACCTCACAAGAAAGCGAGTTGAAGAAAGGAGCTCAGGGGCACTGTAATTCACAAACATGCAGAGTTATAAATGACAGCTATCGTCCAAAAATATATTGAAGTAAGGCTGTCAACAGGACTTGAAAGCGGGGCAGAATTGCAGGAAACGGATTTCAGGAAGTAGACACAAATTGCATTTAAAACATAGGAAAAGAGGCAGAACGTCCACAATGATGCACTTGGCCAAAAAGGGCGTATGCGTTTTTTCCTGAATATATTCAGGAAAAAACACATACGCCCTTTTTGGCCAATTAAGCAAGGTTGCAAAGGAAATCTGCACTACAATGAAGTCTCACTTCCCCCCGGTCAAAAGGGCCATCTGAAAAAAGTGTAAAATCAGAAAGGCAGGACAGGCCATGGAGAACTGGAGCCTTGTTATGCTGATGGGCGGGATGTAAATTGCCAACAGCCACTCTGGAGAAGTGTATGGTGTTTCCTGAAACATCTAAAAAACAAGGTAACAGAGCCTAGGGCACTTCCACTTATTGTCCTATAGCTTAGGGAAATTGAAATCAAAAAGACACAGCCACCCCAAAGTTTGGGACGGCTCTGTTTACAAGAACCTCGTTTACGGTACAAGTTCAATATCGCAGAAAGCGAAATATGGATAAAGAAGGTGTGGTATTTACGTACAATGCAATATCACTCAGCAATGAAATCTATGGCATCAGGCCCGTAGCAGCATAATGAGTGGATTCAGGTACGATGATTCTAAGTGAAATAAGTCACACAGAAAAAGAAACATCATAAAATATCTCTAATACACGGAATGTAAAGTTGGCTACACAGGAACTGAATTACAAAACAGAACAGGGTCTCAAATGTAGAAAACCAACTTATGCTTGCTTAAGGGGAAAGGTGAGTTGGGGTGCTGCATAAAACAAGAGATTGAAATTAGCACACATACCGTTCCATAAGCCAAATATGTAATAGACCAGAGCTAATCCTTGCTCAACGAAGTGGACTCAACACGCCATATTAAACGCCTAAGGATATACCTGACTAGTAAGAATCTTAAAACCTATGGATTTATAGGTCTCCGAAAGAGAATCAAGCGTGTGTACAGCAGCATAAGCGCAGCAGTGATAGGAATGGTGAGGTTCAGTAAGCAAATGCAGACCCTTTGATGTCATATTGCATGGTACCCATTCCATGGGTCTCAACTCTCCAGGTTTAAGGGATTCTTCCTTCAGCTAAAACATGCATGTGGAACCCAGCGTATGATCCAGTGTGTGATCAGGAAACGTGTTCAAATGTTTCTCAGTTGTCGTCCCCTGGTACTCGGGTGCAACATTCCACACGTTTATTAACACTCTCCCCACTTGGAGAGTCAGTGCCTTAAAACTCCTGTTTGGCCCAGTTTGCAATTTCTGCGGGAAATGAACAGGAATAGGGAGAACCAATGAGAGACTAGCTGGAGGTGTCTGGACGGGTAAATTTAACTCTCATTTCCCACCAGGAAGAGGAATTAACCAAAGGCTCAGCATGCCGTGCCGGAACCACACTAGGGCCTGAAGCAATCATGCGGTGTTGCGGCCACCTCACAAGAAAGCGAGTTGAAGAAAGGAGCTCAGGGGCACTGTAATTCACAAACCTGCAGAGTTATAAATGACAGCTATCGTCCAAAAATATATTGAAGTAAGGCTGCCAAGAGGACTTGAAAGCGGGGCAGAATTGCAGGAAACCGATTTCAGGAAGTAGACTCAAATTGCATTTAAAACATAGGAAAAGAGGCAGAACGTCCACAATGATGCACTTGGCCAAAAAGGGCGTATGCGTTTTTTCCTGAATATATTCAGGAAAAAACGCATACGCCCTTTTTGGCCAACTAAGCAAGGTTGCAAAGGAAATCTGCACTACAATGAAGTCTCACTTCCCCCCGGTCAAAAGGGCCATCTGAAAAAAGTGTAAAATCCAGAAAGGCAGGACAGGCCATGGAGAACTGGAGCCTTGTTATGCTGATGGGCGGGATGTAAATTGCCAACAGCCACTCTGGAGAAGTGTATGGTGTTTCCTGAAACATCTAAAAAACAAGGTAACAGAGCCTAGGGCACTTCCACTTATTGTCCTATAGCTTAGGGAAATTGAAATCAAAAAGACACAGCCACCTCAAAGTTTGGGACGGCTCTGTTTACAAGAACCTCGTTTACGGTACAAGTTCAATATCGCAGAAAGCGAAATATGGATAAAGAAGGTGTGGTATTTACGTACAATGCAATATCACTCAGCAATGAAATCTATGTCATCAGGCCCGTAGCAGCATAATGAGTGGATTCAGGTACGATGATTCTAAGTGAAATAAGTCACACAGAAAAAGAAACATCAAAAGATATCACTACTACACGGAATGTAAACTTGGCTACACAGGAACTGAATTACAAAACAGAACAGGGTCTCAAATGTACAAAACCAACTTATGCTTGCTTAAGGGGAAAGGTGAGTTGGGTTGCGGCATAAAACCAGAGATTGAAATTAGCACAGATACCGTTCCATAAGCCAAATATATAATAGACAAGAGCTACTTCTTGCTCAACGAAGTGGACTCAACACCCCATATTAAACGCCTAAGAATATATCTGACTAGTAAGAATCTTAAAACCTATGGATTTATATGTCTCCGAAAGAGAATCAAGCGTGTGTACAGCGGCATTAATGCAGCAGTGATAGGATTGGTGAGGTTCGGTGAGCAAATGCAGACCCTTTGAAGTCATATTGCATGGTACCCATTCCATGGGTCTCAACTCTCCAGGTTTAAGGGATTCTTCCTTCAGCTAAAACATGCATGTGGAACCCAGAGTATGATCCACCGTGTGATCGGGAAATGTGTTCAAATGTGTCTCAGTTTTCGTCCCCTGGTACTCGGCTGCAACATTCCAGACGCTTTACTAACACTCTCCCCACTTGGAGAGTCAGTGCCTTTAACCTCCTGTTTGGCCCAGTTTGCAATTTCTGCGGAAAATGAACAGGAATATGGAGAACCAATGAGAGACTAGCTGGAGGTGTCCGGACGGGCAAATTTAACTCTCATTTCCCAACAGGAAGAGGAATTAACCAAAGGTTCAGCTTGCCATGCCGGAACCACACTAGGGCCTGAAGCAATCCTGCGGTGTTGCGGCCAGCTCACAAGAAAGCGAGTTGAAGAAAGGAGCTCAGGGGCACTGTTATTCAAAAACCTGCAGAGTTGTAAATGACAGCTATCGTCCAAAAATATATTGAAGTAAGGCTGCCAAGAGGACTTGAAAGCGGGGCAGAATTGCAGGAAACCGATTTCAGGAGGTAGACTGGAATTGCATGTAAAGCATAGGAAAAGAGGCAGAACCTCCACAATGATGCACTTGGACAAAAAGGGCGTATGCGTTTTTTCCTGAATATATTCAGGAAAAAACGCATACGCCCTTTTTGGCCAACCAAGCAAGCTTGCAAAGGAATTCTGCATCACAATGAAGTCTCACTGCCCCCCGGTCAAAAGGGCCATCTGAAAAAAGTGTAAAATCCAGAAAGGCAGGACAGGCCATGGAGAACTGGGAGCCTTGTTATGCTGATGGGCGGGATGTAAATTGCCAACAGCCACTCTGGAGAAGTGTATGGTGTTTCCTGAAACATCTAAAAAACAAAGCAACAGAGCCTAGGGCACTTCCACTTACGGTACTATAGCTTAGGGAAATTAAAATCAAAAAGACACAGCCACCCCAAAGTTTGGGACGGCTCTGTTTACAAGAACCTCGTTTACGGTACAAGTTCAATATCACAGAAAGCAAAAAATGGATAAAGAAGTTGTGGTACTTACGTACAATGCAATATCTCTCAGCAATGAAATCTATGTCATCAGGCCCGTAGCAGCATAATGAGTGGATTCAGGTACGATGATTCTAAGTGAAATAAGTCACACAGAAAAAGAAATATCATAAAATATCTCTAATACACGGAATGTAAACTTGGCTACACAGGAACTGAATTACAAAACAGAACAGGGACTCAAATGTAGAAAACCAACTTATGCTTGCTTAAGGGGAAAGGTGACTTGGGGTGCTGCATAAAACAAGAGATTGAAATTAGCACAGATACCGTTCCATAAGCCAAATATGTAATAGACCAGAGCTAATCCTTGCTCAACGAAGTGGACTCAACACGCCATATTAAACGCCTAAGGATATACCTGACTAGTAAGAATCTTAAAACCTATGGATTTATAGGTCTCCAAAAGAGAACCAAGCGTGTGTAGAGCAGCATAAGCGCAGCAGTTATAGGAATGGTGAGGTTCAGTAAGCAAATGCAGACCCTTTGATGTCATATTGCATGGTACCCATTCCATGGGTCTCAACTCTCCAGGTTTAAGGGATTCTTCCTTCAGCTAAAACATGCATGTGGAACCCAGCGTATGATCCACCGTTTGATCGGGAAACGTGTTCAAATGTGTCTCAGTTGTCGTCCCCTGGTACTCGGGTGCAACATTCCAGACGTTTATTAACACTCTCCCCACTTGGAGAGTCAGTGCCTTAAACCTCCTGTTTGGCCCAGTTTGCAATTTCTGCGGGAAATGAACAGGAATAGGGAGAACCCATGAGAGACTAGCTGGAGGTGTCTGGACGGGTAAATTTAACTCTCATTTCCCACCAGGAAGAGGAATTAAACAAAGGC
Organism: Orcinus orca; assembly: GCF_937001465.1. NCBI lineage: Eukaryota > Metazoa > Chordata > Mammalia > Artiodactyla > Delphinidae > Orcinus > Orcinus orca. The sequence goes on from NC_064559.1 coordinate 82,885,296, forward strand.
TCAGCATGCCGTGCCGGAACCACACTAGGGCCTGAAGCAATCATGCGGTGTTGCGGCCACATCACAAGAAAGCCAGTTGAAGAAAGGAGCTCAGGGGCACTGTAATTCACAAACCTGCAGAGTTATAAATGACAGCTATCGTCCAAAAATATATTGAGGTAAGGCTGCCAACAGGAATTGAAAGCAGGGCAGAATTGCAGGAAACCGATTTCAGGAAGTAGACTCAAATTGCATTTAAAACATAGGAAAAGAGGCAGAACGTCCACAATGATGCACTTGGCCAAACAGGGCATATGCGTGTTTTCCTGAATATATTCAGGAAAACACGCATACGCCCTGTTTGGCCAACCAAGCAAGGTTGCAAAGGAAATCTGCACTACAATGAAGTCTCACTGCCCCCCAGTCAAAAGGGCCATCTGAAAAAAGTGTAAAATCCAGAAAGGCAGGACAGGCCATGGAGAACTGGAGCCTTGTTATGCTGATGGGCGGGATGTAAATTGCCAACAGCCACTCTGGAGAAGTGTATGGTGTTTCCTGAAACATCTAAAAAACAAGGTAACAGAGCCTAGCGCACTTCCTCTTATGGTCCTATAGCTTAGGGAAATTAAAATCAAAAAGACACAGCCACCCCAAAGTCTGGGACGGCACTGTTTACAAGAACCTGATTTACGGTACAAGTTCAATATCACAGAAACCGAAAAATGGATAAAGAATTTGTGGTACTTACGTACAATGCAATATCACTCAGCAATGCAATCTATGTCATCAGGCCCGTAGCAGCATAATGACTGGATTCAGTTACGATGATTGTAAGTGAAATAAGTCACACAGAAAATGAAACATCATAAGATATCACTACTACACGGAATGTAAACTTGGCTACACAGGAACTGAATTACAAAACAGAACAGGATCTCAAATGTAGAAAACCAACTTATGCTTGTTTAAGGGGAAAGGTGATTTGGGGTGCTGCATAAAACCAGAGATTGAAATTAGCACAGATACCCTTCTATAAGCCAAATATGTAATAGAAAAGAGCAACTCCTTGCTCAACGAAGTGGACTCAACACCCCATATTAAACGCCTAAGAATATACCTGACTAGTAAGAATCTTAAAACCTATGGATTTATATGTCTCTGAAAGAGAATCAAGCATGTGTACAGCGGCATAAATGCAGCAGTGTTGGAGTGGTGAGGTTCGGTGAGCAAATGCAGACCCTTTGAAATCATATTGCATGGTACCAATTCCATGGGTCTCAACTCTCCAGGTTTAAGGGATTCTTCCTTCAGTAAAACATGCATGTGGAACCCAGAGTATGATCCACCGTGTGATCGGGAAACGTGTTGAAATGTGTCTCAGTTTTCGTCCCCTGGTACTCGGGTGCAACGTTCCAGATGCTGTACTAACACTCTCCCCAGTTGGACAGTCAGTGCCTTTAACCTCCTGTTTGGCCCAGTTTGCAATTTCTGCGGAAAATGAACAGGAATAGAGAGAACCAATGAGAGACTAGCTGGAGGTGTCTGGACGGGCAAATTTAACTCTCATTTCCCACCAGGAAGAGGAATTAACCAAAGGCTCAGCGTACCATGCCGTAACCACACTAGGGCCTGAAGCAATCCTGCTGTGTTGCAGCCAGCTCACAAGAAAGCGAGTTGAAGAAAGGGGCTCATGGGCACTGTAATTCACAAACTTGCAGAATTATAAATGACAGCTATCGTCCAAAAATATATTGAAGTAAGGCTGCCAAGAGCACTTGAAAGTGGAGCAGAATTGCAGGAAACCGATTTCAGGAGGTAGAGTGGAGTTGCATGTAAAGCATAGGAAAAGAGGCAGAACGTCCACAATGATGCACTTGGCCAAAAAGTGTGTTTGCGTTTTTTCCTGAATATATTCAGGAAAAAACGCATACGCCCTTTTTGGGCAACCAAGCAAGCTTGCAAAGGAAATCTGCACTACAATGAAGTCTCACTTCCCCCTGGTCAAAAGGGCCATCTGAAAAAAGTGTAAAATCGAGAAAGTCAGGACAGGCCATGGAGAACTGGGAGCCTTGTTATGCTGATGGGCGGGATGTAAATTGCCAACAGCCACTCTGGACAAGTGTATGGTGTTTCCTGAAACATCTAAAAAACAAAGCAACAGAGCATAGGGCACTTCCACATATGGTCCTATAGCTTAGGGAAATTAAAATCAAAAAGACACAGCCACCCCAATGGGACGCCTCTGTTTACAAGAACCTAGTTTATGGTATAACTTCAATATCACAGAAAGCAAAAAATGGATAAAGAAGTTGTGGTACTTACGTCCAATGCAGTATCACTCAGCAATGAAATCTATGTCATCAGGCCCATAGCAGCATAATGAGTGGATTTACCTACAATGATTCTAAGTGAAATAAGTCACACAGAAAAAGAAACATCATAAGATATCACTATTACACGGAATGTAAACTTGGCTACACAGGAACTGAATTACAAAACAGAACTGGGTCTCAAATGTAGAAAACCAACTTATGCTTGCTGAAGGGGAAAGGTGAGTAGGGGTGCTGCATGAAACCAGAGATTGAAATTGGCACAGATACCATTCCATAAGCCAAATATGTAATAGACAAGAGCTACTCCTTGTTGAACGAAGTGGAATCAACACGCCATATTAAACGCCTAAGAATATACCTGACTAGTAAGAATCATAAAACCTATCGATTTATATCTCTCTGAAAGAGAATCAAGGGTGTGTACAGTGGCATAAGCGCAGCAGTTATAGAATTGGTGAGGTTCGGTGAGCAAATGCAGACCCTTTGAATTCACATTGCATGGTACCCATTCCATGGGTCTCAAATCTCCAGGTTTAAGGGATTCTTCCTTCAGCTAAAACATGCATGTGGAACCCAGAGTATGATCCACCGTGTGATTGGGAAATGTGTTCAAATGTGTCTCAGTTTTTGTCCCCTGGTACTAGGGTGCAACATTCCAGATACTTTACTAACACTCTCCCCACTTGGAGAGTCAGTGCCTTTAAACTCCTGTTTGGCCCAGTTTGCAATTTCTGCGGAAAATGAACAGGAATAGGGAGAACCAATGAGAGACTAGCTGGAGGTGTCTGGACGGGCAAATTTAACTCTCATTTCCCACCAGGAAGAGGAATTAACCAAAGGCTCAGCGTGCCATGCCGGAACCACACTACGGCCTGAAGCAATCCTGCGGTGTTGCGGCCAGCTCACAAGAAAGCGAGTTGAAGAAAGGAGCTCAGGGGCACTGTAATTCACAAACCTGCAGAGTTATAAATGACAGCTATCGTCCAAAAATATATTGAAGTAAGGCTGCCAAGAGGACTTGAAAGCGGGGCAGAATTGCAGGAAACCGATTTCAGGAGGTAGACTGGAATTGCATGTAAAGCATAGGAAAAGAGGCAGAACCTCCACAATGATGCACTTGGCCAAAAAGGGCGTATGCGTGTTTTCCTGCATATATTCAGGAAAAAACGCATACGCCGTTTTTGGCCAACCAAGCAAGCTTGCAAAGGAAATCTGCACTACAATGAAGTCTCACTGACCCCCGGTCAAAAGGGCCATCTGAAAAAAGTGTAAAATCCAGAAAGGCAGGACAGGCCATGGAGAACTGGGAGCCATGTTATGCTGATGGGTGGGATGTAAATTGCCAACAGCCACTCTGGAGAAGTGCATGGTGTTTCCTGATACATCTAAAAAACAAAGCAACAGAGCCTAGGGCAATTCCACTTATGGTCCTATAGCTTAGGGAAATTAAAATAAAAAAGACACAGTCACCCCAAAGTTTGGAACGGCTCTGTTTACAAGAACCTCGTTTACAGTACAAGTTGAATATCACAGAAAGCGAAAAATGGATAAAGAAGTTGTGGTACTTACGTACAATGCAATATCACTCAGCAATGAAATCTATGTCATCAGGCCCATAGCAGAATAATGAGTGGATTCAGGTACGATGATTCTAAGTGAAATAAGTCACACAGAAAAAGAAACATCATAAGGTATCACTACTACACGGAATATAAACTTGGCTACAGAGGAACTGAATTACAAAACAGAACAGGGTCTCAAATATAAAAAACCAACTTATGCTTGCTTAAGGCGAAAGGTGAGTTGGGGTGCTGCATAAAACCAGAGATTGAAATTAGCACAGATACCGTTCCATAAGCCAAATATGTAATAGACAAGAGCTACTCCTTCCTCAACGAAGTGGACTCAACACCCCATATTAAACGCCTAAGAATATACCTGACTAGTAAGAATCTTAAAACCTATGGAATTATATGTCTCCGAAAGAGAATCAAACGTGTGTACAGCGGCATAAACGCAGCAGTGATAGTATTGGTGAGGTTTAGTGAGCAAATGCAGACCCTTTGAAGTCATATTGCATGGTACCCATTCCATGGGTCTCAACTCTCCTGGTTTAAGTATTCTTCCTTCAGCTAAAACATGCATGCGGAACCCAGAGTATGATCCACCATGTGATTGGGAAACGTGTTCAAATGTGTCTCAGTTTTCGTCCCCTGGTACTCGGCTGCAACATTCCAGACGCTTTACTAACACTCTCCCCAGTTGGACAGTCAGTGCCTTTAACCTCCTGTTTGGCCCAGTTTGCAATTTCTGCGGAAAATGAACAGGAATAGGGAGAATCAATGAGAGACTAGCTGGAGGTGTCTGGACGGGCAAATTTAACTCTCATTTCCCACCAGGAAGAGGAATTAACCAAAGGCTCAGCGTGCCATGCCGGAACCACACTAGGGCCTGAAGCAATTTGCGGTGTTGCGGCCAGCTCACAAGAAAGCGAGTTGAAGGAAGGAGCTCAGGGGCACTGTAATTCACAAACCTGCAGAGTTATAAATGACAGCTATCGTTCAAAAATATATTGAAGTAAGGCTGCCAAGAGGACTTGAAAGTGGGGCAGAATTACAGGAAACCGATTTCAGGAGGTAGGCTGATATTGCATGTAAAGCATAGGAAAAGAGGCAGAACGTCCACAATGATGCACTTGGCCAAAAAGAGCGTATGCGTTTTTTCCTGAATATATTCAGGAAAAAACGCATATGCCCTTTTTGGACAACCAAGGAAGCTTAAAAAGGAAATCTGCACTACAATGAAGTCTCACTGCCCCCAAGTCAAAAGGGCCATCTGAAAAAAAGTGTAAAATCCAGAAAGGCAGGACAGGCCATGGAGAACTGGGAGCCTTGTTATGCTGATGGGCGAGATGTAAATTGCCAACAGCCACTCTGGAGAAGTGTATGGTGTTTCCTGAAACATCTACAAAACAAAGCAACAGAGCCTAGGGCACTTCCGCTTATGGTCCTAGAGCTTAGGGAAATTAAAATCAGAAAGACACAGCCACCCCAAAGGTTGGGACGGTTCTGTTTACAAGAATCTCGTTTATGGTACAAGTTCAATATCACAGAGAGTGAAAAATCGATAAAGACGTTGTGGTACTTACGTACAATGCAATATCACTCAGCAATGAATCTATGTCATCAGGCCTGTAGCAACGTAATGAGTGGATTCAGGTACGATGATTCTAAGTGAAATAAGTCACACAGAAAAAGAAACATCATAAGATATCACTACTACACGGAATGTAAACTTGGCTACACAGGAACTGAAATACAAAACAGAACAGGGTCTCAAATGTAGAAAACCAACTTATGCTTGCTGAAGGGGAAAGGTGAGTTGGGGTGCTGCATACAACCAGAGATTGAAATTAGCACAGATACCGTTCCATAAGCCAAATATGTAATAGACAAGAGCTACTCCTTGCTCAACGAAGTGGACTCAACACCCCATATTAAACGCCTAAGAATATACCTGACTAGTAAGAATCTTAAAACCTATGGATTTATATGTCTCCGAAAGAGAATCAAGCGTGTGTACAGTGGCATAAACGCAGCTGTGATAGGATTGGTGAGGTTCAGTGAGCAAATGCAGACCCTTTGAAGTCATAATGCATGGTACCCATGCCATGGGTCTCAACTATCCAAGTTTAAGGGATTCTTCCTTCAGCTAAAACATGCATGTGGTACCCAGAGTATGATCCACCGTGTGATTGGGAAATGTGTTCAAATGTCTCTCAGTTTTCGTCACCTGGTACTCGGGTGCAACATTCCAGATGCTTTACTAACACTCTCCCCACTTGGAGAGTCAGTGCCTTTAAACCCTGTTTGGCCCAGTTTGCAATTTCTGCGGAAAATGAACAGGAATAGGGAGAACCAATGAGAGACTAGCTGGAGGTGTCTGGACGGGCAAATTTAACTCTCATTTCCCACCAGGAAGAGGAATTAACCAAAGGCTCAGCGTGCCATGCCAGAACCACTCTAGGGCCTGAAGCAATCCTGCTGTGTTGTGGCCAGCTCACAAGAATGCGAGTTGAAGAAACGAGCTGAGGGGCACTGTTATTCACAAACCTGCAGAGTTATAAATGACAGCTATCGTCCAAAAATATATTGAAGTAAGGCTGCCAAGAGGACTTGAAAGCGGGGCAGAAATGCAGGAATCCGATTTCAGGAGGTAGACTGGAATTGCATGTAAAGCATAGGAAAAGAGGAAGAACGTCCACAATGATGCACTTGGCCAAAAGGTGCGTATGCGTTTTTTCCTGAATATATTCAGGAAAAAACGCATACGCCCTTTTTGGCCAACCAAGCAAGCTTGCAAAGGAAATCTGCACTACAATGAAATCTCACTTCCCCCCGGTCAAAAGGGCCATCTGAAAAAAGTATAAAATCCAGAAAGGCAGGACAGGCCATGGAGAACTGGGAGCCTTGTTATGCTGATGGGCGGGATGTAAATTGCCAACAGCCACTCTGGAGAAGTGTATGGTGTTTCCTGAAACATCTAGAAAACAAAGCAACAGAGTCTAAGGCAATTCCACTTATGGTCCTATAGCTTAGGGAAATTAAAATCAAAAAGACACAGCCACCCCAAAATTTGGGCCGGCTCTGTTTACAAGAACCTCGTTTCCGGTACAAGTTCAATTTCACAGAAAGCGAAAAATGGATAAAGAAGATGTGGTACTTACGTACAATGCAATATCACTCAGCAATGAAATCTATGACATCAGGCCCGTAGCAGCATAATGAGTGGATTCAGGTACGATGATTCTAAGTGAAATAAGTCACACAGAAAAAGAAACATCATAAGATATCACTACTACAGGGAATGTAAACTTGGCTACACAGGAACTGAATTACAAAACAGAACCGGGTCTCAAATGTAGAAAACCAACTTATGCTTGCTTAAGGGGAAAGGTGAGTTGGGGTGCTGCATAAAACCAGAGATTGAAATTAGCACAGATACCGTTCCATAAGCCAAATATGTAATAGACAAGAACTACTCCTTGCTCAATGAAGTGGACTCAACACCCCCTATTAAACGCCTAAGAATATACCTGACTAGTAAGAATCTTAAAACCTATGGATTTATATGTCTCCGAAAGAGAATCAAGCGTGTGTACAGCGACATAAATGCAGCAGTGATAGGATTGGTGAAGTTCAGTGAGCAAATGCAGACCCTTTGCAGTCATATTGCATGGTACACATTCCATGGGTCTCAACTCTCCAGGTTTAAGGGATTCTTCCTTCAGCTAAATCATACATGTGGAACCCAGAGTATGATCTACCGTGTGATCGGGAAACGTGTTCAAATGTGTCTCAGTTTCTCGTCCCCTGGTAGTCGGGTGCAACATTCCAGACACTTTACTAACACTCTCCCCACTTGGAGAGTCAGTGCCTTTAACCTCCTGTTTGGCCCAGTTTGCAATTTCTGTGGAAAATGAACAGGAATAGGGAGAACCAATGAGAGACTACCTGGAGGTGTCTGGACGGGCAAATTTAACTCTCATTTCCCACCAGGAAGAGGAATTAACCAAAGGCTCAGCGTGTCATGCCGGAACCACACTAGGACCTGAAGCAATCCTGCGGTGTTGCGGCCACCTCACAAGAAAGCGAGTTGAAGAAAGGAGCTCAGGGGCACTGTCATTCACAAACCTGCAGAGTTATAAATGACAGCTATCTTCCAAAAATATATTGAAGTAAGGCTGCCAAGAGGACTTGAATGTGGGGCAGAATTGCAGGAAACCGATTTCAGGAGGTAGACTGGAATTGCATGTAAAGCATAGGAAAAGAGGCAGAAAGTCCACAATGATGCACTTGGACAAAAAGGGCGTATGCGTTTTTTCCTGAATATATTCATGAAAAAACCCATACGCCATTTTTGGCCAACCAAGCAAGCTTGCAAAGGAAATCTGCACTACAATGAAATCTCACTGCCCCCCAGTCAAAAGGCCCATCTGAAAAAAGTGTAAAATCCAGAAAGGCAGGACAGGCCATGGAGAACTGGGAGCCTTGTTATGCTGATGGGCGGGATGTAAATTGCCAACAGCCACTCTGGAGAAGTGTATGGTGTTTCCTGAAACATCCAAAAAACAAAGCAACAGAGCCTAGGGCACTTCCACTTATGGTCCTATAGCTTAGGGAAATTAAAATCAAAAAGACACAGCCACCCAAAAGTTTGGGACGGCTCTGTTTACAAGAACTTCTTTAAGGTACAAGTTCAATATCACGGAAAGTGAAAAATGGATAAAGAAGATGTGGTACTTACGTACAATGCAATATCACTCAGCAATGAAATCTATGTCATCAGGCCCATAGCAGCATAATGAGTGGATTCAGGTACGATGATTCTAAGTGAAATAAGTCACACAGAAAAAGAAACATCATAAGATATCACTACTACACGGAATGTAAACTTGGCTACACAGGAACTGAATTACAAAACAGAACAGGGTCTCAAATGTAGAAAACCAACTTATGCTTGCTTAAGGGGAAAGGTGAGTTGGGGTGTTGCATAAAACCAGAGATTGAAATTAGCACAGATACCGTTCCATAAGCCAAATACGTAATAGAAAAGAGCTACTCCTTGCTCAACGAAGTGGACTCAACACCCCATATTAAACGCCTAAGAATATACCTGACTAGTAAGAATCTTAAAACCTATGGATTTATATGTCTCCAAAAGACAATCAAGCGTGTGTACAGCTGCATAAACGCAGCAGTGATAGGATTGGAGAGGTTTGGTGAGCAAATGCAGACCCTTTGAAGTCATATTGCATGGTACCCATTCCATGGGTCTCAAATCTCCAGGTTTAAGGGATTCTTCCTTCAGCTAAAACATGCATGTGGAACCCAGAGTATGATCCACCGTGTGATCTGGAAACGTGTTCAAATGTGTCTCAGTTTTCATCCCCTGGTACTCGGGTGCAACATTCCAGACGCTTTACTAACACACTCCCCACTTGGAGAGTCAATGCCTTTAAACTCCTGTTTGGCCCAGTTTGCAATTTCTGCGGAAAATGAACAGGAATAGGGAGAACCAATGAGAGACTAGCTGGAGGTGTCTGGACACGCAAATTTAACTATCATTTCCCACCAGGAAGAAGAATTATCCAAAGGCTCAGCGTGCCGTGCCGGAACCACACTAGGGCCTGAAGCAATCCTGCGGTGTTGCGGCCAGCTCACAAGAAAGCGAGTTGAAGAAAGGAGCTCAGGGGCACTGTAATTCACAAACCTGCAGAGTTATAAATGACAGCTATCGTCCAAAAATATATTGAAGTAAGGCTGCCAAGAGGACTTGAATGCGGGGCAGAATTGCTGGAAACTGATTTCAGAAGGTACACGGGAGTCGCTCTTAAAGCATAAGAAAAGAGACAGAACTTGGAAAATAATGCACTTGGCAAAAAAGGGCATATATGTTTTATCCAGAGCTCTCATAACTGAGGGGAGGAGATTCCCAGCAGGCTCCAACTGCCACCTGAAGGCTCACATTGCCAAGGCATCGTGAGCAAGCCAGGCAGGATTTACCTCACAGCAGAGGTCCCACCTCACAGAAGGGTGAGAAACCCACCCAACATCAGACTCTCACCAGAGGGCCCACATCACCAAGGGGATGGGAACCAGGCAGGAGTGTCTTCACACCAGTGGGGCCACATCATCGAAAGGTGAGGTACTCAGCACATGTGTCCTCAAACCAGAGGACCCACATCACCAAGGGCCTCGGAGTGAGGCAGGCAGGAGTAGCCTCAAAACACTGGGCCCATAGAATAAAAAAGTGAGGAATCCAGCAGTTGGAACCTCCCAGCAGGCGGCCCACAGCACCAAGGCTATGGGATCCAGGCCACAGTGAACTCACAGAAGAGGGCCCATGTCATGAAACTGAGCAACCCAGCCATTGGGACCTCAGAGCAGGAGGCCCACATCCCCATGGGGATGGAAATCTGGTAGGAGTGTCCTCGCACCACTGAGAACGTATCAGAAAATTTTGGGCGACCAGCAGTTAGGGCCTGACGCCAGACGACCCTCATCACCAAGGGAAGGAGGCTCCCAGCAGGCTCCAACTGCCACCAGAGGGCTGACGTCACCAAGGCGATGTGTGTCAACCAGGCACGAATGACCTCACAGCAGAGGGCCCACCTCAGAGAAGTGTGACGAACCCAGTCAGGATCAGACTTGCACCAGAGGGCCCACATCACCAAATGGATTGGAAACAGGCAGGAGTGTCCTCACATGAGTAGGGCCACAACATCTAAAGGTGAGGAACCCAGAACATGTGGCTTCAAACCATAGGACACCCATCACCAAGGGGCTGGGTGTGAGGCAGGCAGGTGGAGCCTCATAACAGAGGGCCCAAAAATAAGAAAGGTGAGGAATCCAGCAGTTGGAACCTCCCAGCAGGCGGCCCAGAGCACAGAGGCTAGGGGATCCAGGCCAGAGTGAACTAACACCAGACAGCCCACATCATGAAACTGTGAGCAACCCAGACATTGGGACCTCAGAGCAGAAGGCCCACATCCCCATGGTGATGGGAACAGGACAGGAGTGTCCTGGCATCACTGGGCTCACATCAGAAAAAGTGGGGTGCTCAGAAGTTAGAGCCTGACGCTAGAGGGCACTCATCACCGAGAGGAGGAGGCTCCCAGCAGGCTCCAGCTGCCACCAGAGGGCCAACGTCGCCAAGACGATGTGTGCCAGCCCGGCAGGAGTGACCTCACAGCACAGGGCCCACCTCACAGAAGGGTGAGGAACACAGCCAGGATCAGACTCTCACCAGTGGGCCCACATCACCAAGGGGATGGGAACCAGTCAGGAGTGTCCCCACACCAGTGAGACAACATCATCAAAAGGTGAGGATCCCAGCACATGTGTCCTCAAACCAGAGGAACCACATCACCAATGGGTTCGGAATGAGGCTGGCAGGACCGGCCTCACAACACAGGGTCCACAGAATATAAAAGTTGAGGAATCCAGCAGTTGGAACCTCCCAGCAAGTGGCCCAGAGCACCGAGGCTATGGGATCCAGGCCGCAGTGAACTCACAGCAGAGGGCCCACATCATGAACCTGTGAGCAGCCCAGCCGTTGGGACCTCAGAACAGAAAGCCCACATCCCCATTGGGATGGGAACCTGGCAGGAGTGGCTTCGCACCACTTAGCTCATATCACAAAATGTTAGGAGCCCAGCAGTTAGGGCCTGACGCCAGGGGTCCCTCATAACTGAGGGGAGGAGACTCCCAGCAGGTTCCAACTGCCAACAGAGGGCCCACGTCTACAAGGTGGCATGCACCAGCCAGGCAGTAGTGACCTCACAGCAGAGGGCCTATCTCACAGAAGGGTGAGGAACCGGGGCAGGATGAGACTCTCGCCAGAGGGCCCACAACACGAAGGGGATGGGAACCAGTCAGGACTGTCCTCCCACCAGTGGGGCCACATCATCGAAAGGTGAGGAACCCAGCACATGTGGCCTCATATCAGAGGACATACATCACAAAGGGGATGGGAGTGAGGCAGGTAGGAGTAGCCTAAAAACAGAGGGCCCAAAGAATAAAAAAGGTGAGGAATCCAGCATTTGGAACCTCCCAGCAGGCGGCCGAGAGCACAGAAGCTATGGGATGCAGGCAGGAGTGAACTAACACCAGAGAGCCCACATCATGAAACTGTGAGCAACCCAGGCGTTGGGACCTCAGAGCAGAAAGCCCACATCCCCATGGGGATGGGAACCTGACAGGAGTGTCCTGGCATCACTGGGCTCACATCAGAAAACGTGGGGAGCCCAGCAGTTAGGGCCTGATGCTAGAGGGCCGTCATCACCGAGGGCAGGAGGCTCCCAGCTGGATCCATGTGCCAACAGAGGGCCCACGTCGCCAAGGTGATGTGTGCAAGTCAGGCAGGGTTGACCTCACAACAGAGGGCCTACCTCACAGAAGAGTGAGGAACCCAGGCAGGATAAGACTGTCACCAGAAGGCCCACATCACCAAGGGGATGGGAACCAGGCAGGAGTGTCCTCACACCAGTGGGGCCACATCATTGAAAGTTGCGGAACCCAGCACATGTGGCCTCAAACCAGAAGACCCACATCACGAAGGGGTTGCGAGTGAGGCAGGCAGGAGGAGCATCACAACACAGGACCCATAGAATACAAAACTTGAGGAATCGAGCAGTTGGAACCTCCCAGCAGGCGGCCAAGAGCACAGAGGCTATGGGATCCAGGCCACAGTGAACTAACACCAGAGAGCCCACATCATGAAATTGTGATCAACCCAGCCGTTGGAACCTCAGAGCAGAAGGCCCACATCCCCATGGAGATGGGAACCTAAGAGGAGTGCCCGAGCATCACTGGGCTCACTAAGAAATGTTGGGGAGCCCAGCAGTTAGGGCCTGACGTCAGAGGGCCCTCATCACAGAGGTGAGGAGGCTCCCAGCAGGGTCCAAGTGCCACCAGAGGGCTCATGTCAACAAGGTGAGGTGAGCAAGCCAGGCAAGAGTTACCTGATAGTACAGGGCCCACCTCACAGATGGGTGAGGAACCCAGCCAGGATCAGACTCTCACCAGAGGACCCACATCACAAAGGGGATGGGAACCAGTCAGGATTATCCTCACACCAGTGGGGCCTCATCATCTTAAGGTGAGGAACCCAGCACATGTGTCCTCAAACCAGAGGACCCACATCACCAAGGGCCTTGGAGTGAGGCAGGCAGGAGTAGCCTCACAACACAGGGCACATAATATAAAAAACGTGAGGATTCCAGCATTTAGACCTTCCAGCAGGAGGCCCAGAACACCAAGGCTATGGAAGCCAGGCCACAGTGAACTCACAGCAGAGGGCCCACATCATAAAACTGTGAGCAACCCAGGCGTTGGGACCTCAGCGCCGAAGGCCCACATCCCCATGAGAATGGGAACCTGGCTGGAGTGTCCTCGCACCACTGGGCGCACATCAGAAAATGTGGGGAGCCCACCATTTAGGGCCTGACGCCAGAGGGCCGTCATCACCGAGAGGAGGAGGCACCCTGCACGCTCCAACTGCCACCAGAGGGCTCATGTCTCCAAGGTGAGGTGTGCCAGCCAGGCAGGAGTGACCTCACAGCAGAGGGCCTACCTCACAGAACGTTGAGGAACCCAGCCAGGATTAGACTCTCGCCAGAGGGCCCACCTCACCAAGGGGATGGGAACCAGGCAGGAGTGTCCTCACACGAGTGGGGCCACATCATCGAAAGGTGAGGAACGCAGCACATGTGGCCTCAAGCCATAGGACAGTCATCACCAAGGGGCTGGCAGTGAGGCAGGCAGGAGGAGCCTCACAACAGAGGGCACATAGAATAAAAAAGTTGAGGAATCCAGCAGTTGGAACCTCCCAGCAGGCGGCTCAGAGCACCGATGATAAGGGATCCTTGCCGGAGTGAACTCACAGCAGAGGGCCCACATCATGGTACTGTGAGCAAGCCAGCAGTTTTGACCTCAGAGCAGAAGGCCCATATCCCCATGGGGATGGGAACCTGGCAAGAGTGTCCTCACTCACTTGGTGCACATCAGAAAATGTGGGGAGCCCAGCAGTTATGGCCTAAGGCAAGAGGGCCCTCATCACTGAGCAGAGGAGGATCCCAGCACACTGCAACTACCACCAGAGGGCCCACGTCGCCAAGGTGACGTGTGCCAGACAGGCATGATTGACCTCACAGCAGAGGGCCCACCTCACAGAAGGGTGAGGAACCCAGCCAGGATCAGACTCTCACCTGAGGGCCCACATCTGCAAGGGGATGGGAACCAGTCAGGACTGTCTTCCCTCCAGTGGGGCCACATCATCGAAAGGTGCGGAACCCAGCACATGTGGACTCAAATCAGAGGACACATACCACAAAGGGAATGGGAGTGAGGCAGGCAGGAGTAGCCTAAAAACAGAGGGCCCAAAGAATAAGAAAGGTGAGGAATTCAGCAGTTGGAACCTCCCAGCAGGCGGCCGAGAGCACAGAAGCTATGGGATGCAGGCAGGAGTGAACTAACAACAGAGAGCCCACATCATGAAACTGTGAGCAACCCAGGCGTTGGGACCTCAGAGCAGAAGGCCCACATCCCAATGGGGATGTGAACCTGGCTGGAGTGTCCTCGCACCACTGGGCGCACATCACAAAATGTGGGGAGCCCAGCAGTTAGGGCCTGACACCAGAGGGCCCTCATCACCGAGGGGAGGAGGCTCCCAGCAGGCTCCAAGTGCCACCAGAGGGCTCATGTCCACAAGGCGAGGTGAGCAAGCCAGGCAGGAGTGACCTCACAGCAGACGGCCCACCTCACAGATGGGTGAGGAACCCAGCCAGGATCAGACTCTCAACAGAGGGCCCACATCACCAAGGGGATGTGAACCATGCAGGAGTCTCCTAAGACCATTGGTCCCACATCATCGAAAGGTGAGGAACCCAGCACTTGTGGCCTCAAACCAGACGACACACATCACGAAGGGGCTGGGAGTGAGGCAGGCAGGAGGATCCTCACAACAGAGGGCCCAAAAAATTTAAAAAGTGAGGAATCCAGCAGTTGGAACCTCCCAGCAGGGGGCCAAGAGCACAGAGGCTATGGGATCCAGGCCTCTGTGAACTAACACCAGAGAGCCCACATCATGAAAATGTGAACAACCCAGCCGTTGGGACCTCAGAGCAGAAGGCCCACATCCCCATGGAGATGGGATCCTAAGAGGAGTGCCAAGGCATCACTGGGCTCACTAAGAAAAGTTGGTGAGCCCAGCAGTTAGGGCCTGACGCAAGATGGCCCTCATCACCGGGGGGAGGAGATTCCCAGCACGCTCCAACTGCCACCACATGGCTGACTTCACCAAGGCAATGTGTGCCAGCCATGCAGGAGTGACCTATCAGCAGAGGGTCTCCCTCACAGAAGGGTGAGGAACACAGCCAGGAACAGACTCTCACCAGGGGGTCCACATAACCACGTGGATGAGAACCAGGCAGGAGTGTCCTCACACTAGTGGGGCCACATCATCGAAAGTTGAGTAAACCAGCAAAGGTGGCCACAAACCAGAGGACCCACATCACCAAGGGGTTGAGAGTGAGGTAGGTGTCTGGACGGGCATATTTAACACTCATTTCCCACCAGGAAGAGGAATTAACCAAAGGCTCAGCGTGCCATGCCGGAAGCACACTAGGGCCTGAAGCAATCCTGCGGTGTTGCGGCCAGCTCACAAGAAAGCGAGTTGAAGAAAGGAGCTTAGGGGTACTGTAATTCACAAACCTGCAGAGTTATAAATGACAGCTATCGTCCAAAATTATATTTAAGTAAGGCTGCCAAGAGGACTTGAAAGTGAGGCAGAATTGCAGGAAACCGATTTCAGGAGGTAGACTGGAGTTGCATGTAAAGCATAGGAAAAGAGGCAGAACGTTCACAATGATGCACTTGGCCAAAAAGGGCATATGCGTTTTTTCCTGAATATATTCAGGAAAAAACGCATATGCCCTTTTTGGCCAACCAAGCAAACTTGCAAAGCCAATCTGCACTACAATGAAGTCTCACTGCCCCCCGGTCAAAAGGGACATCTGAAAAAAGTGTAAAATCCAGAAAGGCAGGACAGGCCATGGAGAACTGGGAGCCTTGTTATGCTGATGGGCGGGATGTAAATTGCCAACAGTCACTCTGGAGAAGTGTATGGTGTTTCCTGAATCATCTAAAAAAAAATCAACAGAGCATAGGGCACTTCCACTTATGGTCCTGTAGCTTAGGGAAATTAAAATCAACAAGACACAGCCACCCCAAAGTTTGGGACGGCTCTGTTTACAAGAACCTCGTTTACGGTACAAGTTCAATATCGCAGAAAGTGAGAAATGGATAAAGAAGTTGTGGTACTTACGTACAATGCAATATCACTCAGCAGTGAAATCTATGTCACCAGGCCCGTAGCAGCATAATGAGTGGATTCAGGTACGATGATTCAAAGTGAAATAAGTCACACAGAAAAAGAAACATCATAAGATATCACTAATACAAGGAATGTAAAAATGGCTACACAGGACCTGAATTACAACACAGAACAGTGTCTAAAATGTAGAAAACCAACTTATGCTTGCTTAAGGGGAAAGGTGAGTTGGGGTGCTACATAAAACCACAGATTGAAATTAGCACAGATACCGTTCCATAAGCCAAATATGTAATAGACAAGAGCTACTCCTTGCTCAACGAAGTGGACTCAACACCCCATATTAAACGCCTAAGAATATACCTGACTAGTAAGAATCTTAAAACCTATGGATTTATATGTCTCCGAAAGAGAATCAAGCGTGTGGACAGCGGCATAAATGCAGCAGTGATAGGATTGGTGTGGTTCAGTGAGCAAATGCGACCCTTTGAAGTCATATTGCATGGTACCCATTCCATGGGTCTCAACTCTCCAGGTTTAAGGGATTCTTCCTTCAGCTAAAACATGCATGTGGAACCCAGAGTATGATCCACCGTGTGATCGGGAAACGTGTTCAAATGTGCCTCAGTTTTTGTCCCCTGGTACTCGGGTGCAACATTCCAGACGTTTTACTAACACTCTCCCCACTTGGAGAGTCAGTGCCTTTAACCTCCTGTTTGGCCCAGTTTGCAATTTCTGCGGAAAAGGAACAGGAATAGGGAGAACCAATGAGAGACTAGCTGGAGGTGTCTGGACGGGCAAATTTAACTCTCATTTCCCACCAGGAAGAGGAATTAACCAAAGGCTCAGCGTGCCATGCCGGAACCACACTAGGGCCTGAAGCAATCCTGCGGTGTTGCGGCCAGCTCACAAGAAAGCGAGTTGAAGAAAGGAGCTCAGGGGCACTGTCATTCACAAACCTGCAGAGGTATAAATCACAGCTATCGTCCAAAAATATATTGAAGTAAGGCTGCCAAGAGGACTTGAAAGCGGGGCAGAATTGCAGGAAACCGATTTCAGGAGGTAGACTGGAATTGCATGTAAAGCATAGGAAAAGAGGCAGAACGTCCACAATGATGCACTTGGCCAAAAAGGGCGTATGCGTTTTTTCCTGAATATATTCAGGAAAAAACGCATACGCCCTTTTTGGCCAACAAAGCAAGCTTGCAAAGGAAATCTGCACAACAATGAATTCTCACTGCCCCCCAATCAAAAGGGCCATCTGAAAAAAGTGTAAAATCCAGAAAGGCAGGACAGGCCATGAAGAACTGGGAATCTTGTTATGCTGATGGGTGGGATATAAATTGCCAACAGCCACTCTGGAGAAGTGTATGGTGTTTCCTGAAACATCCAAAAAAGAATGCAACAAAGCCTAGGGCACTTCCACTTATGGTCCTATAGCTTAGGGAAATTAAAATCAAAAAGACACAGCCACCCCAAAGTTTGGGATGGCTCTGTTTACAAGAACCTCATTTACGGTACAAGTTCAATATCACAGAAAGCGAAAAATGGATAAAGAAGTTGTGGGACTTACGTACAATGCAATAGCACTCAGCAATGAAATCTATGTCATCAGGCCGGTAGCAGCATAATGAGTGGATTCAGATACGAAGATTCTAAGTGAAATAAGTCACACAGAAAAATAAACATCATAAGATATCACTACTACACGGAATGTAAACTTGGCTACACAGGAACTGAATTACAAAACAGAACAGGTTCTCAAATGTAGAAAACCAACTTATGCTTGCTTAAGGGGAAAGGTGAGTTGGGGTGCTGCATAAAACCAGAGATTGAAATTAGCACAGATACCATTCCATAAGCCAAATATGTAATAGACAAGAGCTACTCCTTTTTCAACGAAGTGGACTCAACCCCCCATATTAAACGCCAAAGAATATACCTGACTAGTAAGAAACTTAAAACCTATGGATTTATATGTCTCCGAAAGAGAATCAAGCGTGTGGACAGCGGCATAAATGCAGCAGTGATAGGATTGGTGACGCTCGGTGAGCAAATGCGACCCTTTGAAGTCATATTGCATGGTACCCATTCCATGGTTCTCAACTCTCCAGGTTTAAAAGATTCTTCCTTCAGCTAAAACATGCATGTGGAACCCAGAGTATGATCCACTGTGTGTTCGGGAAACGTGTTCAAATGTGTCTCCATTTTCATCCCCTGGTACACGGGCACAACATTCCAGACGCTTTACTAACCCTCTCCCCACTTGGAGAGTGAGTGCCTTTAACCTCCCGGTTGGCCCAGTTTGCAATTTTTGCGGAAGATGAACAGGAATAGGGAGAAACAATGAGAGACTAGCTGGAGGTGTCTGGACGGGCAAATTTAAGTCTCATTTCCCACCAGGAAGAGGAATTAACCAAAGGCTAAGCGTGCGGTGCAGGAACCACACTAGGGCCTGAAGCAATCCTGCGGTGTTGCGGCCAGCTCACAAGAAAGCCAGTTGAAGAAAGGAGCTCAGGGGCACTGTAATTCACAAACCTGCAGAGTTATAAATGACAGCTATCGTCCAAAAATATATTGAAGTAAGGCTGCCAAGAGGACTTGAAAGCGGGGCAGAATTGCAGGAAACCGATTTCAGGAGGTAGACTGGAATTGCATAAAGCATAGGAAAAGAGGCAGAATGTCCACAATGATGCACTTGGCCAAAAAGAGCCTATGCGTTTTTTTTTTTTTTATTCAGGAAAAAACGCATACGCCCTTTTGGCCAACCAAGCAAGCTTGCAAAGGAAATCTGCACTACAATGAAGTCTCACTGCCCCCCAGTCAAAAGGACCATCTGAGAAAAGTGTAAAATCCAGAAAGGCAGGACAGGCCATGGAAAACTGGGAGCCTTGTTATGCTGATGGGCGGGATGTAAATTGCCAACAGCCACTCTGGAGAAGTGTATGGTGTTTCCTGAAACATCCAAAAAACCAAGCAACAGAGCCTAGGGCACTTCCACTTATGGTCCTATAGCTTAGGGAAATTAAAATCAAAAAGACACAGCCACCCCAAAGTTTGGGCCGGCTCTGTTTACAAGAACCTCGTTTACGGTACAAGTTCAATATCACAGAAAGCGAAAAATGGATAAAGAAGTTGTGGTACTTACGTACAATGCAATATCACTCAGCAATGAAATCTATGTCATCAGGCCCGTAGCAGCATAATCAGTGGATTCAGGTACGATGATTCTAAGTGAAATAAGTCACACAGAAAAAGAAACCTCATAAGATATCACTACTACAGGGAATGTAAACTTGGCTACACAGGAACTGAATTACAAAACAGAACCGGGTCTCAAATGTAGAAAACCAACTTATGCTTGCTTAAGGGGAAAGGTGAGTTGGGGTGCTGCATAAAACCAGAGATTGAAATTAGCACAGATACCGTTCCATAAGCCAAATATGTAATAGACAAGAGCTACTCCTTGCTCAACGAAGTGGACTCAACACCCCATATTAAACGCCTAAGAATATACCTGACTAGTAAGAATCTTAAAACCTATGGATTTATATGTCTCCGAAAGAGAATCAAGCGTGTGTACAGCGGCATAAATGCAGCAGTGATAGGATTGGTGAGGTTCGGTGAGCAAATGCAGACCCTTTGAAGTCTTATTGCATGGTACCCATTCCATGGGTCTCAACTCTCCAGCTTTAAGGGATTCTTCCTTCAGCTAAAACATGTGTGTGGAACCCAGAGTATGATCCACCGTGTGATCAGGAAACGTGTTCAAATGTGTCTCAGTTTTCGTCCCCTGGTACTCGGGTGCAGCATTCCAGACACTTTACTAACACTCTCTCCACTTGGAGAGTCAGTGCCTTTAACCTCCTGGTTGGCCCAGTTTGCAAATTCTGCGGAAGATGAAAAGGAATAGGGAGAACCAATGAGAGACTAGCTGGAGGTGTCTGGACGGGCAAATTTAAGTCTCATTTCCCACCAGGAAGAGGAATTAACCAAAGGCTAAGCGTGCCATGAGGGAACCACACTAGGGCCTGAAGCAATACTGCAGTGTTGCGGCCAGCTCACAAGAAAGCCAGTTGAAGAAAGGAGCTCAGGGGCACTGTAATTCACATACCTGAAGAGTTATAAATGACAGCTATCGTCCAAAAATATATTAAAGTAAGGCTGCCAAGAGGACTTGAAAGCGGGGCAGAATTGCAGGAAACCGATCTCAGGAGGTAGACTGGAATTGCATGTAAAGCATAGGAAAAGAGGCAGAACGTCCACAATGATGCACTTGGCCAAAAAGGGCATATGCGTTTTTTCCTGAATATATTCAGTAAAAAACGCATACGCCCTTTTTGGCCAACCAAGCAAGCTTGCAAAGGAAATCTGCACTACAATGAAGTCTCAGTTCCCCCCGGTCAAAAGGGCCGTCTGAAAAAAGTGTAAAATCCAGAAAGGCAGGACAGGCCATGGAGAACTGGGAGCCTTGTTATGCTGATGGGCGGGATGTAAATTGCCAACAGCCACTCTGGAGAAGTGTATGGTGTTTCCTGAAACATCTAAAAAACAAAGCAACAGAGCCTAGGGCACTTCCACTTATGGTCCTATAGCTTAGGGAAATTAAAATCAAAAAGACACAGCCACCTCAAATTTTGCGAAGGCTCTGTTTACAAGAACCTCGTTTACGGTACAAGTTCAATATCACAGAAAGCGAAAAATGGATAAAGAAGTTGTGGTACTTACGTACAATGCAATATCACTCAGCAATGAAATCTATGTCATCAGGCCCGTAGCAGCATAATGAGTGGATTCAGGTACGATGATTCTAAGTGAAATAAGTCACACAGAAAACAAACATCATAAGATATCACTAATACACGGAATGTAACCTTGGCTACACAGGAACTGAATTACAAAACAGAACAGGGTCTCAAATGTAGAAAACCAACTTATGCTTGCTTAAGGGGAAAGGTGAGTTGGGGTGCTGCATAAAACCAGAGATTGAAATTAGCACAGATACCGTTCCATAAGCCAAATATGTAATAGACAAGAGCTACTCCTTGCTCAACGAAGTGGACTCAACACCCCATATTAAACGCCTAAGAATATACCTGACTAGTAAGAATCTTAAAACCTATGGATTTATATGTCTCCGAAAGAGAATCAAGCGTGTGTACAGCGACACAAATGCAGCAGTGATAGGATTGGTGAGGTTCGGTGACCAAATGCAGACCCTTTGAAGTCATATTGCATGGTACCCATTCCATGGGTCTCAACTCTCCAGGTTTAAGGGATTCTTCCTTCAGCTAAAACATGCATGTGGAACCCAGAGTATGATCCACCGTGTGATCGGGAAACGTGTTCAAATGTGTCTCAGTTTTCATCCCCTGGTACTCGGGTGCAACATTCCAGACGCTTTACTAACACTCTCCCCACTTGGAGAGTCAGTGCCTTTAACCTCCTGTTGGGCCCAGTTTGCAATTTCTGCGGAAAATGAACAGGAATAGGGAGAACCAATTAGAGACTAGCTGGAGGTGTCTGGACAGGCAAATTTAACTCTCATTTCCCACCAGGAAGAGGAATTAACCAAAGGCTCAGCGTGCCGTGCCGGAACGACACTAGGGCCTGAAGCAATACTGCGGTGTTGCGGCCAGATC
The DNA here is from genome assembly GCF_937001465.1 of Orcinus orca. Classification (NCBI taxonomy): domain Eukaryota; kingdom Metazoa; phylum Chordata; class Mammalia; order Artiodactyla; family Delphinidae; genus Orcinus; species Orcinus orca. The sequence goes on from NC_064559.1 coordinate 82,907,143, forward strand.
ACAAGAAAGCGAGTTGAAGAAAGGAGCTCAGGGGCACTGTAATTCACAACCTGCAGAGTTATAAATGACAACTATGGTGCAAAAATATATTGAAGTAAGGCTGCCAAGAGGACTTGAAAGTGGGGCAGAATTGCAGGAAACCGATTTCAGGAGGTAGACTGGAATTGCATGTAAAGCATAGGAAAAGAGGCAGAACGTCCACAATGATGCACTTGTCCAAAAGGAGCGTTTGCGTTTTTTCCTGAATATATTCAGGAAAAGACCCATACGCCCTTTTTGGCCAACCAAGCAAGCTTGCAAAGGAAATCTGCACAACAATGAAGTCTCCCTGCCCCCCAGTCAAAAGGGCCATCTGAAAAAAGTGTAAAATCCAGAAAGGCTGGATAGACCATGGAGAATTGGGATGCTTGTTATGCTCATGGGCGGGATGTAAATTGCCAACAGCCACTCTGGAGAAGTGTATGGTGTTTCCTGAAACATCTAGAAAACAAAGCAACAGAGCCTAGGGCACTTCCACTTATGGTCCTATAGCTTAGAGAAATTAAAATCAAAAAGACACAGCCGCCCAAATGTTTGGGAGGGCTCTGTTTACAAGAACCTCATTTACGGTACAAGTTCAATATCACAGAAAGCGAAAAACGGATAAAGAAGTTGTGGTATTTACGTACAATGCAATATCATTCAGCAATAAAATATATGTCATCAGACCCATAGCAGCATAATGAGTGGATTCAGGTACGATGATTCTAAGTGAAATAAGTCACACAGAAAAAGTAACATCATAAGATACATCTAATACACGGAATGTAAACTTGGCTACAGAGGAACTGAATTACAAAACAGAACAGGGTTCCAAATGTAGAAAAGCAACTTATGCTTGCTTAAGGGGAAAGGTGAGTTGGGTGCTGCATAAAACCAGAGATTGAAATGAGCACAGATAGCGTTCCATAAGCCAAATATGTAATAGAAAAGAGCTACTGCTTGCTCAACGAAGTGGAATCAACACCGCATATTAAACGCCTAAGAATATACCTGACTAGTAAGAATCTTAAAACCTATGGATTTATATGTCTCCAAAAGAGAATCAAGCGTGCGTACAGTGGCATAAACGCAGCAGTGATAGGATTGGTGAGGTTCGGTGAGCAAATGCAGACCCTTTGAAGTCATATTGCATAGAACCCATTCCATCGGTCTCAACTCTCCAGGTTTAAGGGATTCTTCCTTCAGCTAAAACATGCATGTGGAACCCAGAGTATGATCCACCGTGTGATCGGGAAACGTGTTCAAATCTGTCTCAGTTTTCGTCCCCTGGTACTCGGGTGCAACATTCCAGATGCTTTACTAACACTCTCCCCACTTGGAGAGTCAGTGCCTTTAACCTCCTGTTTGGCCCAGTTTGCAATTTCTGCGGAAGATGAACAGGAATAGGGAGAACCAATGA